>NC_081436.1:17408307-18719557 GCF_949786415.1 Peromyscus eremicus | reverse complement strand
CGCCTGCCTGGCCCTGCCGTGTGCACCCCTGGACCCCCAGGGCAGAGGGTGTTGGAGGGTAGCAGGTAACCCCTGGAACAGCGATGGCTCTCCACAGAGACCCACCATGCGGGGAGCCTCCCGCATCCCCTAGATGTCATGTCTGTACTGGCTCAGGGAGGGGTGAGGTAAAAGGAGGCCCTATAGAGTCTGGTGGGTCCCTCAGAGGCCAGCCATGTCATCCCTTGTTCAGTGGTATCTGGGCACCTTCTGCATCCCAGCCCAGAGGCCAAACCACACCCTTCTTCGTAATTCTGATCCAGCAGGGAAGACGTTGTCAGTGAGTCCCCATGGTGACCACGGGGTTGCAGGAGGGGATGCAGACTAGATCGTAGGAACAGACAAGATGGGGTCACCTGGCAGGCTCCCCATCATCTGGGTTGCCCTGGTATTAGGTGTGCCTCAGCTCAGGCAAGTTCGAGCTGGAGAGCTTTGCATCTCCCAGGACCTGTTTGTCTGTAGACAGCAGGATACCTGGCAGTCAAGAAGGCAACCTCCTGATCCAGAGAGGCTCCCTGACTGAGCTTGTGGTACTCAGGAGTGCCACCCCATGGTTACTGTGGGGCATTGCAGGGTCCTGCTTGGGAGCCTTACTCCGACGTGGCCTAGGGAAGACTGGTACCTAAGATCCATAGGCTTCCGTGGGTGAGGAAAGGGAGACGTGGATGTATGAGTGTCATGGGGTCATTCACGGGTAACTGACAGCTTGCAGATTTGAACCTGGGCAGCTGAGGCCTCACTGCCTGTTCAGGCCAAGGCTGGGAATGTTAGTTAAAGTCCTCTAGCTAGGGCAGGAGGCTTGAACCCAGGGGCTGGTGAGGCTGATCCAGAACTAGCGGCCACTGAGCCTTTTACTGGCTGGCCCATCTGTGGGTTAGACCCCTGATGAGGGGCCTCTGCCCATGTGGGACTTCGGACATGCAGGGAACACGTGGGTCAGCAGCCACCGTCCTGGTGTCTATGACTGTGTCTTTTTCTGCAGAGAAACGGCTCCTGCGCCGCTCCCGCTCCGGGGACGTCCTAGCCAAGAACCCGGTGGTGCGGTCCAAAAGCTACAACACGCCCCTGCTCAATCCCGTGGCTGAGCATGAAGCGGAGGGCACAGCGGCCGGTGGTACAAGCATCCGCAGGCACTCGGTCTCCGAGATGACATCTTGTCCAGAGCCCCAGGGCTTTGTGGACACACCTGGTCAGGGCCCCTCGGGGACCTTCAGGTCCTCTCCGACGCCCCACTCAGGGCCTTGCCCCAGCAGACTATACCCCCCTGCCCGTTCTCCCGAGCAGGGCCCAGCCCACGGCTCCCCACCCACCTCCAGCCCTGAGACCCTGGTGGACCAGATCCTGGAGTCGGTGGACTCAGACTCCGAGGGAATATTCATTGACTTTGGGCGGGGTAGTCGCTCCAGTGTGTCCGACTTTGATGCAACCGGAAGCCGACCGAGTGTTGTGTGATGACCTGAGGTTAGTTCCTGTTTTTACTGGCCCGTGTGTGTGTGTGTGTGTGTGTGTGTGTGTGTGTGTGTGTGTGCGCGCGTGCGCGTGCGCGTGTCTGTGTATGTGTGCGTGAGAGACTTGTTACTCTTTCCGAATATCGCCAGCCCCTTTGTCACACTGCCTTGGTCGCTTGTTACTCCCAGTCTGTTGGAAAACCTATCCACTTCCCATGCTCACCCCAGGTCTGATTGGGACGTCCCGTTGGCACCACCCAGATACTCAGCCACCTCGAGGATGTGGTCACCATGTGCCCTCCTGCCTGCCCCACCCTTGGTGCCCACACCTACCCAGGAAAATGTGAAGCCAGTGGGTTCTGCCTATGCCAGCCCAGCTTGGCCCCCACAGTGACGGGACTCACGCCACAGCCAGCCAGACCTGCCTCCCTCTGCCCTGGGTGGCCACGAAACAGGAAGGCATGAAATAAAGTTACAGCTCCAGGCTCCTGTCTTCCCCCTGGTGTCCTTCTGGGACCCCCACCTCATGGAACTTCTCCCTCCTGCCAGGGGCACATTCCCAAGCCGAGGCCATGGCTACCTGCCCATTGTCCAATCTTCCACTGTTTTCAGGGCAGTGTTGCTATGTTATCTTGATGGAAGGGTCCAGAAAGTATATAAGGTAGGCCTGAAATCTTAATGGATGATGTTTAGGTACAAGACAGGAACTACTGTGGATCCCTGTTCCAAGCCCCCAAGCATTGGCTGGGAGGGACCCACTGCAGCCAGGGAGGGAAGGGGGTCACATGAGATCTACAGATCTTGCCCTTTGTTTGGTGGGGATTGCTAAAGACTCTCCTGGCATGGTGGGACAGACAGCCCAGCCCTCCCATCTGCCCTAGGAGTGGTTCTCTACCTCTGGAGAGGTTTACCCAGAGTCTGAGGGTGGTGTTAGGACCTCCCAGGTCTGCAGATGGGCTGGTTCCGCTGCCTGGGAAATGGGCATAAGTGTTCTTGAGTGCTGGATTGCTGCAGGCTTGCACCAGCCCAGCGGCTTAGCCTGACAAGCCATGCCTGGAGTAGACCTCTCTCCCATGGAGATCCTCTTTAGAGAGCCAGGGAGAGTCTGGTCCTTCTTGATCACATGCTGACCCCTGTCCCAGACCCTTCAAAGCACTCAGGTCTTGATTGTCTTCTGGGAATAACAAGCGAGTAACAGACCCAGGAGCAGAATGACCAGATCTGGCCAGAAAATAGGATAGGAAGCAGCGACTTCACACTTGAACTGCAGGCCTTGTGGGGCCAGGGGATCTGCTGGAGGTGTTAGGACAGAAGGTCCCCTGCCTCCTAGGGTGGGAGAAACAGCCTGTTCCCACCTGGGGTGGCCTGCTTCAATTACTGTGCTGCCTGTGGTCAGGGCACATGCTGAACTCACAGGGTGTCTTAGTCGGGATCACTATTGCTGTGATGAAGCCAGACTCAAAGCAGCTTGGGGAGGAAAGAGTTCATTGTTTTGGCTTTACATATCCAGACTCACGGTCCATTGAAGGAAGAGGAGGCACGAGCTTGGAGGCAGGAGCTGATGCAGAGGCCATGGGGGATTCCTGCTGGCTCTTCATGGCTTCTTCGGCCTGTTTTCTTTTGTTGTTGTTTTGTTTTGAGACAGGGTCTCTACATAGCCCTGGCTGTCCTGGAACTATGTAGACCAGGCTGGCCTCCAACTCACAGAGATCCACCTCTCTGATTCCTGGGTGCTAGGATTAAAGGCCTGGACCACCACCACCAGCTCAGCCTGTTTTCTTATAGAACCCAGGACCACCAGCCCAGGGGTGGCCCTTCCTACAACGGATTGTGCCCTCCCCCCATCAATCACCAAATAAGAAAATGCCCTACAGGCTTGCCTGCGGCTGGATCTTCTGGAAACATTTTCTCAATTGAGGTTCCCTCCTCAGATGACTAGCCTGTGTCAAGTTGACATAAAACTAGCCAGCACACAGGGCTTTGGAAAAGTGACCTCCAGGGACCCAGGGGAGCAAGAGCCATCCCAGTCTCAAGACAGGCTGGAACCTGAGTCAAATCCCTGGCTAGAAGCTGGCCGGGTTGCTGCGGGCTCTCAGGGAAGTGAGGTAGGCTTGGGACCGGGCTAAGCTGTGCCACCCTCCCGCCCTCCCTCAGCACCAGCAAAGTTTCATCTTCAACCCTTACTTCTCTGGAACCCCCTTGAGAGGTGGAAGTGGAATTATGGGCAGAGGCTTCAACTGTGTGTGTGGGGAATTCTACTGTAAGCATAGCGAACAATCATAGCCAGTTAGAGTAGGATTCTCTAGAGGAACAGAACTGATGGACTGACTATACATAAGAAGTAGGCTCTAATGCCAGGGAAGGAATGGACTCTTCAGCAAGAGTGAGCAAGCAGGCAAAGACAGTGAGCTTCCTTCTGCCACACCCTTTACATAGGCAACTATCAGAGGTGGACCCAGATTAAAGGTGGGTCTTCCCACCTCAAAGGTCCAGATTAAAAGTGGGACTTCCCACTTCCAATGATTTAATTAAGAAAGAAACCCCCTCAGAGGTGTGCCCAACCGCTTGGGTTTTAATTGACTCCAGATGTAGTCAAGCTGACAACCGAGAATAGCCATCACACCAGGATGTGCCCACATACGAACATATTGCTAGCATGTCCCTCCCACTCCTTGGGAGAGCCCTGAGCCAGGGGGCCCAAGTTCCTAGCTGAAACGTCGTGGGTTCGTGGTGTGTAGTCCCCCACTCCAGGAAGCTCAGTCGCTCTTCCACTGAGCCCCCAGGTCTGTTCCAGTGCCAGCCCAGTGTCCTGCTACTAATTAGTTACTACTAAATCAGCATGGGGCCCCAGGGGAAGCCCCAGTGGGGGACTCTCGGTGTCCTAGGATGGTTCCGTTGGTTCTCTGGGCCCGCCTGCCTCCCTCTGCAGACCTGCACATGTGTTTCTGCCACCCATGGGTTGCATGGAAGGCAGATGTTTGTCACAAATGACAAGCCCTACTAACTGATAAGAAGTTCAGCCCACAGGGAGAACATGAAGAAGGCCCATGCACTTCTGACTGTCATAGGTTGGGACACCAGGCCCTGCCTGTTGGCCATCAGCTCTGAGCCTCAGTTCACTCTCTTGAGGGGAGGAGTGGGGATATAGGGAGCACACAGAAAACAGCTCTTGGAAATTTTTTTTTTTTTTTTATGTTGAGTGGGGTGTGATGGCATTTTCCTTTAATCTCAGTACTTGGGAGGCCAAGGCAGATGGATCTCTGTGAGTTCAAGACCAGCCTGGTCTACATAGCCACTTCTAAGCCAGCCAGAGTTCCGTGATGAAACAATGTCTCAAAACAAAAATAAAATGACATTGAAAACATTTCTCAACTGGTGTGACTCCTGGTAACTGACCCTTTGTTTGGTGTTAACTCCCAAAGGCTTCTGGGACAGTAAACAGCACCGCACCCTTCTATGGGGAGGATGTTGTCTTGGGCTTTAAAAACTTGGCATGTTGGAATGTGTGTCCATCTTTTTTTTTTTTTTTTTTTTTTTTTAGCTTTTTATTGATTCTTTGTGAATTTTACGTTGTGCATCCCAATCCCACTCATCTTCCCCGTCCCTCCCCAAAGAAAACAAATTAAATAATAAAAAGTAAAAAACAAAAGAATCTCGCCGTGGAAGCTGTGGCATGTCATGGTATGTCTCACAGTCTACCCTTTTGCCCAAACAGTTTTGCTTGCAAATGTCCATTGCGATGAGTCCTACCTTGGTCTGGTTTGAGGCCTCTGGCTTCTGCGACACTTATCAATACTGGATCCTCGGAGAGGGACTCCTCTCCGGTATCCTGTTGTTGCCCTGTGTCATGGAGATCCTGCAGCTTTGGCTCTGCAGGACCAGCCCCTTCACACGCTCCGGCTGTTCTTAGATGGGGTGGATGAGATGTCAGGCAAGCCCTGGGAACACACTCAGGGTAGGTTTCACCTTCAGCAAGCCAAGCCCTCGGCTCAGTTCCCATCACTAGAGTTCAATAATACAAAGATACCACTGCTTAAGGCTGAAGATGTGGGTCAGTGGGTAGATTGCCTGCTTATTAATATGCACGAGGCCCTGGGTTTGATCTCATGGTGGCTCACACCCAAAGTCATCCTTGCTACACAGTGAGTCCAGATGAGGCCAGCCTGGGTCACATGGACCCTGTCTTTTTGTTATGTTTTGTTGTTTTGAGACAGGGTCTCACTATGTAGCCCTGGCTGATCTGGAGCTCACTGTAAACCAGGCTGGCTTCCAACTCACAGAGATCCCTTGCCTCTGCCTCTTAAGTGCTGGGATTAAAGGTGTATGCCACCATCCCCCACTGAACCTCTGTCTTAAAAGAAAAGAACCATCACTTTTCCATCAAGCTATCAGACACCTGGGCTTTATCTCCTGCTGTTTGGAGGCAAAGGCAAGCCAGGTCATGAGCCTCAGCGAGGCTGATGGGAAATTGAGGGGCTTTGTGGTCTCACATGGGGGCCTAGTTAGTGTTGGTGTAAGAATCATGCTTCCTGTCTGTCCTCTCCCTCACACCCACAGGACCTAGGACCCAGTAAGACAGAGGGCCTGGTTACCTGGATTCCTCTGCCCCACCCTGTCCCAAGTCCACTCGCCATACTTCTGTGGCTCCTGCGCTCAACCCTCAGCAGCCTGGCCCAGACTGCACAGACAGAGGGATTAGGACACAGAACTCCTTTGTCCCCAATTCTGCAGTGCTCCCCTGCGCCCTCAGGATAAAAACCACTCTGGTGGCTTGGTGGTGGAGGTCATTGCATTCCTACAGAGAGGTGTGCTGACCTTCCCATCAGCTCCCTCGCGAACGTACAGGACTCGCGAGGTACAGGACTGAACCTCCTCCGTGCCCTTTTCAACAGTCTGTCTACCTGCCTGAAGCCTCAGTTCTTGGAGCTCCCAGGTTCCCCTGCACCTGTGCCACACAGCACAGGAAGCGGGGTTGGGAGTGGGGAGGGGGGGAACTGCCTCCTTCCCCCCCCCCCCCGTCCCCCTCATTGTTCTTAAAACCTTTGAAACTTCTACCAGGGAACTGGCAGCCGCACCTGCTTCCCGAAGCTCCAGGCCTCTACCTACCCACTCTGCTAGAAGCTTCGCTGTCCTGTCTCCACAGGGACACTGGGACTTTATCTGAAGTCCCAGCACTCTTCACACATCGGGTCATCCCTCACACACACACATCCCCACTCACATGTTCATATACACACATACAAAGACATAATCCTACACCCACATGTACATGCTTGTATACTTACCCACTCACAGGACATGTTCACACTGGCCTGTACACACAGCCCAGGAAGGGGGGCCCCTGGATGGGTAGGTGTGCTGTAGAGAGGGTCTGTGACTCCTCAGCTCACCCCATTCTCCCAGAGTAGCCACCATCATTTCTGGGTACCACTGTTTGACCACAGATTCAGGAAAGCACTGCTCTAAGCTCTGCCTGTGTTGACCAGGCCCTAGACCTCAGGCTTGGAGGCCACAAAAGGGACAGAGGCTGGGGTGACCAATCAACTGGTATTCTTTTTGAGACGGGGTGCTGTGGGATGTCTTTCTGTATGCTGTGAATATGTGTTGCTCTGATTGGTTGATAAATAAAGCTGTTTGGCCAATGGTGAGGCAGAATAAGGCAGTACATTCCAACTGGAGAGAAAAGAAGAGGAAGAGAGGAGAGGCAGAGGAGAGGAGACGCTGGGAGCCCCGTCAGGGGGAGCAAGACATGAAAGTACCAGTAAGCCGCAGAGCCACGTGGTAACTTACAGATAAATGGAAATGGGTTAAGTTATAAGAGCTAGCTAGTGGGAAGATTTGAGCCACTGGGCCATACAGTTTGTAAATAATATTAAGCCTCTGAATGTTTATTTTATAAGTGGCTTCAAGGACCTGGAGAGACACTGGAAAACTTCTGACTACAACAGGATTTCTCAGTGTAGCCCTGGCTGTCCAGGCATTCGCTCTATAGACCAGGCTGACCTCAAACTCACAGAGATCCGCCTGCCTCTGCCTCACGAGTGCTGGGATTAAAGGCGTGCGCCACCACCGCCAGGCAACATTCTTGTATTTCCTACAGACAAGCTGGGAACACCAAGGGGGTCTGGGAGCACCGAGGGGGCTGGAATGGAGTGTGGCAGGGCATGGTTCTTGGCTATGGCCACGTGGAGAAGAAAGAAGGGATAGAGAGGGAAAGAGGCAGGGGTAGAGGGAGAAGAATGGGAGGGGGGTCTGGTCCTGAGCCCCACCCTCACAGTGGCATGGTCTGCCAGTTACGGTTATTGTGGGCCTTCCCTCTCAGTGACCTTGCCTACACCTTTCTGAAGGATAATTTGTTTGGGGGAGGGAGGGAGAGAGGGAGAGAGAGAGAGAGAGAGAGAGAGAGAGAGAGAGAGAGAGAGAGAGGAAAGAGGAGAGAGAGAGAGAGATTGGCTTCACAAGATAGAGGTGCATACAGCAACAGTAGCTCCTCCCAGAGCTCTCTATGTAGCCCAGGTTAGACTATCACACACAATGATGCCCAGTTAATACTGTGAATATATTGAACACCGCTGAGCTATACCCTGGATTCACAGTGTTTCCCAGACTGAACACATACTCCTGCCTCAACCTCCAAAGAACTGTGACTATGTGCATATAGGCTATCATCCTTGTTTTGAACTGCACATTTTAAAATGATAACATGGGCTGGAGAGATGGCTCAGAGGTTAAGAGCACCGACTGCTCTTCCAGAGGTCCTGAGTTCAATTCCCAGCAACCACATGGTGGCTCACAACCATCTGTAATGAGATCTGGTGCCCTCTTCTGGCCTGCAGGCATACATGCAGACAGAACACTGTATACATAATAAATAAATAAATAAATAAATAAATAAATAAATAAATAATAAAATGATAACAATATTAACATCCCCCCTTCCCCCCACCACACACAGGATCTCACTTATCTCAGGCTGCCTTTGAGCTTCTGTAACTGGGGTTACAGGCATGTGCCACCACACTTGGCTTGTAATAAGTTTTAATGATATACATTCTATCAGATTGTGTTTATTTATTTATAGGCAGGATCTCTTGTATATTCCTAGCTGGTCTCAAATTCACTGTGTAGACCAGGTACTGGCCTCCAGCTCACAAAGATCTACCTGCTTCCCACGTGTTGAGGCTAAAGGCATGGACCACTATGCCTGACTTAACATGTTATGGTGCTTTGAATGAGAATGGTCCCCATAGGCTCATATATTTGAATGCTTGGTCCTCAGTTGGTGGAATGGTTTGGGAAGGATTTGGAGGTGTGGTATTGTTGGAGGAGGTGTGTCACTGGAGACTTTAAGGTTTCAGAAGCCCATACCAGGCCCAGTCTTGCTTTCTTCCTACTGCTTGAAGAGTGGGATATAAGCTCTCAGCTACTGCTCTATAACCATGCCTGCCTGCCTTCCTCCAAGCTCTCCACCATATTTATGTACTAACCCTCTGAAGCTGTGAGCCATCCTCCAATTAAATGCTTCCTCCTGTAAGTTGCCTGGTCATGGTGTCTCTTCACAGCAATAGAACAGTAACCAAAATATACAGCCTTTAAATAAATGTGGCATATGTGTATGCTGGAATATTTCTCAGCCTGGAAAAAAGTCAATTCAAGGGGTTGCAGAAATGGCTCAGTAGTTAAGGGCATCTGTTGCTCTGATAGAGGACCCAGATTCAGTTCTCAGCACCCGCGTGGTGTCTCATAATCATCTACAACTCCAGTTCCAGTGGCTCTGAGGCTCTCTTCTGACTTCCACAGGCACCAGGCATACACACTCACACATGTAAAATAATAAATCCAAGAAAATAAAGAAAGGGAACTCATACAAAACTAAAACTTGGGTTAGCCTTGAAGACATGTAAAGGAGGGAGACAGACTCAACAATTCTTAGTCTCCTATGGAATATGGAATGTGACCCTTGCAAGCCTAGGTGCTAAAGACCAAGAGAAGAGGCCCCCATTCCCTCAGGAGACCTTGGTCTCTGAGCTCCAAGAGTGTCCACTGGTCAGTTGGTGACGTCTTGAGGGCCTAGAGAGGAGTAGGGTCCTGGGTAGAGGAGCCTACACAGGGAATTGGACACATCCCCTGACAATGAGCCTCTACATGGCATCTCCCGGTGTCCTCTATGTTCACGTCCTGAGTACATCCATGTCTTGTGGACTCCTTGTGTTGAGCAGGACCAACTCTAACCAGAGAGCTCTCAGGGCTTAGATGGAGGAGCCTTCTGGAGCTGCAGCATCGTTATTGGGTGGAAGCCCACGTGGACTGTCTCTCCCTCGATACTGGGACTAGCGGCATTCCAGGTGGGCTGCAGACGTGTGGCATGCATGAGGTGTGCACGAAGCTGGGAGAAGATGCTGAGCCTGGGGGTCAGAGGTGGGAGATGTGGTGCTGTCATTTTGGCAGTAGCACTCGGTGCAACCTGAGTACACATGCCTCTTTCCAGGAGTCCCGAGGTTTATGGGGTCTCCAGATGGAGAGAAGGCTGATGGGAGAATACTACATTGTGTTCATGTATCCCCCATACCTCTCCTGGAGACAGCCAGTACCACTAGCATTGAGTCTGAGATGGCTGCTGTGAGATATCAGGCAGGCCAAACAGCCTCAGTTTCTCCATTTGAAGCAAGGGTCTTTGCAGACTCTGGTGACTTTGCTGGTCTGTGCCTGTGACTCACATACTGGGTTATGAAGCCACACGACTGAGCGCTGCACAAAGCCTGTGTTCAGCAGCAGATGGGTCCTTAGTGGGCTTTGACCTGAAGGTGATAAGGGCTCAATTCTAAACCACTGGCTTTGCCCCCAGGACCCTCCCCTCCTTGATGGATATGTTTGTGGAGAGGGCAAACCAGCTCTAGCCAGCTGTAAAAGGTTATTAAAATGCAAAGGATCACCACATTATCTGCAGAAACAATCTCTCATCTCCGGACTCTCTGGGACTCTCCTCAGTTTGTGTTTGGTGGAGATGAGAGCAACATGGGGATGCTGATCAGGGAAGGGTCTTATGTGTGAGTCACTTCAGCAGCCCATTGCTGAGGCAATGCTGATTGCCTGGTGGTAGGAGCTTTCTGAGTTGTCAGGAGTGGGGAGCCACACGCAGGCTCAGCTTCCAGGAACAGTGTCCAAAAGCACCCCACGGAGCAGAATCGGCCCAAGGGTAAAGCAGTGACTAGTGTGGCAACCCACAGGAGGCTCCACCCACAGGAGGCTCCAACTCATAGGGAGACTCCACCCACAGGAGGCTCCACCCCACAGGAGGCTCCACCCCATAGGGAGACTCCACCCACAGGAGGCTCCACCCCACAGAGAGACTCCACCCACAGGTGACCAAACCACAGGCGGCTCCACCCCATAGGGAGACTCCACCCACAGAAGGCTCCACCCCACAGGGAGACTCCACCCACAGGAGGCTCTACCCCATAGGGAGACTCCACCCCACAGGGAGACTCCACCCACAGGAGGCTCCACCCTATAGGGAGACTCCACCCACAGGAGGCTCCACCCCACAGGGAGACTCCACCCACAGGAGGCTCCACCCCACAGGGAGACTCCACCCACAGGTGACCGCCTCACAGGAGACTCCACCCACAGGAGGCTTCAATCCACAAAAGCCTCCACCCCATATGGAGCCTCCACCCCATAGGAGACTCCACCCCTCAGAAGACTCCCACCCAGTAGGGAGACTACGCCACAGGAGACTCCAGTTGCACTGATCCAAAATCAACAGCCACTGCAGCCATACCCGGAAGGTCCCAGGTCCTTAGCCTGAAATGATTCTGCACACCACCTCACTCCACCCCATCTCCGTTGCAGGGGTCTCTGCAAACACCATAGCCTGCAGAGTAATAATCCGTGAGAGGCAAGAAGGCACTTGGGTTCCACGTGACTCAGTAGCTGGTGTTGGTTCAAGCACTGACTGCCTGACCTTGAGTAGTTTATTTCAGGTATGTTTAAGCACAGCACAATTTGATGAAGTTTCCTGGTGATGATGAACTCAGTCCCGTGTGCACAATAAAGCTTAAGACACGACTACGTCAAAACTCTTTGTAAAGCACAAATGGCATCTTCAGTAGAGCTAGGTTCTGCAGATTCACTAAGAAAACGGGCTCAAGACAAGGATCTGGGGGAGGAAAGCCTGGCCACACAGACATCACCAAGGTCACCAGGCTATTAACCATGTCTGCTCCTAGCCTTCTGGTCAGAAGACAGGTTGTACATCTCTCCCCTTGAAGAGACAAGCCTGTGTGTTTAACATTTCTGGTTCTCCTAGGGCTTATGTGCCTGCTACACACACACACACACACACACACACACACACACTGGACACAGTGGCCCTGGTAGCACAACGTGTTCCCAGTCAGCTCCCTCTCTGAGAGTGTATCTCACCATAGTGGAGCCTGTCACTGTCCATACCCTGGTGGCAAAGGAGCCTGGGTTAACTAATTGTTAGGTCACGATCCGTCAATGAGGCTGTCCTAGCTAGTTTTATGTCAACTTGACCGAAGCTAGTGTCACCTGAGAAGAGGGAACCTCAATGGGGAAATGCCCCTTTAGATCAAACTATAGGCAAGCCTGTGGGACATGTTCTTAATGGATGATTGGTGTGGGAGGCCCAGGCAACTGTGGGCGGTGCCATCTCTGAACAGGTGCCATAAGAAAGCGAACGGTAAGCTGGGTGGTGGTGGCACAAGCCTTTAATCCCAACACTCGGGAGGCAGAGACAGGCAGATCTCTGAGTTTGAGGCCAGCCTGGTCTACAGAGAGAGTTCTAGGACAGCCAGGCAGCCAGAGCTACACAGAGAAAACCTGTCTCGAACACTGCCCACCACCATCAAAAACAAAGAAGAAGAAGAAGAAGAAGAAGAAGAAGAAGAAGAAGAAGAAGAAGAAGAAGAAGAAGAAGAAGAAGAAGAAGAAGAAGAAAATTGAGCAAGCCACGAGGAACAAGCCATTAAGCAGTTTTCTCCACGGTTTCTGCTTTAGTGTCTGCCTCCAGTTCCTGCCTTGAATTCCTGCTCTAACTGTCCTGACGGACTGTGATCAGGATATGTGAGTTGAAATAAACCCTCCCTAAGTTGCTGTTGGTCGTGGTCTTTATCACAGCAACAGACACTTAACCAAGACAGAGGCCTAGGAGGTGAAACCTCTTTGATAACACGGGCATTTGAAGAGCTGGGACACCAGTGGCCACACTCCAGTCAAACAAGAATGAACTGAAGTTCCCAAGAAGACGCTGCACCTGTAAGGCAGATCCACTGGTTGCGGAGAGGTTGGAATGTTGCAGATCCAGAGCCAAGTTATCTCATGCTATGTTGATAGCCATTCTTCGCCCGCCCTCCTCTGTGTCCTTATGATTATCCTGTGAGACCCTGGGGGATGTGCTAACAACAGATCCTTATCTCCTCTCAACCCAAAAGCTTAAGAATGTCATCAGACAGCATCTGAGGTCTGCGCAGAGATCACCGGGCTTTGTGGAACTCGCCTACCTGATGTTCCCACCATTGTGTTTATTCATGTTTATTCAAAGTGTGTTGATTCATGACTTTCTTCTGTTGCTCTAAGAACTTCATGCAACCATGCCATGTTGGCGTCGCTCATATTTGACTCTAGAATAAACACGTATTCCCTTTGAGGTAATCACTGTTTTTTAGGGTTGCAGTATCCAAAGCAGAGGCCCCTAGGCTGGGGATGTAAAGGGCTTCCACAATGGGCCATAGGGTCCCAGAGCACACCATGGAGAATGCACCAGAGTTCATCCTCATCTGCACCTGACTCTGCTGGGAAACCAGAGCACGCCCCTGTCTCTGCCCTTGGCTACCAGCAGAAAGCAGGCCCAGAACCCGTGGGTTCCAGTGCTTCGGTCAGCAGAGGAGGTGGCTGGAGGTTGGCCAGATTCCTTTCTGCCTGTCTGTCCCCATGCGTCAGCAGCACGGAAATGCAGGTTTCCTGGCTATAAGAAGATTGCAGCTCCCTGCAGCTGGCTGGGTGAGCCACCAGGGAGAACACAAACAGGAAATCTAGGATCGAGGCTGGCGGCCCGTTTTTTTCCCCCCTCCTGTCTCCTGTGCCCCACCCCAGCATGCTCATTAACTTAGAATTTGCTGCTTGGGAGAGAAGGGGCCTCCGACTTCATAAACATGTGTAAGAACAAATTTAATAAAGGCAGCAGTAACACCATTTGGTGGTAACTCTTCACTTCCCATTATCATCCTTCCTTTTTTTTTTTTATTGCAGAGCCTTTGGAATGCAAAGTTATTGTTATAGAAACAGAAGGGAAAATCCAACAGCCTGATTAATGCAGAAGAAAGAGAGGGAGGGAGCCTGGTGTGCTGTTCCTTTCCAGCCTCTGCCCTTTCTCATCAATGGTAGTTCATACATATCTGTGCCATGCAGTCACTGTCAATGGTTGGTTTACTGTGTTTTAATTTGCGTGTGTGTGTGTGTGTGTGTGTGTGTGTGTGTGTGGTGTGTAAGCGCAAACCCACTTGGTAGAAGTAGATAACTAACTCCCAAAGGTTGTCCTCTGACTTCTACACACATGCCCTGACATACGTGTGCCACCATAGCGTACCCAAAATAAATTAATAAATATAATAAGAAGTAGAAAGAATTAAGCCTGGGTTCTTTGCTTCCTGCCCTCCTCGAGTCCTCTGTGGGGAGGAAGATGTTAGATAATCATCTCCAAGCTGTGCTGTGTTGGTTTACAGGCCCACATGCCAGGATGGTTGAGTCTACACAGAAGCGACTGTGAGGGTACTGAGGGAATGTGGAGGAGATTGCCCCACCATCCTACTGTGCAGAGACAATCCTACTGTGTGCTGGGGCAGGGAGCAAGTGGCCTCTGCTTAGCACAGGTCGCTGTTGCCTCTTCCTTCTAACATATATTTGGTGATTTCATGGCTATCTTCAGCAAAACCAGTGACCAGTCAGTAAAGACGTGTGTGTGTGTGTGTGTGTGTGTGTGTGTGTGTGTGTGTGTGTGTGATAGCTATTCTATTCTTGGTGGTCAACTTGACTACATTTGAAATGAACTAAAACCCAAATGGCTGGGCACACCCGTGAGGGATTTTTTTTTTTTCTTAAGTAAATCATTTGAAGTGAGAAGACCCACTTTTAATCCGGATCTTTTGAGGTGGGAAGACCCACCTTTAATCTGGGCCACACCTTCTGCTGGCAGCCTATAGAGAAGAGAGGATATGGAAGAAGGAAGCTTGCTCTTTGCCTGCTTGCTCTCGCTGGCAAGTCCATTCCTTCGCTGGCATGAGAGCCTGATTCTTTGAGATCTCAGCATACTGAAGGCCAGCTGAGACATCCAGCCTCATGGACTGAACAACTATTGGATCTTTGGAACTTCCGTTGGTAGGGAGCCATTGTTGGACTGGCTGGACCACAGCCTGCAAGCTATTCTAATAAATCCCTCTCATATACATACATTCTATCAGTTCTGTTCCTCTAGAGAGCCCTGACTAATACAGTGTATTTTAGACTCAGTCGATTATCATCCTCCCCTGGGATGATTTTTTCCCTGCTGCTAGCTTTGTCAAAGAGACAACTTGGATTAAAAGCCACGGCAGTGGCAGCATAGCCCTCCCAGCATGTGGGAGACACCAGGTTCGATCCCTCGTATTGACAGGAAAATAAAGAGGCCGATTTTTCCATCAGGGTGCTTTGACTCCTGTGGAATAAAATAACTCAAGCTCAAACAATAATACACGGTTTGGGTGCATGCAGCTGAGGTAAGGAGGCCTCGGAGGCAGGTTTGATCCAGGAAATGTTCCATGTTACCACAGACTCAGGTCCCTGCCAAGTCTACCTCATCCTAAGCCTAGATCCCACCATGGTGACCAAATGGCTAGTGATGTGGGTTCAGAACACACTGCCCCCAAACGTGGCACCTGGGAAAGCTGATTCAGGAAGGAGCAGTGATGGTTTGAAGTATTCAGATTCAACCTAGGTGACACCTCTGGGCATGACGTAAGGGTGATTCCAGAGACCTAGGAGGACCCATCTTGAATGTGGGTGTCACAGTCTATTGGGCTGGGGTCCCAAAGCGAAGGAAGGAACAAGCGAGATGGCTCTGCCATTAAGAGAGCTTCCTGCTTTTGCAGAGGACCTGAGTTCGATTCCCAGCACCAAAGTTGGGTGGCCCACATTGGCTGTAACTCCAGTTCCCAGGGATCTATCACCTTCTTCTGGCCTCTGAGGGTACCTCTACACACACATACACACACACACACACACACACACACACACACACACACACACACACACTAAACATACAAAGAAAAGAAAAAAGAGAAAATGACCCATGCACCCGCATATCCCTCAGTACCTCTGCCCTGCTGTTCCCTCAAGCTGGGGGCCAAAATGAACCCTTCTTTCCTTAAGCTCTTTCTGTCATAGACATTTTGTCACAGCAACAGACAGGGTACTAATACAGGCCTTTCATCCTTCCCTGTCCTTTCTCCCCTGACCAGGCCACAAGACCCCATGAGAGGCGCCTCATGACACCCAGAGGAAGAGAACACTCTCATCTCCTGAGGCGTGGGGACACAACGGAGGGGTTAACGTCCCCCAGTTTATTTCCGTTAAGACATGACGTTTTGCCCGCCGATCATATTCCTCCCTGACTAATACCCTTCCTCAAACCCAAGTATAAAAATACATAATGCGCCTGTTTCTCTGGGTCTTCCTTTCTTTATGAAGCTTCCCATGTCCCGTAAAACTCACATGAAATGGGACTGGAGAGGTGGCTCATTGGTTAAGGACATTGGCTCCGCATGCAGAGGGACCTAGACTCAGTCCCCTGCATCCACATGGCCGCTCACAACTCCAGTTCCAGGGGATCGGATGCCCTCTTCTGACCTCCCTGGGCACTGCATGCATGTGGTGTGCAGATGTACATGAAAGCAAAACACCCACACACATGAATTTTAAAAAATATTTAAAATCTTACATGAAATAATTTGGTATGATACCGGCTTGTTAAGCTGTCTTCTGTTATAGGGGCTTCAGCTATGGGCTCAGCAAAGGAGGGTGAAGATGTTTTTGACTTCCACTAGTGCCCACAGTGAGCCAAGCTTCCCCTACTAGGGTGAGGTGGTAGATACAGCGAACTGTATTTTTTTTCTCTTCCCCACCGTCCAGCAAATTCCAACGGATCCACTGGAGGAGCAGCACAGGTGGCCTGCGCTGCTGGCCTGCGGCCCAGTTACTTCTGGAAGCAGGAGGTGGTGGCTTGCACTGACTGTCCCCTGAAGTCACTACACCCTCTAGAGGTGGGTGGTGTCAATCCAGCACTGTTTTAACTGGTTCCTCAGGACCATGTCCCCTCCGTGCAGGGCAGCTGGCCTGTGGAACTGCCTGCCTCATATACTGGACAGGAGAAACTTCAAGTGGAGCTTGGTATGAGGGTCCTCAGAAAGGGATCCCCAGACCCTATGTGGGAACAGACGGCTGCAAGGACAGGCGCCAGGAGATCACTGACTTGACTCACTGGGAAGTGGTGGTACTACGACATTCTTTGAAGAAGCTACCAGGGCTTGAGAGTGTCCCACACATAGGATGTGAGGACTCAACAGTTTGGACCCCACCATTGGAAGAATGAGGTGGGGAGGGGTTGGGGAGCGGGTGAGGGTGCCGCTCCAGAGGCTGAGTATCCAGCGGGCAGCTAGGAGCCTGAGTTTGGGATTGGGGTAGGAGCGAGGGGTCATCGGGGTTGTAGGTTGGTGGACAGCAAGTGGATGAAGGAGATGAGGTGTAGGTGGAAAGAGGTGCCGGCCCAGCATGACATCAGGAAGTGGAGGAAGCGGCAGCCTGGGGGCAGAAGTACACGCTCTGGTAAAGCCACGTTCGTGCCTCCCTTCACCTCTGGTCTGCTCTCCCTAGGACATCAAGACCTTCTTGTGCCTGGAGGCAAGTCATAGGGGTGTGGGAGTGCTTCTGAGTCTCCAGCCCTGGCTTCGTTTCTCGGGCAGGGACAGAGACGCACGGAGGGGAGAGGGAGCTGCCTGAGTCAGGCCTGGGACGGCGGGTCGGGTGATCCAGGATGCGGGCTCCGTTTCCTAACTCAGCACCGATCTCTGGTTTCCCGTCTCATCCCGAGTGAGGGTTAACCTGCGGGCTGGCAGCGGGTGTGGAGGCGACCCAGGGCCAGTGTCCCTCAGCTCCCTCCCGCCTAGAGCCACAGTCACCTGCCCTGATCCCGCCCACCCTGAGGACTCCGGGCTGTGCGCTTTCTGACGTGGGGCGGGGCCTGGAGGGGAGGGGCCTGGCCAGGTGAGCGGCTGGAGTTGCAGAGGCCAGGTGAGCTGCTCTGTGGTCGGGTGAGTCCCCCCTGGGAGAACTGCCTGGGGGCGGGGGGAGTCGCGGTTCCTGTGCTCCTGGCCCCGGCCCCTTCCCACCCCACCTTCCCCTGGCTGTCCCTCCACTCCCCACCCTGTCCCTGCTCTCTGTGCCCCCTACCTTCCTCGCTTCCTTTTGACCCGGGTTCGGTCCCCTTTGGACCACCGGGGTCAGCACCCGGCACTGGCCGCTGGGCTCCCGCACCAAACCTGAGCTCATCATGGTGGCATCATTCCCGCTTCACAGGTGGGAACACTGAGGCCGGGGCGGGTGCTGAGGATGCACGTGGGGCCCGAGGCTGGGGTCTGTCTGGGTCATCTTGTCACACTGGGTCCAACTCCCAGGATTTATAGGCCTCGGAAGTCCCCACTTAGGCAGGGCAGCCTGCGCGGGCTTCTTTCACTTTCCCAAATCTGGCAAAGGCCTCCCGAGAACGTTGCTGGGCGCCGAGGCTCTGCTGGGGAAACTGCGGAGGCCACCAGGGGGGAGGGGTGGCATTCCTTCGTCCTGTTGACATGGGGTGGGGACGTCTGGGACTGTTTACTGGTCCCAGGCTGCAGACACTGGATGAGTGCGCGCTGTCAGCGAGAGTCGGGGCGAACTTGAGTCCAGGTGAAAACTCAATTCGACTCCACAGTTTGGTAAGTAGGCAACTTTCCCTGGCCTCTGTCGTTTCAGAATATGCTTGGGAGTTCCTTATGGAATGCCCCGCCAAGCCCTCCCCCGAGTCAGCGCCGGGATGGGGGAGGGGGCAAGGGACTGGAAGTCTGAGCTCGGCTACTCCCAGAGGGTCAGTCAGGTCAGCCTCCCGCGGGTTCCCAGCTCTCCGGAGCCCAGAATCAGCTCTCTGTGATCAAAGGCAGGGGGTGTGGAGACTTTCCTGGAGGAGGCTGCAGTTGAGCTGGAAGATGGGTGGGAGATAAGCAGATGGGGTATGGCCCTTAGGTTGCTGGAAGGTCCAGGAGAGGTGGAGGTGAGCGTGCCCAGGCTATGTGCTTGGATCAGCTCACAGTAAAGTGCAACTTGGGAGAGCTGGATAAGGTTGGTGCTCTCCTGGCTAATCACCTTGTGAGTCCTGGCGTCTCTAAGTGCAGATTTGGGGTACCATGTCAATAATGGACCCAGACGTGGCTTCAGTTAAAGAGGAGGTGGGGCTAGAGGTGTAGCTAAGTTAATAGAACCCCTGCCTAGTATACACAAAGCCCCGTGGTTTGTTTCCCTGTGACACACAAACCAGAAGTGTGGTGGCCCAAGGCTGTAATCCCAGCATTTACCACAGACATGACAGAAAATCATCCTTGGCTACACAGTGAGTTTGAAGCCAGCCTGGGTGGGTGAGACCCTGTCTCTAATAATAAACTAAAATATAATAGGTTAGCCAAGGACTGTCACCTGGAGGTGCCTGACCACACTAGAAACCCATCCCAATCCCTAAATCACCTTTATTTCACTGGTGGGGAAAATTGAGGCACTGGTCACATGATTCAGATAAAACTTCAGGAGGATTTGGGAGAGCTTGATTATTTTATTTTGTTTTAAGACCGGTCTCACTATTTGGCCCAGGCTGGCTTTAAACTCTAGGTAATCCTCCTGCCTCAACCTTCCAAATGCTGACATTACGAAAATGAACCACTACACCTAGCTAGGTGAGTGGATTTTGAGCTGGCCACGTTGCTGTGGGGAGCGGCCTCCACATCTGCAAAGTCCCCTAGCAGAAGTCAAGTCATCCTTGCATGCCAATTGCCTCATTCCTCACCCAAACCAGCCTCCTGAGATGGCAGTGGCACTGCCCACTTCTACAGATGGGGAAACTGAGGCAGGAGAATCATAGGCCCCAGGACTGGTAAATGGAAGCCAGGCTTGGAATCTGCCTTGGTGGGAGCAGGCTGATGAAATTTGGAGACTTTGGAAGCCCTCCAGCAACTGCCTGCTCTTCCAGATGTGTACAGTGAGAGGCAGATGTGAACCTCCATACTTTGGCCCTCAGTGGCCTGAGGAAGTTCCTGTAGGGACCTCGGCCAGGATCTACGGCTTCCACTTAAAAGGAAATTTCAGCCGGGTAGTGGTGGCACACGCCTTTAATCCCAGCACTCGAGAGGCAGAGGCAGGTGGATCTCTGTGAGTTCAAGGCCAGCCTGGTCTCCAAAGCGAGTTCCAGGAAAGGCGCAAAGCTACAGAGAAACCTTGTCTTGAAAACAACAACAAAAAAGGGAATTTCAGGACTAGGCAGTGTGAAACAGAGTTGAAGTTTAGTTAAAAGTGGAAAGGGAGGTGCTCAAGGAAACAAAAACACACAAGGGAGGGAGGGAGGCTTCGCAGTGAAGAGTTGCAGTTTATTAAAAGAGTTTTTATGAGCTGGAGAGATGGTCCAGCACCCATGTAGTGGCTCACAACCAACTGTAACTCCAGCTCTAATGGTTCCGACACCCTCTTTTTACTTTAAAAAAAAAAAAAAACTATGGTTTTATTTTAAATTATGTGTGTCTGTGTGGGGAGGGAGTGGGGATGTGCACACGAGGCCAGGTTCCTGTGCAGACCATGGAGGGTGTCAGATCCCCTGGACTAGCAGTTGTGAGCTACCTGATGTGGGTGCTGGGAACTGAACTTGAGTCCTCTGCAAGAGCAGTCCATGCTCTTAACTGCTGAGCCATCTCTCCAGCCCCTAAAAGACTTTTGTTGTTGGTTTGAGACAAGGTTTCTCTATTTATCTGTGACTGTCCTGGAACTTGCTATGTAGACCAGGCTGACCTCGAACTCACAGAGATCCTGCTGTCTTTGCCTGCTGAGGGTTAGGATTATAAAGGTGTGCGTCACACTGCCACCACCAAAAGATATTTTTACATAAATGTTAAGCACTGGGGTTAAAAGAAAGAGAAGCACTCAAGGAAAGATTAAGATACATCCAAATGTGGACAGGGCCTTCTTAAGGGAGCGTCAATAAGTGTCTTAGCATCAGCCATATAGACCATTTTACTGGCTTTCAAATTACCTCTCAAAAGGTTGCTAAGAATCTCCCTTCTCCCCCCACCCCACCCTCGTCTCTTTGCTAGGTAAAATTATGGGTAGCTCTGGAGGTGGGTTATATTCTGATAAAGTTAATTCAAGAACCTCTAAGGTTACACAAGAGTTTTGGGATATGTTTTACTGGAAATGGAGTTTTCAGTGAAAGTCCTAGAAAATGCAGGTTTAGAGCTGGGAATGGAGAAAGACCTTAAGCAGGTGTTGAATGTGCTAGAATTCTGCTTCTCGTCTAGGGAGAAGCTTCAACCAGACTCGTGGGCTCTTTTCCTTTTTTATGCTTTCATTATTTTCCATGTCGTTCTGTCCTGTGTCACAGACATTAGCACAGGGATAGAAATAAGAAGTTTTCCACTATTTATCTTCCCCCAGTATGTGTTTACATTTGATGCTTGCTGAAGATGTCCCACAGATATCTGGAGGCTTCTTGGGTGGCTCCTGTGGGTGGGGACAGACTTGGATCTGGGGTACTGTATGGCTCTTCTGGTAGCCCGTTTGTCCAGGTTTCTGGGTTCCTTGAAGCAGGGTTAGGTGAATGGTTCTCCCTAAGCTACTGCTTTGGGTTCCCATCTTCTCTCACAGGCATCCGAAGGCAGTTGAAGCTTGGAGGATAACGTGTGTGTGTGTGTGTGTGTGTGTGTGTGTGTGTCTGTGTGTGTGTGTCTGTGTGTCTGTGTGTGTCTGTGTGTCTGTGTGTGAGTGTGTGTGTGTGTGTCTGTGTGTGTGTGTGTGTTCAGTTTAGGCTGTGCAGTGGTTAACAGCTGGGAATGGGCCCCCACACCCTGGCCACAGGCTGTGTGACCTTGAGTCAATTGCCAGCCGCTCTGAGCCTTGTTTTCCTCACCTGGGAAGTTCCATACTCCAGTTATGGAGGGGTCAAACTGAGTTGATTTAGGCAGAGTGCCTCAAACAGGTCACACAGCTTTGGGAGAGATCATGCTTGTTAGCGTTCATTCTGTCTGTGGCCTCTGGGAGCAAGCCTAGGTGTTGAGTGAATTTGTGTGTTGCTGTCCTTCCCTGCTGAAGTCCAGCCAGCTCCAACTTGGGAGCAAGAAATGACCTTTAAATCGGAGGGGGCAGGAGCCAGGGACTCTCAGAAGGAACTGGTTAGGCAGGTCTGGATTCTGGAGATTTCTAGGAGCTACCCTTGGCATTTTTTTTTTCCACTGGCCTTAAAATTCAACTCTACAGTGTCAATGCTGAAGGGACAGGATGCCTGGGCTGGGGTTTGCTGGGTTTGTGATCTGCAGTAGATTGGAACCCTGAGTTCCCAGGACAGGCTCTAAGTCATTGTCTCGGTCTCCCTGAGGTCCCTGCAACTATGCCCCCCATCTCTCAAGCTGTGCAGGTGTGTGTGTGTGTGTGTGTGTGTGTGTGTGTGTGTGTGTGTGTGTGTATCTGTTGGTCAGTACTCTCAGAGGCCAGAGTAGGGTATCAGATCCCTAGTGTTGGAGTTCCAGGAAGTTGTGAGCCACCTGATGTGGGTGCTGGAAATGGAGCTCAGGTCCTCTGGAAGAACAAGAACTTCCAACTACTGAGCCATTTCTCCAGCCCGATATTTATCCATTTCGCCCAAAATTATTATTATTATATTTTCATTATATACATATGTGTGTGTGTGTGTCTGTATATGGGTGGGTGTGTGCCCATGAGTGCAGGTTCCCAAGGAGGCCAGAGGGGACTTAGATCCCCTGGAATTGGAGTCACAGATGGCTGTGACCCACTCTGGGAACTGAACCTCAGTCCTCTGGAAGAGCAGTAAGTGTTCCTAACTTATTGCTGGACCATCTCTCCAGCTCTTATTTATCTATTAAAGGTTTATTTATTTTTATTTTATGTGTATGAGTGTTTTGCCTACATATATGCCTGTGTGCCATGCGTGTGCAGTATCCCCAGAGGCCAGAAGAGGTCTTAACTCCCGTGAGGAAGCATGGGAAGGCTGAAGCAGGACTGTTGAATCCAGACTGAACTACGAGTCAGACTTCGGTCAGTGACGAGAGTTGACGCTGGCTATGGATCACTTGCCTTGTGTGGGCTGTGTGTTCTAGGTCACAAGGACAGTATGTGCAAGGGCTCTGAGGTGGCCACAGTGTGATATGTAAAGAGCACCTGAGGCTCATGGGGCTGAAGCAAGAGGCACGGGGTGGAAGTGGTCCATCTTGTTTTCTAGAGGCAGCCTTTGGGTCGGGGATGGGGGCTTCAGGAAGCCCCTGATGTGAAGAGAGCTGAAACAGGAAGCCTTGGGCAGGCATTGGACGGCCAAGTGTTCTGTTTAGTTTCTATTTTTAACTCAACATACCTAGAATTACCTGGAAAGAGGGAACCTCAGTTGAGGAATCTCCCAGATCAGATTGGCCTGTGCAGCCATGTCTGTGAAGGACGGTCATGATTGACGATTGATGTGGGAGGGTCCAGCCCACAACCGGCAGCACATCCATAGGTAGGTGGGCCTGGGCTATATAAGCAAACTAACTGAGCTTTAGCCTGTGAGCAAGCCAGGAAGCAGCATTCCTCTTTGGTTCCTGCTTCACAGTTCCTGCCTTGATTTCCCTTGTTGATGAACTGTGACCTGGAAGTGTAAGATGAAATAAGCCCTTTCCTCTCCAAAGTTGCTTTGGGTCAGAGTGGTTTTTTTGTTTTGTTTTGTTTTGTTTTGTTTTGTTTTTAGATTTTTATTATTTATTTATGTATGAGTACTTTTTATGCATGTACAACTTTATGCCAGAAGAGGGCATCAGATCCCACTAGAGATGGTTGTGAGCCACCATGTGGTTGCTGGGAGTTGAACTCAGGACCTCTGAAAGTGCAGGCAGTGCTCTTAACCACTGACCCATCTCTCCAGCCCTGGGTCAGAGTGTTTTATCATAGCAACAGAAAAACTAAGAGAAGGATGTTTGGGACTGAGACTAGGCATTGAGGCGGGATCTCAGGCTTCAGCATCCTTTCAGGAAGAGTAGAAAGCCAGCCCCCCCTCCCCACCACCACCACCACCACCATCTAGCACTGAGCGTGGGCTGTGGAAGCTGTGACAGAGGTACCAGCTGTGCCCGAATGGTGATAGCAAGGGTTCCAGACTGTGAGAGTGGGGTTAGACAAGGAGATACCTTGAACTCCAGTCTCCTGACAGACAGCCACAAGGACTTCACTACTGTTGCCCCCATCCCTCCCCACCCCCGCCCCCAATCCCTGGTGTCTCACCTGGATCTTGTGCCCAGATTCTGGCGTCTCCCTATTTCTCCCTCTGGACAAGTAAGTAGTCTGTGTGTGCCTCTTGCCAGCACTGGGGACCTCGTGGCCTTGTTGGTAAGGTGTGGGCATTGGGGGAGGGGGCTATGGCCACAAGCTTGGCTGAGACAAAAAGATGGATCCTGCTGTGGTGTCTGAGGCAGATATGACCAGTGCATGCCTCTTTCTTTCTGAGCCTTAGAGGGTTAGGAATGGTGATATGGGACTCCTCTCCTGAGTTCTGAGAGAGCCTGGAGGTGTGCACATCCACTGAGCTCTTTATCCGTGTGCCCCACCCTCCATGGGCTGTGCTGTTTAAGGTAAATCCAGAGTTAATTTGCCCGAAGTAAGTAGGTGTTCATTTGTAGCTACAGCATTAAGATAATTGCTATGAGGGTCTGTTTGTGTAATATGCAAACACATTTTGACAGCAGCACACCACTTTGCTGTGAATCATAAATAGACCCCTTGGGTGGTTTGGAATCTGTTTTGCATAGCATGCCTGCTGCTGGAGCGCCTGTTCTGGTCTTGGGCGCCAATGAAGACTGAAGCTCTCCCAGCCTCACAGACGCTGATGGCTCCCCCAGGAATAAGTCCCCACATCGGGGAGACTCCTGGAGTGCACTGAGCTGCAAAGGGAGCAAGTGAAGGCAGTGGACACAGGCAGGTGTGTGTGTGTGTGTGTGTGTGTGTGTGTGTGTGTGTGTGTGTGTGTACACAGGCAGAGCCAGGCAGGCTGGGGGGCAGGGCTGAGGCCCAGAAGCACTGAGCAGGACAGATCTGTTTGCAGCGGGACTTGTCACTCTGGCATTTATGAGGGGCCTTGACTATGCTGGCCCTGCTTGGGGCATGAGGGGGCTCTTGGGCTCCTATGAAACTTCACTCCACCTAGGAAGACCCAGAAAGCCAGAGTTAGGAATCTCTGCTCACCCCTAGCGGGATTGCTGTGATGTGGGTGCCGGTGCCAAGAGGGCTGACACTCCTGTGGGACATGGAGAATTCCCCTCCAGAGTGAGGAGGGTGGATAGAGGCTACAGACCTGCAGCCAGGACTGGGACAGGAGTTTTAAAATGTACATTGGTGGGAGCGGGCTCAGTGAGTAAGTGTGATTGCAGCGCAAGCTTGAGGTTCTGAGTTCTGATCTCCAGCCCCCTTGTAAAAACCCGGGTGTGAAGCTGGGTGGTGGTGGCTCACGCTTTTGATCCCAGCACTTGGGAGGCAGAGCAGGCAGATCTCTGTGAGTTCGAGGCCAGCCTGGTCTACAGAGTGAGTTCCAGGAGAGGCTCCAAAACTACACAGAGAAACCCTGTCTTGAAACAACCGCCCCCCAAAAAAAAGCTGAGTGTGGCTGTGCACCTGTAACCCTAGCCCTGGGAAGGCGGGCAGAGACAGGAGGATCTCTGGGGCTTGCTGTCTGCCAACCTAGACCATGTCTCTAGGGAATAAAGCAGAGACTGACAGGATACCTGATGGTCTTCCTCTGACCTCTGTGTTTGCAGAGGTGTGCTGCACACACACACACACACACACACACACACACACACACACACACACACACACCCCACATGCCAGATATATATATGGAGTATGGAGACTGGGAGTAGTGTGACTCAGTGGAAGAGCAATTGCCTAGCTTATGCTAGGACCTGGAGATATATATAAAATGAGCATCATTTGCTATATGTTTTGAGCTCTTTCAGCTACAACTGAGTTTATGTTAATGAGGTGACTCAAAATAGTCCCAGCTTAACTTCAGAATGGAGCCTACGCCTGAGGAACCAGCCTATACTGGAGGGTTGGGCCACTCTTAGGGTCTTTACTGATTAGATGGCACCTGCCTACATTGAAGAGGGTTAATGTGCTTTACACAAAGCCACCTGACTTAGACGTCAACATCACCCACAAATATCTTCAGAGAAGAGACTAGTGTTTGAACAAACACCTGGCCAGTAGTGGCCCAACCAGTTGACACATGAAAGGGTCCCTGTTAAGGGCCTGTGTGTATAGCTTCACCTTGAAACAGAGTCATTCCTTAGGACCTCTGCCAGTTAGCATCTCCAGTGGCTCCTGGGCCTGACAGCCATGTGGTACCTGATGGGGACAGGATTCAGGGATCCTCTGAACCTCCTAGATCTCTCAGAGGTAGTATGGTCCAGCTTCCTTCTTGGGTCTGTTCAGACTCCCTCCTCTGGGAGGCGGGTTCCCACTGTCCACAACACCAGGAGTCAGGTGAGGCTGAGAGCAGTGTGGGATGCTGGAAGAGCCTTGCTTTAATTCCCACTCAGTGGCTGCAGCGGGAAGGGGGCACAGGCCCCTTCCTGCCAATGGTGCAGCAGGGCTGACTATGCAGACTTCAGAACAAAGAGTCCAGGCTGTGCCAAGGGATAAAGAGTTTGAGCTCGTCCAGCGGTCCAGTCGATGAGAGAGAGGAGGGATTCTATGAGCAAGGGACATCGAGATCATGATGGGGAAATGTACAGAGACGACCAGACCAAACTAATGGGAACTGTAAACCAATAGCTGTGGAGCCCCCATGGTACTGGACTAGGCCCTTAGGATACTGGAGACAGTTGTTTAGTTTGAACTGTTTGGGGGGCTCCCAGGCAGTAGGATCAGGATCCATCCCTGGTGCTTGAGTGGGCTTTTTGGAGCCTAGTGCCTATGGTAGGACACCTTGCTCAGCCTTGGTGCAGGGGGAGGGGCCTTGGACCTGCCTCAACCGAATGCACCAGGTTCTGCTGACTCCCTATGGGAGGCCTTGCCTTGGACGAGGTGGGAATGGAGGGTGGGTTGAGGGGGAAGGCTGGGGGGGCAGGAGGAGGGAGGAGAGGGGGATCTGTGGTTGGTATGTAAAATGAATAGAAAATTTCTTAATTAAAAAAAAAAGAGTTTGAGCTTGTAAAGGGAAAAGGACCCACATGTTGGTTGGCTAAAGCAGAGGACAGAGGAAAATGGAGCCATCACTGCTGCGGAGGCCATGGCTGTGGGCTCTGCGTAGCTTCTTTGCCCTGGGGATGGTGTGAGGACTGGCCTCTCGGCCATTACTGGTTCCTGGCCAGCTGCCCCAGGCTATGTGTGTCTGGAGCTGTAGGCTCTGAGGGCCAAGTTCCTTTGCTGGCTACCTATAAAGTAGGTTTTCCCTGCAAGGTGTGGGCTCGGGGTCCCAGCCTGGGCATCATCCCACACCAGTGAGGTCCCCAGTGAGCTGCTCTCCAGTGTGGATAATTTTGGATTTGAGGAGCACTGGAGAGAAGGTGGGCTGATGAGGCCTGGCCTTGATGTCCTGCACCCTGCCAGGAAGCAAACCTGATCCTGAGTATGCATCTGGGGCCTGGGCCAGTGGCTCCCCAGCTCAGAGCCTCAGCATCTAGAGTTAGGTGACGTGGAAAAGTACCGGAGAAGGCTTGGGGAGACTGAGGGTGGGGAGGCCACAGGCCAGGTCTCTGTGTGAAGTGTGGGAGGGCTGAGGTGTCTCAGCTGTCCACACTAGTGTAGGAAAGAATGTCACAGGATTAGGATGAGGAGGTAGGTGGTCCAGAATTACAGGTACTCCAGTCAAGATTCGTCTGTCTCCGTGTCTGTTGCAAGTGTGTAGAAGGGATGGAACACACTCCCTGCTTGTCCCCTCTGGGCATCATACCCTTGGCTCTCTCCTGGGACCTTCGCCCTCTCTCTTCCTCCCCCACTCAGGATGCCCTTCTTTCGGGATCTCCTGCCAGCATTGCCCTGGCAGCCCCAGGGACTTGGCAATAAATTAGCCACCGCCCTGCCTGTCTGACCACCCAGATGGAGCAAAGCTCCAGGCCAGAGCCACACAGCAGCCTGGTGGCAGAGTCCTGACCAGGAGCACAGATGGCTGAGGGCTTCAGGGAGGATAGAATAGCATGGGGAGGGGGAAGGGTGTGTAGCAACTGGACAAGGACTCTAGAAATATCACTATTGACACGAGAGAAGCTTCAGCAACCCCTCCTGATGATGACCCAGCCTCCTGTTAGAGGTGACTAGTTTAACAACACCCCTGCATGGAGCTTCAGCAGGGAGAACTCACTCACATCACCGCACATGCTAGAGAGCTTGCAGAAGCACAAAGCCAAGAAAGAGTCTGGGCTTCCTGTCCTGGGCACTGACCTGTGGGTGACCTTGGGCTAGTCTGCACTGAAGCAGCCCAGAGCTCTGAGAGGTAGAGATTGGTTCTCCTCAGGGCACTGTGGTTGAGAAAGGCGCTTCCCCTCAGCCACTGCTTCCAGCTCTTGGCAATATTTCTTAAACATTTCTGTAGCCTGAAGATTGGGAGGAAGCGTGTTTTTGTCTTGAGACAGAGTCTTGCTGTACAACCCAGGCTGGCCTCACACTTACTAGTCAGTATCATGAGTTCTAACAAGTTTCATACCTTATCCTAGAGAGGTCTAACCTCCCTGATTATCAGCACACAAAGCTGCTGTGGTGTCTGTAGTGATGTCTCCTGGTTACATTTTTTAGTTTCCCATCTGTATTTGAAGACATACACTTGTCAGCTCGACTGTGTTTTGGTCAAGGAATTAAAGTTTGTTCTTCTCCCTCCCTGCCCCCACAACCCCGTGTGTCCATTTATCTGTGGAGGTCAGATGTCAATGTCCAGAGTCCACCTCAGTCACTCTCCACCTTATTTTCTGAGACAGGGTCTCTCACTGAACCTGGATCTTACTGATTCCCCTAGACTGGCTGGCCAGTGATCCCCAGAGTCACTCCTGTACCATCTCCCCAGTGTTGTGACTGCAGGTATGTGCTGCTGTGTTTTGCTGTTTTACTTGAGTTCTGGAGGATTTGAGCTCAGGTGCTCATGCATGAACATCAAGCCGCATCCTCAGCCCTGAAGTTCTTTGGTGCAGATAGGAATACTATCTTGTGCTACCCTTCACGCTTGGCTTTTACTAATTATTCTAAATGTCAACCAGAGTTTTAAAATGCTTTACAGGACAGAAGTTTTGTACTACAAGGGTTGCCTGGGACTTGTTAAAACATGTGAAATAACTGTGTGCACACCTTTAATCCCAGCACTTGGGTAGCAGAGGTGGGCAGATCTCAGTGAGGCCAGCCTGGTCTACAAAGCAAGTTCCAGGACAGCCAGGACTGTTACACAGAGAAACCCTGTCTCGAAAAACAAACAAACCAGTAAATAAATAGGAGTGTTTTTCCTGCATGTGTATATGTGTACCACATGCATGCAGTGTCCTTGTAGTTGGAAGACTGCACTGACTCCCCTGGAACTGGAATTACATACAGGTATCTGCTGGAACTGAACCCGGGTCCTCTGCAAGAGCAGCCATGCTCTTCACCACTGAGGAATCTTTCCAGACCCTGTAGAATTGCTTAAATTATTATTTTTAAAAGATTTAATTACATTTATTTATTTACTTACTTAGTTATTTTTGTGTGTGTGGGAACATACACGGGTATGCCGTGACCTACACGTGGAGATCAGAGGACAGCTTGTAAGTTCTGTCCTTCCACTGTGCGTTCTGGGGATGGAACTGGGGTTGTCAGGCTTAATGACAAGCTCCATTATGTAGCTGGAGAATTTTCTCTCCGGGTCCTGCCAAGCCCTGGCAGTCCAACAGCCCCCTTATAAAATAAACACACAGACGCTTATATTATTTAAACTGTTTGGCCTAATGGCTCAGGCTTCTAGCTATCTAGTTCTTACATCTTAAATTAATCCATTTCTATAAATCTATACCTTGCCACGTGGCTCATGGCTTACCGGCATCTTCACATGCTACTTGTCATGGTGGCAGCTGGCAGTGACTCCCTCCGCCTTCCTGTTTTCTCTGTTCTCTCTGTTAGTCCCGCCTATACTTCCTGCCTGGCCATTGGCTAATCAGTGTTTTATTTATTGACCAATCAGAGCAATTTGGCATACAGACCATCCCACAGCACCATTACTACCTGAACCATCTTATGGATCTGACTATTTTCTTTATAGCTCTTTCTCATCATTTGGAAGGGCTACTTTTAAACAGAAATTCCAATAGGCTGTGGTCTCTCCAGGTAGTGTGCACAAAATGAAGACAGTGAACACTCTGAGTCTCCCAGTTCCTCAGACATGTGTCTTACAAACCACACACACCAGCCTCAGCTCATAGGTCTGTGGGGATGGCAAGGGTCCAGTGGACATGGCTACTTCTCCCCTCACAGTCTTCTTGGGGGATAACTAGAGCATCTCCCATGGCCTGGCCACCTGCAAGGTCTGCATCATTCTTTCTTGGCTCTCTGCTGTTTAAAGGAGCCCTCTGTCATCTCTCACTGGGCTGCTTCCCCAGGCCTGGCCACTCCTCAGACATTGTGTGTGCTGCTAAGCTTTTACTTGCCCAGCCTGGGGCTGTGTCAGGTTACGGTTACTGACTCCTGTCTGGTGTTTAAAGATTCACCTGGTTTTGAAATCCTCTCCCATCAGTTATTAACTGAAAAATCTAAGCTCTTCTGGGAAACAGTCCTGGACGTGAGTTCCAGATATAAAGGGGTAGCCTTCCACTCTTGGGTCAGGTTTCCAAAGGCTGCCTTCAACAGGAGTGCAAAGACTTGGGTGGAGTCCTCACATGAGGTGGAGGCAGAAAGATGAAGAGTCCAAGGCTATCCTAAACTACATAGTCAGTTCAAGGCTAGCCTGGGCTACATGAGACCCTGCCCTAAAAAGACAAAAACAAAAATTAGAGCTGGGGGTATAGTTCAGTTGGTCCAGTCCTTGCCTAGCAGGCCCAAGCCCCTAGCTTCAATCTCTAACCGCATATAAAGTTGAGCATGGTGCCGCTTGTCTATAATCCCAGGCAGGAGGATCAGAAGTTCAAGGTCATCCTCAGCTGAATATCAAATTTGAGGCCAGCCCTGTCTCAAAACAAAACACACACACACACACACACACACACACACACACACACACACACACACACTACAAAAGAAAAGATGAGCTTAAAAGTCTTGGATCTACTGTGATTGGCTGAGTTGGGTCATGTGATCATTCCTGATTTTTTTTTTCCCCTTTTTCTTTCTTTCTTTTTTTTTTTTTCTTTAGTAGCTTGGGGTTTGGCCAGACACAGGCTCCATGTTCAGTCCTTGGTACAATTGCATGGTGTGTGTGTGTGTGTGTGTGTGTGTGTGTGTGTGTGAGAGAGAGAGAGAGAGAGAGAGAGAGAGAGAGAGAGAGAGAGAGAGAGAGAGAGAGAGAGAGAGACTGGGGCCCAGGGATGCTGGGGGCTGACTGACAGTTGTTCACTTTGGCTGCTGGCCAGAAGCCCCTTTACTGTGGGGTTGTGCGCCTGGACTGTAGGCCTCACACCTGTCTGTGGGCATCTTCCTGCTGAGCACTGTAGAGGAGGGAATGGCAGAGTCAGCCACCCTTGCCCCACACGATCTTGACAAGTTCTGTCTGTGCGTGTTTGAGGGGCATTCAGTCCCCTTCTCTGTGGTGGTGGTCAGCCCTCACGGGGCCCCAGCGCTTGGGCAGCTGCTGTAAAACTTGGCTTCCTGACAACAGCCAGTGGTGACAGGGGACAGCAGCAGGTGACACTTGCTGGTGTGACGGCTCTCGGGCCTGGTGTCTGTATCCAGCCCTCACAGTGGCTGGTGTGACGGCTCTGGCCTGGTGTCTGTATCCAGCCCTCACAGTGGCTGGTGTGACGGCTCTCAGGCCTGGTGTCTGTATCCAGCCCTCACAGTGGTGGGTGTGACGGCTCTCAGGCCTGGTGTCTGTATCCAGCCCTCACAGTGGCTGGTGTGACGGCTCGGGCCTGGTGTCTGTATCCAGCCCTCACAGTGGCTGGAGTGACGGCTCTGGCCTGGTGTCTGTATCCAGCCCTCACAGTGGCTGGTGTGACGGCTCTGGCCTGGTGTCTGTATCCCTGAGACTTTTGACAGCTCCTGGAATTCTCATAGCAATTAGGGCCTTCAACTTCTTCAGACCTGCACAGCTCTTGTGTCTACCACATTTGTTCTTCTTTTGCTTCTGCCCTAGGCAGTCTCTGGAAATCTCCATCTGTATTCTTTGTTTGGGGTTTTTGTTTTTGTTTTTTTGTTTTGAGAAAGCATCTCACTGCATAGCCCTAGCCGGCCTGGACTTACTATGAGGATCAGGCTGGCCTTGGACTCACAGGTATCTGTCTGTCTCAGCCTCCCGAGTACTGAGATTAAAGGCACGAGCCACCACACACAAACACACAGCTTCAGCTGCCCTTTATTGCTGCTCCAGTTGCTATGGTTGCTGTTGCCAGCACCTACCCGTCTTCCTGTTACCTGCTCAGCTCACTCTGCCTATAACTCAACCCAGACAAGACCCCAGCATGGAGAGGGGAGGTGGGCACAAAACCCCACCCTAGCTAAGGTGCCGTTGGCAATTGGTAGTTGCAAGGGGAGGGAGACTCCGGGTTTTTTTGTTTTTGTTTTTAAGAGTGCAGCCCCTGGGGCTGAAGAGATGGCTCAGTGGTTAAGAGCACTGGCTGCTCTCTTAGGGGTCCTGAGTTCAATTCCCAGCAACCACAAGATGACTCACAACCATCTATAATGAGATCTGGTGCCCTCTTCTGCTGGGCAGGCGTACATGCTGGCAAAATACTGTATGCATAATAAATAAATAAATAAATAAATAAATAAATAAATAAATAAATAATTTAAAAAATGTAGCCCCTGGTAAGTGAACCGTGCTCCAGTGAAAGGCCACAAATCCAAGAATACATGGGCAGCACAGATTTGACTTTCATGAGTTTAGAGGAAGAAACAGAAGACACAAAGTTGGGTGGGTAGGGAAGCAGGTAGATCTGGGGGTAGTTGGTGGAGGGACTATGATCAAAACACATTGTATGAAAGAACTAATAAAAATGAAGGGGGAAAAAGTCAGAACTGAGCAAGAAATGGACACCAGAGAGAAGCCTTGAATGGGCCCAGGGGTGATACGGGAAACGGCCTCCCTCTGAGTCCCAAAGGGATTCATTCACATAGCTGCCTGGCCGGGGCATCTTTAACAACTGTGGCAGGCCTTCACTCCAGTGAGGGACTCTGCCAATCACAGGCCTTCTGCCGGGTTACCAGGGGAAGTACTCTCCCTCGGGTCTGGGTAGAAATGGCTGCAGGCTCATCAAGAGTTCCCTGAGGCTGAAGGCAGGGTGTTGAAGACGGTGTGGCTAGACAGCTTCAGGAGACAGAACTGGCAAAAGTCCGGGGCTGGGTATTGAAGTGGGTGTGGCTAGACAGAGCTTGGGAGACAGAGCCGTGCTTCCACAGCAAGCAGCTGTAGTTGCCGTGGGGCTTCCCCCAGGCCCTGCGTAGCGCTCAGAGCAGCCACGCGTGGCTGGCTACTTGGAGGATAATTATCCACTCAAAACAGCAAGGCACCAGGGAAGGGTCTAAAAGCTGTTAACTAGGAAGTCGGCTTCCCTTGCTCTCAACATCTCAGCTTAAAACAAAAATCCACCTGGAAAAGGATGGTTTCAGCAAAGGCTAACTATTAATGGTGTACCAATAGTATTTAATAGTGATTTGTCAATGCTTGGCGATAGGTCCCCCTAACCTAGCTTGCCCCCTGACTCCCTTTAATTCCTGTGTCCCCAGCAGAGCTACAGAGAGACCAGGAAGCGACAGCCACACTGGGGGCCACAGGAGGGCCCTCAGTAGTGTCCATGGCCAGCCAGGACCCGACGCTGAGCACGAATCACCCATTCTATGACGTGGCCAGACACGGCATTCTGCAGGTGGCAGGTAGGTGAACCATCTGGCTGGTCCCCAGACTGGGCAGTACAGTCTTTTAGGACTTGCGGGATGGTGGGCTGTCACAGGCTCCCTCTGTCCCCCATGGCTGTTTCTCTGTTTCCGGTGAGCACTTAGTGTAGGACACATTTGGCAGTCTCCCGCTGGGGTCATTCTTGTCACAAAGGAGGTCACCTCTTCCCCTTCCAGGGCTTCGTACAGCATTCAACATTGACTCCTGTCTTTAACTCCGGTTCTTGCTCCTCAGTTTTCCGTGGGCTGATGGGCACTTCTGAGCCAGGGACCACCTTCCCTCCAGGACTCTTTCTTAGGAGTCAGTTATATCCTCCAGGTGTAACCAGACGGGGCCTCACCTAGGGGTAGTGCAACCTTCCCAGGGTCCTACAGCCAAATCTGGAGACTTGCTAAAGGTAACTAAAGAATGGCATGCCACCTAAGTGGGTGCTTTTGGTCAGCCAAGGCACCTTAGAAGCTGTGGGGACTTCAGTACATTAGTAAGTGGTCAAACGCAATGAATGTTGTTTGGGGATCCGAGGCTGTGGCCTACGGGGCTGGGCTTGGTAGAGATCACGTGGTGAGGACGAGAATGGGAAATGGAAGGTTCTGGACTTAAATACCAGAGAAAGGAGGCAGGAAGCAGGCTCTTGGAGCTGTGGAGGGGAACAAGAGGCCTGGAAGAGAAAGAGAAGGCTATGCCAAACCCGGTCTTTGGGACGACAGGTGTCATCCTTTCATCTAGATCATTCTACCCAGCATGTCACAGCCTTCTGGGCTTTCCTACAGGACAGAGAGACTCTTCCAAGTTTTCTCATCTCCCGCCGATTTTGAGGGAACCCTTAGCAACGCTAAATAAAAAGCCCCAGATAGACCAACTCCCACATCCCTCCAAGTAGACTGTGACCCACTCAGACCCTCTGCCTTGTTTTACTGGACAAGATGATGAACGTGTTGTGCCTGCCACGGGTGACAGCTCTGGGGAGCCTTCCTTTGGGCACCTAATGGGGCTTCTCTGGTGTAGAGACAGGGGGACAGCTAGTGATGCCGTGTTGTAGACAGGGGGAGAAGCGGGCGGTGGATTAATCTCAGGCCTGTGGAATTTGCGCCTGTGGATAGTGTTCATCTTCTTCTGTTATTATCATTTCGAAGCCTGTGTGTGATGTGCCAGTCTGTGTTGTTGGAAGGAACGCTTCTCATAGTGACTGATGTCATGAATGCAGACGCAACACTAACAACTTAATAAGGCTGTGTATGGCTTAAGAGTCAGAGGGAAGCAGGGGAGGGAGAGGAGGAGAGAGCATGTGTGCTCTGGGTGTTCTCCTGGCTTCTGAGGAGTGTGCAAACCCCTGTTTGGAGCAGCAGAGGACAGTCTTCTGTGGCTGCTGGGCTGGGCAGAGACGCCCTATCCCCTGACTGCCGGAGTGGCATCTCCTGGCTTCTCCTGCACTGAGATGCTGCAGCCCTCAGTGAGCATTGACTAACTGATCTTCGGATCAGGCAAAGAGGGAAGGAGGAAGGGACCACCAACAACGAGGGGGTGCTGAGGAGCCTGGACCTCACAGTGGGTGGCATGGGAGCTGCAGGAGCAGGAATACAGAGGCTCTCGGGTGCAAGGAAGCAGAGGAGAGTGGGAGCCACAGACTGCTGCTGCTGCTGTGTAGGACCCAGGCTTTGTGTGGAGAGCCCTGCAGATCTGGTGAGTCAGGTCTGACTCAGCCTTGGGGAATGTCACTCCCCCACCCCATAGGGTTTCTCTGTGTAGCTTTGGTGCCTATCCTGGATCTCGCTCTGTAGACCAGGCTGGCCTCGAACTCACAGAGATCCGCCTGGCTCTGCCTCCCAAGTGCTGGGATCAAAGGCATGTGCCACCGCCACCTGGCAGATCACTGTCTTTTCAAGCAGCCATACTGTGACTCAGAACTTCCAGCTGAGGGGTTGGTGGCCCTCAGACACAGGGCACAGTTGCCTTTGGAACCCAGTGGCCCAGGCAAGAGGACCCAGTTTGGAAAACTCGCTGTTTTCTGGTGTTGTGCCCAGAGCCCCTGCTGGACAAGGGAGGGGACTGTGGGGTGGGTTAGAGCACAGAGCTCTAAACAAGCGGAGGCCTGGCCCAAGTTCTTAAGGACAGGGAGATGAATGGACGCTGTATTTGCAAGCAGATTGTTCTAGAATCTTAAACATCCCAGGCTCTGGAGCTTCCCAGAGGAAGGATGGTGTGGTGTTGTACATAACAAACAGCTTTCCAGCTACAGAGGCAGGAATCGGGAGCCCACCCAGGCCCATGCAGTCAGCGCACGTAATCAGTTCATGCTGGTTTATTACCTTTCAGGGCATACATACTTCTGTCCCTGCATCACATTTGGGGGAGTGAGGAGGGAACTCTGAGAATAGCTGAAAATACTTCTTTACAACACAAGTGAGCTTAAGATAGGTCTCTTTCTAGAAGGGGAGCTTTGTTGTCTTCCGGGGCCTGTCCTTCAGGCAAGCCGTCAATGATGATTGGACCTGCAGAAAAGGAGATGAGCAGGAGCCCCCCAAGGGTGCTGGAGGGGTCTCCTCGGACTTCTCAGGGATGAGTGAGGGCTGTGGACTTCCAGAGCCCTCTGAGGCCGCTGGGACAGGGTCAGGCCAAGGGAGGAGGAAGAAGAGGCCACAAACAAGAGTAAAGGTGGCACTGAGGAGCCTGGACATCACGGGTGGTGGCGTGGGGGCTGCAAGGGAGGAGAAAAGGCAGAGACTCTCCCCTACAAGGCAAGCAGAGGAGAATGGCAGGAGCCACGGACGGAGGCTGTTCTGTGGGACCCAGGCTTTGTGTGTGAGCCTTGCAGACCGACACTGAGCAGCAGGGGGCCTTGGTCCTGGTCCCCTGCTATAGATGAGAGAGGATGTGGGACAGAAGAGACATTCTAAATTCTAAATAGAGACATCTGTGCCCCTCATTCTGAGACTGGACATGGAGGCAGCCTGAGGTGCGGTGGCCTCCCCCATGGGATAGGCTAAGTCATGACACAACTCTGAGACATAGCTCTGGCCTCTTCCTATACACTGGAAGACGGCCACAGATACAACAAATTGTAGTACTTCTGTCCGCGGTCTGTGCAAACTATAAACGAATCCATTTCCCTCCACCAAGTTCTGTTTCCTCAGGCTCTCTGGAGTGCTAAGGTTATGGACCCAGGTGACAGATAATAATTCTAGGGCTGCTGGAACCGAGGGTCCCAATCCAAGGAGCTTCAAAGAGCAGACATTCATTCTCATGGCGCTCGGGTTCAGAAGTAAGAATCTAAGGTGTGGGTGGGCTGGTTACTCCCTGAGGCTCTGAGAAAATTCACCCCAATCTCCTCAGCATCTGGGGTTCCGGCATTCCTTTGACCTCCTGACCTTTGACTCCCACTGCTCTCCCCACCCCCCTTGGCCCATGGCTTTGTACTCTCCTAGGTCAGTGTCTCCGGCCTCTTCGTTCTAAATCCAGGACAGCCCTGTCTTAAATTTTCACCTAATTAAATCTGTGACGACCCTGTTTGCAAACAAGGTCACATTTGGAGGCTCTAGGAAGTCATGAGTTGTTTTGAGGGGAAGGGGACAGTATTCAACCCAAAGCTGCCTCCACAGCTGATCTCCCTGAGGTCTACCCCCTCAGTGTCCACTCAAGGGCAGCAGTTTCCAGTGCAGTGTGATGGAAATGCTGTGTCCACTCTATCCAAGATGGTGGCTCCTCGCCATGTATCACTACTGAGCCTGCAGTGTGTGTGGCCAATACCCAAGGGTACTAGATGCCCATGGCAGCCAGGAGCCCTTCACATGCCATGACTCCACAGCACATTGCCTGTCCTCTTTCTGTGTGCATGAGATGGTGTGTTCACAGATGTGGGGCACAATGTGAGAGCCGGGGGTGAGGGGCATCAGCTTGATTAGGAGGTCGGGGGAGTCAGGAGGGGTGACATCCGGGGCTGGGACAGGAAAATGCCTTCTATGAAGTGCAAGTCAGATATGGTGGCACATGTCTGTAATTCTAGTGCTTGGAGACTCAGGCAGGAGTGTCAGAGGTTCTGGAGAGAGGGAGGCAGCCCAATGCTGCCAGTAGACATCTTCTCCTTGGAACCTCCACTATGGTAAAGCTGGGTCTTTCGTTTGCTTTTATTTGTTTTGTTTTGACACAGAGACTCTCTATGTAGCTCTGGCTCTCCTGGAACTCATTCTGTAGACCAGGCTGGCCTCGAACTCAGAGATCCAATTGCCTCTGCCTTCTAAGTGCTGGGATTAAAGGACACACCACTATATTTAGCTAAGTTGCATCCTTGACTGCATTGCAGAAAAGAATTTCAGGATGGAAATAAAAAAAGAATTTAAGAACAGTTTGGACTATGTTATGGTGGCACACACCTTTAATCCCAGCACTCAGAAGGCAGAAGCAGGTGGGTCTCTGTGAGTTCGAGGCCAGCCTGGTCTACAGAAGGAGTTCCAGGACAGGCAGGGCTGTTGTTACACAGAGAAATCCTGTCTCAAAAACAAACAAACAAAAAAACCAATTCAGAATTAATCAAGTTAGTTAGCAAGTTTTTGTTTGTTTTGTTTTATGTGTATGGGTGTTTTGTCTGCATGCTTGCCTGGTGTCTGTGGAGGTCAGAAGAGGGTGTCAGATCCTCTGGAACTGGAGTTAGAGATGGTTGTGAGCCACCATTGGGTGCTGGGAATCGAGCCTGGGTCCCCTTGACAAGTTGCCAGTGAGTGCTCTTAACCACTGAGCCATCTCTCCAGCCCTCAAGTTTTTTAAGCATGTTGGGAAAGGCTCACAGGAAGGGGACAGCACACACTTGAGTGTGAGTACTGGATTCTAGGGAGTCACACTGACGTGTCTTTACAATGGTATGTATGTACACCACATGCATGCAGGTGCCCACGGAGGCCAGAGGGCATAGGATCCTGAAACTAGAAATACAGGCAGTTTTGAGCTACCTGATTTGTGTGCAGGGAAGCAAGCCAGGGCCCTCTGCAAGAGCAGTAAGTGCTCCTCCCCGCTGAGCCATCTCCCCGGTTCCACTGGTTGTGTTTACGATTCTACGGCTTTGGGAGCTGCATTGTTCAAATAATATTGTGTACAACGAGGTTGAAAGACTAGGCAAAGTTGAAGGAGCTGGGGAGATGAGGACTCAGTTGGGAAATTGTCACACGAGCTGGAACAGACGAGTTCATTCCCCCAGAATTCCTGTAAAAGGCTGGGTACTGGGGAGGGGCAGACAAGGATCCCCGGGGCTCCCTGACCAGCTACTCTTGTGGAATCCGTGAGCTCCAGGGTTAGTGACAGACCCTGTCTCAAGAAATAAGTTGGAGAGAGACCAAGCAAGATGCCCGACACCAACCTTCAGCCTCTACCTGTGCACACAGGAATGTATACACACTCCACGACACACACACAGATAGGGGAAGTTTAAAAAAATTGATGTTTTAAGATTTAATTTAGGGCCTGGAAAGATGACTCAGTGGTTAAGAGCACTGTCTACTCCTGCAGAGGTCGCGAGTTTGATTCTCAGCGCACACACATGGCACCTCACAACTATTTGTAACTTCAGTTAGAGGGGATCGGATGTCCTCTTCTGGCCTCTGCAACACCACATGCATATGACAAACAGACATACGTGCGGACAAACGGACAAACACCCACACACATAAAATAAACTAATCTAGTTTTCTTTTTTAAATAAGCTGGATGACTTATGTCTTTTCCTTCCTTTTGTGAATGCCATTGTGAGGTGGATTTATGGACTGTGTGGCTTAAATTTAGGGATGAGCGGGGAGTGCTAACTCAGCTAAACTCAAGGCCACGGACATTTCTTTCCTAAGGAAGCACAGTTCACTGGTTGCCTTTGATGACTGTGTTTAAGAAGTCTTTAGAACGCACATCTTTGCACAGTCAGCTCTTTTGGCTGTGTTGAGCCAAGAGTCAGCAAGGACAAACGGGATTCCAGGTTGAGGTCATCTGTCCCTTCCTCTGCCCCCTTTTTTCTTTTTATCCTGACTCAGGAGGCTCTCTCATTTCAGGCTAGCCTGGGCTACATACTCAGGCCTTGTTTCAAGGGGAGGGGTGGGGGATTGCTGAGATGGCTCGGTGGGTCAAAGTGTCTACCATCAAGGCTGATTTTGATCCTGGGTCCCACATTAGTGGAAGGAAAGAACCAATGGTCACATGTTGTACTCTGATCTCTACACACGTGCTGTACCGCGCGCGCGCGCGCGCGCGCGCGCACACACACACACACACACACACACACACACACATACACACACACACATACACACACACACACACACACACACACACACACACACACACACACACAGAGTGTGAGACAGTGGTAAAGAAAGAAAGTTATGAAGGAAGGTCCCTGCAACCAGGCCTCCTTGCTTTTGAACCTGGAGAGCTGGTCTCTTTCCGGTGCTCTGGTCCTCGGCACATGCCTCAGTTGCGTTCACCTGTGCCCTGTGTTTACCTGTAATAAAGCGTGAAGGCCAGAGCTAGCACACCCCATCATTTTCTTCCCATGTCTCTAAGGCAGAGCTGTGAAGTAAAGCCCCGAGGACCCAGTGGGCGGGAGCTGTGGCTCCAGGCTGCTGCTCCTCAGCATAACGTGGGTCTGCTAGTCCCGATCCCGTCCTCCACTGTGAACCTGGGGTTCCATGTGGATCGAAGGAAGGTCCGACCATCACCTGGGAGTAGCATATGCAGCACCTGGGACCTCAGCAGCTACCTGTCCTCTGGAGAGAGGCTGTGTGATCTAGCTCACCAAGGGTCACCATATGCCTGGCCTGAGTCTAGGCTCGGGGGATGGCCTTCAAGTCCACTTGAGAGTCATCTGAGAAGGCTCCTGTCACCGAGGCTACCATGGCTGCCACCAGCACCATTTGTATGCTGGGACCAGCTTGCTTCTTCTCTAGCCAACTGAGTTATATGTACTATCTCTCTGAAGCTGAAGATCACCCCCTATCCTGGGTATGAGGAGGCCAGAGCTCCAGACTCAGAGGCTATTGCCAGTTCTCAGAATGTATTTGTCCCCAAGGCCTCTTGTGTTCCAAGAGCTGGTCACAGCACAGGGTGACTTGGCTCCACAATGTAAGAAAAAGCAAGCATGGGGTTCCTTCCTGTACAGGTCCTGTCCTGTCCAGGGGCAACTGGCCTCTGGCCCTTCTGGCCTTCTCCAAGACTCAGGGTCCTAGGACAGCACTGAGGGACACTTTGGTGAGAAGGAGGCAGCTGGATCCTGTACTTGAAGTCCAATGAAGCGAAAGTTAAGCTGGTAGGACCTGGTACTGGTGACGTAACTCAGCAGCCTCAGTGTCCCATCTGTTAAATGGAGTCATGGCTGGCTGGAAGGTTTTCTCAGAAAATGTGCACATCACATACCTCCCTCGGGTGTGACCTGGCCGAGCCCCAGCCCTGAGCATCCTAGCTCACACCTTTGTCTGCTCCTCCAGGGGATGACCGCCAGGGGAGACGCATCTTCACATTCAGCTGCTGCCGGCTGCCACCCCTGCACCAGCTCAACCACCAGCGTCTGCTGGAGTGAGTACTACCTTGTTCTCGGCCCCGGGTGTCTGCCTCCCAGGGTGGCCATCTCCGTCTCAATTCCCTGTGTGGATCTGGAGACACGCTAAGCTCAGGATCATCCAAACCCACCCCAGAGCTGTCTGGGGACCCCATCACCAGGACTACCAAGGACTCACCAGCACCGGTAGAATGGTGGACGTTGGCTTGATTCCCTCTTAGCCAGCTGAACTGTGGGCACTGACCTCTGAGGCTGGGGACAGTTCCCTGTCCTGGGTGCATGGAGGCTTGTCTTTCATTCCTGATGGATGCAGGCTGTCTAGAGAGCAGGAAGGTGTGTTCCTGGTAACAGCAGATCAGCAAGACATCTGTGGTGGATAGGACCATAGTGCTGGGGCGAGGGCAAGGCTGGAAATCACATGGCCTTGAGTTCGAATCTCAGCCCCTGCTGGAACAGTTTGCTGTGGCTATCTTAACAAATGATCATGAATCTAGAGGCATAAAACAGAAGGACTACATTCTATGCAGAACCAGGGTGTGTGTGTCAGGCCTGATTCCTTAGTGAACCCTGCAAGGGAAAGCAGGCAATCTGTCTCCCTTAGCTCCCCAATACCAGACAAATCCTTGCACCTCTTGGCAGGGCTGCATCACGTCCACTCTGCCTCCATCTTCACACAGCTTTGTCTCTCTGAGGGTCTTTGCTATGGACCCACGAAAGGACCTGGGCCTGGCTTTGTATCTCTAAGAGTTCTCTTAAAAGCCCGTCCTGACCCATCTCTTAAGAGCCCAGATTCATTACGAGCACCTCTCTTCCAAATGTGGGGTGGTCACAGTTTCTGAGGCTTTCCTGTGGATTTCTTTGGGGCGATGTCACGTCTCCTTGCTGCATGACCTTAGGTCAGTGAGCTAACACCTCTGAACCTCAGGTGGCACCTAAGGAACAAGGATATAGAGTCTCCATGTGGTTCTGGAGATAACCTGAGCGTGGTGTGCTCCAGCACCTGCTGACTGACCATGGCTCCTGTTTCACAGACATCAGTAACTCAGTGCAGAGCAAGTGACTGTCCTGAAGAAACCCTGTGTCTTGTGCCCTTCAGGTATCTGAAGTACACGCTGGACCAGCATGTGGAGAATGACTATACCATCGTCTACTTTCACTACGGCCTCAGCAGCCAGAACAAACCGTCACTGGGCTGGCTCCAGAATGCTTACAAGGAGTTTGACCGGAAGTACGTACATAGCACCTTGGGAGACACAGGGGTGGGCTGTATACAGGGACTGAATGGCGGAGGGGTCGTAGGCTATATGCAGTGGGTAGAGACAGATGCAGGGGTCTCATTTTAGTGATGGAGAGAGTCCATCTGGGAGAAGGCTACAGCATCCCGACACTTCTGGCCTGCTGCAGGAGGCAAAAGTGTATAACACAGCTGGGGGGGGGCATCTGGGTGAAAGGCGGTGATTTATGTTTGTTTTTTGTTTGAGACGGGATCTCACTGTATAGCCCTGCCTGGCCTGGAACTCTCTTTGTAGACCAGGACTCTGTGTCCCAAGTGCTGGGATTAAAGGAATGTGCCACCATGCCTGGCAGGCTGGCCAGCGGTTTTGGCACGGTGACATCTGCAGAGGTTGGAGGCCCCACCTGTGTCCAATGCGAACAGACATTCGCACTCACGCTGAAGGGCGAGAGAGAGCACAACTGTCCGTGTGCAGGGACAAAGTCCTTGCCGGCTGCCTGTTTCCGGCTCTTCTAACCTGGGTCAGCGGGCACTAGATAAAGGTGGAAGATATGGCCGTGGTCTCCAGACTGGGGGAGCTGAACTCCAGTGTTTTCCTTCTCACTCTCAGCCAGATGTGGTGGGGCATGCTTGTAATCCCAGCAGCACTCTAGAGGTGGAGGCAGGAGGACCAGAGTTCAAGGTTGCTCTGGGCTGTGTGAGTTTGAAGCCAGCCTGGCCTGGGCTGCATTTGACCATGTTTCAAGAACAAGACCCAAACAAAACAAATCAATAAAGATTTTCCTACTCTCTAGGAAAGGGAGGTGGGGCAGGGATAGGATTGTCTATGTTGGCTCCATAGACACAAAACAAGTGGGTGCTCGAGGCCCCAAAACCATCCAACACTGTGATATGTGGAGGGTAATGAGCCCTCTGTCCCTAGGCGCCTGCACCTGGGACCCCAGCTCCTCTTTGTGCTGGGAGAGCCCATCCATCACGCTGCCTCTGCTCTGCCCTGGAGGAATCCGACCCACCTCCCTCTTGGGCATCACCCTCAAGCCAGGCCACACCTGCTACGTGTCCACTCCTTACGCAACCTGATTCCAGGAGCGCTTGTCCTGTTCAAGGCTTCTAGTGAGAGCAGCCGCCTCTTCAGTGGGTGTGGGGTAGCTCCAGGATCCCCTACCTTGTGGCCAGAGATTTTCAGATGTGATTCGTCAGAAGCTCTTGGCTGATCCACTGAGGCCACGTGGTTGTAGCATCAAATTTCCAGATGCCACTGACGGCCTTTGTGCCTGGCCTCACTCACGGTCGGTGCGGAGGGGTGGGTGGTGATGGAGCACTGGCCTGCATTGACCTGTAGGATACGCCCTCTCCTCTTGCTCATGTCAACAGGGACATGCGACTCGGTGTGTCATTCAGTGGGGTACGTGTAAGAAATGAGTCATTGGGAGGAAGATGACCTTGAAACGGTAAGAGCAGACTTTGCTGCTCTGAGGTTGGCGTCCTCACGCCTGTGGCTTAGTCTGCAAGGGTACGGGAGAATCACTGTACAGGCTCTGAGAATCAGTTTTTGTAGAGAGTAGGAGAGGTGAGGGCCTGGCTTTTCCAGTCCCAGAAACTGGGGAGTTTTTTATTTTTTGTTTTTTTCCTGAGAAACTGTTTTTTGAAACTGTGAGGTAGGAGATCAGATGGATTGCCTGTTTTTTTGACCTTCTGACCTTCCCAGCCGCAGGGTGAAAGAAAAGTCGCCTGTTTCTGTGACCTCTGAGCTCCAGGGTGCATAGTGAGGGTTAACTGCATTCTGCAATTCCACAGCAGCAGATTCCTTGAAGCCTGTCATATGGCCTCGATTTTGGAGGGGTGACTTCCTTTAGTGTGGCCTTTATCATATCATTTATTGCTCACATGACATAAATTTATCTTCGCCCACCGTTGCCCCGCAGCCTGGCTCAGGGTCCTGTCTCACCCCTTCTCTCTCTCCAGGCTTCCTTCCCTCTTGCATCCCAGCCCTGTCACTTCTCCCAGGATCCTGCCTCCTTCCCGAGGACTGTGTACTTAAAGGTCCTATCGCCTTTCTTGCCTTGGGCCATCACGTTACTGGTCAGCCTCAGGAGTTGACAGTGTGAGCTCATGGGAGCCCAGCACCCACTCCTCTGCACACTCCCTCCAGCTCCCCGATCTGGCTCGACTTCTCCCTGACCCAGCCCCTCCTCTTCCAGCCTGGCTCCCTTACCTCCAGATGCCCTTACCCACTCTGATCTGGTGTCCCATGCCAGGCCACCTCAGGCCTCTGCTTAGGATGCTTTCTTTGTCTGCGCTTTGATTCCTGTCCTGAAAGACAGAAGTCACACTCACCCCCAGCCCCTAACCCGGCCTCCTGGTGTATTGTTGCAGTTTAACAACAAGTTTAGGGCTGTGCTCCATGCCCCCCACCCAGCATCTGTATCTGCAAAAGTAGTCACAGCCACAGGCTCCACTTCCCACACATCACGTCACACACACGCAGTGTAAACTATGCAGTGGGTGGGCTGGGAGCAGAGGGAGCAGAGTTGCTGGGTTTAAATGCCTTCTACAGCTTCTACAGTGTGCGTGTGTGTGTGTGTGTGTGTGTGTGTGTGTGTGTGTGCACATGTGTGCATGTGTGTAGGCCAGAGGCTAACCTCAGCTGTCATTCTTTCTTAGGCACCATCCACCGTGTTTGTTAAGATGAGATCTCTCATTTGCTTTGCCCAGTAGAGCTAGGCTGGCTGGCCAGGGATCTTCCTGCCTCGGCCTCCCTAGTACTGAGATTATAAGCACCTGCCACCACACCCAGCTTTTCTTACATGGATTCTGGGGTTCCCAGGCACTTTACCCACTAAGCCATCTCCCCAGTCCCTTCCTCTTCTGGTCTCTGGTTTTGTTTTGTTTTGTTTTTGAGACAGAGTCTCACTGTGTAGCCCTGGCAGGCCTGGAACTCTCTACATAGACCAAGCTGGCCTCGAACTCACAGGGCTCCACCTGCTTCTGTCTCTCAAGTGCTGGGATTAAAGGCATGCATCCCAAGTTCTTTCTGGGTTTTAACCTACATCCTTTAGTTGGGCCTGTTGAGAAATGGATTTTCTGCGTCTCGGGCCTGCTGTGCAGGCACTCAGTGTGGAGTGTAATGGAGTTAGGGGACTCGAAGTCACCTCACCTTTCCCTCCTCAGGTATAAGAAGAACCTGAAGGCGCTCTATGTTGTTCACCCCACCAGCTTCATCAAAGCACTGTGGAGTATCTTCAAGCCTCTCATCAGGTGAGCATGCGCCCGGTAGACCCTCACACCGCCATCTCTGAGGCACACCCCTACAGGATGACTCTGTGCAGGTCTGTCTCTGAGGCATACATGGGTTTTTGTGGAGTCACGTGACCACCCAGGCCATGCACTGTGACTCTCTGAGGTTGTGGACAGGACTGCTAGCCCATGACGTTGATGTGGAAGCTGCTATTTTAAATACTCTATAACCTGAATGCCCACGTTTTGCATTTGTATCTTGGTCCCCAAAGTCACTGTCCAGTTCACAAAGCCCACCAAGGGGGCTCCAGTGTACCCAGCAGGGTAAATGCAGAGGCTGGGATACAGGTGCACGGGGTCCCATCTTTTGTCTTCCGGAAATGATCTGGGACAGCCTGTCCCCTGCAGCTGAGTGTGACATGGTGAGGAAGCTCAGCCATGCTCCGTGCCCAGATGTTTTCTTAGGGTTGATCCTGTAGGTGTGGACACCCCACAACTGGCTTCAGTGACTCAGTTTCCACTCCATCTGAGTGCAGACAGGCTACCCTGTGAGGCCCTGCCTCGTTCATCTGCTGGTATATATTGTGTGATTTGGCCCATGGCCATGTTCCAGGTTTCCTCTCTGGAGCAGGTAAAGGCACAGACATTCCTGGAAGCTCAGGATGGGAGCCCCAAGCCCATGGGCTAGCCTTTTACTGCCTGTACCCGGGCCAACAGCCCGGAAATTTGGGAACTTCTGTTAGCTCTTCCCAGGACATCTGAACTCTTTCTTACTGGACAATGATGTCTCTGGGCAGTATTGGGAAGAGCTTCAGGGGATCATAAGGCTTGGCTCTGCCAGGGCCCCATGGGCATCGTTACTTCCTCTTTGTTTAGCCGCAAGCATCAGGCACAAACTGCACCCAGCCACACTGTGGGTGTGTGTGTGAGTGGGTGAGCTTCATTCAGGAGGGCTCAGTATTTGCATGGGGCAGGTTGGGACACTCAGGTGAGGTAGCATGTCCAGAGAGGGGGTGGCAGTGTCTTTCCTGGTCAGCCAGGAGGATTCAGGAGGGTTTTCAGGAGTATTTTAGCACAGGGAGGGCACACACAGAAGGGGGGGTCACCCTTTGCTGGACATGACCCTCGAAATCCTTTGCTGCCTCCTCCTCCAACATGTTCCCCTCACCTCCCACTTCCTACAGTGGCTCGGAGGCCTGGTACTAATAATGCACTTCACGCTCTTAAGCCCATGGCCGCACAGGAGGTTCATGTTGTGCCTGGGGTATAGGCGAGAAAACAGGACAGAGACAGGGTCATCCATCGCATCCATTCTCTATGTTCCCGTTTCCCCCCTGACTTCAGGAAGGCAGCCCAGCCTTCCTACCTGCCTCCTTGAGGGCTAAGCTGTGTCTCTCACCTTGCTGTGCTCTCGAGTCTCTGTCACCACACACAGCCTTCAGGACACGGTTGGCATCAGTCCTTGGGGGCTGCAGACCCCTTTTTCACTGGACCGTGAATGGCCCCAGAGGTTTCTGCACTTGGGTCCCAGTCTGTCAAGTCTGTCACATTCCACAGCATAGGGGCTATGCCGATGAGATTAAGGCACGAAGTTACAAACAGAAGACAACTCGGGATGTTCTACTGGGCTCCAGGCTGTCTCTGGGGTCCTTAGTGGACACCCTTTCCCAGCAATGTCGTGAAAGAAGCACAAAGATGCTGCACCGTTGGCTTGGAAGATGGAGGCAGGATGTGGATCAAGGGAAACAGGCACCTTTAGGAGCTGGAAGTATCAAGGGGCTGCAGCCTTGCCCACTCCTGGACTTCCACACTGACCTGGACCTGTGGAGGGTACGCTGGTGACATTTTAAGCTGGTGACATTTAAGCTGTTCCTGACAGCTGCCTGTGGACCACCCATCTATATCCAAGGGCCCCAGAACCCCACTACTATATGCTCTTGAATGGGTGCCTGCACCGATGTGTGCACACACAAGCTTACTCCACACATTTTCACTCCAATGTGCATGCGCGCGCGCGCGCGCGCGCGCACACACACACACACACACATACACACATTCATTATCATCATCATCATCATCATCATCATCATCATCATCATCGTTGTCGTCGTCTTTGTCGTCATCATCATCGTCATCAACGGGTCCTGGGTAGTGCTGCAGCGCTTCTCCACCTCAGGCCTCATCCCTCAGCTGTCCTGCATCTCAGCCTGCCTTCCCCACAGCTCTCATGTTCTATGGAATGTGGCATGCACCATCCCGCCTGATTTATTCTAGAATGGTTTAAATTGTCCTTTTAGGATTGAATTATCTATCCACCTTATGTAATACACACCAAAACCATCTTATGTAATCCCAAACAGGGGAGGTTGGTGCTTAGAGAGGTTATACAGTTTCCCTGGGTCACATAGTCAGTAAAGGACTTGGGAATGGGACCCAACACCAGAGTGATAGGGTGAAGGGTGGACCAACACAGGCTTGAGCTGGATCCTGAGCATCATCCTGCCTCCGTCTCTCCTGGAAGCTGGGGCTGTGACAGAAACCCTGTCCCATGCATGCCCCAGGACATGCCTGTGCTGGAATTCCCGACTGAGCTGCCCAAGGCCGGTCCACCGGTGTAAAAGGCTGGATGGGTCATGTCTATTTGCCCAGCAGGTGACTCCCTTGCAGGAGACATCAGGCAGATACAGAGAGAAAGGTGGCCTGTGGCTCCCGAGTGCGCAAGAGTGGCATGGGAGGACCCCACAGTGCTGAAGCAGACGTCAATGTCCGGACAGTTCCACAAGAGAGGCCCCTAGTAGGCTCTGTGAGCTCCTCTTGTCCACACAGCATTCACAGCATTTCGTACCCCAGAGGGACCTTTAATGTCCTCAGAGCAGAGGCTAGATTGTCCCTGAGCTGTCTGTTACCTGAATGCACAGGTGGTGAGGATATCCCACAAGACCTGCCCCGACCCCTTCCTGGGGGCCCAGGGCCTGCGCTCTCCCCCAGCCCGGGCTTCCTCATAGCACCCTTGTAGTCTGTAAAACTACCTTGCTTGTGTCTGAAATCTGACCTCCAGGGCCAATTCACTCGTGTCCACTAGAGGGAGCCAGTGCATAGGCCTTGGCCCCCCATTGGGGTGTGGGAACTGGTTTAGGCTGGAGTTGGCACAGGGACCCAGAATTCTACTCTGCTCACATGGGTGTACCATCTATCATGATCCCTGTGGTCTTGTTTTGTTTGGGCAGTCATAAGTTGCATAATCTTAATTCCACGTTATCTACAATGTGAAGAACACAGATTGTTCTAACCATAGCAGAGCTGGCCTTGCTGAGCATGTAACTTGCCTTTTTTTTTTTTTTTTTTTTTTTAATTCACGAAGAAATTTATTTTACAACAGTTCTTTGTACACACACACACACACACACACACACACACACACACACACACACACAAAGAACTGTATATATACGAATTTATTAAAGACAAAAGCAAATTCACACACTAGTCAGATGAATGTCCTTGTTTTTACATGAAGAACTGAGTCTTAGCTGAATATCTGACAAGGCAACATGTATAGCATCTTTAGTATTTTCTCAGAGCTGGTCAGTTTGATTTTATAGTCATCAATGCTGAGAATGCTGCTTTGCATAAATGTGCAGTAAAAGTGGCATATACATGCTTACATACATTTCAGAAATTGTTGGAAATCCTGTCCTACTCGCAAGCAAAACTCATCTAATGATTTAAAAAAACGAAACTCAATTCAACAACTTTAACAGCAGTTCTTAAAATCAAGCATTCTAAACGCAATAATATCCGGAGACACACTGCATGGACAGTGACACTTGGAAGTGTACGTTGCTCTCATGTAGAGACGTCCAGGGCTGACCACTTGGGCTTGAACAAATGACGCCAGAGCTCCTCCATGGGAAGAATGATTCTCCCTGTCTCAGCAGCCATTTACCCCCTCTGGCTCTTCATGCCATCAGCATGTCGGCCAGTGTTACCACTGTGCCCAGCTAGAAAGCCTGTGAACCACAGCACAGATCAGGCTGCCGAGACAGCCCCAGTGGTACAGTAGTAGCGCTCTTCTGTAACGTGCCTTTTTTGGTCACTGCCGTTCTGCAAACTGGCTCAAGTTCAGAGTCTGTATCACTGAGACCCAGGCCTTGGCAGGTCAAGGGGCTTGTCCTGGATTCCTGGGAGAGGACAGAATTGATGGCAGAGGCTGCCTCTCCATGGCCTCCTGAGACTCTCCTGGGGAGTCTCCCAAGGTCCCTGCCCTGTCCCTAGGTGGGCGGGGGCAGGGGGCAAGGGGAAGAAGGTGCAACACACAGCCACCATTCACCTGGGACCATGGTGTCTCCAGGCAGGCAAGCTCAGTCTACTGTTCCTCTGAGCCCCACACACAGTTATGGTCATCATTAAAGTCAACATACATAAGGCAGGATGTAGACTCACATGGAGAAGGGCCTCTGGGCATGCCTGTGAGGGATTATCTTATTAACTGAGGTGGGAAGCCCTGCCCCTCATGGGTGGGACCATTCCCTGGGCAGGGGATCCTGAGTTGTATAAAGAGAGAGGGGGGACTGGGCAGTAGCATGCATGCATGCGTGCATTCTCTTCTGGCCCAGACATAACTTGAGCAGCTGCCTCGAGCTCCTGCTGCGTTGACGCCACTGCCATGATGGACTGGACCTTGAACTCTGAGCTAACATGAACCTTCCTTTCGGTTGCTTTTGTCTGAGTATTTTATCACAGCGACAGGAAAAGACACTAAGACAGGTACTCCACTCCACACAGAGAGGGGCACTCATGCTGGCTGTTCTATGTAAAGTCACAGTCAGTTCAAACTGGAGACCCCTGATTACTTTATACAGGTGAGCCTCCAGTGCCCAGACCATTCCGGGTCTCAGTACATGCCCTGTCTTATGTGCAGCACCCCAACTCCTGCAGCCCCACTATTTTATTCAACTTTCACCTCATTGTTTTATTCTTGTGTTTTTCCTTCCTTAGTCACAAGTTTGGGAAAAAAGTCACCTACTGCAGCAGCCTGCGTGAGCTCCAGGAACACCTTCAGTGCGACCAGCTGCTCATCCCCCCAGAAGTAGTACGGTGAGTGCCCACCGTCCCCAGAGCCGTGTCTAATATCCACTGACATGCGCAGGAGAACAAGCCACGAGGGCTGCATGCGGGTGGGAGGCTCCTCTTCTCACGGCCGGTGCAAAACTGATTAAAAACACATGGAGGCACAGGTTTGCCGTTCTGCTCCTGAGCCGGATATGAAAGGGGTTCCCTGGTGTGCAGATGAGCCGTGTGTGGAATGAAATGATCCAGGAGTGGCAGGCGCAGGGGCTCTGGAAGACAGCTAGTGGAGTTTCATTCAGTTCCTGCTGAATGTCTCACTGAGCGTCTGTGGCAAGCCAGAGCACAGGGTCTCAACTGTAGATCAGCCCTGGCTTCAGGCCTGGGCCAAGCATGCCAGCTCCAGTGGGGCTCCTGAGTTTGGTCTGACTCTGAGCCCCTCACTCCTGAGAGTGAGTGCAGCACCCTGCCCAGGATGTCTGAAATTTAGACAGAAAGCATAGGATATGTGCATTTCCCATTAATGTCCATAGAAGCCTGGTCCTCATATAGCACTTGGAGATGGCTTCCATGGCCAAAAGGCTGTCCCCCGTGAGGTGACACTCTCCTGTTGTGTCTGCAGGTATGACGAGAAGCTGCAAAACCTTCACAAAGGCCAGCTGCCCCCTCCCACCAAGACCCCGCCACCTCGACCACCTCTACCCACCCAGCAGTTTGGCGTCAGCCTGCAATAGTAAGTGATGGAGGGTGGAGGCTGGTCTGCTGCCTTGAGCACTGGGACCCTTCTGTGTCCTGGGAGGTTGCCTCAGGCCTCTGCAGTGGCCAAGCTTAACTCTACAGGAGGAATAGAGTCAAGTCCCCACTGAGGCTGAGTGCCCACAGCTCTGTGTGTGTGTGTGTGTGTGTGTGTGCATGTGTGCGTGTGTGTGTGTGTGTGTGTGTGTGTGTGTGTGTGTGTGTGTGTGTGTAGGCAGGAGACAAGAGCTTTCTGGTCACCCTTCAGTTCTGGCTCCCTGCTTTCAGGCCTCTGGCTAGGACCTCTCCTCTCACCTTCCAAGTGAGATGTGCTCATGAGACTTTGACCTTCAGTGGATCTGCCATCTCCCCCTAACTGTTAACCAGGCCAACTTCATTCCCACTCATCTGGGGCCTCTCCTCCAGAAGCCTTCCCTGGTGCCCAATCACACAGGCATCCCCAGCCCAGCCCTAATCCAGGTTCCTACATGCCTCACCCTCTGGGTTGTGAGTTTGTCCCTCTTTGGGTTTCCTGTCCTGGTAATAGACCTGGCCAATGAAAATCCAAGGTAATTTTTAAAAGATCTATTTGTTTGTTTGTTTATTTTACATTGAGGTTTTGCCTGCATGTATGTCTATATGAAGGTGTCAGACCCCTGGAACTGGAGTTATAGACAGTTGTGGACTGCCATGCGGGTGCTGGGAATTGAACCTGGGTCCCTTGGAAAAACAGCCAGTGCTCTTAACCACTGAGCCATCTCTCCAGCCCCCCAAGGCAATGTTTTGTCCTAGAGCAGCTGAAACAGTCAGATCACCCACAGTGAGCACAGGAAGAGCCGGGCCTGCCTCACGGCAGGTACCCGAGACCTGTTGCATGGCCCACTTGAGTCAATCGCTTGGTATTAGAAAAACCGGCCATCTTTAAGGTCCATGTGGACTTGGGAACCCTGGGAAGAGTTGAAGGGACGTCTGGTGGGGTTCAGATTTGTCCTTGTCCTCCCTGAATCACCAGGGCAGGGTTCCTCATGTCCTCGTATATGTCCTCTGGGATAAGACCCATCCGCATGCTCTCATGGCCTGTAACACAGAGGGCATGTGTGGAAGGCAAAGCATGCCCAGTGCCTGTCACGTCCTAACCCCCAGAACTGTGGCTTCACCTGCCTTCTGAGAAGGACTTTGCGGAGGTGAATAGAGACTTGAGATGGGGACTGTCTGGGCCACCTTGGTGAGCCGAGGTCAGCCCGCGGGGTTCTATAAGGAAGAGGCTGTGAAGCTGGAAAAGCAAAGAGTATGTCCCTGGAGCCTGCAGGTACCAGCCCTGCACCTGTTCTAGACTTGAACTGTAAGGCAGTTCAGAATGTTGTGTCAAGTTAATTAGTCATCACAGCCACTGGGAAGCAACGAAGCAACAGGAAGTGGTGGGAGGCTGTCACGTGGTTCTGTCCCTGTCAGCAAGGAAGGCGTGACAAAGCAGTGTTCTCTGAGTGAGGCAGGGGTGCGTCTGGTGACCCCAGTGGCTGGAGCAGGATGAGCCTGCAGGGGAGGACGGGAGCATCTTGGGATATCACAAAGAGGACTGTTACTCCCTATACGTGTGCCCCTGGACCAGTACCGTCCCCTAGGGCTTTCTGCTGTGACGGGCACGGTCTGCTGGACCCACTCCAGGTTGAGTGAGCGCATGGCTACTTCCTGTTTAAACAACTTGAATAGCTCCCGTGACTGCTCCTACTGGACCCCACGGTGCCTTCCCACCCAGACACACGTTCTCAGAGAGAAAATGCAGTGTGTGGTGATATGGTTGGCCCCCAAACTGGAGCACAAACTTGCCACCAGAGTGCTTTCCTTTTCATGGATTCTGGAAGCATGCTGCTGTGACTCCCTGGTGGTCCACACATAGCAGATGCCCCTAGTGGCCACCCCTAAGGCAGGGCAGGTGCCTGCAGTAACCACAAGCACCTCTAGAGGTCGCTGGTCAGGAGACCCAGGCCATCAAGTGACAGTTTCACAATGTTTCTGAGCCCTGCTGATGTCCCTAGAGGCTCTGCCACTCAGAGTTCCCTGGTGCAGAGGCTCCAGCCATGCTGTCTAACGGCCTGTTACACCCTGCAGATCCACCTCTGTCTTCTCATCTATAAAAACAAAAACAAAAGTGAGGCCATGAGCCCTTGCCACATTTCCAGGGCACGCTGTCTTTCACCATACACTGTGGTGTGCTGTGTGGTGTGCCTGTGATCCCATCACTGTGGAAGCAGAGACATACCCCGAGTTCACTGGCCAGCTGGCCTAACCTAATCAGCGTGCACAGTGAAGCATGACACCCCAGGTTGTCCTTAGTCGCACCTCGCACTCACAAGCACACACATACACACACAACCACTTGAAAATGAAAAACCGGTGTAACGTACCGGTTTGTGCAAAATTCACCTAAAACTGCTGGTGGCTGTCAGAGGCCTCTCAGCTCTACTCTGTGACTGGCTTCTTGCGGGGAGACTTGGTCTTTGCTCTGTTGTGTGTGTGGAGGGGTGTTTTGCCTGTAATCATGTGTCTGTACACCATGTATGTGCCTGGTTCCCACGGAGACCAGAAGAGAGCGTCAGATGCCCTGGGACCAGGGTTACAGATGGTTGTAAGATGCCAGGCGGGTGATGGGAATCAAACCTGGGTCCTCTAGAAGAGCGGACAGTGCTCATAACTGCCGAGCCGTCTCTCCAGCTCTGGAGAAGGCTATTTTTGTTCACCTCAGGTGGGAGAGATTGACAGGCTAAAGAGGGGGCTCTGTCCAAGTCTAGTCTGCAGACCACTGCATTGCTGGGGTCACTCATGGGGGCATAGGTGACTCAGGAACCTGCATCACTGAGAAGCCCCACACCCAGCATGGGTGATGGCCCAGGAATGCTGCATCCCTGGAGCTCCCTGTGGGATCTGTAGAAAGCTCCAAGAGTGTCCCCTTCCCAGCAGCTGTTCACTGCTTATATAACCTTATACAAGCCGTATGCACCTTTTAAAGTTTCTGGTGAATGCTGTGAACTCTGTGGACCTTCCTCCTTCCTCCCCTCTCCAGGAGGGGGTGTTTCATTCTGAAGCAAACAGCTACACAACCAGGCCACTGGGGACACCTTTATCGGGGACACTCTTGTGACCTGAGCACTTGCAGGATATGCTGACACAGAGTTGTCAGTGGACAGGAAGCTGCTGGGACTGTCACGTTGCTAGTGACTCCCGTTGCTGCTCTTGACAGTGGGGACATCAGACAAACGGACAGAGCTGGGGTGCAGCTTGGTGGTGGAGCGCTCGCCTGGTACACATTACCACTGCGATCCTCTCCAGCACCACACAGAAAAATCCACTTCATTATCTCTTTAGGGAACAGCAAGCATTGTCAGATGCCTTTGAATACATTCCGGGCACGCCACTTTAAGAGATAATCTGTGTGATTGCTCCTTTAAATTAATATTTTATGTTGTCTCATTGCCAATGACTATAATAAAATGGCAATAAACGTATTAAATAAAGCACCAGATATCTAATTTGTTTGGACTGCGAGCGAGTGGAAGACATTAAAATTCATAACTAAAGCCTACTCGCCAATGTTAATTTGCTGATTTAAGTTCACAACAGAAAGTCATCACTTGGAACGGGCCGCTTAAGCCAACGGAGGAAGGCAAAGTCGGGGAATCAGAGGCCTCACTTGGGCTGGGCCAGGGCTCAGAGGAGCTTGCCTAGCATGGGCAAAGCCCTGGGTTCAGTCCCCAGCACTACAGAGATATAAAGCCTTGCTTGCCATTCCCGAAGAGGGAGGATAGAGATGCGAGTCTCCTCTGGGCAGCTGTGAGTCTGGGAAAGAGGACAGGCCTAGAGATGAACCACTGCTCTCCTCACTAACCCGGTCCAAGAACCTTGTGACCAGGGGCCTTGTCACAGAGCATGCAGAATATGCGCCCTTCACTATCCCCTCCTCCAGGAAGCCTTCCCTGATGGCTTCACACAAAATGGGATGTGTGAGACTCCTTCCCCTCCACACACACATACACACCTTACATCCTCCACCTGCTCCTCAGAGTAGAATTCAGTGCCCAGATGCAGGACAACACCCCTACATCCCTCAGGCCCTGGAGAGGTGCTGCCTGAACCCTTACCTTCCAGAACCAGGGAGCCTGAGGCCCAGGAGGCTAAGGATCTGGCTGGCAGTAGCATAGTTCTGGAAAGGGCTGGCACGGGCCCTGGCTTCCTAGGAAGCAGTGTTACACACCTGCTGCCCTTCCCCATCCTCCCTGACCCCCTGGGACATCACCTCCTCTCTGACAGTTGACAAAGAGGAAGCTGTTATGGAACAGACTGGGAAGGGCCCATCCACTGCTGGGTCTCTCTGGAGGCAGGGTCAGTCTCATGGCTACTTGGTGACTGTCCAGGGTCCTACATGTGCGGCTTTAGCAGAGAGAAGGATTTCCGTGAAGCCAAACCATGCACAGAGTCAGGGTGTGCAGAGGCCATCGCTGCTTTGACATGGGGCATAACAGTTGAACTGAGCCAGGTGTTTAAGGCGCATCCTTAATCTCTAAGGACCGCCCACCTGGGAACGGAGCAGATTTGCTGACTGTTGGCATAGTGACAGGATGTTTCCCCACGTGTCACCCTGATAATCCCACGGCCAGCCCAGGCGACAGGCCTCGCATCACACTCACTAACAGAAGGGGAAACAGAGGCTCAGCGAGGTCAGGCCTGGGTTTGGCTGGCCGACCCAGGGCCGCCACGCACGCTCCACCTCTCTGTTCTCTGCCTCTGTCTGGATTTACACTCTAAATGGACTGTTACTGAGCTGATGTCCAGCTCATGAGTCCATAGTGACCTTGACACCATGACAGAATGAATGGAGTGTTGAAGAGGTGAGTTTCTGAAGCCTGCCTGGGTTCAAATCTCTGCTCTGCACTCAATCGAGCAAGCCATGTAGCCAATCTGTGCCTCAGTTTCCCCAGTCAGCCTAAAAGAAAATTCATCTCAGTCTCATAAAACAGAATGGATGCTTTCTGTAATTACACCTGTTCTCTGTATCCTAGTATCCTAATCCATCTTCCTCCTTAGGAGACCCCGAGGTTCCTTCCCTGTAGTTCTGGGCCTAGCCTCACAAGCAGCAAGTGTGTCTCAGTCAGCTGTCACTGGTAATGCTGTGTAACAAGCGGTCTTTTGTCTCAGCATGTTACAGGAGCAGGCCTTTTTTTTTTTTCAGTGTCTCAGTCAGCTCCTGGTGATACCATGTAACAAGTAGCCTCAACTCTCAGCATGTTACAGCAGTAGGAATTCTTTCCTGGGTTCTATGAAGTGTGCGGAGCAACTGGGGTTCAACTCACTTTATGTATCTTGTCATTTTTGACACCGGGCCAGAGGAGTGGCCTCCACCCAGGACATCTGTCCTCCTGGTGGGGGCTGGAGCAAGTATAGCCTAGCCAGGAGGTCTTACAAAATGTGTGTATTGTGTCGTACGTCCCACAGCAGGTTGTGTGGGCCAGCCCACGGCCAGTGCACAGAGAGGCAACTACCCTGCAGGTGAAGGTGACACAGAGACACTTGTCCTGAGACACCGTAGCTCCTGCCACTGCGGTCCCCAGTCAGCGCTAGATGCCGAGGACTCAGAATCTGCACCGAGTCCTTCTGAATATCTGTTGTTACTGTGTCTCAAGCCCCATGTTTTTATCACGTACTTTTTGTTGTTGTTGTTGTTGTTTTTTGAGACAGGGTCTCTCTGTAGTCTTGGCTGTCCTGGAACTCACTATTGTAGTCCAGGATCCATCTGCCTGCCTCCGCCTCCTGAGTGCCAGGATTAAAGGCGTGTGCCACCATTCCCAGCAAGTACTTTTTAAAATTGGATGAGCACCTGGTCTGGTCTCCCGGATCCATGCTCACAGTCAGACTTCCTCGTACCTCTGTGTGTCTTCTTGTCTGTACTGCTTTTTTTCTCTTTTGTCCTCTGGCAAGCTCCTACTCATCCCTCAAAACCTCTGCCTTAAAGTAGCCCCCTGAGGAAGCCTCCAGCCCCCCCACCCCAGTGTTCCCCAAAGTATATTCTGGGTGGAGTTCCGGCACTTTGTTGTCCTTCCAAATGTTTGGACTCTCGTGGCTGCTTCATGGGGCCTGAGGCTGTGTCTCTCCCTGGACACTCCCTTGATGTTCCATCCCCTGGAATGGGGAATCTAAGAGCCTTCCCCTCACCCTCTGGGTCTGGAATAAGCCAGTACTTTCTTCTCCCTCAGCCTCAAAGACAAAAACCAAGGTGAACTCATTCCCCCTGTGCTGAGGTGGACAGTGACGTACCTGAGGGAGAAAGGTAAGGAGCTAGCTCTGGCCGGGACACTCAACAGCGCCTTTCCAACGGGGCTGCACGTCAGATCCTGAACACCCCACAAGCCAGGGGCTGCTGGAGCTGTGACCTGAGCAAGCATGTGATGTGCAGGCACAGTGGCCACCTTAGGTGTGTGTGCATGACTGTGGGTCTGTGGGGGAAGCTAGGAAGGAGAGGCAGGAGAGACCAGAAGGACTTCAGCCTCCAGGCTGCTGCCCAGTGTTCTCATGTATCCTAGGGTGCTGTTCCCCACAGAGAGCAGGCTCAGGCCTGACTTTCTCTCCTGGTTGTGAAGCCAGCAGCAGGGGCCTGGCAGGCGGGCAGCCAACTGATGATGTTAAATAGAAGAAGAAAGGCTGAGCATTTTCTTCAGGATCACATAGCTGCTAGGAGGCAGAGGCAACTGGAGCTCAGGCCTGTGTGTTTCTGCACTCCCTTCTCTCAGGGAGGGAGGATCTGGAGGGGAGACATCAGGTGACTGGAAAAGCCTGATCTGTCACCACAGGAGGTTGATACTGCAGACAGGGAGTCACAGAATCTCCAGAAGGCCAGAGTTCTGGGATCTGAGATGTCCAGTCTTTTCTTCCTGCAGGGCTACACACGGAGGGCCTGTTCCGGAGATCGGCCAGCGCCCAGATAGTCCACCAGGTGCAGCGGCTGTATGACCAAGGTGATGCCCCAGACCCCTCCCTCCTGCCAGATTCTCAACTGCCACCCCTTAGTCCTCGGTGACTCCATACCCCACCTGACCCCAGAAACAGGTCTGGGGGGGCTGCTGCCTGGGAATGCCAACCACCCTCCCATTGTAGAGCAAGGGAGTCCTGTGTCCAGACTCCAGCCAGCTAGGGAAGGTGCTGCCCCAGCCCTCAGTGCCTTTGCGCCTTCCCCACTGACACCAGGTGGCCACATGGTTTGAACTAACACTTCGAGGTAAGGAAATCATGTTATGGCATTCCATAGGCAGCCCCGCCTCTGCAAGCAGAAAACTGGACTCTAAGCTGGGGGTACCTCCAAAATACCACTAAGCAAATAACTGTCTTGCTCCCAGGAACACTCGCCCTCTAGTCTTGCTTGAGGCCTCCATGTCCCTGTGATTGCGAATTCACTCATCAAACACTAGGCCCCCTGTGATTGCAAATTCACTCATCAAACACTAGGCCCACACAGTCCCGAGCTGGACGTTTAGACCTTAGCCTGGCCCTGTGTGTGCAGCCCCAGAGCCAAGGCCCTGACCTTGGAGCTCAAGCCTCCATCCAGAACCAAACCTTACCTCGAGGGAAGCAATTAGCTGCTCCGTGGGCACCCTAGAAGAGGGAGGCAGTAGCAGTAAGAGGAAGCTGGTGGGGAACAGCACCCCCATATCCAAGAGGCATCCCTGGGACATATGGCTGTGACCTCCACCTCGAGCTCCCAAGCCATGGGCTGAGTGAACTGCTCAGCTGTGCCATGTCCTGTGTTCAGGGAAGCCGGTGAACTTTGATGACTACGGAGACATGCATGTCCCAGCCGTGATCCTGAAGACCTTTCTGCGTGAGCTGCCCCAGCCGCTGCTGACCTTCCAAGCCTATGAGCAGATTCTCGGGATCACCAGTATGTACCCTCGTGAACCCTGGCCTCAGGGCAACCCTGGCTAATGACCCAGGTCAGCCTCTGTCTCGGCTGAGGCAGTGTCCACCCAACCTTGGCCCATTACTGTCCAGCCCTGTGGGTCAGCAGAGGGGAACTTGGGGCCACCTCTCTATTCAGTGAGGCTGTAGGCATCAAACAGGCCATATTGTCCTTGGGTTTGGGGAGGGTGACCCTAGCTTGCCTGGTGGCCCTACCCAGGTGGCTACATTTCTCCTTCAAGTGAGGTATACAGGCCCTTCCTGGGAGCCCTGTGGAAGCTTCCTGAAGGCTGTAGTCTCCAGAGACAAGGAGCACACTGCTGGTGACCCAGGAGTCAGGAGTCATTGCTCTGGTCCAGAGCTGTGTCTCGGGTCCCTGTTTCTCCAGTCACCAGTTGTGTGACCTGGGGCAAGTCATGCAGTCCCTCTGCACTCCCTTCCCTCATCTGTATTCACGAGGGCTCTTCTGAGGATTGAAAGCACATAAAAGGGCTGGGGATGCAGCTCGGTGAATAGAGCACTTGCCTAGCATGCAGGAAGCCCCCGATCCCATCCCCAGCACCAAATAAAGTAGGCATAGTGCTGTGTAGATGTAACTCCTGCACTTGGAAGACAGAGGCAGGAGGATCAGGACCTCAAGGTCATCCCTGGCTCAAAAATAAGAATATGCTCAACTGTCGGCTGTCACAGAGTCACTGTCGTGACATTCTGCTGCTCTGCCTGCTTCCTCGGGAAGGGATAAGAGGGACCACCATAGCCGAGCTGTGGTGGCACATGCCTTTAATCCCAGCACTGGAGGCAGAGCTAGGTGGATCTCTGTGAGTTCGTGGCCAGCCTGGTCTATAGAGTGAGATCCAGGCCAGGCACCAAAACTACACAGAGAAACCCTGTCTCGTAAAACCAAAAGGGGGAAAAAAAAAGAGAGAGGGACCAGCATGATAGCCAAGGTGGCCTGTGTCCCTCCCATGTCATCTCTGTGGCCATCATTCTCTGAAGAGGAGGCTTGAGACTGGGTCATCCACAGCCCAGAGCTGGTGGCCACTGGTTTCCCTGGAAAGGTGAATCGCAAGGAAACTCCTTGTTCACCGAGCTTACTAAGCAACCACAGCTTGGTTCCCCAAGACAATGACCTTTATTAGAACATCCTCAAGCTTTTCATAGATGGGGATCCTGGGTCCCAACAGGAGCCTTCGTACAGTTCCAGGGTCCCCTGGTCACTATACATACAGGCTTAGCAGAGGGACAGTAGTGTGTCAGAGGCTGGAGGCTTGGGAACAGGGTTGTGAACACATCTGTGGGTGGAGGGTCTGAGGATGTAGATTGGTTAGTAGAGTGCCGGGGCTCCATCCCTAGCACTACATAAACCAGAAACAGTGACACACACCTATAATCCCGGCACTTGGGAAGGAGGCAGGAGGACCAGGAGTTCAAGGGCATCCTCAGCTACAGAGCAAGTTTGAGGCCAGCCTGGGACGTGTGAGACCTAGTCTCAAAACAAAACTCAAATGGAGGGCAATGGTGGGGACTGAGGGTCTATGTGTGAATGCAGGGCTTTCCCCAAGAACAACACAGTGTGGTGATCTGTGTACTGAGAACCAGAGGCAGGTGCATTTATCCTGGCGAGGTCAGAGTCAATGCTTTACCTTCCCCAGCCACACAGTCTCCATGGCAGCTGCCGGCTCCATCGTTGTAACCCACAAACAGCCCTAGGCTGTGTGTCTACACACAACCACGGTTGAGTTCAAGTAAAATATTACTACTGATCGCTGGCATGGTGGTACATGCCTCTAATGCCAACACTTGGGAGTTAGAGAGAACAAATGAAACCTTTATTAACAAAGAAATGTGCTGGGCCAGATGTGGATGGCGGTCTGTGTTTAAATAGCTGGCCCTGGTCTAGCCTTTTCCTGTTTGCAGAGTGACTCACTGCCCTGCTTCCCAGTGGGCAGTAGTTTCTGTAGCCATCACACAGAGGAGGAAGGAGCCTGGCAGAAGTAGTGAGGTGCTGCCCAGGCCAGCAGCCTCATGCCGTTGCAGGTGTGGAGAGCAGCCTGCGTGTGACCCACTGCCGCCTGATCCTGCGGAGCCTCCCGGAGCACAACTACACCGTCCTCCGCTACCTCATGGGCTTCCTGCATGAGGTAAGTGGGGCTAGCTGCATCCCAGGATGAGGAAGCCCAGCCCCAAGATTGGCTCTGGGGGCCTCTTGTCATCCCTGACCTGTGCTGTTTGCCCCAGTCCAAAGTCACACCCACTCCACTCTTGAACCACCAAAGGATGTCACTCAAGGTCCAGCCAGACTCCTCTGAGAAACTTGACAGTCTGAGGCGATGTCCAGGGATAGGAGCCAGGAGGGACAGAGGGGACAGCTTGATGTCACATTCTTGGCTTTGTGTGTATGGTATATATTCATGTATATGTTCATGCATGTATGCATGCATGAATACATGTGAATGGATGTGTGGTGGACAAACAGCAATGTTAGAGGTCTTCAGTGAGCCCCGGGATCCACCTGTCCCTGCCTCCCCGGTGCTGGGATTACAAGTGTGCACCGGATTATTCTGGGGACCAAACTTTGGCTAGCTAGCATGGCAAGCGCTTGGTGAGACGAATTGAGCCATCTCCCCAACCCACTCCCTCCCGCTCCAGAGCTCTTTCCAACACATTATCCCCTCAGGGGTGAGGATGGAATCATCAACAGGTCTCTCTACCACACCAGTCTCCTCTGGGGTGAGGACAGAATCCAGGCTGCTGATGCCTGGGGATTCATTTCTTGGTTTCCGGTGCGGCCTCTTCCAGGTGTCTCTGGAGAGCATTTCAAACAAGATGACCAGCTCAAACCTGGCATGTGTGTTCGGGCTGAACTTGATCTGGCCGTCTCAGGGGGTGGCTTCCCTGAGCGCCCTGGTGCCTCTGAACCTGTTCACGGAGCTGCTGATTGAGTACTATGACAAAGTGTTCAGCACCCAAGAGGCCCTCGGGGAGCACAGGCAGAACACTGTGGAAATGGAACAGGCTGGCCCTGTCACCAAAGGATTCACGAAGACAGGCACTCCTCAGGCCTCACCATACTTACCGCGCTTCCGCATCCCCTGACTAGCTGGAGATACCTCAAGATGGAGGTGCCCCCTTGCAATCTATGTATCTGTGGCCCCGTTTGTCTTATAAACTTATGGTCTGTAAGAAGACACAGGAATTAAATGAACCCAGAACTTTTTAGTGGGAATCTTGTGCTTCTGATTGTCGGGTCCATCACCGTTCTGGGCTGTGGCTGAAATGAAACACAAGTGTGAGGGTGACTGTCTTGAACCATAACCTAATGTGACTTAAGGGAAGTGCGAATTTGTGAGCAAGGGGCCTGGAGCAGGGCCTATGTGACAGGCCATCTGACCTAGTGACTCACACAGCTGTAGGCTGGCCACAATCCATGGTTACCTGACAGTTCAAGGGTCCTTGGGGGACCATAACATGCCCTGGGTGGGCTGGCTATCATCCAGGGAGACTTAGCTGTCTGGCCAATTACTCCTGTCCTCCAGCAGGTGGCATGGGGCACATGTTGCCTTGGGCAGAGGCGCTGTTCAAGGTTAGTATGGTCTTCAAGATCATGGAGAGCAATGCTCAGGTCCCTGTGGAGAAGGACTGGTCCCTGTGGAGAAAGGTGTCCGCAGCCAAGCCCGTGGGCCACAGTGGAAAGAGGAACATGGTAGGCACTCGGCACAGGAGTGGAACTGATGTTGGGCAGCCAACCTGCCAGAGGGTTCCAGATCTGTGGCCTCAGACAGATTGTTCCCTCAGGGCTGTAGAATGGACCCTGTACATCACCACATACAGTGCCGCAAGGCCACCAGCAAAAAGTTCCGTAAGTTATTTAGATTGGACAAGCTTGGGTCACGTGCCCACCCTGGACCAATCAGTGGCCAGAGGATGCACTGAAGGGCTAGACCTGGGGTTAGACGTGCCGAGCAATTTCGAAACAACCAGCAAATGTCAACCTGACTGTTCGGTGGCAGATACAAATAAATAAACATCCACATTCGGGAGAGCGTTCAGCTGTCTCATTGCTCTATGCCCAGACAGGAATCAGGCAGAAGAGACCAATCATACTGAGGCTGACAGCATCGGGGGTGGGGCTACAATTCTAGCTCAAGCCACCCCAGAGCTAGACTTTCCAGGAAGGGTGCACATGGTGTAAGCACCTACCATCCAGATGGGAAGGGCAAGCCCAGAGCCTCCCTCAGCCTCACTTCTTCGTGAAAGCCACAGAGCAGAAGCCTGTATAGGTTTGGACACAGCTAGACTTAGTTTCTCGTCCACTTGACACAAGCTACGGTCATCTGGAAATCTCGGAGATAGCTACGGACGCAGCACAGCCCCAAATGGCAAAGTTGCTTAAGACACGAGAGTTGTTAGTGACTGGAGAGTGGGGTGGGTAACGCAACCGTGCAGTTCTGGAGGGTGAGCTTGTAGACACTATCTTGTCCCACCACAGGAAGGTTGGACGCTGATAGATATTTGAGATGAAAATAGAGTTGTCTTCCTGGTGTCCATCTCCACTGGCGCTGTCACACCTCTGCTGGAAGCCTGACGTGGTCCTCAGCTGAAGTATGCTTCAGCAAACGAATGCCCTGCCTGCAGCTGGGGGCTCCGGCCTGGCCTGCACTGCCTCTGAGCTCAGGGGGGACTCCGAAGCCCCGGCCCGACCCCGGTGTTGAGAGGAGCCCTTGGTGCCTTTGGCTTTAGTGTCTACTGGGTTCTCTTCTCCACACCCCCTCCTCTCGCCCCTAGCCAAGCTCCAGTCACACATGTCGGTGGCCCCATTACCCGCCCACCATGCTCTGTCACGTGTTTTCTGCTCTTTCCACTGCTCAGTCGTTCCCGGTCCCTGAGGCCATGGGGTTCTCCTGGGCTTCATGAAATTGTGGTTTCTCTCTCTCTCTCTCTTTCTCTCTCTCTCTCTCTCTCTCTCTCTCTCTCTCTCTCTCTCTCTTTCCTTTTCTCAATCTTTCTCTCTTTCTGTCTCTCTCTCTGTCTGTCTGTCTTTCTTCCTGTTATCCTACAAAGCCTTTCTTTTCCCCTTTGTTTTTTTCACTTTGGTCTCTTCATTTCTTTCTTCCCTTTTTGTTTTCCTTCCTCTTTCTTTCCTTCTTCCTCTTTATTTTTTCTTTCTCACTTCTCTTTATTCCTTTCTCTCTTCCCTATCATTCGTTCTTTCTTTCTCTCTTTTCTTTCTTCCTCTCTATCTCTCCCCTCCCTCCTTCCTTTCTTCTTTCTAACAACCCTTCCTCTCTGACCCCCAAAAGTCAAACAAAGTGGGCTCTCAGCAAGGCTCAGTATGGAACCCGAGGTAGCCAGCTCCCCCCCCCCCCCCGTGTCCCCTGCCACAGCCTCTGGAAAGGCCACCATGCATCTGCACACACACACACCACACACACCCCTCCATGATGTCTGTGCTCACAGAATGCTGAATAACCCCGAAGGGTCTCAGAGTTCTGCTGCCAGGGAGAAAGAAAGAAACAAAAATGATGGCTCCCTTAAGAGCCTGCCATTGTGAGCCCCGAATTAACAATGACATTAAATCAAGCCTCATGCATTATGCAGCGGGGTTTACAGGGAAATGCATGTCTGTGAAATATATGTTTCAAATTTCCTGACTTGGAGAGGTGCCCCAAGATGGTCTCCTGCGGGTCCTTTGATAACAGTTTCTCTTCACAAATGGTAATTGTAGAATCCCAGCCCAGCACTGCGTGGCCCCGTCACCTTCCTGTGTCTCGGCACAATTTCCCGATCATTCCCACAGCAAAAGAAAGTGATTACAGCCGTCACATGTGGGAGGCACACAAAATGTCCCAGCTTAAAACAATGCTAACAATGCCCGGACAAGGACTCCAGGGTGTCCGCATCGCCAGGACACACAGATGAATTATCCAAACATTCACTTTTGCAGAAATGACAGAGATTTCCAGGGACTCCAGAGGTTCAGCAAGCTGCCCAGAACTTGTGGTTGACATTCACACTGAACCACGGGAACCTGCCTAGACCCCCACACGCCGGGGCTCGCCATGGCAGGAAATGTCAGGGAGAGAGAAAATGGAAGTCAGAACATAGAAGTCACTCATCCATGGCTGAGATGCAGACTGTTGTGGACACCGGGAGAGCAACTCAGTGAGTTGGGTTGTATATCTAGGAATGACCCAGAAGGGGGACCAGAGCATTGCTGTGGAGATGCAGCCCGCCTGTCCTTCATCAGCAAGAAAAGCAGGTAAGTCGATGTGTGTCACTGAGGTGACTGAAGAGTGTCCTGCAATTAACACGGACAGAACTGATGTGTGTGTCCAATTGGATCTCAGTTTCTCTTGGTGACCATCTGTACCAGTCAGCACTGCCACACCTCTGTGACATGAAAACTGGCAGGGAATCTCGCCCAAGTCCACCTCTGCAAGCCCACAATCACTCATCACTGAATGGTTTCAAACAAAGCTGAATGATATACAAGCAGAAGGAGTTATTAAAAACTGAATGGTGCGAGGCTGGAGAGATGGCTGAGCAGTTTAGAGCACTGGCTGCTCTTCCAGAGGACCTGGGTTCAGTTCTCAGCACCCACATGGTGGCTCACAACGGTCTGTAACTCCAGTTGCAGGGGATCTGACCTCCTCACACAGACATACGTGCAAGCAAAACACCAATGCACATAAAATAAGAATAAATAAATTTTAAAAACTGAATGGTGGATGTTGTGGGATGGCTCGATGGGTAAAAGTGCCTGCCTACAAGGCTGGTGATTGGAGTTCAGTTCCTGGGGCTCACGTGGTGGATGGAAAGAACTGCGTCTCCACTTGTGCACCACAGCATGTGTGCACACACACACACATGTGCACACGCACACACACACACACACACACAAACAGGAAAAAAAAACTGAATGAGGGGTTCAGAGAATGGGGTTTGGTGATAGAGCACTTGCCTGGTACATGTGAGGCTGTGGGTCCTGCCCTTAGTGTTCAGGAAGGAGGAAGTAAGGATGGGGGGCGGGCACAAAGTGTGAAGACACGAGCAAGCTGAACATCTGGACCTACGCAGTGTTTACAGAACATCATACTCAGCATCTGAGGATGTGTATTCTTCCTAAGTGCACAGGACATGGCTACCAATGTGGACCAGAGTCTGGGTCAGAAGACAAGCTTTGGTAAATTAAAGGATTTTAATTAAAATCAAGCGAAGAACACAATGGAATAAAATTGATCTGAAAATCAATGATATCGAGAAGGGGTAAAAATCCAAGTATATGAAAATGTCTTAAAAGAGAAGAAACACACAAATCAGACTAAAGAAGTCAGAATGTAAGCAAGAAATTAATCTCTAATACACACATGCCTGAGGTATTCAGTGTGCCCTGTGTATGTAGAGGTCAGAGGACAACCTTGGGTGTCATTTCTTAGGCTCACTTATTTTTTTTTGGCTGGCCCGGAACTTGTTATGTAGATCAGGCTGGCCTCAAACTCACAGAGATCCTGAGTATGAGGACTAAAGGCATGTGCCTCCAAGCCTGGATGATTTTGTGTGTGTGTGTGTGTACCGGAGTTTTGCTACAGGTAAGCCTGTGTCCCATGTGCATGCAGTGCCCATGACAGCCAGTGGAGTATTAGATCCCCTGGAGTTACAGATGGTTGTGAGGCACGGGGTAAGTGCTGGGAACTCAACCTGGGTCCTCTTGCCGGGGCAGCCAGTGCTTTTAACTGTGAGCCACCTCTCCAGTCCCACGTTTTTTTTGGTTGGTTTGTTGTTATTTTAAAATTTTTGTTGTGAATTATGTGTGCCACACACGAGGTGTCTGAAGAGGCCTGAAAGGGTGTTATATTACCTACAGATGAAGTGTTAGGTAGTTGCTTGTGAGTCACCTGGCATGGGGGCTGGGAACTGAACCTGGGTCCTTTGCAAGAGCAGTGAGCAAGCGCTCTTAACTGCTGAGCCGGATCTCCAGCCACCCCTTTTACTAAAGACGGAGTTTCTCACGGGCCAATTAGGCTGGCCTGGTTGTCCAGCAGGCCCCAGAGTACTGTTTGCCTGTTTGCCTCCTCGGTAACGGGGTTACAAGCAGGTGCTGCAATGCCCGTTTTTTTGTTTGTTTGTTTGTTTGGGTTTGTTGTTGTTGTTGTTGTTGTTATTATTATTTTTTTTTTGCATGGGTTCTGGGGTCCAAGCTCAGGTCCTCAGGCTCACACCGCAAGCGCTTTGCTGACTGAGCCCTCTCTCCTGCTCCCGAGAAAATAATTTGAATTCACAGGGAAAATAATCTAAAGACATGCTAATGTCACAACATATCAACATTCATGAAGTATTAAAGCAGGACCTCCAGGGAGAGCTAAAAGCTTGTAGGAAAAAAAAAAAAAAGAAAGAAATGATCTAAAAGCAGGGGCTAGTGCCGCGCAGCTAGATGCAAGGGAAGGAAATAAAAAGGAACAGAAATTTGGGCTAAGAGGAATTTCCTAGTTTTCTTTTCCTTCCTTCCTTCCTTCCTTCCTCCCTCCCTCCCTCCTCCTCCTCCTCCTCCTCCTCCTCCTCCTCCTCCTCCTCCTCTTCCTTCTTCTCTCCCTCCCTCTCTCTCTCCCTCCCTCTCTTTTTTGACACAGACACACTTACTACATAACCTTGGCTGTCCTGGAACTCACTGTGTAGACCAGACTGGCCTCAGACTCGAGATCTGCCTGCCCCTGCCTTCCAGTGTTAGGATTAAAGGTGCAAGCAACCACACCTGACCATTAGTTTGCTTTCTATTGCTCTGCTAAACCCCATGACTAAAAGCAGCTTGTGGAAGAAAGGGGTTTATTTGGCTTACACGTCCCAGTCACAATGCTCACTGAGGGACGTCAAAAGGCACGAACCTGGAGGCAGGAACTGAAGCAGAGACCAGAGAATAACACGGCTTACCAGCTGGCACCTCACAGCTCCCTCAGCTTGCTCTCTTATAGAACCCAGGACCACCTGCCCAGGGGCGGCACCTCCCACAGGCAGCTGAGCCCTCCCACATCAATCATGAATCAAGAAAATGCCCCACAGACTTGCCTACAAGCCATCTGATGGAGGCTTTTTCTCAACTGAGGTTGCCTTTTTCAGATGACTCTGGCTGGTGTCAAGTTGACCACCAACAAAAACAACAAGAAGTAGCTTGCACCGGGTGCAAGCTGGGTGTGGTGGCACACACTTGTAATTTCAGCCCTCGGGAGGCTGAGTCAGGAGGATTGTTGAGTTCTGGGTCAGCATGGGCTATATAATGATTTCTTGTCTCAAACAAACAAGGAAAAGGGAAAAAGAAATCGGGGCTAGGGTGCAGCTCAGTGCCAGAGTCCTTGCCTTGGGTTCCGTCATCAGTAAGTACCCCAAACAAACAAAACCAATAAATAAATAACAGGCAATAGAGAATAGAAACAAACCCAAACGCTGGTTCTTCACATAAATACACGCATTCACGAACCCCTTGATAGATCCCACATCAAGATGAGAGGAAACACAAATTAAGAAGGAAAATGTGCTGATCGCTTTAGAGTGTGCAGAGGGCAAAGCGATCATCAAAATGTCAAGAACAATTTCATGCCAAAATCAGCCTAAGTGATAATTCCTTGAATAACTCAACGTATTGAAAGTGACAACAGAATAGAATATCCCAACAGCCCCGTGTATTAAACATACTCAACTGTTAAAATGGAAATGTAACGCCTTCTCACCAATGAAACTCTAGCTCCAGATGGCTTTGCTAGCGCATTCGAACGAAAAGGCTTTCGGGGAAACAAGGGGGCACATTTCTGACTCATATAGTATAAAGGTGTCTGAGGCATCAAAAAGACAAGCAGAAATTTAACATCCCACAGAAATATCGGTACAGAACACTTAATATCAGCAAGTCAAATGGATGGGATGCTGTGCCATGAGCAAGTAGGGTTTATTCCAAGAATTTAAACTTGGCTTAGTGTTTGACAATTAATATAAATAATCACATTTACTGAATCAGGGGACACTCACATGGTTATAAAATCACGTTGAAAAAAAAAATTAAGAACAAACAGGATTTTAAAACAAACAACCAACCTTCGGGCTTGGCGAGAGGGCTCAGAAGTTAAAAGCAACTGAGGCCCTTGCAGAGGACCAGAGTTTGGTTCCCAGCACCCACACTGGGCAGCTCATAACTCCATATAACTCCATTCATAGAATCTGACACCCTTTTCTGGCCTCTACAGGCACCTGGAACTCATGCGCGTGTGTACACACACACACACACACACACATAAAAATAAAACTCAAAGCAAACTGAGACGGAGACTTCCTGTCATACTATTGATTATGAACTTGATGTGATCTAGAATCCCCATGAGAGAAACTGCTGGGCATGTGTAGCTAGAGTTTTCCTGCCTGGCCCACAGTCAGGGCAAATCTCTCTCACCTGCCAGTCCCACAGCCTCTCAGACCCGACCAAGTAAACACAGAGACTTATATTGCTTTCAAACTGTATGGCCGTGGCAGGCTTCTTGCTAACTGTTCTTATAGCTTAAATTAATCCATTTCCTTTAATCTATACCTTGCCACATGGCTCGTGGCTTACCGGCATCTTCACAAGCTGTTTCTCATCGTGGCGGCTGGCAGTGTCTCTCTCACTCAGCCTTCCACTTCCCAGCTTTATTCTCTCCTTGCCCCGCCTATACTTCCTGCCTAGCCAACGGCCAATCAGTGTTTTATTGATTAATTAGCAACACATTTGCCATACATCCCACAGCAGGCATGCCTGTGAGGGATTTCTTAATTAGATTAATTGAGGTGGAAAGATCTGCCCTGAATGGGTGGCACCATCCAGTGGCTGGGACTCAGATACAAGGACGTCCAAGGGGAAAGCATTTGTTTCTTGCCTGTCTGCGTTGGCCTCTTGCTGGTGAGAGCTGCCGTCCACCTCCACTGCTATCTGAGCCCGCTCCTTCAGCCTTCCAACCCAGACTGAACTAGGAATCCTCCAGGCCTTTGGCCCCGAATTGAGACTGCTGAGGCACCCAGCCTCAAGGACTGGGGTATTGGGTTCTCTAACGGGGAATAGGGGGGTCCAGTCCCTCGATAGTCCCCTCCCAGGGTCCGGGAAGAATCTATAACCAGCTGATAATTAATCTTTGATTTTATGAAATGAATCTATATACATGAAACTCCTTAGTCCATACACTTTATTATTCTGTATCAATTCTCTCTCTAGACAGCTTCTATTCTGCTCTCATGCCTAGCTCCTTTCTTGCCTGATTTCTCTCTACATTTATCTGCTGTCCCCTCTAAGTTCTATCTTAATTCTCTCACCTTAGTTCGGCCCCATCTAGGTTCTCATCCATCTAGTTCTTTCCCCTATCAGCTCCTCTCCCATCTCCTTCTCTCTCATCTGGGTCTTCCTTATCTTGTTCTTCCCCATCTGGCTCTTCCTCATCTTCCATCTCATTCCTCTAGTACTCTCTTCTAGCCCTTCAGTCTAGTTCTTCCCCATCTCAGCTCGTTCCTCTCCAGTTCTTACCCATCTAGTTCTTCCATTCTCATTTCTCTTCTCTGTCTCCTTATTCTCTCAGTTATCTCCAAGTCTCTCAGGAATCCAGTTATAAACCCAGGCAATAGCAATCCTCTGGCCGAGCAAGGTCACCAGGTTTGAATTCTTTTCATTTTTTAAAATATTTTATTATTTATTTATGTATATGAGTGCTTTATCTGCATTTACAACTTTATGCCAGAAGAGGGCATCAGATCCCACTAGAGATGGTTGTGAGCCACCATGTGGTGGCTGGGAGTTGAACTCAGGACCTCTGGAAGAGCAGACAGTGCTCTTAACCACTGAGCCATCTGTCCTGTCCCCCCAGGTTTGAATTCTTACAGGGTCAAAAAGGTAGGTAAGAATTTTCCTCAGGCAGTGACCACCAGGCTTTCTTTTACAACCCAAAAGGGGAGTGGTAAAGGAGGTCAATAGAGAGCTAATGATTGGTTAGTAAATCAAGAAGGCAATTTATGTGCTCAATCTACATTCCTAGAAGTCGTTAGGTAAGAAATTAGGAGTCTATTAGTAAGGCTGTAAAGAAGGAGGGTCTCACCCTAAACTGCACAAGAAATAAAGGTATCCTTCTGACCTAGGAGACAGGTGTTGTTTCGTTTGGCCTTGGATGTTTAAGTCTGTTCTTAGAGAGTACAGAGGTATCTCTGATAAGGTACTTTGCTCCATCTGGGGATGGACCTGGCCGGATGCTGCCAATGACGATAATTATAGGGAGGCTTGAACTGGTGGGGTTCTGGCTGTGCACAGCTGTCAGCACAGACGGTTATCTAAATATTCCTTTAGTAGAGGGGAAATGGTGCCCAATAAATGATGGAAAAGCTACAATAGCACACAGCAGAAAAGGCTGATAATCAAAAGCCAAATATCACCAAGGCTCCTTGAGCCTCAGCTTGACCTCTGGAAGGACCTTGGCTTCTTCCAGGTATTAGCTTTGTCATAATCAGCTGAAGTCCTACTTTATATATTTTTGCGGCTTGTAGCAGTTCTCAACCTGTCCCGTGTGAGACAGCCATTGTGTGATTACCCAGCCTGTATCTTGCAAGCCAATGCAATAAACCCCCTTTAAATATGCATCCGTTCTGTGCATTCCATTCCTCTAGAGAACCCTGGACTACCACGACACTTACGGTGAAGTTATTGAAATGTTGTCACTTTAAATGAGAAACAAAACAAAAGACCCTGAGTCTCACCTCTTCCTTTCCATATTGGACTAGACATCCCACTGCTCTAGGAGGCAAGAGGGGTGAGAGCTACAGAGATGAGGAGGGAGGTCACAGGCAGGCAGGTGTGGTGGCACACACCTTTAATCCCAGCACTCGGGAGCAGCAGGGGGTGGACCCCATAGTGAGTTCCAGGCCTGCCAGAGCTACATATGAGAATCTTGTCCCCCAAACCAAAACAAATAGAAAGAAAGAAAAAAGGAGGGCGGTAGAAGCAGCTTGCAGATGCTGTTTGTGTTTGTGCTGAAGTGGGAAGATGTTAGATAACTGTTACAATGGGCAGGAGGATTTGGTAGGTCTCAGCATGCAAACTGTATCAGGTAGGGGCTGATCAGGAAGGCAACGCCACACAGAACTCTGAAAAGGGAAAGTCGAGGACAGGCAACTGTCAAGGTAGAATTCAATCTCTAAGTGACGCCCTAGGGCTCTGTGAGAGTCTCCAAGGCCAGAGCAATATGGAAGGGGACTCCCCCTCCACCCAACTGGGGTTCTGATCCCACAGGAGAAGGCATGGCTGCAGACTGTAAAGGTAATGCTGGTCAGGGATGGTCCCTAGTCTCTGTCAGACAGCCAAGGCAGGGGAGGAGAGGGTGGGCAGGCAGGATTTGAGTTATATATGGCATTTATTTATTTTTGAGACAGGGTGTCATTATACAGCACTGGTCAGCCTGGAACACACTATGTAGACCAGGCTGGCCTCAAACTGACAGTCCCACCTGCTGTGTTATGCCCAGATTGTGACCCCAAAGATACCACCAAAGACCTTAGGTACAGAATGCAAAAGCAAGGTTTATTTCTGTTTGTTTACAAGCTGCGGGCAGGGAAGCTCGATCCAAAGCACTCACTCGTAGTAACTGTGAGGCCAGGAGGAGCTTGCTTTTTCTTTGTGTGGCTAGCTTTTTAAAGGCAAAAACCACAAGCCCTTGGGGGGGGGGAGTTTTGCACAGGTGCAACTCGGATTGGTTTATTTTTATCTCTGTTCTCTTTTAATTGGGTGAGGGTATGTAACCTTTGGATTTACTGGTTGGTGGTTACAATTTATCACTTTGGGGGCAGTCCAGCACAAGTCCCAGGCTTTGTCCTTGAGCCACCATGGGGGCTGGCTGGCCAAGCACGTACTGACTGTGGGGGCTGGCTCAGTGGTCCAGGCTCTGTCCTTGACTCATGCACATAACTCTAAGTTGGTGAGGGGCCCCAGACAGTAAACATCTGGCTGAACTTTGAGCAGTCAGAGTGCGTGCAGAAAGGGAGCTACTGCAAGGACTATGTCTTTTGTTCATAGCCCTCCCAGAAACTGCTTGCTCAAGTCTCAGGAAACTGAAATTGAGGCCTGATCTCTGAGAGAAGACTGAGCAGCCTGTTATGGCATCTGCTTGGTCCTTTCACTTGTGCCTCCCGAATATTGGGATTAAAGTGCCCAGCAAAAAATATTTTAAAAACACACATGATGGCTGCAGATACAGCTCAGTTGATAGAGTGCTTACCTAGCATGTACGACGCCACGGGTTCGATCACAGCACCACATAAACCAAGTGTGGTACAAACACCTGCAGCACCAGTACTCGGGAGGTAGAGGCAGGAGGATCAGAACAGGTTATCTTTAACTACATAGTGAGTTAGAGGCCAGCCTGAGCTATAGAAGACCCCATCTCATGGGAAAAAAAGAGGGGGGCAGAAACCATAGGAGCAAGTTTGGGTGACTCCAGGACTGTTCCATCTGTCTCTGCACCATTACCACAAAACACCTGAGGCTCAACAGTCTATTCAGTGTGATGGTATCATCCATATTGAAGGTGGGTCCTTCCTCTTTAGTTAATTCAGTCCAGCCTCTTAGCTCCCAGGCCCCTTCCTTTTGTTACCATTCGTACAGACTGTGCTGGGGAATCTTGATTGTCAATGTGATCTGGCTGAGAAGTGCCTTGGGGCTTAGTGAAGCTCAGCCCTGGGTGTGTCTGTGAAGGTGTCTGCAGAGCCATTTAACTATGGAAGTGAGTAGTGCCATGTTTGCGTGTTTGGGGTGCTGGAGAGATAGCTCAGAGGTTAAGGATGCTTACTGCTTTTGCAGAGGACCTGGGTTCAGTTCCCAGTACCTACAAGGTGGCTCACAACTGCCTGGGACTCCATTTCTAGGGGATCTGATACCTCTTCTGACCTCCAAGGGCTCCTACACACATGTGGTACACATACATCCACTCAAGCATATACACACACACAAAATAAAACAACTAAATTTAAATATTATTTACTTATATAAATTAATGAGTGCATGAATAAATATTAACCAAACAATTTAAAAAGGGGGAGGACTAGAGGAATAGTTAGTGTAAGTCTCTTTCTCTCTGGCCCTCTCTCCACGCACTCTTTCTCCCTATGTCTCTTCTTCCTGGCCACTACGGTGTGAACTGCTTTGCCCAGCCAGGCCTCCCACCACCCACCATGACGGACTGAAACCTTAGAATCTATGAGCCAGGTTTCACTCAAGCATTTTGCCTAACACACCGATAACCTCTCCTCTTCCCAACAGAGAAAGTGTAAAATGGGTTGTGAAAGTCTAAAGAACCAACAGGCAGAGGCAGAGGTGGGCAGGACATGCGGAAGCAGCTGGGAAAGCTGCTGGGAGAGGAGGGCAATGGTCAAGGTCAAGTCTCAAGGCAACCTGGGGAGGCAGTGAGCAAGAGCGTGCCAAGCAGAGGTCCTGTGTGCGCAAGGGGCGTGCAAGGGGGAGCATGCTTTGTGAGCTGAGCTAGAGCGGGAGGTGGAGATGGTGGAGAGCAGCAGAAAGAGACCCCAAGAGAGCAGGGACGAGAGCCCTGTGGCCCTGGATGCTACAAGGAAGGCTGGTGAATGACCAAGGACTTGAACTTCGCCCAAGCACACAGGGCACAGACCTGTTAGCAGTCGCCCCACCCACACCAGTTACTAGCTGGAAAGCAACTGCAACAGAGTAGGAAGGAGCGGGTGGATGGTGGCAGCTGTGGTCTGTCTAACTCTAGGTGATAGGACGGGGGCTGAAGGCCAAGGGACAGAGACCTTGGAGCAGAAGGGAGGTAGGTCCTGTTCCACTTGTCTCAATGACACATGTGACTGATTTACCAGAGATGAGTGTGGAGGTCATGGGGTTGAGGGGGGCTCTTGGGGTACCGCTGGGGAAGGAGCCTATAATGAATCTGAGATGTCCTCTAGTGATGTCAATCCAGGGTGGCGACCAGTGTAGACAGGAATTGAGGGGACAGCTGTCCAAGGAGCTCTGGAGAGAGCAGAGGCTGGTGTAGACGGGAGGTCTCCAGCATATGGGGGTTAGGAAGGAGGGAACAGCCTGGAGTAGACAGGGGACAGTCATTGTGGAGTGTCAACAGTAAGTCACGTGGGCTGTGTGAGCAGGGACCCGCCAGAGCTGTGCAGAAGTCACTACTGACTATGTAGATTGTCCTAGGGGGGCAATGGGGTGGGGGATGGGGGTGGGCCAGAGATCTGGGGACTGGGAAGGAGGGTGTGAAGACTGTTCAGGAGGCAGAAGGGTGGGGAGTGTGTAAGCAGAGCAGGCAAAGCTGAACTCTGGGCCCCCTCAAACGGTATGCTCCCCCCAGAGCAATCACACTAGGCCATGGCTACAGTGTATATACTTGGTGGGCTGTCCAGCCTTTCAGTGCACACATGTGCGTATGTATGGGGCAGGGGGGCAGCAGCGCACGCGTGCATGCATGCATGCATGTTTCTATTCCTAGCTCCACAGGCAGCATTCAACAGGCCCTCCTCCCTCCACAGCTGCAGACACACAGGTGAACCCTGATCTCCAGGCTGAGTCAAGCTCCTTTGGAGGGTCTGGAGGTCATGCTGGTTGGTCTGCCTTCCCACAAGTCTGCTTTCAAAGGAAACACTGAGGTGGCGGTGGGCTCCTGTGTCCAGGAGGCAAAAATGAGTGGGTGAAGAGGTCAAGGTGAGAAGCCAGAGTGAGCGAGGTCGTTTCGGGGCTTTTCATAACAGATGAATCTACTACCTCCTGGAGCTGGGGTGGACACCAAAAGCTCTCCATTTCCTTTAGGGGTGGGTGGGGACACACGTGACCCTGACTTTTAGCCTTCTTCTTCTTCTTCTTCTTCTTCTTCTTCTTCTTCTTCTTCTTCTTCTTCTTCTTCTTCTTCTTTTTTTTTTTTTGGTTTTTTGAGACAGGGTTTCTCTGTGTAACTTTGGTGCCTGTCCTGGAACTCGCTTTGTAGACCAGGCTGGCCTCGAACTCACAGAGACCCACCTGCCTCTGCCTCCCAAGTACTGAGATTAAAGGTGTGCGCCACCACTGCCCGGCTGACTTTTAACCATTTCGAAACCCACTCAGTTGCCCCAGGGTTCCCCAGAGACTCACACTGAAAGTAAGGACACAGGACCACCAGGCTTTGAAATTGGGTTTAATGCATCATACAGAAGGAAAAACTACACTGGTATATTTAAAGACAAACACTTTCTCTAGCCACTATCCACTGGACGGTCCTCCTTGGTCCCCAAAAAAAAAAACTAAGTCTCAAGACACGTCAGCAGCTCCCCCTCCCGGGTCCAACCTTCCACATCCTCCCACGTTTCTTACAAAATCGAACTCAATCCATCCAAGAAGAAAAAAAACCCAAACCAACGAAAGAAGAACCTGAAGACGGTTACGTCGCCAGCCGTGCGGTGACGCATAATCGGCACCTCGTAACCAATATATAAAGACGCGCGCCTCCCGCGGCTCGCGCCGTTCATCGATAAAAGAATATAAAAATCTTGTTCAACCCAGTGTAATGTGTATTAAAATAGATTTGTATCCTTACAGCACAGTTTCTCCCGGAGTCGTGAAAAAAAATGACAAGAGGGACAGGGGCTGGTGGTGGGGTCCCAGCCGGCCTTCCCACTCTGCACTTGTGTCTGCGGGCCCAGATGTGCGGCTGTGGCCCTGGCGCATGCACGAGTGCTCGCTGCAATTCGGCACCATGTGATATGCTCGGGGAGCCCTGCGGCTCCTGATCGCGTAAGGGTTGTGCTGTGTCCCTCAGGACAGGGTGGGGCTTATGGAGTGGGCTGCATGGCTCCCAGAGTGTGCAGGAACCCCCAGGATGCCTAGGGACCTGCACTCCCTGCAAATGAGGAGGCAGCATTGAGGAGGGGGGCGCTGGCATCTCCAAAGGCCAGGCCCCCAAGTGCACCACCCTCTCTGCCTCCCCTCTGGATCTCTAGATCCCTTCCGGGTGCTCCATCTGGCCCCTGTCAGGGGAGGTTATCCATTCCTGTATTGGAGCAGAGACTTCCAGATGCAGGGGAAGGCAGGCAGGGGCGCGGTTCACATTACGGATCGCACAACAACAACAACAAAAAAAACCGCTATACAAAAAGTGTGAAGCTCTTTTTGGCATAGTGTCTTTAACTGGCAAGAAGTGGGCAGGACGCTCATCGGGTCCTGCACAGGAGAGTGCTCTAAAGGCTTCCATCATGAGCTGAAAGCTGCCAGGGGTCTCCCACGGTGGGCGACTGCTCTGTCTAGCCCAGAACTCCATGAGGAAAATTCCAGAGATTGGCAATAGGAAGAGGTGGGCCGCAGCAAGAGCATGAGCTTGGGAAGAATGAGGCAGAGGCCAGGCTGGGCAGCCCATGCAGCAGTGACCCCAGGAGAAGCTGGTCTGTCATTTGTCTAGTTCAATGACAGAATTTCAACATAGTAATACTGATGGATTGGGGGCTGGCCAGCAGGGCATGGGGAGCCCAAGGGCCACTGGAGAACTACCTAGGTTAGCTACCCTCTCTTGTACCAGAGGCTCACCTGCCCACCCCACTAAGCAGCTGTCTGTGGTCCCTTGCCTCCCCACAGGCTGTGCTGGGTCTAGTCTGCCTCCCTCTCCACAGCCTGAAGTCTGCCTCTCCTGAGGGGAACACCACAAGAGAGCTGGCCATGAAAGCCGAAAGCCAGGGAGGCCTGACAGTCCAAGGGGAGGGCTGCCTGTGCCCTGAGACACCCTCACCTGGCCCTCAGGTGGTCCCCTGCAACTGGTAAAGGGATCCACCTCATGCCGGTTCTGGCTCTGGGATGCTCAGCTCACTCCTCCTTTCTCTCTCCGTCACTCTGTCTAGTTTATTTTTGTCTAAAATTCATAGAGTTTATGAATTAAGGCCGACAGATTCCCCCCAGGTCTTGAGAGCAAGGTCCCAGTAACTTCCCGTGAGTGTTACTCGGATCCCCGGGGTCAGTTGTGGCTCTGGGGGTGCTGGAGGGCAGTGCGGAGAGTGGTGGTGGAAGGCTTGGTCCAGGGCCCGGCCAGAAGTGGGGTGGGGCTGGTGGTTGCCATAGAGACCTGGAGCATCTGCTCACCCTGGATCAGTCTCAGCAGGGCCCGGATGCGGTCCAGGGACGACTGTGTGCCCCTTTGGCGGGTCAGGAGGCTTGTCTTCAGCTCCAGGCATTTCTGTCAAGAGCAGAAGTTGTGGAGATGGTCTCAGAATTGAGTTCTGCAGCACCCTGGGCCAGCCACCTTGAGGGGCTCACCTTTCTTCACAAAGCCTTCCACCACCCCCAGCAGAACCTGAAACAGGCCAAGGGCCTCACACAAAATGGGATTGAATACACGGCCGGAGTGGCATGCTGGCTGCCGGGGATGCGGGTCCCCGAAGCTGACAGGTTCCATCCTGGCTGGTGGCAGACAGTGAGGCTCACAGACTTGCCAGCATGCCCTCTTCTGCTGCCCGCTCTCTAGCTTCTCTGTGTGGCACACAGAGACGACACTGCAGTGGGACGGATGCCTAGAGTCACGTGACCAGGGCTCCAGGTCAAACGGTGCCAGCACAGTATTGACCTCCTGGGGGCACCCCTCCAACTGTATGGATAATCAGGGATTTCTACAGGGCTCCGGATAACTATTCTTGGTTGTCAACTTGACCACATAGGGATTTATCTAAAACTCAAATGAATGGGTATATTTGTGAGGGATTTTTCTTCTTAATTAAATCATTTACAGTGGGAAGACCCACCTCTAATCCGGATCTTTGAGGTGGGAAGACCCACCTTTCATTTGGGCCATGCCTTCTGCTGGCCTAGAAGTTTTGGTTCCAGAGTGGGGGATCACTTGCGCCAGGAGCCACAACAAACTTTCCATTGAACTGGAAGCTCAGACTCCACCCAACCTCCAGCCACTTTGGGCTTCTGATGTCCTTAAGCCAACAGGTTAAGAAAGGCATAACAGTGTTAGGAGGGGTGATTGATCCAGATTACCATGGGGGAAACTGGGTTGCTACTCCACAATAGAGATAAGAAAGATTATGTCTGGAGTGTAAGAGATCCTTTAGGACATCTCTTGGTGCTACCACATCCTGTGATTAAAGTCAATTGGAAACTGCAACAATCTAACCCAGGCAGGATGGCAAAGGACACAGACCCTGAAGGAATGAAGGTGGGGGTCACTCCTCCAGGAAAAGAGCCAAGACCTGCTGAAGTGCTTGCTGATGGCGGAGGAAATGTGGAATAGGTAGTAGAGGAAGGTGGTTATAAATAACTACCTTCTAAGGTCACATGACCAGCTGGAGAAATGGAGATTATAACTGACATGAATGTTTCTGTCATATTCTGTTAAGAATGTGTTTGTACAGATATCTGTGTTTTCTTTCTTTGATTTCTTTACCATGTAATATCATGAATATGATAAGAATATGAAAATTTCTTTATCATGTAACATCAATTAAGAGAATACCAGTGGTTATCATATGTAAGTTGAGAGACTAAAAGAATGTCCCTCAAGGGACAGTGACACCTATTCTAAATTTATAACGCATTTGTGGTTGTACAAGGGATAGTTATGTCACGTTAGGCATAATTATGACCTGGCTGAATATACAATGCATTTGTAATTGTGCATGGGGTAGTAATATCATGTTATACGTAATTATGTTCCAGTTATTGTTTTCATTTGGAAATTAAGCATGACATAAGGAGACATGATTGTGTGTCAAGCTGATGCGGGGGTGGACTTGGGATGGTTATTCTTGGTTGTCAACCTGACTACATCTGGAATTAACTATAACCCAAACAGCTGGGTGTGTGTATACCTGTGAGGGACTTTTTGTTTTGTTTTGTTTTGTTGGTTTTTTTTTTTGTTTTGTTTTATTTTGTTTTTCTTCGAGACAGGGTTTCTCTGTGTAGTTTTGGTGCCTGTCCTAGAACTCGCTCTGTAGACCAGGCTGGCCTCAAACTCACAGACATCCGCCCACCTCTGCCTCCCAAGTGCTAGGATTAAAGGCATGTGCCACCATTTTTCTTAATTAAATCATTTGAAGCGAGAAGACCCACTTCAAGTTCTGATATATATATATATATATATATATATATATATATATATATATATATATATATATATATATACTGGTTTTGAGACAGGGTTTCTCTCAAATCCTGATCTCTGAGGTGGGAAGACCCATCTTTAATCTGGGCCACACCTTCTGCTGGCAGCCTTTATAAAGGACAGGGAAGAAGGGAGCTCGCTCGCTTTGCCTGCTTGCTCTCACTGACAAGTCCATTCCCTCACTGGCATTAGAGACTACTTTGGGATTCTGGCATCTACCACAGACCAGCTGAGACATCCAGCCTCACAGACTGAACAGTTACTGGGTTCTTGGACCTTCCATGGGTGGACAGCCATTGTTGGGCTGGCTAGACCACAGCCTGTAAGCAGTTCTATTAAATCCCCTTTATGTATTCACAGATTCATTCTCTCAGTTCCTCTAGAATTCTGACTAACAAGGCTAAAGAAGGCACATCATTTAGAGAGCTTTTCAAAGCCTGAGATCCCCAAACTTTGACAGACAAGGATAGGAGACAGTGAGTTCGAGGCCTACCTGGGCCACTTGGTGAGACCCTGCCCCCAATTACCAAGGAAAACACGATGCAATGCAGGGGGAACTGGGGTGATGGCCCAGTGGGTAGTTCGTAAGGGTGTTTGCTCTGCAATGTGAGCCCCTGAGCGGGAATCACCAGCACCGACATGAAAGCCGGGCATGCCCATATGTGGCTATAACCTCGATGCCGGGATCAGAGACAGGTGGATCCTGGGAACTCAGAAGCACAACAGCCAAGCCAAAATGGCAGGTGTCAAGTTTAGTGATAAAGCCTCTAGGTAGGGAAGAGGTGGAGGGCAACAGAGGAAAACATCTGACAGCCTTCTCTGGCCTCAGTATGTGTGCACACAAGTGTGTGTGTACCTGCACACGCATTCACACCTCTAGCCCCCCTCTCTCCCTCCCGCCCTCCATGCCTGGGATATAAAGTGTTTGTGTAACATGCACGAGACTCTAGGCTCAATCTCCAGCACCATAAAAATGAAACAAAATAAAATAAGACAAAAAAGCTGAGCTCCTCCAGGGCCCAGAACTGCTATTAGGGACTACCATCACTACTGCTGTCAGCACCATCCACCATCAGCCTCACCACTACCACCACCACCACCATAATAATCACCATTATCACTACAACCATCATCACCGTACTACCCACCAACACCATCATCACCATCACTATTACCACCCACCATCATCACCATCACCACCACCCCAACACCATCATCACCATCACTACCACAATCACCATTTTCTACCTACCATCACTACACTATCACCACCACCCCAACACCACCATCCTCATCACTACCACTATTACTACTCACCATCACCATCATCACTACTATCACCACCCCCCCATCATCACCATCAGCGCCATCACCACCCGCCACCCCTACCATCATCATCATCATCATCATCATCTTCATCGCTTTGTCTATCATCAATCTACAGAGGGCTATGCTCCCTTTATAGAGGAGGAAGTGGAGGTTCAGAAAGGCCGGGCCTTGCCAAGGTCACCTGGCTGAGAGGAGGCAGGTTCAGAATGTCGACAATAGTTTGGTAAGTATTCACGGTCCACATCAGAGCTGAACCTATGGGCCCACTGAGCAGCGCTGGTCGGCCTGTGATCGCCCTGGGTCCGGTGAGTGGGTGACGAGGCACCCACCCCACCGGTGCTCACCTTCACAGCTGAGGCCAGCTGCCTGTCTCGCTCCTCCAGCTGCTGGTGCTCAGTCTGCAGCTCGCTGCCACGTTGCAGCAGCTTCTGCTTCTCTTCTTCTTTTACTGGGGGAGAGAGGTAAAGCCCACGGAGAGGCGGATGAGCAGCTGGACCGGAAACGTTCCGCTTGGGACCAGCCCCAGCCACTCTTTTCTCAGAGCTCCGGCCGGCCCAGAAGAACCTGGACCTACCCAGCACCCCCAAGGTTCCATATGAACTCAGGGGTCCTTTCCTACTCCTAGGGACACCTTACCTGTCTTTTTTTTTTGGGGGGGGGGGTGTCTTGAGATAAGGTTTCTCTATGGAACAGCCCTGGCTGTCCTAGAACTCTCTTTGTAGACCAGGCTGGCCTCGAACTCACTGAGATCCACCTGCTTCTGCCTCCCAAGTGCTGGGATTAAAGGCGTGCGTCACCACTGCCCAGCCCACCTTACCTGTCTTGTGGGTGACGTAAGAGTGTACAATGGCCAGCATCCCGGTCCAGGGCACACCCTCGTCTTTCTTTAAGGCCTGTGGGGCAGATAGGATGATGAGAAAGAATACAGGTCGTAGAACTTTCTGAGACCAGATACTGGCTATGTGCCCATCAGGGAGGCATGCTCTCTGAGCCACAGATTCCCAGGGGATAGTAGCCATATCAGCCTGGTTCACTGGGGCTACTCAATGACATGTTTCCTTGTAGGTTTCTCTCCCTTGTAGAAGCCAGGGGTGGGGGTTGGGGATTTAGCTCAGTGGTAGAGCACTTGCCTAGCAAGCACAAGGCCCTGGGTTCGGTCCCCAGCTCCAGAAAAAAAAAAAAAAAAGCCAGGGATGGGTGCTCAAGACTCCCTGTCACTCTCTTGTGCACCTGCTACACCCATGCTGGGGATCACCCAGAACCCTGTCTCAAATGTGCAGGGGCAGGGTGTGAGCCCATCTGCCCATACCTTCCGCTGGCACTTGGGGCAGACCCACATGCCCTTGGGTGCCGTCTTGAGGGGCGGGTCCAGGCAGCTGAGGTGGTAGGCCCCTGAACAGGTGCCACAGGGCTGCAGGCTGGCTCCTCTCTTGCAGGCAGCACAGAACTCATCATGAGTGATTTCGCTCTGCAAGAGAAGAGAGGGTAGGAAGTGTCTCAGCCAGGCCTAGGCAGCTTGCGGGACTGGGAGGGAGAGACTCCCCCTCGGGGTGATAGTGTTGTGACACGCTAATAGAAGACTGGCGGGTCGGTGTCCCATGGGTGGGGTTCTAGGGCACTCATGCACACCCTGACTGGGGCACTGAGCACTGGAGAGTCACACATCAGGCCTAGCAGTGATGACTCATCCTCATGGATACACCACCTCCGGAAGGGGGCTGTCACCTGACACACATTATACCTTTAGTCCCCTCAACTGCATACGCATCATCTAGTGAGGACCCCCGACACTTAGGTGAGTCACACGTCTGTTTCCACACCCATGGTGAGGATAAGAACAGCTGTCCCTTGGGTGCTGGACAGAACGGGACAGAGCACACGAAATGCCCCCCACTCATGCCAGATGCCCCACAGTGAGGTACGGGATAGAGCCCTTCTGTCCCTCCCAGGGGCCTCGGTACAAGCTCTAGGGACTGTGCCCCCAGCCCACCAGCAGGCTGCACCAAGGAGAGCACCACTGATGACCTATAACACCCGTCCAGGCACCCACAGGTGTAGTGGGTAGCCATTCCAGCTTTGATCTGGAAGTTCCAACCCCCATTGAGGCTTCGGTAACTGTCACGCCTACAAGGCGGGGCCAAGAGAGGGCCCTGAAGACCCGAGATCCGGATGCGCCAGCTCTCTTGGTTCCTGGACCCTGGCCACTGTAGGGAGACCGAGCAGAGTTCTCCAGAGAACACCACTGGACTGCGCCACGCCTTTCCTAGACCCTGCAACCTACCTATCCCTTCATTTGTAAGTTACACCAATAAATAAACCTCCCTTTTAACTACGTGGAGTGGCCTTAATAATTTCACCAATCCACAGGGGCCCTTGTCCCTGTAAGACTGTCAACAGACCTTCCAACTCTAGCATGGAAGTGGTGGGTAGGGATGGCCCTTATCACCAGGGACTTGACACCAGAGGTGTCCCCAAAGGAGGCCTCTAAGTCTCCCATCTATGTCCCTCATCCCGTGCAAAGACCCAGGAAGGGTGTAGCAGTCGCCTAGGGGGTCACACAGGGAGTGGAAATGGAGCCAGGACCCACAATCTGTGCCTCCTGCCTCGAAGCCAAGGCCCCTCCAGGCCTATGGACTTATGGAAAAGGGGAAGTCTTCCACGACCTCATGTGTCCCCTTGTCCGTGTGGTCTGGACACTGGTAGTTTCAATGAACTGTCAGGCCCAAGGGCACCTGTGTTTACTACTGCAGGGTGACCTTGGAAAGCACTGTGGCCACCCAGAGCAGGCTGTAAGCAGTGCCCTTCGCATGCGAGCATGTGGGATAAGGTTCATTCGGAACTAGATTAGAAACTGGGGAAGGGCTGTGGAGATAGTTCAGAGCACAAAGGCACCCGATGCTGAGGCTGGGATCCATCCCTATGACTCACATGATGAAAGGAGAGAACTGAGCTCCACAGGTTGTCCTCTGACCTCTACACTTACACAATGGTACACACACACACACACACACACACACACACACACACACACACACCATAAATAAATGAAAAGGAATAGGTCAGTGAGAGGCCATACACAGGATCCAGGTCCTGACCAGCTAATGCCTCAGATAACAGGGGTGTGAGCTTTGTGGGTGGGTAGTGTTATAGGATCACAACGGGCACATAGGGTGACACCCTGGGAATTATCCCATGGGGTGGGCAACAGAGAACTAAAGATGGCCAGCTCTGCCCAGGGTCACACAGAGAAGCCGGGAGGAGCCAAGGTAAAGGTAGGTGGTACAGTGAGAGCATCCATCCTCAGGACCAGGCGCAGGGGGAGTTCTCTGCAGTAAGGTAGGGCTCAGCCTGGTATGAGGGCATGAGGAAAGCAGGCTTGGTGTCGCGCAAGCTCTGGGTACCAAGGGAAGTTGAAAGCAACGACAGATGTCCCCCACCTCTTCATGTGAAGACGGGGTCACGTACCTTCCAGCAGGGGTCCTCATTGGCTAGCACAGGGAGGAAGGGTGGAGAAGATGTTAGTAGGGGTGGGAAGAGGTCATGGCTGGGGTTCCCCCAGGCTTGGTGTAGCAGAGTCCTTGCCCTAGAGCATGATGGGAGTATCACGAGGCCCAGTGACACCTGAGTTCCCAGAACCACCGTGTGATGAGGGAAGACTCTCTCTGCCTTGGTCCTGGTCAGGACCTACCTGGAGACAGGTTCATTAGATCTGAGCTCATGAGGATCATGGCTGGCACAGTGAGGTGCCTCGGAGACAAAAACAGAATTCAGGGGACCCCTCAGAGTCACCTGCTTCCAGCTCCTTCTGGCTGTGGATCTTTTTTTTTTTTTTTTTTTTTTTTGCATTTTAGGCCGTGATCTCAAACCACACACAGGAAGAAACACAAACAGGATTCTCCTTCCAGGTTCCTAGTGAAACCATCTGTGATGATGCTGTCAGGAACTGTCCACTGACTCAGAGCAGACGTTAGAGGCCCGTTGTGTAGGTCAACGGTCCAAGGGCTAAGGAGCTGCCCACAATCCCAAGACTCAGGCAGCCATTTCCTTTTTCTTCTGAGACAAAGCCTTTCCATAGGTCAGGCTGGCCTGAAACTGACAGCAACCCTCCTGCCTCAGCTTCCTGAGTACTATGACGACAGGGACAAGTGGCTCCTGGCCACGGAGGACAGTTGTCACAGGAGAAAGGGCCCTACTGAATGCTGGATGTATGTCCCTGCCTGTTAGAACTGGACCCAGCACCCAGCACTCCTGGATTAGCCGAGGCTGGCCAACTGCCCAGAGCCAGCCCAGGAGGGAGGGTAGGGTGGGAATGAGCCGCAGCCCGGTTGGGAGATGAGTGCCTGCTCTCTCCAGAGCTGTTCAAGAGTAGGCAGTATGGCTGAACAGGAGGCATGGGTCTCATGCTCCGGCTGCAGATGGAGGTGCAGGGAAGTCAAGGCATCTTCTACACAGGCCCTTGTGGCCTGCCTGCTCAGCCCTTCGGTGAATGGCCCTACCACAGTGAACCTTCAGCCTGGTTCTCTGAGCTGGACACCCAGCACGGGTGTAACTCTGGTGGGCAGCATGTTCCCACCGCAGTGTCTGGATCTAATGGGATGGAGTTGATCCCAGTGGCCCCCCACCTTCCCCAGGGGCCCTGAGAGCAGAGGTCATATGAAGCCCTGGAGAACAGTGGAGAGGTCAGGCTTAGGGAGGAGTGTGGATCTATGGAAGCTCTGGCTCTGGCACTTACCTCGTGCTGTGAGGAACAGGGGGTTGTGGAGATAACTGGAGGCTAGCCGCTTCCTCTGTAGGGACAGAAAGCAGAACCAAAGAATCACTCGTGTGTACAACACCCTGCCCAGGACCCTTCGGGATAGCCTGGACTTCAGGGCAGATACCCTATGTAGAAGACATGGGGAATAAAAACAGATACCAAGGACCCAGGGGCAGAGGGGTAGTCTACAAAGGTTGGTTCTGCTGAGGCCTAGGAATCCCCATCCCAAGTTGTCTTGGGCCGGAAAGTCTCCAAGCATGATAGGTTAGGGACAAAGTCAACACTGCCCTTCCATCTGCCCTCTGACCTTTCTCTGGTTCTACAGTCAGGAGGTGTATGGGCCGACCCCCTCAAATTTCACCTCCATGCATGTGGCCCAAACCTGGCAGTTGCAGAGGCCCAAGAGAGCGGCAGAAGCCTTAGTTTTAGTGACCTCATAGGCCACACACCCCCAGACCTTGGGGTTCCAAGTGGATCTGGCTATAGTAGAAAGATAGTTCTAGAATCAGTTTTGAAGTCTTCTCTCTCTATGGAGCCAAGCTGCACTCAGGGGCAAGGAAGGGACCAGCCAAAGGGCTGCTCTTGGCTTGCATGCTTGTCTAAGGCTCAAGGATCACAGGGTTTTGAGCTGACTGAGTGGCTAAGGAGGCCCCACAGCTCTGGCTGCAGATAGGGATGAGTAGGTTCTGTCCAGAGCACAGAGGGCAGTTTCTTAATAACCACAGGGCTAAGGCCCTGGGGGCAGAATATGTGTTCTTGGTTGGAGGCTAAAGACAGCTTGAAGTTCTTCCTTCCTTCATTTATTTTCAAATCAGAATTTCATGTAGCCCAGGCTAGCCTTGAACTCTCTGTGTAACCAAGGATGACCTTGAACTCCTGATCCCACCACCTCCTAGGAGCTGGGATTATAGGTATATGCACCATGCCTGGTTTAAGCAGTGCTGGGGGCGGCGGGGACTGAACTCAGAACTTAATGGATACCAGGCAGGCAATCCACCAACTGAGCTACACCCTTAGCCACTGACGTTTGTGGGAAAGGTCCCCATGTCTGGGGTCAGGGCTTGCTCCCTGGACCCAGAAGAGAATAGGATGTGTTCAAGAGTGAGCAGCTTCTAAGACTGAAGCAGGGGGGCAAGGCAGGGCAAGGGACAGATGGTGGACAGAGCCTGGGGGGCCACTGTTCTCCCCTGGACAGGGCACTGCAGAATTGGAGCTGAACATGCTCCCTACAAGGGCTCCCCTTCCCAGCTAAATCCAAGTTCATGAGACATGGATTTCGGACCCATATCCTAGAGAAGAGAAATGGGGCCTGGAGAACTAGCTCAGCCGTTAGGAGCACTTGCTGTTCTTCCAAAGGACCCAAGATTGGGTCCCCACTTGCTGCCCACCAGCTGCCCCCAAGGGTTGAGAGAGCACAGGCCTGAGATGTTACAGTCCATCAGAGCCGAGAGCCTCCAGGTGAAGGGCAAGCCATAGTGGGCTCCATGATCAGTGGGTGGCCTGGGTCCCGGTCCCTCGGGCTTTGTACATGAGTCTTTCACAGTAGTCTCATAAGGGACCCAACGCAACAGACAGCTTTTTTTTTTTTTTTTTTTTTTTTAAATGACAGGGTTCTAGGCTGGCCTGAAACTAAAATCCTCCTGTTTCAGCTTCCTGACTTCCGTGTTACAGGTGTGTACCTTCAGTGAGAGTACACTCTGTGTTTCAAATGAATGCTTCCAGCTAGGAAGGATGGGCAAGGAGTCAGTGAGAAAGCTGGCGGAGATCCCAAGGACTCCTCTGGGCCCATCCATCAAATTTTCATCACCGAAGGGGGAGGGGCTCACGAGACTCTACGCTGTTTCTCCCAGCCCCCAGTGGTGGTGCCCCAGAGTCCCACCTCGGTCTCCAAGAAGCCGCTGTAGGCGGGGTTCGCCGTGCTCCTCCTCTTCCGCTCCTGACGCTTGCTCTGGATTTCTGGAAAGGTAGACACAGTGGTCACAGGTTCCTCGCCCAGCAGGGCAGGTCAGGTCAGAGCCTCCAGGAACTGCTTATAGCATGGCTCTGGTGGCCTTAGGATGAGTGTCAGGTAGGGGGATGAGGGGACAGGGACACGCTCCTCAGCATAGGGCCCTGCTGTGGTTTGAATAAGAATGGTCCCCATAGGCTCCTCTATTTGAATGCTTAGTCACTAGGGAGTGGAACTGTTTTGAAAGGATTAGAAGGATTAGGAGGTGTGGCCTCGGAGTAGGTGTGGCCTTGTTGAAGGAAGGGTGTCACTGGAGGTGGGTCTGAGGTTTCAAAAGCCCAAGCCAGGCCCAGGTTAGGTTCTCTCTCTGCTTGTGGATCAGGATGTACCTCTCAGCTACTTCACACCACACCTGCATGCCGCCATGCTCCCTGCCATGATGATAATGGACTGAGCCTCTGAAACTGTGAGCAAACCCCAGTTAAATGCTTTCTTTTCTAAGAGTTGTCTTGGTCACGGTGTCTCCTCACAGCAGTGGGACCGTGACTAAGACAGGCCCCTCTCTGTCTCTTGGGACCCCTGGAGGGCAGCAGCAGAGTGAGTCTCTGGCTCTGCTCAGCCAGGCACAGCTTGGTGCTGCCCATCACTGGCCTGCACATACTGGCCTGTCTGCTTTCCCTCATGTCTCTCTTGCAGGTTGCGACTCTCTCTACCTCCCCAGGTAGCTCCCCGGGGTGCCCATTCCTCATCTCAGTCAGCTTCCTCTTGACCCTCATCACTCTGTGTCACTCTGTGTGCTCCCCATGAGGCACCACAGGCCTCTGTGGAAGAGATCAGGATCCAAATAAATATTGTGGGATCCCAGATCTTAAAGAGAGGTTTTCAAAGGAAGGACCAATTGCATATTAGGGAAAGTGCTCTTGCCTCACTCCCCACAACCCAACAAGCTTGAGGTTTTGGTTTCCCTTATGTTGGAGATGAGGAAATAGGTCCAGAGTGGACCAAACACCAAAGAAGTAAAGAAACATCAGCTCTCGTGGGTTAGTGAATGGCAGGATTGGACCATGACCTCTGTTACTTCACTGTGCGGCCTCTAGGGTGGGGACAGGTCCCTCCACAAGAACATGACAGTGCCACATGAGGCATGTTCAGTCGTGGGATACCCAAAACCAAATGTTTCTTTGGCTTGTCTTGTGACTGTGCCCCTATTACCTGGGGCTGGGCTCCTAAGAGCCTCACATCTGGATAGGGCACAACCATGACCTGGGGCCCCCTGAAGGCTGCTGCATCTACCTAAGGCCCCACCAAGCCCCACCCACCAAACTCCACCCACTGTCCCCATCATTACCTTCCAGGTGTTCTGTTGTGACCAGGCCTAGAGCTACCATGAAGGCGATTTTCTGAGAAGAAAAGGGAGAGAGAGAGAGAGGCATTAACACAGCCAAGTAATCCGAGTCAGCCAGGGACTAACTAGTCCGTGAGCCTCAGGGCTCTACCCTGGGGGTGCCTGGTCATGTGGCCACTGCTCCACATGCTAACATAGTTCCCAGGAAATGTGGGGAACTCAGATGTCCAGAAACGGTCCAACATGAGTGTAGGGGGCTCCTGGGAGTAGCTAGGGGCCTGCGATGGGGCTGGATAACATATCCCTCAAATACACTTTAAAAACCAACAGCATGGGGCTGCCAAGATGGCAGGTGCATGTGAGTAATGAGGAGGGGTGAGCTCAGCCTTCAGCAGGCTCTGGCCTTAAGCAGAAGAGCAGACAGACAGACGGGAGCCACTTCCCGAACCATTCTGACCTTGGAGTGGCCCGTGTGCACATTCAGCACACGGACGCCTGAGTAAACAAGAATGAACTAGGGTCTGGAGAGATGGCTCAGCGGTTAAGAGCACTGGCTGTTCTTCCAGAGGTCCTGAGTTCAATTCCCAGCAACCACATGGTGGCTCACAACCATCTGTAATTCGATCTGGTGACTTCTTCTGGCCTGTAGGCAGAACACTGTATACATAATAAATAAACAAATCTTTTTTTTTAAAGAATGAACTAAAGGAGGAATGTGTCAGCAACATGGAAGATGGAGTCCCACAAGGTACACATTATCTTGGCCCTAGTGAAGCCAGACCCTCTGGGCTGAGTCCTTATATAAACCGCACACAGCGTCTACACAAACCCTACGCATACCCTCTTGGATACTTTAGACCACTTCTGTATGTCTTATACTGCCCCATGTGACAGACACCACATATAAATCACTGTTTTACTGTGTCGTCTGGGGAATCAGGACAGGAGAAATGCCTGTGTGCACTCAGTCTGTATGTAACAGTCATGGCGGAGGAGACACGGGAAGTGAGGGAGACACTGTGGATCTGTGAAACACCATTCCAGCAGGACACGCCCACACTTCAATGACAGGATTCTGTGCTGGGCTTGGCATGCAGCAAATCCAAGTGCTCACTGCCTTTCGAACTTCCCAGAATCTATCCCCTCTCCGTCTCTCTTTTAATATTTTTGACTCTGTGAACCCAAGGATACAGACTGGGCTGGGAGCTTCCTAGAAGCCATAGGAGAAAGGGGCCAGTAGCATAGGTCCAATCCAGCTCTACTGGCCTTTTGGAATGTCTTGGAAATTTATGGAATTTGATGAGGGAGATGAAGCAGGCTTATAGTCTCTTGGAAGTTAAATAATAGGGGCTTCCTCACTCACACCTGTCACCTTTTTTGCAGAAAGTTTGGGACCTGTGAGTGAGGAAGTCAGAGGCGACTCCTGGCAGAGTGGCCGGCCTCTGCAGTACTGTTCTGAGAAGCGTGGCTGTAGCCCACCCTGCCCTGATTCAGCTGCCCACAGTGGAGGTGGCATCTCCGGCTCCCAGCTGCAGGGCTGGGTAGCCTGGGCATGCCCTGGCTCTGCTGGAGACTACTTCCAACCTGCGCACACGCAGCAGGCTCACTGGGCACACAGGCTGCTTGCATCGAGAACACACCCCACCATCTTGTGCCCACACCCCTCGCAACTACCACCAAAACACCCCTCTCAAAGTGTCCAGGCAGGGTTGAGAGAGAGAGAGAGAGAGAGAGAGAGAGAGTTCAAGTCCAGCCTTGGCAATTTAGTGAGACCCAGTTTCAACAGAGGAAGCTAAAGGAGGCTGGGCTATATGACAGCTCAGGGTTTGGAGTGTCGCTCTGTCCCGAGGACCATACAAAAACCAGAACCCATGTCCTGCAATGGCCTGGGGTCCCGCTTGGGCCGGTGAGGTGCCTGGGGGCTGCTGCTCAGTGTTCTGATTGGCACACAGCCTCTTGCAGTTAGGCCTATGCTGCCCAACTCTCTAACTTTAACAAGGGCTTCTACACCAGGGCGTGTTTTGACTGTTCTGTTTAAGCCATTACGCGTATTTACACTAATTATGCAGTTAGATATAATTATACTAATTGTAAAAACGCGCAATAATTGACTAAGATGCACTTCGAGAGAACAAGGAAATGTCATCTGGAGAAACTTCCTGAATGTGGAGAGTGCTGAAAACCTCAAGGCAGGAGAGAGACAGGTGCAGGAGAGTACTACAGGCAGCAAGCCAGCCAGGGCCTTACCCTACAGCTATGTGGAGCTCATACACTGTCACAGGCTAGACCCAATGGGACCTTAGGGCTGGGGTTGTCAAGATGTGGCTCATACAGCAGCTTCATGTTCCAGGAAACCCAGAGGTGGCACTTATTTATTTATTTGCTTGTTTGCTTGCTTATTTATCTATCTATCTATCTATCTATCTATCTATCTATCTATCTATCTATTTATTTATTTATGTGGGTGCGCGCTTGCTGGGTCTCATGTAGCCCAGGCTAGACTCCAACCCAGCGATGGCATTTATTTATTTATTTGTTTATTTGTTTGTTTATTTTTTTTTCGAGACAGGGTTTCTCTGTGTAGCTTTGGAGCCTGTCCTGGAACTCGCTCTGTAGACCAGGCTGGCCTCGAACTCACAGAGATCCGCCTGCCTCTGCATTCCAAGTCTGGGATTAATTAATTAATTAATCTGCTGGGATTAAAGGCGTCCACCACTGCCCGGCTCACTGGAAGTTTCTTAACCCCTGTCTGGCAGCCTTTGTAGCTATGTTTGTCTCAGAAGTGCCCTGAGTTAGTGCCCTTAGAAGGGGGCTTCCCAGGACAAAGACTGCATCTGCCCATCCTGAGTCCCCTGCTCACAGCAAGAGCAGGGTGGAGAGCAGACCCAAGCGTGACCACTGAGGCAGGACGGGCACAGAAAGCAAGTGGTACCTTTGAGACCACAGGCCTTTGCAATCACTAGGAGCTCGGGGGCCCAGGGAAGACTTTGCTGGTGTGGGACCGGCTGGGGCAGGGCACCTGCTGGTAGAGACCTGCTGACTGGACTCTTGTAGGATGAACGAGGGTTCACTGTTGAAATTAGAGTCTGAGTGAGAAGAGCCATATGGAGAAGACCACAGCAGAGCGGGGATGTTCTCCGTGAGCTGGGGCTGTCCCAGCATGGGACAAATACCCGATGAAGCCAGGTCCTTGGAGACAAGCCTTGGTCACCTGCCGGCCCGCTCTGTGATTGCAACTCAACTGTTAAAATGGCTCCATTTATCCCTCTTCCTCTAGGGAGTGGGGGGAGGTGTCACGTGCAACTTCTAGAAAATTCTTAGGGCATCTGAGCTCTACAGTGCTACTGATCTTACTCTATACTCCACAAGCTTCTAGAATTGAATACAAACAGGAAGGAGAGGCAGGGGCCACATGCTGTCCAAGGTGGGAAAACCTCCCTTTCTGGGCTTAGTCCTGAGAGGAACAAGGCTCACAGCCAGGGATCCCTGGAAGGTGGATAATGTCCCTGATCCAGTGGTTCAACTTGGAGTCCTCCAGCAACCCAGGCCTTACCACTCCTGTCTGCAGATGAAGAGCTACACAGGACACAACATGGCTGACACCCAGCCAGGCAGCAAGGTGCTAGAATTCGTGCTGACCATGGCCCTACCCTGCCCGCACAGCCTGGAGAACAGAGGGTCCAGACTCAGCTCACTGGGTGAGCCCTGCTCTGGCAGCTTCCACTGTGCTGGGCTACATCCAATCAAGATCTTCCTAAGGAAGCCATCCCAACCCTGCAAAGAGCCTTGTCTTAAAGCCAAGAAGAGGTTGAGCCCTCCAGCAGGCCACACTACCTCGGGATTCTCCTGGCTGGGGGGCTGATCTTCCTTGGTGGCCTGAGCTCCCTGAGGTGGCTCCTCCGTGGGTGGCCGGGGCTCTGCTGAACTCTCGGGCTGCGTCTGCACTTGAGGCTGAATGATAATGACCTGGAAGACACAGGAAGGATGAGAGGGGCAGGGGTCCAGGTAGGGAGGGGCAGGGAGCAGCTAGGAATCAGGTAGGGCCTGAAAGGTGTATCACAGAGGAACTAGGCTGCCCTGTGTCCAGAGCCTTGCTTCCAAATATCTCCCCACCACCCATTTCTATGAGAGCATTTTTGTGTGAGATGGGCAGGTTTGCAAAGCAAGCAGGCCTGGTTGCAAACCTTACCACTCCCTGGCCTCAGAGAGATTACTCTGTGCCTCTCTGAGCCTCAGCCAACACACTGGGAATGCCAGCCTCCAGGGGGCGCTAAGTCTTTACTCTCAGCTCAAATGCAGGCATACCGAGCTGGGGAGCATTCATTGGCCTCCCCTTCCGGAGATATCAGGTTGGGAGGCAGAGGGACTAGGATGATATGGGGTTGCCTGGGGAAATGGAAAGACATCAGCTACAGGCAAGAGAGTGGGCAGAGGGAACCAAGGGAAAGATTCTTAAAGGGAAAACGGGGTGACCATGTTTCTCCAAAGGCCTCAAACAAGGCAATCTTCAGAGAGCTCTAGAGGACATGGGAAGATGATTTTAGTTTTAGCATTAAAACTAAATTCCTCACAAGAAATCAAGGAGTTCCCTCACACACATCCAGGTAACTGGGGCATAAAACAGCTTTTGACCACTTGACTCTACCAGCAGAGATGGAACATCAGTACTAGACTCTCTTGCAGCTACCCATTCAGCCACACATTACTAGTTCACTAATCCTATATTAATGAATAGCAATTCTCTCAGCCAGATTTGTTTTATCCCATGCCCACTCACCTGTCTCCTTATTTATACAGATTCATTCAGCTGACCACTTATTCATAGCACCACTCACTCATGCTAACATCCATTCATATACCTCTCTTCATTCCTACAGATCTACACCCTTGGCCATGTGCTCATGCTCCATTCACACACTCATCTGCTCACACCTCCTGTCCATTCACACTAATTCATCCTGTTGGTTGTTGGTTCACACTCCCTCCACACACTCACCTGCACCTTTCCCTTCATTCTTTGGCCATGTTGACTATCCCACCACCCAGCTACTCCCCTGCCTAAGCGTCAGCCCCCACAGGAGCCTCCACATGCCACACATCCTCTCGGGGCTTCTGGTGGACACTCACCTTTTTGTCAGCACTGATGAGGAGGGGCTGCACTTTGATGCTGTCGCTGGCCACGGGCACGGTGGTGCTGGGGGTGATGGTGGCAGCATTGCTGGGGGAGGTGGAGATGATGGCATAGGCCACCCCAGCACTGCTCAGGGGTGAGGTGATGGCGGTGGGCTCGGTGAGGGCCTGGGCCTGGCTGCTGGGTGTTGGCACATGGTTGACGGTGTTGTTGGCAGTGGGGAGGGCTGGGCTGGGGTTCTTGATGCTGACCACAGTGGCCTTTTGGAATGTTGGGGGCTGCTTGGGTGGCCGGTCCCTGCCCGGGGTGACAGGGAGGCTGTCTGGAATCAGAGTCTTTGGCCTAACCTGGGAGGAAGGGACCAGTGTGTGGTCAGACAGACAGACACAAGCTTGTAATGAAGGCGTGGCAATGGGCCAAGCCTCAAACAGACAGGCTGAGTCCTACATTAGAGGGGAAGGGACCCTCTAGGACTCCGCTCTCAGTCTCCCTCAGTGGTCATGACTTTGACGCCAAGGCTCAGGCTACTCCATCCACCATCTCCCTTGCTTGGCTCTACACTGAGCTTCTGATCTCCACCCACCCATCCACCCCCAGGCTCAGATGAAGCTGCTCCAGGCTACACTCCCTTCTGGCACAAATGAGAGCAAACTGTGGGGGACAGAGGAGATGGGAGCCAATGAGAGAGCCCAGCTGGAGTGCATCCTCATCACACCAAGTCCATACACAAAGTCCCCCTGTGTCACAGAGGCTGGGATCATGGCCCTTGGGCAGGACCAGGTGAGCCACAGGGCTCCTGCAGTCTCCTGACAAACGTAGTTGGTAGCCCTTGGGCCGTGGGCACCAATCATTCTAAAGAGCCCACACACATGGAGGTGGGACATGGGCTGCAGGCAGTCACCACACAGTGGAGACCATGGCTCCAGTCAGCTTGTGTGGCCAGTCCTGGATCTTAGGGGAGGTGGGTGGTCTTGGAGACACCACGTAACGTCTTCACCCGGGCACTGGAGGTGATGGAAGCCACTTGGCAGGAGCTGCAGACTCTGACCTCATCTCGAGTGAAGTCACTCTACGCCCAGATAGTCCAGGCGAGTTGAGAAAAAATGAGACTTAAAGAGGGACATGATTTGAATCCCATTGAAGCCATGGGGAGGGTGTCCTGGCCATTCCATGGAGGGAAACTGAGGCAAAAGCAGAAGAGGCTTGCCTGGGGAGAATGGTGATAATGATATCATTATCACTAGGGCAGAGGGACCTGAGCCAGGACTGCTGAAGCTGTGTGCTGGGTCCTCCCACTCTCCCTTGCTCTGCTCTGGTGACATTGGGGAGAACCTGCTGGATCCTGACTCTTGGGAAAGTCACCAGGACTCAGTGCGCTGTGGTCATCAAGCATCATGGCTATGAGATCCCTCACTGCCCGACACAAGCTGGCCCTCCATTCTGACAGCCTTACTATCTCTTGCTCTAGCGAGACCTGAGCAAACCAAACCAGGCCCTCCCTATGTTGGGGGCCACGCCACAGCTGGGTAGTGTGTCCAGCCTGTTTGAGTCCGCTGTTTTGTCCTTGTCCAGTATCAGGATCAGACCCCAGACGCTGGGCACAGTGCCACACACAAAGAGGAAACAAGGGAGGGGTCCTATTCCCGCCACCCCTCAGCTGCACATGGCTAGTGCTGCCTGGGAACAAGCTGTTCTCTGCCTCTGAGGAGGACCAGTCGGGGCAGGTGATGTCCTAGGGGTGCTGGGGAGATGACACTCTGCTGGCTCCTTCCTGGTCACCTTCATTACAACACTGGCCAGATGACATTCCCTAACTCCGACCAAACATGGTAAACAGCCATGGGGCAGGTGCTAGACCCTGAGGACAGTTTACCCAGACTCAAACACAGGTTGTCCACTCCAAGGAAATCTTTGGGAACCTGGGAACCTACGATGTTCCCCACAGCCACGTGGAGACCCTGGCCAGCAGATCCCCAGGGAACAGCCTCAGCCCTGCTGCTTTCCTTCCTCAGAGTCCACTTCCACCCCTACAAACTTCCCAGGCCAGCAAGATGAGCCCAGGTGTGTGCTAGGCACCTCTCAGCCAGCCAAGCCAGGGCAGGGGCAGAGGATTTGGGGAGGGGACAGTAAGGGCTGAATGAAAGACAAGAAACCCAGGAGCTGCAGGCAAGAAGAGACTGGGCGGCAGTGCAGACGGAGTGGGGTGTGAGCACATGGGACCAGGTGCCTGTCAGTTGCCTGTCTGTGCTTCTGTGGGGTGGGAGCAGTGTGGAATGCCGGGAGGTGGAGAACTAAGGGAGGGCTGCCTGGGGAACAAAAGCCCCAGAGGAAACAGCACGAGTCCCTCCAGTCCCAACCTTGCTGAAAAACCTTGTGGAGCGGTCCACTGCCAACAGACAAGGACAACCCTGTCTTGATGTCTGATATCTGAGGCGAGGACCCCCATCTCTACCTGCTCTCAGCTCCCCCTCGGGGGGAAAACTCCGGCCTTCCCAGGACCTCTGCCTTGGTTCTCACTCTGCACCTTCTTTCTTTGGTCTACAATATCCACACCCCAGGAGACTTTTGTGGACCTCGGCATGGGACAGGCCATCTCAGAGCTCCCACCAGCCTTTCATACCCCTTGAGAGATCTGTGAGACTTGGACCCTCCTAGGGGCAAGGCCCGTTGGACTTCGGAAATGGTGGGAACTTGGGGTGGGAGCATTGCTTTACCTCATGGACAAGGGCTCAGGACAGCTACTCCCTTTTATCCTTGAGCCAGGGGCATCTGTTCAGCCCCACAGCTTCAAGACAGACAGCCACTGCCTTCATGTCCGCAGCCAGGGGCCCCTAGGCAGTTATGGTACACATAGCAGGCGCTCACCAAAGCTGAGCCATTGGGAGTAAAGGCACTGGCAATAATTCCAGGGTCTAGGTATCTGCTATGTACTGGGTGCAGGTCTAAGTTCTCCCGTGACCGCCAAGGCCAACAGACACAGTAGAGAGCCATCTAGCCCTCTGAGGGAGAAGCCTTCCATCTAAGAGGGTGAAGGGGCTGGGGGACTTGTCCAGGGCATGGAGTCCATCTAGGGATCTAGGCTGGCACCCAGGCCCTACACCCTGCACCACTCACCAGAAAAGGCGTTACTGAAGAGCTCCTCAGACCCTCTGACAGACTCATCATCCAGTATACACTACCTGTGACCCAGCATGGAAAAGCTTTGAGAACCAGTACGCCTGGCAGTAGCTACTCTGGTTGATGCTCGCCGAACTTAACTCCTTTACAAAAGTTTCTGGTCATGGCCCACTCCAGGATTTCACAAGTTTTCACTGTTTGAAAAACGAGATTCCTCACTGTGAAAACTCTGAACCAAAGGCTTTCCCTCATGAATGGACAGAGGGGATGGAGGAGAAGGGGCACAGTCTAAAGGAAGGAGCCAGAGGCAGTGCTGAGGGGCTGGGGACAGACGCAGGACGGACAGACGGTTACCTGAGGTAGCACTGCTGCTCCTTGCCCGGCCAACCTCTGCAGGGAGCTGACCTGAGGACCCGTGACAGGCACTGCAGTGGTGGTTCCCAAAGCCTGAAAGACAGAGAGTGTCACGGTCAGAGCCTGGCAGCCTGGGACCACGGGCTCAGAAACGGCAGACTCTGCTCTTGTTCGCCATAGGATAGTGGGTTTTGTTTGGTTCGCTTAAGTAGTCTATCACCATTTAAGAACAAGTGGAAACTAGAAAAGGAAAAAGGAAAACGTTGCCCAGAAAACAGTCAACCTTTCTGTACATTGGCTTCCCTTTTAAAGCGAAGTTCCTATATGGTGAGACAAAATGCACATACGCGTATCTACATGTGCAAGTGTGCCAGATGTATCTCTGACTGGCCTTGCATTCGCCATATGAGGGTGACTTTGAACTTTGGATCTTCCTGCCTCCACCTCCCAAGTGCTGGAACTGCCAGGCATAGTGGTGCACACCTTTAATCCCAGCACTGGGGAGGCAGAAGCAGGAGGGTCTCTGTGAGTTCAAGGCCAGCCTGGTCTACGGAGCTCCAGGCCAGTCAGAGACCCTGTCTCTGTCCTTAAGCCCTGATGCCTGTGGTCCTAAGCCTTCTTCTTCTTCAGGTTCAGCCCTCTTTCCTGACTTGTGACAGAGCCAGCTTCTGTCTGTCACCTTAGTGATTTACATTCAGGGAAGGGAAAGGGATGGGAAGCCAGGAGAGTGAGGAATGGCCGCGGTTCACCAGAGACCCAGAGCTTCCAGAGGGGCACTGACAGTGACAGCTTCGCTCCCACTCGGCTTGATTCTAAGTTACCAAAAGACACAGCCAGTTGTGCATGGGGCGAGGGGAGTGGTTGTCCAGCCGGCCATGGGAGGTCTGCATAACAGAGCCTGCTGGATGCTTCAACCAAGATCCTGGCCAACTCCACCCAGCCCCACAGCTGTGTGAACACTGCCTGGATTGGGGCACCTGGCTGTTCTTCAGAGGGTACCAAATACAAGGTGCCTTTAAGTTCAGTGTCCCGTGAGTCGGGCTCTTGTGGGGATGGGTTCTGTACTGTACTGTAGGGCCCACTGCCTGGAGCACCAGAGACCTGACAGATCTCAGACCATGCCCAATCTCTAGGATGCTAAAAAGAGCCAGGAGCAAACGTTCTGCTGAGCAAGTTACCAGTATCTTGTTGCTTCTGGGCATGATGGGAGTCCTCTCAGAACATTCCTGTCACCTCTCACAGATGGCCCATCCCCTGCCAATGCCGCACAGACTCTAGGTGCACTCTCCTCGGCACAGGAACTCACACAGGCGTCCATCCTCTCACAGCCTCATAAAGCGCTCATTAACAAGTGGGAAGGCGTTTTGTCTGCGAGGCCTGACCTCTCTGCTTTGCTTCCTGCCGCAATTTATCGATGCAACAGAAGCAGTCGCTTCAGAGGCTGCTGGCTCACTTACAGCCGCATTTCTGTCAAGATAAATGAGCTGCTGATGACGACATTTATAGCTCCGAGCATTTTAATAGGGGTAAGAGGGGCCATAAAAGTCAAAGATAACTTTCCTGTATTAGTTCAGTCCTACAGGCAGTCTGGGAGAGGTGGAGAAGCCAGCACGTGGCCAGGGGGCAGGTTTGGGCAGGCCCTGGCATCTTCAGGAGCAGAAGCTGGCATGGCTTTGGAGAAACTTGTCTTCGGTGAATGTTTCCATGTGTCAAGGAGACTCGACTCATGAGCGTTGGCAGGAATGAAGGAGGCAGCACAGATCTGTTCTAACACCAGTTATACGGGCCACTGAGTGTTTCTTGCTGGTGTCCCCAATGGCCACAGAAGGATGCTTGGGCCACAAAGACTAAAGGGAATGGCCCTGCGGGGTGGGCACTGCACAGCCATGGGATTAGGGGACAGTAGGAAGTGTGTGTGAGAGAGGAGCATCACCCCAGGTGTGAGTAGGACAGAGGGCAACCTGGGGTCAACCCACTCTGGTGACCTCCTTTGTAAAGGACCATGTGTGAAAGGCTTGGTCCCAGGGTGCTGTTGTCCCGGAGAAGTGCTGTGAACCTGCAGAAGACGGGGCTCAGCAGGAGGTCCTTAGGTCTTTGGGGACATAACCTGATGGGGTTACGGGGCCCTTTCTTTCCCTCCTCCATTAGTGCTTCCGCTTTGCTCTGTCATGTGTCCGACATGCTCTCAAGAGCCCCAAAGCCATCCTGGACCTGAATGTCCAGAACTGCTGTGGGGTGTTCTGTATGTTAAATATGTTGCTCTGATCGGTTAATAAATAAAACACTGATTGGCCAGTAGCCAGGCAGGAATTTTAGGCCGGGACAAGGAGAGAGGAGAATTCTGGGAAGTGGAAAGCTGAGTCAGGAGACGCTGCCAGCTGCCACCATGAGTACCAACATGTAAGATACCGGTAAGCCACGAGCCATGTGGCAACTTATAGATTAATAGAAATAGGTTGATTTAAGATATAAGAACAGTTAGCAAGAAGCCTGCCACGGCCATACAGTTTGTAAGCAATATAAATCTCTGTGTAAGTTTACTCAGTTGGGTCTGAGCGGCTGTGGACTGGCGGGTGAGAGAGATTTGTCCTGACTGTGGGCCAGGCAGGACTGGAGAAACTTCAGCTACCCAGAACCATGGGCTAGATAAACCCATTCTCTTACACACTATCTTGGGTCCCTCAGGACAGTGACACAAAGCTGAGGAACACACACCTTCTGGATGGAAAGCCAAAGCTGCCTTTAGCAGGCGCCTCCTCATCACTAAGGAGTGGGGTCCACTCATCTGCCCCAGCACAAAGACAACATATGAAGGCCCCATCGCTACCAGTGGTGGGTCAGAGGGCTTCCGGCTTGAGGCTCACTTCCTCCTCAATCCAGGCTGGGCATAGAGTGGAAGCCAGTCTGCTAGGCTGGAAGTCAGTGGAAACCCTCTGGAGGAAAGGGCTTCCACCTCACCTCTGTCTCACTGTGGTGGCTGATACGGCCGGCTTGGCTCTCATCGCTGAGGCCATCAGTATTAGATCAGATCCTCTTGCCTCTCTTCACACACTCCTGCACCTTCCTACTTCTGATGGCTTCTGTGCGGCACCTTTCCAAGCCCCAAACCAAAACAAATCTTAATGGCAATACACAGAACTCTCTAGTTGATTCTGGTGAGGAAGAGGGTCCCCCTGAGGGTGGAAATTGACTAAATGTGCTGTGTGTGTGGGAACCCTCCCCCAGACTCTCAAAGGTCTTCTCTTTATTTTTCCCCAGACTCCCAAAGATTTTCCCTTTACTTTCTCCCAGACTCCCAAAGGTCCCCTCTTTACTTTCTCCCAGACTCCCAAAGATCTTCTCTTTATTTTTCCCCAGACTCCCAAAGGTCTTCTCTTTACTTTCTCCGCCAAACTCCAACGAGGTAGTGGCTAGCACAGCCTCAGGTGGCACACGGGACATCAGAAGCCACACTGGCAAGGCCACCATACAAGAAGCTTTCTGATGATTGTAGCCAGGAGGGGTCACCATAGCAACATCCACCACAGCATCCAGACAGGACTGGGAATACTGGGGCTGGAGATGTCTGCTGCGTGAGTGGCCTTGAGCTGCCTTCCAGGGACATGTGGCATGATTCCTGCTCATGACTTCAGAGCACTGAGTTCCATTGATTCCTTGAGGTCCCAAGAGCAATGACTTCCCTGTTCTAACAGTCACCAGAGAAACACATCCTACAATTGAATTCCCATCCCTAAGTCACAACCTAGTCAGGAGGCCCAAGGGTCAGAGCCACAGACTACAGCTTAGAGGCCATAGGCCCCAAGTTCCTTGAAAATTTTTATATGCTAAGATCTCAGAGCCCAGGAGAGTCAGTTCTAACACAGAGGCTTGGTTAACTTACAAAAAAGGCTTCTTCCCCCTATAGTTCTAGACCAGTGGTTCTCAACCTTCCTTTTGCTGTGACCCTTTAATACAGTTCCTTATGTTGTGGTGACCCCAACCATAAAATTATTTTCGCTGCTACTTCCTAACATGCTATAGTTATGAGTTGTAATGTAACTAACTATCTGTGTAATATAATGTAACTGTAATGTAAATATCTGGATGCTGGTCTCTGTCCGGGCCAGATCCCTAAAGACCTCCTGAGGAGGTGGTACAGGTGTGTTGTGGTGGAGATGGAGACAAGTAGCCCCCTCAGAGTCCGTACTGAGGGTGGGTAAGGAGGAGAGGCAGGGCCAGTGTGATGGTTTGAACAAGAATGTCTCTTATAAGCTCTGCCATTTGAATACTCGGTCCCAGTTGGTGGTACTGTTTGGGGATTAGGTAGTGTGACCTTGATTGGAAGAGGGATGTCACTGGAGGCAGGTTTTGAGAGATTTTTTCTTTTTCTTTTTTTTTTTTTTTTTTGGTTTTTTGAGACAGGGTTTCTCTGTGTAGTCTTGGTGCCTGTCCTGGATCTTGCTCTGTAGACCAGGCTGGCCTCGAACTCACAGAGATCTGCCTGGCTCTGCCTCCCGAGTGCTGGGATTAAAGGCGTGTGCCACCACCGCCCCAGCGAGAGATTTTTTTTTTTTTCATGCCGTTAGATCTCTCTCTGTTTCCTGCTTGGCGGTCAAGGTGTGAGCCCACAGCTTCCTCCTCCGGCCACCATGCCTCCACTCTGCCATCAAGGGGATCCTTCTCTAAGTTGCCTTGATCATGGTGTTTTATCACAGCAACAGAAAAGTAACTAATACAGCCAGTGAGGCAGTATCCATAGCTTGGCTGGCATCTGGAGCAGAGGCTGGGATGTGTGCCCAGGCACCCAGGGTGAGGTCAGGTCATATGACTGGCCCTTCAGAGCTCAGATTCATTACATGTGCAGTGGGCCCATGGAACATTGTCACGCCAGGCACACCGTCTGGCCCTTGGGCCATCTGACCCCCCTGGGTTGTGTCACGTAGCTTTGACCAAATGAGGACATGGGTGCTACAGGCAGAAACTGCTGCTTGTCCCTTAGGGCCAAGCCTAGCATATCAATGGGTCACCAGGTCAGACGTTTGCCTGGATCCCAACTCCCCTGCAGGAAGATCTTGGGACTGGATCCCAAACACTTAATAATCCAGCATGGTCTCTGTAACCTCAGTCAATCTGTTGAGGGGGAGGTGCCAGGCCCAGGACATTGGGGTCTGGGCCCCAGGATGTCAGGGATAGAATCTCCAAATCTCTGTTTTTCTAACTGGTCCCTGGCTGTTTAGGATGATGCCTGCTTCTGGGGCTGGGGTTCCAGCTTCCCATGCCCCAGGTGAGACACATTCCTCCTTCTGGCTGGGTCAGGGGAGAGGGGGAGGTGAGCGGAGGATGGCTGCTTTCTTACCTCCGCTCCATGTGGTTACCTCCGCTCCGTGTGGCCCAGCCTCGGCAGACAGAGCCGCAGAGTGCAGCGGTTTAATTGCATCTGGGTTGTGATTTTCCTGCATTCTTACAGAACTGCTGTGATGTGTGGTTCAGCTAACAAGTGAGCCCCAACATCAGGAGCTGCTAATAAATATTAATATAACATAAGCACCGCTTTGACTGCCATGGGAACCAGCTTGTTATTCACAGATGAAACTCGATGGTTGCCTTTATCACCGTGGGCAGGAAAGAGCTTGTCCCGAACGATGCTGCTGGAGCAAGTTCCTGGGCCTGGCTCCTGCACTCCAACTTACTGTCCCCACCCCTGTTTCCTAGACACGGAGCCTCCACTAGCTTCAGCTGGATGGGTACCACCCGGACTCTTCACCAATACGGAGGGAAATCAGCTAGCTCTCCTGCCCCCTCCAGCCCACAGCTCACAGTCACACAGGACACAGCGACAGTTAGAACCAGTGCTAGTTACACCAGTCTGCATGTGAATTTCCATCCATTGACAGCACAGAGCCTCGTCCCCAAGTTGGAGGAGCAAGCGCCCCCTTCCTGTTACCAGGACCGGAGTGGAGGGCGGGAGGCATCTGCATGCTTGGCAACGGGCCATTCCAACATCTCTGCTGCCCTGGGTCCTGATGCCCCACAGGACAAATGTATGCCATACACCAAGGCCACCATGCAGTCACAAATATGAGAGAGGAAGGGAGGGAGGGAGGAAAGGGTGCAGATGTGAGGGGTTCACCCACACTGGCAGGCAGGCCATGAAGCTGACCCCCCAGGTGAAGTCAGCAAACCTGGGCCTGTACTCCCCCGGTGTATACACTGTGCAGCAACTCCTGCATCTAAGAAGGCTGAGACAGCACCACTGTCCCTAGGTGAGGAGAAAAGACCACCAAGAATGTTCAAAAGCTCCCAGCAGCCAGAGGAATTAGCCAAACTCAGCCGTGTTCCCCAGAGGCTCTTAAGCACACTGCCCGCTGCGCCATGGGACCACATGCAGTTTGGTGACATGCAGCCAGGACGGCCAGGGACCGGTGAGGAAGGCAGGAGATATGGGGCACTCCTACATCTGCTGCCCCTCAGAGCACTGAGCAGAGGAGGACCACAGCATGACCGTGCTTGTTCACCACGTGCAGATCACGGAGAGGCCTTTTTCAGTGCCTTCTGACACTGGACAACCGAAAACAAGCATAGGGAGGCATGCAGCAGGAGGGCTTCCTGGAGGAGGCAGCGTCTGAGCTGGACCTTTAAATACGAGCCAGAATATTCCAAGTGGGCTGTGGTGATATTTTATTTGTGCTGAAATGTGATATTTTATTTGTATGTTAATAAATAGTTCGTCTGGAGATCAGAGGTCATAGTGAGCCTTAAACAGAAGTCAGGCTGTGGTGGCACATGCCCTTAATCCCGATCACAAGACAGGCAGGGTCTCTGTGTGGTCAAGGACACAGCCAAGTGTGGTGACACACTCCTTTAATCCCAGTACCAACCATAGAGACCTGGAGGTCTGTATAGACAGACGGAAGTGACGTGGCTGGGCTTAGAGCCAGTGAGAAGGCAGGAAGGCAATAAAAACGCAGGTTAGACAGGAAGACACTCTCTTGGGAAGCTACAGCGAGGTGGTAAGCTAAGGCTAGTCATGGCTCTTGGCTATTTCTCTGATCTCTTCAGCTATTACCCCTGTATTTGGCTCTGTGTTTCTCATTTAATAAGACTGTTTAGAAATTTGTCTACAGCGGGCAGTAGATGAAGTGTATAAGAATCAGAAGGGAGGATGGAGAAGCCATGGACAGGGTCACATGAAAACCTGTGGATGAACAGGAGTGCTGGGTGCCACAAGTCGCGAAGGAAGGTGGAGGAGGAGGAGGAGAGGCATTACGCAGAGGCTCCATCAGTGGTGGCCGTGAACGTCATGCCATTGAATTTGGTCACTCTGGAAGGGACAGAGCCAGAGCAGAGTCTTGGCTGATGTAGCGGGGCAGGTGTATCACTGCTGGACCAGAGACCCTGCGCACATAAAGGTTCTCATCCCTTCCAACACATTAGATACCAGTTAGGTGCCTCCCTGCCTTGCTGGAAGGGCATAGCAAGGCAGGCAGAGGAGGGAGAGGCCTGTGGGGACGGCACACTATGGCCCATGGGCCCATCTGGACCTCTGCATTCTCTCCCGCTGGGGCCAGCTTTCCCATGAGGTCTTTCCCTGCCCAGCAGCCTGCTCTCTCCCAGCACGCTAAGGATAAACCCCAGCACAGGGCAGCTGTAAAGCACCAGCTGCCTCCAGGACTCTCGGGGACTGTTAGACTGTTAAACTACACCTTCAAAGCAAGAGTCTTTGAAATCCGGGTCCTTCACGTCTGGGGCAGGAGGTCACTTGCTACAGCTATGAGAAGTGAGGTGTCTGAGGACAGTGACACCTGGCCACCACGGCTCAGATGCCCATGCAGGTGGCCTGTGGGGGCTGGCGACCCTGACTGAGACTTGGTCAGTGAGGGCAAGGTGCCCCAGGCCACTCAGACAATTGCAGGGGTCCTTTCAGGGAGCAGCTGCCAATCAGTATGAGAAACATCAGTGACTATACTCCGTGGACATCAGAAATACCCTTTCTGCAGCACTGGGGTGGTGGAGAAGCTTAATTAACTTGAAAGGATGTAATTTTATGCTATTTAGTACAAATGCACACTCTAAATGGCACCACAGTCTAAAGATCAGGGGCTGAGATCGTGGGGGCAGGGCACGGCCACAGGATCCTGGCCAGCGTAGGGGTGGGAAGCATTCTGGAAACTTCTGCATGTAAATGGAAGCCTCTGAAGCCACACAGCTCTGCCTCAGAAGGTGACCAAGACCAGCTGAAAGGGTTTTGTCTCCATCAGCTCCCCTGAGAAATGAAAACAATCTTGGGAAGAGAATTGGGCTTAGGGGGCTTGGGAGGCCAGTGGGACTCTGGTGTCCACCCTTGCCCATCTGCTGTGGGACCTACCTCAGCCTTCCTGAGTCCCGGGCTGAGGGGACATCTTTAAGAGAAGCTGTCCAGTCCCACAAAAGCTTGAGGCTTGGGTGGGAATGACCCAGAGGAAAGGGCGGGGCCTGGAACCTCTGTGGAGGGATCTTGGGTCTAGTTTCTCACTCTGTTCCCAAACAAAGAGCAACATGTGGTACTGATGAGGAGGACTGAGTGATGGCCCTGGAGCCTGGGGAAAGAAGAAGTGACATGGAGGGTGGGGGCAGCTCCTTCCTGTGTTCCTGAAGCTAGTGCTGCACATGTCCCCCAGCATCCATGCCTGGTCCTCCGGGCTGTTTGCATCGGCTCCTTGACAGAGGTCCTAGGCATAGCCAAGTGTGTGTTCTTACAACATGTTGCAGAATGAGGATGTGTGCCAGACCCCACATATAATAAACAATCTTTAAGAAGATCCAATGTCCACCCGCAACCCCTGATGCACCTCTCACTGGCCATGTCATCTCCAAACCTCCTGAACCTAATTTGCATAATGTCCTAGTAGCTTGGGAAGCCCAAAGAGAGCCAGTTACGTGAACCTATGTCTGAAGAGAATCCGGGAGTAATGAGATGCAGGGCCTACGTTTAAAAGAATTGTGGTACCTCAATGGGCACAGGCCCTTGGTTGGGTGATGACTACGTGGATGGAGACATCCATCAAAGTTTACTGGACTGCATGCCCAGCCTTGTGCCTCTCAATGTATGTGACCTGTATTACCTCACTTTTAAAACACTGGCCCTATCTTTGGATAGGGGGTGAGATTCACCTTGTGGCATCCCACGCTCCAGTGCTTGAGAGACTCACCCCTCTGCTCTGGCTGAGCCTGAACGTTCCAGAAGGCTGGGATGCTCTGGGCCAGTGGTTCTCAACCTTCCTATTGCTGTGACCCTTTAATACAGTTCTTCATGTTGTGGTGATCCCCAACCATAAAATTATTTTCGTTGCTACTTCATAACAGTAATTTTGCTATTGTTATGCCTCGTAATATAAATATCTGTGTTTTCCGACAATCTTAGGCGACCCCTGTGAAAGGATCATTTGACCTATGGAGGGGTCGTGACCCACTGTTTGAGAACCTCTGCTCTAAGCTAATCCTTGGTTTCCACTGGGAATGTCCCTAGAGGAATCAACTCATTTCACTGTGTTCAGAGCCATGGAGCCTCAGGCAGCATGCTCCAGAGGTGACCTTTCACTGCCCATCACAGGAGGGCTTTCAGGGCACATTAACTATGAAGCTGAGGTCCCTAGGGGCACCTGCAGGACACACCATGGGCTGGCACAGTGCCGGTTTGTTTGCAGCCTGGGACATGGGGGGATTCCTGATAAAGGTAGCAGGAAGGTGGTACAGGGTGCCCACAAGGCCCACACTCCCTCTTGATGGTCCCAGTGGCCCTGTATGGCAGGTGACCTATGGCAGAGATGATCCCGCCCTCCATCTGTGGCTAGTTCCCTAAGTGCTGGCCCTTCCTTGACCATGGGCCACCTGCCCCTTTTGTATGGAGTGCTGGGCAGCCAGTTGTGCCCTCAAGGCAGCAGTGAGGTTAGAGAACTGTGGGTACAGGTGTTCCAGCTGGCACCTAGTGAGCCCGGCACAGGGATGAGATCTGCTCCATACTCTGGAAGGACAAGTTACAGTCACAATCAGTTAAGCTATCTGGGAGTGCTCCTGAGAGACCTTCACAGACAACAGAGAGGCTCGAAGCCCAGCAGGATGGTACATGCCTACAATCCCAGCTATTTGGGAGGTTGAGGTTTTGAGTGTGAAGGAATTCAAGTGGAATTCAAGGCCAGCCCAGCTTATAAATGAGATTCTGATTAAAAAAAAAAATGGGGAGAGGGGTTGAAAAGGAAGGAAGGAGAAGAGAAGGTGGGGTTGGAGGAGAGAAGGAGACCGGGGTTGCTTGTATCATCAGGAGATAAACATAAACCACAAAGGAACCTCCCAGGCAGAGGGATAGTCCAGAGGTTCTGGGTGTTGGGGTCAGGAAGAGCCCTCTGCCAGAAGACTGATGTTTTGAGAGTAGCAAAATCACAGGACACTCAAGGTCACGTCACCAGGGCACTCTGGGTACAGGCACAGCAGGACAGGAGGCCCTCAGAGTCAGGGCTAGATGGCCCAAGGCCATTGTGCCTAACCTTCAGTCTCCTCAGCATCGCATCTACAAAGCCATCAGGGTCCCCACACCTCCCGGCTCCCCTCACTTCCACTCAGACCATAGGATGTCAGAGCATTTCAGCTCAGTGGCTCAGGAGGCCACCCTGGGAGTCGGGGCAATCCCTGACTTCAGTGAGGTCTGCAGGAGCACGGAAGGGGTGTGTGGCTGGCGGCAGCACCTGCTCAGCTCAAGAGGTAATTTGTTTACACTCACACTGGCACTACATAGAAACACTCCTTCTTGGGGAGGGAAACATTATCATGGTCCAGTCACCTGTCCCAGCATGCCACCCCAGGCCCGTCAATAGTCATAGGCATGTGGCTCAGAGGACCTATAGCTAAGACAGCTTGCACCAGTCACTCAGACTCCCCATGCCACACCATGTCCTCAGGGTATCTGCCTGCAGTGTCTGATACACACCTAGTACCAGAAGGTCCCCAAAACCTGAGCTGTCACCCAAGGGAGGCTGTAGGACACCCTGGCTCAGGCAGCCTTTGATGAAACCATTTAACCTCCAGAGACTCTGTTTCCCCATTTATAAAATGGGGGTGGTGGTGCTGGCTTTATAAGGGGAGTTTATGAGATGGGATGGGACAGGTGTCAGGTGAGGACAAGGTGGGCCTGCTCAGCTCTATCCTTTCGGGACAGGAAGCCCAGGCCTCATGCAAGCTCAATGCTGGACTGAGCAGTCAGGTATGCGCGGTGGCGCTGCACCTCCAGCTGGCATGGCTGCCCTCAGGGGACACAGCACCCGTTGTCTCTATGTAGCCTGGTGAGGAGGTTGGCATGTCTAATTAGAAATGTGTTCAATGAACTTCAGGTCCTGAGTTATCTGGACTGAAAAGAGACCTTGTCCCAGTCCCGGCAGCAGAAGACACTTTGGGAGAGTCCAGGACAGGACTATCTTCTCTAGCGAAGTAGGACTTGCTCTGAGAGCGAGGCTGCAGACCCCTCATGCTGCCCCTGGGGACTCCTGCCAGCCTCCCGCCTGCAGGGCCTGGAGGGGACAGCTCTGGGAAGCTGCAGCAGCTAGTCCTGTTTAGATGGCATTTCTCTGCGGAGGCCCAGCTAGGGATGCTCTATCAAGGCTCTGATTGTCTCCTGACCTCCTGTCCTCGAGTCCTCCCAATGTGACACCCCACCTGGATGTCCTCACCTCCCAGCACCTGGCACCTGCTAGCACTTGTCCTCTGCACCAGGTATAAGACACACGCCATTTCAAAGGCAGCGAGGGAAAAAGCAAAAATCTCATTACTATTTTAAAACATTAATTATATGTTGGAGATGATAGTATTTGGGACATGCTGGTTACACAGAGTATGTTATTACAGTCAGTCGTCCCGGTTCTTTTTGCCTCTCTTGGGCTGATGAGGCAGCACACAAGGGGTTTTCTGAGGTGATGGGAATATTCCCCATCTCATCCCCACGGGGGTGTGAGTTACCTGCGCATCTGCAACTGTCAAAACTCATCAGACAGTACAATTAAGATCTGTGAATTTCAATGTATGTAAATTATATATCAAAGAAGAAATTACACATTTAAAAGGCAAGCACTAGTTACAGCTCCCTTTTAGAAAGGCAGAGCCCTGGGGGCAGCTGGGGGAGCACCTATGGAGTGAGCCCTACCCTATGGGGCCAACCCCAATACTGTCTTCTTTTGAAGGCTCTAACATATTGGAATGGACCAGACAGCCCTGACCATGTCTATCAGGGCCTGGGAGAGGAGCCAGGTTAACACATGGAGCAGGAACAGGATGAGGATTTCTTGGTAGCATAGGGTAAGTGTTGGGGTCCACAGAGGTGACACAGGTGTGCACACCCCAGCTTCACTAACCACCAGTGCAGCCTGAAGAAGGATGGGGTTTTCTGATTTGCACCAGAAACCGTAGAGAAGGGGAGCCCGGTCCAGGACAGGAAAGACAAGGGACTTCAGAAACCCACTCTGGCTCCCAGCCTGGCATACCAGGCAGCTGTAGAGAGGACACTGAGCAGCATAGTGCCAAGCACAGCACAGATCTGTCCTGTCCCCTGCCAGGAACACCACAGAAGTCCCAGTAAGAAACCTAAGATAACTCAGGCAAGGTGGGGCAGGGATATTCCCAAGGAGACAGATATGGGATGGGTCAGGGGCCAGTGGGTGGTTTGGGAGCTACACTCTCTACAAGAAGAGCCCCTTAATCTAAGATGGAGTAGGAAGAAAGGATAAGGAATCAGGGACAGACAGCCCAGGTCCCTACAACCAAGAGCTGCATGATCAAACAGAATCTGTATCAGTCACCATGCTTGCATGACTCGGGTAAGATGAAGGGCCTTCATGCACTTAGCCAAGGCCAGCATCCTCTCCCTTCCCCTCTAGGAGCAGTATACACTTTGGACATAGGTGATGGAACATCTGTGGAGACTGCTGATACCAGGAAGGGATTTAGCAGGAACCCCATGGGCTCCAAAGAGATGGCGAAGTCAAGTGATAAAGATAAAGTTACCAAGATACAGACAAGGTCCTGTCTTCCAAAGTGCTCCCAACCCAGCGTCAGGAGTCTGGGGACCCAGGTGAGCCCTTGACATTCTGAGCCTCCATCTCTCCACCTGCAAAGTCAGCAGTAGGTAGATGCAACAGAAGTGATCCTCAAATCATCAGCAACCTCTGCCAGCGATGGGCACCGCCATCATTAGGTAAAGACCCCATGTAGGCCTCCTATTGGCCAGAGGCCTCAGGCTGTAGTTGGCCCATCAGGACTGGCGTGACCCTTTAGCCAACCGAATCGTTTTGATCTTCCAGACACGAACCGTGTGTGGTCCCTCCCACTACCACCTCTCACACCTCTCATCTTCTTCCCGCCCGCTGTGAGCCGCATCATCACACCTCGTCAGTAGTGTGCCCTTTCAGCAATAAGCCGGGATACAGAATGTGTGCTCAAGAATGGGGCCTGGTACAACCAAGGGGTGTTCCAATCTCAGATTGGGAAGCCTTGAGTTATTGGTGACAACCTGAAGGAGAGGCCACAACCCTGGGGCCTCAGAAAGGCCAACCACTGGGGTTAGAATATCTTGAGCCCTGTGTATGCTCTGGACCACTGGACATGGTGGCCTAGGTACTCTGCGAAAGGGCAGAAGGTGGGCCCTGCCAACATCTTTGGCCCCGATACCTGGAGCACACAGCCGAGGAGAGAAGGGCCACAGGACCCCAACCACACTGGCCCACCTTACGCTGTACTCAACACAGAACTGTTGCTCACCCTGTAACCCTCTAAAGAGGCCCAGGACACGCTCAGGGCACCACGTGGAGCTGGGTACCTGCAGTGTGATATCACCTGGCCTCTGAGCTGACACGAAGTGCCGGCAGACAGTTGGAGAGGCACACAGGAAGCAGGGCTGTCTGGGACATACTACAAACCACAGCCAGTTGTAGGGGAAGATGTGGGAGGCGTACAGGCTGGCTGGGGGTCAGGGAAGGGGTGCACACACTTGTGGGGGAGGGGCATACAAGACTACACTAAACAGGACTTTGCTCCAGATCTCTATGGCCGAATGATGTTTTGACTGCCTGGCCTCTTCTGAGTCTGAGGGATCCCATCTAGGGCTCCCTGCTTCTTGCTTATGTCCTAGGGCACCGAGACCCCGCCTCTCCATTGATTCAGACCCTTTACACGAAGAGTGGGCATCAGCTATTCACTCTAGTCCCCGTCCTATAGATGGGGAAGCCGAGGTCAAGCCAAGGCAGGAGCAGCTGCAGATGTTCACGTTCATACCCTGCAGGAGGAAAGCCACACTGTTATCTAGGACAACACCAACAGTGCTTTTTCTTCTCCAGCACACAGCAGGCACTGACCTGGACTGGCAAGCTGTTCTTCAGGGACAGGTTCCTGAGAGGGAGAACCGAGGGATTAGAAAATAAAGATAGGCGAGCTGGGGTCAGGAGGTCTTGCACAAGCTGTGTCTTAGGCCAAGCGAGTATACTAAGAAGTCCAGCATCTTCCATATAGTTTGCAAGGGGAAAATTCAACAGAGTCAGCAGAACGCTATCCATTGGTCCAAAGTCAGCAGGACGCTAATCAAGCAATGTCGTGCAAAGGGAACACAGTATCTCAAGTATGGCACAGACAGAGCACACAGCAGCCTTGGGACTGATAACCACAGCCCTTGAGGGGACAAGAGTTGGGCTCCCAGGATCTGAAGTTGCAGCTTTCCCAAGACCCTGGCTCCAGGCCACTCCTGGCCTTGCCAAGCACGTTCCTGGGTTTAGACCAAGAACGACATTCCCTCACCATACATCAGGGCCCCAGGAAAAGCCTTCAATCAGCCCGACTCCTAGCAGCTCTCCCTCTTTGGTTTTTGAAGGCCAGATGAATTACTCACATCTGAGTGTCCACGAGATTCTGAAATCTGAACTAACATTCTCATAATGTCATGCTTCAAATAAATTATTTTTCTTTTTTTCTTTTTTTCTTTTTTTTTTTTTGGTTTTTCGAGACAGGGTTTCTCTGTGTAGCTTTGCGCCTTTCCTGGAACTCACTCTGTAGTCCAGGCTGGCCTCGAACTCACAGAGATCCGCCTGCCTCTGCCTCCCGAGTGCTGGGATTAAAGGCGTGTGCCACCAACGCCCGGCCAAATAAATTATTTTTAATTTTATTCCATTTTTATTTAGACTCCTTCTAGCTTAATGGAGTAACAGAGACATGCCAGCATGACACTGAAAAGTCAACCGAGGTTGTATAGTTTGTACTACTGCATCTCCTAAGTGCGATATCACAGCCTTAAAGCATTTATCTATGCCTCTAGTCTTCGTTTTTGTTGTTTTTTAAAAATCTACACGTTCTTGTGTTGCCAAAGCTACAAAGGTATTAAAAGCAAGATGATTGCCGCCGGGCAGTGGTGGTGCAGACCAGAGAGAACATGGAGCAGATAGATGGTCTGGGTATATCCAAGTGAGCAAGGTTTCAATGGGCTGGACTTGAGGAAGCAGCCAGGTTCTGTGGGGGAAGCCAAGTGTTCTGGTTTGCTTTCTGTTGCTGTGATAAACACCATGACCCAAAGCAATTGGAGGAGGAGGGGCTTGTTTTAGCTTACAGAGTATACACAGGTCACCATGAAGGGAGGCCAAGGAGAAACCTGGAAGTGTGACCTGAAGCAGAGACCATGAAGGAATGCAGCTCTAGCCCCTCACTTTCAAGTATCTCTGACACCGCCAAGGACCACCTACCCAGGGACAGCATCCCTAGCAGTGGGCTGAGCCCTTCTACATCAATCAACAATCAAGAGAATTCCCGACATGGCCACAGGCCAACGGAGGCCATGTCTCAGATGAGGTTCCCTCTTCCCAGGTGTCTCCAGTTTGTGTCAAGTTAACAACTAAGATCAGGGTCCCTAAGGGTGTCCCTGACCTTATGCTGACAAGTCTTTCCCTTGCTACTCAACTCTTAACAGGACAACAGCCAGGATTCATCAGTGAGCCACCTCAGCCCTACCAGAGTCCTAGAAAGAGACTGTAAATTAAATCTAATAGTCAATGAAATCATCAATATTTAATTTACTCATTGTGGGTGGCAATTTACTTAGCTTAATGGCAGAAATATTGGGGTTTACCAGTCAGCCAAGGGTCTGAGAGGTGGCTGCCTGCCTTCAGGAGTTGGCTAGGTCAGACTTGTGGAAGGTGGCCATCTTGCAGGACCACCCCACACTGCCCCATGCAGACTCAGGCAGAATGCCAGCTTGAGCCTGACTGAAGTCACAGGTGGTCCCTGGGGACCAGCTACCGCTCAGGAGCACCCAAGACAGGAGTTTCACTTTTGAAGCCTCCCCCACCCCTTTATTAGAAAAAACTGAGGAGAGGAGGTAATATCCGGTGGGGACTTCCTCTTCCGGACCTCTGACCTCTGTCATCAGGGTACATGAACTAGGGTGGAGTTCTCTGATTATTCCCAGATACTCATGGAGGACTTGGGAGCACTCACAAGTAAATCATTCGCCCACACTCAGGGAAGAGAGAGGAGGTGGCTGCTGTGGCAGCGGTCCATGACCATCTTTGTCTCAGCCTGCTTTCTGGTCTTGGGAGCTGTAGCTGATGACCACCACCCACACAACAGTCCCAGAGCCAGATACCCACCCTCCTCAAGAACTATGCATATAGCCTTCTGTACATTCTTCTACCCTTGCACCTCTGGATACCCTCCCAACCCCTAGTGCCATGGTGTTTTCCGCCGACTCTACTTCAGTCCTGACCTCTGTAGAAGGACCAGTTTCCAAGCTCACGGCAGCCCAGAAGTTCGGGATCAGCTCCTTGGGAACATCCTTGTTCGTATTCACTTCCTGCAACCCTAAGGAAGCTCTGGGGTCAGTTCCACATTCACTGTTGAGGGAGAAGCGCATTTGTGCGGAAGGGCTGGTGCATCATGTCTGCTCCCGGATCCAAACAGCACTTTCAAAAGGACTCTAGACTTGAGTTTAAATAATGCATGCACTGCCTCAGGAGTCAGCCTCCTGTCCTCACCAACTGCTTTCCCATGCCTGAGTTTTCACCAGTTGGTTTTCTGCTCTTTGAGCTCCCTCTCCCTAACTTCCCCGGTCCAGTGACCTCTCTTGTGTGAACAAGCAGGGACCCTTCCAAGACCCGGACAGAGGCCTCATCACAGGCATGGGCTTCCCCGAAGGCAGTGGAATCCCTTTCCTGCACTCAGATTCCCATTGTTTTTGTTTTCCTCCCTTATTTTAGGTGAGCATCTGGCCTGGGGCTCACTGAGAAAGGCCAAGTGAAGCAAACGCTCCGGAGGAATTTTACAAGATCATAAGCAGAAATAGGTTGCAAGCTGCACCCTCCACACTCTGGTGCAGTGCTGAGGGTGTCCGCTTTGGGAGCTGCTGGGGGGCGGGGAGCGCAGACTCCACCATCTTTCCTAACTGACCATGCATTCGCTCTCCCCAGATGCTGAGGGTCTTAGGAAATCCCGCATTCTCAAACATCAACGGTCACGGATTTTGCTGTGCCCTTTGCTAGAGACAGCTACTCTTCTTCACGCCGCACTCTGCAGTTTCATCTGGGCTCTGGACAGACACTTCCCATTTCTCCGACTCCCACTGCCAATCAATCCCCTTAGCTGACAGTAGAGACCTCAGACACTCCTGTTGCTGCTGGTTCCTTAATTCTCCATCACACATCTTCCTCGCCCCGGCTTCTGACTCTGATTTCCTGGGTGCTGCTCTCTGCCTGATTCCTTGAAGGATCAGATTTTGGAATTGTTCCTCTGTTTCCTGCAGTCCTTGCCTCCTGGACCTTCTGTGGTACAGCCCTGGCTGTCAGGAAGGGAAGCGCAACTTCCACACTGTGGTGGCTTAAATAAGAACAGCCCTCATGCTACGCCCTCCGCCACCACCACCACCACGGCTCCTATGTTTGAATTTTAAGTCTCTAGTTGGTGGAACTGTTTGGGAAGGATTAGGAGGTGTGGCCTTGTTGGAGGAGGTGTGTCACTGGGGGTGGGCTTTGAGGTTTCAAAAGCTTGAGCCATTCCCAGTTAGCTCTCTTTTGCCTCATGCTTGGGGATCACAAGACGTAAGCTCTCAGTTACTGCTCCAGTGCCATGCCTGCCTGCCTGCTCACTACACAGGGAGCTTGTACTGGTTACTCTGTTCTCTCAAAGAGAGCAGGCCATCCCCTGCTCAGAGGAATACCAAATAGCATGCATTGCACCTCAACCAGTGTGTGGCCTTGACTTTCCTGGGCCAGCCACTCGATCCCCGGTGGCATGGACCCCCATGGGTCACCCACACTGTCCACACTACACACCTCATCAGGCAGAGACAGCACTGTTTGGACTCTCAGTCTCTCGGGTGCTCCCCTGCTGAAGGATGGCTGGTCTTGGGAGAACCCTTGCAGAAAACACTAATGAGAGATAAAAGCTGGGCTTTGAAATTCAAATTCCTCTGCTCTCCCTCCCTTCTTACAGACACCATGATCCAACATGTCTTCCCCAGGTCCACAGCTTTGATGTCCTAATGAAGATATTGAAGGGGATTAAGAACTCATCAGCTTGACTTTGGGAAAAAACGGATAATGAGTTCCATTCTAAACATTTCCTTCAGGTGAAGAGAAAGCCTTGAAGAGCCACATGCCCCCACAAAAAACAAAACCTACCCTCTCCTAAGTACAACAGGAAGCTATGCACCAGGCACCAAAAACCCCAGTCAACAAATACCTCCTTCACACTCCATCCCAATAAAGCAATCCTACCCTGGTCCTTCCCCAAGTCTCTCTCTCTCTCTCTCTCTCTCTCTCTCTCTCTCTCTCTCTCTCTCTCTCTCTCTCTCTGTGTGTGTGTGTGTGTGTGTGTGTATGACCTACCAATTGAGCACTATCACAGGCCTGGTACATGGTAGATCAAGGAGGAGGATGTGAAGAAGAAAGAGGGAGGAGGGAGGAGGGAGGAGGAAAAAGGAAGGCAGGACACACTCACGTCACCAGGCTGGTTGTCCTCAGCTAGCTCAATACCAGATGACTGCCACAGGCTTCCACTCTGGTGAGGACTCTCAGCTTGTTGCCAGGGTTGGTGCCAACCTGACCAGCTCCCATCATCATAGTGATCACCATCTTCAGGAGGAGGGGTCTGGGAACCCGACTTGAATACAGCAGCCCCTGGAGGCTGCATTCATTTGGGGACCTGGGCCTGCTGGTCACCATCCTGTCTGCACCAAGGGCCTCCAAATAGGCAAAGAGGAGTCTGTAAGTCACTACCCCCAAAAGAAGAGAACACTGAGAAAACTGAAGCCCAGTGGCTTCTCCTAGATCCAGAGAACAGAGAGCACAAAGCAAATCTCCAGACTGGAGAGGCCACTGGTCAAAATCTCAGCTCGCTGCAGACAGAGGCCACTCAAGCCAAGGACTGAACACGTAAGGTCCTATCGAGGAAGTGCTAGAAGCTGTGTATACTAGTTTGAGATAAAGCCTCCCGGGGCAAAGCCTGAGTTCACCTCCAGAAACACCACTAGAGCAGTGATTCTGAACCTCTGAGTCACAACCCCTTTGGATGTAGAAGGACCCTTTTCATAGGGGCCACCTAAGACCATCAGACAACACAGATATTTACATTATGATTCACAACAGTAGCAAAATTATAGTTATGGAGTAGCAACGAAAGTAATTTTATGGCTGAGAGTCACCACAACATAAAGAACTGTATTAAAGGGTCACAGTGTTAGGAAGATTGAGAACCACTGGCCTACAGTCTCAAAGTGAAGACCGGAGATAACAAGACAGCTTGGTGGCTAAAAGCATTGACTGCCAAGCCCTAGGGCTTACGTTTGACCCCCATAGATCACACAGGAGAGGAGAACCCACACAGGGAGAGAACCAATTCCCTCAAGTTGTCCTCTGACCTCCACATGTGCATACCCCCAGATAAATTAAAAAAAAAAATGTTAAAAAAATTAAGTGACAATCACAGGAAAAAAAATCCTCTCATGCTTAGTAGAAGGAGGGGGAGCAGCCATTATGAAATATGTTAACACACGTGGAGCACCTATGGCACACACCAACACATATGGAGCCCCTACTGTGTTTGATAAACACCACAGGAGGTATAGCGGGAGCACAAGAGAGGAAAATGTGTAGCTCCTGCCCCCAGAAGCTGGGTAACGAGCCAAGGAAGACCTAGCCTGCCACAGTGAAGTCTGGGTTGAGGTGCTATCAAACCAGTTCTTAAGCCATCCCCACGACTGACTCAGGTAGAGTGAGCAGAGCCAATGCGGGGTGCATATGTTTTAACACTGATACACCCATACCAGGAGCTTAGGGGGAGACCGTTTCTCGCCTGGCTCGGGCTGACCCCTCCCCCCACTGCCTCAGAAGCACCAAGAGCTTGTGAGCTGGAGAGTCAGAGAGCAGTACAAGCCTGCTGCCCTTTGCCCAGAGTGCTCTGTGAGACACTGTCATAATGGACAGAGGCAAGGGCAAATGGTCTGTACAGCCAGATTTTACCTTCACGCAAGCTACTGATGTGCCCGTGTGCTGGTACCACACGGTGCAAGGTCCTACACTCAAACACGATGTCCTATCTCAGTGTTAAGACAAGCTCAGGTGCGAAAGCCCGGTAGCAGTGCTAGGGGATGGGGCCCCACGCTGTACTGCGTGCAAATCAAGCGAGAATCAGAGAGAGGAGACAGGAGTGCAGACATCCATCTCCCGCCCAGGCTAGGTTTGCTGTTCAAACCAGAGCTGCCGAGTGTGAACGTGATTTAGATTTAATAAGCCCTGGGTGGCGGGTGGCGATGTAGACATATCAGCAAATAGCAGAGCATTCCCCGTTATTGAAAGTTTCGATCATATAACACTGCTCAGCACCCAATCATTGAACAAGTAAATCAAAATGAAACATGAATTAACAAATGAATGTTGTCGGATTTAAAGCCTAGAGAATCCCGTCTGCCTCTCCCTCTCTCAGCGTGAAGCCACAGCCTGCCCAACTCTCCGGAAAGCTGATCCCCCACCTCCTTCTACTCTATTCACACCTCCTCCCCCTGGCTCCCCACATCCTCAGCCTAGGGCCTTTAAGAGTGCAGAGAATCTTCCAGAAGCCCACCTTGTGTACCAAGCCCATCTTTTCTAGGGATGGAGGACACCTCAGCTCTCTCCAGCAGCCCCGCCCCTTTGAGGGAGTCCAGCCCAAAGGACACCGGCACCTGCCTGACCTTGGCGGCCACCTCTGGAGCAGGCCCTGGCTCACTACATTGCCTGCTCTGCTCCTGTGTATCCACAGCCAGCCTGGAAAGTGTGCGACCCTGGTCATCATTCACTAGAGGTCAACACTCAGGACTGACCAGGTGCCTCCCTGTCCTGTTTGCACTCATCCCACGCTCCACCATCCTTCATTCCTTCCCTCTGACAGCAGAAGAGGTTTACGACTGTCCACCAGCTCTAAGCACAAGCTGGGCTCTGAGGCAGAGCCTCCTAGAGGAAGCGGAGTAGCTAGCTGTCCTTGGTCCCAGAACTGTCCGTGGTACTAAGCCAACTCAGACCAAGGCAGTTCTGGAGCTGTCCGTGGTGCTTAGAGAGCAGGCCACCAACTTGGGGCACTTCCACCCACGGCTGCCAGGCTCCGTTCCGAGCTTACCCAGGAGAGGGCGCGCATCCATTTTCCTTCGCTTCCAAATTTTTAGCTTGATTAAAGACAAAACTTAAAAGTATCTTGTTTATGACATTCCAAGGAGAAAAGACAAATTACAGCTTATAGTGCGGTTGACAGAGCTGACTTCACACCCTGGTCTCCCACCTTGTCTCTGAAACTTGCACAGAAAGTCGGAGGTGCCAGAGTCTAGAGGCTACACACCTGACTCTCACCCTGGACACCGATGCCCACATCTGCATGCTCTATAAATGTATAAACGTTCTACTTTATACTGCAAATCAAAAATGATAAAATGTCTAACATCTGAAAAGTCACAATAGCCCGATTAAGGGAAGCTGGGAGTCTCCGAGCGAGAGGCCGATGATGCAGCCTTGGTCTGCAAGGCTTGGAAGCTCTCTGGAGTCACGGGTGTGAGTTCACAGAAAAGCTGAAGAATCTGGAGTCTGATGTCACAGGCGATAGCAGTCACAACAGACAACTCACTCAAGAAGAGTGGAACATGCCCACACCGGCCCACGCTGGTCCACGCTGGTCCACGCTGGTCCACACTGGCCCACATTGGCCCACGTGGGCCCACACCAGCCCACACTGACTGGCTGTATCAGCTCCCCATTTTTATTCCATCCAGGCCCCAGTCTATTGTATGGCACTGCCCATGTGGAAAGCTCTTCCTGACTTGTTGCCCCACACGTCAACCCACTCTGGACACAGCCACAGCATCACTATCTTAGTTAGGGTTTCTATCGCTGAGAAGAGACACAATGACCATGACAACTCTTATATAGGAAAACATTTCATTGGGGCTGGTTCACAGTTTCTAAGGTTTCGTCCGTTATCATCATGGTGAGACACACAGCAGCAGGCAGGCAGCCATGGTGCTGGAGAAGGAGCTGAGAGTTCTACATCTTGATCTGCTGGCAACAGGAAGTGAACTGCCCCGCTGGGCCTGGCTTGAGCACATATGAGACCTCAAAGCCCACCTCCACAGTGACACACTTTCTCCAACAAGGCCCCACCTCCGAAGAGTACCACTCCCTATGGCCAAGCATTCAAACACAAGAGTCTATGGGGGCCATACCTGTTCACACCACCACAGACACAAACACACCCAGAGGTGTGCTTTACTTCCCCCCTCTTAGGTGTCTCTCAGTCCACTAAAGTTGACAATCCAGATTACCATCATAGCGTCTAAATATAACCCTTTAAATTCAGGTGAAAGGTGCATTTCATTTGCTTTTTACAAACACATCATTAAGTGGCATTTAGCACACACACACACATAATGTTGTACAACCATTTCCTCTCCCCAGCCCCTGAAAGGGGGACTTGATGTCTTCTCTCTGCAGGACGTTTGCACATCTGACTCTGGTGTTAACTAGGAATCCTGGTAGGGGGGAAATATGGGGTCCTCTTCACCCTTGTTTGGGGTCATGGGCACACCTCGCTGAAGTAAATTAATGTGTGTGGAGATGTGATCGTGTAGCTCTTAGGTTGACTCAGATATATATATTCGGCACCACCACACATCTAACAAACGTAACGTAACAAATGTAACAACCTCAGGCCAGGCCTGTGCTGAGAGGCACAGCACAGACCTCGCCTTTGGAGACAGCCTTCAGTGCACACGAGCAATAAGGTTTAGGGGGGACTGTGCTGCGTACGATCAAGATCTGTAAAGACTTGAGAGCAAAGCTAGGAAAAGGCAGTGAGTACAATGCTTGTGGCACAAGCCTGAAGACCTGCGTTCAAATCCTCAGCACGCACAGAAAGCTGGACACGGCAGCCTGTGACTGTACTCCTTCTTGGTGGAGAGGGAAACCCCCCCCCCCAGGTTCACAGGCCAGTCAGTCTAGTGTACAAAGTAACAAACAATAAGAGATCCCGTCTCAAACAAGGTGGAAGACAAGAACCAATGCTTACAGCTGTCCTCCACACACGGACCGTGGCACTCTCATGCGAGCTCACACGTGCACACACACACACAAAAATTAAAGAGAGATAAGAGGGTACAAAGGAAGCCCCTGTCACGGATGGTGCTAATTCAGGGTGGCTTGGAAGCTGGGGGTTCCACTGGCCCCTCTGCCTCCTTAAGCACCGTGGAGTCACTTTACACACAACTATAAAGTCCCGCACCTGAGTCTCTCCAATGTGACTAATTAGCTTTTACTCAGTCTTGACCATAATTGGTCCAGGGTCGGACACCCCAGGGAACCGAGACACTTCACAAGGGGACCGTGCCCTCTCAGGTTAACCCAGGACCAGGAACCAACATCTGCCACCCCGCGCTGAGCTCCGAGTCATCAGCATGGCTAATTAGCACTAATTGTAATATCGTTTCTGTCTTGTGGCTAATACATTTTAGACTTGCTAATCAAATCAAACCATTCCACCTTGCCTCCTGCCTTCAAATAAACATTTCTGCAGAACGAGAAATAAATAACTCCCAAGCTTTGTTGGCTTCTCTGGAGCTCCTGTCTGCAGACATGGGTGGGGGTGGGGGTGGGGACTGAGGGTAGGGTGGCCGGCTGTTTGTCTCTGGGACCAAAGGCAAAAAAAAAAAAAAAAAAAAAAGAGGAAATCTGAGAAAGACCAGGCTTGGTTGTCCAACCAGGCTGAGAAGGAGAAGGGAAGTAAGTAAGAGAGACCTGGAACCTGGAAGAGAGAGGAGGGAGAGAGGGAAGAAGGAGGAAGGTGAGGAACTGGCCTAGCCTGGCCCTTTAACAAACACCTTTCCTGTGTCATCTCCAGCGTCTTGGGAGACACTTCTTCAGCAGCTCCTTGAAAATCCCCCTTCTCTCCCCAACGTGGTCTACACAGATACAATGCCTCCGCTTTAGCTTTGAACCTGCTGAGGGCAGGCCCTAGGCCTCCAGATCTGGATTTGCCCAGCACCTCACCCAGCGCCTGGCATTCAGCAAGTGTACAAACAGAATCGCTGGATCTGTGAACACACAGCCTATGGACTGGGCAAATGCCGCAGTGGAGGGGACCAAGTGTCAGAGATGCCAGGTGACGGCACGGCGCTTCTGATGGCACAGAGTGGCACTGGCCCACACCTGTGCTCTTTCTGGAGGGAGGGAGGACCACCATCATCCCCATGGCCACACACAACACTCCTCTGCAGGACCCAGGACGCGCTGCTCAAGGACAGGGGGAGTGATTCTGAGAATTCTGGACCAGAGATTGACAAAAGGGTGGCCATGAATGAGATTTAGTGTAAATGCACCCGTTACCATGGCAATCCTGCTGTGGAAATGACTCGCCTCACACACTACCCCACTGCCCAGGACAGGCTGTGCTGCCCTGGGGACTTCGGGACTCCCACGTGGCACCTGGCTGATCTGTATCTTGGCAAATGCCAACCCCCTAATCACCATTCTAAAGGGAGCAGGAGTGTGGTCTTCACCCGGCTCTCACCTGGTTCTGTCAGGTGTGACCCAGACCATAACACTCCTCACTCTGCGCCTGTGGTTCTGCCCAGAGACCACCCCCACCCCCAGCAGTGTCTGGCCATCGTCCACCTCATGGCGAAAGGGAGTAAATGAGTTTGACAATAGGACAGTGGAAAGGAGTCTAGAGCAAGCTCTGAGCACCAACAGTAGATGCAGGTCACCATCACCTTCCTCCACAAACCCTCAACACCGATACTGCTAAACCCATTTCACAGATGAGGAAGCCAAGGCTGGGAAGTTCAGTTACATTAAGAGTGTGCAGGGCTGCCTGGACCTCACCAAGCCCATGTCTTCCTAACTCCTCCACAAACCAGACCACCTGGTTTGTCCTGCAAGGCTTCCCCACCCAGCATCGGCCATGGGGTTCATATACAAACCTAGACTGGGAAAGGCATCTCACATCAGACGAGGCTATTGATTGTCATTAATTTCAGACTTTGTTTCTGGGAATCATAGCTAACAAGGCTTCTAGAAGGCACTGGAAATTGGGGTTTTCATGTAGAGCACTGTTTGCTTTTTAAGTGGCTCATTAGAGGCAAGTTACAGAGTAGCAGGGTTAGTGAGGATGGAGGCACCTGGGGCTGAGAGGAGAATCCAAGAATGAAACGACAACCACACTGTGAGGGACTGGAGCCAGCAGCTGCACGAGGCAACACTCCAGAGGAAAACGTAAGTCTGGGTTTGGATGGAAATGTTTGCACAGGCAAACGGGGTGAGAACGGGTCTTAGGAACCCACAATGGAAAAGGGACTGGCCTTCCCACGGCCCAGCTGTGAGTTGTAAGGCTAGCCGGCACTGGTGACTCTCGGGAAATCCGGCCCCGTCTCTAGGCCCTGGGCTCAGGGCACTCACTGGTGCAGGCAGGGGACTGCAGCGGGAACAGCCACACACTGTAAAGGCTCCTGAGTGGAAACTGAGCAAAGACAGTGGGGAAGTCTGGAAGAGCTCGCACAGGGGTCCATCCCAAACAACAGACCAACAGACCACGGGATAGGAAGAGAGGCTTGATAGATAATCTTCTGCGCTCTGTCTCTGTCTCTCTCTGTCTTTCTCTGTCTCTGTGTGTGTGTGTGTGTGTGTGTGTGTGTGTGTGTGTGTGTCTGTGTGTGTCTGTGTGTGCTACTGAGGATTGAACCTAGCGAGCTTCACTCATGCTAGAAGAGTCTCTATTATCACTAAGTTATATCCTCAGACCTTCTGTGTGTAAATCTTTAAACTGTTTTTTAAAAAGAATCGCTGTAAGATCTAGCCTAAACATACCCAACACTGACAAACAGAAACATTCAAACAACAACCACTTGAAACCAAACTGGAACCATGTTTCCCTCCTACTATGGAGCTATGGAATAAAATCAAGTACAGTTAGGGGCCAGCAAAGGTACTTGCTGCCACACTGGACAACTTCAGTTTAATTCCCACGTGGTGGAAAGAGAGAGCCAGTTCCCACAAATTGTCCTATGACCTCCATATGCCAGCCGTGGCACACCCATACACACAATTGAAAATTTTTTAAAGAATGTAATCAAGTATAGTCCACATTACTATGTGTCTAGCTTTGGCACACGGCACCTGTGGCTTTGCCAGAGTCTAGGGATAGGAAATGCAGTGGGTGAAGGAGCACACTGAATTGCACCAACAGAATAAAGTTGATCAAAGTTCAAGTTTTCAGAAGTCTGCCATTCAAATGTCCCAGGCTGTTTTAACAAATAAATTACAAAGAAAAGATAACGGGCATGGGAGTGGGTCAGACAACAGTAACAGCACTCAATGCACAAGTATGAGGCCCCGAGTTCAGATCCCCAGCACCCGCGTGACCCCACACACATACACACACCTGTTACCCCAGTGCTGCGGTCTGGAGGATTGGGAGAGCTCGCTGGGCAGAAAGCCCAGCTGAAAAATGAGCCCCACATTCAGAGTGAGACACTGACGTCCTTTGACCTCTGAGATCACACTAATGGATGCACACCCATTCCACACAAGTACATACTTGCATATACATCACACACATGTACATATATTACACACATCATGTACATGTACACACAAAATGGAAAAGAAAGGACAGAACAGACGAGGGACCTTGGATTAAAAGAGATCTAAAACCATCCGGTTGTTTAATAGGATCAGCCTGAACGATTGTGTCTAGAGATATACTTTGGGGTGAGAAAACACCTAGAAAATTTCAAGAAAAGCAGTTAATATAAAAAGATAGGACAATTTCTTCAGCAGTCGCTGGGGGTCATTTTGTGGGAGACTCTGAGTGTTGCTGACAGAGTTCCAGTTCTTGGCATAGGTGGTGTTTGTGAGATGATTCATTAAGCCACATGCTGGGTTTGTATGGTATTCTGTACCTAGGCATCAGCTTACAATAAAAAGGTTATTTTTAACTTATAAGAAATCTAGTGTAGTCCTGAGTTATGATAAAACACTACCAACTGCATGGGCCTTAGAGCTTGTGAAACTGTGACTGCTTCTAGTCTACAGACAGGGAAACTGAGGTTCAAGAGGGTTCCGTGCCTTGCGTAAGTGGGGGAGGAATTCCCAGTTCTAGAACTGAGCCTGTGATGGCCATTCTTGGTAGCCAAATTAACTACATCTGGAATTAATTAAAAAACAAACAGCTGGGCACACCTGTGGGAAGACCCACTTTTAGTCCGGATCTTTCTTTGCCTGCTTGCTCTCGCTGACAAGTCCATTCCCTCACTGGCAATCAGAGCCTATTCATCAGGATTACAGCATGTGCTGAAGACCAGAAGAGGCATCCAGCCTCATGGCCCGATCAACTACTGGATTCTTGGAACTTCCCTTGGTAGAGACAGCCATTGTTGAACTAGCTGGACCACAGCATATAAGCCATTCTAATAAACCCTCCTTTCTATATATAGAGATTCATTCTATCAGTTCTGTTCCTCTAGAGAACCCTGACTAACACAGGGCTCTTATCTGTGAATTTCCTCAATCCCTTCTGACACTAGTAAAGCATGACTGCCATCAATATTATGCTAATCATCTCTCCATAATCATTATCATCAGTATTACCATCATCACTATCGTTACCACCGTCACCTCCTCACTCATCACCACCACACCATCCTCTCCATCAGTCATCATCATCACCATTGTTATCATCACCATCTCCACCATCAGCATCATCACCATAGCCATCACCATCATTAGCATCACCACTATCCCCATCAATCATCAACATCATCTCTATCAGCCGTCACCATTATCACCATAATCACCATCTCCATCAATCATCATCACTATCACCATCATCATATCATTATCATCTCTGTCAACCATCATCATCACCTCCCATCAATCATCTCTATTATCATCACCTCCCACCAATCATCACCATCATCACCTCCCATCAATCATCTCCATCACTACCACCCTCATCAGTCACCACTTGATCAGAATCTATCACTTCAACATCACTATCATCTCTTCCATCCCAATAACCATTACTACCAACCTCCCAAGAGAAAAGAACCAACAAAGGCTCAAGAAGCAGGACCATCTCCTTTCCACTTTTTCAGGTGTCCAGGCCAAGGGTGTACCCTAACCAGAGCCAGAGTTCTCAAACCTCAGAGGTGCCAAATCTCATGGGTAGCATGTGACACACAGAGCCCTCCCTGCACCTAATGGTGAAGGTGGGGAGACCCCCTTTGGGTGGGGAGACACCAGGCACTTGTAGGTAGACAGATACAGGGAGTCAGGGGCCTGTTGTGATGAAGATGCTGGTGGTGATGCTGAGGGACCTGGGTGAAGCCTTCATCCTGGTCATGGAGAGCATATCTCAGTTAAAAATCTATGGCCGCTTGTTCTTGGGAGTGATGGCGGAAGTTCCCAGAACACCTCGTATTTGCTTACGAGTACCTACATTTTGCTCCATGATTTATCAACTTCATCTGCAGAGTGGAAGAACTGTTCATCCCACTGTTTCTTCACTGAGTACTTTAATTTTTCAGACAAATCACATTAAGATACACCCAATTGCTGGTACTTCTACTTAGAACCTCAACATTACCCATAGCCACCAACAGAGCTACAGGCATAGGCAGAAGGACAGACAGACCCTCCGCACCCTAGACACTGAGCTGGGATGTGTTGTGGTTGTTACGTGACAAAGGCGCCATGTTTGTTATAAGACTTCGAAAGACTGTGGCAGCGCTCCATGTTTCAAGTTCCCTTGTTCCTGGCTCTACGGGGCTTCTGAGGAAGCACAGTACACTTCTTCCCCGTTCAGCGGCAACCCTGGTGAGGTTAGGAATTGTAAAGCTGTGGCTTCGCCTTTACACAGACACACAACAGCACTGTGTCCTCAAGGGCATAAGGAACCGCAATGGCGGTTTCCAAAGTCCTTCCGCTGTCACTCAAGACAGAGCTTCCCTTCCGATGTGCACCTCTTTCCGTCACTGACAGGACACTGAAGCTCCAAGTGTGATTTGCCCTCAAGCGGCAGAGCTAACTAGCAACCTCCAGCACCCAGTGTTTTCAAGTCACTCCTATAGAAGACCTCAGTGTTGCTTCTCTGCTGAGGCTCACATTTCCTCCCAGAAGTGCTCGGGACAGCGGCTGTCACTGCCTCTCCCCGTGCAACCACTGTTAGCACACCGCTACTGTGAGCACAACCACTCACACTGTAACCATTGTCACACTGCTACCATCCTCACCAGAAAAGCACCATCACAGTCACCACCGTTATCATTTTTTTTTGAGGCCCTGGGCTCCATCCTCAGCCACCTGCCTCCCCCCACCCAGACAACATGGAGGTGCCATGACTGCACGTATAGAATATTTTATTTCATTTTTTAATTGTGTGTTTCTGGAGGTACATGCATGTGAGTGCAGTGTCCACACCGACCAAAAGAGGGCATTGGATCTCCTGGAGCTGGAGTCACGGACAGTCATGAGCTGCCATGTGGGTGCTGGGAATTAAACCCAGGTCCTCTGGAAGAGCAGCCGGTGATCTTAACCGCTGAGCCATCCCTCCAATCCCGTCACCACCATTCTTAATGTCACCATCATAATCACCATCATAGTCACCATCACCACCAAAGTATCACCATCATGGTCACCATCACCATCATAGTCACCATCATCATCATGGTCACCAGCATCAACGTCACCATCATGGTCACCATGGCGACCATGCAGAGGACAGACAGCTGGGAAGAGAAGCCACTTAAGCTATTGGTCTTTTCCACGTGAGAGCTGCGGAGAGGTGAAGAAGGGCAGCTGCTGAAGCAGGAAAAGTAAATATTTAGGGGGTAAAGTGAGCAAGATGAAAATATGGGGCTGAGAGCTGGAGAGATGGCTCAGCGGTTAAGAGCACTCACTGGCTGCTCTTCCAGAGGTCCTGAGTTCAATTCCCGGCAACCACATGGTGGCTCACAACCATCTGTAATGAGATCTGGTGCCCCCTTCTGGCGTGCAGGCAGAACATTGTATACATAATAAATAAATCTTAAAAAGGAAAAGAAAAAGAAAATATGGGGCCAATGTGAGAAGAGGGGTCAGTGGGAACCCAAGGTGACGGATGTCTGTGCAGCCAACCGCAGAGGGTAACAGCCAGATGGAAGCAGAGGCCACATCGCTCCAGAAGCCACATGAGCCAGGCTCTAACACCGATCATGTGTCCTTCTACCTCTAGTCCCACAAGACACTTGATGATCCATCTCAGATTGAGTACACAGAGGCCTAGCTCAAGGTCCCCAAACTAACAAGGTTCAGGGATGGACTCTAAGAGCTGGTGTCATGGAGAACTGTCAAGGCTCTGGGTCCGAGCAAGGAATCTCCAGGTCCTCTGATCCCCAAGCACACAGGAGCATCGCCTCTATCATCACCCCGTCTTTTCCCAGTTACAGAAGAAAAGAAACACCTGCAGATGTATCCACAGTGTCCACAGAGCCTCCGAGTGGTTCCTGGTGGTGTGCGGGGATGTCAGCCCTAGGCTCTGCTTCTGAAGTTTCACAAACACTGGCCGAGCCCTCCAGGAGCTCCTGCCTCGTCATTCCCACCACTTGGCTCCTTCTGTGACAGGGAACTCATACCTCCAAAGCAAGGCTGCTCCTGTCCCGGATGAGTCTGACCTGAGAGGACCCACCTTTTCTTGAGGCTGGTAGATCCTATTCTTCCCCCTTCCCCCTTTTATGAGCTATGGACTGATTGCTGGTGGAGAGAGGGAAGAGGAGGGGGTGGGGAGACTCACCAGCCCTCAACCTTGGCATTTTACTCAGAAAATGAAATGTTCCGATGGGTTAACACACGGGACGGTGCCCGCCACCTCAAGACACTGCTACACACATGTTACTGTTTTAATGAGTGAGAAGGTTCGGGGGAACCAATCGCCCACATCTGTAATGACCATGCAATTGGGAGAGGATGGAGCAAATCACATAATAGCAGACCTAGACCACACCACAGCTGGTCTACTCTTGGAACACCCACATTCTTTTTTTCTTTTAAATCCTGGGGTGATCAGACACCAGACGGCCTGGGAATTGAACCCAGGTCCTCTAGATCATCAGTCACTGCTCTTCACCGTTAAGCCACCTCTCTCCTTGGAACACCCACATTCTTGATGTCAGTGTGGCATCCAGTGGGATGTCACTGGACTGTCATCAGACCTTAGTGCACAATATGTCCATGTCTACATGTCCCCAAGGCAAAGACTTGCTAGGGGCTGAGGGAGCCAGTCAGGAGACACCCATTCCCTGTCAGACAATGGTATCCAAGCCATTGATCACAACACTGAGTCCGACGGGCAGTGGCAAGCACTCAGGCTTCTCCCAGGACCCCTGCCCAGCTGAGTTCATCTGGGAGGAGAAACAAAGCAGCTCCTGGCACCCCACTGCTGGAAGAAAGTCTACCTTTGCGCCCCCAAAGACAGAAAGGAGATACCGGCACACCACATTCTCGGCAGCAGCCATCACAGGAGGTGGAAGGACCCCGATGCCACAGATGATGCCACAAAGGGCGTCTGTACACGGGAAACTATTGCTCTGCCTTTACAAAGAAGGAAATCGCCAGGCGGTGGTGGCGCACGCCTTTGATCCCAGCACTCGGGAGGCAGAGGCAGGTGGATCTCTGTGAGTTGGAGGCCAGCCTGGTCTACAGAGTGAGTTCTAGGACAGCCAGGGTCACACAGAGAAACTCTGCATCAAAAAATAAACAAACAAACAAACTAATCAATCAATCAATCAATCAATCAATCAATAAGGACATGCCCATTCCTATTTTCACACGGACAGGTCTGGACAGCACTTTGCTGAATGAAATCAGCCAATGCGTGGTTCTCTATGTGAAGGTTCCCAGAGGAGTTGAACTAAGATGTAGAAGGTAGAATGGGAGGAAGCTGTAGGGTGCTGGGAGGAGGGCGTGGAAAGTTGTTTCCTGTGGGGACAGCGTTTCAGCTCTAGCGGATTTTGCAGCTCTGGAGATGAGTCACACAGCAGTGTGAATGGGCTTGGGTCGCTGGACCCACAACGGGAGGGTGGTTTTGTATGGCTTACATTGTATCACAATGAACAGCTTCAAGTCTTGGCTTCCTTCTCTGCAAAGCCAGTAATAACACTTGCCAGAGTCAGGCAGAAACTTCTGGAATCTGCTGGTCCCTCCACCCTCGACATGGGATGGGCCTTGGGCAGGCTCCCTCCACTTGGAACCTCCATGTGTAAAATGGAGGGAACGGTATCACAGACCTAACCAGAAGGAGCGGAGCACCGGCGACTCAAAGCTGTTGCCAAAACCACAAGAGACCTGAGCCAGTGTGCCTGCCTGATCCCACTGCACTGTGACTTTCAATTCTGACATCTGCTCTCTGGCAGGGCCTGGTGAATTCGGACAGTGGGTGACTGTGCACAGGAGATACACAAGTCCCAAGTGGAGCGCAGAACACTTCTGCTGCTGTTGCCTGACAATGACAGCAGCGGGGGTGGGGGGTGGAGGAGGCGGTTAAAGCCAAACCACTGTCTCCTCTGCAGCCTCTGGCCCGTCATGAGTCTCTCACAGGGTTGTACAGTGCTTGAGACATAAGACCCCATGGATAATACGTCCTCTGTACCCAGCACCCAGTGGTCACTCAAAGCATACTGGTGAATGACTAACGGACTGTCCAAAACAATGTCCATCATGAGTCCAACTCAAGGTACTCAAACTATAGCCCCAGAGGAACAAATGGTTCCTGAAGCCAGGACACCTCCGACCAACAGACGACAGGACAAGGGCCATGTCAGTGGAGGAACTCTGCCCTGGGTGGCCCCAGATCAAACAATAAGCAGGAAATCTGTCGATGTCACCCACAAGCCAGGCCTAGGGAGTGAGGTGGGGCACAAAACGAAGCATCTTGGGGTGGTGAGCGGGATGGAAGCTCAGTCTGAGGCTGGATCTGGGAGGGGACACCCATGGAGGAACTGGGGAAAGACACCATGAGGGTGCCCATTGAGTGCTTCTTTCCCAGGCAAGGTTTGGGCAGTGTCTCGAATGTGGAATCTGAAGGTCCAAGAGGGAGCCACAAAGACCCACCCCCAGCTCAGCCCCACTCATGGTCCCTGGTCATTTGTTAGCGCAGCGGAGGTATCAAACACAACTCCACGGTCTCTGCAGCCCTCTTCAGCATAGTGCTTAAGAGCTCCTCGGACGTGGAGGAAAATGTGCCAAGACCATGGGGTCTCATGAGAAGAGAACACCCTGACTCGGTGTCTCCACCTGGCAACCTCCACATGCTGCCCTACAGGACATGATGGTTTTGAGCTTTCAGGTAACAGAACTGGAGTCAAAACAAACGTCCTCACCCAGGACGGGGCTGTCTGAGCCCAGGCAGGGATGACGTCAGAAAAACCACTTGGAATGGTGTTAGGCACCTGTCTTAGTTAGGGTTTCCATTGCTGTGAAGAGACATCCTGAACACAGCAAGTCTTACAAAGGAAAACATTTAACTGGGCCTGGCTTACAGTTTCTGAGGTCACTGGGCATGGCTTGAGCATATAGGAGACCTCAAAGCCTGTCCCCACAGTGACATACTTTCTCCAACAAGGCCACACCTCCTACGAGTGCCACTCCCTATGGCCAAGCATTCAAACACATGAGTCTGTGGGGGCCATACTATTCAAACCACAGCTATCTATCTGGGCTTCCAGCCCCAGGCTCAGGGACAGGAAAGAAAGACACAGTCCCTCACAACCCTCCAGCCAGACCTGTCCCCAGTTCCTGTGTCACCACGGTTGAGACTGACAATAGCTTCATCCCAGGAGCCTGGACACTTGCGAGGACAGGCCTACTGAGAGGCACGTCTACACAGCATGAACTGAACCCTCAGCATGACCATGATGGGTAAGTGGGACCAGCCAGCTCTGTCCACACCCAGCTCAGCGCTCTCGGCCCTTTCCTGTTCCTGTCAGCTGGGACCTCTGTTGCTCCAATGTGGCAGATACTGCTCACAGGAAAGCCGAGGCGACTGACAATGTGGCAGAGAAGTGGAGGATCAAGATGGCTCTCTGGGGCCTCTCAGCCCTGCCAGACCCCTCTGCCCCATCACAGTTCTCCATGCCTGTGCAACTCTGTGTTCATCTGCTAAGGAGGAAGTAGTAGGGCTCACCCTGACATTACAGATTCAGAAATGGACTGAAAAAAAAAAAACCTCAGCCTCTTAGTCAAGCAGGAGGACCAACAACCAGGCTGACCATTCCGTACCGACCCTTGCACAAACAGCAATCCGGCTCCCATGCCCGCTTCCCCAGGTGCCAGCTCCTGAGTCAAATATTCAAACCAGGCCATCACACCGGCCACAGGCAAGGAAGGAAGCTCAGCAGCCTGTTCACCTCAGCTCCCCCTGTGGAGAACATGCAGTGACGGGAAGCCAGGGTGTGGTCAGCACAAGCCTGGCACCCCCGTCTCCTGACAGAGGAGGGCATGCCTCACCTATAACCCGCAGATGTACCGGTTGAAGTGATACCCACGGTTCATGTCTACCTGGAACCTTGGACTGTGACCTTACCCAGAAACAGGGCCTTTAGCTCTGTTGAGGCTATTCTGGGACAGAGTGGCTCCCAAACGCAAAAGACTGGTGTCCCCATAAGAAGAGGAAGGTAATGGCACACTGAACAAATCTGACTGTGGGTAGGGAGAGGAGCGACAGGCTGGGGCCATAGCTCCATGTGTACATATTAGCCTGCCTGCCACGCACAGGGCCCCTGATCGCTCAATCCCCAACCGAGTTTGAGGCCAGCCTGGGCTACATGAGACCCAGTCTCAACAACAACAACAACACAAACCAAAAGAAGGAGAGAAATGACAGAGGCCACCAAAGAGGGAACAGAGCCTGTGGAGATGTAGGCAGAACCTAGCACAAAGCGTCCACAAGACAAGGGAAACCAGGAACCAAAGGTCGGGAGGACCCTTCCCTGGGGCCGTTGAGAAAACTTGGTTCTGTAGATACACTTATTTCAGACTTCCAGGTCCAGAGCCATCAGCTAGCTCACTGTTGCTTTAAGCCCCCAAAATGTGCTCATATGACACAGTGGCCCCAGGAAACACACGGCTGAGGGACAGTTGCAGCTCCGAGGACAGTGACGGGATGAGGTCTCTGAGATCTGGGCAGCTGCAGTCTGGCACCCTAACCAGCCCCTCTTCCTATCCTGGAGGCCTCTCTACGGGCTCCATCTAGCAGGTACCTCTCTGCCACGACCCCCCACTTACAGACTACTGCTGCTGCTGTTGAAACAGGAGTCGCACACATCCCCACTTCCATGGCCATCTCCAAACTAGTGCGATCGCAAGAACGGAGCGCAGGTAAAAATACTCCAGCCCAGGGAACGCTCAGCGAGCATAAGAAGATCTACAAGGCAGTGTATGCCACTTGTGGGACCCCCAGCGGGGCATGGACTGCACACCTTGCAGACACGGGCCACCATACCTCTGCGTGGCAACCCCAGGCCAGAGAGTCCTGGCCCCCAGGAGCAAATATAACTTTTTTTTTTAAATGGAGTAAACAAAACCTAAAAGAGGCAAACATAGCCTTGGGAAAGCATGGGAGGGGTACACGCACACATTCTTCTCTTGAGTCACCAGGGCTGGGGCAAGAGGAGGGGGGGATAAATTACTACACAAGTCCAGCCGCACTGGGATGTAATAAAATGTGTTGCTAAGATACAAGTACCAAGGAAGTTCATTAAAGGCCGCTTTAACCCTGGCTGCCAGCCTCTTCCTCCTTCCAAGGCGGCTTATTTGGTGCGGTCCCTTGTGTTTATAATTAGATCCACAGTACGTGAGGCCACGCTGCCCATTCACGTCCACTCAGCAGAACGCATTAATAAAATAACTTAAGATATGCTGACCTGGGCCTCGGTGTTGGGGTAGAGCCGTAAGTCTGTTTCACTTAAAGAGCCCCACTCGCTGATCTAAACGGCAAACACCCTTGAGAAACCTCAATGGCTCTCTTGATTATGCAATCTCTCTGGTTCTGCTGCGTTCCACTGCGGTTGCCTCATGGAATCTCCTACCGGGACAGCAGTATAGTTACACCTGGGAAGCCCCAGAAGGCACCATGAGATGCTGCCCGGGGACAAGAGGTGAGGGAGGGAAGCCACTTCTAGGCTGTGGCCCAGCCCAACGGAGCTACCAAAGGGTTGACCCAGAGGAAGAAGCCAGACCTTGTCTGAGAGAGAAAGTGGCTGCCTACCCCAGTGAGGCTCTGGATGAGGAGGCACTATGACAGTCATCTCTCAGGTGTGTCCCTTCGGGCCGGGAGTGTTTGTCTGGAAACCTGCTTCCTCTCATGCTGAGGTCTATCCTCCCCATCTGAAGTCTGCGGACCCGGGCTGCCACTGGGCCACCAGAGAACCCTGGAGGCCTCAGCATCTCTGAACCTAGAGTCTCCATGTTAGGGAGAAGCCGCTGAGTTACAGCCTTTGGCCTTGGCCTGAGTTATAGCCTTTTCTCCCTTAGAATGGCAGCACAAGTCCCCCCATGAGCTCTTCCAACCTTTGTGTGACTTTCAGATGGTGGTCAACCCTGACCCCAACAGAACTGAGCCCAGCACTGAGGGCCAGGAGCTGATTTATAAGGGGGGGGTGGGGACTAGTACAGCAAAGAGACACCCAACCCTACCTCAGCTCTCCCTTCCACACTCACTTGTCTTCTGGCCACACTAGCCCCTCATGGAAACACCAGGCGCGTCCTCTACCCAGAGAGAGTGAGGAGAGTTGCCTACCCACTCAACTGCAGCAGGCCTTGGCTCCAATGTCACCTTCTTGGGGAGAACCTCTGGCCACCCTACTTAAAGGGCCCACCCACATCATGGACCCCACATTCCTCACTTGGCCAGACTGCCTGCCACCTGCTAATCGCAGTATTTCACTTATCGTGTTTGACTGTCACCTGCTTGGGACTGGCAGTACCTTGTCTTGTCACCATGCTGACCCAGGACTGTCCTACAACAAGCTAAATGTCACAGCGTGTTCAGGAGCCACGGCTACTGCAGCCTTCCCCCATGAGCGTGTGCCCCTGGACATCATCCACACTCACAAAGGTTAGGGGCACCCCCAGAGAATATGCAAAAAGGGCTTAAGACTTGGAGACCTCTGTCACCCCGGTGTCCTTCCAGTCCCCTGTGCTCAATGCTCTGGGCCACTTAAAGGTGAGGTCCCAGCCTCACCTTTAAGAAACCAGCTACGGGTGGCCCTCCGCACACCTTTCCAAGCCACATCTGCCATCACTCCTGTGGCTACAACAACCTCACACCATCACCATACCAGTGGCTAGCATGTTGCTTTTCTTTCTTCGCCAGAACTGACTCCTTGGGACAGGGGTAGAGGTGGGGTGGGGTGCAGTGGAGGGCTGGTGTGGTGTCTGCAGTATGACAGAGGGAACCCTCACCTAGCAGCCTGCCTGGGCACACACGTCACCCCCAAACGGCATCACTAAACCCAGGTGTGCAGTATGCCACTGATTGCAAGGACGCTGCCTGTCACTTGGTGAGCTATAGCTTCCTGTTCTAGACTAGGGCCTCTGATATCTATTTTAATGACATTCTGAAGTTTGTTTACATGTGCAGATTGTCTGTCTGCCTGAATGACATGAGATCACCCCGTCCTTTCCTCCCTCCTCCTCCCCTATTCCGGCCCTGCCCTTTCCCTTTCCTGGGGGCAGAAGGCCTCCTGCAGCCTATCTCAGTGACAGTTTGCAAAGCCACCTCAGCGCCCCCACCCCCCAACCCACCCTACACCCCCCACCCCACCCCACCCCTGCCACCCCCTAAGACTCTGCTACACCTGTTAAGAGATCCGAGAGCAGGCATTATGTCCCCCCAGAGGAATAGGTCTCACTTGTTTTCTGCTCTAGCATCTCTATTCAGGGGGCTTACCCCCTCACATGCCTACTCTATCCCCCAACTGCAGACTCCAAAAGGAGCAAGGGGTGTGCATGGGCCGGGCAGCAAGCAGGGACATGGGCTAAGGCAACCAACCTTCATCTACAGCTCTGCAATGAATCCAAGCCAACAGGCTTCACACACATCTCTAGAATGGAACATGGGCCCTGCCCATGCTGCTCACCTCTTACTTGGCTAGCATCTAAGAATCACTTTTAGAGCCATGAGAGCATCGCCTGGGCCCTTTCCTGTGCTCGGCACACAAGCACATCCTATGTAGGATCCAGTATCTCAAAGTGGTAGCCCCTGGGATAGGCAGCTTCCGACAGAAATACAGAACTCTCTTCCTTTGGGTCACAAACGTGTGGGTGAAGACTGAACCTTCCAGCTAGTTCCGGTTCCCAGACACTATCTCCAAGACCATTCTCGCCCATGACCTCAGTTTCTCCTTTGTAAAAGGATCTCCCTTTGGTATTCACATCTGATAACGTTCAGCCATAACCCATTGGCCAATTCTAGGAGATGCTGGGAGACACCCTCATCTACCAAATCTTCAAGTCTAGCACCCATCTCCAGCTGTGAACACACAGGAGAGTAGAGACTTAGAACATCTCTAAATTGCTAGCCAGCTGGTGCATGGTGGCACACGCCTTTAATCCCAGCGCTCAGGAGAGAAAGGCAGGCGGATCTCTGAGTTCCAGGCTAAGCTGTGAGTTCTAGGTCAGTCAGAGCTACACAGTAAGATTCTGTTTCAAAAAAAGGGGGGGGGGAGAAAAAAGCAACCCTGAGGCTCCTGTCCCCAAGAAAACCACATCTGCGTCTGCGTTCTCTGGGCTGGCTGGCTTTCCGTCCTTTGCACTATGTTAATAAGGCAATAGAGAGAACAGCTGCTCTGTCCAACTGCCCTGCTGCAGCCCGGGAACCCGGCCCAGCATGCAGGCCACCGGCCCCACTGTGAGACCACTGCCAGCTACTTCTTCAGACTGAGGGTCTGCCCCCCAAAGTGCAGCCCAGCTGAGAGCCAGGGCCGCCTGTCATTGGCCATCAGAAGGAACCAGAAGGAAGCTGCATTAGCAGTTTCTCCCACATCGGAGACCCTACCCCACAATGAAAACACTCTTAAGGAAGTACACGTGTCCCTTTAGAGAATAGAGGCTATTTCAAAGTTAGAAGACCTAGTCCACCTTAAAGCAGAACAGTCAGTATGTCAGCTGTCATCAAAAAGCAAAACCTAAGCCCTGCAGAGAGGGCCTCAAGCCAGGGCTGCACAAATACAAAGTCTGGGGTTGGTGGCAGGCAGATGTAGGGGCTCATCAATTGGTCCAAGGTCTGCCTACTCTAGTCCAGCTGACTGGGCCTCTTGACCCGACCTGCACCATGTTCCCAACCTTAGACTAGGTAGAACAGGGAGAGAATCTGCTCTGACCCCTTGAAAGTTCTAGGACTTTCTACATCCATGGAAAAAGTTCTATCGTGACCACCAGAACAGTCTCTGACTGGTGGGAGATTTTGCCCAACGCATCATCTCTGACCTGAATTTCTCATTTCTCTCCAGGCTCAACATACACACACACACACACACACACACACACACACACACACACACACACTCATATAAGCATCATCTACCATCCCATGTAGTCAGCACAAGGAGTTAAGAACAGGCAGCCAGGAGCCAACACCCAGAACATCTCTACTTATTAGCTGTGTGACCTCCACAAGCCACTGAATCCCACTGGGCTTCAGCTTACTCCTGGATAAAACTAAAACTACCAGCAGCCCTTCCTCAGAGGGCCAGGTATGGGCTGAGTGAGGAGGAATGGGAGACAGAAGGGGCCTCGGCACTGGTGTCCAACAGGCAAGGTGCGGATTCTGGCGACGCTGTTAAAACAAAGATAGGGAAGCCCAGAGCTCGCTGCACCATCTCACTTAATGGCCAGTGCCTCTTTAAAATCATTTCCTGAACCACTTCCTGTACTCTTAGGTCTGACTGGCAGTGGGCGGCTGGTTTTCCACTTTCTTGTTGAGGAGCACAAGCCTCCAAAGTGAGAAACACTGTCCAGTACAGAAGAGGATTCCAAGGCTGGAGCTGATTTTATAGTTCGGGTCTGCTCAGTTCGAAAACTTGTGACATTGACCTTTGTTACCGGCCTACGGAAGACACGTGAGAACCTTCTGAGAGGTCTTTCTGTAGGAGAGAGCCCGATGGGCCTCTGGAGCCCTCCCCACAGATGACCAGAGACCCTGCTCCACATTGAAAGCCTCCGCTGCCAAGGAAGGGACCTCAGGACCAGTGACACACTTCCAAGGAGAGCACTAGCTCGCACGCACGGTGAAATAAAAAGACTGAACCCACGATTCTGTTTCCCGGAGAGACAAAGGCATCAGACAGAGAACCTGCTCCGTCACAGGGTGAACCTCGTAGCCAGGAGCGCTAATGAGGCATCGAGGGATTACCAAAGTTATTATCAGCGTCATCTCACTGAAAAAAATCCAGGCCTAATTGAAATCAACCGCACAGTTCTGACAGCAGGTGCTTTGAGAGGCGAAAATATCAAAGCCAACTCTCTGGACGAATTGAAAAGGATGCCACCATCAGCAGTCACCCTCATCAGCTGCTCCCCGGGGTGGTGAGTGGTGACACCTCCCACAGAAAAGGCCACAGCACACTTTCTGAGCAGTCTGTAGAAGACCTGCTGGTGATTTGGGTTTCGTTCAAGAGGCCGAAACCCCGGTCCAACCACAAATCTCAGAGCCACAATGTCACTCACTTGAAGTTTTCCTTGACTTTGGGGCTTTTGTGAAACTTTTCCAAACCACTGTTTCACTTCCTCCGGAGGGCCTGGTGGGAAAAGGGCCTCATCCTTGCCCTCATTACAGAAGGCAAACACATGCAAAGAGGCAGAACAGCTTACCCACGGTACAGGCCCTGGGACCTGAGGATCTGGGGAGTGAGGCAAGGTTCTGAGCATCATGTCCTACCCAATGATGCTGAACATGCCCAGGAGGACAAGGATGCCACAGGCAAACAGAATGGGCAACTCCATTCTCCATGACAGCATGTTATCTGACCTTAGAAAGTTTCCCTTCTCTTATCTGTTCAGCAGAGGTGGATGGCTAGCCCCGCCTGACCCAAGATCTAAGAACACCCTGAGTGAGAATCAGGTAGGGAGGTATTCACTGAGAGCTCGTGTGACGGCCTCTTTAGGCACAGGCAGTACTGAAAGGCCATGTCATACTTGTAGTGTGAAGTCTCCAGCTTCTCTGCCAGGGCCGATTCAGCCATCCCTCAGCCCGAGAGCACTCACCGCTTCCTCAGCCACTGAGAACTAAGTGCCGTGAATCTCACTGGGCCTCTAGGAACAGATAGACACACCTACCTTCCCGGCTGGATGAGAACGTTCATCAGCACAGACCACATGGAAGTCCTCCACATCCCCAGCACTGGGCAGGGGCCCTTCACACACCTGCGGGACTGATTAACGGGAGTGTTTCCAGCAGAGGCTCAGGAGGCTCTTGCCAACCATGAGAACCAAGTTCAGGAACAGGGAGACTAGTGTGTTCACATGTCAGAGAAAGGCATTTATCTACATCGTGTGTGTGTGTGTGTGTGTGTGTGTGTGTGTGTGTGTGTCTGTCTGTCTGTCTGTATGCATGTGTGTGTCTGTGCCCATAGACCCATACAGAACACCACAGCTGAGCATGCCCCAGGACTCACACTGATAGGCCCCTAAGGTAGGATGGGAACTTAGAGTTAGAAGATGACTTTTAAAGTATTTAGATCTGTTCTTCTATTTTCCCAGCAAGCACCAGCTGCTTTCATAGCAAAAACTTCTTTTAGAGTTCTTAGTGAGTGTGGCATTGTGCCCCTGTGGTCCCAGCACCTGGGGATACAGTGGGGGGGGGGGGGTACTGAGCGTTTGAGGCCAGCCAGGGCTACATAGTTAGATCTTTTAGAAATATAAAAGTAAGTGGAAATTCTCCTTTATCCCTGAAATGCTACTTCAGAGCACGAGAATGGCAATTGTTTCCCTGATCTCAAAGACTCGTGGGGCTAGAGAACTGGCTTAGCAATCAGGAATGCTTGCTTCTCTTCCTGAGGACCTGGGTTCAACCCAAGTTCCCCGTAACTCCAGCTGCAGGGGATCCAGTGTCCTCTTCTGGCCTCAATAGGCACCTACACACATCTCTCCCTCCCCCTCCCCCCCACACACGGGGGTGGGGGTGGGGGGGACACAGATGGAAAGGACACAGAGAGGAAGAGGCTCAAGAGCTGGCTGAGCAGTTAAGAGCACTTGCTGCTCTTCCAAAGGGCCTGGGCTCAGATTTCAGCAGCCTTCTTGGGCAGCTCACAACCACCTGTAACTCGCCCCACACACACGCACACACACACACACTCCCAGGTTTAACTGCCAGAAAGCCTACCAGCATCCCTACCTCCTACTTTCAAGTTTTACTCAGGCCTTGCCACATCTGAGTTCTGAAGACACAGGCACCCTCCCTCCTCCAGGTCACTTGTCTTCCGACTCAACGCATGACCTTACAGCACCTTCCAGAAAGTTCCTTGAAATTCAGCCATCCACACCCACTCCGTCAGGTCTCCAGGGAGTGAGTGTCACTCTTTTCTAGGACCACTCATTTCTAAGACGTACTTTTAAAATCTACTGTTCACTGTGTGTTCACCCCTGGAACCACGTCAGATCATCACGGCTAATCCCCATGTCCTCCCTACCCTGAGAGCAAACATAGGGGAGTGCTCTTTCCCCGTGAAGCTTTCTTACAACAAAGAAAACAATGCAGGATGAACACAGTGGACGTTCAGTCCTCCCCAAAGGCTTGGAGTACAGGGAAGTTGCTAAGGAGCATCCAAAATGTCCTGTGCCAAGTTGGGAGAGCTGGAGGAAGTAGACAACCCCAGCAGAGAACGAACAGCAGGGGGCACCCTAGGGTTCCCTTCAGGAGCCAAAGCAACCCAGGGAAGGTTGTGAGGCCCAGATCACAGCCCGAGTTATGTAAGTCACCACGATGAAGAACACAGTCGGAGGGGCTGGAGAGATTCCTGCTAAAAGGTAGGACACACTCGCATACCCCTCAACAGGTGAACGGCTAAGCAAAGGCGCTGTGTCCACTCACAGGTTATTCAAATGTCAGGGGAACGAGGAAGCAATACCACATCCAACATGGAGGCAAGAGAAAGCAGCCAAGCACAAGAATACACACAGCCGGCATAGTTACAACTGCATTCACATGGAAGGTCCAAAGCAAGCAACTCTCAGACAGAAAGCAGGTGCGGGGCCAGGAGGAAGCCAGTGCCTAGCCTCCGGGTGATGAAAACACTCTCAAGTGGTTGCTAGCCATGGCCTGAGACGTAGGAAAAGCATCGAACTCCCTGTGGGTGACCAGGATGCGGGAATTGTGTCTCCATAACATAGAAGCAGAAAGGGCTTCTGAAGTCTTCCAGGAGAGGACAGCACTGAGCAGCTCCAGGGTGGTAGAGAGCAGGAGAAAGCAGTCCCGATGGAGGGCTCAGGTGGAAGCATGCGTCCAAACACTTGCAGGGCCTGCTGTCCAGTCCCAAGCACTTCCCTCAGTATAAAACATGAAGCCTTTCTCGTGTTTTTAACGTGTAACCATCCTGGTTCAAAACAGACTGGCCTTCTTGCTTGGGAAGAAGACTGCTGTTTACCTTTCCAGAGCAAAAAGCTCAGAAGACAGCCTTCCAGCCTGGTCTCGGGGTGGGTGCTCTCAGAATAAACCAGCACACAGATTCCGGTGTCATGCTCTCTGGTGTGTGACCTAGAGAGTGAATGGTACTGAAGACATGATTCGGGGCCCGTGAGCACCTGATACATAATCCCTTTCGAGAAGACAGATTTTTATTGCCAAGCTTGAGGCCAGCCCCTTGGAATCCAGGTCCATAAAATCGATAGATCAGGTGATGCCCCTGACTCCAAGTTCACCTCCAGGATCTCTCTGGCCAGGCCACGCCAGCTCCAACTGCAATTCAGACAGAGCCCCTCCTAACTCGGCTCCCGCTGGATTGCAGGAAGTCAGGTCAGGGGAGGCCACCATGTGCAGAGAACTCCAAAGGAGGGGGAAGAGGCTCCGATATTTATGACATGCCCCCGTTATTTAGACAAAGTGCTTCTTGTGCTTGACAATGAAGATTAAAATGTTACTGTATCTCAGGGCATGCTGCAAACTCTCAGAGTAAAACCACCGTGGAGGCTGATAGAGGCTCCACACAGTCCGGTCTTAAGTCCAGTCTCCCCCAGTTCCAAGACCCACATGGCAGACTGCCTGTTCTTTGTGGGGTCACCATGCCCCTTCACTTCTGAGGAGGGGAATATGTCTTCCCCTTGCAAAACACAAGGTGCAGAGTAGATACTTGTACTTAGCCCAAGACCCCCAGTGATAGAAGACTGTACAAAGAATTTCTCTCCCTTCCTCTGACCAAGCAAGCTACTTCTAGGAGTTCTTTCAATATGACTCTATTTCTCGAAGAAAATGGAAAGTAAAACGACACATCCCAGTGCCGAGGGCACTAATGGGGAATTGCAGGGGGTCACTGTTGGACATTGTCCTACTGCTACCGTGTGTCTAATGGAGGAAGGTAATCCGCCAGTCTCTTCCTCTTACCATGTAGTTGATCACCTGCCTGTGAACTTTTAATTGAAACTTAACCTTTTTATTTCATATTCCAAGGGGCGGCAACAGGAAAACATCTCTGGAGGTGGAAAGGCTAACATTTCCCCCCTCAAGTAACTCTACAGAGAGATTGTGCTTTTAATACTTCCTTGAATTAAAACACACATTATACTACACCTGACTTACACAAAATTTTCATCCTCACTCCTGCAACTGCAGCTCCTCCTGGACAAGTTCTGTGGTGTCCAAGCTAACCGTTCACAACTCTGACCAGGTTTAGGAGTCCCCTCTGACCTTGTAAATCCAGCTGCCCCCAGCCAAACTGTCAATCACCACCAAAGTCCCCGAGAGAGGACAGTAGAGAAGACAGTAGAGAACGTTAAAACCAGCAGCTCATCGCATAGGTGAACTCTGAGAGCCCGCTGCATCCAGCGTGGGAGAGACAGGCAACTCTATTAGCATGCTGAACCAGGCTGGAGGCGGGGGGGAGGCTCCTCTCCCTCTTTTATGAGCCCTTGTTATATAAAGGCCACAAAGAGAAACAGAAAAGCAGACTTGCGGTCACAAACACAAGTTCCGATGGCCAGGCCAAACCCTGGCTGCCTACCAGATGTTATTTTTAGGCATCTAAACGAGAAACATTTTTAAAAGGCCAGAGAACAAAAGTTTTCTGGCTTCCTTTCTTTCTTTTAAAGCACTCACACAAAAAAGATGGAGGCACTGTTCCTTTGCAGGCAATACTCCCTAACTCAAATTTAAAGGCAAAGACGTCCTAGGGGTAGGAGGGTTCCTTCTCCCAGCGGCAACCTCTACCTTCAAACAGGATTTTCAAAGGTTTCCTTTGTAGCCTTATCTAAATTCCAGCATGTAGGATAATAAATAGCTACTCATTTACTGTCATAAAAATTTAAACAGCGCCTGAAATAGTTGCCACAATACAGAAGAAACGATCGCGGGGAATCTCGGAGAGACCCACTCCAGACAGTCAAACTACTGCCTCGAAGCGCCCACATAAAGAGACATTGTCGCGAAGAGAGGCTCCCAGCACCGGCTTTCCCTTTTAAATCTTCTACTCCAAGTCCAAGACTCCACAACTTCACGTTTTACCCAGGCGATCACTCTGTTCTGGGTTTGTTGTTAAGATTTTTTTTTTTTTTTTTAAGTATGTGGTTTGATTCTACACAGTGATTAAACATCTTTGTGCTCTGCGAGGAAGGGTCTTCCAACCCCTCCCCCTCCAAAAATGGCATCGAAGCAATCAAAATGGTAATGTCGGGCCTGGGTCCCCTCCCCCCGCGAACTCCCCGACTTCGCCGGGGCCGCGCACAGGCCCCCCTCCGGCGGGAATGGAAGCTTCCACTCGCGGACGGGGGCGCGCAGCCGAGGGGTGCTGGGGCCCGGCTCCGACAGAAAGGGGCAAATGCCTCACTCCCCAGCCTGCTGGTCCAGCCCGGCGCCCCCTCCCACCACTTTGTAACTTTAAAGACTCGGCTTGGAGCACAGGCCTGCGAGCCGATGCGTCTTCCCGGGGGACTGCGAAAGCCCAGCCGCTGGGGAGGGGGGACCCCATGGGCTGGGGGAGGGGAACCGGCCGGGCGAGAGTCCCCAGGCTGCCCTAGTCCGGGTCGGGCAGCGGCATTCCGAAGGAAGCGAGAGCAAAGCCAGGGCGCGGGCGGCGCGAGGGGGGAGGGAGGGGCGCGCCCCCGCGTGCCGCCTCGGAGACCCGGGTGCACCATTGGCTGTACCGCTCAAAGTTCTCGGCCGGCGGCGCGCAGGGGGCGGGGGCGCGCGCGGAGGGGGAGGGGCGCGGGGGCGCGCGGCCGGCCGGGCTCCGGCGGCGGCATCTGTTCGTGGTGCTGAAACCTGGAGCGCTGAGCTCAGCGCAACTAACTCACAATGGACAACTTTTCCTCGCCGAGGGGGCGGCGGGCTCACACCCCCATGGCTGGAGCTCCTGTCGGGTCTCCATATCCCCTTTCAGGCATAGAAACCCAAGTTGGGGCAGAACCGGGGGGTCCTGGGGGCGCCTTTCTTTTGTTCCCCGGGAGCTGGCCTCAGGTTCCGAGAATAAAAAGTGAGGCTGGCGGGATGGCATGGCAGGGAGGGGGCCGGCTAGGAGAAAGATCACCGAACCAGGTCGGCCGTGCCACGCGGAAATGGCTTCCAAGGAGTTTGGGGTGCAGGCCCAAATTGCAGCCCCCTTGCGCCAACCTCCCTCCGCAGCAGGGATCGGGGGATGCCGAGGCCGGGGAATGTCCACGTTCCCAAAACATGTCCACCGCTCAAGATGGACGCCGGGCAGCCGGCGCCTCGGAGGTACGGCGCGGATCTTTGGGCGGCCGCCGGAGCCTCGCGCTCCCCTCTGCCGCCACTAACCAGCTCTTTCTATCAAGAAAGGGAGGACAGCAACTTTGAGGAATGCAGCCAGGCCCCCACGGGAGTCGGCGCGTGCGGCGCCCGCATGGGCACTTTTTAGGGTGCTGCCAAAGTGCCCGGCGACCCTCCCAGGGCCCCGGTCCTCGGTGGAGGTCAGGCCCCCTCCTTACTTGTTTGTCGCTGAGCGCTGCGATCCGTGGCTGCCTTTCGTGGAGCTGCTTCTTGAGGTCGCCGTTCTACGGAGACACAGAGGAGCGAGCTCAGTCTGGCTGCCCGGGGGTGGGGGGTGATAGATGAGCCACGATCCCCGCATCCCCACCACCCAATGCCAGGCGGGCCAGGCCAGCCGCAGCGCGCCCCAAGTTTCCGGGGCCGCGTCCAGCACACGGACGACCGTGCAGTGTCGTGCGGAGCCGCTTACCTGTGGCTGCCGCCTCATTGGGGCAGCTCCCGGGGCGGGGCGGGGGCCGAGGCCACCCGGCGGCGCGCCCCGAGCCGTGCAAGTTTGCAGGCCGGGGTGCGGGTGCGAGTGAGTGTGAGAGTGTGTGCCGGGGGAGGGGGGACGAACAAAGAGCCAAGTAAACACGGCGAGTCCGTGTCGAGCAAAGCTCATAAATATTCAAGTCGCGTCCTAATCTCCCCAACACACACACACACACACACACACACACACACACACACACACACACATACATATACACGCGCACGCCGCAATATCGCTCGGGCACTGGCCGCCACAGCACCGCTCGCCTGAGTCACAATCGTCAAAACTACTTTTGCTAACAGTGCGGGTCGGTGCCGGGTTGGGCCCGGCGCTAAAGACAGGGAGCGGGCCTGTTCATGCGCCCTGTTCCCAGGGCAGCTCTAGGAGAGTCCCCTTTCCCGGTACCCGAGCTGTGCAAACCGGGAGGCGACAGAGAAGACGCCGGGCTGGGGTCCCACGCGTCCTGGACCTGCAAACAGTGCAGGATCGCCCAGAAGCGAGGGGGACTGGGAGAGCTAAGGGACATAGCCCCGGGACATGCTCCAGAAGGGGCCTGCTCCCAGCCACCCCTGTGACCAAGAGTTAGATACAGAACTCTGGTCCCTCCAGCCTCTATTCCCCAGGCACTACTCCTCTCCAGTCCAGGTTCCCCGGACCACCTACCTGGTGGCGCGCGAGTTCCACCGCGAGCGCCTCGGACCGGCTTTGCAGCTCCATCTCCGCAACTTGGGCAGCACTTTGAGCTCACTTTGGCCCGAGCTCGCGGGAAGTTGTGCTGCTCAGCGGGGACCAGACCGGGAGAGCTCGGATCCGACGTCCCGGCACTAGGGGACACTAGTCCCCTCCTGCAGCGCCGACAGGAAAGGGGACTGACGAGGGGAAAGAAAGGCGAGCTGGCGCCCAACTCTTCCGGCTGCCGCTAAGTTGCGCCGGGTGCCCGGGCTGCCTGCGCCGCCCGGCGCATGGCCCCCCGGCGCCGGGAGCCCCGCGCAGCCCCCCAGCGCGCGCCCTGCCGCCACCCGCTCCAGCTGACCGCTGGCAGGGACTATATTTCCTCCGGCGCGCGCGCCTGGATCTCGCTGGGGCCGCGGCAAAGTTGTGCCTCGGCACGATGCTAATTCGGCAGTGCCCGGATGGAGCGGGCCGGGGCGGCAGGGGGCGGTGCCGGGAACCCGCCGCCCGGCCGGCCCCGCCCCGCCCGCGCGTGCGCACTGCTTGCGGCCCGGCGACTGAGCTCCGGGAACAAAAGTGGCGGCTGAGCGGAGCGCAAAGTCGCGGCTTGCAAAGAGGGGCGCCCGCGCGATCTCCTCGGTTCGCAGCCAAGAGCACAGAGAACCGGGAATGCTCTCGCGGTCCCACTCCGAGGGCGACACTTCCCGCCTCAAACTGAGATGTCACCCTCCTGCTTCTCGCACCTCTTTCCTCCTCCGCTTCCCCTCCTCGCCTCGCTCTCCGGTTTCATTGAAATCACCCCGGTCCTCTCCCGCCTGCGCGCCCAGCGCTGCAACTCGGGATACTAAATCAGTCCTGTCGCCGGAGTCCCAGAGCCTGATGGCCGCCGTGGTGTTTAAACACTATGAAAACTGATCTCTTGACTATTCCTTTAATGATTTTTTTTTTTACACTCACAATTAAACTCTCAACAGATGTCACTAGACTTTTATTTTTCCCAGACAGTTGTTAAAAATCGTAAACACGCTGGGTCAGTGTGACATAAAACAGTCGTAACTACAGCTGCGGAGATGGCGTTTCAGAACTCCCAGTCCCAGAGCCGGGGTCAACGTCTCGGAGTCGAGATTACGGCGGCGGCGGAGTTTCCTGTCCTCATCAATTATTGTCGGGAGCTTTGTGCCCTGATGGGCGCTTGCACACTAGTGTGTTGCAAAGAGGCACGGAGAAAGGGGGCCTCCGTGTCAGAGTAAATGTGAATTGATAGCCACACATAACTGACTCTTTCCATAGGTCATGAGGAAGGAAGGAAAGAAGGGAGGGAGGGAGGCAGAGAGAAAAAAAAAAGCTCACAAGCTCACCCATTTCCTGTACCCCTCAAGCAGAAATATCTCTCTCTTTCTCTCTCTCTCTCTCTCTCTCTCTCTCTCTCTCTCTCTCTCTCTCTCTCTCTCCTTCCCTTCCTCCCTCCCTCCTTCCCACCTCACAGGCACACGCAGACCAGAACACCAATGTTGTTAAGGCTATATGCATTATCCGTCACAGATGGCTAAGATGAGATAGACTAGTTCCTCCCACTTCTGGGTTAGACCCAGTTCAAGACAATGTTTCCCAGTCCTTCATTTTTTTTTTCTTTTGCAGTTGTTGGTACTGGGGATCTAGCCCACATACTCACTCAAGCATACTAGGCAAGCCTCTGTCACTAAGCCACACTCCCAGCTCCGCTCATGACTTTTGCTGGGCAGGACAGCAGCCTGGTCAAAAACTGGTGTTTAGAGGGCCAGGGAGGGCCAGGGAGAGCATATGCTGGCCAAGAGGCTCCCTCCTGTGATGTCTGTAGTTGTCACTGGCTTTCAATGAAAGCCCAGGGTTATCTTATTGGCCGTGTGGTCCTTACATCAACAGCAGACATGCTGGTTGTCTAGCTAGCACAGACTCTAGCAGATGCCCACTGAAGAAGTGCAGCTTGGCCGGGTGGCGGTGGTGGCGCACACCTTTAATCCAAGCACTTGGGAGGCAGAGGCAGGCAGATCTCTGTGAGTTCGAGGCCAGCCTGGTCTACAGAGCTGCTGTGGATATCACTTTATATAAATAAAGCACTGATTGGCCAGTGACCAGGCAGGAAGTATAGGTGGGACAAGGAGAGAGGAGAATTGAGGAAGGAGGAAGGAAGGGGAGACCGGCTGGAGCCACCGCCAAGGCAAGGAAGATGTAAAGTACCAGTAAACCACGAGCCACGTGGCAAAGTAAAGATTAACAGAAATGGGCTGAATATAAGAGTGAGAGCTAGACAATGATAGGCCTGAGCTAATGGCCAAGCAGTTTAAATAATGTAAGAGTCTGTGTGTTTATTTTATAAGTAGGCCCGGGGACTGGCGGGACTTGGTGGTGGGAGCTGGAGAAAAATTCTCCAGCTACACAGAGCGAGATCCAGGAAAGGCGCAAAGCTACACAGAGAAAACCTGTCTCAAAAAACCAAAAAAAGAAGGAGGAGGAGGAGGAGGAGGAGGAGGAGGAGGAGGAGGAGGAGAAGAAGAAGAAGAAGAAGAAGAAGAAGAAGAAGAAGAAGAAGAAGAAGAAGAAGAGGAAGAGCAGCTTGGATGATGGTGATCCAGGATGGTTTGTGGTTTTACCCACTGTCCATTGGCTCAGGTTTCAATAATGATCAATATGTCACCTACTTCCTGTGTCAGCAGCACAGGCCATGGCGTGGGCGCTCTCTGACAGTATAGGAAAGGCAAAGTGAACAACCAAGGACCAAACGCAAGGCCTGGCCTATGCTGAACAAGTACCTTACCACTGAGTTGTATCCCCAGCCACCTGCTTTTGGAGACTCGGAACTTGTGATCCTCCTGCCTCAGCCTCCTGAGCAGCTGGGAGCAGATGTTCTCAGAAGCAAACATGGAGGGTGTCCTGAGCCCCCGCAGGCTTCTGCACCCCAGGCCTCCCTCCCTTTGCCTGAAACATGTTCCCCTCTAGAACACTCTATCATTCTACCTTTCCCAAATCCTTTTCTCCAAGATTCACTTCAAATGACCTTTCTGGGACCCCCTCCCCTAATTTCCACAAGAAGACTCCTTATCACCCCCTCTGGAGGTCTACCAAGCAGTGCTTACTCATGGGGGGTAGTGGGGGCTGAGGCCCGAGTCTACCCTGAACAGCATCAGACAAGTTTCTCTATACCTCCCAACCCCACTTCTATGCAAGATGGAGATGTATCACACCAGACACAGGAACTCCAGACCCCCTCAGCTCCTTGCCCACTCCTCACCACCTTGACTTGCTCAGTAGAGATTGCTGTCCATTGCTAGCTCTTTTTGTCTCCAGCCTGGCCTTGGCAGCAAGCCTGCCAGAGAGGAACCATATTAGCTACTTTTCTGCCACTGTGTTAAAACACCATAACAAAGGCAACTCATAGAACTAGGAACGTATCGTATCCGGGCTTCCTTTTCCAGAGGGATAAGAGTCCATCATGGCAGAGGAGAGGCAGCAGAAGCAGAAACTGAGAGCTTACATCTCGAACCACAAGCAGGAAGCAGAGAGAATGACCTGGGAATGTCCAGTCGACACTACCTGCCCCCAGTGACATTCTTCCTCCAGGAGGGCCACACTTCCTAAACCTACCCAAATAAGCACCGCCAACTTGGGATCACATGTTCAAACATCTGAACCTATAGGGGACATTCTCACTCAAACTACCACAGGACTGTGGAGGGTCCAGAACCAAGGTCCACTCTATGGCTGTGGAAGGAACAGTTGTTTGTAGATGAGGTGCTACACCCTGGCATGCAGCTCTGGCCTCAGTGGTCAGAGGGTTGGCTTGGCTAGCACAGCTTCTGCATACAGCCTTTCAGGCTTCTAGCATCTCCACCAAACATGCCCTGAGCTGAGCGCAGAACCCTTAACAGCGGTTCCAGCCTCTGCTCCCCTCCCTGGCACAACCCCTTCTTAGGTCCCTCCATCACACACACACACTCCTAGTCTTCCTGTGTATAGCAGGGGATGCATCTGGCACGGAACTTGCTATGGAGCAGAGGGTCACCTCGAGCTCCTTCTGAATCATGGTATTAGACCGGTGACTCTCAACCTTCCTAATGCTGTGACCCTTTAATACAGCTCCTTATGTTGTGATCCCCCCACCATAAAATTATTTTTGTTACTACTTCTTAACTGTAATTTTGCTACTGTTATGAATTGTAATGCAAATGTGTTTTGCCATGATCTTGGGTGACCCCTGCAAAAGGGAAAAGGGTCATTTTACACACACACACACACACACACACACACCCCTGCCAAAGGGGTCGAGACCCACAGGTTGAGAATCCCCTTGCCTGGTTCATGTGATACCGGGGATTGAACCCAGGACTTTGTGCTAGACAAGTGCTCCATTACCTGGCTGTCTCCTAGCCCTGCAGTGTCTTCTCATGCACCCACTCACAGTTCCGGATGGGCAGATTCGACGTGCAATTTCGTATGTTTAAATAAAAGCCAACTTTTATGCACTGCTGGCTATGAGCCAGATTCATCTGCCTATGAACATGCTTAATCCTTATTATCTTGCCCCTTGACAGACGGGCAAACTGAGACCTCACAGTCGTAGCTGTACACGGCAGAGCTCCATCCTTTGAAAGGCACCTGAGCAAAATGGGTTTGACGTGTTGTCCTGCCGCTGTAGAATTGACCCCAGAGATGGCGCTTGCCCTGTGTACCACGTTGTTTAAGCCTCGTTTCCTGTGGCAGGATAAGGATGAGGGAACTGAGGCCCAGAGATCGTAATGAGGGCCTTGCCCGGCAGTAGCAGGATGGAAGCAGAATGAATATTCAAGCTGTGGCTGCTGCCTCCACCACACCATGCTGCCACAGGAATGAACATAAGCAACCCACCGGAGTCTGCTACCAACACTTCCTGCTCCTTAAAGGTGACGGCATGAGGGAACACAGGCAGAGAGATGAAGACCAGAACCAGGGAGCTGGTGGCCAAGTATGGGACTAAGATTTGGAGAGGGCATTTAAGGAAAGTACTGGCAAGGACTTGGTAGAGTATGTTACATGATGGAAGGCTTGGCACAGGCCTGGAGATGATAATGCCATGCCCCATTTACAGATTGAAAAACTAAGGCCACCCAGCGATATGTCGGGCTATATCTACCTGAATCCAGATTAGATACCCAAGAACATGTTCTCTGAATTCAAGTGGTCCATGAGCAAAAAAAGGTAACCCCCCCCAGGGCATGTGGGGTGCTTTCCCAGACCCAGCATAGGGGAAGTGGCAACAGGTCAGAGGCAAGGGGAGCCTGGCTGGTGTACGAATTTGGGGGCTTTCTGATGGGAAATGCAGCTTCTACCACATCACACAAGTATCCTTCTCTTAAAGATTGCCAGCCTCTCAGCTTCTTTGGATCAGGAAAAGACCTATGGGGGAGAGGCCTCCATACCTCTGAATAAGTGACCACCCTCAGAGACAGCAGCTGGGATTGGAGACCTGGCCACTGCTGGAGGTTCCTTGTTCATTTCAGGAGTCTAAGTTTCCTCCTGGGTCCCCCCAAAAAGTGCGGGCTGGTGAGATGGAGGGAGAAAATTGTCAAGGAACACGAGGTAAGGGACAGCCTTCACTCCCCAGGGTCCCTCAGTAAAAGCCACGAAACAGAAAAGCCCCACCCTGTGCCACCTGAGGATGCTCTGTCCCTGGGGTTCTATTATTAGCAGGACCATCTTAATTAGGACTTTCACACCTACGTCACCAGAGATTCCAGATCAGCTGCTCAACTCGCTTTTGCGAATGAGTCAACGCGTGGCGTGTAGACGTGGGCCGCCCTTTAAAAGGAAAGGGACGTTTGTGGGAACATGCTGAGTCCTCACCCTCTCTCATCTTTGGGCCTTGAAGCTGGCAGAGCAGGAACAGTGGAGCTGGTTTGGCTTTTCCTTCCCACATTTGCCGATTTTTTTTTTCCACTTTAAAAAAAAAAATGTGTGTGTGTGTGTGTGTTCACATGCATACACAGCATGTTCATGGATATCAGAAGACAACTTTGGGGAGTCTGTCCTCTACTTCCACTTAGTGGGTCCCAGGGATAGAACTCAGGTCTTCAGGCTTGACCTTTACCACCCACCAAGCCATTTCGACAGCCCTGTGGTGACATTTTGACTTCTGGTCAATAGTAAACTTAGCCCTGGGCCCCTTTTGCAAAGAAACGGTGAGGATCTTTTTCTCTGGTCCAGTCCTGAGCTGCTGGCAATTCATCCTTCATGGAGTCATCCACAGTGGGCCTGGAGAAGTCCAGGAGGCGAACTGGCTTTTGTTCCAGCATCCCCTGGGGCTCCCTGCATCTTCTGAAGTACCCCCAGTCTGATGAGGACAGACATTTGTCAACCTCCACCTCATAGGACACTGTCCAGGCATAAAGAGGGATCAAGAAACATCAGCTGGCCTCCCCCTCCATCATTTAATGGGCATCACACCCACCTAGAGGGAGGAGAGAGAACACTGTACCATCTGCGTCTACAGAAACGGAGGCTTGGAGTAGATGGGTCACCTGTTTGTCACTCGGCTGGTGAGTGTCAGCAAGGACTTAGCCTCGGTCGTGTTGGCTTGAATGGGGACACTGCTTTTCAATTGATGATGTGAAGAAACCAGAAACCAGAAACACTGGACACACTGAAGATGAGGGGCACAGCAAGCTTGGTGGCTGGTTTTATGTCAACTTGACACAAGCTAGAGTCATCAGAGAGGAAGGAAATGCCTCCATGAGATCCAGCTATACGGCATTTTCTCAATTAGTGATCCATGGTGGAGAGCCCAGCCCATGGTGGGTGGGGCCTTCCCTGAGCTGTTGGTCCTGGGTTCTTTGAGAAAGCAGGCTGAGAAAGCCATGATGAGCAATCCAGTAAGCAGCACCCCTCTGTGGCCTCTGCATCAGCTCCTGTCTCTGAGATCCTGACCTGTTTGAGTCCTTGTCCTGACTTCCTTCAGTTGATGAACAGCAATGTGGAAGTGTAAGCCAGATAAACCTTTTCCTCCCCAGCTTGTTTTTATACTCATGGTATTTCACCGAAGCAAGGGAAACCCTAACTAAGGGCTGGAGAGGTGGCTCACCACTGGCTGCTCTTCCAGAGGACCTAGGTTGAATTCCCAGCAACCACATGGCAGCTCACAACTGTCTGTAACTCCTGTTCTAGGGCATCTGACACCCTCACACCAATGCACATAAAATAAAGTTAAATAAATGATAAAAAGAAAAAGAAACCCTAACTAAGACAGTGGGGTGGCATAAGTGTGCAGATAGGCTGTGACACAGTGTGCTTAGACATGGAGGAGCATGGTGGCTTAGCCTGCATGTAAGCCGGATGTTAGGACTGAGCTACAGTGGAGTAGAAGAGTTTAGGAAGGAGGTGATGCCAGATAGGAGGTAACCTCAAACTAAGAGGTGAGTCCAGCTTAGAGGTGACCCCAGAAAATGTCCAGAGAGTGTGGGAAGCATGTGGAGAAGACAGAAAGGTACTCCAGTGCTTTGTAGACTGTAAAGGGCCAGGTCTCCACGCAGGGCAGACAGGGAGGGGAGGGGAGTTTGTGAGCGGCCTTCCTTTGTGCTATTCTGCCTCCTTTCCTGTACTGAGGTGACAAATCCGCCCAAAAGTGACATTCTGTCAAGCATGCTGGTGTGTAGCTGTAGATCCAGCTTCAGAGACGGAAGCAGGAGGATTCCTTCAAGTTCAAGGCCAGCCTGGGCTACATCTCGAGATCCTGTCTCAGAATAAAAAGCAGAAACGAAAGTCACATACCTCAGTGAGCTTCAGAGCATTATCACTTGATTCGGAAATAGACTCATTCAGATGAACAAGGTAAGACCAACTCTTCCCAGGTCAGGGTGGGCCCTGGTCCCATAGGACACAGAGACACAGGGAGAACATTGCATGATGACAGCTGTGGAGAAAGCCAAGGACCTGGGCAAGGCCAGAAGCTGAGAGGACTGGCTCAAACCTCACACATTTCACACAGAGCACAGCCCTGCCTGCACCCCCACTTTGGGCTTGTGGGCTCCTGAACTGTGAGATACTGTGTTGCTCTTACTGAAAGCACCCCATTTGTAGCAGGAGACTGTTACCTCAGGCTGAGGAAGCTGATGGCTCCTCGTCTTTTCCTCAGTCAGGTCTCTCCTTTGTCCCCCTCTCTGTGCCGTGGGATCAAAGCCCTCAATCTCTCTACTTGAGGGACAATTTAAGATGGTTTTGCCACTGTCTAGGCCACAAGTCTAGGCCTACGCCACACTTAGCCTTCCCTTACTCCCCAGCAGGATGGGCTGAACCCTCCCTCTGGTCACAACGGCCGGAGGTGCCACCTTCAAACTTGTTCTCAAATCCTGTGCATATCTATAGGCACAGCAAGTTGGTTCCAATGTTCATTCACAGGCTTAGACCCTTTTTCTCACAGTTCACTGAAAACTTTCAAAGACTTTTGAGACAGGGTTTCTCTGTGTAATAGCCCTGGCTGTCCTGGAACTCACTCTGTAGACCAGGCTGGCCTTGAACTCACAGAGATCTGCCTGCCTCTGCCTCCTGAGTGCTGGGATTAAAGGTATGTGCCACCACAAGCCAGGCTAAAGAGCATTCATCAGGCACTTATTGGGCACCCACTACACATCAGTCAACACTGAAGATACTTACCATCACCATCACTTCATCACCATTGTCATCATAACCAACAGCATCAGCACCATCACCATCATCATTACCATCATCACCATCATCATCATCATCATCATCATTACTATCATCATCATCACCACCACCACCACCACCATCATCATCATCATCATCATCATCACCATTATCATCATCATTTCTGTTTAACATTTGCTGAATGAGAATAGATTAGATGTCATGCATCATGTGTGAGTTCCTCAAGCTCCGTTGGCTGCCAGTCCATGAGGACAAAGGGGCAGAAGCAGTGACAGAGCTTTGTACAGCCTGTGAACATGGTGGAAATAGCCTTCCAGGGGACAGCTTCAGTGAGGCAGCTCAACTTTATTCCAGTGTATAGGGGATGTATAGGCTTGGGGTTGGTAGATGGGGAATCACCTAATTTGCATTAAGTGGCATGCTCCTGTCACACATCTGGACTAGTAGCAGCATGGCCCTATCAAAATAGCTAGAGCATGTCACCCAGGGAAGAGCCTTTGCAGGGAATTGTGTTAAGAGTCACACTAGAGGTAAGTCGGGCATCCAGGCCTAGAGACATTCTCCAAATAAGATCAGGTAGAGAACAGGAAGCTTTCTACCAGTGGGAGGGAGTCCTCCATGTTGCCAAGCTCAGAGAGAGCAGCCAGACCATGGTAAACTGCAACCTCTGACCAGCAGGGCCTCCCAATAACCACGCACCACATTGTCTTGTTTTTGTCTTTCATAAAACCCACTACAATAGGTACTTTCGTTAGGGTTTCTACTGCTTTCACCATGACCAAAAGTATCTTAGGGGCAGGAGGGGGGTTTATTTGGCTTACACTTCCACATCATTGTTAATCATCAAAGGGAGTCAGAACAGAAACTCAAATGGGGCAGGAACCTGGAGGCAGGAGCTGATGCAGAGGCCATGGAGGGGTGCTGCTTACTGGCTTGCTCTCCATAGGTTGTTCAACCTGCTTTCATGGAGAACCCAGGACAGCCAGCCCAGGATGATACCAACCACGATGGGCTGGGCCCTCCCACATCAATCACTAATTTAGAAAATGTTCAACAGGCTTGCCTACCATTCAGTCTTATGGAAGCATTGTTCAAATTGAGGCTCCCTCCTCTCAGAAGACTACAGCTTGTGTTAAGTTGACATAAAACTAGTCAGCACAATAGGTATTATGAACCCCTCATTTATATGAGAACAATTGAGATGCTGGCTGATCTATTTAGGAGACCTCAGCCAATAAAGAGTGGTTCCCCTTCCTGAGTGCAAACCTGGTGTCCTATTCCCCATGACAAAACTGAGCTGGGTTGGCACTGGCCAAAGGCTGCCTGCTGAGGCCTGGGGCCATGTGCTGGAACTGGGCTTGCTTTATCTCCCTCTAGAGAGGACATATGTAAAAGTCTTCCAGCCACTATGTGTTAGTCACTGATGAGAATAGCAGTTAAGGAGTTATGAGTTATTAATATAAGTTATAATAATAAAATGAAGATCATTGTAATTATAAGAGGTGCCATCAACGAACGCTAATTGCAATAATTAGTTCTGATTTATTAGGGGATGAGGGAATGGCTCGGAGTGGTACATCTAGAAGGTGTGTGCCTGCTGAGTGTTCTAGTTCTCTTTCTGTTGCTGAGATTAACACTCTGACCAAAAGCAGCTTGGGGAGGAAAGGGCTTATTTGGCTTACACTTCCAGGTCACAGTCCATCACTGGGGGAAGTTGGGGCAGGAACTCACTCAGAAGCCATAGAGGAGCACTGCTTAGTGGTTCGCTCACTGACTCATGCTCAGCTAGTACTCTTAGACCATTCAGGCCCATCTGCCTAGGGATGGTGCTGCCTAAGGTAGACTGGGCCCTCCCACGTCAATCAGCAGTCAAGACAATCTTTCACAGACAGCGCCACAAGCCAATCTGATTTAGACAGCTCTTGAACTGAGGTTCCCTCTTCCCAGGTGACTCTAAGTTGTGGCAAGCTGACAATCAAAAACTAACCAAGACTAACTCAATGTATGGGAGGAGTCCTCAGAACAAGCAAATCCTGGTCATACCCTGATGACAAATTTGTGACCCTGGAGGGATGGCAAAGCACACTGCTTTTGTTTTAAGTCCTTGCTCTGGAGATGGCTGCTTATAGCACATGCTTCAGACTAACACACACCTCAAGGAAGAACTCGGTTTCCCGTGGATTCCAACACTCTACTGGAACTCAGGCATTGAAGTAAAACTGTATTTCCTTGACTCCCGCCACATGTCAGGTGTTGACACACGTGGTGTCTCTGTTGACATTGCCAACTAAGCCGAGCACGTATGAGCCTGACAGACACAAAGATCGGTTTGCTCAAGGTCAAGATCTAGAGAGTGTCCAGGCAGGACAGGAAGCATTTGCCCTCATCCCCTACACCGTATGTCACTGAGACCCAGAAAGCAAGGAGCGCATCAGGGAGGGGACAGTCTTAGGATCCTTGATTTTCCCATGCAGGCAACGGCTGCTAAAACCACACAAGAGAGCCAAGCTCAAGGGTACGGAGAGGTTGAGGCCCTGGGTTGCACCCCCAACACTGAAAATAAATAAATAGATGAAAATAATCGGCTAGACTCACTCCTATCAGCAAAGAGGACCAAATGTTTGAATTTGTCTTCAGACTATAAGACACAAGGGTGAAGTACAAGGTAGCATATTCAAAGATAATCATCTTAGCAAGTTAGATGTTTTCTCTTTTTTCTCACTCCTCTTACTCAAGACAGAGGGGCAAATATCTCTCTGCTTTGGTGGCAGGGGGCAAGGGCAACTCTTATTTCTTAAAAGAAATGAGAACAAGATGCCTGGTCCTGCCTCAGTGGGGCTCTGAAGACAGTGGTCCACAGGCAGGGCACAAATCCAGTTGCTTCTTCATCCCTGAGGATCTTGTTTGGCTGAGATGTGGAGTTATTTTTTATTTTTTTTTTGTTTTTTTGTTATTGTTTATGTGTGCGGGAGTGTGTATGTATGTGTTTGTATGTGTTCATGTTGGGGTGTGTATGTATGTGTCTGTGTGTGTTCATGTTGGGTGTATATATATATATATGTTTGTGTGTGTTCATGTTGGGGTGTGTATGTATGTGTTTGTATGTATTCATGTTGGGGTATATATGTATGTGTTTGTATGTATTCATGTTGGGGTATATATGGATGTGTTTGTGTGTTCATGTTGAACTGTGTATGTATGTGTCTGTGTGTGTTCATGTTGGACTGTGTATGTATGTGTCTGTGTGTGTTCATGTTGGGAGTTTTGCAGGTGCATGTGCATGCATATGTGTAGGTTAGGGATCAATGTTGGGGTCATCCTTAATTATTCTCCCCCTTATATTTTGACAGGGTCCCTCACTGGACTCTGAGCTCAACCATTGGTTAGATGGCTGGCCAGTGAGCAGTGGGCATCCTCCACCCATGCTGGCTCTCCAGCACTGAGGCTATAGAAACACATTACAGCATCCTCTGAGTGTGTGTGTGTGTGTGTGTGTGTGTGTGTGTGTGTGTGTGTGTGTGCATATCCTGGGACCCAAACTCTGGTCCCCACTAAACCATCTCTCTAACCCTGTTTGTGTGTGTACATGTGCACACACATGTATATTATAGTTGGCATTTTCTTTGGGCCACCAATCAGCTCCCAAATAAAGACATGGAGATTTATTATTAATTATGAATGCTCGATCTTAGCTTAGGCTTGTCCCACTAGCTCTTTTAACTTAATTTAACCTGTTTCTACTCATCTATACTTTGCGTCAGGGCTTTTTACCTTTCTTTCATTCTGTATGTCCTACTTTTCTGCTTCCTCTGTGTCTGGCTGGCCGGCCCTGGTGTCTCCCTGTCATCTCTTTTTCTTTCTTCCCGGAGCCTAAATTCCTCCCCCTCCTTACTCTCCCAGCCTGGAAGTCCCACCTATACTTCCTCCCTCACTTTTGGCCATTTAGCTTTTTATTAGACCAATCAGGTGCCTTAGGCAGGCCAAGAAAAACAGCAACACATCTTTACATAGCCAAACAAATGCAACGCACCTTTGCACAGTTAAACAAACATTCCGAAACAGTATGTGATGTTTAGGTGAGTACACACACACACACCGTGGTGCATGTGTGGAGATCAGAGGACAGCTTTGTGTAGTCAGTTCTTGCCTTCCACTTTCACAGAGGTTCCAGGAAGTAGTGGGCTTGAGTGGCAGCAACTGAGCAGGGAACAAGGTAGAACTGCAGAAGCGAGGCTATCAGGGCGAGCCCTGCCAGCAACCATCTGAGCGTGTCATGGGTGCCCACTTCTCTGATGCACAGGAAAGTGACCGTCACCAGCCTCTCCCCAGGAAAAAGACTGGGGAACAGCCAGGCCAGCAATGGCTCTTAAGGCTGATAGAGTCTCTGTGAAGTCAGCTGAGAGGTTGATGCCCGCTGACTGGAAAGGGAGACTCTGCTCATGCCTCAGTCGGCATTGTGATGGCACATTATCCGGTAGTTTTGTGAGGGGGGCTGGGACACACAGCCCTGCTTAGAAATGACTAGAAGCACAGTGTCCTCACCCCCTGCCTTCAGCTCCCACAGCCCCTATAGAAGGAAGAGTCTGAGCGCCAGGCTGTGCCATCCACAGCATCTCCTGATACAGTCTGTGCAGAGTTTTACACAGAGAGTGGGTGTGTGCCCGGTGGAGAAGGTTGGGTGCAGTGCTAGGGGCAAAAAGCAGCCTTGAGAGCCACAACCTGTCTCTGTACCTGGGTCTGATGAGCCACTACGGGCAGATGGTCAGGGGAGAGCCCCACACCTTCATCAAAGTCACCTTAGAGGGTGTGTGCATGGGGGTGAGGATAGAGACCTTCCCAGCCTGTCTCCAGACTGACACGACGGGGCACAAGCATCCGAGCAACCTCACCATCCAGTACATTGTAATGAGAAACTCTCCACCCTCCAGGGAGAGATGGTGCCCACGTTCAAATTCTAGCAGTGCTTGGTTACAAGTGACTTGATCTCACTGGGCCGCAGTCACTTGTGTACTAACTATGATGGTTTGAATAGGCATGACCCCCACAGAATCAGGTGTCTGAATGCTTGGCCCATAGGGAGTGGCACTATTAGGAGGTGTGGCCTTGTTGGAGTAGGTCTGGCCTTGTTGGAGGAAGTGTGTCACTGTGGAGCGGGACTTTGGGGTCTCGTAGGTGCTTAAGTCACATCCAGTGTTACAGTTGCTTCTGTTGCCCGTGGATCAAGATGTAGACCTCTCAGCTCCTTCTCCAGCACCATGTCTGCCTGTATGCCACCTCAATGATAATGAACCAAGCCTCAGAAACTGTAAGCCAGTCCCAATTAAATGTTTTCCTTTATAAGAGTTATCGTGGTCATGTTGTCTCTTCATAGCAATAGAAGTTAGTTAGGAAACTAAGACACTAAGTACTGGTGCTCTCCATATAGGGTTTTTTTTGTTTTGCTTTTTTTTTTTTTTTTTGAGAGTAAAATAATATGGGAACCCTACAACAAGTGCTGGTGCCTGTTAAACACACAGTGCAGCTCCATAGCTCTATTACAAGGACTAGCAACGTCACGATAAAGGAGGAGAATCGATGGGCATGTCAGAGGCTCTTGGGGGTGGGGGGCAGGCAGACATGTGGACACTGTAGATGGAATATGCACTCAAGCTTGTGGTGCCTGTGTTTTCTAGAACCATCTTCATCTTGCTTAGGAGCTGCCATTTCTAGGCAGCGGCAGCAGCAGACTATTGAAATGGCCAGTTAGGCCAGTGTGGGCCCCAGTTGGAAACCGTGTAGCTTGGTGAACTTGTCCTGTGTAACTGCTCTTAGGTTCCAAACTAAAGTTTGCTCTGAAGCTGTTTCCTGAGTGCAAGACCTTACTGTTCTTCCATGAAGTCCCTGTACCCCAGGCAAGGGGTGGGATGGCCTTGCTGTCCCCAAGCATTCGGTCTCCTTCCAGGGACAACCCACTAAGCTTTGTCCCCATGTACCAGACTGTCATCTCCACTGAAGACCTTCATCCTGCTGCTTTCTTGATGACATTTCTTGGCTCTGAAGTCTCTCTGACTCCAGGGTCCTGAACACCTGCACAGCCCCCAAGGCCCCCTGATTCATGCCTGAAGTAGGGTGAGGGCCTGGTCTCTCCATCTGGATCCCACCTGTTCCAGAAACATCCCCCTATTCTCACTATGGAGAACATCTCCCAAGTCTTTCTTGACTTGTCTCTATATGGTCACACCTCCCCACATATCCCACGGAGGAGCTGGTCTCTAAACAGATGGCAGGTATGCCTGCCCATTTCTGCACCCTGAATCTCAGATCCAACCCTTTGGAAACCAGTCAGCAGGACCCCAGACTCTTTGCTAGGCACTTCAGTGTGGGTAGTGGTAGATGAGCCCCACAGATTGGTTGCTGAGTGGGGAGGCTAGTTCCAGGACACCAGCATCTAGCTGACAGTCTGTCCCCATGTTACTCTGCCTAGAGGCTCTGGCAAAAAAAATGAGAAATGTTTCTTTATCATAAGACAGACCCCCAGAGCCAGGCGGATCTCTGTGAGTCTGAGGCCAGCCTGGTCTACAGAGCAAGATCCAGGACAGGCACCAAAACTACACAGAGAAACCCTGTCTTGAAAAACAAAACAAAACAAAAAAATAGAGCCCAGAACACCCCCTATCATTTCTCACTCTGAATTTTCTCTTGTCCAGTCACAGTTGATCCTTCCATTCTCTTGCTACCCTCTCAATGCAGGAAACCCCATGTGCTGGATCCCTGACTGAGGCCCAGTGATGTTCCATACTAAACAGAAACGAAACTGGTTTGTTGTTGTTTTCAAGACAGGCTCTCACCATGTGATTGGCTGTCTTGGAACTCACTACGTAGACTAGGCCAGCCCCAAACTCACAGAGATCCACCTGCCTCTGCCTCCTGAGTACTGAGATCAAAGGTGTGCACCATCACGCCTAGCTTGAAACTGATATTTAAATAACTCAGAGGTGAGTTTGATGAGAGCCGAATGCCGAGGTGCAAAGCACAAGTATAGTGGTTTGAATAAGAATGCCCCCATAGGCTCATATGTTTGAAAGTTTAGTCATCAGGGAGTGGCACTACTAGAAGGACTAGAAGGTGTGACCTTGCTGGAGGAAGTGTGTCACTGGGGGTGGGCTTTGAGGTTTCAAAGCCCAAGCCAGGCCCAGTGGCTCTCTCTTCCTGCTGCCTGCAGGTCCTGATGTAGAATTCTCAACTTCTCCAGCATCATGTCTGCCTGCAAGCCACCATGCTCCCTGCCATGATGACAATGGACTAAACCTCTGAAACGTTAAGCAAGCCCCCAACTGAATGCTTTCTTTTCTAAGAGTTACCCTGGTTATGGTCTTTCTTCGCAGCAACAGGACAGTGACTAAGACAACAGGTTAACTCTCTGGGCTTCTAGAAAGAAGTGGACACATGCAGGCGACACACTCTGCCGGCTGAGAAAGGAGCAGAGGGAGAGGATGCTCCTGCAGAGACACAGGGAGAGCAAGCTGAGGCAACTTCCTTGGCTGCTTTGCTGCAGGAACATGAGGGCCTTGGTGTGTGGTGTGTGCCCTGTAGGGAAGTTCAGCCCTCCCCCTGGAGGCTCAGGGAGGGAGTATGAGACAGCAGGAAAAGGCTCACTGTTCTGCGTGAAGGAGAGAGGAAAGGGCTGTAGGCAATTGTCAGGTGGTAGAAGATGATTTTTACACACGTGGAATGTGCCCAGACACCAGTGATGGCCCCGGACAAGGGCCCTGGGCTCCAGGGTGCTGCTGGAGTGCAGCCTCTTCTATAGTGGGGAACCTTCCTGGTTAATGGGGTCTCAAGGTGAGGACAGAGGCAAAGCGGGTCCCTCGTTGCGGAGCTGGTCTGTAGGTTCATATGGAACTCTTTAAACAGCCCCCACACCTCGCTTGGGGAGAGAAAGTTACCCTGAGAGATGCCCATGCATCCAGGTACCAAAATTGAACCGGCAGAAGCTGGGCCTCCTGATGTCCTGAAGAAGTCACCTGGAGGGCTGTCTCCAGGGAAACTGAGACAAGAAAAGGCAAACACTGAGGAAGACACGGGTCTGTTGGATTCCTCACATGCCATCCCGGAAGCTGAGGGAAACATGGTATTTATAGGACTGAGCGATAAACTGGTTTTTATACCAGAGGAAAAAACACACAGATCAGAATGAGCACCTCCTAAGCAGGCCTGCTTATGGCGCTCCAAAAATAACACCAGGAAGCAAAGAGACCCAAATCTCCTCAGAGGAAAACTGGCTCGCCCGCACAAAGCAGCCAAGGCGGTGGTCCTCTTGCTTCACACAGATGAGATCTGTGCATCGGTAAGGTCATTTTAAGGAAGCCATACTTCCTGGCTGTGGTGGCGCACATCTTTAGTCCCAGAAGGCAGAGGCAGGTGAATTTCTGTGAGTTCGAGGCCAGCGAGTTTCAGGTTAGCTAGGACTACACATAGAAAGATCCTATCCTAATGAGCAAACGACGAAGTCATGCTTTTTTCAAATCTAAGGTGCTTTTTTTCTTGTTTCTTGACTGTTTGGGTTTTGTTGCTGAACCCAGAACCTTGTGCATGCTAGACAGACTCTACCACTGAACTGTATCCCTAGCCTCTTTATTACTCATTTGGTGGCTGTGTCTTTGCCAAGCCACCCAGACTCACCATGAATTCACTCTGTAGCCCAGGCTGGTCTTGAACCCGTGATCCTCCTGCCTCAACCTTCTGAGTAGTTGGGATTTCAGACTTGTGCCACCAGACCTGGCTTTGAGGGGGGGTATTCTATTGGAATATTTGATGAAGGGAACTTAGGGGTAAGGGAGGGGACAGTGGTGGGGAGGGAAGGGATAAAGATGGCAGACACAGTGCTGCATGTGAACAGACAGGTGGCGTATGGAGAGCTGAAGGGGCCTCCATACAGTCTGGGTGTTGAGATGTGCAGCAGATATGTGGAATCTTCAGTGGCCTACCCTCTGGCCCCCAAGTGAACCTCTGTTCTCTTCATCCTCTGCCCTCCGCCCACCCCCGCCCGCCCTGTGGGAGGAGCAGCTCCATTCTTGCTTCTGCAGCAGCTGGGCTCTGAACTCCACCAGGGCTTTCTTCCCCGTGAGAGCAACCCAGGAACACGGCCCAGAAGGTGGGACGGAAGGGCACAGACCTGAGCCCAGGGCCCAAATCTAAGTTCTAAGGCGTCCTGACAGCCCAAGCCTGTTCTGTGCCTGGGTGGGCTGCACTGTCTTTGTGATGCAGAAGACAGAGATGGTGACAACAGCGGCCTTGTAGCAGAGCTGCAGGAAGGGGTCAGCAAACTGCTCGCTTCTTCTCTGCCTGAAGTGGTGTCCACCCCCAAAGAAGAACCAGGCCACCTTTGCTACCACCGTTACCACCACCACCACCACCACCCACCACCCACCACCCACCCCACCCCCGTTCATCCACCTTTAGGGTGGATTTCAACACATACAAGGAAAAAAGAACAGCAGGGCCAAGCGGTCTTCCTCCCCAGCCCAGTTTCTGCACATGATAATGTTCTCCTTAAACTTTTACCGTGCCCCAGAAAAATCTGAGTATCGGGGTTCCCCTTGCATTTTTTTGCTATTGTTGTTTCATTTGAGTTGTTTTTTTTTTTTTTTTTTTTTTTTTTTTAATAGAGCCTTATTATATAGCCTAGGCTGGCTTTGAACATGGGATCCTTTTGTCTTAGCCTTCTGAGCACTGTTTACAGATGTGTACCAACAGGCCCAGCTGTTGGGTCTGCCTTGTGTGACTGTGTACACATGTGAGTGTAGGTACGTGCCCAGGCTCATTCAGTGAGCTGTCGGAATTCAGCTCTTTGCCATCCCGGATCCAGAGTCTGGGTTCCTTGCTGGGTGTCCACCCCAGGTAGCTCTCAGCCCCTGGGGCTCTCACCACCCACAGGCACCTGAGATCCTTGATGCTGGTTTAGAGGACATCCTGTAAAACAGGGTCAAACCACGGGACCCACATCTATCAAATTTACCAAATGACAGAGGCCAGGAGTGCCACCATGTTCCTGCGGTGAGAATCTTGTCATCAAGGGGCAGGGCATACCCAGGGTGTTGCCCAGAACTGTCTATCATCATCTCGTGTGTCCTTCTACCGTACCAGGTTCTCACATGTCCTCTCCTGAATCTCTGTCCCAAAGACAGGCTCTGTGTGTTCTCTCAGGGCAGTCCCCAGGGAGACAATAGGTTTCTGCTGGGTCAGGCAACTGCATGAGAGACACAGTGTGGGGATCTCGCAGAAGCTCACTGGATGTGATGATCCTGTCACAGTAGGAGGTACGTGGCTCCGTTTCTGTCAATTCGACGCCAGCTACAGTCACCAGGGGCGAAGGAGCCTCAATTAAGGAATTGCCTCCATCAGACTGGCCTGTGGGTATGTCTGTGGGGACATTTTTTTGACTGATGATTGATGAGGCAGGCCCAGCCTACCACGGGCAGTGCCACTGGGCAGGTGGTCCAGGATGGTTTGAGAAAGCAAGTTGAGCAAGCCGTGGGGAGCAAGTCATTGAGCAGTCCTTCATGCGGCATGGTTCCGTGGTCTCTGCATCATTTCCTGCCCCCAGGTTCCTCCCTTGGGCTGTAACCTGTAAGCCAAATCAACCCTTTCCTCCCCAAGTTGCTTTTGATCAAGGTGTTTATCACAGCCGCAGAAACCAAACTAGAAGATGGAGGCATCCTGGTCTTTGGAGCCTCGCTGCACTGAGGGTTCCAGGAGTTGGCAGGGCAGGAGTGGAGGTACCAGGGCAACAGGATTAGGGTAACGAGATAAGCCCAAGGAAGGGCACAGACGCTGCTGTCAGGTGGTCAACCTGCAGCTGCGCTGGCACCTCCCGTGGCTGCCTCCAGACCCACATCTCTGTGCCTTCAGAGAGGCCGCAGGGTGCAAAAGCTGGCCACACCCTGGGTCACAGCCCCACTGTCCCTGTTTGACATTCCTGTGGGGACGAAGCCCATCGTGACCCACAGCCTTCACCTCTTCTCCTGAAAGAGTAACAGCCGCGAGGCCCTTTCCTAGTCTGGAAAACCTCAGAAGCACTGTTCCCACCCAGCCCAGCCCATTCAGAGCAGGTGCAGGACTGTGTGTAGAAGTGACCCAAAGGAGCCCAGTTCTTCCAGTTAGAGACAGCTGAGGGGCTCCTGAGTGTGTGTGTGTGGTATGTGTGGTGTGGTGTGGTATGGTGTGGTGTATATGGTGTGTGTGTATGGTATGTGCATAGCGTGTGTAGTGTGGTGTGTGTGGTATGTGTATAATGTGTGTGGTGTGGTGTGTGTGTGATGTGTGTCGTGTGTGTGTATATGTGTGTGTGGTATGTGTGGTATGGTATGGTGTGGTATGGTATGTATGTAGTATGTGTGGTGTGATGTGTGTGATATGCACTGTGTATGTGTGTGTGGTATGTGGTGTGTGTGTGTGTGTGTGTGTGTGTGTGTGGTATGTGGTGTGTGTGTTGTATGTGGTGTGTGTGTGGGGTATGTGGTTATGTGGTGTGTGTGGGGTGTGTGTGTGTGTGTGTGTGTGTATGTGCGGTATGTGGTATGTGTGGGGTATGTGGTGTGTGTGTGTGTGGTATTTGTGGCATGTGTGTGGGGAGTGTGTATGTGTGTGGTGGGGGCTCTGTGACACAGTCCTCCAGTTCAGGAATTCCAGGACTCTACTGCTGGCCTGGGGCCCAGGTATAACAGCAGGTTCCTCAGCCCACCTTCCCACCCCACTCGTAAAAACATTTTTAAATACCATGCTTTGTGCTCTAAAGACACTGACGTATTTAAGCAGAAGCCATGAATCACAGTAGAGTTCTATAAATAGCACCCTGCTGTTAACAGACCAGTCCTACACCCAGTCTCACTGCCAGATCCTGGCTCCGGCACCTGTTGCCTTCTGTGCTGGTCCCTCAGCTACTTGGCATACCTGGACTCCTGTCCCCAAGGACTTGGATGGGCAGTGTCCACAAAGGCACCTCAAGCGTCATAGCTAATACCAGGATGCACACTGTGAGTCCCAGGTTCAGTGAGAGACCCTGCCTTAAATAAATAAATAAATGAATGAATGAATGAATGAATGAATGAATGAATAAATAAATAAATAAATAAATAAATAAATAAATAAATAAATAAATAAATAAATAAGAAGGTGGAGAACACTAGAGGAAGATGCCCGAAGATGACCTCCGGCCTGCACATGCGTGAACACACAAACCTCCAGGTGTGCCTGCTCTAATACAGGATAGCCATTCTGCCTGTGTTCCTGCCTGGCTTATGTCCTCACAGGCTGGATTTGTCCACCCCAGGAGTTCCATGTCAACAGATCATGGAACCATCTGGCCTCCAGGCACATTGATTCCTGGGACATCCGTCTTCATCATGACTATATTTAGACATTTTCTTAGTTGCTTCAGGACATGGCTGCTTGGGCCTAAGGGTCTAGAAGCCTGGGGCTCTGTGACTTATGGGTATCAGTGGGCAAGCACCTACACACTGTTCTCATTGCTAACAGGAGACATCTGTCTGGAGGGATCCCAGACCTTCAAAACCCAAGTGCTCCCACTGAACTCCACCCTCCAGAGGACCATGTGTACAAGAATAGTGTGCTCGCTACTGTAGGGATACTTTCCCTTGAGAGTCATTCTATTCACCCCAGTAGAGGGGACAATGACCCAGCAAAGAAACAATTCCGTCCAAGCTCAGCATGGTGAAGAAAGGACTTTATTGGGACAACTTACACAAGTATAAGTGAGGAGATATTTACAGGAGCCGCCCCCCAAAATTCATCTCAGTGTGGGACTCATAAAGCTACATCCCTGGAGCTCCCTGCCCAGCATGCAGGCAGCTACCCCACAGGAGACAGTCCTTGCTACAGTTCTTTACTGTTTCAGGGAGGGGCCTGGCAAGCTTCATGAGCCTCCTCAGTCATGTACATTTCTTGTGAGTTTCAGGAGCCTTCCTCTCCCCTCAGGAGGAACTGTTCCAACCAAGAGGGACAGCGGAAGGATAATCTTCTCCCAGCAGATGGATGCCAAAATCAGATGAGTTTACCTACTTGCTGACATGTCATGGGGTGACATCAGGGTCTGTCATCCTAGCCTAGGGGAAATGGTTAGGCTTCTGCCATGGAAACCCACACTGGGACCCACTTGTTGGCAGGTGTTATACAGCAATTTCTTCCTAGATAACACTGTCTTGGAGGGAAGCGCCTTAAGACACAGGATGTTCTAAGGGGAGGTGAAACACTCCATCCTGCAAGGAGGCTCCTTAAGCTCCAGAAATAACTCAAAAACTTCAGGAATTCCCTGAAACTGATCGGATTCACTAGGTCCCTCCTTCCGCATGCTTACATAAGCAGTAAGGACTGTGAGATGACCCAGACAGCTGAGCTGCCCAGAAGAGGCTCAGATGGATTACGAACACTCTCCAACCTGTTGAGCCTCCTGGTGGTTGTGCAGTAGGCTCCAGGCTTCTGTCTTTGGTGAGCTGTCGCCCATGCTCACCAAAGTGTGGTCAGTGGGCTTTGGCACAGTTGAGTCATTTCTGTTCCTGTAACCCCTAAAAAACTCACTGATTCACCAAGTTGGACTTTGGTGTTGAGTAGACAGTTGTTCGTGTCTCCCAGGAATAGCGTCACACAACAGTGAGCAAGCAAGCCCCGCCCCAAGCCACATCACTTCCAAGGGAAGCCTTGTCTCCCGCCACAAACAGCTCCTGCTTCATATTGCTCACAGGCGGCATCGCCTGGGCCAATGTTTCACTTTCTTGGAAAGTTTGGCAGGTGGGCGGTGACATTTTTCAGCTGCTATTTTCATGCATCATTCTTAGTCACTCTGGGCAGCTGGAAGCCAGCAGAAAGCCCTCCCATCATCCAGGGTTGGCTCCTCCCCACTCTCCTGCCTTCAGGAGAAAGGGACCAGTCCCAGTGCAGAGCCCCCCCCCCCCCCCCCCGCAAAGACTGAGCCATGACATCTTCCAGATGAAAGATAAACATAGGCTTTGGGATGGAGCTGAATCCAGAGTAACACCTGGCCTTTTTGAAGATCTGATATAGACTCTATCTCTCTGAATCATCTAGAACATTCTTAAGACTAACAAGTATGGGGTCTTGTTCAAAATATATGCTCAGAGACCATGTCCTAAGGTCTGCGTCCATTAACTAATAAGGGACCCTCAGGCCTTAATCCGTTCATTTGGACATGATTTCATAACCCCGAACTTCTCACAGATGGTAGATCAAAAGCAAACAAATTCCCAGGCTGGAGAGATGGCTCAGTGGTTAAGAGTGTTTCCTGCTTTTCCAGGGGACCTGGGTTCAGTTCCCAGCACCGACATTGGGTAATTCACAACCACCTGTAATTATAACTCTGAGGGATCTGATGGCCATTTCTGGACTCTGAGGGCAACTGCATTGATATATGCATGCCCACACATAGATGTACATATATCAATGCAGAAATAAAAGTAATAAAACTAAATATTTAAAGCAACAAATCCCTAACATGTCCATTGGCACACCTGCTGTAGAAGCTACTAAAGAATTTCATGGAGAGGTGCTGATGAACCCAGAGGTCCCAGGCCTCCAGAATCTTCAGCCTGGCTAGCTGGCCATTAAATCAGAATTTCCATGGTGGTTTCCTACTTCACTTGGCACTGAGCAAACCGAACATTTCCACAAAACACTATTTCCATTTCAGGAGCCATCTTAGTTACTTTCTTATTGCTGTGATAAAAAGCACTACCATCAAGGTAACTTATAAAGGAAAGCATGTAAGCATACGATTCAGGGTTGGAGTCCTTGATCGTGGAGCAAATGCATGGTGGAGGCAGGAACAGCTGAGACCTCACATCTTGATTTATTAGCACAAAGCAGAGAGAGAACATTGGGAATGGCATGGGCTTTTGATACCTCAAAGCCCACTCCCATTGACATATGTCCTCCACAAGGCCATACCTCCTAGTCCTTCCCAAACAGTTCCAACTTGCAACTGGGGACCAAGTATTCAAATACATGAGTATATAGGGATCATTCTCATTTAAACCACCGCATGCCACTCCCTGAATACCATTGGCTATCAGCCACATCATAAAGCAAAATGCATTTAGTCCAACTTGGTCCCCACAGTCTTTCACATTCCCAACACTGTTTGTAAGTTCAATGTTCAAATTTTCTTTTGTGACTCAAAGTAGTCTCTTTTTTTTTCCACTAACAAGAGTTTTATTAAGATAAGAGAGAGAGACCGATGTGCTCAGGCCTGCGGGAAAGACACGTGAATAAAGAGATCTCAAAGCAGTCTCTTAATTGTCAGTAACCCCCTGTAAAAGTCAGAGAGCAATTACACACTTCCAAATATCCAATGGCACAGAATACACATTACCATTCTAAAAGGGAAGAACTGGGGTATAGTGAGGAAATACTGGAACAAAGCAAGACTGAAAGCCTGCAGTAGTTCCACATCAAAGCCTTAGATGGGTCCACCCTTCCGGCCCTGCTGACTGCAGCACACCACTCTCAATTCTGCTAGTTCCACACCCTGCATGCAACTCTCCTGGGCAGGTACCTCACGGCCTTGGCACATCTTGGGGTCTCCATTGCAATTCCGGCTTTGCTTCCACAACTTCACACAATGGCCTCTCAGGGTCTCCAGGCCGGGACTCCCCTGCCACACACCTGGTCTCAGGGGCTCTCCTTAACCTGGGAGGGAGATTCGATGACACCTTTGCTTATGTATAAGGATACATAAAGTCAGAATTCTAAAGTCAGAATCATGTCAACAGTCCTGCCCAGTTGGGCTGCCTATTGGAATGGAGTCTGCCCTCCTTAATCACATTCTTTCATTTGCTGTTTTTTGTTTTGTTTTGTTTTGTTTTGTTTTGTTTTTTGAGATAGGGTTTCTCTGTATAGCTTTGGAGCCTGTCCTTTGTAGACCAGACTGGCCTCAAACCCACAGAGATCTGCCTGACTCTGCCTCCAGAATGCTGGAATTAAAGGCGTGCTGGTTTTTAAGGGCAGGACATTCCTTAGGCCTTTCTTGCCACAGGCCAGAGCCCAGCCGGGTGGGGTCCTGCCTTGATGGTGTCCCCCCTTTATCTTAACACAGGTCAGGCCTCTCTTTGATCTCCTTACCTCTTCCAGGACAAGCCTGGGCTCCAACATGACATTTCCTGGTGCTCTTTTTCTCTTCCAACTGTACATTTTGTGTTTCTTCTCGTCCCATGTGCTCTTTTTCATTATACACTTGCACAGGAGTGGTTACTTATAACCGTGAGACAGAGTCACTATTAGACTGTCTGGAAATCTCCTCTGCCAAAGGAGTTAGTCCATTACTTTTCAATTTAGTCTCAGGCAGATTATTAGGACAAAGGCAAAAAGCAGCCACATTCTTTGCCAAACTACCACAACGGTTTCTAGCTTAGTCAGCAATATTTTTTTCCCTCTGAAACCTCTTGAGCTGGGGCTCCACAGTCCTTGTTGCTGTCAGTGCTACTGTCTTCCCAGTTCCTACCAGGATCAAGCCCATGAAACCTCACTTACAGTGTTCAACTGCTTTTCTAGTCCAAAGTCCCAAAGTATTCCACATTCCTGAAAAAACAAAACATGGTCAGGTCTATCACAACAATACCCCACTCCTGATACCAACTTCTACCTTAGTTACTTTTCTATTGCTGTGACAAAACATTAGGACCAAGGTAACTTTATTTTTACTTTTTGGTTTTTCAAGACAGGGTTTCTCTGTGTAGTTTTTGGTACCTGGCCTGGATCTCACTCTGTAGACCAGGCTGGCCTCAAAATCACAGAGATCCGCCTGGCTCTGCCTCCCGAGTGCTGGGATTAAAGATGTGCACCACCACTGCCCAGCCAAGAAAGAATTTTAATTGGTGTATGGCTTCCATGATGGTGGAGAAAAGGCATGGTAGCAGGAACAGCTGAGAGCTCACATTTTGATCTATAAGCACAGGGGAAAGAGAGAGAGAGAGAGAGAGAGAGAGAGAGAGAGAGAGAGAGAGAGAGAGAGTTCATTGGGAATAGCATCTCAAAGCCCACCTCTGGTGAATTACTACCTCTACAAGGCCACGCCTCCTAATCCTTCCCAAACAGTTGTACCAATGGGGGATCAAGTATTTAAACATAGGAGCCTATGGGAGCCATTCTCATTCACACCACCACAGGGGGCTACAAACACCCCATCTCATTTCTCCCTGTTTCCTTCTTTGTCTAGAGGGGCAGTTCGTTCCCATCAAGAGAGCCCTGGACTCAGGTAACAAGTGGGATGTGAGGGGATGTGATTGAGTATGTCACTGAACTGCTCTGGGTTTGTCATCTGCGAAACAAAACCCCACTCTGTTCATCAAGATATACTCAGCAAGTACCACGTGCAGGGAGCTATTGGAGACCCCCGTGTTAGAGAGTTTGGGCAGGAAGATGGATGATGCTCAAGTGAGAAACTCAAGGGGAGGATTTCAGATGAGATCAAGTGCTCCGAAGACTAAAGCAGGTCACCAGGGCAGTGTGGCTCAGTGGAGAGGGAACTGTCGCAGACCTGCGGTCAGGGAAGCTTTCAGAACCTGCAGCCATAGTACCGCCAAGAGGAAGGGGTGGGGCATAGAGACACTGTGGACAGTCAGGTGGGCTGTAGGGTCCCAAGTAGACAGGGGAATGGACTGCAGGACACCACAGGACAAGAAGATGAACCAAAGGGCCACTGGAAAAGGATAGACTGTGGGGACACCCTGGGGACAGGAAGATGGACCACAGAGATGCTGGATAGGAAGATAAAATGCAGGACAACATGTGGACCAGAGAATGACCACAGGGACACTGGATATGTCTGTCAGTGGTTCTCAACCTGTGGGTCACAACCCTTTGTCGGCCACCTACCAGATATCCTGTATGGCAGATATTTACATTCAGATTCATAACAGTAGCAAAGCTATAGTTATCAAGTAGCAATGAATAATTTTATGGCTGGAGGTCACCACAACAGGAGGAACTGTCACAGCATTAGGAAGATTGAGAACACTAAGATAGACTGAAGATACTATGCGAACAGAAAGATGGACACTGGGGAGGAGGATGGACTAGGAGGACACCATGGGGACAGGAGGATGGGCCACAGAGACCCTGTAGGAGGAAGGAGTTGTCATGACTAACGAGGCCTGACCAACTCACAGGTGGAAATAGGTTTGGGGGCAGGCGACTCAGTGTGATGTCCCCCACTCTTCTGAGCAGCCACGGGAAGCTACCTGGTGTACCCTTCAGGGTACAGATGCTGATCTGGTAATACACCCCTAGAGGTCCAACGGCAGTGGGAAGCCTCTGGCCCGGCTCAGCCAGGCACCAGCTCTGCAGCGGGCTCAGCCGTGCAGCATGGCCACATTTGACAGCACACGCCAAGCCCGGCAGAGTCCCCAGGAAGAACAAGGACAGAGTGCCTACAAACAGAACTTGTCCGCAGTTGGCTTTTGTCTGTGCCTTGTGTTGTCGGAACCTGTCACCTCTGCCACGTCTAGGGTGGGTCTCACTCTGAACCTAGGTTATGTCAATGCTGCTTTAGCCTTAGAGCCGTACAAAATGAGAGTTTGGGGGCCAGCAACATGGCTCGGTAGATAAGCCACTTGTTTCCAAGTCCGAGGACCAGAGTTTAATTAATGGGACCCATATGGTGGAAGAACAAGTTAAGGGGCCTGTTTAAAGTTACACAGCAGGGGAGCAGGAATGAGACGGCCCAGTTGTCCCAGCCCAGAGTGGGGGTATGAAGGACAAGAAAAGATGAACATAGCTATGTGTGCACTGGAGCTGCTCAGAGACACCCAGGGAGCCCAGCCAAAATGGAAAAAAAACACCCAGCAGAGCCTCTGAGTCCCAAGGAATTGGGATGTTGCTATGAGCCACTGAGGCATGGGGATGCCATTTGGTGACAGTTGACGCAGCCTGAATTTGGCTAGCTGGAGCCTCACTGTGGTCCTCTTTCCAAAGGCAGCCAATGCCATCCTGTACCAGGGCACAACAGGCAGAGGGTCTGGTGTTAGAGTAATACCTGGGCCCTGTGAATATGAATGTGCTTTGTCCTGGGGATCATGGATAAATCAGGAAGATGCTTTCAGAACAGGGATCACGGGAAGAGGGCTGTGGACGGGAGACCATCGTGGAGGCTGCTGATCAAGTCTCAGCAAGGGTGATGTCCTTTCACAGAGGCAAGCCCTATGAGAAAGGAGGAAGGAGACGGGGCTGTCACCAGACTGAGAAAGAGGCTAGCCAGAGAGCAGGTGAGGGAACAGGAAGGTTGGGACTCAGCAAGGGAACACTCAAGGCTGGAATCTTCATCCTCTGCAGTAGGAACATCCTGGACACCAAGGGTGGGGGCAGCATCTCCAGGCTCTGCCTGTAGCTCCCCTGCCCAACTGTGAGGGCCAAAAATGTCTCTAGTGTTGCCTAATGTTCCTGGGGACAGAATGACTGTCCTCTCCATTTCCCTAGTCCCTGAGGAGAAGGCAGAAGTGCTGATGGGACTTGTTACTTGTCTCATGGCTGTGACAAACACTGACAAAAGCAACGTAAGAGAGAAAAGGTGTCTTGTGTCTCACAGTTCAAGTGCGAAGTCCGTCACAATGGGGAAGGCATGGCGGCTGCTGGTCATGCTGCTTCCATAGGCAGGAAGCAGAGAGATGAACGCAAATGCCATCAGTTTGCTTCCTCCCTTGGATTCAGTCTGGCACCTCAAACCCTGGGTGGGTGCTGCCTGTCGCTAGGATGAGTAGTCGTCCCACTTTAATTAACCCAATCCAGACACTCCATCATAGGCGTGCCTAGAGGTGGGTCTAAGTCCTGTCAAGTTGACAGTCAAAATTAACTATCATTGGATGAGTGTGATGGTGTACAACTTTAACCCCAGCACTTGGGAGGTACAGACAAATGGATCTCTGAGAGTCTGAGGCCAATCTGATCTACATAGTGAGTTCTGGGCCAGGCAGGGCTACATAGCAAGCCCTTGTGTCAATAAACACACACACACACACACACACACACACACACACACACACACACACACACACACACAGAGAGAGAGAGAGAGAGAGAGAGAGAGAGAGAGAGAGAGAGAGAGAGAGAGAGATATTAACCATCAGTGTTCTTTTGCCATAAAAGACTTGCAAATGAGAGAGTTCTAGGAGATAGAATGGAAAAAAGGAGGCTAGAGATATAGCTTGATGCTTGAGTTCATGTGCAGTATGTGCAAGGCTCTGGATCCAACCTCAGTACTACACAAACAAACAAACAAGCAAACAAACAAACAAACTAGAATGAAAGTGAGGCACAGGGACCAGCCAAGCTCAGTTCAGAAGGCATCATTCCCCATTTGCCAGACTTCACTGTTTGAGCAAGACTACACTCAGGATGATAGGTCTTACAGAGGTGCATGGGAACTTTCCCAAGACTGAGGAACCGCTTTTGAGGAGTCCCTCCCTGGTGATGTTCGTTTGGACAGTTGATGATAAAGCAGGACCCCTGCAAAGGTAAGAGAGAGACCAGCCTGAGGCTTCCATCTCCAGCAGTTAGAAGCAGTCAACTTCAAAGTACTCGGATTCTCTTAGTGCCGAGAGAGAATGAGACATGGCTGAGAGGCTTTGGAGTCACAACAAAGCCAGAGGCGAGTAGGAGGATCAGTTCCTGGTAAATACAGTCATGTGTTCCTTAACAGAGTGGACCCTTTCTGAGAAACTCAGAGTCAGGCAATTGGTGTCACAGACGGTACTTACACAAACTAAGGTGGTCCTGTGTCACCGGTGACATAGCCTATGAGCCCCCCATCACGTGTGGTCAAATGTTACACTGGGCATGGCTGTGAATGATGGAACAGGACAAGAATTCTGGGATGTTCTCCCATCTGGATGAGTCACCAGTCCCCACGAGCCTCCTTACACTCAGTCCACAGGGACAGAGAAGCCGCAGTCTGAGCCAGGGCCAAACTGAGGATCCATGAGTGGCTCAGCCACAAGGCTGCAAGGGGAATGTTCCAAAGGTCTTTCCCTCCTGCATTATTTGTTCCTCCCTGACAACTGTCTAGACGTCTTTGCTATCTGTGACTGCATTATTGTCTAACAACATGTATAAAAAACATATTTAAGATCTCCCTGGCCTGGGGTATGGCTCAGAGGCATAGCATGTGTGAAACTTTATGAAGCTCTGGGTTTGATTCCCCTAGAGTTGAAATGCGAGTCTTGTTAATAATTTCTTCATGCGTGCATGTAGATACAAAGGCTGAGGGTCAACCTTGGATGTTGTCCTCAAACCATTCACCTTGGGGATTTTTTTTCTTTTCTTTTCTTTTCTTTTTTTTTTAAAGACAGGGTCTCTTGCTGAACCTGCAGCTCACCAAATAAGCAAGATTGACCAGCCAGTGAGCCAAGATCTGCCCGTCTCTACTTCCCCAGCACCAGGATTAAAAGTTCATACCACCATCCTGGTGTGATGGTTGGTTTTGTCAACTTGACACAACATAGAAATGCCTGGGGAGAGAGTCTCTATGAAGGACTATTTAGATTAGGTTGGCCTGTGGTCATGTCTGGGGGGGGGGGGTTGTCTTGATTATGTTAATTACTATGAGATGACCCAAAGCATTGTGGGTGGGCTGTACAATGATGGACTGTAACCTGGAACTGTGAGCCAAGTAAACCCATTTTCTTTAGGAACATAAATGAAGCAAAGACACCTGGGATCAATCCTGTCCCCCTCCCCCATGTAGCACGCACCACTTACTGAGTTATCTCTGCAGACCTCATTGATTCCTGTCTGGGTGGCATGTTGAACAGATAATATTTTGTATGTAAAGAATTAAATAAGCCTAACCTTAAAATTATTTTCCTATGTTAATGCTGCTACCACACAATTTAAAGCTACCTGTATAGCCATCTTGCCCTTCACCAATTTCTTCTTTGACATTTACACATGGAGTCTGAGTGGGATACCCTCATTCTCTTTATACTACTGGTTTCTGTTTTAATTGTATTGGAGTCAAAGAATATATTCAATATAATATCACATTTAATAGAGCTTTGTTTTAGAAATAAATGAGAAACTCATTGAGACTCATTTTGTGGACCAGTATATTATCTACTTAAAAAAATCCTCCTATACTTTCTTTTTTTAAGGAATTGTTTTATTTTATGTGTATGAGTGCCTGTATGTGTGTATGTGCACCCTGTGCATGCAGTACCTATGGAGGCCAGATGAGGGTGACAGTCCCTCTGGAACTGGAGTTAGAGATGGTTGTGAGCTGCTTTGTGGGTGCTGAGAATTGAACCTGGGCTTTCTAGAAGAATAGTCTGTGCTCTTAACCACTGAGCCACCATCTCTCCAGCCCCCTGTATTTTCTTTCTTTCTTTTGTTGTTGTTGTTGTTTGCTTGCTTGCTTGTTTGCTTGCTACACAGGGTTTCTCTGTACAGCCCTGGCTGTCCTGGAACTCGATGTGTAGACCAGGCTGGCTTTGAACTCAAAGATCTGCTGGCCTCTGCCTCCTGAGTGCTGGGATTAAAGGCATGTGGGGAAAAGGCCACTGTAGAGAAATCTTCCAGGGCTCTGGATGTCATAAGAGCTTCCTGGGACTGAGGGTTCTGAGATGCTGGACTGTTCTCAGCCCTCAGAGGAGCAGCAGGCAGGCGGCTTGAGGTTGCCAGCGGATGCTGTGGACTCTTCATCTAACGGAACTGGCTGGACTCCTAACCCTTGTGTGGTGTGGTCCTCCTAGGGAGAGATGGTCGTTTGCAGAGCTGAATCAAGAGTTTGCCACAGAGTCAGACAGTGCATCTCACAGACGTGTGCTGTCCTTATTCTCTATAAGAAAACTGTCCACAGCGTCCTTCTGCAGCAGCAAAGCTCTCTTCCAGAGAGGGGAGGCAGTGAAAGACAGACGGACAGCCTGATGCTCTAGGCCTGCCGCTAGGGAGGCTGCAGGAATGGCTGGAGAGAGAGCACTGGGGAGGGAGTTACAGAGTTAGACAGAGCTGAGGCAAATGCTGGAGAGACCTCAGAACAGTGAGTTTCATTCCCGGAGCCCCAGTGTCCACATCTGTGAAACTGAAGCTAAGTGCATCGAGGGTATAAAGTCTCAGCGCTCATGCATGGGATCACAGGCAACGTACAGAATGTTCAGTAAACTCTAATCACAGAGAAACAACAAACAGGTTGGTCTGTGTATGTCTCAAGTATCCCATGGGATACATGTATGCAAAAAAAAAAATTCACTGTGTGTAAGAAATTCAAATTTAACTAAATATCCTAAGTGTGTGTGTGTGTGTGTGTGTGTGTGTGTGTGTGTGTGTGTGTATGTGTGTATGTTTAGTCAGGGGCACGTGTGTGTGCAATACACATGCATCTGTATATGTGCGTTTAGATGCCAGAGGACAACGTCAGATGTCCATTCCTCATGATGGCATTCACCTTGCCCTTTGAAACTAGGCTTCTCCCTAGCCTGGAGCTCAGTGATGTAGCTAGATTCCCTGACCAGCAAGCCCCGAGGCTCCTCCTGTCTCTGCCTCCCCGGTGCTGAGCCACCACACCTGACTTTTCCACATGGGTTGTGAAGACTGAACTCAACCCCTCATGCCCGTAAGGTGAGCACTTTACCAACTGGACTCTCTTCCCAGCCCTCCCTGGGTCCTTCCTAATGAGTACACCAGCCGTAACGACCTGACGTGGCCTCCTGAGAGCTCCCATCTCTAGATACAGTCACACTGGAGGTCAGAGCTTCAATGTGCGTTTTTAAAAAGGTTTATTTTATTGTTGTATGTGTCTGTGCATACATCTTTGTGTGTACGCGCATGCGGATGCAGGTACCCAAGATGGTCAGAAAAGGGCATCAAATTCAGATCCCCTGGAGGTGGAGTTTCGGGAGTTGGTGAGTCATTTGGTGTGGGTGGTGGGAACTGACCTTGGTTCCTTCCTCTGCAAGAGCAGCCAGTGCTCTTAACTGCTGAGCCATCTCTCTAGCCCCTTCAACATGCATTTTGGAGGGACACAATTCCATCAAAAACATGTAAAAAAAAAAAGGTAATATTTTGTGTAATATATATGTTGCTATAACTTTTTAAAAAATGAAAGAAAGCAGCTGGACTTGATGGCTCATACCTAGAATCCCTTCACTTGGGAGACTGGGGCAGGAAGATTGCCTTGAGTTCAAGGCCTATTTGAGTTATATATTGAGTTCCAGCCCAGCCAGGACTACGGAGCAAAATCCTATCTCAGAAACAGACAGTGGGGCTAGAGTGACCGCTCGGTGGTTAAGAGTGCTTGCTGCTCTTCCAATGGACCAAGGTTTGAGTCCCAGAACTTACACTGGCTCACAACCATCTCTAGCTTCAGTTCCAGGGGATCAGACACCTTCTTCTTGTCTCCACAGGCACCAGGCAGACATGCGGTGTATACATATTATGCAGGCAAAACACCCAGGCACATAAAATAAAAATAAACACAAACAAAGCCCACAGAAAGCACATTGTCTGCTTTCTTAAGTCCTCATCTAAGAAGTTTCCTTGAAAAATGGGCTTGCCTGGGAAGGCGCGATCAACCCACTGTGGTGAACACAGCGTGTTTGCCCGCTGCTGGACGACAGCCAACGTTATCTCCTCTCCCTGTAACTGGATTAGCTCCATTAAAAGTGTTTTAAAAAATTAATCATAGAAATCTATTTGTACCCAGGGCACTGCAGTCTCATGGGTACGGAATTCTCATATGTTAATATAATCAATGCCTATTAGATTCTGTGACACTAAGAGGAACAAATAGCCTTAGATTTTCCCCTTAGATCTTCACAGACTTTCTTCCAAGTACTTTACCATCCTGAGAGGCCTACCTGCATGCCCCCGTGGAAAGACAGACTTCTAATTTTTCTATTTGTCGTCTAGAGTGGTGGGCATGCTTCTCCCAGATATTTGGCTAAGGCAGCCCCACTGTGCCAGGTAAAGACTCAGCTTCCAGCTGAGGAAACTCATGCAGAGCTAAAACAACTCCCTCCACTGGGCTCTCACCGGGCCATGCTGGGTGGACACAGAGAGAATGAGAATCTGTCCTTGCCTCTCAGAAACCCCAAGTCTGGTGATGGAGAGAGCTCAGGGGTAAACACTGCAACTTGGAAGGACGCCTTGTTTGCCCATCATGGAGACAGTAAGAAGGGAGATGCACCCAGCTATGAGGAAGGCAGGTGTCCACAAGAGAACATAAAACACACACACACACACACACACACACACACACACACACACTTACACATGAATACACACACGCACTAACATGCACACATGTGTATACACACACACGCACACGCACACACACACTTACACATGAACACACACATGCACTCACGTGCACACTCATGTGTATACACACACACACAAATAAATGTTTTTCTAAAAAATTTAAAGTATAAGAAAAAATGTAAAAGTTAATTCCACAAGTTAATTCCACAACTATTGAAGGTGAGAATCCTGGTGACAGGATTCTCTACTTTAAACACTGCCCCTGTGATGGTTAATCTTGATTCTCAACTTGACTGGATTGAAGGACATCTAGATTAGTAAAGCGGAGCTCTGGCTGTGTTGGGGGGCAGGGGGCGCATTTCTGACCTAGTCCCTGGTTTCATCCATCAATGGGTTCAAAATCTGAATGAATGGTGGGGAGGTGATGGAACTGTGGAAAGTGGAGGATGTTGGTCTCTGGAGAGTGTGAGGGGTGCCTGTGAAGGGTATACTTCAACTCTAGCCTCGTTCTGCTGCTCCTCCACACACTCCCACCTTCACAGATTCTGCCTTACCTCACAGACAGAGTAACAGGGCTAAGGGGCCAGTCACTGAAAGCTTAGAAGCAGGGGCCACAATAAGCCCTTTCTCCCTTTAAATTGCTGTTCTCAGGCATTTGTCACAACAACAAGAAGTCTGACTGACAGTTATATGTACCACTGTCCCTAACACAGGGGATTGGTTCACATCTAGATACCTGTGTGTGAGGAAAGGATGCCCCGCCCCCTGCAAATACTGGAACACACGTTACTACAGTGTTATTCCTACCAGCCCCAGATTGAAAATAACTCAAGAATCCATCAACAGGCATGTGAGTAAGGAAAGGATGGTGTCTGTCCACTGGACCAAGAGATGAATGGATGGAATGATTGACACACGAGGTCACGATGCTGAGGGAAATAAGCCACACTTAGAGCCCAGCTAGTGTGCGTTAGTTCATCTGCAGCTCTAGAAAACACCAGCACATGGGGGCTGGCAGAAAGCAGACAGAAGATGAGGGGCTGAGAGGAGGGGAAAGGGGGGACCAAAAGGGGGCCTCAGAAGCCCGGAAGTTGAGGTGTTCTGTTGCAGTATGGCGTAGGTTCTCAAGCTGAGGCACCTGTCAAAGCTCACCAGGTCGGATAACGTGAGTGGGTGCCACATGCTATACATGTCACCCATCAGTAAAGGAATCCTAAAACCACGTGAGCCAGAGGCAGCGGCACACACTTCTACTTCCAGCATGGAGTTAAGGCAGAGAGGCCTGGAGCTTGAGGAGAGAGCCTCTGCAAGATGATGTCTCAGGCAAACAGACAGAAATGTAAAATGGTAGGGGAAAAGGAAGGAAAAGAATAGGATTTTTTTTTCAGGTGGGGTGTGTGTGTGTGTGTGTGTGTGTGTGTGTGTGTGTGTGCGTGCTCAAATGTGTACATGTGCACATGTTCCTGTACATAGAGGCCGGAGTTACATGCTGGGTGTCTTGCCGGATCACTCTCCATCCTGTGTATTGAGTTAGGGCCTCTCGTGTGGAGCAAGAGCTTGCTGGTGCGGCTAGTCTAGCCAGGCATCCTGTCTCCACCTCCCAGGTGCTGGGATTCCAGGTGGCCCGGCCCACCCCACCTGCCCAGCATTTGCGTGAGTTCTGGGCACCTGAACTCTCGTTTTCATGCTTGCCTGGCAGGGACTCTACCCACCGAGCCATCTGCTCAGTCCAAAGCAATGGTTTTAAAACAACAACAACAACAGCAACTTAATTGAGGTGCAAATAATATATTTTAAAACTGCATATTTAGTATCTCTAATTGGATGTTTTTACGAAGAAAGAATTCCCTGAGGATGGGCCTGACAGATGGCAGGCGAAGGGTCTTTTCAAAAGTGGGGGATAGGAGAGTCTGTAGGAGACTCAGTGTTCTGTATGAGGGGGGCTTGCTCTGTTAGAATGGGGGGCTGCCCCTGGGAAGATCTGTATCTTGCACCCCTGTACTATGAAAAGTTAGGGACTGAATGTGTCACCCCTAAAATTTTTGTTGAGACTATAATCCCCAGTGTAACCACACTTGGAGGTAGGGTCCTTCCAGGGACATTTGCGATTAAATGAGATCATAAGGATAGAACACTTGTAAAATAGGATTAGTGTCCTCAAAAGAAATCTGGAGTACTTGTGAGGACAGAAGGTTGCAGTCTCCTCCCAGGAGCCGACCCTGTGACACTGTGACCTTTGATTTTACAAGGAAGGAAATGGAGGTGGAGAGGACCCAAATGGCTTGTTGACGGACCTGGGATTTAAACGCAGGGTTTTGCGGCAACCTCCCCAACGTTGACACACCCAGAACCATTTCTGTTCTTACCCAGACTGCAGAGGTTTGCCTAATAAAAGCATTTGAAATCCACAACCATTGCCAAGTTGGAAGGTCACATGACCCAAGACAGGGACACTGAAAAGGTATCCCACCCCAACTGGCCTGAGCATCCTTCCCTAGCCCAGAAGAGAAGAGAGCTTCCTCTAGGAGGCCAAATCCAAACTGCTCTCCAGCGCCATCTAGTGACCTGGAGGCATGCAGTTCAGTGCTTTGGGCTTGGCAATGGTCTGGAGGTGGCAGGGAGAAAGTCCTCCAATAAGAGTCTCCACAGACAGAGACAGGCTGTAGGACTGTCCCCATGGAGATGGGGCTTGGGGACAGTAGGAATTTACATGAATATTGAGTGTCTCACTGAGAAAGGAAAAAGTAAGCCTGTGTGCATCGCAGCAGTAGTCCCAACAGCCAAAAGGTAGAATCTAGCTTAGACAAACCCCGGGTAGATAATGGTTGAACATCTGTGGCGGTCCATACAACGGGATTCTGACACATCCTGTATGGACCTTGAGTTCAGTCACACTGTTATTTATTAAGCGGCGCAATGTTTACCGTGTGAGAGAAACCACAAGGCACAACAAAACCCACTATAAAAGTTTATTAAGGGGAGGGAATAGAAGGGGTGTGCATAGGCCTATGGAATGACCGTGCAAGAAGAGTGAGAAGGAATACGAGGAACCTGCTTTTATAGGTCCCACCACCCACCACCCACCCCCACCCCCGCACATGCGCATATGGGCTTATGTGGCCACAGCACTCAATGAGCATGGGTTGCATGATCACACTGCGTGCAGATTACGTAGGATGTAAGGCCCTGGGATGACTAAGCATCTTGCCTAGCTACTGGACAGCGCACACGCAGTCATGTAGCCGAGAGAGTGCCTAGGAATTCTAACACACACAAGGACAAACATCGTGTAATTTCACTTGTATAAAATACGCAGATCTGGGGATATGGCTTGGTCGTAGAACATTTGCCTAGGATGGTGAGGCCCCAGATTCCATCCCTAGCACTGAAAAAAAAAAAAAAAAAAAAGGTTTTTGTTGTTGTTATTGTTGTTTAAACCGATAATCACATAAAGCAGCACTGAAGTTTGCCAGGGAGAAAGAAACAGGAAGTGATGATTCCAGCAAGAGGGAGAAGAGGTGGGGCCAGGGGCAAGGGCTATTATTTAAATAAGGAGAGGGACTTTCGGGAAGAATGACATCTGACATGGGTCCCTGGGCATCAGGGACCCTAGCCAGCTCCCACAGAGGCTGCTGAGAACCCCCAAGCTGAGCCCGCATCTAGAACACAGCCTTCCCACTGCACTCCATCCAGAGACGATGTAGCCTGAGGGCAGCCCTCACCAGAGCCCACACCTCACATTTTCCACTCACTGTCTTGGTAACCATAAGATAAACAAAGCTCTCTTCGTTGTAAGTGAGCCTGCCTCCCAGAGGCCAAGAATAGTCACAAAGCCCCGAGTCTCCTCTGGATGGAAACACGGAGCCCAGCCTGCCTACTGAGAAGATTATATATAAACCCCGACAAACTGACCCAGACAGCACTGAACAGAGTGTCTGAACTGCGGTCTTGAAGTTCATTTTCCACTTTAAAAAAAAAAAAAAAGGATTCTCGGGGAAATAGCTGATGAAAAAAAAAAATCCTGTGCAAGAGAAGTGTGAAATGTTTTGTCATTGGAGACAGCCAGAATCTGCTGAATGGCTGCTAAGATCATACCAAAAGGACTCGGGAGATAACACAATTTCCTCCCTGACTAGGAGTGTCTGATTTGAACTTTAACAAAAGGGAATCGTAGCAGTGGATTGAGACTACAGAATATGCTTAAGCCCATGAGCTCACAGTGATAATTGAAGTGTGTGAGCACCTCTGGGACACGTGAACGGGGACTCATTTGTTACCTTGAGAAAACGCAACTGAGGGAAAGAATGGAGCATTTCCTACACAGACTCTCCTACCAGGTACCTAAACAGGATGAAGGGAGGAATCTCTGTTAAATATTTTAATTTTTATGTTTAATTATGTTATGGGCACACGAGTGAAGGTGCTGGATCCCCTGGAGTCGGAGTTACAGGTGGTTGTAAACTATGCAGTGTGTACGCTGGGAACTGAATTCTGTCCCTCTGCAAGAGTGGTACATGCTCTTAGCCTCTGAGCCATGTCTCCAGTTCCAAGGGCTCCATCTCTTGATAGAAGGATGGTACTCACCAAAAGAATCATCAAATATGGCCATATTGTAACACCCAATCACTCACAGATCTTGGCCAGTACCTGCCACTATCACGAAAAGAGACTTAGACATAATGACCCCTCCAGTGGAAACAGAGCATGACCCCTCCAACAATAGCAAGCGTGGTGGCTAACTCTTGTAACCCCAGCATTGGAGCAACTGAGGCAAGGAAATCATGTGTCCCAGGAACACCTGGGCTACACAGAAAGATTTTATCTCATAAGCAAGTGAGACGACTCAGCTGGTTAAGGCACTTGCTACCAACCCTGGTGACCTGAGTTCAAACCCCAGGACCCACATGGTGGAAGGAGAGAACCAACTTCCACAAGTTGTCCTCTGACCTCCACACATGTCCTGTGTGACACACCTTCCCTGGCATACACACAAATTAATAAAATAGAATGTAATACATTTTTAAAGGATTCCATCTTTCAACAAAAATGCAAACTGGTTTCATGCCAAGAGTCCTCTCAGAGGTGCTGGAGGGAACTTGGAGCCTTGGTGTGGACTCCCAGGGAACAGCAGATAGGATAATACAAAAGAGCTCTTGAGAGATCTATCTACAAGTCCCCGATAGGCTAGCGGCCCCAGCCCCCTGAAAAAGGGGAAAAACAAAACAGAAAGGAAGCTTGTAGATTAAAATGTCATTTCTACTAGGCAAGTGTTAACTGTATGTCCATGCTTGTCGCGGTGATAAGATGATTAAAAAGTTCAATTCTACTTTCCACTCTTTTTCTGAAATAAATGGGCCTCACTGGTTACTTCTATGCAACTGTGACCCCAACACCTGAGAGAACACGGGAAGGGAGAGAAGACCTCTCTTGTCCCACATATTCAAAGGGTTTGGTCCCTGGTCCCTTGGTCCCATGCACTTGGGCAGAGCATGCTGGTGGGAGGAACATGTGGAGAAGGCTGTTTACCTCATGGCAGACAGGAAGTAGAACAGAGAAGCAACAGGAAGGGGCCAGAGCCAGATACAGTACCCACACGCATAGCCCCATGATCCACCTTCTCTAACCAGTCCCACTACCTTCCAATAGTCTATTCAAAAGTGTTTAGAATTTCTATTTCTTTTTTTTATTGAGGCAGAATCTGAGTCTCACAGTGACCACACTCACGCAGGGTAGCCTGACACCCTAAGAGGTTGGCCTCGAACTCACATGCAACAATCCTGCCCCCAGCCTCTTGAGTCATTAGGATTACAGGAATGCATCACCCCGCCTAGTCTTATTTTTTATTTTTCATTGTGTGTCTATGTGGGTGCCTGTGTGTGAGTATGTGCATGTGAGTGTGGATGCATGCTTATAGAGGCCAGAAGATGGCATTGGAGTCCCCTGGAGCTGGAGTTCCAAGCAGCTATAAGCCACCTGCCATGGGAACTGAACTCAGGTCCTCTGCAAGATGAGTATGCACTATTAACTGCTGAGCCATCGTTCCAGTCTATTCAACATTTGATTCTATCAGTACGTTAAGCCATGCAGTAGGCCAGAGCCCCCGTGATCCAACTGTCTCTTGAACCCCAACCCCAACACACCAGGGTGTGTCTAATGACCCAGACATCTCTCAAGCCAATCAAGTTGACAATCAAGATTAACCGAGAAGTATGTTCAGGGTTCATACTGGCCTTGGGGAGTTCAGACCCAAGTGGTTCATGGGCCCATCTAGACTCCCTAATCTGTGGTAGGCAATTGCCCTGTGTGCTGAGATCAAGAGATCTGTTACTCGCTTAGGAATCTCCTGCCTGTCCCTATACTAGGATGGGGATGCCAGAGCAGTGTGAGCCTCTCACCAAGGTTCAAGAACCCACTGTGTGCCAGGCTCTGTGTGTACATGAACTGTCTCCTGTGGCCCAACTAAAGGCAGAGGTCAAGGCCTCACCTCTCCCTCCCTAAGGCCTGTGGCATGCGGAATTAGTGACCTGGGTCCTGCCCCCGGTCAGACACTTCAGAGCACTCTGAATCCTGTTGGATGTCTTATGTTCTGTATCAGTGAATGTTCCATCACTTTGATCCAACACCATGACCAAGGCCACTCACGGAAGGGTTCCTTTGGCTTCCGAGTCCAGAGGGGGGTTCCAGTCCATCATGGCGGCAAAGCATGGCAGCAACAGCAAACATGGCGGCTGGAGCAGAAGCCAGGGGCTCTCATGGTCAACTGCAAGCAGAAAGCAGAGAGAGACAGAGACAGAGACAGAGACACAGAGACAGAGACACAGAGAGACAGAGAATTGGGAACGGCATGTAGCTTTTGAAATCGCAAAGCCTACCCTCAGTGACAACTTTCCTCCAACTAGACCACACCTATTAAACTTAGCCAAACAGCACCATCAACTGGGGTAGCCTGGACCCTGGTCCAAGCCAGTCTACCTGAACCAAGTTTCTGATGTCCTTCAAGAAATCTGGCAAATAGCCCCAGCCAGGCGACCCAAGACCAGGCTCTGCCTTAGTCCTGCTGGCCCCTCAGCTCCCATTCTAGGCTTGGGAGGGGGGTGGCAGCGGGGGGTGGGGATGGGGGTGGGGAGACCAGCCCTTGCAACTTCCCAGCCCAAAGCTCCCAGTCTGACCTTCAACACATCCATCTAGACATCCTCCTGCCTTGGAAATATTCCTCCTGACCAAGCAGCTCTATATTTCTGGCATATATTTCCATCAGAGTCTTGGATGAGGCCGCAATGTTCCCATAAAGCAGATGAGAACCAAGTAAGCGACTGTCACTGTGAAATAAAACCATTTTGCAACCTGCTTGGTGGGGTCAGTGCCAGGTGTCCAGTGTGAATCGAGTACTTACTCTAAATGTGCGAGGCATAAGGGATGACTCTTAGCTTCGAGACATGGGAAAGTTACCAGTAGAATTGGGAGCTGAGATTCCCAGTGGGGATACAAGTTCAAAGCCAGTTGCTATGATCCCTGAATAGTCAGTCCCCTGGTCTGCCGGGTAAGTGGCTGGACTCCCAAGGCCTGTGATCTGGGCCTACACCTTTGTTCTGCTTCTGACTAGGCTCATGGACAGGGTGGATCATTAAACATCTTCTGCCTCTGTTTGCTCATTTGCAGAATGGAGCTGACATTAGCTGGCTTCCCTTAGCACGCTGTTGAACTACACTGGTCGACACAAAGGATTTAGAAGGGGTTTCGTGGCAGGTGGTTCAAGACCCCACAGCCTGTGCCCAGCACACGTTGGCTGTTATCGCTATCGACAACAAAGTTGTCACTGACAGCAGCTGCCGCTGTCACCGGTAAGGAAGAAGGACAGAGAGAAGTATCGTTCACCAAGCAGCCCTGTCGAGGTAACCTCTGGCTGTGTGCTGAATGGCATTCACAGTGCAGTGCACACTGACCCGGCCTGCTGTTCCTCAGGGCATTACAAAGAATTTTCTGAGATTGGGGTCTGGATGCCAGCCACACAGAAGGCTGTCGGCGGAGATGTGGAAGAGGACTCGGTGATATTTACAAGTCCATTAAGTGCAGAAGTGGTTAAAGGGCTGGAGTTCCAGTAAACTGCCTGCCAATTTTCATCCTGCTGGGTTTTGTGCAAGGCTGAGCCCTCTCCTTCTCACTTCCACTCCCTCCCTTCCCAAGCCCTGAACAGACTGTTGAGGTCTTAATGATTCTGGAGAGCTATTATGAGCTCCTGGGTGAAGAAGATGATTTTCTTTACAAAGTGGTGTGTGTGATTTTCACTACCAGTGGTGATATCGGCAAGAATCATTTCGGTCACCGTGTGTGTTAAACTTCTCTAAGCATGGATTTACATGATTGTAGATGGACCACTCTGCTCCGTGAAGTAAATCCTGAGTGCTTTTCAAACTAGGCTGAATATATAGCACAGCCATCAATTTCTGTCTGGGAGATGTGGGATTCGGACACCATCTTCCCTCATTCTGTGACAACTCAGGAAAAGAGACACAAAAGGGTGGCCAGACCAGGAGGCGTGCACTCCGCCTCTCCTCCTGGATCATACGCACAGATACGGCCAATAAAGCCGGGCATTAGCGGAGCCAGTCTTGGCCCCCAATGTTATTCGTGCAGCCATAGGGTTACGGTCTTCTAGAACAGTGGTTGGGGTTACAGTGGGCAGACTGTTTGACAGTATTTTAGGGTCCACCTGGCTCCTTGCCCTGTCATCTCCCTATCCCCTGTGTGGGAGTCCCCAGGGCCATTAGCACAGAGCTGCCCCCAGCTCCAGAGGCTAGCTTGGTCTGTCTTGATTCAGGCACTTTAGTGGGGCCCCTCACCAGTTTCCCAATCATGATCACTGGGACATTGGCCCAGGCAGTTATAAAGCTATGCAGACGGTGTGAGCCAAGCCAGGTATGAAGGATAAAAGACGCCAGTGGCTGGTGTGGCTGGTGAGAGGCAGGGTGCACCCCAATAGAGACCATCAGCAGAGACTCTCCTAATTTTTTTTTTCATTTCTCGGGTTTTCTGCAATGAGCATGCAAAGACAAAAAAACAAACAAAACATGAAACAAAACACACATGCACATGAATAAACAAACAAACAAAAAAAAACCCCACCAGATCTTAAGGAGCAAATTCTGAGGCTGCACCAACCTCCTTTTCCAGCAAGAAGACTCAGGTCCAGGCACGTTGTAAGCTACTCATATCAAGATGAAGACATATGATGAGCATGGTGACGCACGCCTTTAATCCCAGCACTCAGGAGGCAGAGGCAGGCAGATCTCTGAGTTTGAGGTCAGCCTGGTCTACAGAGCGAGTTCCAGGACAGCTGGGGCTATACGGGGACATAACAGAGTCCAGGGTTTTTATCTTTTTTTAAAAAAAATATTTATTTAGTGATAATTGCTAGTAGTTGGTTCTCTCCTTCCAACATGTGGGTCCCAAGAATCAAACTCAGGTCATCGGTCTTGGCTGGAAGCACCAAACCCCAGGCATTTTATTAAAAAGTGCAGGGGTGGGAGTATCAGGGGGAGGGAAAGAGTCCAGTCAGTACAATGCTTGCCTTACAAATGTGAGCTTTATCCTAGGAATTTGTTGAAGGAGGAGGAGGAGGAGGAGGAGGAGGAGGAGGAGGAGGAGGAGGAGAAGGAGGAGGAGAAGGAGGAGGAGAAGGAGGAGAAGGAGGAGAAGGAGGAGAAGAAGGAGAAGGAGAAGAAGGAGAAGAAGGAGAAGAAGGAGAAGAAGAGGAAGAGGAAGAGGAAGAGGAAGAGCCAGGCTGAACAGCCCTGCTCTCTAGGTCCTAGCCTCCAGGGGCACATCCCATGCAGCAGCTCTCCCCAACCCCGAAACCATCCCCTGCCATGTGAGCTACCACAGGAACTGCCCATACCTGCAGGAGGAGGTGAGTGTCTGGGCTCCCAATTGGAGAGCCCTGCTCACTAGGCCCTAACCCCCAGGGACACATCTTGCACCTCTCCTTCTCCCAAAAAGCCCCAGAGACCCGGCAGCACCCTCCCCACACCCCCAAACATTCCCTGACACATCAGTGATCACCTAAGGCACAGACCCCACCTGCACTGATTGGAGGAAGAGATGGGTAGACCACAGTGTAAGAATACATTCAACAACATAAAGAGCAATACGACACCACCAGAACCTAGTGGTTCTACAACAGCAAGATCTGAACAACTCAATGTGGAAGAAGCAGAAGAAAACAACCTTTAAAAAAAAAAAAAGTCAGGTGTAGTGGTTTTTTTATCCCAGTGTTGGGAGGTGGAGTCAGGCACATCCCTGGGACTCTGTGGCCAGCCAACCTCACCTACTTGGTGAATTCCATGTCAGCAAGACACCATCCACTGTCAGCAAAAGACCACATGAGGGTGTTCTCTGACCTCCACATGGACACACACACACACACACACACACACACACACACACACGTGAACCCTCACACATACTTGCACCCCACGCACAAACATGCACACACAAAAATGTATGGGAGAAAGGGCACAGTTGAGGATCAGAGAGTCCTTGGGTTCCTGTCCCATGAGTGGGGGCTAAAGCCACTTGCTGACCCTGAATCTCATAAATCCTTGCTTGCAAGCAAAGGCTGGCCCAGCCTCCGGAATCCACACCTTCCGTTTCCTCCCTGCCCAGGCCTCTTCTCTTTCCATTGGTCACTGCCACTTGTCCCGTCTCCCACTCTGTGCGATTCTGTTTGGATGTCCCTATGTCTCCCGGGTCTAGGTGGGTTCAGGGACAGCTAAGCTAAAGCAGGCACAAAAGGCCTGAAAGGGGTGGCGCTAAGGATTATGGGATACGGGGGCTGCTATTTTTGTGGCTACCTAGGGAGAGCTTGTCGGAGGATGAAGCCAGCAGGTGAGAACTGAGCAGAGAGCTGGAGAGGAGGCCATCCTGGGGCTGGCACCAGAGCCTGAGCCCTGGGCTCATCCTGGCTGACCTTGGCAAGCCTTTCAGACCTCCCTTTCCGCCTGAAACATGGGGAGCCATAAGCAGAGGCTTTTGGCTTGCAATCCCAGGCTCCACATGGAACTGAATGTTTGAGTCAATACTTTAAAATCTGGATTTCATCTAAAACAGTTCCCGTGGGAACAATACAGACACTCTGGTTATAGGCAGCCTGTGCCCTTCACAGTTCAGTCAGGGACCTGTAAGGAAACAGTCCGCCATTTCTCCCCCGACTGAGGCTAGGTGTGTTAACACCTGTGACTGTTGGCTGGCATTCAGCTTGACGTCTCAGGCCATCTTCTGTAACACTGCGTAGTTTATAGAGAAGAGGTTTGCAACCCTGGGCTAAGATGAAGACGTGGGAGCAGCTTCTGCTTTAGAGGCCATGCTCTGCATACAAGAATTCCATCCTTGTCTTCATAGGGGATATGCTCTCCTTACCAACCTCCTCTTCACTGAGTTATACCTCCCAACACCATTGCATTGGGGCTCGAGCTGCCAGTACACGAATTTGGGGGCACATCCATACCATTACAACACACACACACACACACACACACACACACCATAGCAACACACACCATAACACTCCCCCATTCATACGCATACACACATTCACATTCAGACACATACATGTGCCTACACAATACACACACAAACATATACACATGTACATGCATATACATACATACAAGACACATTTATACATACAAATGTACACACACATACACCCACCCTTCTGGTTTTATTTGAAGGCCTCTTATGAATCTGAGCTATGGGTTTTAACAACAACAACAAAAAAAACCCCAAAGAGATAGGGTTTCTCTGCACAGCCCTGGCTGTGCTGGAACTCTCTCTGTAGACCAGGCTGGCTTCAAACTCAGAGATCCACCTGCCTCTGCCTCCCGAGTGCTAGGATTAAAGGTGTGCGCCGCCGCCGCCGCTGCCACCACCACCTGGCATGGATTTTAATAAATTTTTAAATATTTTTCCCCCATAAAGATCTCTAAAATTCGATGACTGCATCATTCAATGGCTACGTTTTCCCGCCACCCTGATTTACAGTTCTTCATGTCCTACTATAGAGTTGGCTGCCCTTGGGAGGGCACCAACGTGCCGAGAATCTCTAAAGGTGCAAACTGAGGAGGCTGCTACCAGCCGGTCTCCCTGCAGCCCCTTTATCAGTCTCTCGTGGAGACTGTCACTTAGGATTCCTTCACTGTGAACGGTGTTAAAATGTACCCACCGGCAGTCCACAGATCCCAGAACAGTGGGGGGCGGCCAAGCTTTAAAGGCATGGTCTGCTTCCACCCCAGTACCCTCAAGCAGGTGCTGGGACGGTGTGTCATGGAAGGAAGAGAACAATGAAGTCTTGGCCCCCTCCCCTTCAAAGGCCATCAGGCACTCCACTGACAAACCCCTTCCTCGAGGCTTTTACCCCCTACTAGCCCCAGGGAACTGAACTGGCAACACACCTTGCTTTCCTCAGAAGTGATTAGAGCAAACTTACTCTCTGGGGGAAGGTGATGAGGAGGGAATAGACAGACTGAAGTATCCCAGGCTCGTCTCTGGAGATGTAATTAGTCTATCTTGGCAATCGCTCATTTTTAACTCTGTCATAATTTTCCTCAGCAGGTTAAGCTGCCGAGAGAGAAGTAACAGCTATTAATTAGTATGCAGATTCATCAAGCAATAAGGAACAGGAAGAAATTGGTCTGGGAGTGAAAGATAGAGATTATTCCAAGTTGCCTCCCACCCCAGGGTGATGGGTCTGGCGGCTGGACTTGAGGGGAAGTCAGTCTGCTGTCCTCTCAGGCCCGGTGACAGTAAGACACTCTGGTCACAGGATAGTGAAGGGTCAGCCTCCTGAGTTACAGAGTTGCCAGTATGGCCACAAGATGTGAGAGCTGTTATTCAGGGGGACACCCTGTCCTGTCCAGGTCCAACCCTGGTCTGCTTCCTTCTGTCATTGTTAAATGCATACAGATATTTAACTTGTCATTTAAACTTCTCTTTAAAAATTTATTGTATTTGTTGAGAGAGGGAGACAGACAGACAGAAACAGAGAGAGAGAGAGAGAGAGAGAGAGAGAGAGAGAGAGAGAGAGAGAGAGAAGCACAGGCAGACAAAAACACAGAGATATCAGGCTTGGCTCAAGCACCTTTACCCACCAAGCTGTTTCTCCAGACCTAAACAATATTCTTGATCAGAATATAAACTTTAGGGTAAAAGCCACAGCCACCCCAACCAAGTCCAAAACTGATTTTTTTGAAACGGGGTTTCTCTGTGTAGCCCTGGCTGTCCTAGAACCCCCTCTGTAGAGCAGGCTGGCTTTCAACTCAGAGATCCACCTGCCTCTGCCTATCAGGTGCTGGGATTAAAGGCGTGCACTACCACTGCCGGGCTCTGAACTCCTATTTCAATACTTACGTAAGCATCTTTCGTGCTTTGAGAGCCATACACTTCCTGTCCAGTGAGTGGGAAACTGTGTGTGGTGAGTTTGAGATCAGAAGGAGACAGTGGGATAAAGAGGAACCAGAGGATGGAGAGTCCCCCTTGGGACAACCTCAGGACACCGGGCTCTGGAACCCCTCAGTGGCTCTCCAAGTGTGATGAACGTGATGGAACTGTCTTGGATGTCTGGGTCTACACTGATCTACTTGGACTCTCCTGAAACTTACTGTTTTGCCTCCCGATGTCAGCAAGTCCTTCACGATCAGTTTGAGCCATGGGGTCACACGGGGTCAGCTTGAGGAGAGATGCCAGTCTTCTTCATCAGGGATTCAGTATGCACTGAGCCTCTACTGTGAACAAGACGTGGAGTCAGCGCCTGTGTGTGTGCAGGGGTGGGGTGGAGAGTAGGCTAGACAGTCAGAAGGACAGAGGTCAGACCTTGTTGACTGAAGCTTGGGATAGGATGGCAAGAGCTTTAGCTAACAAGTAATTACAGTACAATGAGGAACTATGGGAGGGAGGACAGAGGCAGGGGGATTCCCGATGCTCGCTGGCTAGTCAGTCTAGGCAAAAAGGCAAGCTTACGGTCACTCAGGGATGCTTTGTTTTAAAATAAGGTGAAGAGTGGCAGAATAAGACACAATGTTGACTTCTGACCACATGTACACACATGTATATAACACACATACAAACACATACATGCAAGCTTGCACACACATATGAGGGAAAAAATGTGTGGCTACACATAGAAAGGCAGTGAGAAAATTTATAAAAGTCAGAAACTAGAGGATTGGAGAGACGGCTCAGTGGTTAGGAGCACTGACTGCTCTTCTAGAGGACCCGGGTTTAATTCCCAGCACCCACATGGCAGCTCACAACTGTCTGTAATTCCAGTTCCAGGGGACCCGACACCCATGGCAAAACACCAACGCACATAAAGTAAAAATAAATAATTTTTTTTCTTTTTAAAAAAGCCAGAAACTATACTGGAGGTTTCCAAGGCCCCAGGAAGAGAGGGGTTGTGAGCTGTTATCTAATGGGTAATGATTTCTGATGGAAAGTTCTGGAAATGGATAGTGGTGCGGGGTACCTGACACCATGAATGTATTTAATGCCCCTGAGTTGTCACTTAGCCTCAAGCCCTTAAACATGCGTCAGGACAGGGCTGCCAGCTCATTCCACAAGACCAGTGTCACTCTGAAACCAAAACCAGACAAAGGCAATGCAAGGAAACTACCACTCCACATCTCTTCTGAATGCCTCAGCAAAATGCTAGCAGACGGTCCAGAAGCCCATAGGGAGGCATTCACACCGTGACCAAGTGGATTTGTCCTGGAATTCACAAGGATTCTTATCCCGGGGACGGAGATTTGGCTTAGCATCCAAAAATCAATTATGATACACCACAGTAATAGGATAAAGGACAAACCCCACAAGATCGTCACAGCAAGAAAAGGTGCTTGGCAACTCTAAAAGCCTTTCACAAAAACACTTCGCAAACCGGAAATGAAAGGGAATGTCCTCAACTGGAGAGAGGTGATCCGTGAAAAGCTGGTTACACCACACTTGAGGACAGGAGCTGAACCCCTCCCTCTCAGGTCAGGAACAAGACAAGAGCGTCTGCCCATACCACTTACACGCAGCATGTCACTGGAGGATCCAGTCCCGGTGGAGACAGTGATAAGAGAGAGACACAGGGCACCTGGATGACCCAGAGGACCCGAGACCGAGTACGGAAAATGGTAAGAGAGTGACAGCTACGGGAAGTAGTGAGCAGATTCAGGAGAGTTCTGGGCTTCGAAGTCAGGGTCAAGTTCAATGGCATTTCTCCAGTGAGGCTGTGAGACTGGGATAAAGGGGAGGATTCTGGTGATGACAGCTTCAGTAAGGATGCGAGGTTTAGGATGGCAGTCCACAGAAGTAAGGAGCAGTACACTGAAAACTACAAATGTTTTTCATAAAAATTAAAGACTGCCGGGTGGTGGTGGCGCACGCCTTTAACCCCAGCACTCGGGAGGCAGAGGCAGGCGGATCTCTGTGAGTTCGAGGCCAGCCTGGGCTACCAAGTGAGTTCCAGGAAAGGCGCAAAGCTACACAGAGAAACCCTGTCTCGAAAAACCAAAAAAAATTTAAAAAAAAAATTAAAAAAAAAATTAAAGACCAGAAGCCATGTTTGGTGATGGATTCCTTTATTCCTAGCATTTGGGAAGCGGGTGGTGGTGGGGCGGAATCTCTGACTTCAAGGCCAACCTTATCTACACAGCAAATTCCAGACCAGCTAGAGCTACATAATAAGAAAGAAAGAGAGAAAGAAGAGGGGAGAGAGAGACAGAAAGAAAGAGAAAAGGAGGGAGGGAGGGAGGGAGGGAGGGAGGGAGGGAGGGAGGAAGGAAGGAAGGAAGGAAGGAAGGAAGGAAAAAAGAGAAGAATGAAAAACAAAAAAACCAAACAGATGAACAATTATCCATGTTGGAAAATTTATTGATTGGATGACAATAATTCCTAGTCACTTTTTCTGGTCTTTTTGTTGAAATTAACAAGTTGATCTTAAAACTTGGAAGAAAACACAAAAAAGAACAGATTTGGAAGACCTAACTTCCTGATTCCAAATTTTACTACAGACTATAGTAACCAAGTCAGTGTGGGACTCATCTAAGAATGAACATCAACAGAACAGAACTGATGGCCAAGAACTAATGCTTCACGTTCATGGCCGGTGATTTTGCTACGTATACAAAGGTTATGCAGTGGGACGAGTCTTTCTAACAGTTGATATTGGGACTAGATATTCAAAGACAACAAAAATGAATGGGACCGAGGAGATGACTCAGCCTATAAAGTGCTGCCTAAAAAGCAGGAGGGCCTGAGTGTGGATCCCCAGCACCCACCCAGAAAGCCAGGAGTGGTGGTACACCCAATGCTGAGAAGGTACAATGGTGGAGCCATGGGGCTCAGGGCTCGCCTATTTAATTAGTGAGTGAGCTCCAGGTTCAGTGAAAGACTATCTCAAAAACCAAAGTAGAGAATGATTATGGAAAATACTTGATGTCAACCTCTGTCCTCTACACACATACACATACATGCACACAACCATACAAACATGCTCACATATATACACTCCCCTCCACAGAATGACAATTATTGTTTGATTGATTGGCTGGTGATTTTTTTTTTAAGACAAGGTCTCTCTACATAGCCCTGACTGTCCTGAAACTCACTCTGTAGACCAAGCTGGCCTCGAACTTACAGAGACCCCCCTGCCTCTGCCTCCCAAGCACTGGGATTAAAGGCATGTGCTACCACACCCGGCCTCAGAATGACAAATTTTTAAAAATCAGAACGAGGTAGATGCAGGGTCATGACAATGGGAAACTCCATAATGTGCAGAATTGCTGGAGTGCAAGGGTCAGAGTCAGAGAGTAAAATAACAAGAGGGAAGGGTGCTGAAGAAGGGGGCATGGTACAGCAAGCTGATGTCCCCAGATCCAGAGAGGGTCTAGGGCAGACAGCAAAGGAAGGGCGGAACAAGAGGAGCAACCAAGTCCTAACATCATCCGTGTGGATCAACAGTGAGTCTGCTGGGGAAAGAGAGCCCCAGGCCAGGGACGAAAGCTGTCAGTGACAGGGACAACAGAAAGTTACAGCAGCAAGAACAGAGGGTTGCTGGGAGTGGGCCAGATGATTAGTGAATGGCTGCTGCATTATTACCCACAGTTTAGGGGTGTCTAGAGATCAACTGAATGGTTCTCCTTCACGTCCCCATTGGAGATGTCTCGCCCATAATGGCTTTGCCTGTGTGCCTGACACGTTGGTCAGGATTGTTGAGATTGATCGAGTGTGTGCTCACGCTCACACTCCTCTCTTCTGTCCTTCTCCCTCTCCCCCTTTTGTTTCTCTCCCCTTTATGACTAAATAGTAGACTCTAACCACATGGTCTCTCTGTCAGGGTAGCTAGACCTCTTGCAGGGTACATCAGGGCTCCCCCGAAGCACAGAAACATACCTTTTTTTGTTTGTTTGTTTTTTGTTTTTTTTGAAACAGAGTTTCTCTGTGTAGTTTTGATGCCTGTCCTAGATCTCGCTCTGTAGACTAGGCTGGCCTCAAACTCATAGAGATCTGCCTGGCTCTGCCTCCCGAGTGCTGGGATTAAAGGCATGTGCCACCACCGCCCAGCTGAAACATACCTTTTAAGACCCAGAATCAGCCTGGCATCCCTTGGCTCCACTGTATTGGTTAAGCTGAGTCGGCATCATCAGTGTGGGAGAGGCCTTGAAAAATAGCGAGTACCAGGAGGAGGTTCCCCTAGAACCCTCACTGAGATGAGGTCCCAAGTAAGATGTGATGCCTGTGCCCCATCGGTTACCTTACCACAGTCCCTCCCCTTCCAGTCTCTTCTCTCTCTCTCTCTCTCTTTTTTTTTTTTTTTTTTTTTTTGGTTTTTTGGGACAGGGTTTCTCTGTGTAGCTTTGCGCCTTTCCTGGATCTCGCTCTGTAGACCAGGCTGGCCTCAACTTACAAAGATCCGCCTGGCTCTGCCTCCCAAGTGCTGGGGTTAAAGGCGTGCAACACCACCACCTGGCTTTCCAGTCTCTTCTCGAGACTTCCATCAGCAGCCTAAACGAAAACATGCACAGCCAAGTACATCTGCCCCACAAAACAGTCAACTGTGCATACAGGTGCATGTATGTAACCCCAGCTACTTTGGAGGATGAGGTAAGAGAAACATGAGTGTGTACAACAGCAAGAGTCTACCTTCTTCCTCCCCCTCTTATTGAAAATAATTTTTCTCACATAATATTTCCTGGTATGGTTTCCCCTCCCTCTACTCCCCCCAGCTCCTCTCAGCTCCCTCCCATGTTGATCCACTCACTATCTGTCTCTCATTAGAAAACAAACAGGTTTCAGCCGGTGGTGGCGGCAGCCCAGGCCTTTAATCCCAGCACTTGGGAGGCAGAGGCAGGTGGATCTGTGTGAATTTAAGGCAGCCTGGTCTACAGAGCTAGTTCCAGGACAGTCAGGGCTACCCAAAGAAACCCTGTCTCAAAAAACAAACAAAAAGCAAAAGAAAGAGAGGAGGTGGAGTGAGGGAGGGAGGGAGGAAGAAAAACAAATTTCTAAGGGATAATAAAATATAAGATCCAGCCGGGCGGTGGACACGCCTTTAATCCCAGCACTCGGGAGGCAGAGCCAGGCAGACCTCTGTGAGTTCCAGGCCAGCCTGGTCTACAAAAGCAAGATCTAGGACAGGCACCAAAACTACACAGAGAAACCCTGTCTCGAAAAACCAAATACACACACACACACACACACACACACACAGGCACACACGATCCAGATCTCCCTCCATCTTCTTCCTGACTCTCAGAACATCATCCCTGCTCCTGGTCTCTGTGTCCAGCATGCTCTATGTGTCTCCACAAGTCTAATGTGGTTTCTCTTCAGCTGGTCCATCTCCTCATCCTTCTTGGCAATCTTCCTGTCCATCTCAGACTTGACTTGGTTCGGCTCCAGCTGGATTCACAGGGTCTTTCTCTCTTCATGCTCCAGAGAGGCCATAAGGAAACAGGGATCAGTCAGCACTGAGTGGAAGAGAACTCAAGTGGATGGCTTCTGCTACGAGTCTGTGAGGCAGGCTCTTATTGCTGTCACCTTGTTGAACTTTAAAGTTAATGTAGTTGTCCTAAGAACCTCTGAGGTTTGTTTATCTGGTCACAGATTATATAGGTCAGCTCTGTAATAAAGGTACTGTGCACTATCTAAAGATCCATGACAGTACTAACAGAATTATTTGATTAATTTTATATGTAGCATACATGTTTCATAAACTACAATCTTTATGTGTAAAATACCAATCTGGCATAGAACTATCAGTTTTAAAATATTTTTTTCTGATTAAATAGTGCACAAACATATAATACGGGGACAATGTATTAAAAACAGTTTCCCATTGTCCCTCACAGAGAGACAACTATTTTAATGTGGTACATTTTTTATACAATTTTTTTAGGCAGGCTCTCTTGCTTTGTGGTTCAGGCTGGCCTTGGGCTCATTCATGAACCTTCTGATTTCCCTTTTCTATCTATTTTTATCTAATTGAAGTTGTATATGCAAATATATGTCATGCTTTTGGGGTTTGTTTTGTTTTGTTTTCCAAAATAGAGTTTCTCCGTGTAGTATTGGAGCCTGTCCTGGATCTCGCTCTGTAGCCCAGGCTGGCCTCAAACTCAGAGATCCACCTGGCTCTGCCTCCCAAGTGCTGGAATTAAAGGTGTGCACCACCACCGCCCTGCCCTATGTCATACTTTTTAAAAGCAAATATTTGTGTCTATCATAAACCTTTCCCCCACATTAAAAAAAAAAAACCACAGAAATAAAAACTATCACATCGGAGTTAGACAAGACAAAGAGAAGGAAAAGGGCCCAAGAGAAGGCACAAAAATCAGAGACCCGTCATTTGCACACTTAGGAATCCCATAAAAACACCAAACTGGAAGCCATAATATATACACAAACTCCGGTGCAGGCCTGTGTGAGCCCTGTGCATGCTGCCTCAGTCTCTGTGAGTTCATATGAACTTTGATCATGTTGATTTAGAATTCCTTGTTTTATTGGTGTCCTTCATGTTCTCTGGCTCTTCTGTTCCTTCTGCCTCCTCTTCTGTGGGGTTCTCTGGGCCCTGAGGGGAGGGATTTGATGGAGACATCCCAATTCGGGCTGAGTGTTCCAAGGTCTCTCATTCCCTGCATAATCATATAGCCCCAGCAATGGAGATTGGAGACAGAAAGATTCCAAGAGCTTGCTGAACACCGGGGGCTCTGTATTTGTTCCCATGTGCTACAGGAGGAAGCTTTTCTTTCCGAGCACTGATGGAGGAACATAGCAGAATGTCATTAGGTATCATTTTATCAATGTGTGTGCGTGTGTATGTATTATGTATATATGTTAGAACAGTAGTATTTGATTTTACCCTATATTCCTGGACACCCAAGCAGCGTCAGGTGTGGGTTCTATTTCGTGGAGTGGCCTTAAGTCAAATCAGATATTGGTTGGTGACTCCCACAAGCTTGGTGCCACCATTGCCCTAGCATATCTTGCAGGCAGGACACCATTGTAAATCAAAGTATCTGTGGCTGGGTTGGTGTTTATATTTCTTTCCTGGTAGCATGAAGGGTACCTTCTTGTACCACAGACAGTAGAATGTAGGGGGTAAAGGCTCCATACAGGCACCAGCTCAAATTCTCCATGTTCAATGAGTTGTGTAGGTGTTGAACAAGAACTTACCTTAAAAAGTTATTGTACGCAGCGCCCGGAGATCCCGTGTCTGTGTCTTGCTTCAACAGTGTTTGGACGGAGCAGACCCGGGGCCTCCCTTTGTTAGCGTCCAGCTGCCTCCCAGTGTCTCCAGTCTCAGCCTCTGGGACCATCTCCTTGCCGCCTTCGGCTCCCAGGACCAGCCAGCACTGTCTCTCCGCGGTTAGCTCCACTGCGTATCAGCCATGAGCTCCCAGGTCCGTCAGAATTATTCCACCGAAGTGGAGGCTGCAGTGAACCGCCTGGCCAACTTGCACCTGCAGGTCTCCTACACCTACCTCTCTTTGGGCTACTATTTTGACCGGGATGATGTGGCTCTGGAGGGTGTCGGCCACTTCTTCCACGAATTGGCTGAGGGGAAGCGCGAGGGCGCCGAGCCGCTGCTCAAGATGCAGAACGAAAGCGGAGGCCGCGCCCTATTCCAGGATGTGCAGAAGCCCTCTCAAGATGAGTGGGGTAAATCCCAGGAGGCCATGGAAGCTGCCTTGGTCCTGGAGAAGAGCCTGAACCAGGCCCTCTTGGATCTTCATGCCCTGGCTTCTGCTCGCACAGATCCTCACCTCTGTGACTTCCTGGAAAACCACTTCCTGGATGAGGAGGTGAAGTTCATCAAGAAGATGGACAACCACCTGACCAACCTCCGCAGGGTGGCTGGGCCGTAGCCAGCACAGACCGGTGTGCCAGCACAGACCGGTATGCCCTCGCCGTCTCTGGGCGAGTACCTCTCCGAGAGGCTCACTCTCAAGCATGACTAGGAGGCCTCACCTTCCAAGGGGCTCCCTCCTCTGCTCTGCACCAGCCAGCCTCAGACAGCTTTGTTAACCGCTCTGGAGCCCCTCCCAAGTCTCGGGACCAAGTGAAAATAAAGTATTTTGAAATAGCAAAAAAAAAAAAAAAAAAAAAAAAAGTTATTGTATTATAAGTATGTCTCTACCCTACCTCGAAAATACATTGTCATAAACGTTATGTTTGTGGGTAGCTGGAAGATGGCACAGTGGGTAAGTATGCTTGTTCTGTAAGCATGAGGACCTGATTTTGAAATCCCAACACCCATGTAAAAGTCCAGATGTGACTGCAAAAACATATAGTCCCAGCAATGGAGAGTAGAGACAGGAAGATTCCAAGAGCTTGCTGGACAACCGGCCTTGTCAAAAAATGGCAAGCTTCTGGTTCAATCAGGAACCCTGTCTCAAAACAATAAGGTGGAGATATAGAGAAAGACACACAGCATCTTGCTCTGGCCTTCTAGGCACATGCACAGCTTATACATGTGCATGCATCACACATGCACACACACACACACACACACACACACACACACACACACACCAACATGAATTCAATCCCCAGGATTGAATAGTGGGAGGATAGAGTGGATCCTGCTGGTTGTCCTCTGACCTCCACATGCTTTTCATGGCACATCCATGTATATACATACATACAAATAAATGTTTAAAAACGTTTTAAAAACCTCTTGCTTGGCACAAGAAGTGCCCGGTCAGGTAGCTTTTAAAAATATTTTTAAAAACTTTTAATTACTAGTATGTGTACATGTCTCGGCGAATACCCTGTGTGTTCAGCCACCCTCAGAAGCCAGAAAAGGGTGTTTCATACCATCAGTTACATGTTTGTGGTGAGCTGTTTCATGTAGGTGCTAGAAATCAAACATGGAGTCCTCTGGGACAGTGGCAAGCATTCCTAATTGATGAGCCATCCCCCCAGCTCCCAGGTCAGGCACCATTAACCTTGGGTATTTGTGTTGGCTCTGTCACTGGGCCACAAGAGAAGATAGCAGTACAGGTTGTTCCTTGGTCCTGTGGGGAACTAAACTCCTTGGAGCTGGCCCTTTAGTTGGTCTTCCATATTATTAGCTTTCATGTTGCGGAATATTATTTTAACTATGCAAAGATGTGTTACATTTGTTTATATGGCATTTGTTTAATGATGTAAGGATGTGTGTTTAATTATGTAAAGCTATGTTTCATTTGTTTCACCTTACCTGCCTAAGGCACCTGACTGGTCTAATAAAGAGCTAAACGGCCAATAGCTAGGCAGGAGAAAGGATAGGTGGGGCTGGTGGGCAGAGAGAATAAATAGGAGGAGAAATCTAGGCTTGGGGAAGAAGAGAGGAGAGAACAGGGAGATGCCTGGGGCAAGAAATCAGGCAGCTGCCAGCCAGCAGACATGAGAAGCAGTGAAAGTAAGATATATAGAAGGAAAGAAAAGTAAAAAGCCCCGAGGCAAAAGGCAGATAAAGAGAAACAGGTTAATTAGTTAAAAGAGCTAGCCAGAGGGGCTAGCGAGATGGCTCAGCAGTTAAGAGCACTGAGTATTGTAGCATGAATCTTAAAGAGTCTTATTAATAAAAAACAAACCTGGAGCCAGGTATTGGGGTGAATGCTGGAAGATTAGAGAAGCAGAACAAGCCACAGCCACCTCACCTCGCCAGTTCCTCAGCTGATCCCGTTTCCTCAGACTGGAAGCCTCTGAGTCGTCATCCAAATGGATCTCAGCTGAACTGCTTCTCGAAAGCCTGAATGCTTAACCAGGCCTACCTCCTGGTCTTCACACCTTATATACCTTTCTGCCTCCTGCCATTACTTCCTGGGATTAAAGGCTCTTGTTACCATGCCTGGCTGTTTCCAGTATGGCCTTGAACTCACAGAGATCCAGACAAATCTCTGCCCCTGGAATACTAGGATTAAAGGCGTGTGCTACCACTGCCTAACCTCTATGTTTAGTATTATGGCTGTTCTGTTCTCTGACCTGCAGATAAGTTTATTGAGGTACACAATATATCAACCACAGAGTATTCTTCCAGAGGCCCCAGGGTTCAATTCCCAGCACCCATGTAGCAGCTCACAACTGTCTGTAATTCAAGTTCCTGGGGATCCAATACCCTCACACAGACATACATGCAGGCAAAACACCAATGCACATAAAATAAAAATAAATAATTAAGAAAAGAGCTATCCAGAAACAAGCCTAAGCTAGGCCAAGCATTCATAATAGTAAGTCTCCCTGTCATGATTTGGGGGCTGGTTGGTGGCCTAAAAGAAAAATCTTGATACATCTTCATTTCCAGAGTCCACCAGCCATGGATAGAAAATATGTTTTGGATTCAGAGAATTGACTGTACTTCACCTATAAAGGATCTTTGGGAACGCTAGACCACAGCCCAGGTAGGTGTCACTTTAGGACAAGTGCATGAAATTCTGTCTCTGCCCTTCTTCATTAAACCCAATTCCTTGGAAAATCTGGACTTCTAGGAGGATGCTCATTTGGGTACTTCCGTACTGCTTTGGATACACAAACAAGCACTCACCAGATGGATCACAGAGGTTCTACACTCCAGGATGTTTATTTCCTCAAACTCCCTCTCCTGTATCCAGTCTCCCTGGAAGAGTGAATAAGCATTTAGCATCACCTGGGACTGGCTTTCAGTTGGGACTCAGTGGAACAGGAGATATTTTCTGATAAACCACAGCCCACTGGGGATTACTTCAGGAACATTCTAAGTTCTGATGGAACTCCTCTACCTTTGGGCCACAGAACGATAAACTTCCTTGCTCAGAACTCCACCATTACAGGGCTTTAACACGTTAAAATCTCAGGTCATATACATAGTAAGCTTTTAAAAAAGACTTGTTTTTATTTATATGTATGTCTGTATATATCCAAGCACACCACACACATGCAATGCCTGAGGAGGCCAGAAAAGGACATTGGATTCCCCCCTGGAACTGGGGTTACAACTGGTTTTGAGCCCTCCTGTGGATGCTGAGAACTGAAGCCAGGTCCTCAGGAAGAGCGGCCAGCACTCTTAACCTCTAAGCCATCTCTCAGTCCCACATTATTAGGTTTTCAATGTACACTAATGAGAATAGTCATGAAATGCTTGTGTATAAATGAGTTTAACAAAATCATGAATTCTCACCAACAGCTGACCTCCCATGACCATAGACTTCCTGACCTCATAACAATTGACACAATTTAGTTTTGGTATAAATTCTGAACATACCCATCTTCTGGAAGAACCCTAGAAATGTCGATGAACTGAAAGATCCTATTCTGATGTGTGTGACATTCAGGGCAGAAGCACTTCAGTTCTCTCATGGTAGAATGGAGTACTGCTCTCAGAAGAGGCAATGGCACAGATGGCAGATGAACATCCCAGATTCGGCATGTGTCACCTTTTAGGTCGATGACAAAATGGCCTCCTAGCTCTTCTTCCCTCATCACTGGTTTTGGCTTCTTGAGGCACTGCACTGTCTGTCCTATGCCTGGTCCGTGGGACAAAGCTAAGCTGCCCCCTGACCTTCAAGATAAAGGACACTAAGTTACTCAAGATCTACTCTAGAAATCCACAATAATGATATATTTACGGCTTGCAGGGAAAAATCAAGGGATTTCTATAAATGTGAGATCCAAAATTTTGGTGTCATTCCATGTTAGGCCTTTTTCTGTTGCTGGGGTAAAACATGACAGCCAAGGCAACTTACAGAAGGAAGAGTTTATTTGGACTTACAGTTCCAGAGCGATTAGAGTCCATTAGCATCATGGTAGGGAAGGGTGACAGCTGGAAGGCGGCAAGCCAAGAGCTCACATCTTAAACTGCAAGCAGGAAGCAGAAACAACCGGGAATGGCCTGTCGCTTTAAAAACCCCAAAGCCAGTGATACGCTTCTTCTAGGTCTGTCCAAACAGTTCCACTAACAGGAAACTTAAGTGTTCAAATGCCCGAGTCTCTGAGGGACATCTCATCAAACCACCACACCGCAAAATCCAATCAAGACGTCTAGCAGCGCCGTCCCGGTAACTGTTGAACACGTGGCTCTCTCAAGGAAGTCATAGTTTACCCTGTTTGCCAATGACTGTGGCGTAAGCACTCCCAGGATTACCAGTTCAAACCACGAGCTTGATGTCATTAAGTGAGGAGCGGAAGAGAGAGGGGCACAGCCAGTTTTCTCATGAGAGCACACTCTAGGCTTAGGGGCATGTGCGACTAGGCTGTGACTTGGCATCATACCCGCTTACGTCAAATTAATCATCTTTTGTCCTAGGTGAAGGACTGCTGAGCAGACTAAAGGAATGGCGACCGCAGAAAACAGAAGAGGAAAGAGCTGAACTGGCAGTGTCTGTCTGGGCAACTGTCCAGGAAGAGGGTGCCCCTACCTGGGGACACAAGCTGCCCCTCTCAGAGACACAGCCCATGCACCGTGGCGGCTGCATAAGAAACAGAACTCTACCGGTACAGTTGAAGTCCCTGCTCACCAGTCCTCTTTCTGATTAGAGCTTGCTTTCTCTTGGAGAGTCATTGATGTCCAGGGGAGAGAAGCCAGGCTCTATGAACCAACAGTTCACCGAACAGTCTGTTTCTTGTTCACTGTAAACGAATAACGCATTCACAGACATATTCTCATTCACTCTTTCATCACGCTGGGATTGCTTTTGTGGCAGTACACCCCAGGGTTCTCCAGTCTCTTGAGACTGTGTCGGCTCTGGACAGCTCCTCCCTCTGCCTCCAGGCCCGGTGCAGATCAGCTCCAACCTGAACAGACAACACCTTGGCTGCCTGCTCAGCCTGAAGTGCCTCCAAACAGGTGTTTTTTTTCTGTCCCATCAACTTTTGTGACTGTTCTAAGGAGGTGGGTCTGATACAAGGTGCCTCTGAAAATACCTTCCCCCGCCTAAGATTTTTTTTATACGTCTACTTCAAATGATACCCCTGTATGGTTTTCTCAACACAGAAAGAACTGCTTCTGCCACACCAGCCACACAACCTGCATTCCTCCTCTGTGAAAGGGAGGAAAAGAAAAATGCAGTGGTGTACAGAGGCTTCTTCAAGCCAGGAGATGCTTTCTATTAATAGGCATGAAGAGCAGGAGAGGTCAAGGAAGCCCAGCAATGGGACCTACCTTCAAAGGTAAAGTCCAGACGTGGGGTGACTTCTGCCCTCCTAACATTTAACTGCTTAAAATTGGACTCTGCTCTCTGTCATTGCTGCCACCTGCCATAGGCCATGGTGCTTGCTGGGAGCCAGAGGGCATATTAATTAGCTCGAATGCTATGCATGTGGGTGACTTCAACATGCAGACACCAGAGGGGGCAGACGGACTGACAGCTGGGGATTGGAAGCACAGCCAAGAAGCGGCTTTAGAGAAGACCATCATTGGATCTGCAGAAGAGAATAGCCTGGCCAATACCCATACCACCAGCTCTGCTGATGTGGAAACTGCTCTGTGTATGAAGGTCTGCACGGTCCTGGGCTGGAACAAAAAGATAGGATGGCATCATAATTCCGGGGATCCTTAAGAAACAGTGTATAAGAACCTGTTTTTAAATAGCCTGGCACACTTGGCAATCGAGCACCTTTTTTTTTTTTTTTTTTTTTTCCCCCGAGACAAGGTTTCTCTGTGTAACTTTGGAACCTGTCCTGTAACTCACTCTGTAGACCAGGCTGGCCTCGAACTCACAGAGATCCACCTGGCTCTGCCTCCCGAGTGCTGGGATTAAAGGCACGCACCACTACCACCTGGCGCATCCCTCTTTCTTAAAATCTTGGGTCCTACAAAGGCAATGTGCAGCAGCAAACGATCCCCCAAATGAAAGGGCAATGGAATCACACTCCTCCATCTTGCTTGTGGTAGTATTTTGCTCTTTGGCTTTCAAGTTTTTCTTTCTTTTTGAGAAAACGTTTTATGTATCCCAGACTGGCCACGGACTCACTGTGTAGCTCAAAGATGACCTTGGATTTCTCCTCCTTCTGCTCCTACTTCCCAAATGGTGGTATTATCACAGGCATGCACCATCTGTCTGCTTTGCGTGATGCTGGGGTTCGAATCGGGACTTTGTGCCTAGCAGCAAGCTCTTTACCAACTGAGCTACAGCCCCAGCCCGGCCTTGAAATTCCTCAGCTGCCATTCATACCTTAATGAGGACTGTGTGAAAGCACCTGGAGACACTGACCTCCTCTCTCCTTCCCTCCATGACCCTGTGGCCCATTGTTTGTGGGACCCCTGGGTTCCTTCATCTTCGCTGTGTTCTGCACCCCACACATAAGAAAACCTTTCCTCATTCAAATGAGTGCCCTCGCTGCAGAAGGAAGGAGCTGGGTGAATGAATGTTGCCCACCCTTTCCAAGAGAAAGATGCAGGGGGATGCCAGCGGCTCCTGGGCCACCTTCCACACCGACAGCATCCCTTCTTATGTACAGACCAAGGCAAGAAAACCGTTCCTGAGAGTAAGCAGACATAAGCATATGGTTGCCACTGCCACCCTCGCTCACATCCTACTCCAATTGCTTGCACTTTTATAATTTTTAAAATGAACCCCCCACCCTCTGTGTGTGTGTACATGTGCCGCGGTGAACCTAGGGAGGTCAAAGGACAAGCTGCTGGAGTCATTTCTCTCCTCCTACCATATGAGATTGAACTCAAGCCATCGGCCTTGGCAGCAAATGCCTTCCTCACTGGGCCATCTCACTGTCCCCTCCCTACACACTCATGTCTTGAGACAGGGCCGATCACTGAACCTGGGGCTTGCTTGGCTAGACAGGGCTGATCCGCAAGCTGCAGGGACCCCCCTGTCTTTCACTAGCACTGGGGTTACAGACATGCCCAGCTTCTAGGTGAGGGCTGGGAATTAGAACTCAGGTCCTCACGCTTGCGGGGCAAGCACTCTCCTGACTGAGCCATCTCCCTGGCCTGCTTAGCTACGTCAAGAACTCTTTTCCCGGATTTGCTCTTTAACCATGTCTTGCATCCCGATCATTCACTCTTTCCCATCATAATCCTGCCCATAGGCATGTCTTTTATGATCTAGTTAACTGGGACACTATGTACTTACAGCTGGGTGGGCACCTCAGTGAGTACACAGCTAAAGCCAATAACTACCCCACCCCCAGAATCTATCAGCAGCCAATAGTTCATCAGGGAGACCCATGAGTCCCACCCCAGTCCATAATTGACTGTTGATAGGCTCAGTCCTGTGCAAGCCCACGGTAGGCAGCCACAGCTCCTGTGAAGTGATGCTCAGCAGACAGCGTTTCACTGCCCTCTCCTTATTCTCCAGCTCTTACGTTCTTTCTGTCCCCTCTTCCACAATGACCCTTGAGTCTTTCTTTTTATTTATTTTTTATTTATTTATTTTGGTTTTTCGAGACAGAGTTTCTCTGTGTAGTTTTGGCACCTGTCCTGGATCTTGCTCTGTAGACCAGGCTGGCCTCGAACTCACAGAGATCTACCTGGCTCTGCCTCCGGAGTGCTGGGACTAAAGGCATGCGCCACCGCCGCCTGGCGGCCCTTGAGTCTTAGAGGGGGTGATATAAATGTCCTGTTTAGGGCTGAGCACTCAACCATTCCTCCTCCTCCTCAGCAGCTTCAGCAGTCACGTGTCTCTGCAATCACCATCATTCACTGCAAAAAGAAGCTTCTCTTAGACTGGGAATAGCGTTTGTCTGTGGTATAAACATAAGCATCTAGAAGGCAGCTTGACACTGTGGCAATTTAGCTAGACAATAGTTATATGCTCCCCCCCAGGGCCTAAGACCTCCTCAGCTATGGGGTTTGGCCTGCGTTTACAACATGAGGCATGAATTCCTTCTTGAGGAGTGTGCCTCAAAATTAAGAGTGGAGCTACCTCCATAACAGTCACTCACTATTGCGCCAGTGGGACATCTTGCCTGGAAACTTGGTACTGTGGTTTCTAGGGCTCACCTCTGAGTAAAGCAACTGATGTTTTTTCTACCCTCCAACCTACCCACTGAGGCCTGGGTAGCACCTTCTGGTAGTATGAAAGCTACCTAGCAGTGTAAGATGCTTTTATCTAAATTAAACTAATGTCATTTCTGAATACCCAGACAGAGCTTTCTGAACTAGTAATAAAGCATATTAAGAAAACTTACAGGAGACCACACCATACCCCAACCTGCTCTTTCTCCCCGCTCTCCGCATCCAGCAAGCTGACCTATGGTGATGCCTACAACCTGCCCTGCTAGAGCTCTCTGCATGGAGTTTTGTTATTGCCTTAGCCTTAAATGCCATTCTGGCCCCATGTTTCCACCAAACAAACTCACGAATGCCTCAAAGTCCATCCTACATATTCACTCACTGATTTATTCATCGCTTAGGCAGGCCTGGCAGTGATTTAGACAGAGAATACGGCATGGGGGGAGCACGACAGCAGAGGTGATGGGAAAGCGCTGCTATTGTGTTAGCCAGGGGTGACGGAGACAGAACCAACATGGGTGCTCGCAGCTGTGTGTGGTCTAGTAGGTAGGGATCCAGAATGCGAGGGGTGGAAATGAGGGCAGCACTATTATCTGTTAACACTAGTGACTTTTTGCTTCCTGTTCCTGCTGGCCTAGGGGTCTTTGTTCCAAAGGGGAGACACTTGGATGCTTCTACTAGGGCACACAACGATTCCACCAAAGCAGCAGCTAAGAGTGCTCACCCATTGTAGGCCCCACATACCTCTGAATGAAAGGCGAAGAAGGGAATTCATGTGCTTCTGGGCGCCAGCCAGATGCTCTTTACCAAAGGGAAACTGGAGGTGAGGAGCAGTGTCTGGATACAGGCAACCACTCAGCGCGCTCCCCGGGATCACCATGTCTTGCGACTAGCTTTAGTGGTGAACCAAAAACAATCCACCTGAGGCAGAACAATGAGGCCCAGACCCTTTAGGAGCTGAAGGTCCAGGTCACCGCATCAGGCAAAGAGCCATACCCAAGCTGGGACAGGCAGCGGGAGAAGGCGGGTGTGACAAGTAGTGTTGGCTGTACGTCATTCTAGAACCAAAGACAGTAGCTGTCAGGAGAATTGCTTTCCTTTAGAGAGATCATTTCAAGGGACTGACTCATGAGGTTGGGAAACTGGAAGTCAAGTCTACAGGGTCGGAGAGCAGGCTGGAAACAGGGAGGAGCTGACATTGTAGACGGGGTGTGGAGGTGGTCAGCTGGCAGAATTCCTTCTTTTGAGGTCAGGTGTTTGTTGCTATTGTTGTTTAGGGGGTGAGGGGGGTTCAACTGATTGGATGAAACCTAGTGTCAGCTTTTCTGAGTCTATTGGTTTAGATGTTAGATATCACTTAAGAAACACCATCACAGCAATATCTATCTAGACTAATATTTAAGCAAAAATGCCTAGGTATCATAGCCGAGTTAATGCATGACATTAATTGGCATGTGGCTGGATTGTGGACATGTATACCTTGGAGGAGGAGTGAATGGATGCATTGATTGGTTTATGTGTAGGGATCTGAGAGAATAGTTTTGTCCCCAAGCATCAGGAAGTATGACAGGAGATGTCTTTACTCAAGATGGGAAGCCTGTGGCAGCAGTCACAGGTGGAGATGAGGATAAAGGCTTTTAATTTTGAGCCTCTTAAAATCCCAACCATAAGACCCCATATAGAAATCTGGCTACCAATCTGGGGCTGGGCAGTTGGGTGGGGGGCAAGCTCAAGCTGTAGAAGAAGGTCTATCTTTTCTGTGTGTCTTTGGTAAGAATCTCACTCAGTTCCTAAGTTAGGGTAAATCCTTCCTGCCCTACTTTGGGATGTACCAAAATAGCCATGAGACGCTGAGGTAGATTAACATGGAGGGAGACAAGCTCTGCGCACAGGCTGGAAAGCTGAGCAGTTTAGAACGATAAGATAAAAATGGCGCTGAGTCAGGCTGTCTGGAACACCGGTGGGACCCACATGTGGGCTACTTTGGCCAGCTGTTTTCCATCTGGCTTAGGAACAGGAACAAGCCTATGATGCCACCATGAACAGCACAGCCTCCAGGGTCCTTTTTCTGGGTTCTCACTCCAGCCCCACTGTCTTTTTTTTCTTTTTTCATTCTCTTTTTTTTCTGAGACAGGGTTTTTCTGTGTAACAGTCTTGGCTGTCCTGGAACTCACTCTGTAGGCCAGGCTGGCCTCGAACTCACAGAGATCCACCTGCCTCTGCCTCCCAAGTGCTGGGATTAAAGGTGATTAAAGGTGAGTGGCCCAACCGCCCGGCCCCACTGTCTCGTTTAAAGTGGGATGAATAATTCTAGTCCTCTGCACCTCCGTTCCCTGTGAAAACAGAATCACGCTGCCCCCTGCTTCCTGATCTGTGAGAACTGAATGCTATGGTTTAGCCCAGAGTCCACCCTGCATATGCTCTCTCTAGCCATGGCTGGCTCCATCATTCCCCTCCAACTTCATGAGAGTCTCAAGACTCATTCTCAAGTCCTGTAGCAGTTGTCTGGCGTGAGGAAGAACTAGCATGAGCCAAGTTGAAATGAGCAGAGGAGTGGCACAGTGGCATTAAGGAAAGAAGTGTGGTGGCTCTTTTGTTCCTGGGGCACCCGAGCTTCTCCCACCCTCTCTCCTAGGGGAATGCCTCTGCCTCAGCATGGGCCCCGGTTTTCAATCCTTCCTGCCTAAAGCACTGACCTTCGGTGTCTCACTTTTATGTCCAACCTCTCCTTTCAGGAGTGTCCAATCTTCTGACATTGTGACACACTGTCATCTACAAAGTTCACACGCCAAACTCATGTATTCTGGGACAAAAGACATGGCTCAGAAGTCAGTAGTACTTCAGGCTGGGGAAGGTAGTTCCCTCCATTTAAGGAGCTTGTATAAATAGGAGACTCGGTCTAGGCAAGCAGGGGAAGACTCCTTGGTCAGGTGTGCCCGCTCATTAGGACCTGAGTGTGTGCCCCAGAGCTAGGCACTACATAAAGCGAAGGGTGTAGGAGCTGACCCTTGGACAGGTGTGCATCTTAGGGCTCTCTAGACAGGAGGTTCTCAATCTGTGGGTCATGGCCCCTCTTATTGACCAACCCTTTCATAGAGGTCAGCTAAGACCATCGGAAAACACAGAGATTTACATTATGATTCATAGCAGTAGCAAAATTACAGTTATTAAGTAGCAAAAAATAATTTTATGGTTGGGGTCATCAGGACATGAGGAATTGTATTAAAGGGTCACAGCATTAGGAAGGTTGAGCTCTAGACAAAGAGAGGTGAGACTTGTTAGGATGCCTTACACCATGTGGTCTGAGTAGTCCAACGACAGCTGTCTCACACTGCCAAAGCCCAGAACCTGGCAGCTGCTTAGTCTGAAAGTATAGGTACCTTGCTCAGCAGTCCTGTTTTGGTGCTGAAGGTCTTGGAGACCTGCTGGCCATCCATCCACACTGGAAGCCTGCAGAAGCTGGTCCTAAAACCAATGAAAGAATCAGCAGCAGCAGCAGAGTAGATGAGCTCAGCAGCAAGAGTGAAAACCAAGCAGGCAAAAGAGCAAAGCTTTCATTCTTCCACATCCCTCCCATATTTAGGGAGGGTCTTCCCACATCAATTAAGACAGTCAAGACAACCCCCAACAGATGTGCTAACAGATGCACATGATGCAGATGAACCTTCATTGAGGTTTTCTCTCCAGGGGATCCTAGGTCGTGTCAAGTTCACAAACACATCACTTTAACCATAACTTTCACCTCTAGTCTCTGAAGTCTCGTGCTTACTTCATAATGTAGTTCAGCTTTTTTTTTTTTTTTTTTTTTTTTTTTTTGGTTTTTCGAGACAGGGTTTCTTTGTGTAGCTTTGCGCCTTTCCTGGAACTCACTTGGTAGCCCAGGCCGGCCTCGAACTCACAGAGATCCGCCTGGCTCTGCCTCCCGAGTGCTGGGATTAAAGGCGTGCGCCACCAACGCCCGGCCCTAGTTCAGCTTTTTTAAAGTCCACAAAGTCGAACTAGAATGACGCTCAATGATTGAAAGCATTGGTTGCTCTTTCAGAAGACCTGGGTTCAGTCCCCAGCACCCACATGGCAGCTCACAACCATCTGTAACTCCAGTTTCATGGGATCTTGTAGAATATTAGTTTAAGATGTGTTAAATTCATTTATGCTGTGGAACATTTGTTTAACAATACAAAGATGTGTTGCATTCTTTTATGTTGCATTTTTTGTTTAGCTTTGTGAAACTGTGTTACTATGCCTGTCTAAAACACCTGATAGTCTAATAAAGAGCTGAATGACCAATAGCGAGGCAGGAGAACAGATAGGCGGGGCTGGCAGACAGAATAAATAGAAGGAGAAACCAGGGAGGAGGAGCAAGAGAGATCAAGGAGCGAGAATAGAAGGGGCCAGCCACTGTAGATGTAACCAACCGTCTTATTAAAATAAGAAACACAGAACCAATGCAAAGAAGAAAGCCAAGGGATCAGAGCTAAGAGCCTTACCTGTCTGTTGCAGCTAGCCACTTCAGCCAAGAGAGACCTACTTCCTGTGTGTTTGTCTTTTTATAGACTTTCTGTTCTGCCTTCTCATTGGTTGTAAACCCAACCACATGACCGCCTCGTCACTGCCTGTTTGTATAGACCTCCAGATTTTCTATGGTTGGTATTGAGATTAAAGGCGTGTGTCTCCAATGCTGGCTGTATCCTTGACCACACAGAGATCTATCTAGCTCTGCCTACCAAGTGCTGGGATTGAAGGCGTGCGCCACGAATGCCCAGCCCTGCTATGGCTTGCTATTAGCTCTGACCCCCGGGCAACTTTATTTATTAACATAAAATAAAATCACATTTCAGTACAAAAAAATATCACCATAAGCCACCCAGGCACCCAGCCAGCCACGGAGTAAGAGTGAAAGTAAGATTACAGAAGTAAGAAAAGGAAAAAGCCCAGAGGCAAAAGATAGATGGGTAAGTTAAGAAAAACTGGCTAGAAACAAGCCAAGCTAAGGCTGGGCATTCATACAAAACAATAGGCTCTGTGTGTATTTATTTGGCAGCTGAGGGGCGGGACCCCCAAAAGAGCAAAGAGCCAAAAGAGTAAAGAAAAAACAGCAACTACAGGATCTGACAGCTTCTTCTGGCTTCCAAGGGTACCAGGCACATATATGGTAGAGATATACAGACATACATGCAGACAAAACAACCACATCCATACATCAAAAATAAAGTGTTTTTAAAATAATAATACTGGAGTAGAGAGATGGATCCGCAGTTAAGATCACTGACTGATCTTCCAGAGGACCCAGGTTTAACTCCTAACACCCACATCGTGACTCACAACAGTCTATTGACTTGAGTTCAGGGGCTCTGACACACTTGTATGGCTTCTCAGACCACTGCATACACATGGTATACAGACATGTGCTCAGACGCACACGTAATGTAAGTATTTCTTAAAGCCCCCAAAGTCTTTCCAAACCCCAATTTAAAAGTCCAAAGTCTCTTTAAAAGTGAGATCCTATCAAAACCAAGTGATATACTCAGGGCCATAGCAGATACACAATCACACAAAAGCAAAAATCAAAATCCAGCTGAGAAAACACAAAATATTGTAGTTCTAATGACCCGCATCTACAGCCTGGAATGTAATCTTCCAGTCTCCCAAGGGCTGAGGTAGCAAAGTCTCTAGAGGAATGATTAGTCACTTAATGTCCCATAACTTAAATATGGATAATATAGATTTATGAGATATAACCACTGATATTATCTCAATAGATGTTACATTTCACGATTTTTAAAAAATGGAAGAAAGAAAACATAATATCTGCTTAATAGATGCACAAACATGTTCCTAACAAAACAGGACAAAATGTTCATGTCAGTTACAAACCTCTTTTCCGTAGTTACCGAGGTGATTTGGTTTTGGCTGATATCTATAATGACCTTTCTCTATTACCCTTTCTGTATTTCCTCCACCCTCAGCGAGGACATTGGTGGGTCTTGGTTCTTTATCCGGGGTTATGGAAACCCATATCTTCATTCCTGCAGGATCTGGACCATTTATCATCCTGCTCGGGTTGGGTTGTTGTTGTTCCTCGTTGACTTTAATCGCGGGACATGGAGCACAGAGATGTCCTGAAGGATCTGCTGCACTCCAGGTAGAGTCTACATTCCCTCCACCGTGAGGCAGCTGGGAGTATGGAAGGAAAGCTGTCGAAGAGATTAGAGGATGCCAGGTCCCCTTTCTTCCATGTAGTGTACACAGCATCTACAACCACAGAACGCTGCAAACGTACTTAAGCGGCTGCCACAGACCCAGTGAGCATGCGAGATGTCTAAGGATGCCAGTGTCTCCAGTGCCCATTTTTTTTTTTTTTCCGGAGCTGAGGACTGAACCCAGGGCTCTACCACTGAGCTAAATCCCCAATCCTGTCCAATTATTTTTTTGTCAGGTGTGACTTCATGTAAAGATACTAAACAGTCATTAAACCATGTTTACAAGAAATAGAAAGTTTTGATTAATAGATCACTGGGGCTATCAAGGGCAAGGAAGTATGGTTTAAAAAAATGGGATCAGGCCAAGCCAATACTTGGACTAGGAAATGTGTATTGTGCTCTAATCTTAGTGTGCCAAGTGTGCTCTTAGACCCAGAATGTGTTTTTCAGATGAGGCTGGTAGCAAAAACTGACTAGATTTGGGCGTGGAAATTTTATCTATAAGAGAGTAAAAGAAACGTACTTGTGATGGTCAACATGACAAACCTCTGGGCATATCTGTAAGGAAATTTCTAGATTAGGTTAAGGTGAGAAGACCCACTCTAATGAGGGCAGCCTGTATTAGTTACTTTTCTGTCACTGTGATAAAACACACTGGACAAAAGCAACTTCTAGAAGCTGGAGAAATGGCTTAGCATTTCAGAGTTCTTACTGCTCTTGCAGAAGACCAGAGGTCCATTCCCAGCACCCATGGTAGCTCACAACTGCCTGTAATTCCAGTCCCAGAGGACCCAACACTCTTCAGCTAAAGTCCACATGTTGTGCATGTGCATACAACTCAGGCACACTCATACACATAATTTTATTTTTTTTAAAAGGAAGAGCTTATGTTGGTTTATTGCCCCAGAGGAATGGAGTCCATCATGACAGGGAGGCCTGACAGTAGGCAGGCATGGTAGCAGGCTCTGCTGAGAAAGCACACTCAGCCATAAGCAGAGAGTGTGAACTAGAAGCAGGATGAGGTTATAAACTACCAAAGCCTACCCCAAGTGTCAGACTTCATCCAGCAAGGCCACACATCTTAAACCTCCCCAAATACCAGCAAGTGGGGATCTAGTGCTCAGATACCTATGGGGGACATTTCATACTCAAACCAGCACATCAACTTTCCACTGGCTGGGATCCCAGAAGAAATAAAAAGGAGAAGCAAGCAGAGCTCCAGCATTCATTCACCTCTTCTATTTCCTCACTGCAGATGCAATGTGACTGGGCTGCCTGACACTCCTACCAGGATGATCTGTATCCACTCCTACTGTAAGCCAAAATAACCCCTTCCCCTCTGTGGTGGTTTGAAAGAAAATGGCCCCCATAGGGAGTGGCACTAGTAGGAGGTGTGGCCTTGTTGGAGAAGGTGTGACCTTGTTGAAGGAAGTATGTCACTGTGGGGGTGGGATTTGAGGTCTCTTCTGCTCAAGCTTCATTCAGTGTGACACTCAGTCTACTTCCTGTTGCCAGCATATCAACATATAGCAGCTCCTTCTCCAGTACCATCTCTGCCTACACATTGCTACGCCCCCTTCCATGATGATAATGGACTAAACCTCTGAACTGTAAGCCAGCCCCAATTAAATGTTTTCCTTTATAAGAGTTGTCGTGGTCATGGTGTCTCTTCACGGCAGATTAACTAAGACACCCTCAAGTGATGCCTTTGTCAAGTATTTGATGACAGCAACAAGAGAAAAACCTAACACCTGAGACTGAAGGATCAAGAAAGGCTGAGACTAAAAGAAGAGTTCACCAAACAGGTACTACCAAGAGGAAGATACTAGCACTATTTCATTCTGAGAGAAAATGAAAAGACAGAAAGTGATATTGGAGTAAGAGGCTCTCAAGGAACATTTTCTCATGTACAGAAGTTGTAAACACATGTTAAACCTAATCACATAATCTCCAAGCACAAACCAAAATTAACCAAATTATAAGGAGGAATTTGCAAATCCACAAAGTGAAAGAATATAGTTTTTATCCAAGGACATAATAAGTATTTACAAAAAAAGATTACACACTAAAACTCAACAAAGCCAAAACCTAACATATATTTCTTGAACTCAGCTTAATAAAAATGGAAATCAATAGCAAAAAATAAGGCTAAAATTATTGATCATATGATTTAAAATTAAGAAACAATAGAACTCATGAGTCAAATAAGTGAAAAACTGTGAGTTTGGACAATATTTTGTGATGCTGAGGATTGAAAGGAGGAATACTATTCTTGGATATCTTTCTAAGCCACCATCTGCTTATAAAGACCTTTTCCCCTTCATAGTTCCTTTTGTAATTTCATGGCATGTGCCCCCCAAACACACACACACAAATTAAAATCTGGGATCTACATGAGAGAAAATGTGGTGTTTGTCTTAGTCTGTGTTACTTTACTTAATACAACAATGTCCAGTTCTATCCACTTCCTGCAAATGCCATGATCTTATTTTTCTAATGGCCTGAATAAAATTACACTGTAAATATGTACCAATTTCTTTATCCATTCATCTATTGATAGGGATGTCAGCTGATTCCATTTCTTAGTTATTATGAACAGTGCATCAGTAAAATGATCGTATGAACATCTCTGTGGTAGGACTTAGTCCTTTGAGTATATACCACTTTGGGAGTGGGTCCATTTTTAGGTTTTTTTCTTTGTTTTCTTTGAGACAGGTTCTCTCTCTCTCTATAGCCTTGGCTGTGAACTTGCTATATAGACCAGGATGGTTTGAAATCACAGAGATCCACCTATCTCTGCCTTCCAAGTGCTGGGATTAAAGATGTGTACCATCACTCCCAGCCATTTTTTGGTTCTTTTTAAAAGAAGCCTCCATGCTAATGGAACTTGCTCTGCAGACCAGGCTGGCCTTGAACTCACAGAGATCCTCCTGCCTCTGCCCCCCGAGTGCTGGGATTAAAGGCATGTGCCACCATTCCCAGTTTAAGAGGTTTGTTTTTGAGGCAAGGTCTCACTATGTAACCTAGACTGGCCTGGTACTCAGGGTCATCCTGCTTCAGCCTCCTGAGACTGGGAGTACATACATGTTGACCTGTACAAGAGAATTTAGGTCTTTAGTGGAATGCTCTGCAGTGTTTTTGTTTTGTTCAATAAAACTTAAGATCATTGGAGACTGCCTTCTTTCTCATGACACCTGTGAATTAGTTCCCACATAGTTGTCTTAAAAACAAAAGCCCAGACCCACTCTGGCTTCCTGTCTGGCCATGTGATTTCTCCCTTACACCCCCCCCCCCCCACCGTTGTGATGCCATTCATCATGCCTTTACCAGCATCAAGCAGATGGCTACACTATGATTTTAAATCTCCCTGTTAGTAATGTAAGCATCTTCCCTTTAAATTTACACGGTGTCTGGTATTTTGTATTAGTGAGTAGAAATTAGTACAATTAACAATCTCAAATTGTAATTTCTGATAGGTAATCCATAATTCACATTAATCCACCCAAGTCATAAGGATGGTTTGGAAGAATTGTCAAAATGTGGATATAAACATATATATATATATAAAACATTTCCCTAGCTAGTTGTTTCATTTCATATTTGTCCTCAGAAAAAGTAATACAGAAAAATAAATGTTTGGATTTGGTACCTTAATGTGTTTTGTTTTTGTATTTTTTCGAGACAGGGTCTCTCTCTCTCTAGCCTTGACTGTCCTGTAACTCATTATGTAGGTTGGCCTCAAACTCACAGAGATCCACCTGCCTACCTCTGCCTCCCAAGTGCTCGAATCATAGGTGTGTGCTATCATGCTCATTTTTTGTTTTGTTTTGTTTTTCGAGACAGTGTTTCTCTGTGTAGTTTTGGTGACTGTCCTAGATCTCGCTCTGTAGAACAGGCTGGTCTCAAACTCACAGAGATCCGCCTGGCTCTGCCTCCCAAGTGCTGGGATTGGTGGTGGTGACCACCATCGCCCAGCCTTTTTTTCTTTTTTAAACTCTTTTCAAAGTACATGTCATCTCTTCTGTGAAGATGGGTTCCGTAGATAGACTACATGTATTATCTTAAGGACCTGGGGGAGGATCTGGTGTGGTCTCAGTCATATAGCTAGCACAAAGGTCACTAGGCTACTAAACACCTCCTGTTTGTAAGGGTCTGCAAGGACCAGGTGTAGCCTGGCTGCACAAATAGCGCAGAGGCCACTTAGGCTATTAACCACCTCCACTCCCAGCTTTCTGGGTGGAAAACAGGTTATATATCTCTTCCTTTGAAGAGACAACTCTGTATGTTTAATATTCCAGGTTTCCCTAATGCTTATGGGTGAGTGCAATGACCTCTGTGCCCACACCTGCAGATACACAATCTTACGCGTTGTCTCTCTTTTTCTATGTTTAGATTTATTATTTTGTGGTATGAACAGTTTGAATTCTAGTGTTGTGGGGTCTCCACCAGAGACGACTGCTCAGACATGGGTTTAAGCCAATAGAAAGTCTTTATTAGCTGACCATTGACTACACCAGGTGTTCAGAATCCCACTGTAGTCCTGGGCCTTCCTCAGGGTGAGCTTTTAAGCACAAAAACCATATTCTAAGTTGATGCACTTCAGTTAAGCAAGAATTGAACCCAGGTCCTCTGAACGAACAAGTGCTTTCAAACACCGAGCCATCCCTCCAGCCTGCTCAAGGCTCTTATATGACGTGGGACAGTATTCACGTAGGTATTATACTTACAGGTTTATTTGAGAAAGGGATCTCACTTGACAGTTCAACATGGCCCTGAACTTGCAATCCTGTCCCAGTTTCCAGATTGTCAACAGCTGGATTTCAATGTTTACTAAAACTACTAATTAAGACTGCCTATACCCTGGAAGAATGCAGGCAGGATTCACAGTGACATCTAACTCCAGTGAATTTCAGCTAAGCTTTTGTTCATCAATACCAAGTAGTGGAATTACAGGTCTGGGCTACTTATGGTTTTTGTTTTGTAGTACTGGGGCTTGAACCTGGGGCCTCACAGGTGCCAGGCAAGTGCTTTACCTCTGAGCTACACCCCCCCACACCTCCCCACCCCCGGCCCTTTTTGGTTAATTGTGTTGTTGTGTTTTTGAGACAGGGTCTTGTTGTGTAGCTCTGGCTATCCTGGAACTATGTAGGTCAGGCTAGCCTGGAACTCACAGAGCTCTGCCTACCTCTTAGTCTTCCAGTGCTGGGATTTAAAGCGGGCACCATCATCCCAGCTCTGAGAGGTTTTTTGTTTCTCAGCCTGGCCTGGGATAATCCTCTTGCCTCAACCTTCCACTAACTGTGACTTTAGGTGGAAGTCTACATGACCTGACTGGTTTCAGATGAATTATCTCTGGAGTATTTGTATTAGCAAATACGATATCAATGACATAGTTGAAATGTGTGGAGAATGACAAAAAAAAAATTCTGCACATGTTCAACACAATTTCTCAGAATATACTTAATTTGCAGTCAGTTGAGTCCAGAAGCCAAGTTATTAAGTGCAATCATTTTTTTTTTCTCTTTCTAGTGGCTTTGGGGATTGAATCTAAGGTTTCCCATATGCTAGGCAAGTACTCTACCACTGTGCCAGCCAGTCTCCTTATGCAGTTCTTGTCAAAGGATTGAAGGATGAAATACCCTGAAACTAAGAGACTTGATTTCTCCTTGGACCCCTTTTTCTCCTCTCCTAAAAGTTAGGAACTATTGCTCTAGAAATGCTTATTTTTCTGAAAATAGTTTCTAGATGGTTAATGATGGCTCTAATGACCATAGTGTCTTCTGGCTGACAGTCTCTTTAAACCTTAATCAGAAGAAGTCGACCACCCGGAATCCCTTCGAACAAGTGAACCTGTCACTCCACGGCTTGAGCGTGCAGCCGTCAGCTAAAAGCACAAAAACAGGAGTCCTGATGCAGGACGCAGGTGCTCGTCCCGCAGCTGAAGAATCCCTCCGGGGCCTCCTTCATCTCCCGTGGGCCCATACTGGTCTTGAAGCTTTGCGGAAATTTACTTTCACCTCCACAGCTCCCAACGAGGAAATCGGAGGCACGTGACAGCAACTGGAGTCTGTCCCTCGGGGCTCCCCAGCCCCGCGCCACAACCAGCTTTCAAGCCGCAGGCTGAGATCCCCGCAGGGCGGTCCGCGAGAGAAGCACGCTGCCCAACGCCTCACGTTTGCACGCATTCACCGCCCGCCACCCCATCAGAGGCCTCCCCCAAAGCCGCGGACTGGACCGCACAACCCTTCCCGCCCGCGCCTCCAACAGCAGCGATTGGCGGGCGAAGCGCCTCCAACCCGGATGGCGGCCGGCCGACACGTGACCAACGTGCTTCACGCGCGTTGCCAGAGGCGCCGGCTCCGCCGCCCGGCTCCCGCCGTCCCTGCGCGCGTGCGCGGAACTCACGCTCCGCCCAGCGACCGTTTCCAAGGGGGCGTGGGCGTGAGCCACGTGACACCCGGCGGCCCTTAGGAAGAGGCGCCGGCCGCTGGGGGCTCCGTCGCGCTTGCGCAGTCGCTGGACGCGGGCGTTTCTTTCCTCCTCTTTTTTTTTTTTTTCTTTTCGAATTGGTTCTGACGGGTGTTTCGAGTTACAAAATGGCGGCCCCGAGCGCTCTCTTCAACGTTCAGTAGCGGCTTCAGGCTGGGCGGATGTCTCGTCCCCTCAGTGTCCGACTCCAAGCTCCCGAGGCCTGCTGACCACGAAGTCCTTGGAGGTGCTCAGCGCGCCGGAAGCTCCCAGCGGCCGCGACCGCCGCCTCGGCCCTGTCCGCCGCGGCGCCCGGGACCCAGCGCGATCTGCGGCGGCCGCCCAGGAGGTGAGCTCGGGCCGGGCGGGCGGGGAAGGCGGGGCGACGGCGGCGGCGGCGGCCTTGGGCGACGCGGGCGGCTGTTTGTGAAGCCGGCCCGGGCCTGCCCTGCGAACCGCGGCGTCCCTCCTGGCCGGAGGAGGGCTCGGCGGGGCTCGGGCCTCGGCCCGGACGGAGGTAGGCGGCGGCGGGGCTGCCCTGGCCCAGCCCTGGCCTGCATTCCTCATCCATCGTCCCGCTGGCCGGTCGCGGTTGCATTCACAGCGCGTTCCCAGGCCCTTGGTCACCCGGGTTCGCCAAGAGCCGGTCTTGAGGTTTGGGCTTTCCGGGGCGTTTCAGTGACCTCGATCTGCTCCTCGCTCTCGAGCATAGCCAAAGCGGTTTGTTTTTTTTTTTCCATGTGAAGTTCATCTCTGAGAGCAGAACTATACTGAAGTCGGTTGCGCACACCGCAGAAAGCGATCGTTCACGAATAATGCATTTCTCCTAATAACTACAGCGCTTTATACCTAGAAAGCAGTTCATAACTTGGTGCCATTTTACCCACAAACGCAGACACTGGCAAACTCTTCCGGGCTGCCGGTGTAACCCATTTGTTACGGGGATTCAATTTCCCCGGTAACACGTTGGTAGAGGACTTGCCTAGCACGCACAGGACCCCGAGTTCTATTCCCCAGCACTCCAAAAGAAAAAAGAAAAGCCTTGATAATAACAATAATAGCTGGCAAATAAGTCTCTCGTGCCAGGCCTTGTTCCAGGTACTTCGCAGAGATGTCTTTTCAGAAGAGGAAAATTAACTGTTTGGAATATGGAAGAAGTAGGTATTTGGTACCTTTGTTTTTAAAGGCGAGGTTTTGCTGTATGTATCTCCTGTGCTGTCCTTGAACTTGGGTGGCTTAGACTGGCTTCAAACTCTTATCCTGCCTCAGCCTCCCCATTGCCATCACCCCGGTTGGTGAAATGTGTTTTAAAAGTTGAGCCTATCGTTCGAGTTACTTTGTTTTCCCACGCTACTACTTTTGAGTTTGAGAGTAAAAGTAGTATTTTATTTTTAACCAAACTTGTTTAGTTAATATTTACAAAGCACTTCCTCTCCTCTGTTCCAGGCACCAAGCTAAGCTATGCTTTTTATCTTGTAGAGCACTCCTTCTATCCCATAGACAAGGAAGCATTCACCAGACTCAGTTGCCCGGGATCTCTCAGCTTGTCCCGGATGCTAGCACTAGTATCTTGTAGTATTTTCTCAAATATGCAATGCCTCACATCACTGATTCAGCAACAGTTTCCTATGAGTCAAGCAGGTTTGGGACATTTGGAGTCATCAGTAAACCAAACAAATTCTTGCTTTCTGTTTTATCTGACTGAATAAATAGGAAATGGCATCATCTTCATTAATTTATTTGTTATGGCAGTTACTCTTTAGTTTCAAGTGTGAGTTAGATGTTAAAGTTTTACTCAGTACCTGTATTTGGGGTTTCCGCCATCCCTTTTGTCCACATCATAAAACAGTGACTGTAGCCCGTCCACTGCTTGCCTCTTCTGCTCTCTAGTGTTGATGTTAGGTAATTATTAGAACAATTTCCTGAGGGATCCAGAAATCTTACCTGTGAAGAGTTCTATGAAGAATGCTGTTTCTGATGAAGTCAACTTTGCAGTGTTTGGGGGGAGGAGTTAAAAAGAGAGAGTTCCCAGTTACTGGTGTTATTAGAGTTCATGCTGTATATTTTAGAATCTTCAATTTTAAAGTCATTCTGTAATCAGAAAAAAAAGTACCTGTAAGCCCCTCCCTGCACATCAGATTCTGGAGGGCTTTGGAGTTCTCTGATTTGAAACTTATTCTGTAGTGCTAATCTGCTTAGAGCATTAGATGATGGGTAAGATGGTGTCTAGTGTCTGTTCTGGGATGCCTGCTGTGGTGGGTTGCTGTGCTGAGGGCAAATGAATGGAGAAAGCATCAGGAAGAAGTCCTGACAGATAACTGCCAGCCCAGGCAGGTGCTCCTGCTGCTGCTGCTGCTGAGGCTCTAAAGATTCCGAACAATGCTTAGATCAAAGCCCTCAGTCAGATCTGATGTGGGTTCATTTTTTTCCTTTTGTTTGTTTGTTTGGTGTGTGTGTGTGTGTGTGTGTGTGTGTGTGTGTGTGTGTGTGTGTATACAGTGCCTGTGAAGGTCAGAAGAGGGCACCGGATCCCCTATAGCTGGAGATACAGGCATGTGAGCCACTGGACATGGGTGCTGGGAACAGAACTCAGGTCCTCTGTAAGAGTAGTGCACCCTCTTAACTGCTGAACTATCTCTTCAGCCCCTGTTGTTACTATTTCTAAAAAAGAAAGGCTTTTTTTTTTTTTTTTTGAGACAGGGTTTCTCTGTGTAGCCCTGGCTGTCCTGGAACTTGTTTCGTAGACCAGCCTGTCCTTGAACTCACAGAGATCCACCTACCTCTACTTCTAACCCTGGGGGGTTAAAAGTGTGTGCCACCACCCCTGGCTATTACTATTATTATTACCATGACCATCAACGTTATTATTATCATTATTAAAGATTTATTACTTGGGTTGGTGTGTGCTTGCTGTGGAAGCCAGAAGAATTAGCTATCCCTGGAATTGGAGTTACAGGTACTTGTGAGCTTGTGGTGGGCCCTGGGACTCAAACACTTGTCCTCTGCACTACCAGTGCACTCCCTTATCTGCCAAGCCATCTCTAGCCCTGAGGGTGTACTTTTGAAGCAATTTATATTCTGAGATGTTAACACATCCATAGTAATAAGGTTTTGAATTTGTAAGTAATGTCTTAGCTTTTCACAATATGTAATTCAGGGCAATTAAATGTTAATTGGGAGACATTTCTGTCAATTGTAGCCTTAAGAAAACTACTCGTTGCAGAAGTATTTCCAGTGCATTATTAAAATCCGTACCGAAGAATAAACATAGCATCTTTAAATTTTAAATATTAAAAATGTTTTGTTTACGGCAAGAATATTTGCATTGACCTAAGGACTTTACTGTATGTACAGTAGACTACATAACTATTGTAGATTTTGAAAGAGCAATAGATGTTTCATTTAATCTTTCTGCATGGAGTTGGCTTCCTGTTGAGAGTGCCAGTGTTCCCCGGGTCTCTGTGCCTGCCTCTTGAAACAGTAAATGAGAATGTTCCACTGGAGTCCCCCAGCCCGTTGTAAAGCTCTCACTTGATGCAGTTTTCACCGGCGTCAGGAGAATGCTTACCAGATCCTATGCTGGACTAGATTTTTTAAATTACTTGTAATAAAAAAAATTTAATTAAAAAAGTAGAATTCACTTCGCTGAACTCCATATTTTCCTTAATTTCCTAGTGTTATTTCCTTCCCTTTAAGCAAATCCATCTAAGTAAATCTCATTTGTTTAAAACCTGTTAACTGCTTTTTCTTATATTTCTCTATTTTGTGATTTTATTACAAAATAAATGAAGACTGCAACAAAAATATTTGTAACAGCTGTCTTGGTGCAGAAAAGCAAACATCTTATTTCTGTTTTCTGTAATCTAGGTTCACAAAAATGGCCAAAAGAATTGCGGAGAAGGAATTAACAGATAGGAACTGGGATCAAGAAGACGAAGCTGAAGAGGTACAGAGCAGTTCCCTTGGTGGTTTCTTGCTGTCTGCGGTTAAGCTCATGTTGCATTCCTCGTGAAGAATATAATGGTAGAATTTTAAAACCTTTAAGAATACACAGAGCAGGAGAGATGATGCTTCCTCGTGAGCTGTGTGCATTTACTGTAGAAACATGTTCTTCATATGTGATTGTGCTTTTCTACTAGTGTATGCTCCTGATGAGTGTGTAGACGTACCTTCCTACAGAATTCACACACTTGCAGCGTCCTCTACTGTGGTTTTGAGTGTATTTTAGGCATCACTAAATGGCAAGTTAAGGAAGCCTCAGTCTGCTCTCTCCCCTGTCCCCTTCATTCCGGTGCTTCTCATGCCTGCTGTTTGCTGTTCTGATGCTAGACCTGCATCCCAGCAGTTGTACTGATTTGAATAGAATTTACATCAGCAAGATTAAAGTTGTCTCCTGTGAGGAAACCTTTGCATATCTAGGTCTCTTGAGCAAGTTGGTACTCCTAGGCGAGTTTACTAAGAAATTCTGTAGCAACGCTAACTCCAGGTCTATAGCACGCAGCTAGGAGGTAAGGGAAGAAGGAATCAGGGAAGAAAAAGTGGTTTGCAGTTTTATTCCTAGGCTGTTGTCTTCCTTTTTGGTACTGATCTGTATGCTGATATGTTTAGGGAAACCAAACCACTGGTCTGTTAATGTTTTTACAGGGCCGTTAACTGCCTTAGTCTTGAATTGAATCTTTGGTCGCGGATTTTCTTCCCTGCCTTGGTCTTAAGGACAGTCCTGGGAACAAGATCTAGACTGCCATAGAATTGTTTGACACTAAAGTGTCCAAGGGTGAAAGAACCTGGGCAGGCTCTACCGAAAGGAGTATGGAAATCAGTTACAGTAATTGGACAAATGTAGCCAAATGGTCCTTGATCTGGTAGGAGAGTAGTTTTGATTTTGAGATAGTCTCACTTTCTAATTCAGGCTGGCCTTGAACTGTCTGTCAGTGCTGCTGCCTCAGCCTCCTGTTTATAGGGGCTATCGGTTGGAGCTGGCACACCTGACTCAGTGGGAATTTTGTACAGGAAATATTAGTTCTGGCCCTAACTAGATAGGTAAGAGAATAGATGCAGAAAAACCACAGCCCTTTAGCACATTCTTCACACCGTGGAAGAGCATGATTTCCAGGGACCAGATGCTGAAGAGAACTGACTCCCACAGTTGTCCTGACCTCTCTGTGTGCCACAGCAGGCACACAAGCACTACTCCCCATGCATACACATATAAAAAATGTGCACAGGGATATTTGTTGACTAGGGATATTTGTGACTAGGTAGCTGGTCTTTTTAGACAGTGGCCAAGGTGGGCAGGACCAGGAGCCTTCTCCAAAACAGCGGAAGGCTGTAGCTCAGTAGTAGAGCCCATGCTTAGCACATGCAAGGTTCTATTCTACAAAAGAAGAATGTGGATGCTATCTGTATCAACTCTTTTGTTTGTTTCTCTGTATAACAGTTCTGACTGGCCTCATAAACTCACAGAGATCCACCTGCCTCTGCCTCCCCAGTGCTGGAATTAAAGGCATGTGCCACCGCTGCCCGGCTTCTTTTGAAAACTAGTAGTAAGCTCCTGGTTTCAGAAGGGCTTTACTATCTACTACCAATCATGAGCTTTGGAATGGTAGCTCTTATGTCTTGTTGACATAGGCAACTTACTGTGACTTTATTAGTGCTTTTTTTAGACAATATGGCTAAGATATTTGAGGAAGCCAGTCATGAATATTAGTGCACCAAAGATTTGGTGGTGTTCATCTTTTCAGAAATCACATATTCCTGTCTCTGGGTTGGGACTGGAAGCCTGGATTTGTAGATTCTGGAAGACTCATGGCACCTGGTTAGAATTGGAATCTACGGGGCTGGAGAGATGGCTCAGAGGTCAAGAGCACTGGCTGCTCTTCCAAAGGTCCTGAGTTCAATTCCCAGCAACCACATGGTGGCTCACAACCACCTAATGAGATCTGGCTCCCTCTTCTGGTCATACATGCTGTATACATAATAAATAAATAAATCTTTAAAAAAAAAAAAAGAATTGGAATCTACAGAAATCTGTAGATACTCAATGTGAGCTTTTTCCTTTCTTTCTTTTTTTTTCTTTTTTTTTCTTTTTTTTTTTTTTTTGGTTTTTTCGAGACAGGGTTTCTCTGTGTAGTTTTGGAGCCTGTCCTGGATCTCACTCTGTAGACCAGGCTGACCTCGAATTCAGAGATCTGCCTGGCTCTGCCTCCTGAGCACTGGGATTAAAGGCATGCACCACCACTGCCCAGTGTGAGCTATTTCTTAATGTGTTAACAGTAAACTCTTTTAAGATATCAAATACCAGATAAGTGTGTCTATTCTGGCATTTATGTTCAGCTTTTAATCATCTTTTGGCCTTACTTTTCTGTTGTCTAATTTGTCCATTCTTGCAGGTGGGAACATTCTCAGTGGCCAGTGAGGAAGTCTTGAAGAATAGAGCCATAAAGAAGGCAAAGCGTAGGAACGTTGGATTTGAAGTGAGTGCTTCCTGCAGCTTTGGTGTCTTACTAACAGGATTCCCAGTTACAGAGCATTTGTACAGCAAATGCTCTCCCTGTGCACATTTTTTATATGTGTATGCATGGGGAGTAGTGCTTGTGTGCCTGCTGTGGCACACAGAGAGGTCAGGATGACTTTGGGGGTCAGTTCTCTCCAGCATCTGGTCCCTGGAATTCAAGTTCAGGTTGTCAGGTTTGGTGACAAGACAGGTACCTTTACCTGCCGAACCATTTCACCAGCACACACATTTTGTTTGTGTGTGTGTGTGTGTATGCGCCATGGGTACAGGTGCCCAAAGAGGTCGGAAGAAAGTTTTAGATCCTCTGGTGTTGTAGGTGTTTGTAAGCTCTCTGGACATGGGACTAGGATCTGAACTCAGGTCATCTGGAAGAGCAGCAGCGAGTGCTCTAAACTGTTGAGCCATCTCTAGCCCCTACAAATGCCTTTTTAAAGTGCTTCTTGGTGTAGATCTTAAAAGCTAGGAAACGTAATAATGAGTCATCCAGTTAGCTGAGACAATAAGATGGATAATGACAAAGTTGTGACAACATGAAGAGGAAAAATTAGTACCGTGCAAAAGTGGTGTAAAGTGGAAGGGGGTGGAGGAGGAAAGGAGAATCTTCTCACCATGCTAGGAGCATTTCATGTGCTGATAGGTTCCATAATATGGTGGCATGTGCTGCAAGCTGCAGGAAAATGTAATGGAATTCAGCTACTACCACAAAAGCTACTGCTTGGAAAGGTCAAGGACTTTTCCGAAGGTCAAGCCATGGCTTAAGAAGTCTTGGTGATATTTTGGCTTTTGTATATATATTAGCTGATTCCTGCAGTGATTTTCTTGTATGCTATGTATGCGTCCAAGAACTCATAACAGTGTATTTTGTCTGAAATACCTATCAAGCATCCAAGGCCAAATGATCTCCTGAATTAAGGTAAATTAAGCTCAGACCCTCCTTTCTTATACAGCCTTAGTGGTATTATACTAACATTATAGACTCCTAACATTTACCTAGCCACCTCTAGGAATGTAGTTTGAGCACACAAATTCCCCTATTCTGATATATTAACCGATTTTAGCTCTCAGTTGACCTCCTCCTTTACCTCTCCCCTTTTGGGTTATAAAAGAAAGCCTGACAGTCACTGCCTGAGGAAAACTCTTGTCTGCCTTTGTGACCCTGTAAGACTTCACACCTGACAACCTTGCTTTGGCTAGAGCACTGCTGTTGCATGGGTATATAACTGTAAACCTCAGAGACTGAGGAGGATTTGACTGGAGAACTAGAAGAATGAGATGAAAGATGAGGAAGAGCCAGATGGGGAAGAACGAGATGAGAAAGACCAAGATGGGGCAGAACTAAGATGAGAGAATTAAGATAGAACATAGAGGGGACAGCAGGTAAATGTACAGAGAAATCAGGCAAGAAAGGATCAAGGCACGGGGAACAACTGAAGTTATGTAGATAGGATTTTATCCCAGAGGAATAAAGTGGACGGACAAAAGAGCTTAGTGTACTTAGATTCTTTTCCTGGAAATAATGGCGCTATTCGTAGCTTCTCTTCTGGCCCCTGGGAAGAAGATTATTAAGGGCCAGGCTGGTCCGTAATAGTATTCGAGAGGTATGTATGTTTCATGCTTTATTCCTGTGCTCAGAAAGGTCTTCTAACTCTTGACCAGAGTCACGTGTCCAGTGTTTAGGGATCACTTCGGCAATCTTCCCCCCTTGTAATCCTCACTCCTCAGATAGGTTCTAGACCTGTGAGTGAGACTTCGGTGGCTTAGAATCTATGGTCACAAAGAAGAAACTATTTTGAAATCAACCTTTGTGACCACTTCAGAATCAATCACATGTGTGTGCATGTGGAGGCCAGGAGTCAACATCAAATGTCCTCTTATTACCACCTTTTATTATTATCATCATCATTATTATTATCACATGTCAGCGGGGGTGGGAGGGTGGGTGTATGTGCATTACATGTGTAGCCGTTGAGTGTCTTCCTTCATGACTCTCCACTTTACATATTGAGGCATAGTCTCATTTGAACCCAGACATTGCTGATTTGCCTAGTCTAGCCAGCTAGTTTGCTGTGTGGATTCCCTGAGTCTACCTCCCACTCACTGGGATTATAGGCAGGGAGGGCTGCCATACCCAGTCAGCATTTAATGGGTGCTGGGAACTAAACTCCAGTCCCCTGTATTTGTATGGCACATGCTTTACCTGGTGAGCCATCTTCCAACCTCTATTTTACTGGGATGAGACAGAGTCATAGCATCTACCTGAATGAAGAAATGGGCTTTTCCCAAATACCAGATGCAAACAGATCTAGACAATAGAAATAATATGGATGTGTCAAGTCCGGCATAATAGTGCACGTCTTTAATTCCAACACTGGGAGGCAGAGACAGGCAGATCTGAGTTCGAGGCCCAGCCTGGTCTACAGGTCTGCCTCTTCCTCCCCAGTGCTGAGATTAAAGGTGTGTATTACCACTGCCTGGCAAACTGTTTAATTGTGCAAAACATCTATCTTTCAGGGGATGGTGCTTTTGCTATTTTCTTTTTTGTGAGTGAGTGAGTGTGTGTGTGTGTGTGTGTGTGTGTGTGTGTGTGTGTGTGTATACTGCACACAGAGGCCAGAAGACGGTATCAAAGCCCTGGGAACTGGAGTTTTAATAAGGCAGTTGTGAACCACCTGATGTGGGTGATGAGAATCATGCTTGGGTTGGGTCCTCCGGAAGAGCAATAAGTGCTCTTAACCACTTAGTCATCTCCCCAGCCCTTTTTAAGATTTGATTGATCAGAAATCGAGTTTAGGGCCGGGGCAGGGGCATTGCTCAGTTGGCAGAGTACATGACTAGCATTTGTGAAGCTCTGGGGATAGTGGCACATGCCTATAAACTCAGGCTCAGGAGATGGAGGCAGAAGGCTCAGAAGTTCAAGGTCATGGATCACATAGCAAGTGGAAGGCCAGCGTGTGATACATGATACTCTGCCAAATAGACAAAGGTATCAGAATTAAAGATGTATTTAAGATTTCTCATTCTTTCTGATTTTATTGCTGTAAATGTATCGGTGGTCAGTAAACATTTGAAAATCTGTAGGTGTGATTAAAAGTGCTTTTGAAAAAAAAATCTAACATTAAGGCTAACTAACTGTGCTGTCTTAGTTGGAGTTTCTATTGCTACACCATGAGCTAAAGCAACTTACGAGAGGGCAACTTCCAGTTGTAGTCCATCACGAAGGAAAGAACTCTAGCAGAGGCCGTAGAGCAATGCTTCTCAACCTGTGAGTTGTGACCCCTTTGGGGAGTTCCACTCACAGGGGGTTGCCCAAGACCATTGGAAAATAGATATTTATGTTACCATTTATAAAAATAGCAAAATGACAGTTATGAAGTAGTTACAAAAATAATTTTATGGCTGGGGTCACAGCATTAGGGAAGGGTGAGAACCACTGCCAGAAAGGAATGCTGCTTATTGTTTTGCTCCTCCTGGCTCTCAGTATGCTTTCTAACATAACTAAGGAACATCCTGCTCAAGGGTGGTGCTGCTCACAGTGAGTTGGGCCCTCCCACATGGATCATTAATCAAGAAAATCAAGAGGCATTTTTTCAATTGAGGTTCTTCTTTCCAGATGACTCAAGCTTGTGTCAAATTGACAAAAACCAACCAAAACATAGGTTGTCTGAGAAATGAAGAAGGTTTAACTGTGTGTGTGCGCGTGTGTGTGTGTGTGTGTGTGTGTGTGTGTGTCTGTGTGTGTGTGTCTGTGTGTGTGTGTCAGTGTGTGTCTAGAATTTCATAAGGAATGTAAGTTTCACAGCATCTCAGCTGACTGAACAGGCTGGCCAAGGGAAAAGTTTACTAAAGACAGGAATTAGGAAACAGCAAGGAAAAGAAAGATTGCTTAACTAATAGAAAGGCTGGAATCTGCAGTGTGGTCTCAGATTTCTGGAGGCTGAGAATAGCTTGGAAACCCCAAAGTTCTTGAGAAATTAGGTAAACAGTGAAATATTTTTAATTAATCTAATTTTGTGTTTCTAAAGCTTCTTTAGGCAAATGTTCTTTGAAAAGGTGCATGAGGTTTAATTGTATTGGGAATATTTTCAGTTATTCTGGAGCTCAGTGGCAGGTACATAAATTTTTAATGTTGCCTGAAAGATAAATAGGGCTGGTGGCGGTGCTGGTTACCGGCGGAAAAGTCACGAGTCACAGCCATGACTACCAGAGTTACAGAGAGCTTTATTAGGAGGGAAAGGGGCGGGGGGGGGTGGGGGGGGTGAGAGAGGGAAGCCAGGCCTGGGGGTAGGGAGCAGAGAGAGAGGGTGGGGTCTGCATCTGGCTTTTAAGGTGACCACGCCACGCATAAGTAGTCGCCAGCACCCCCTGATGACATAAGACACAAGACCCCGAGCTGCGCATGTGCCGGCGGAGTGAGGGCAGGATCCTAACATTGACTATATACAGTGCCTTTAAATACAGATTTCGACCATCTCTCCTGACTGTTTCAGGAAGGCAGCTGTGACACTGATGTCCTTAGAGGCACCATCTTTCCCACTCTCCTGTCTGGGCTGTAGCTTCTCTTAGGTACAGTGCCCCCACGTCTGAGCTCTGCTGTTTCTGAGATCCTGTTGTCACTTAGTTGAGGACGGGAGCTCTGCTTGCCTAAAGTGTGCTTTCTTTCTATTGCAGTCTGATAGTGGAGGAGCCTTTAAAGGTTTTAAAGGTTTGGTTGTGCCTTCTGGAGGAGGAGGATTTTCTGGATTTGGTGGTGGCTCTGGAGGGAAGCCTCTAGAAGGACTGACAAATGGAAACAGCACAGCCAGTGCCACACCCTTCTCCAGCACAAAGGCGGCAGTAGAGCCCAAGGCAACCTTTGGTGAGTTACTCCCTCTCCAGCCTCCTCTGAAATAGTTGCTGAAAGAGAACTCTGCTACCAGGTTGTTTTTTGTTTGTTTTATTTTTTTTCTCTTTGACAGGGTCTTTATATGTAGCCCAGGCTGACCTTGAACTCTGTCCTCCTCTTCCAACCTTCTGAATACTGGGATACTGTAGGTGTGTGCTACCAGACCCAGCTGGTGAGTATGTTTCTAGCACTGCATCCTTGGACATAGCAGTGGAAGGATGGGACTCGGGGAGATGCATGGAGCAAGTGGGCCAGCACACAGCGATGCTCTTCTCAGCTCGGCCAGCTATTTGCTATGTGGCTTCACTGTCAGGTTCCTAACCTCTGAGTCCCCGAATTGACTAGCAAGAAGTCCTGGTACATGCACACCAAGGGCTTTCCGTGCACCTCCCACTGCACATGCCAGTGGAAACTGGGGTGACACTGTCTTTGTCACCATTTCCCAACATAGGTTTGAACAGGAAATACTGACTACCCAATCCTGTTTTGAATGAGTTAGTCAGCAACTTCTGGGACACATAGAGAACAGGATCTTGGGCTGAATCCTAAAAATGATCCTGACTGGCTCTGAAAATGTATGCTGTGTGGTGTTTGTTGGTTTGAGATGAGTCGTGTAGCTTAGCTGCAGGAACTCAGGCTAGCCTTTAGCCGTGTAGTGAGGATGACTTTGAACTCTGCATTCTCCTGCAGGCACTCAGTACCACTGACCTGTGTAGTCCTTACTAAGCAGAACAGCCTTAGTGCCTTAGTAACCACTTGCTGGATATCCAGTTCCTCAGTGTTGGTTTCCGCACACAAGCTTGGTGAACAGTGACGGGGAAAGCAGAGCATGGTGGTAGCCGCACAAAAACCTTGTTGTAGCTGAGCCTAGTGGCACACGCCTGTTGTCCCAGCTCAAGCTGATGCAGAATGAGGAGTTCCAGCTTGCCTGGGGCTACATAGCAAGACTCCATTGAAACCCAGTAAAAACACACCAACACCTAGAGGGTTTCATCAGACTGCTTCTAAAGTGTTTGGACTTTAACTTCTTACAGGTGCTTTTGCTGTGAATGGCCCTACTACCCTGGTGGATAAAAAGATTTCAAGTCCCAAATGTACTAACAGCAATCAGCTGGCCTCCTCTGGCTCTGCTTCCAGTACAGCCTGCACTGGGAGTGTCTATCACAAGCAGTTGGCTGGCTTGAACTGCTCTGTCCGGGACTGGATAGTGAAGCATGTGAATACGAACCCACTGTGTGACCTGACGCCCATTTTTAAAGACTATGAGAGATACTTGGCCACGATTGAGAAGCAGCTTGAGAATGGAGGCAGCAGCAGTTCTGAGAGCCAGACTGACAGGGCAGCAATTGGAATGCAGTCTCCCTCCCTTTTTAGTTCCACAAAACTCCAGCAAGAGTCACCATTTCCGTTTCCTGGTAACAAGACAGAGGACACATCTGAAAAGGTGGAGTTTACAGCAGAAAAGAAATCGGACACAGCACAAGGAGCAACAAGTGCCTCGTTCCATTTTGGCAAGAAAATTGAGAGCTCGGTTTTGGGCTCGTTAAGCTCTGGCTCCCTGACTGGGTTTTCATTCTCCCCTGGAAACTCTAGTTTATTTGGTAAAGATGCTGCCCAAAGTAAAGCTGCCTCTTCACCGTTTTCTGCTAAAGCACCAGAGAGTCAAGCAGGAGGCAGCAGCAGTGAATGCAGAGGTAAATACTAAGCCACTGATTGACATCTGTGTAGGTCTAATGAGAAGATCCCAGGTGCTGCATTTCCTGTGTGTGTCACAGTTGCTTAGTCCTCATCCTTAACATAGAGCAAGGCCTGTTTTATAGGGTGCTAAAAGCTCACAAGAGCTGAATGGGGTAGAGGTGTGATTCTTTGGAGAAGAGAGATGACATGGTATGCACCAGCAGTACAGCCTCAGTCTTCATGAGGCGGGTCTCCAGGTGCCTAGTAAAGGTGTGTTAAAGATGGCGGCGGTGAGCCGGGCAGTGGTGGTGCACGCCTTTAATCCCAGCACTCGGGAGGCAGAGGCAGGCGGATCTCTGAGTTCAAGGCCAGCCTGGGCTACAGAGTGAGTTCCAGGACAGGCTCCAAAGCTACACAGAGAAACCCTGTCTTGAAAAACAAAAACAACAACAACAACAACAACAAAAAAAGATGGCTGCAGTGGGGGCTGAAGTTCTAACATGCTAACTAAAAAGCACTGAGCATGTAGTGGTGTGTTTAGAAGAAGTAAATTAAAAACTTAAAAATTGAATATTACTGAAAAAAACGCAACATGAATTTGATTGTATTCAGGAATTCGGTTGTACATGAGATGCTCCAGCATTAATGTTAGGACCAGACCTGCTGCTGCAAAGGAGGGTCCCTCCTCCCCAAAGGAAGGCCCTGCTGTTGTGAATCACATCAGTGTCCTTGGACCTTTTGTATCCAGTGTGTCAGGTCTTGGCAGTAGGCAGGCACAGTTGCAGGGTTTTTTCAGAGATATTGTTACCCACAGTGCTCATAACATAACACTTCAGGACCAGTTCCATCCAGTTAACTTTCTAAAATGATGGGTGTGCTTAGTATGTGCACTGTGCAGTGTGGTGGCCACTAGCCATGCCTGGGTAGTTCCATACATGCATTGTGGCTAGTGATGCTGAGGGCTTAGATTTCTAATTTCCAGGGGCAGGGATTTTGTTTTTGTTTTAAGATTTATTTATTTATTATGTATACAGTGTTCTGTCTTCATGTATCCCTGCAGGCCAGAAGAGGTTTTGATATCTCATTACAGATGGTTGTGAGCCACCATATGGTTGCTGGGAATTGAACTAAGGACCTCTGGAAGAGCAGTCAGTGCTCTTAACCACTGAGCCATCTCTCCAGCCCTTATTTTGTTTTTGTTTTTGTTTTTCTCTATGTAGCCTCTGGCTGTCCTGGAGCTCACTGTGTAAACCAGGCTGCCCTTGAACTCACAGAGATCTTCACCTTCTATCTTCCAAGTGCTGGGATTAAAGTTGTGAGCCACCACCATAGCCAACAAGTTTCTAATTTTTGATAGAAAGAGTTACGTGTTTTAAATAGTTAAATGTTCCTGTGTGTAAATGATTGTGTGGGGCAGGGGGAACAGCTTTGAAATACCTGAGGCCACAAAAGTAAAAGGAGGGAAAACAATTGGATGAAGCGTAAAATCCCCTGGACATCCAGGAAGGCAGTCAGCAGTGAAGATGCCTGCGGAGTAGAGGAGACATCTGGAAGCTGAACAGCTGGTGGCCCTGATGTCCAGAATTTAAAAATGTGTGACTGTTAAGAGCTCTCCTTGCTCTTCCATAGAACCCAAGTTTGGTTTCCAGCTCCAGAGCTCTTCTGACCTCTACAGGTTCCTGCACACACATGTGCACATGCACTCACATACGTGTAAATAATAAATACAAACGTATAAGGAACTCAGGACAAGGAAACAAATAGTAAAGAATATTGTGAGGACTACATGATAGGGTAGGCAAAATGAAGACTTTCGATGGCCACAGAGAACAAGGCCAGTGTTTCCCTCAGGTGTGGATGTGACCTTCCTTCCAGAAGGCTGTATTGTCTGGGTGACAGTTCTGCTATGGTGCCTGAGCCTTGAGTAAAGTCAAATCTAGGACTTTGGGCCCAGCCTGTTGGCTTCCTCTGCTGTTAGAGTAGGCCCTAACACTGAGTCCTCAAGGATGCTTATTAATGTGCTGTTCTCCAGGGGTACAGTACCTTTGTCTATTTGCCACTGCACCACTGTGCTATCTATCTGTCCTACCTGGGCCAGCCACCACTGCTCCTTGTCTGAACTCTTCCTCAGGGTAGATGGCCCAATAACCCCCCCCCCTTTTTTTAGAGATTTATTTATTATGCATAGTGTTCTGCTGGCATGTTTGCCTACATGCCAAAAGAAGGCACCAGATCTCATTACAGATGGTTGTGAGCCACCATGTAGTTGCTGGGAATTGAACTCAGGATCTCTGGAATCTGGAAGAGCAGCCAGTGCTCTTAACCTCTGAGCCATCTCTGCAGCCCCCGGGGGCCCCTTTTATTTCTCCTCTCCTCTAATAAGAGGAGAATGTCTCCCCAACGTGGGCAGCTGTATCATCCCTTGCCCTGCACCCTGCACCCTCTGACACAGCTGCTATCTTGGGGTTACCACACGTTACCATCAGAAAAACTTGGAATTTGTTGAAACAGCAAGTGTCTGGCCTTCCTGGAGCACCTTCCCAAGTCCTAGAGCCTCAGCTAAGTAATCATTTTGAAGCTTGCCGGGAGATAGATCCTAGTGGACCTTAGTTCAGTCTTTTGATCCAAGTCCTTAAGGTTGCTTTAGTCGGGCAGGTTGGACACAGCTGCCTTTCTCTTTGAGAGGATCCTTCTGTTGTGTGTCAGCAGTGTCTCTCTTGAAAGAATGTGCCCTTCCTGCCCCTCTCAGTGAGCCAGGTCCCTGTAGTACAAGACCATTGAGCCCTGTGACAGTCATCAAAGCTTTGGAGCAATTTCTCTGACAAGCTTGACCTGTAAAACAGTCATTTTTGCCCTTTGGCCATTGCTGATGGTGGTTATCCCTGGGTGCAGTGTGGCTCTGGACCCGAGAACATTGGCAGGGGTGGTGTCGGGCTCCCTTTGTAGTGTTCACGGTTGTATTTACCAACTCCCATGAGTACTCCAGGTCCATCTGCAGGATGGTGGGGTGCAAGCATCTGCTGACTCTGAGTGGTTTCTGTGCCAGGTGGCGATGAAGAAGAAGATGAGCCGCCCAAGGTGGTGGTGACCGAAGTGAAGGAAGAGGATGCTTTCTACTCCAAAAAGTGAGTGGGCTGTGGGAGTAGGGGTGGCCTGCAGGCCTGGTTCCAGCCGGACCTCAGCTGGACCAGGGAAGAAGGCTTGGTCTGTTTGATGAGTATGGTTTTTTGTTGTTGCTGTTTGTTTGTTTGTTTGTTTGTTTGTTTGTTTGTTTGTTTGTTTGTTTTTGAGACAAGAGTTTCTCTGTGTAGCCCTGGCTGTCCTGAAACTTACTTTGTAGACCCTGCTGGCCTCTGCCTCTCCAGTGCTGGCATTAAAGGCATGTGCTACTGCCACCAGGCTTGGCCTGTTTATTTGAAAACAAATCAGTTCTAAAGATGTGCTGGGCACATCTCCACATGTCCTGGGCTAGCTCCTTAGTGAATTGGGCTGCTCTTCTCCCTGTGAAGTGCTTCAGAAAAACTTCCATGACCTCCTTCCTTATCTCTCCTCTCTCTCCCTGTTTTCTTCCTTCTTCCACAGGAAATCACCTAGTCACTGATCTTGGTTCTGTTTCTGCTGTAAGCATGGAGGTGTCTGTGGTCCATAGGATGTGGTGGGCCTGTCTGTGGCTGGGCAGCCACAGCCAAAAAGTTAGGCACAGTTGTTCCTCCCTGTTATGAGTATATGAGCCTGTCTGTCCTCTGCTGATGGGAGCTGCCTCTTTGTGAACAAGACCGGAAGGAAAGTTTTAATTCTGTTGTTAGGATTAAATGAGATTATTTTGTACTGAGATATTTACTGGGAAACTTTTGTCCTATTTGGGAAGCTTCCAGTAGTGTTTTCATGACACAGATATTAGAGTGCTGTCCTATGTTGCAGGTGCTGTGGGCCATAGAATTTTGTTTTATTTCAAGAGCTTTTTAGGCAGTAATTTTGATTTTTTGAGACAGGGTTTCTCTGTGTAGTTTTGGTGCCTGTCCATGGATCTCACTCTGTAGACCAGGCTGGCCTCAAACTCAGAGATCTGCCTGGCTCTGCCTCCTGAGTGCTGGGATGAAAGGCGTGCACCACCGCCCAGCTAGGCAGTAACAATTTTAATTTTAATAATACAAGTGACACATAGGAATGATCCTGACTTTCCAGTTTTGTTTGTTTGTGGGGTTTCCTCTTCATCAGAACAAGTCAAATGAGTCTGTTTGTTTTGTTTTCGAGACAGGGTTCTCTGTGTAGCCCTGGCTGTCCTGGATCTCGCTCTGTAGACCAGGCTGGTCTCAAACTCACAGAAATCTGCCTGCCTCTTCCTCCCAAGTGCTGCTGGGATTAAAGGGGTGCTCCACTACCGCCCAGCTTAATTTTGTTGTTGTTTGTTTTGAGTAGGGATCTAATTGTGCAGCCCTGGCTGACCTTGAACTCACAGACCCACCTGCCTCCACCTCCAGAGTGCTGGCTCTATTTTCTTACCTAAGGGTCTGCATTTAACACATAGGCTTGGAAAACAGTACGCTGCTTTAGCCGTAGTCCCACCCTATCCAGATTTATCTCACTATCTTAGGGAGTCGAAAGGGAAGGCCTGAAGAGAATTTGAAAACATACGGGAAAGCAGGGTCAGAGAGATGCAGGACAGACAGTTGTGTCTGTGCCTGCCACTCAGGACCAAGGCACAGGAGAGGGCAGTGAGAAGTGGGTCAGCTGAGATGCTGAGTGACTTGAGGAAAGATGGTTTGTAGGGACTGTGATTGTTACTAGCAAAGTTCACCTAGCATGCCCAAGATCCTGGATTCCATGCCCAGCACTACAAAGCAAGGTGGTGGTGGTGGTGGTGGTGGTGGCGGCATATTCTAGAATATCTAACTAGATTATTTTACTCTGATTTTCTTAACCCAGATACCAGCAGTCTGGTAAAGAAGGCTCTATGTTTCTCTTACCCACTGCAGTTGACTTACAGGAGGGTAAACAGTGGTGTCAGCAAACTGACTTGTTGAATCTGATCATGGCTGGTGTTTTTCCACAGGTGTAAACTATTTTACAAGAAAGACAATGAATTTAAAGAGAAGGGTGTGGGGACCCTGCATTTAAAACCCACAGCCAGTCAGAAGACTCAGCTCTTGGTGCGGGCAGACACCAACCTAGGTGAGTGCAGAGCCGTCCCAGGGAGTTTGGTAAAGAGCTTTGTCTTGACCCTGAGGTTCTTTGGATTTTGAAGCTCAATAATAGGGGTTGGTTTTGTCTAATGAAAGTCATCTTGAGGTCAAATTGATCTTCTGGTTTCCAATATGGATGTGGTTTTGAGTGACATATTGGAGCGTCGTGTACACAGTATAGGTGTGGTGTTAAAAGCTGTAGTGGGAAAGTACCGCAGAGGCTATCATTGCTGTACACTGGGGTGTGGCAGAGGAACGGCATGCAGGCGGGACCATTTGGTGAGCACAAAGGAGAAGTACACAGGTTTCAGTTTAAGGGGTTGGGGGGCGGGGATTGGTACATGGAGGGCCAAGGTTATTAGGTCTCATTCCTCAGCCGATCTCTACCCTAATTTTGGAACAGGATCTCACTAAACCTGAACCTTATTGATCAGCTTGACTGGCTGACCAGTGGGTTTCAAGGATCCACCTGTTTGTGCCACCCCCTCATGCTTACCCTTCTCTAAGCTGGGATGACAGGAATGTGCTGCTGTCCTCAGCTTTTTAAAAACATGGATTCTAAGATTTGAACCCAGGTCCTTGTGTTGCACGCTTGTGATGGGGCCATCTCCAGCCCTAGGGAATCTGTCTATCCAGAACAAGAAGACCACGGTGCTGTCTCCTTGCCACACTTGAGCTGACGCTCGCAACAGTCCGTTAAGAGACTAGCTCTGACAGCAGTGGGCCTGTGGGGTGTGGTCGGTAGTGTGAGACTGCCTGGCATCACCGAGAGACTCCTGGGGTTCGCTTTCCTGTGATTTGACTAACTAGGCCCGTGTCACCATAGTGTCACTCCTGCCCAGTGAGCAGTGCTGGTGAGAAGCACTATGTCTGCTGACCCGGCATCCTTAAGTCCCATGAAATGGTGAAGATCTGGGTAAGCCAGTGACACTCGGAACAAGGCTCCTGCCTCGGAGATTGCAGAGTGTGGACAGTTGGCTTGGTTCCTGTCAACCTCCAGCTCCCCAGCTTGGCACAGTCCAGCATACAGGAAAGGAAAGACGATGGATGGCTGTAACTTTTAACACGTGGAGAGTTGCTTCAGTGTAGAGTCTCTAGCCTCTTAAAGAATCCTACAGTTTTGATACATGTTTATATGTTGTTTTGATAAATATTTTCCTTTGTTTACTCAAAGGCAACATACTGCTGAATGTTCTGATTCCACCCAATATGCCGTGCACCCGAACAGGGAAAAACAATGTCCTCATCGTCTGTGTCCCCAACCCTCCACTCGATGAGAAGCAGCCCACAGTCCCGGTCACCATGCTGATTCGGGTGAAGACGAGCGAGGATGCGGATGAATTACACAAGATTTTACTGCAGAAAAAGGATGCCTGAGCACTGAGGCCGACCAAGGAATGTTGCCACATTGCTGCTTCCCCTCTGCCCCTAAACTTAGTCACATTCTTTCCTCTTCTTACTGTGACATTCTGAGAACTTCTAGGTAACGGGAAACTTCTGTGAGGAAGATGAAGGCCAATAAAACCTCTGGATGTGTCAGCTCTGTTCCCTTCCTGAGAACTAAGCAAAATACATTCAGGGGAAAATTGGGGAAGATTTTTAATGTGGATTCATTGAGTAAAAACTAACCTAAGTGATTCTTAATGGACTGCAATCAGGGTACCAGTTAGCTCTTCAAAGGCTCCTGCAGGCAGCCTTGGGCTCCGCTCTCCTGCCTGCCCCAGGAGACCCCATGGCAGTGTCCCTCAGTGCTCCGGAAGACACCCATCGCTCCCCTCCTGTGGGCCTCTGACCCGTGACTAGCACTCCTGCCAAACACCACGCCGCCACACTGTGACTGCGCTAAACTGTGGGTACTGGGTGTCGCTGTCATCGGCCTGTTGGCAGGTACTGGCCTTTGACCTGGGGCTGCTTGACTGATCCAGAAACGGCCTTTTCATGAAAAGGACATGAGTGGCTTGTCGGGGAGCTGGCGGCGTAGACTAGGTTTTGTTTTTATCCAGGAGGTGCTCTTACTTTACCCCTCAGTTAATGTGGAAGGGGCTGTCAGGAATAATGGATTTTAAAAGCACAAATTTGGTAGCTTTTTTTATATCATTTCTATACCACAAACAAGCCTTTATTTTAAAAGAAAAAAGAGAAACCATACTGAAAAGGGATGTGTGCTCATGGCCGTTTCTGCCTGCTGAACCCCATGGGTACAGCCTGAGTAGAGTCCTCTCAGGAACCGTGCACTCAAAAGAAGCAGGAGTGTGGCAGTGGGAACCACCGGTTTGGCCTGTAGCTTCAGACAGCAGCATGTTACTGGCATCTGGAAAACTCGTTTTTATTTTTATTTTTTTAAGGCTGAGGTATTGTGTCCATTTGGAAGAGAGCCGTGGTTCTGCACGGGCCATTCATGTCACTTCAGAGCAGTGAGGTTACTAAAACTAGCATTCTCTGAAGACCAGACATCAGTTAAATGCAGGATTTGATGCCTAGCTGCTCATGGCTCACACACCTGTAATCCAGTGCTGGAGAAGCTGAGGCAGGAAGATGGTGAGTTCGCAGCAGCCTGAGCTACATAGTAATCCCCCACCCCCACTCCCCCACTTCCCACCCCCCACCTCCCATCCCCCCGCAAAAAAAAAAGGACTAAAGTTCCACTCTGATTCCTCGTGAAACCATTCAACACTAGGACCAGATCTTGTCAGAAGGCTTAGGCTCAGTTGCCCAGGGTGCACACTGGTGTGCTCAGATCGTCAATACACAGCTGTTCTGACCTGGGCAGAGTCACAAAACCTGATGGCACAGTTGCCTTCTCAAAACGGCAGTGCCAGGGGTGGGAATGAAACCTAGTTAACTTTTGTTTATGTAGCCATGGCTAGCCTTGAACTCGGAGATCCACCTGCCTCTGCCTCCTGAGCCCTGAGCTGGTTAGCCTCTGTTGAGGTGGGGTGGTTTATCACTCAGGGTTACAGTGCTCTGCACAGATGGCATGCTTGCGCTTCATGGGGTGTGGACCTGGGGAGGTGCTGTGCATTGATTTGCTTGCCATTTGGCATTGAGAATTGGTTTCTAACAAGCAAGTTGCTGCTTCTGTTATCGCTGGCCCTGCCCTGTTGACATTGGGTTTGCCCAGCTTTCCAAAGATGTAATGAGGGGAACGTATTCAGAACAGTGCCATGTACCACGTGCTCGTGGGGCTGACTGCTCTCAGACTCTCAGGCACTTTCAGGAACTTGTCTGTTCGTGGTGGTGGGGCTCTGTGAGCATCTGCCCATGCCTTGAATATTTACCAAAAGAACAAAAGCAAAAAAGGTCGAAACTGGGTTGCCTCCTAAACTCCCTAGTCCATTTTAACTGTAAATTAGTGGGTGTGGCTCTCCCTTTGCTAACATTCCTAGCCCCAAGTTTGCTGCTAAGACTATCACTTTTGGAAGCGAGAATTACAGGGGAGAGGTGGTGTGCCCGGAACTCAGTGTGTCTTGTCCTTGTGCTGTAGGAGCTGGCTCAACACTCTGCACTTAACCTGAGTGTGAGTCACTATAATGTCTGTGTCCCAGGGAGGCTGGCCCCTGGAGGGCTGTCTTCTCCCTCCACTGTGTTAGTAGCTGGTTCCAACTCATGGCTTAAACTTCATTTATGTTTCAACATGTTAAAATTTGCCTCTTGTATGTTTGATATGAACTGCGGTTTTTATCTCCAGTTGGAAAATCTAAAGTCTTTCATATATTTGCCTGAGGAAGTATGTGTTCTCTGTGGTCAGGGTGCATCTAGGCAGACGCCGAGCCTGGGCCACACTGTATCTCCCGCTTTCTTTCGCACATTCCCAGTAAACAAAGTCTGAGCCCTGTGCTGGCTTCCTCGGAGCCACACCGTATGGGCTGTGGCTGTTAGTGACAGGCCCAACTGCTGATGGGCTGATTTCTCTTTTACAGTTTCAGTTCTAAATCCTATTTTGTACATGCTGCGTGCCAAAAAAAAATAATACCTGCTGCGGAGTCGAGGGAAAATACCACCTTGTCAGGGTTTTCCCTGACAGCTTCCTCTACCTTTTGAAGGTTAAGGAGTCTGTTCTTACCAGTTTGTTGTTATGTTGTTACTATTTCTGAAGATGAGAAACAGCCCCCCTGAGGCTGCAGGCTATGGGCTCAGACCAAGTCTCATTCTGGAAGGGGGATTTTAAGGAAATGACCTGTTCTGTTACCCATAGGTGAAGTTGGGAGCTCTTCAGGCATCTTCTAGCCCCACGCTCTGCACAAGGCCACCTCGGACTCTCCAGAAGCAATCATAAGACTGAGGACAGATTTGTAAAGGGGATGTAAGACTTCTTAACAATCACATGGAATAATCTGCTTTTTACCTTAAACAGGAAATTGTTTTCTAAAGCTAAAATACTTGAATTGTCAGACAGTATAATCTCAGTGTGTGTGAGCTTTTGAATGAGCCTGTGAGGAAGTGTACCAATCCATGAAATGTGAATAAATGGAAAGTTAACCCCAGGCGTGTGACACTGGTTTGTTTCTGATACCCTGGCAAATCAGTGGAGAAGAGGCACGTGACAGTAGTGTGCAGAAGCATCTCTGAAGTGGGGTGCAGAGCCCCAGACTAGGGCTGGAGGAGGCTAGCTTTCTCCTCCAGAAGTAACACTGAATTCTAGTCCATTCGGTGATGTGTTGGAACTGTGTTCAGATTCTCAAGTTTGCTAAGGAGCACAGCATTGTCTAAGTTACAAGGTGTTTCCTAGTTGAAAAAGAAGGTAATGGAATGCTGTCCCCAGGGTTCTGAACTGAGACAAGTGACAGGTGCTTCCTGAAGAGTAAGACTGTCCCTGAGCCATTGGGGAAACTGGCTGAGTTGGTGTGGGCTCCCACAGACTTTCCAGGACTGACAGCTTTTGGGGCCCCCTAAGCCCACTGAACCAGAAGCTCAGGTTAAGGCCCAGTCTTTATTTGATATTGTTAGTGGTTTTTGTACAATCACACAACTAGTACCAGCCGTTGTATGTGACCAGATGACCTGGCACACAGCTGCACTTGACCACTACCAGCCGGCAAGCTCCCTCCCTGTAATCCAGGTACAGCCATGAAATAAACACCTGTTAGCACATCCTAGGAGTAAATGGCAGTGACCACCAGCATTCCCAGGAACTATGCTGACCTCTATACATGACCTTGTCTAACTTCATTGTTGGTGAACCTGAAGGGATGTATTGGGGGTGTCATGGCTTGCTAAGGGGCCCGATCTATGTGGCCCTTTCCAGTGTGCCCATTGAATCACTCAATTTCAGTGGTTTCTGGAATTGGCTTAAGTCTTTTGAGTAAAATTGTTCATTAAAAATATAATCAAAGCTCACCAGAAACAATGGTTATTTCAAACTGAGCAACCTGATTGCTTTATTAAAGTCAGATTCCAAAATGAAAGAGCCATCCACATAGAGGAGAGAAAAGTCTTGCTAGCCTGTTGGCTTACATGAGGCTACAGGAGGCCAGTGAGTGACATTGTTAAGAACAGAACAGGACCCTTTCTTTTATTACCCATCCCCCCCGAAGCAAGCTTTCCCTTCCTTAAGTTTCCCAGCTTTCTGTCACTTTAACAAGCACAAAGTCCGATGTCTCCAGGTGACATGGGTATATACAATGAGCTACAAGGAGTACGTTATTTTACATTGCTCTTTTCTCCATATGTTCTGGAAGTTTTTCCTTTTCAGAGCATTTTCTTCCATGATAGGGCTGACAGCTGCTCCTCAAAGGTATGGGTCCGGATAAAAGACCTGAGACAGAACTCTCTTCCCACAGCATCTGGGAAGCTGGAAGGCCCGCACTGCAGCCAGCATCTGGGGCAGAGACTTCAGGCCACCCAGGGATAGCAAGGAGGCGTGACTTACCTGCTAAGCCCACGCCTCCTTCCTACCACCTTACAGTTGGAGGTTCCAGTTCACAGGGCTCTCCTGGTTTGGTGTTTCTAGGGTAGGGGCTGATTCCTTACTGTGTTCTCTCAGACCCGTGTCCACTCCTCCTCCACTGCAGTTCCTAACTCCAATGTATATAGTATATTAGGCCCAGTTCCTTGTGACATAAGTCATTTGGCATGCTCCCTATGCGTGAAAGGTGGCTGTGATATTATCAACCTGTGATGATTACAGGTGCCTGTTCAGCAGCCCACTGTCAGAGGTGCTGGGTGACAGGGACAGTAAGGCACCTGCCAGGATTTTTCCTAAACTCACTAGGTTCCAACTTCTATTCCAGCCATCTTCCCACTACCATAAGGGTTTTTATGGGATTCTTAGAAAAGCTTGGAAAGTTTCGGTCCAAACCCTGCCAGGGTGTATTTTCATGGGAGCACAGAACCAAGCCCAAAAGGCATCATGTGATAGCTTTGGAAAGGCCTACACCTCTGGCCAGCATGGTCACTGTCCCCTCACAGGGTCTTCACAGACCAGCAGCCAGCAGGACAGCCAGTGCACGGGGTGGCCTGTCAACCCCAGCGGGAACCATTCAGAACAGTGTCTGTGGCAAAGCTTGCCGCAAAGTCAAGGTCATTCCCTGACTTGCTGTAGTGTCTGTATTAACCTGAAATGTGTATTAAAAGAAACAGGTACGGGCCAGGGTCACTTCTAAGAAAACTCATTTTCAGTGTCTCTAAAAGGCAAAGCAACGTCTCAAAGAACGGTGAAATCATAAAGCAAAGTCAACAGCTGCTGGAAAGCCTGCCTTGAGAGGCTTTCTGTGGGTGAGCACGGGTGTCCTGGGCAAGCCACTTGCAATCCGTACACTAACTCATTCAATGTACTCATGTCTTCGTTGAAATGTTTTTTGTAGAAATCACAAGTTTTGAAGTAACAAAAACAAAAAACAAAACAAAAAAAAACAATTTTTGTAGGTGTAATTACTCATGTAATTTTGGAAGAGGGAAGATTGCTATTTGCATCTAAGTTTCCTGACTTACAAAGTAAGGGGCTGAAGTCAAAAGAAGGTAGAAAGGACTGCACCGAGGGGCACAGTCCAGCTGGTAAGAGTGCGTGCCCAGTGGCACAAAGCCCTGGGTTCCACCCCCACCACAGCATAAAACCAGGCACAGTGGTGTAAGCCTGTAATCCCAGCACATGGAGGTGGAGGCAGAAGGTTCATTAGTTAGCTCAAGGTCATTCTCTGCTAGACAGCAAGTTTGAAGCCAGCCTGGGCTACATAGACCCTGTCTCAAAAACAGACCAAACACACACACACACACACACACACACACACACACACACACACACACACACACCACACAATTGCTAGCTCATGGTCTGAAATCACCTTGGAAACAGAAACCTGTAAACACAAACTGTCAGCAGGCCGTGGCTCCCTCCCCTTGTGAGGAGCTACCTGCTGCAGAACTCAGGTCCCCACCCCAGCCATGAGCTGTCAAGTCACTTGCTTGGCGTGGTGTTGCCAGCAGTGGCCAGTGGAGACCTGCAGGTTCCTGTCAGTATCTCATCAGTGATGGCCTTTCAGGTACTGCCACTCCTCACCTAGAGGGACAGGGGGCACTCCGGCTACTCCCCCAAAAGGGCCATTGCTGATGCCCCCAAAGGCTACTTCTGTTCAACCTCAAGATCTTTTACCCTTAGTCTTCAGGCCCACCAGGGACACACCATGCCAGGGACAGCGACTCCTGTGTATGTTCATGTCTCATAGAGCCCTTAGTCCTTTGGGTGTTATATTTACTTCTTAGGGAGGCTACATCCAGGGGACAGTCCTGTGTAATGATGCAGAGGTGAGAGAGAGAGCCTGAACAGAGAAGCCGTGTGCTGTCAAGATACTTGGATTGTGAAGCTAACCTGAAAATGAACTGGACCTAAATCATCAAACTCAATACATCCAGAGTTTTGGCCAAAAACTTCAGACTACTTATGACACTGTCAAAAAAAAATTTTTATAGTTATTAGACTAGACAAACTACATAGGGGCTAGGATGTCTTTTAATGAAAACACTTTTTTGTTTGTTTGTTTGAGACAGGGTCTCATTATGTAGCCCTGGCTGTCCTGAATTCACTATGTAGAGCAGGCTGGCCTCGAACTCATGGAGAGCCACCTGCCTCTGCTTCCCAAGTGCTGGGATTAAAGGTGTGCTCCACCACACCTGGCTTACTTTATTTTTTGCCTATGTTTTAGATAATAATCTTTTGGAGTAGAAATGAGCCTGGGCTGCCTTTGTAGGCTGGGATTCCAGCAAGATCCCAGGAGGTAAGGTGGACACGGCCTTAAGAAACAGAGATGCCCCCTCCAAAGAGCACAAAGCAAACAGTGCTTGCTTCTTAGTGTCCTAAAGACTGACACCAAGGTTTCCTCAAAACACAGCTGCACTCGGATTCCAGCTGCCATGTGTCACTGTGTTGTGTGAGGACAGGCATGTTCCCAGGAAAAGGAAAGATGGTCTTAGAAGTCAGTCTGTCAGCTTGTCACTTGTCACTCTCAGACTTTGAGACAGGGTCTTGCTATGTAGCCTAGGCTAGCTGGGAACTGTCCTGCCTCAGCCTCAGTACTGAGATTTGCAGACATGTCTGGCCCTCTGATGTCAGCGATTTGAAAAAGTAAACGTCAGAATTCTATCCCAGTTCTCAAGAGCCTCAACATGTTTGGAACTCAAAAGTACCCTTTGGAGAAAGGGGAAGGTTGACCGAATGTCTGGCTGTGTGCTCAGGGACAGCATGCGGTTCCAACCATAGACTGGGGCTCAGAACAAGCTTGCCTCCTTCCACTGTTCCTGTGGTTCAGTTTGGAGTTCACTCAGCCTCTCTGGGGTGCTTTCCTTCTCTATAAATGGAATGATGGTACCTAAGCATTGTAAATGGGCCTGTGGATATCAGTTACTTCCATGGGCCACACAGAGCCAAGTAGCATGACACAGACTGTACCTTCCTACAACCTGGGAAGCACTTGTATTCACAGTTAACCCAGCTTAGAGAAGCCAGTCTTGCCCAAGCCCAGCCGAGAGAACATGGCTAAGCTCTGGGAGAGGGAAACTCCCTGAAAAGAGAAGCCACAAAATTGCTATGGTCTAGGACAGCCTCAGTCTTCTGCAGAACACACACCTGGCTGCATTTCCCCCAAGATCAAGTCCAGAGTGTTCAGACCCCAGAATGGCTAGGGTCCTGAAGTGGCAGGCTGCTATGACCTCCCTAGAAACAAATGTGGGACAGCAGTCACCCCCCTGCAGGAGAAATGGAAACCCTAGACTGCACGGCCACACCCATAGGCCTGAGGTACTCGGGCATTCTGGGGCAGGATGTGAGTCTGCTTCAGTGGTTAGACTACAGCATGGACCCAGGCTCCAGCAGAAGATCAGTGTCTAAACTTACCCACTACTTGTCCCTTTGGAAGGAGTTATTTCAGAGCAGGCAGGAGAGGCGAGCTTCCTGGCCACCTAACACCCACTCCTAAGACCCAGCCTGAGCTATGCAGAATGATAGGTGGTCTCAAGCCCTGACCCAGCCATGCACTTGAACCCTGGAGACTTCAGTGAGGTAGGTGGTATCAGCCCCATTTTACAGGTGGGCAAACTGAGGCAGAATGAAATGCAATAGCTCGCTTTTAATAACAACATACAAAATCTAGAGAAAGCCCCAAAGTAGTCCCCACTCCCAAAGACCAAGGATTGGAGCCGTGCTCCTGTTCCTGCTCTACAGCCCAGAGGGGCCGAGCTCTACATACACTGCTGATTTCTCCAGAATCTGGGACACTAAACCCAGCGGCAAAAGGAGGCCTAGCTTCCAGTTTATTCGAGTTGGGTAGAGGAGGCCTCAGCTAGAGCACACTGCCAGGGTGAGCCTTGGGCTGGTGACCCATGGCCACTTGCACTCACCGAGGACAACGTGGGCTCATGAGCAGCCCAGTCTGCTCCTCTCTGCCTAGGAAGCCAGGCTGAGGACAAGACCAGCATGCTGACCAAAAGCATGGAGGCAGAGGGGACAGCACCAGCCTTGCCCTGAGCTCTGGCCCCAGGGTGATTCTGCCTAAAAACCTTCCTGGGAGGCTTCCAACCCCGGTCCCCATCAGACATCCCTCAGCAGAAGTTCCCTCCCGCATTCCTTCAGAACCAAATTCTGCGTCCCTCCAGCCGAGATTGACGCAGGACATCTCGGGGTCGGAGGTGTGTGTGTTGGCGGTGTTCTTTGGATGGAAGCAAAGGCCATTCTGGGGGATCGGGGCCTGTCTGCCCAGCTGGAGGTTGGGACCCATTCTGAGCTAGGCATAGGGCGAGGTATTCCCAGCCGACAAGCAGCTCATGTCCTGTGACTCCCAGCTGGAACCCACGGCGACAAATAATGACTACGGGAGAACAAGTTGGGACTGACTGGCGAGCTGAAGTCCGTCAGGACTGCATTACAAAATCTTCAACTGGCTTTGTGTAGGATGTGTGGACAGTGGCCTGGCACAGAGCCCCGGCAGGGGGATGGAGTCGAGGTCGGGAGGTCTAAGAACATTCTGGAAGCTGGCAGCCCCCTCACGCTCTCTGACCTCTTAGTGTCTCTGGCCCTCTTTGGGAGCAGAAGGCTCTCCAGAGACGGGCTGAGGGGGCTGAGCGCGGGACATGGTGGGAGCAGAGCCAGCAAGGGAGGAGGCACTTCAGTTTGGGCTGGTGTTCATGGAGTCGGCCCTGGCCCCAGGAGTCGAGTGGCCCTGCCTGGCTGCAGCTCCGGCGCTGGCTTGTCACAGAAGACCCCGTGGCGGTGACAGGTAGGCACTTGACAGCATTCCCAGGGCCAGGCAGGGCCAGGGCTCTGTGCAGGCTCCACACACACTAGGTCATCAAGATGGGTTTCTGCCGTACTTCCAGGATGTCTAGGGTGACAGGAGGGAGCAGGTGGGGTGAGGACACTCTTGGGAGGGAGCCACAGCTGCCATGTACACCCACCATTTCTGATCAGGCCTCACAGGCTACAGACGCCATCATCACCCTGCCCTCCCACACCAGCAATGGATAAGTGTAGATGCAGAGGCCAAGAGGAATAAGACCCCCACAGAGACTCTGGGGCTAACACCCACCTGCCACCACTGAGAGAAGGGCCAGTGAGGACATCAGGGACACAGGTGGAGGGAAGCCACTGGCTACGGAAACTACAGCCCACTGAAGGGCTGTACTGAAGGGCTCTGCCTTCATGTACCTGTTAAGATCCGATGCAGTGGTAAGGTGACGTAGGTCAAGTGTGCATAGAGAAGGAAGTTTCCATCAGCTCGGTTCAGCTTCAGCCAGGACCCAACCAGGGACCGTCCCGTGCCGGACAGGGATCGAGACCGCAGGTTGGTGGCATTATGCAGGTCGGCTGCAGGGGAGAAGGGCAGGTCAGTGTCCCAGTATGGGTCAGGGAGCATGGGGGAGGGGCAACAAGACATCTGTTCCTCTAGACTGATGCCACTCACAAGTGCTCCCCACCAGTATCCACACCCCCAAAGCCCTGCTTCTAGGCCCTCGCACTGTCCTGTCTGCCAGGGCCCCCCTCTCCCTGGGCCTGGTCCAGAAAGTACTCAGGGTTCACCCCAGTGAAGCTTCCCTCTTCCAGCCACTCAACACAACGTGGAACCGGCATGGTACCAGCTTGTGAGGGACAGTTAGGGATGCTGGCATTCCCTCAGAAACTCCCAACCCAGGGGGTCTGTTCCCTGAACCCCACTTCCCACAAGACTGATGGAGTGGCCAGTTTACCCACCAACCACTAGCTTTCCTGGTCCAAGACTGCGGAGTCCTGTGCCACAGCTACACAACTCACTGGCAGTGACGGACCACTGGGGAGGGGGTTGTGTACACAGAGCAGATGAGTGGGTGGGACCAAGGGCTCCAGGGACCTCTGGGCAGACACCAGAAGGTCATTGGTGGGGCCACAGGGAAGGATCTGTGAGTCAGGGTGACTCGCGGGAGACCAGGAGACAGAGGTAACAGAGAAACCCTGAGCTTCACCCAGGACAAAAGGTTCTAGAATGAGGAAAGCTGGCCTGGGAAGCAGAAGAAGAAGAGCAAGACAGCCCGTGATGTGCACCGAGGTCCGCAGAAAGCTCCAGAGCCTCTGGATATGAGGTGGGCGGACAGTGTGAAAACAGGGCTCATGGAGGCAGAGCGCATGAATGCATGGATGAGCGAACGCAAGAATGAGTGGCCACATGCACAAATGACCGCAAAGATGAGTGATCGCAAGCCAGCGCAGGGGCCGTTAGTCTGCAGGACGAAGGTGAGGCCCATCACCTCCACTGTCGTCCTCTCGGAAGAACTCCTCACTGTCGTTGGCTGAGTGGGACTTCTTCATCTCTGCAATGCGGTTCCGGGGCACCTTCCTCTTGAGGGATGGGGAGAAGAAGGCGGGCCGGTTGTTTCGCTCCGGGGTGGGCGGGGTGCTAAAGGAGGTCACCTGGGAACAAGGAGTCCAAGTCACAAGTGTAGCAGGAGGCCCCAAAGCCACTCAGATCAAAGCCAGCCCAAGCGGGGGCTGTAGTTACAGCTGCTGACCCTGGCCTGAGGGCCACCTGTCCTGGATGAGGGGCACTGGGCACCAGGGGCTTGCCACACACAGCAGCAGCCAGTCCTGCCTACGGAGGGAGCAGGCTGCCAGCAGAACTGACAGAAGGGCCACCCTTACACATTTCCACACAAAGGAGGGGCTGTCAAATGCCAGGTGGCAGGCTGTGGGGCGTGGTGGAAACACTACCATGTCATTCCGACCATGTCCCAACACAGCAGTTCACGATGCCCGTCACATACCAGCAGACAAGGCACACAAATGGCCACCTTGACCTGCCCAAAGCCACTGGGACTACACCCCAGGTCACCCCCTGGGGCCCTTCCCTCTTACACTTAGCCCAGCTCACAAGTGCTCAGGCAGCTCTCTGCCCGTCGTCTCCTCCCCTCCCTTCCAAGCACATTCGGTCCCGGCCACCAACATTCTCCACACTCACTTGGGGGTGAGGTGGGCACAGACAGGCACAAGACATAGATCCCCTGCCCTCAAGGAGCTCACAGTCTGCTGGGGGTGACAGACTCAAGTGACAACCACAGACTGCATGCCGGTTGCTGAGACAGAGAAAGGGAAGCACAGGACATGGAAGGAACAGACAGCCTGTGAAATCAGAGTAGGCTTCCTGGAGGAGGTGCCGCTTGAGCTGGGTCTTGAAGGACGAGTAGGAGTTCGCCAGGTGAAGAAGGGGGGGAAGGGCGTTCCAGGCATAGGGAACTTGGCCCATCCCCTCCCTCCTCCCCACGCAAACAAGAATCGGGAGCAGCAAGATGAGCTGAGACCGAGACTTCGGGGCCCCATCGGCCTCCTCGTCATAGCTCCGACATCCACCAAAGTCCCGGCGGCTGCTGGGCTCCAGACGGTCCTCCCTCAAGTCAGGGAAGGTTTTAAAAGATAAAAAAACAAATACCAGAAACCACAATACACACAGTCTGCATTTCTTGTACACTGCTTACGAGTGACCCCTTAGGACAAGAAGACAAGCAACAGTGTGTACATGGGCAGTGGCCCTGAGCCCTGTATGACCTCATGACTCCTCCCCAGGGCGCCACATCTCCCTGCTATGAAGGGCACGGCTAAGGGCCAGCTCATTCCCTCATGGCCACTCCCACTTGGCAGGTGGGACAACTGAGGCTTGGGTGGTCTCCTGAGTCATCTGTGGGCACTCAGCGAACAGTGCCCAGTGTTGCCCAGGTGGGGGTCACCTCTGCACATCTGCGCACGCACACCTTTCAGCATCCAGTGCAACACAGAACTGGGCAGAAGCAGGCTGTCACCCGGGAGCTCAGAATCCAAGACACCTCCATTCCAAAACACAAGAGGACCCCTGCCTGAGGTGCTCAACCCTTTACAAATCTCCCGGCATTTCTTGGTTTCGTTTGGCTTATAAAACACACTAAGTATAGAAGATTCCAAAAGAAAGAAAAAGAGGCGCCCAGGAACTAACCCCAGCAGCAGCTGGTCAGGCACTGTCCACTCGAGAGTCACCTCTCAGGTGGACAGTAACCACCGTGGCTGCCACTTGGGACACTTCACAGGGCCAAGCCCCATGCAAGGCATGAGCCGTGAGCGGTGCCCCTGGAGACCCCACACCTCGGGAAGCAGGTTCACACCTCACTACAGAAGCTTAGGGAAGAAGGGACTCGGCCAAGGTCACATGAGCAGCGGATCCTAGAACTCGGCCCACCGGGGCTCTTGGATGAGGGCTGACTGATGCACCCACTGCTCTGAGTGACATCTGAACACTGACTCCATGGGCAGAGTTTTTCTCGAGCCTGAGCCTGGGGTCTCTACATGGCCACTGACATCAGCTCCCCGCTAAGGACTGAGAGAGAGAACTCAATGGAAGCAAGGCTTGAGGCCTACGCTGAGCCCTCAGAGATGCGGCGGGGCAGCCCAGACAGAATCCTGCCTGCCGGGGGATACTGCTAACAGACTACCCTAAACAAATGACCAGGCCCAGAGCCAGCCTTGTGTTTCCTGGGTGTCCTCGTGGGACAACCCAGGGTTCAGTTCTTCCTCCTCCTATTGGCTCACTGCGGAACGGCTATGTGGCCGCAGCTGCCCAGCAGGTCCACAGGGACAGGGACCAGGCCCAGCTCCTAGTGGCTTTCCTCTGTTCTTGGCCCTGGGAACTGCCTCAGGGCAGAGCAGCTCAGGGAAGCAGCAGAATCAGCCTGAGCCTGGGTATGAACCTGCAGGGTGACCTCAAGCAAGGCACCTCCCCTCTCAGAGCCTCGGATTCCTCATCGGCCGTGGAGGTCAGCTGGTGACATCTCCCTCACCTGGGGGCTGTGGGGTGAGGAAGTGAATGGAGGGACAGGAAGTCCCCCCCGCCCCCCGCTGTGCAGCCCTTACCCGCTCATGCATGGGCGATGCTGGGTTTGAGTCTTCTTCGGTCCCACAGGGGGACGTGTCCCCAGTAGACACACGGCTGACTGCCATCTCAGCGTGGCCCTTGCCCTGAGGCCCCTTCATGCGCACAAACTCCATGTTGTTGTACTTGTAGAAGCCAAATGACATCTTCTGGGCCATGCGAGCTGCCACACTCACCTGTGGTAGGTGGGACAGGACCCCGTCAGCACCGAGTGAAGAGCGGCTCCACAGGCCCTCTCTCTCCAGACACAGCGGCCAGTATTACCATCTCTGAGTCATCCTGAGGGAGGCTGAGGCACGGGGAAGCCGGTCTAGTATGGCGTGTGTTCCAGATCCCTGGCCAAGGCTGTTCTCACAGCCCTGAACACCCACACTGTTGGCCAGGGCCTTAACCCTGGGCCTAACTTCACCTCAGGCCAGACAGCATCAGCTACAGGAGAGTGGCCTGTTCATCCGGACTCCTTCCTCTGCTGTATTAGTCAGGGTTAATTTTGGAAGTGTCCCCAGGACTGGGCTAAGTACTCCTTACCAGCAGTAAGGGAGAGGCGGTATGGCACTGGCTGGTGCCCTCATGTGGGGTGGCCTCAGCAATGCAGGCTGGGGGGCGGGGGGCGGGGGGCCGTGAGGAGCCAAGGGCCTGGACGCACACCCCTAGGCAGCCCTGCACTCACGCGGTTGTCATACACCTTCTTGAGCGCCTCGTAGCGGATGGAGCCCTGAAAGATGACGCCCTGGAACGTGTTGGTTTTGTCACTGGCCACCAGCTCGACGCAGACCATCTCTCCTTCCCCTACGGTCATGTCACTGAAAACCTGAGGGTGGGGGGGAGAGAGACGGAGGTGACAAACCTCGGTGCCACCTCGGTCGGCGCCACCACCCACACCAGGCCCCGACTGGGCTGAGGCAGAAGGAGCAGGATTTGAGGTCAGCCTGGGGTATAGACAATGTGTCTCAAGACAGAGAAGTGGGGGAAGGAAAAGAGGAGGGAGAGAATCAGGGAGGAGAAGGGGATCCCATTTCACAGATGAGGACCTGCCCACAGGCACCCATGTCCGCCATCCCCCTCCTCCAATCCTCAGGGTAGGAACAGCCTCCCTGAGGGGCAGGGCTGTGCAACAGCGGGGTGTCTGGGACTGGAGGAAGACACCCCACGCCGAGCTGAGCCACCAGCAAGACCCTCATCGGACTTCCTAATACTGAGTTCAAGTTACAAGGACTATGGGGACCCTTGGGGACCTCCTTCGTCACAGCCTGGTCCAGCCCACCTTACTCTGAGCTTGGCTGCCCGAGCTAATGTGACTGTGACTGCCTTCCTGGGATAACACCACTGGACACGGGCAGTGACCACACCCTGCCACATTCCCGAGCTGCTGTTCCTAATATCTGACATCCAGGTGTGAGCTTCGAGGTGAGAGACTCAGGGGCAAACACATGTGCAGTGTGAGCCCATGGAGGCCACATCATCTTCCTGAGCCTCGGGTATATTTTCAGACACCATCAGAGCCCACAGGGGCCCTGAAAGCCATGGCCACCTTCATGGAACTTCCAAGAACCATGGCACACACACACACACACACACACACACACACACACACACACACACACTCCATCAGCCTTGGCAGACAAGCAGACCAGGAAGTGGAATGGCAGCCTCCCTCCTCCACTCCTCCACTCCTTCAGTGAGTTAATGTGTCCGGAGCACATTTGGCCAATCTTGAAACAAAGGCTTGGCCTCAGAACTGAAGGCATGTCCTCTGACGCCCTGGGCAGGGTGGAGGCAGCCATTCACAGAGCGGCAGATGACGGTGCCGTCCGGTCAGGCAGCACTTACTGTCAGCATCTAGGATGCACACTCCCACCCAGAAGTCCTCAGGTCATCGACCCTGACACCTGAGTAGGTCTCAAGGTCATGACACTCACTTTATAGATGAATAATAAAACCAAGGCCCGGAGCAGGGAGGATGGACTTGTCTAAGTCCATCACTGTGAGGAGGGGAGCCTCACTGGCTGTCACCCAGACCATTCCCTGCTCCTGCTGCCCATGTCTCCCGGGAGGCTTTGCAGGTCCTCAGCCTGACACCCGCCCCGCCCGCCCTGCCCCCAGGAGAAGAGGATGGGGAACGTGTCCAGTGGTGAGCACTCACCTCCTCAAAGCTGTCGATCATGAAGAAGATGTTGGGGTAGCTCATCTTGGACTCTTCTCCTTTGCTGTCCATGGGGTGTTTGCTGGGGGACGCAAACACTTGCTAAAAAGAAAGCAAAGCAGAGAGCTGAGAAGCCAGCCTGGATGCGACAGCCACCTCAGGTATGGCCAGGGATGTTCTCTTCGGGAGCCATGCATGTGACCGAGACCCCTGGAGTCAACCCCTCACCTCAGGGGAGGGAATGTGAGGAGGAGGAGACATCTTCCTGGACAGCTACTGGGAGGAAGGGAGGGAAGGAGGGAGGGAGGGAGGGAGGGAGGGAGGGGGGAGGGAGGGAGGGAGGGAGGGAGAGGGGAGGGAAGGAGGGAGGGAGGGAGGGAGAGGGGAGGGAAGGAGGGAGGGAGGAAGGGAGGGGGGAGGGAGGAGGGAGGGAGGGAGGGAGGGAGGGAGGGAGGGGGGGAGGGAGGGAGGGAGGGGGGGAGGGAGGGAGGGAGGGGGGAGGGAGGAGGGAGGGAGGGAAGGGCTCACCTGAGATTTCTTCCTGTGAATGTGGATGTCGCCTCCATCGGCACGTGTGCACACAGCACAGGTCACCATATAGTCCAGCTAGAAGAAGGCACAGTGTGTGTGTTGCGGGGGAGGGGGGGGGGAATCACATCCCCCAGACCCATGAGCAGCCATCACCACCCGGCCCATACCTTCTGCAGGATGAGGTTCAGGCAGACACTCTCTTCCCAGTCGATGTCAGGGTCTCCCAGGCCTGGAAGCTTCTTGGAGTCCCGCCGGTACACTTCCACCTCCACCTCAGCCTCAGCCTCGGCCTGTGGTGCAGGACAGAGGGAGACTCTAGGGTCGGTCCACTGGGGCCTGCTGCTCTGACTGCTGTACCAGGCAGGTGGTAACATACAAAGATCCCATCCCCAGTGCCCACCTCTCCTTCCTTTGCAGGCCCAGTTTTCTAATCTGTACAACAGAAAAAGCATTTCCCTCTCCAAGTTGTGATAATTAAGACATCGTATTTCCCAAGTTCCCAGTGACAGTAACATCTACTGGGCTCGCAGTGGGAAGCAGAGGCTAGTCTCCATGTCGTACAAATTATTAACCTTTTATCTGCAAGAAAGGAGCCATTAATCCCACTGTTACTGATGAGGATCAAACAGGCTAGAGATCACACGCCACACGCTCATCAGAGAGAGAAGAACCCCAGCTACTCCTACTCCAGGCATAAGTAATCAAAAGCAGATTTGAAAGCAAGCTGTCCCGGTAGGGGTCCTGAGCTCAGGGTCCGAACTAGGCCCAGGAGGGCTCCTACAGGGTCAGCGCCAAGAGACAACAGTCACCTCCTGCTGGACAGCTCTGGGGCGCCCTACAGGAACAGAGGCCTGTGTGCCCGTGGGGCAGAGCTGGGATCCACACAGAGATGCCTCAGTGCAATAGGATATGCCATAGGGGTGGGACTCCTGCCTCCCATGGTCTGTGTGGCTGTGGGAATCACCCAAACTCTGAGTTGGGAGCCTCCACACTGCCTGCCCTGGTCTCACTCCACTGCCCTGCTTGGTTGTGCCATGCTTAGTACTCATCTCGTTTACTCTCCTGCAGGAGAGCCCACACAGGCGGGCACTCACCAGCCACTGGCTCAGTGCCCCCGGGCAGGGAAACACCTATAGCACAACTGCACTCCTGTGGTAGGTCAGCAGGACAGTGACACATCTCCATGAAAAAGGGACTGAGAAGCAGCCAGAGGATACAGTGCAGCTCCATGTTAGCTCGAGATAAACGAACCTCCTAAGTGGCAGAAGTCCAGCTAAGCCCAGGAGGGGAGGGAGCTGCTGGAGCCAAGGCCCCTTGGGCATACTGGTCATGCTGGGTCTCTGGATCTTGAAGGCTGGCGACCCCAGCACTCACACACACAAAAGGCCATTAACCTGGACACCCTTGCGTGTACATCACAATCAAGTAAAGCTACCAGCTGGATGTGGCGGCACCCACCTTTAATCCTAGTACTCAGATCTCTGTGAGTTTGAGACCAGCCTGGTCTATATAGAGTTCCAGGCCAGACAAAGCTACATAGTGAGATCCTGATTCACACACACACACACACACACACACACACACACACACACACACACACACACACAAGAAAAGCTACCAAAAGAGAAAACACAAGACTGGACGCTGTGGGACCAGAAAAACACCCTCACTGCTTCTGAGCTCTGGTTTTCCAAGTAGGTTTGGGGTAATCTCTACTCCAGGACCGCTGAGGGTGTCAGTAGGAGGCCACCAGCATAGACAAGGACACAAACAGATGCCAGTGCTCATCAGTGCCAAAGACAAAATGGGCTGAGAACAGGGAGTGTTTCGTCCAGGGGTGGCACAGCAAGACTGCAGAAAATCTAGGGCACACTGGGGGAAGCCGGTCCAGATCCCCAACGTGATCCTGCAGCAGGGTGTGGGGACTCCAGTAACCCAGCCACTCACACTGCAGCTCGGCTCTGCCCACCCACCCTCCTCAGTTAGGCAAGGAGCCTGGTTGGTTGCCGTGACAACCAGTACCAGCAGGATGGGGAAGGGTGGGAGGTGGTGCAGCGCTTGCCGCAGAACACTCCTAGTGCGCAGGCGCTGGAGTCCACATCTCTGCAGCCCTGGCTTCTGTTTCCTGGTAGGTTGGGGTTCCCGGGTGTACCCCCAGCCTGCCCCTTACAGGCCACACTGCAGGCTGCCAGGCTGGAAAAGATGTCCGGTCTGAGTGGACCTGAGCTTGCCTGACCCTACGCCTGGTCCTCCAAACCCTGTACCAGACACCACCCAGTCAGCCCTCCCTGGGACCCATACAGAGGAGCAGGAGGCCAACCACGCACCAAGAGGATGTATGGGAGGAGGGTCCCCACTTCCCAACGCCTATACAGAGCCATCTGAGCAGCAAGACTACGGCTGTTCTCGGTCTCACTCCACTGACATCTGGTGACTCTTTCTCCCTGCACATATCACTCTGAGGCCAGGGTGCTCTGCTGGCATGATGTCACAAATGGTCACACACTAAGTTATAGCACACCCTGGGTCAAATGTGCTTGGCCTCCTCACCTCCCACACAGGTACTACTCCCACCCCGGGTATGTCTTCAGTGGACAGCTGCCTTACAGTCCCGTAGACAGATGTCACCTTTTGTGGCTCCCACTATATGGTGCTGCCCACCCACTGAGGGTCTCCCAAAGACAGTGGGCAGCCTGAGTCATGTCTGTGTTATCAGTGCTGAGGAAAGAGCCATTTCCATGTGGCTCACTGTTACTCAGCACCCCTGTTAGACCCAGGCTGCCTCTGCTGACTTCAACACCCCCTAAATCTTCAATCGTGTTTCAACATAACCCCAGGGACCCTCCAGCTACAGACTTCTCCATCTTGGGCCCAGGGCTGCTTCTCCCAAGGAGTACTCCTGTCTTACTTCTCTTCCACCCTACTGCCATCAACTAATCATCCCAGTTTCCTCTCAACCTGGCCCCTCAACAGTACACACAGACCTGCCTGCCCTCTCCTCCCCCTGCATCTCAATGACCTCTCCCAGAACCGCCACGTAGGTTCCACCTGAAAGACAGACATGTGCCTGTCCTCAGAGATGACAGGCTGAAGTGGCTGGAGCCAGAGGTGGGGTCCACAGTCTTGCTGCTCCAAGGACCTTCATCCCAAGGTAAACCTTGGGTGGAAGCAACGTCTACTCCCAGAGGGACTGGTGCTGGGTCATCAGCATGCAGAGGCTCCCTAGCACTTGTCCCTTCCTGCCAAGGGCACCTCTGTGGTCACATCACCCCAAACATCCCAGCGTCACATGTATCCAGTGGGAGGCTGGGCCCTTACTATCTGTTCCAAGTCCCAGAGATGTCTGGGTCTGGGCCACAGCCATAGTACTGATCAAGGGGAGAAATCTGGACTTCAATGGCAGTAGGGGGCAGGACTAAGGGGCCCAGGGCTGCCCTCCTACTGAGAAAGTTCCTGCCTCACTGGTGCCACTACCAAAAGCTGCCAGAGGGACCCACCAGTCAGGTCTCAGTTTTAGCTCTCCCACAGAGCATCTCCTGCTCCACCCACCTGTCACTCCTGGGCCCTAGTCCAGCCCCAGCATCACCCACATCTCCAGATCCTACCCTCCCCTGGCTCTTCTAACTCTCTGGCCAGTGGTTCATGGGCTCCTTGCAGGCCACCCCCCCCACACACACACACACCAGCCTGCCAAGAAAGCCACCAAAGGCCTGCTTTGCAGCAAGCACCCAGGGGTGTCCACTCACAGCAAATGCATTCTTCAGGCACATGACAGGAAAGAGCCCCCAACACTCAAGTGTGTGAGCCATAACTAAGAAACCACAGAGCCTGAGCTGTAGGGAGCTTGGTAGCAGACAAGCTGTTAGTCCCAGACCAGGCTCAAAGCCTGACCACTGTTTATCCTTAAAGGCAAACAAATTATTCCCATGCCAAACACGTGGGCTGCTTAAACATTCTATAAACGACTAAAAAAATCTGAAAAGACAAGAAAGCATGCAAAGTCTGTCTCACGAACTCCTCCACACTGCCACACTTAGAAGATGAAATGCCCTGGGTGAGTCACTTCTCTCTAAGTCCTGTTTCCTCATCTGTCTATTTGCCCAGCTGCTGGGAGTTCAAAAGACCAATGATAGCCCTGAGTGCTCCCTCTAGTTTACAGTAAGGACCAAGTCAGAGAAGGACAACATCATCACCATCACCACCATCCATCCATCATCACCATCACCACCATCCATCCATCATCACCATCACCACCATCCATCATCACCATCACCACCATCCATCACCACCATCACCACCATCCATCATCACCATCACCACCATCCATCACCACCATCACCACCATCCATCATCACCATCACCACCATCCATCATCACCATCACCACCATCCATCACCACCATCACCACCATCCATCATCACCATCACCACCATCCATCACCACCATCACCACCATCCATCATCACCATCACCACCATCCATCATCACCATCACCACCATCCATCACCACCATCACCACCATCCATCATCACCATCACCACCATCCATCATCACCATCACCACCATCCATCATCACCATCACTACCATCCATCATCACCATCACTACCATCCATCATCACCATCACCACCATCACCACCATCACCACCATGCATCATCACCATCACCACCATCACCACCATCCATCATCACCATCACCACCATCACCACCATCCATCATCACCATCACCACCATCCCACTACTGCCCTGCCCACCCTGAGAAGTGCCCCAGACTTGGGGTTCAAAGCCCTGGACCTCCATTCACTAACTCACTCTAAGAGGCTGGCCACATCAGCTGGACCTTGAGCCTCAGTTTCCTCAAAGACACGATCACTGCCTTTTGGAGCCATGGCAAAAACATGGAGAAACCCAGAAGTAAGCCACTGGTAACCGTCTCCTGGGTCCCTCAAATGTGCTGGGTATTCAGTGTGGTTTTCCCTTCAGCCACACACGAATACTGCAGGGAGGGAAGGAGCCCCTACAGGATGTTCAGGGCACAGGTGGGGGGGATGGGGGGGTCACCCACCTTCCTCCCATCGACGCTGCTCTCACTGCTCGGGTAGGCTCGCTTCCTGCGCACGTAGAAAAGCATGTCGTCCTGCCTGGGGGCCAGTTTCTCCATGAAGTAGGTGGAAAACATCCACGTCCAGAAGACGATTCGGTCATCCTTGAAGCACCCTACAGGAGGAGGCCAGAGGAGTGAGAAGGGGCCCTCCTGGCCCTGGCTCTGACCTTGGTCAAACCTGGTCCTCCCCACCTGCATTTCTGGTCAGAGAGCTGACAAGGCTGGAATGCTCTGCCCCTTCTCCCTGGGCGCCCCCCACCCCCACCCACGGGTATCAGAGAGGCTGGGGATGCCTCCCCGGAGGACTCCACCCAGCGGCAGCCTGACGGCCCCACTGGTGAGCCGACTCCGGCCCGTGAATGATTCAGCGGCTTGTGAGGAAAAGGAAAATCTAGAAGCTGTGAGGACGTCACTGGCAAGCTGGCTGGGCTGCAAGGAGAAAGGCTTTGCTGGGGAAATCTTCCCCGCAGACATCCCTAGCCCTCCCCCTCAGGCTGCGGCAATCCCGAGGAGAACCCGACTTAAAGGGACAGCCAGCGCATCTCAGCTGCAGGCAGGAAGGCCCTGGGAGAATGCCAGACTGGTCCCCATGACCCCTTCAGCTTTTTTCTATTACAAAGGGTATTTCTGCATGATAAATGTGAAATCATTTCCTGGTCAAGATAGAAGAAACCCGCCCTCCCCCCAAGTTTCGGTAAGAAAAATCTGGGTTTCCTCTTCAGCCCTGCCACTTTATTATGTGACAGGGGACAGGTGGCTGAGCTGCTGAGCCACAGGCTCCTTTCGGCTACATGAGGATGAATGGCCAGTGCCGGGCACAGAGCAGGTCAGGAAATTCGGGCTTCCTCTCTCTGGATGGATCAACAAATTGTCACCCTGTGCTACCCAACACGTTAAACCTGAGTTTCTTTCTTTCCCCATTTCCCTTGAACCATGGAGACCCAGCCCTAGCGCCTTACTTCTGGGAAGGTCCACGCTGTATGACACCCTTCACTATCCTCAGAGACAGTCAGTGGCCAGACCAGGGGCTACTGGCAAGTAGAAGATGCCAGCCACATCACAGAACCAGGACTCAAAGGCAGCCCTTCCCCTCCACCCTCTGACAGCAATGTGTGGTCCACCCACTCCTGCAGTGCCAGCCTCAAGTGAAGAGGGGGCAGGCTCACAGGGACGAGGTGGGACCTCCACTGGCATCGGACATTCCTGCCACCCCTTTTGCACCAGGCAATGTCCAACGATGCACATACCGTAAGATGAGGCAGAAGCATCTCTGGCCTGACTCAGTCCAACCCATGTCACAGCCAGGCAGTTTACAAATGTCAGTCCCAGAGGAAAGGACTGCCCTTCCTCCAAAGAGCTCTTCTGCTCTTGAATACAAGTCACCTGTGGGACTAGGGTGCAACTCTGTGATTAAGCCCTAGCTGAGCATGGGCAAGGTCAGAGGTTCCATCCCCAGGACCACAAAAGGTCACCGGGCAGTGGCTTCTAGAGCATTCAGGCAATTAACAATATTAACAAAACAAAATGATAATGACCTTAGCTACAAATTAGCTAGGCAAAGTACTGTGTAGACTGTAAACAGTAAACGCTCACTGTCACTCAATTGTCCCCAACTCATTTCACAGAAGAGGCTAAAGGATGTGTCCAAGTTTCCAGAGCTGGAGACTGACCTACCTGATGGCCACACTCAGGCCTGGGAAAACCTGTGCTCAACAATTTACTGAAAAGGAGCCAATCACGGATGCTGGCAGTTTCAGGGCACAAGGAGCAGAAGATGGGGAAGCCCTGTTTAGACAGGAAAGGGGCTGGCAGGGGCCAGGCAGGTCCACATGGTCCACATACTCCAACACTGGACAGAGGACTGGGGTTCGGTTCCCAGAACCCACGCGAGTCAGCTAACAATGACCTGTAACTCCAGCTCCAGAGGACCCAACGCCCTCTTCTGGCCTCTGTGGGTGCCTGCACTCATGTGCACAACACACACACACACACACACACACACACACACACACACCCCATAATTGAAAATAATAAAACAAATCTTTAAACCTAACCCTCATGATTCTGGGATCCCTGGGCCTCTTTTTCTGTTCCTCTTCCCAGTATGGTCACATTGAATAAATGTTCTTTTTCTATTTTTCATCATTACTCATCCTTTTCTATCATTTATTTATTTGTGTGCATGTATACGGGCACAGATGCATCATGCTGTGGTGTATGTGTGGAAATTAGAGGATAACTTGTACGAGTCTGTTCTTCCCTTTCACCAGGAGGGCTCTCGAGTGGGGGGTGGAGGGGTCAAACTCAGGCCAGCAGACTTCCGCTAAGCCATCTCACTGCCCTACTTGTCGGTTTGATCGGGAATTCTCCTATCTCAGCTTCTCAAGGGCTGGGATTAGAGATGTGAGCCAGCATGCCTGGCCTAAGTGGAATTTTTATTTGATTTCATTCTATGTGTAAGGATGTTTTACCTGCATGTATGTCTGGGTACCACATGTGTGCCTGGTGTCTAGAGAAGCCAGAGTGAACATCAGATCCCCTGGGACTAGAGCTATGGCCAGTTGTGAGCCACCATGTTGGGTTCTGGGAATTCGGGTCCTCTGCAAGAGCAGCCAGTGCTCTTAACCGCTGAACCCCCTCTCCAGTACCCTGAGTGATATTTTTAAAGGAGCAAATTTGCCTTCTTCGGATTCTTATAGAGCTGTCATAACCCAGTCCTGCTACGTCCAACCAGAGAATAGGGTGTGCATCCAAAGAGAGGTTAGCACACACATGTTCACAGGGTTTTTTTCTAAGAGCCCCAAAGTGAGAACCAGGAAACCAAGTAGACACAAGAAACCCAGGCGAACTGGCCAGTGGCCGACAACTCCCCATAGTGCCATGGAGTCATCAGAGAGATCATATTCACAAGTCAGGCTCACAAGACTAAATCCTGTGTGACTGAATTCACAGGGTATTTCAGGAAAAAAAGACAAAAAATAAAGGCTTAAAAAAGCAAAAGCCGGGCCGGGTGGTGGTGGCGCATGCCTTTAATCCCAGCACTTGGGAGGCAAAGGCAGGCAGATCTCTGTGAGTTTGAGGCCAGCCTGGGCTACAGAGTGAGTTCCAGGAAAGGCACAAAGCTACACAGAGAAACTCTGTCTCGGAAAAACCAAAACAACAACAACAAAACAAAAACAAAAAACCCAAAAGCCTGATGTGACGGTGCACACCTGTAACCCAGAACTCCAGAGTTGAAGGTCATCTGACCTGTAAGAGACCTTACCTCAAAACAAACAAACAAACAGCCAAGGAGTGTTTGTCTTAAAAAATAAGTAGTGGGAATTGAGAGAAGGATCAGCAGTTAAAAGCACTGGCTGCTCTTGCAGAGGACCTGGATTCAGTTCCCAGCACCCACAGAGTGGCTCACAACCATCTCTGTGATCCGTTCCAGGGATCCAGCACCCTTTGTGGGGCCTGGCTTCCTTGGGCACCACACACATATGGGTACACTTTCTTGGAGGCAGAACACTCATACATGTAAAATAAAAATGTGTAAACCTTAAAAAAGTATAACAAAGCAAAACAAAAAGTAACAAGAATAAACATGGGGCTGGAGAGATGGCTCAGAGGTTAAGAACACTGGCTGTTCTTCCAGAGGTCCTGAGTTCAGTTCCCAGCACCCACATGGTGGCTCACAACCATCTGTAATGAGATCTGGCTCCCTCTTCTGGCCTGCAGGGATATATGCAAACAGAACACTGTATACATAATAAATAAAAATAAATAAATAAACACACTGTGTTCTGTGCTGCTAGCAAGATCAAATGATCCAACAACTTTCAAAAGGTGAGGAGGATTGTGCAAGTATTGCCATTTGCCAATAATTAGGCAAATCATGGTATATGTACTAAACCAAATGTCTGTTGACTATTTGATTATTAATTTACTTAAAGTGCAAGGAACCAAACCAAGGGCCTCGATGGTGCTAAGCCACACCCTCGGTCACATTGCCTCCTAAAAGGCTGTGAAGACCACATACAGACTCAGTCCTGAGTAAAAAGGCAAAACTCAGTTGTAGTCCCACTGACAGCGCCACAAAGCACAGGGGACAGTGGGAACAGCTGCCTTTCACAGGTGGCTGGCCAGCCCCCCTTCCTGTCTCCCTTCTCCACAAACTGTCTTTTGCCCTAAATCTATGGCTTGGTGTCACAGGCCTAGAGAGCATGCAGGGGAAGGGAGAGATCCCTCTTCACAGGGAGGGAAAGACAGACACAGAGATGTGTTTCATGTCCAGAAGCTGGGCAGGGCAGATCTGGCATAGAATTTCTAACTCTTGGGGACACAGAGTAATGCAGGCTTTGAAATCCTACAACATGGATCTTGGTCCCAACTGCTCCCCACCCAGACTGCTCCAGTAACTTCACACCTTCCCAGAACCACGGTGAGGTCTGGGGTAGCAGAGCCAGAGCAAAATTCCTTGATAGTCTGTGATACTCAATCACATGGAGCAAGTGAGGAACTTGGAGGTACTGCTCTGCACGCCTCTCTGGTCAGCTGGGATGAAGTCAATGGATCACAGCCCCCCAGCATCCTTTGGTCCTGTGGTACAGTATCTGTGTAGTGAACACACAAGAGGCAACTGAACTCTTTTTGGTCTGCTGTTTCTCCCATAGGTAAGCCCTTCTTCCTTCTCTTCCCCAAGCCTGCCCAGAAGAAATCCCTGGGTGATAAGCCTGGGAACTGCCAGTCTAGCACAGACCTTTCTAGTCTCCTGAACTCTCTATCTGTTCCTGTCCTCCAGCCCACCCCGCTGACAGGGTCTGCAGGTTTACTAACCATGGGCCCAGTGACCCAGGGAGCCCAAGTCCCAGGGCAGCAGACAGCCTGAAGCCCAGCCACTCACTCGGGCAGCACCACGGACAGCTCTCAGCCGCTGGGCTCCTCCCTCTCACGCTAGGGTCCTGAGGGGCAGCGACAGTGAGTCAGTTGTCCTTGCCGGGTGGGAAATCAGTGAAAACTGACCCACTGCTCCAGGGGAACTAGAGAGGCAGGCTACAAGTGAGGAACTCTGGCCACACTGTCAGCAAGCAATCGATTGCCTTATGATGACTTCTAAGGCACTTTATTTAATGTGTAGCTGACTAATATCAGATGCATTCATGCCCAGACATAGAACATAGCCCCATGAGCCTGACCTCTTTGACCTTCAAGGAGATTCTGAGATCTGTCTGTGATGCTGTGGAGACCGGCATTCTGTCAGACAGCTCTGCTGTTTACTGTCTGAGGACTGAAAAAACAAAAGCTGAGTGTCTGTCGCCTTGCTCAGTCTCAGCGGGAGACCTGTTTGTCAGGTGCCCGGTTTTCACCACTTTGCAGTGTCTACCATTAATCATGAGCGCAGTGATGTGGGGACAGCAAGCAACAGACTCTCACATGAATGACTGGGTAAAAACTGACTCTGGTTGGAGGAGGAAATGGAGGTAATAAACTGAGGCTATGAAGGATGGAGCAGGAAACTTGCTTAGGAAATACTAAGTTACACAAGAGTAAAATTTAGCTAAAGGAGCATGCCTCTGCCAGGCAGTTTAGAGAGGACGACCCGGGCTGACCATGCTAATTAAGCTCTATGCCTAATATGGGGAAGAGCATAATTCTGCCAGGCGGAAGGACGACCCTGGTACCGGCCCAGAAAAAGCAGCCTTGGTCCATCTCGGGATAACTATGGCAGTAAGTATTTCTACACTGTAAGTCTTCCTGTTTGTCCCGACAACCAAGCCCTGGAGCTCTGTCTCTGTGGAGCACATGTAACTGCTCAAAGTGTAACTTGGGGCCATGAACTTGGGGCCTGGATTTCATTCAGGGCCGGTTCCCTTTTGTGCATTAGCCAGAACGGGTTGCATGCTATTATTAAAGAGTTTTTCCTTTATTAATCTCTGAGTGCTTGGAGTGATTTCTCACTGGGAAGGCATAAACATATTATAACGTAATAGCCAGCTCCAAATAGGGTGTGGACCATTTGCCTTTCCTGTCCAGCAATTTCTGATTCTCCTGAACTGACGGGTCCTTGACAGGTGGAGAGGGTGCGCAGTGGGGTAAGCACCAGGCCTGGGCCTCTCTGAACGCTTATGTTTTCTGCCTCTGGGGCAGCAGGTTCGCCACCCTCACCACGCATCATAATGGAGAAGTGACGGATGAAAGTCCTAGTTCCACAGTGCTAGGCTGAGAAGGGTAATGATGGTGTGCGGCCGGCCACCTTCTGCAGTTTATAAAGCACTGTTGCCTACTGCCTTTCAGACCCCCTTGTCCACCTTAGGAGGACAACAGCAGCATAGCATGAAGGTCAGTCTTTTAAACACACACACACACACACACACACACACACAATGGGGAGGGTGAGATAGGGTCTCTCTACGCAGCCCTGGCTGTCTTGGAACTCAATATGTAGACCAGGCTGGCCTTGAACTCACAGAGACCCACCTGCCTCTGCCTCCCAAGTGATAGGATTAAAGGTGTGCGTCACCATGCCCATCTCTTTGTATTTTTACTGAGACAGTGTCTTAGGTGGGCCAGGCTGACCTTCACATTGCTATGAATTGAGAATGGGCATGGCCTTGAACTCCCTCTACCTCACAGGTGCGGGCATGACAGGCATAGACCACCACACCAGGTTTATGCAGTGCTGGGAATCAAACTTGGGGCTTCGTGCACACGACATAAACACTACCAACGAGCCACACTCCCAGCCCTAAACCTGCCTTTTTTTTCCAACACGAGGCCTTAGAAATTGGTGGCAGACTGGAGAGCTGCAACTCACATCCAGCCCCTCAAAAAGAACTTGCTTTTTCCAACATCCCACATAGAGACATGGGCAGAGCTAAGATTCTTCTAGCTGATAAATCATGAACCTAAGGAGTCTCTGAGGTCATGTGGTGAACAGCTGCCCCTGCCCTCATACCCTCTGAGCCCCCAAGAACAGCTCTGCCCTCCCTGCTACTGTGTGAGTGACCACAGCAGCCACTGAGCTCTACCGTGCTCGGAGCTTCAAGTAACATAAGAGAAACGTGGGTAGGATGCTCCATGGGTCAGGGTCTGTGGGCCCCCTTCCCTGCAGAGAGCCCATTTTACAGATTCCAACTACCTTCCACAGAGGTGACTTCTCAAATACTTACCGAAAAGGAAGGGAACATGCTGTCTTATGAGGCTTGTCATGCACTGTCCACCCCAGTGTGGAGTTGGAGAAGCCTCTGTGGAACCAGTTATAATCGACTTGGTCCATGCTCCTGCCTGCTGCCTGTTTGGATAAGTGACCCAACCTCTCAGTTTCCCCATCAGCAAGATTAAGAATGGCTGCTCCTGCCATTGCCATGGAGAAGACCACACAAGATGATTAAGGTATTGCATAGGCACCTAGTTAACCTGCTAGGTCAGGGGCTGCTATGTATTAGCGACTTGGCACGCCCCCAGGAGGACAATGCTATCAGCTGGCAGGTAACTCCAACTTCCAGTTACTCACACATTACTAAAGCCCACGAAACTTGCACGTTCTTTTTATGAGGTAGACAGCTGACTCCAAGACAACATACCCAGGCACAGTAAAATCAGTAAAATCACATAGGGATCAACATGAAAATCTCAAATGCAGACCAGGTGTGGCAGCTAGTGGCCATAATCCCAGCATGTGGGCAGGAGGATCAGAAGTTCAAGGTTGTCCTCAGCTACATGACGAACTCAGGACCAGCCAACACTACATAAAGCCCTGACTCAAAACAGCAACAACAAATCTTAACTGTGGATCCAGAAATCCACTAAGAACATGTTGCTGGCTAAGCAAGATGTAATTAGCAGTGCAAGAATAATCTAATATTAGGCTTACCAATGTATTCACATCTATTTATAGTTCCAGAGAGAAATAAGACATGATCATAGATGCCAAGTTCAACTCCCATTCTTGATTTTAAAAAGTAGGCTCCACGGTTCAGAGCACTTGCTGCTCTTGGATGACCCAGGTTCAGTCCCCAGCACCCACATGACAGCTCACAACTGCCAGCTGGATCCAGGAGATCCAGAGTCCTCTTCTGGCCTCCACATCTGCACTCACATGCACATATCCACACCAACACAGACATACACATAATTAAAAATAATAAACCTTTTAAAGTGAGTAAGGTGGAAAACAGTTAAGGAAAATACTTAATATCAGTCTCTGGTCCCCACATGAATATACACCCAAGTACACACATGTACACACAGCCACAGGAACATGTACGACACACATGCACGAACACATGTGCACACAACATACATACACACTCACACACACTCACACACAGCACACACAAAACATGCATGTATGCACACACGTTTTCAAAAAGTCAGTGCAGCTAGAAATAATCAGAAGAATCCCATAGGAGCCCAACCAGATCTAACAACAGACTATAAAACTAAATCCCAGACAGGCACGGTGCTATATAGCCACAATCCCAGCACTTGGGAGGCTGAGGGAAGAGAATCACTACGAGTTTGAGACCAGCCTGGACAACATGGTAAGTTCCAGGGCTGTAGAGTGAAGCTCTGTCTTAAAATAAAAAACAGGGGAGCTGGAGAGATGGCTCAGGGGTTAAAAACACTAGCTGCTCCTCCAGAGGTCCTGAGTTCAAGTGTCAGCAACCACATGGTGGCTCACAACCACCTATAATGAGATCTGGTGCCCTCTTCTGGTCAGCAGGTGTACATGCAGGCAGAACACTGTACGAAAGGAAGAAAGGAAGGAAGGAAAGAATAAAACCCAGGGTCATTTACGACAGGAAGAAAGGAAGGAAGGAAAGAATAAAACTCAGAGTCATTTACAACAGGAAGAAAGGAAGGAAGGAAAGAATAAAACCCAGGGTCATTTAAGTGTGTCAGTGAGTGAAGGTGCACCACTAAGCCTGAGGACCTGAGTTCCATTATGAAAACCCATGTGGTAGAAGGAGAGAACTGACTCCCACAAGTTGTCCTCTGATCTCCACACATGTGACATGACACATATGTCACACATATAGACACAAAACATAAATGCAAAACACTTCTTTTCATACTTTTGGTTTTGAGCCTAGCCTTTAATGGCTCAGCCATCTCTCCAGCCTGTAACATACTTTTTAAAAAACTCAACCCTCACGTCACAGCAGCCCAGACCATCCCCTGCCCTGCAGTGTTATAGACATAAGACTGCAGCTGCTGGAGGCTCCATCACATACAAGACAATGCCAGCAACGGTGCAGAGGGGGGCTGCGGAGGGGGGCTGCAGACGGGAGCTACAGAGGGGGGCTGCACAGGGGGGCTGTGGAGGGGGGGCTGCAGAAGGGGGGCTGAGGAGGGGGGCTGCAGACGGGAGCTACAGAGGGGGGCTGCAGAGGGGGGCTGAGGAGGGGAGCTGTGGAGGGGGGCTGCGGAGGGGGGCTGCGGAGGGGGGCTGCAGAGGGGGGCTGCTGCCCTGGGAATCCTTAGAGGGTGTTGGTATTCTGGGGTTTGGGTTTTCACCCTCCCATAGATGGTCAGCCAATATATTACCCTTGTCTGAGCTTCTCTGGTATTGTCTCCTAGTTAGCCTTAACTGTCAACAGGTTGACATTCTAGAGTTACCCGAGAAAGGAGTCCCCTTTGAGGGATCTCTCAGCTCAGATAGGCCTGTGGGCATGTCTGTCTTGAATGCTAATCATGGAGGAAGGCCCAGCCCATTGTGAGCAGCACCATTCCCTGGGCACCTGGTTCTTGTATGTCCCTCCATGGTTCCTGCACTGACTTTCCTCAGCAATGGACCATTGAAGGCCCTATAAGCTAAAACACCCCCTTCCTTCTCTACACTTCTTCTGGTCAGCGACAAAATGTAAGTAGGATGTGTGTTTTTGTTACTCGGATGTAGAATCCTAACACATTCAAGACTCTCCCCCTTTAAACACAAACCCCAAGCCCATCATCCTCTAGGCCCACGTGACCACAGGCAGCCTGTCTCCAGTGGAAACTCCCAGTTATAGCTTCCCTGCACAGCTGCCAATCTGCAGACGTGTTTCTGCCGACAATTTTCCTCCCCTACAGAACTGTCAGACCTCTCCATCCATACTCCCAGCTCCAGGTCCCCATGAGAACTGCAAGCCCGGGGCTGGAGAGAGGCTCAGCAGTTGAGAGCACTCGCTGCTCTTGCAGAGGACTCAGGTTTGGTTCCCAGCACCCATATGGGCTCACAGACCATCTGTAACTCCAGTTACAGAGAATCTAATGCTCTCTTCTGACCTCAACAAGACCAGACATGCATCCAGTGCACATATATTCATGCAGGCAAAAACAACCAGACATATAAAAGAAATATTTTTAAAAATCAATTTTAGTTTGTGGTGGTAGTTCACACCTTTAATCCCAACACACAGAAGGCAGAGGCAGGTGGATCTCTGTGAGTTCAAGCCCAGCCTGGTCAATTTTAAATTGCAAGCCCCAGGGTGTGGAGACAGATCAGTTAGTAAAGTGCTTGCCTTGGTCCTGGAGAGCAGCATCTGGAGGACCCCTGAGGTTCACTGGTAGCCAGTCTAACTAGGGAGCTCCAAGCTAGCAAGGGACCCTGTGTCATAGGAGGTGAGCAGTGTTGCTAAGGATGATGACTGAAGTTCACACACACACACACACACACACACACACACACACACACACACACACACCTGCAAGCCCCAGCATTCTCTACCCTATGCATTGTCACTATCAAACAGAATGGATATTTTACCTTTTTATTTATTTACTTATTTACAAAACACAGCTGTTGCCTCAAAAAGAGTAATTTATTCTGAGCCCGGGACATGCTTTAACAAAGTCATCCTGACAGAACATCAGTTCCCCAAAGCCCTTAGTCTTGCCTGTCTTTGGTCACTTTGTTCATTGCTATACAGTGAATTCCTACAACAGTGTCTGGTATATGGAAACAATAAATACTTATAAGTTGAATGAATGAATGAGATGAATAAGATGATTAATGAAATCAAGGTGGTATTGGTGGATATTCAATGTGGGCCTGAGAGATGGCTTAGATACTCAGTGGGGGTCTGGGAGATGGCTTACTCAATGTGGGCCTGGGAGATGGCTTCGATACTCAATGCGGGCCTGGGAGATGGCTTAGATACTCAATGTGGGCCTGGGAGATGGCTTAGATACTCAATGCAGGCCTGGGAGATGGCTTAGATACTCAATGCAGGCCTGGAAGATGGCTTAGATACTCAATGTGGGCTTGGTAGACGGCTTTGATACTCAATGTGGGCCTGGGAGATGGCTTAGATACTCAATGTGGGCTTGGTAGATGGCTTCGATACTCAATGTGGGCCTGGGAGATGGCTTAGATACTCAATGTGGGCCTGGGAGATGGCTTAGATACTCAATGTGGGCCTGGGAGATGGCTTAGATACTCAATGCAAGCCTGGGAGATGGCTTAGATACTCAATGCAGGCCTGGGAGATGGCTTAGATACTCAATGGGGACCATTTGTGATGGGGGCTTTGTGATGCTCAGTAGACAGGGCAGATGCTCAGTAGACAGAGCACCTATACCAGCGTGAGGACCCGAATTCATCCCCATGTAAACTATCCTAGGCAATGTTGGTGTGGACTTAAGAGGCAGAGTTAGGTGGATTCCTAGAGCAAGTAGACTAAGGACTGGACTGGATAGAAGTGGAGAAAGGAGAAAGTTACCTAAGAGTCAGAACTCATCTCGTCCCCAGCGACCTCGCACCCCTGCCACAAGTCTTTCCACCATGATGAAACATTGTAACTCCTATTAAACCATAAACTCAAACCCTTACATTGTTTTGGTTTTTTTCTGGTATTTTGTCACAGCAACGAGAAAAGCAGCTAATACAGAAGGCTTAGTTTGTATTTTTTAAAATTTGCTGGGGGGGGGGGGCGTGCCACAGCACATGTGTAGAGGTCAGAGGACAACTTCTGAGAGCCAATTCTCTCCCGCTGCGTGGGCTCTAGGGAGTGAACTCAGGTTGCCAAGCTTGGTAACAAACGTTCTTATGCACTGAGCCATCTTGATGGCCCTTAAAAGTTGTGATTTTTAGAAGAGGGAGGTGTTGGGGATCGAACCCAGGGCTTTGTGAGTGCTGAGCCCCTACTCTACCATGAAGCTATGTTCCCCAACTGGGTTTTCATTAAGAATTGTCTTATACATTTTGAATTTTATGTCTTAAGTTGATCTACTGAAAAAATAACCAAAAATAGCTGGATATGATACCCTCATATGATCCCAACACTCAGGAGACTGAGGCAGAAGGACTGGGAATTGGAGGCCAGCCTTGACTACACAGTAAGACCCCCTAACTCAAAAACAAACAAACGGAACCGAAACAGGGATTCTGGAGATGGCTTGGCCAAGTGCTGGCCACAAAAGCTGGCGACTCCCCAGAACCCACGTAAAAAGCCAGATGTGGCAGTGAGCACACGGGGTCCCAGCACAGGGATGTGAGACAGGCTGATCTCCGGGGCTTGCTCGCCAGCCAGCTAGTCTGGCCAAATCAGCAAGCCCGAGATTCAGGGAGAGACTCTGTCTCAAAAAAGTAAAGTGGGGGGTAACTGAGGAAGACACCCAGTGTCAACCTTAAGTTTCCACACAACACCACACACAGACAAAGACACAGACACACAGACAGACAGACACACACACACACACACCACACACACACACACACACACACACACCAGAAATAAAAAGGAACCAAGACATTTTTAGCAACTACAGCTAGCAAATGCCAGAATTTAATACGACTTACAACTTAACTACTAGAAAATTACTTCCATCAAGAGAGGGAGCCAGAACACAGAAAGCGAACATATATAAATACTTATGAGAACAGGTTTTTGTTTGTTTTGCTTTTAAATGCCTATGAAGACTGGAAGGAAGTATCCAAATGTCCAGCAAGCATGGAGCTGTGGTTCCTTCCTGTTTCCCAGTTTTCTGTCACAGCTTTATAAACACACTAAGGCTTCCTGAACGCCAGGCACCATGCTAAACTTCCCTCCCATCTCACAATTCCATTAGCAGTTTTTTGGTGTGTTTTTGTTTTTGTTTTTGTTTTGTTTTAAACAGGCAGGGGTGCTGCCGTAAGGAGAGGCTGCCCAGGAGCACAGTTGGCCCCACCTGGACTGTGAACCCAGCATCCCAAGTGCCCACTGTCCAGGCTGTTGGCAGATGGCGCTCAGAGCCAGGCAAGGAGCAAGGGCTGGACAGCAGGGCATGCACCCTGGCCCAACTGCCAGCAGCTCCCAGTGAAGAGAGTGCAGCCGGGGCTCAGTGGAAACTATAAGCTAACAAGGCAGAGGGAGTACAGCTGCTGGGAGCAGCATTCAAGGCCACTGCAGGGAAGCCTGGGCCGAGGGAGGACAGGAAAGGCCCAGCAGCCCAGCCTAGTGAGGAGGTGGAGCTGGAGGGGCCAACCTCAGGAGCACGCTGGCTGGCGGTCAGTGATTCCCCTCCAAGGATAAGCCTCTGAACAGTCTGGCAAGGGGTGGGGGCACTGGGATGGTGTCTCTCTGCTGTGGTGTGTGCATGCTCGCTCTCCTGGTCCTGACCCAACGCCGGCTACACGGACAAGGTCCTCCCAAGAGCACACCTGGTCAGCAGTGGATTCTGCTGGCTTCTGGATACCTGCCAACAGCAGAGGCTGAGAGGTCAATTTTCTTTGACAAGAGTCCAAGGGTGGCCCTTGGTCCTCTGGGCAGGATGAATAGGCTTCTGTGGCCTCAATAGGCCTTTTATCATCTTGTGCCTGGGTGCTGAGGGCCCTCCTTCCCTGGGACACAAAGCACAAAGAAGCTGTCCTAGGAGGCCAGGCTGCCCTGATGAGGCCCTGGATGAAGAACTGGTCATTCGGGTCCCATGTGAGCAATCCCAAGGGAAGTGGGGGGTGTGGGTGATGCTGATGGTCAAAACAGGCTGAGCTGGTCTGGTCTCTTCTTCAGGAAGTCCGGGCTCCCTCACCACATGAGCTAAGCTCTCCAGACAGCACCCCAGATCTGCCCTGCATTTCTCAAATGCAGTAGCCAGCCTTGACCCAGTTCCCTGACCAAATATCTCCGCAGAGGCCACATGTCCTTCAGCAGTAGTATCTACTCCCTGTGACAGCAGCTCTGTGCTCAGCTCCTGGGGTCCATCTGCACACTCACTCCCACACCAGGCTGCCTCTGACTGGCTGCACCTTTCTAGACACATTAAGAGCTATCTGTACCCTGGGGCTGGATCCCTTCTGAGTGCCCACTCTGATCTGATCTTCATTCACATGATGGGAAACTGAGGCACAAGGCCTGCGTCACCAGCCAGGCGTGCCACTGCTGCTTTGTGGCAGGGTCAGACCACTGCCCACATGCATCTGCCTGCAAGCCACACCTTCAGCCCTTTCCAGCCTTGTCCCAGTGATTTCTCACTTCCTATCAGTGAGGGGCCTTGCACCTTGCGGGACAGAGGTCACTGTAGGCAGCCAGCAAATGATGTCAGGCACATGAACATATGGTGTACTCTCAGAGACGCTAAGGCAGATTTACACACACACACACACACACACACACACACACACACACACACACAAACCACCATCGGCAAGCACACATCGAAAATCCTCAGAACCCACTTCACGGTCAGGAAACCAGGGGCTGACATCCACGCTGCCTGGGAAGGTCATGGTAGATGCTGGCACTCTGCAGCCTCCCCCTTGCCAGGGAGAGTGCGAGCTTCCTCTGGGGCGGCCTGCAGGACTCTAGTTCCCACAAAGCCATCCTTTATGCTCCCTCCGCAGCAGCAATGCCACAGAATCGCCCACGTGACTGGCACAACACAGCACCTGCCACATCACCACCCACAGCCTGCCTCCAGACCACTGTGATGTTCCTTGGCACATCTCATCAACTGAGGGGGTCTTCAGATGCAAACCCCCACCTCTGGGCTCACCACTACGGTGGCTTTTATTTCCACATGAAAAACTAGCTCCATAACACTTTACAGGGTGCCCTGACCCAAAGGGAGCTGTGAGCCTCCTGAGATACCCCCCAGCCAGCACCTCCATCTCCCTAGGCTGCAGATTATTTTTCCACTGAGCAGTCACTAGACCCTCCTCAGGCTTCCACTCATGCACTGCAGGGCAGGAGGTGAGTCACAGAACCTCAGACGCCCAGAACTCACCCTCTCTAGCCACTCCCTGACTAGTACAGAGGTCAGCACCCAGGCTGGGAACTTGGGCCTCACTGTTCATTCATTTCTTCACCCTGCTCTCTGTGCCAGGCTCCGGCCAGGATCCAGACACCCTAGCTCCATCCACGTAGCTGCATCTCGTCTACAGTGGACCCGGTACCAGCTTGCTGCGGGTTCTGCAGGCCCAAGTGTGCTAAGCTTTTCCCATGTGCCCAGATAAAGAACCATCACACAAAACAGGACTCTGCACCTCCAGACCTGGGCAGACCCCCAAGTGCTAACTGGCCCTGGGGCTTCCCCTAGCTTCACAGTCATCCAGGCCCCTTTGGGAGCAAAACAAACCCAAGCACACCTTTCCCACGGCCAGGTGATCCTTCTTGCAGGCACCTTGTCCCCCACTGACTTCCTCCTCCTGGAACGGCCCACTCCATCACCATTCTCTTTCAGGTCTCTGCTCTCACTTCTGCGACTACCCACCTTCTGAAAGCCAGGGGCTGGGTGCTTCCTCACGTGCCAACCCAGGACAGGACCACCCAGAAAAGAACAGGGCACCAAAGGGCACCCTCTGATGCAGATGTGTTGAAGTGTGAGAATGGACAGGCCACAGCTCCAAATCCAGGAAAGGTAGGTTCCTGCCTACTGCTACTGTGAGAGTCTGAGCAACTGCCTCAACCCCCCTAAGTCCCACTGGCTCCATGTGCCAACAGGGGTGACACTCCCCTGCAGAAAGGGAGCAGTACAGGTTGAGAAGAGCTCTGTACCACTCAGAGCGCTACAGAGAACTCTCCCGGGTGCACAGGCTCCCCTGATAGCCCCGGGAAGAGGGTGACCTCAGCTGAGCACAGCTGCAGCACCAGCTGAGGCTGATTCATCCCACCAGGTTCCCTGTCTGGAGAGGACTCCCGGGAGAACTGGGGGGAGGGGACAGGAGTACTCTGGAATCCCAGCCCCACCTCCCTGGCTGGCAGGATCTGGATTTCCCTGAGTCAGCAGCCCAAGCAGGCCAACCATGTCTGAGGCTCCAAATGTGGTGTTCCAGCTCTCACAGGGCCCTAAGGCAGCAGGGACTTAATGCCATGACGTACAGGGTAGAAATGCACCTCTAACTTGTCTTTCTCCCTTCATGTCGGTTGGCCCTGAACCCGAGCACACACATGGTCCTATTGACAGCCTCAAGCAGTGGCCCTGCTGGCCGACAGTACTTTCCACAGGTGGCGAGGTTTTTAACAGTCCTTAAGAGCATAACAGGCGAGCGTGGCAGTGGTGGCACACAACTTTAATCCTAGCACTGAGGAGGCAGAGGCAGGGGGATCTCTGAGTTCGAGGCCAGCCTGGTCTACAAATTGTTTTAGGACAGCCAGGGCTACACAGAGAAACCCTGTCTCAAAAAAAAAACCAAAAAACAAAAACAAAAAAAAAAACACTCCAAAGAGAGAAAGAGAGCATGCGTAACAGGCTTTAAACAGTGTCCCAGAACTCCAGCTGGCAGTTATGACTGGTTCCTCATTCTCTTAAGAGGAAACCAAGAGTTGACAGGAAGGAACTATGCCCTGTCCCCACCGACCATCTCTGAGACGCCCTGAGGCTAGCGTAGTCTGCCCCTCATCCCCTGAAGGTAGGCAGCAGTAGCCCATCCCACCCTGAATCAAAGAAATCTCTTTTCCCACTGTGGCTCTGCTCAGGAGGAAGCCCCCATCAAAGGCTGGCTCCCCAAGACCAGACACCCTCTCCACTCAAGAGGCCTCTTCCACCAACCCAACACCTGATACAGTCCCGCATCCCGCACTCTGAGTTCCTGTGGGGGTGACTCGGGCACTGTCCACTGGGCTGGCACAGCAAGGGACACAGGAGAGCTGACTGGCACTGGAAGGGGCACCGGTGGGTGTGGGGAGGAGCCTGGTGGCAGGAATCTTGACCTCAGGAACAGAAGGAGGGAATGGAGGCCAGTTCCTACAGTACCAGGAAAAGGCTCCTGAGGGCCTGGAGCTGATACCTGAGGCTGTCCAACAGACGGGCAGGAAAACAATTCCAGGCACAGGAGAGCAGAGTGAAGGAGTCAAGGAGTCCTGGGAACATCCCGAGTCACTGAGAGGAGCAGAGAGCACTAAGAATCTTACTTAGGCTTCTGCTCTGTCATTAAAGTTGTGACCAGCAGAAGTGACAGGCGGCTGCTGTGGGCCAGACAGATGGAGGCCGGTGATGGCTCAGCATCACTACAGAAGCTGGCATTGTCGGTGAACGTGGGACAAGGAGGGGCATCTCGGGGCTTGTGGCCTGGGACATACAGAGGGTGCTGTGAGAACTCTCCCCAGGGAAGAGAAACAAACTTCTACCCCTTCCTTATCGGTCCCAAGACAAACCTAAGCGCGATTCCATCCAAGTCCAACTTGGGGAACCAAGGGTTTACTTACAAAGCGCAGATGACCCCAAAGTAATCTCACCACTGAAAAGTCCCACCCAGCATGGATGACTTCTCCATGGCTGTACAGACGGAATCCCCCTCAGTTCGCTTCCCAAGCTCCATACTCCAGCACTTCCCAAGACCAAGAGGCCACTGACATCCATTCATATTTGTATCCAGCTGCCTTTCTCTAAGACCATTACATGCTTTGCTTCTTTGAAACTGGGTTTCATTCTGTAGCCCTGACTGGCCTCACACTTGCGGCAATCCTTCTGCCTCAGCCTCACAGCTCAACTGTTGAGATTATAGGTGTGAGCCCACCACACCACAAACTCTCCACTTCCTCAGACTTAGCATGAAACATAGACAGCTTTAGCCCTTCGTCTTGAGGGAGACTGAGTCACGTGAAACATACACTCCGTAAGGCTGTAATGCTCTTCTTGTGTTAATCTGCTTTGGTACTGGAATCTCCAGCAATAGTCCCAAGATGAAGAAGACTATTCATTGCCTACATCAGTGGTGAGGCCTGGATGTCTGGGGGGTGTCGAGGCAGGTCCCACAATGGCATGAACAGGACACAGGGCAGTGGAAAGTGCCTGCTGCCCAAACAAAGATCTGAGCTTCATTCCATGTAAAAGCTGGGCACGGTGACATCACCTGTGATCCCGGCATCAGGGAGGCAGAGACAGGAAGATCCCTGGAGCTTGCTGGCCTGCCAATCTAGACAAATAGGTGAGCTCTGAGTTTGGTAAGAGAACCTGTCTCAAAAAATTATGGTGGAGAGTAAGTGAGGAAGACTTTCAGCTGACCTCTGGCCTTCATAGGCATGCGTCACATACACATGCGTCACATACACATGTGTCACATACACATGTGTCACATACGCACAATCACACATACACATGTCCACACAAAAGGAGGACTGAAGAGGCAGAGGACCCCCAGAGTGAGCTGGCAGGGGTCTGCTCTAAGCCTGGACTACCTGCATTAAGAGTCCTTCACTGGTTAGATGACTCCAAAGCTACGAGCCTAAACAAGCCTCCCATCCCCAATGTCTGCATATCCCAGGGACAGCTGGTGGACACCATCCAGCCGATACATCCTTGCTCCACTCTGCAGCCCAGGGGCCTTGTAAAGTCCTGGAACTCCTCTCATGTCTATGTTCTGGGGTCCTCATTTGCCCATGTGAAAAGTAAACTCTACCTGCCATCAATGGGCCTCAGTCTCTTCACCTGCCCAACAAGGCCCCAGGATGGAGTGGTCAGGGCCAGGCATTTCTGCTCTAGCTAGCTCTCATGGTCATGTCCTGTGTGAGCCAGTCAGGGTCCCCTTAGGGCCTCCTGAACCTGCCCCCACCTCCCCTGCTGGTGACACGGCTAGGCTGGCAGCATCCTGAGATCTTCTGTGAGCCAGTCAGGGTCCCCTTAGGGCCTCCTGAACCTGCCCCCACCTCCCCTGCTGGTGACAAGGCTAGGCTGGCAGCATCCTGAGATCTTCTGCTGCATCCCAGATCTCCAGAGCATTCTGCGATCTGGACCAAACTACCTGGAGCATGTCCTGGGGGTCATCCCTCATGAGTCCCACCAGGATACTCCCTAACCCACCCAACCCTATGGGACAGGAGGCCCAAGAGGGGGGCTGTAGATTGACTGTCCCTCAGAACGGTGACGGCCAGGGAGAGGAGTGAGCAAAGGCCACTCATGACAGGAAGGAGGATGACAGTTGTAGCCTAGGAGGCATCACAGGCACTTTTTGGCTTCTGAGCCTCAGTGGTAAATGATCCCATCTCTGAAACGGGGAAGGGACTGGTAGCTGGACAGTTACCACCAACTGTGAGAGTTGCCCTGATCACACAGGAAACAGGCTAACAGCAGAGACGCCATGGAGTAAATTCATGTCTGGGGGGCGGGGGGACAAGGAGAGTGGACACATTGGGTTGTTGAAAGTTTCCAGGGAGGCTGGAATACAGCTCAATGACAGACATTTGCCTAACAAACACACACACACACACACACACACACACACACACACACACACACACTGCCTCGGGTTCCATCAGCAGTGCCAGACACGCACAAGGTTCCCAGGAGTGGCCCTGTCCAAAGGTGAGCTGATACAGTGGACAGTGTGGTAACAAGTAGGTAGACTGAGGCAGAGGGGCTGGAGGGAAGCTGAGTTTCCAATGAAGCCAGTGACTGCCACCGCTGGATTAAGAGCAGTAATTGCCCAGTGCCCCAGCCCAGGCCAAGTGCTTCCTAGCCCATGAGCCTACACCATGTGCTCAGCACAGACAGGCTGGTCTGTGGAGGAAGGGTGTTCCAGGTATGGATCCAGAGGTGGGGACATCTGGAATGTTCAGGAAGATATATCTGGTCAAGACATGGCTGAGGAGCCTTCAAAGCCATCGTGAAACAGCCCAGCAGCCTACCCTCGGGATCCAAGCTCCGTGTGTCTACCTCACCAGGGGACCTGGAGGATGCTCTGCAGGAAGCTTCCAGGATTACAGCCTGTTTGCCAGAACATGCCAGGATTCACCCTCTGACAGGGTTTGAGTGCAGGGTTGAGAACTCTGCCCTTTAGAAAGCTGAGTGCACCCAAACCCAAGATGATAAAAGTACCATTCAATGCTCTGTTCCCCACCCCCATCTCCCCACCGTTATTAATTTATTATTATTATTAGTTTTAGTTTTCCCAGACAGATTTTCTCTGTGTCACCTTGGCTGTCCTGGAACTCACTCTGTGTTCAGGCTGGCCTTGAACTCACAAAGATCTGCCTACCTCTGCCTCCTGAGTGCTGGGATTAAAGGAGTGTGCCACCACCACCCACCCAGCTTCTGGGCCCCATTTTTCGTTGTTAGTTTTTCTATAAAATGTGGAATCCAATCCTATTTCTCAGGGAGTTACGAGGATGGAGTGAGACATGGCTTACAAGGCTGCCTCCGTAGCAGCCCAGGGGAGGTGTTAAGAGGCATAACTAGAAGAAGAAAGGAGCAGGTGCTGCTGAGCATTGCTGGGCATGCAGTGTGGGAGGGGGCCAAGCGGACATGCAGGTGTCATGGGGAGCCAGCCTGGGCTGTGGTCAGAGGCCTAGCTCCCAGACCTCCCCGTCCTTAGCTGGGAACAAACGGCTCTGAGCCTCTAGAAGCAGGACAATCCAGAGATCCCAGGCAAAGATCTCTCAGGTGAGCAGACAGATTGAAGACTAACAGACCAACAGGGTGCCTGGCTGGGAGCCTCATCTGGTGCTGCTCCTTCCTCAGCTCTTGCACACACAATCTCTCAGTGCAGGCTCTCCCTCAGCTCCTTGCACACACGCTCTCTCAGTACAGATTCTCCCTCAGCTCCCTGCACACACGCTCTCTCAGTACAGGTTCTCCCTCAGCTCCTTGCACACACGCTCTCTCAGTACAGATTCTCCCTCAGCTCCCTGCACACATGCTCTCTCAGTGCGGGCTTCTTCCCAGGTTCCTCCCCTACCACAGCTCACTTTCCTTTCTGCTTTTGTGCCAATGTTTAAAAAGTTTCTCTGTGAGTTTGGTGAGCATCTGTCCTCTAGCAATGGCCCTAGCTTGGCCCTTGGAGGTCAGACTCTAAGAATGGCCTCCCAGGCAACTTGGTCAATATAGAAACCTATTTGTGAAGCTGAGCTAAGTGACTAACAAGATAAAACCAATTAGATAAATTATGGCACAGCCACTTTAAATTTAAAATGTTTGGTATTTAAACGTTTTGAGACTGGATCTCATAAGTAGCCCAGGCTAGCCCAAAACTTGCTGTGTAGACTGAACTAGCCTCAAAGGGATCCTCTTGCCTCCAAGGTTCTAGGATTGCAGTTGCATACCACTGCATCCAGCAAGTTTGCTTTATCTTTAAAAAAAAAAACTATTTTATTTACTTATTCATTCATTTATTTGTTAAGGTATCCCTCTGTAGCCCTGGCTGGTCTGGAACTCACAGAGACCAGCCTGCCTCTGCTTCCTGAGTGCTGTGATCAAAGGCATGCACCAACCACCACATCCAGCAAATTACCTCTTTAATTGGCTAGATTGTTTGGCGACTTGGAAGATGCTTTTTAACAAGTGGCCTATGTGGAGCGTCTCTTCAATGGACTCCTGTGTTGTTTTTTGTTTTTCCTCTTTTTTGGGGGGGGGCTTGCCACCCAGCTCCCAAATAAATTCACACACAGAGGCTTATTATTATTTATGAATGCCCAGTCTTACCTTGGCTTAGTTTCTAGCCAGCTTTTCTTAACTTTAAATTATCCTGTCTATCTTTTGCCTCTGGGCTTTTCCTTTTCTTTGTTTCTTACTCCGTAGCTTGCTGTGTACCTGGGTGGCTGGCCCCTGGAGTCCTCCTGCTCCTCTGGCCCTTACTTTTCTCCCCTTCTCCCAGATTTCTCTGTCTGTCTCTTCTCTCTGCCTGCCAGCCCTGCCTATCCTTTCTCCTGCCTCGCTATTGACCATTCAGCTTTTTATTAGACCAACAGGTGCTTTAGACAGGCACAGTAACACAGCTTCACAGAGCTAAACAGATGCAACATAAACAAAGGTAACACATCTTAAAATAATATTTCCCAACACTCTTGGCTAAGCTGATACTCGGGAGCCTTCCCAGCTTGGTGAGGGAGGCAAGGAGCCTCTGGGTCAGAAGAAAGCCACAGGGTAGGAAATGACTCAGCCAAGCCACAGAGCAAGACAGCAGCACAGTATTGTCACCCGGGGCCCAGTGATGTCAAGAAGGCTGGCTACAGATGGCCTTGCAGCTGTGACCACGGTCTCCCCCCCAGAGCCCTCAGGTGCAATAAAGGCACAGGGTTTCCACTTGACCAGTGCCTTGGGGTTGCTCCGGTCCTAGGACCAGCAGAAGCCAGAATCACAGGCCTTGAAATAGGCCCAGGAACCGAAAGCAGCATTGCTACCCCTCTGTACAGACACACTTCCTCCCACCACGCTGGCCCACAACCAGCTCACAGCCATCGGGCTGAAGGGCCACTGCCATCCCAAGAGAGCCTTGCCCAGTGACTGCAAACCAGCCTGAACTTCAGAACAAAGGAGCCATCTCTTCAGAGGCTTTGCCCTCAGCTCACTAGCCCACTCCCATTCTTGGGACCACTTTCCCTGTCTTAACAACTCTATTTCTATTTCTAGATCCTAAAAAAAAAAAAAAAAAAAATCCTATGGGCAGACATCCCAACAGACATCTTTACCCCAGGCATTGGCTCAGCCTGTGCTGCCTCCACCAGAGGTTATGCTGAGCCGGTGCATGCCACGGCTCATCTCCTACTTGCTCCTCTTCTGTGTGATTCCCGTGTCCCCACAGAGCCTGCCTCCTTTGTTACAGTCAGGACACAGAAATGGTGCTTGGCCAGGGTCCCACAGTCCTCCTCTTCTCCAGCCATACCTGCCACAGAATCCCCAGCCACCACTTAAACCCTGCGATGTCTGCCTAGAAAAAGGCCAGGTCAGCCGGGGTGTGTGTGTGGGGGGGGGGGGGCATTCCAATTCAAAAGGTGGTCCCAGGGGCCCGGCACACTTGAGAACAAGGCAGCAGGGCTTCCTTTATCTTTCTCGAACCTTCTCCAGGTTGCCTCTCACTCTGTGACCTCAGGACAGCCAGTCCCCTCTCAAGTGCAGCTTCCTCACCTTGGAAATGGGGTGATGGCAGAGCCTCCCTCCACAGGAGCCAAGCTACAGCAAGTGCTACAGGTGCAGGGGCATCGGGCCCACGGCACAGTGTGCAGAGTTCTGCGTGGTAACACCTGCCCTGACCCAAAGCCACACCTACAAAGCTCCCAGAGGCCAGTCCTGAGAAGTACCAAATTCTCAGACACTCAACCCAAACTGCTGCTCCGGCCTCAACTCTCACAGGCCCCTCCAAATTACCCAGCATTCCTCCTCCACCCAGCCTCCCCCAGACTCGGCTCTGCCCAGAGGCCAATCAATACCATTCACAAACCCTTCTCCTGGGTTTAGCTCTTATCTGTGACCCTTTCCTTGGTCCATCTCAGCCAAGCAGCCATATGTGACAACCTGGCAGACACCAGGACACACTGGCATCCTGAGGACAGGTCTGGGTGGGTCTCTGTTCTGTGCAGAGACTGAACTCAGGTACATCCTGCCACTTGTGGTGGAGGGCACAATACCACCCCTCTAAACCTGTGTCCCAGGCAGTGCCCTGAGACCCTCCGCTTAGGCACACTTCAGGGGTAAACAGAAGGAATGGGCACAGAGCACTCCTTCCAATCTGCAGCACTATGGACCAGGAAGGACCCCTCTACCATCTATCAGACAATGAAGCCCAACACCCAGGCATGAGGCTGAAAAAATACTCTGTCAAAACAGAGACAAAGGCAAGCAGCAAGATGTGGACCCCGGCCCCCCAGAACTCACACTGGTTGGTGAAGCACACTGCCTATTTAAGATGGGCCCTGTGTCGCCATCCAGGGAACAGGAGAAGTCCCACCCCTACCAGAAGCAGTGGGCCTCTAGATGGCTGTATCACATTCGTGGGCACCAAACCACTGAGGCAGAGCAGAGCTCTCTGGGAGCTACAGAGTCATAAGTAGTTTCCTATGGAAACATCAGACTCTTGCACGGGCAGCCATAATCTTGGCTGCTTCCAGTGGAGTTTTTTACTTAACCTAGCAATCACCTATGCAGCTGTCTTCTCTCTCCCCTGCAGTGAAGCCAGGACCAGCCTCAATCCTTGGCACACAGCAAGAGTCCCAAAAATGTTTTGACTGAGGCCATCACAGAAGAGCATTAAAAAAAAAAAAATCAGATTTGTAGCTCCAAGGTGCCTTTCATCCCGAGAGCCAAGTGATCATCCTTATGCAGGTAGGGCCGGCAACTTTATTCTCATAAACAGACACTGACTCAGACAGGACAATAGCTTTCCCAGAGGCTCCCTGGATACCTCAGAACCACCTCAGGAGGAAAACAAGAGCCTGAGAGGACACAGCGTAGCTCTGAGTAACAAGCTTTACTTAAACACCGAAATTCATTTATAATGGGCCGGGAGTGTCACTCGGTGATAAAGCGTGTGTTTAGCGTCACATATGAGGCTTTTTAGGTTCAATTCCCAACACCAATAAATTTACTAATAGACCCAACAGGTTGTCACAGCTGTAAAGTCAGCACGACAAGATGGAATCCAAAGGACAAAACTGAAACACAAAAGCAAAACAAAACAAGAATGTAACGCTGCCCCGCGGGCTGAGAGGGTAAGTGACTGCGTGCCAGGCGTGGAGTACTCTGACGGGGTCCTGAGTTCCTACATCCTGAGTGTGGGGGCCGACCAGCAGACCCAGGATGGGTAATATCCACCATCCACTTGACACTTAAAGAAACAAGCCTCTGGGCAAGTCTTTGAGGGATTATCTGGATTGGGTTAATCCATGCGGGGAAACAAACCTTGAACATGGGCAGGCCCACCTCATGGGGTGGGGGCCTGGACTGAATGAAAAGGAGAACATGAGGTGGGTGCCAGCATCTCTCTCTCTCTCTCTCTCTCTCTCTCTCCTCTCTCTCTCTCTCTCTTCCCCCCCCCCCTCTCTCCTTGTGTTTCCTGGTGCAGATACCATGTGACCAGCGGCCTCAAGCACCTGCTGCCATGATGAACTCTATCCTTGAATTTTGAGCCAAAACAAACCAGACCTTCCCTAAGTTGCTCTCGTTAGGTATTAGTCACGGCGACTCAAAAAGTATCTACTGCGAGGCTCTAACCCAACTGAACCATAAGCCCCTCTCAGGCTTCCCCCTTCCTCTCTGAACATCAGATTTCTCATTGTGAAGAGAACGTTCTCTTCTAAGAGCTCAGGCTCAATTCTCCTTGGCCATCCACATAGCAGGGAAATGTCTCCTTTGTCCCCAACATGTTTACTAAGCTCATGCTCCGTATGTGTCCCCGTGTCAGGCACCAACATGAGGACTGGGCAATGCCCTCATGGTTCTTGATTGCTGGAGGGACAGCCACACGGCTCATTGCAATGCCACCGTCGTGCCAATCGTCTGGGACAGAGGGGACAGGGCTGTGTGACTGGGTATGGAGGACGGGTTCCAGGCAACCGCAGGGAGCAGACTCAAAGGGGAACTTTCAGTGCACGAGGCACAGACGAGGAGGAACGGCTTCCCATGCAGAGAAACCAGCAGCACACACAGACATCCAGAAGCTCAAAGCAGGAGGGTCTAAGGACGCTCTAGAGGATGGAGGGAGCCCGGTATGTGAGGGAGGACTGAAGGCTGGCAGAAGTGACAGTCACTGTATGGGGTAACGGGCACAGCAGACCTGGCTGGGGATGTGGGGAGGCTCTGGGGTCATCCTAGCCAGCGGTCAGTCAGCTATGCTCCTTCCTCACTGGGTGTCCCTGAACAAGACTCCTTACGGGTGGCAGATTATATTCGTGCTTGGCAAAAGTGATACTGTGTCAGGAGGGTTGAGCTGGCAGAGCATGCACAGAGCACTTGGCATGTAGTGAGTTGCCAGGTAAGGCTAGGGTAACGGGCTCGCTGCTCTTAGGGAACGACCCTGCAGGCTGTCCAGTAGAGACTGTAACAGGAGTGGTGACGCTCTCAGGCCAAGAACAACAGAGGTAGGTGTGTGCAGGGGGAGTGTGAAGGGGCTACCTGGAGCTGCTGAGGTCACAGGGCCGAAGGGCTTGCAACAGATGGTCCCCCAGACCCTCCCCAATTCAGATATTCTGTGCCAAGTGACAGCTGGTCATGACAGGTGGGCACACAGTGCTCAAATACATGTACACAGAGTCCATCAATAAGGGCACTCCAATTCAGCCACAAACCATTCTCTGGACCCCTTTTTGAGGAAACCACTAAAATCTATGTTTTCATTCATTCCCACCTCAGAAGACACCCCCAGGTGGCCGTACCTGCCTGACAAAAGAACACCACTCAAGGTGAACTATGCTAGACCCTGCTGCCTGAGAAGGTCAGGTGCTAAACAGGCCTCCTTCAAAAAACAATTGAAATCCACTTCCTGTCCTCACCAAGACTCCAGGGCGTGGCCTACCAAGGGACCTTGAGTGCCAGGCTTTATCCTGTCCTTGCTACTCTGTGGCCTTACCAAGGCACACTTCCACTTTGGAGCACTCATAGAATCTAGAAGGCTGTCACCCCCAGCACACACACACACACACACACACACACACACACACACACACACACACAAAGCCAAGCCCACACTAAGAGGGAGGTTGGGGTGAGGGGACACTGACAACATGGAATGAAGTCATTCCTTGCATGAAGAAGGGAGGGGTCTTTTTACAGAGAAAAATGACAAGCCCGAGACTAGAGTGGAGGGGGCTCCTCTGCATGGGCATGGGCAAATGCATCAGTAATGCATTACCTCGCATCCAAGAAGACCCCACCCACACCAACAGTCCCAGGCCCTTTCAAACAATGAGACACCCCCACCCCACCCAGCAGATGAAAGACTCCTTAGACCAGAATCACCCGGCTAAGCTGCAGCAAGCCCAGATTCCGCCGCCAACTAGGCGGGGTCAAGGGGCAGAGGCCCAACAGGTCCCTGGTAGAGCTAATGGACAAGAGGGCCTTTGGGTGCAGAAAGACAAAAGACTACAGCAAACAGGAGACACAGCCTTCCATGTGGGCTGGGGATGCGATCACGGCACATTGCCTCGCGCGCTGGACTAAAGGCCTCTCGAAATCTCACGCCCACACTCCCCGCAGCAGCAGTGGGGGCCCCTGGGTCTTCCCGGAGAAGGCAGAAGAGTTGCAGAACCACGAAGAGGAAGGAGGAGCTGGGACAGTCATCCTGACGGTCAGCGGGAGACAGAGACGCAAAGACACAAGGCTCGGGATTCTGTGGTACCGAAAAGAGACTGAGACCTGGGGTCCCGAGAGACAGAGCGCAGGGCCCCGGGGACGCACGGAGGACAGGGAGCACAGGGGGACGCGCGGAGGTAGACACGCGCGGACACTCGCGCGCGCTCCCGGCACTGTCACTCACCCAGGCCGCAGACCTCGCGGCGCAGGTTGAGGCGACCGCGCTCCTCCGCTATGGCGCGCAGCATGTGCTGCAACGAGCGCTCCTCCGCTTCGGCGCCGTCCGCGGGCTCCCGGGAGGCGGCCGGCTGCGCGGACGGCCCAGCCCGGAGCCCCGCGGGCGCGGACGCCGAGGCACAGGCCCGGCCCGGCGGCCGCGCGGAGGCCATGCCGGGCCCCGGCTCATCGCCCGCGCCGCGCCCGCGGGGGCCCCCGGCACGCCCCGCCGCCCGCGCCCCGCCGCCGCCCGCCGCGAGCACCAGTGAAGCCACAATCCGCTTTTGTGCGCGTCGCCGCCGCCGCCGCCGCCACTGCCGCCGACCCGGGAGCCCAGCCCAGCACTGCGAGCCTCCGCTCCGCCGCCGCCGCCCGCGCGCGCCCGCCACCGCCCAGGCCACGCCCTCGGCACGGGCACGCCCCTAAACCCGCCCTTTCCCCGCCTCCTACCCTCAAAACCCCGCCCCAATTAAGGCGGTGAGTTGTCCCTGGTCCTGCCCCCTCTCCTGGCCCCGCCTACTTCCTTGCGGCCAGCTTCTGCCAACTTCGGATGCCCACCGCGGCCTCGCTGCAACCTGTCGCGTCAGGTCCTCCCCACATCTTCCTTGGTCTCCTGACCTTCCCTGCTGCCCGTGCTCCCCCCACCCTGAGCCCACCTTCTCCCAGCCCCACTCCGCCCCCGACCTCCCTCCAGCAGAGTCACGCCTATGAGCTGCCCCCTCTCCGCCGATTTTGCGCTCCGTCACTGCCCTGTGCATTCCCTCCTGTCTCCACCACACCAGCTTTGCTTATTTCTTCCTGAACCTTCCACCTAGGTTCTGCTGAAAATTTGCTTCCCAGGACTCAACAAGAAGTAACCACCTCCGAAAGGTGGTCTCCTAGGGGGTCACCGGTGCAGGATGGGTAGCCTCAGTTCCCTCGCCTGTACACTGCGGGGAGGGGGGCTGGGAAGTTGTTCCCTGTCTTCTTAGCTCCTGTGCTGAGGAGGTATGGAGAGACCAGAGGTGGATGAGGTCAGCTGGCATGTGATTCTGATGAAGGCCAAGGTCCAGCTAGGCATCCATCCCTGAGCTAAGAGAGGAGGATCCAGGGAGGCAGCCTTTCCCGGGACTGGGGTAAGTGGCCTTGTGCACAGCTGCCCTCAGCCAGCTGTGTTTCCAGTGTCAGTCAGCTCCTGCAGTCATACTAAGCATAAAGCCCTGCCCCGACTCTGCACCCTGTCTGGAGTGCCCTTCTCCCCAGTCTCCTATTGCTTTCTTCTCTCCTTTGGGTCCCAATGCCCTCAAATACATTTCCTCAAAACCCCACCTTGCCTGGCTCTCCTTCTGTTTCTCTGCACCGCACCCTTACCATCTCCCGACATCACGGTTGCACAGAAGTAGAGGGCCTCGCCGTCTTACCGGGAACCGAATCACCCAGCACCATTACCTTGGACTTGGCAGGCATCCGAATGGGGAGAAAGCACACACCTGTTGTGTCAGCCACGGTGTTTTCCCACGGTGACACTATGTGTTCTGCAAGTCTGTCTTCTGACAGCTGTATTCCCAGGGCCAATCAATTCAGGCTACATGAGGGACAATGGAGGAGAGGGGCCTGCCAGGAAGATTGCCTTGGGAGGCATGGTAGTAAGGTGGGTTGGGACCATGAGGTGTGGAAACCACTCCAGAGCAGGAAATGTGCAACTTCGACCCACTGTTCAATCCTCACCTGGAGATTTGTGCCACTGTCCCCTGACACCCTCAGAGCAGGGCCTGAGTCCTGACTCCTGCCATGGTCCCAGAGTCAAGCACAGGAGGGACTCTGTAAAAAGGTGTGCATCGAAGGAATGAATGGCCTTTCTCTTCTCTCCCCGGGCCTGTGACCCCCATCTGCTAATGAGGACACAGCACGGAGGTTGAGGTGACCAGGTGTGAGCCTGGAGAGCTGGGGTTTGGCTATTGAGAATGAGGGGAAGGATATGGCCATCGGACAGTGTGTTCGAGGTCTCAGAAGCTGGCAGTGTTACACTGCCTTACTTCCAGGGAAGTCATATCACTGCCTATGCCATCCCCACTGCCAGGCCAGGCTCTGGCCTGAAGTCCTTGCTGCTCCAACACCATAATCACTGCCAGCAAGGCTCACCTCCCCTGGGAAGCCTTCTGAGGAGTTTGACCAAAGCACTGCGTCCTTAACCGCTTCGAAATCCCTCTCCCTCGACCCCACACAGTCGCCTCCAAAGGACCAACATCAAATCAATTTATTCCAGTTTCCCTGGCATCCATTCCAGGACAGGTGCCAGAATGTATTTGTTGGACAATACACGAACATTACTTGGATTTTCTCATCAGTAACACTCATTGTCCACATGGGGACTCCTCTGAGTAGCAGGCATAGGATAGCTTGCTGTGATAACCAGTGAGCCACACTTTCCCAGCTCCAAGGCTCTGTTTCTTGATCTGGGTTCTGATCACTTGGTCCATGTTAAGTAAAGCAAGTTGAATATGAGCGTGGTCAGTTCATGTCTTTAAAATAGGAGAGCAAGCAGGCTTGCTGGTGCACACCTGTAATCCCGGCACTCGAGATAGGAGGGTGTGGGCCAGTGAGATAGCTCAGCGAGTTCATGTGCCTGTCACCAAGCCTGACCTCCTGTGTTTGGTGTTAGGGACCCACATGATGGATGGAGAGAACCAGCTCTGACTAGTTTTCCTCTGACCTTCACATGTGTTGAAAGGACCAAGCAGATGCCATAACAGGCTGCTCAGTCTTCTCTCAGAGATCAGGCCTCAATTTCAGTTTCCTGAGACTCTTAAGCAAGCAGTTTCTGGGAGGGCCGTGAACAAAAGACATAGTCCTGGCAGTAGCTCCCTTTCTGCATGTACTCTGACTGCTCAAGGTTCAGCCAGTTGTTTACTGTCTGGGACCCCTCACCAACTTAGAGCTATGTGCATGGGTCAAGGACAGAGCCTGGGCCACTGAGTCAAGCCCCATAGTAAGTGCTAAGTCAGCCAGCCTCCGTGGCAGCTCAAGGACAGAGCCTGGGACTTGTTCAGACCTGCCCAAAAATAATAACTGTAACCCCCAACTAACCCTAGCCAATTAAAAGTTACTAACATGATTGGCACTCGCATAAACCAATCATGGCTCTGTTCCTATGTAGTCTGTAGACTCCAAGCCCCCTTTGCTTTAAAAAACCCTGCCCCAATGGCTACTCAGGGTCTCTCCTGCTCTGCTGCTGCATCAGATTCGGTCTCTTGGTGGTCTTTGGGGAACTCTGAGTACAACAGTGTGTTGTGGTGCACATGCCCACACACATGAATATATACAAAAGGACTGACTGGACTGTCAGCCTGGGTCCATAAGACTTAAAAAAAAAAAAAAACCTGACCGTCAGAAAGACTTGACAATGATAAATGCCTTGTTAGTCCAATGAGGCTCAGCTGGACTCCTAACCGCCTATGGAACCATAAGGTAATACATGTGTCTTAGTTGTGTTTAATATTAATTTGTTATGGCAGAAACACAATAAAACTTAAGTTATAAATAACCTGCATTCGCCTTTGTCTGGCCGGTCTGTTTTTCTATTCTGCTCTCCACTTACAGAACACACTGACAGGAAACCAGCTGCCCTCCACTGCACTTCATTCCATGAAGTTCCACACACCCTGGAAGAGTGAAACCAAGTTTAGCACAACCAGAAATCAACCACAAGTCACTCTCTTTAATGGGTCAGTTGCTTGACTTTTCAGGTTACTGCCAGCCTAGTATGCTGAGGGGACATCTGTGGTTCCATTTTTATCTCTACTTGTTTGGGGATATCTTACTCTAAGAGCTAGTCAGGACAAATGCCCATGGTCTCCTTCCCTCATTTATTTGAGTGTCCAGGAGCCCTAGAGACCTGTTAGAGAGGACTGGTTCATCTGAGAGCCCAATGCCAGGATGGACCAAATCATCAACCCTGTCAGCAGTCTGTCTGCACAATGTGGTGAGTGACTGGATAAGCCCCATTACCTCTGACCTTACTATCTTGTGAGTCTGATTGGGTCTCCCGGGGAAAAAAAGCAATCAGTCCAAGCTCAGGGTAGGCGGATTATAACCAGCCTACCAAGGAGCAAGGTTCTTCTATCCTCACCTGAGATCTGCTAACAACAAGAGCTTCCTGGGTGGTGCTAGTGCACGCTTCCAGGTCCCTGGCCAGACATTCTTAGGACCCAGGGTTCTCCCACTTGCTCAGAACCTGTTCCTTGGCTTTCAACTCCTGATCCTCCTGCCTCTGCCTTCCAGTGCTGAGATATCACAGGTGTACATCACCACCACACAGGGACCCCAGCCTCTGTTTCATCTGGGAAGTTAAATGCAGCCATCCCCAGGTCTAGACTCCAAGGTCCTCTGTTATGGAATATTATTTTAACTAGGTGAAGATGTGGTCCATTTGTTTATGCTGCAGAATATTATTTTAACTGTGTAAAGGTGCGTTACTTTTGGTTATGCTGCATGTGTTTAACGATGTAAGGGTGTGTGTTAAATTATGTAAAGAAGCATTACATCTATTTCACCTTGCCTGCCTAAGGCACCTGATTGGTCTAATAAAGAGCTGAATGGCCAATAGCTAGGCAGAGAAAGGGTAGGCAGGGCTAGCAGGCAGGAAGAATAAATAGGAGGAGAAATCCAGGCTCAGAAAGAAGAGACCAAAGGAAGGAAGGAGAGAGAAGAAGGAGAGAATGAAGGTGATGTCAGCATAGAGAAGCAGCAAAAGTAAGATGTACAGAAGTAAAAAAGGTAAAAAGCCCCGAGGCAAATGATAGATAAAGAGAAACAGGTTAATTTCAGTTTAAAGAGCTAGCCAGAAACGTGTCTAAGTTAGGCTGGGCATTCAAAACTACTAAGTCTCTGTGTCACGATTGGGGAGCTGGTGGGTGGCCCCAAAGAAAAAGCCTGGGACCGGCCCCTCCCTTCAGTCACTCTGCCGCAAGTGAAACAGCTGCCTGCAAAGTGTCTCTTGACCCCCTTCTCCTCTGCCTCTTATCCTAGGTCATAAAACAGAACATGCTCTTTTTGTGGGTGTGGGTGGTGTTTGTCTGTATGTGTGTGCATGCTTGTGTGTGTGTGTGTGTGTGTGTGTGTGTGTGTGTGAGACTATGTAGAGGACAGAGGCTGATTTCAGGTATCATATTGCTCTCCATCTTCTTTTTTTTAAAATAGGTGACCCAGAGCTCACCAATTATGCTAAACCAGCTGGCCAGCAAGGCCCAGTGACACCAGCTCGATGCTAGGTTTGAAGGCATGTGCCACTGAGTCCAGCTTTAAAAACATACGGATTAGCTGGGTGGTGGTGGTGCACACCTTTAATCCCAGCACTCGGGAGGCAGAGGCAAGTGGATCTCTGTGAGTTTGAGGCCAGCCTGGGCTACAGAGTGAGTTTCGGGACAGGCTCCAAAAACTCTGTCTCAAAAAACCAGCTTTTTATATGTGTGCTGGGGATCTGAACTCAGGTCCTCTCCCCAGCCTCCAAAGAATATTGTCTTCAGTGTTATCTAGCATTCTCTCATTAGCACTCTGTTTTTCTTTTAATAGCTCCCACTGAAACTGCCCTGGAGGGGACAACCTTACAATTATAATTAGATGCTGATGCCTTGGTGAGGAGGAGAGATTCACAGATTTTGAAAGCAACACCTTATAAAATTGAGATCAGGGAGATTTGGGATAACATTATTTTTGTACTAAGAATTTGAACCCAGGGCCTCAAACATGCTGGCAAGTGCTCTCCCACTGAGCTATATATCCTCAGCCATTTCAGATGTTTATATTTTGAAACAGAATCTTGCTAAGTATCCTAAACTGACTTGAGCTTGGAATCCTCTTGCCTACTCTAGGATTACAGACATGGACAGACAGACATAAATAAAATCTTTAACAAATAATAATAATACTTGTCATCCAGAATCTCTGTATTATTTTGTTTTTGTTTTGTTGAGACAGGGTCTCTCTATGTAGCTCTGATTGTCCTGGAACTCGCTAAGGCTGGCCTCAAACTCTGAGATCCACCTGCCGCTACCTCTCGAAAGCTGGGGTTAAAGGTGGGCACCAACCCCTGGCTAGAGAGACTTTTCCAAAGCCCATATCTGAATCCTTCCCTTTTCTGCAGGTGGGATCAGATGCCCCGGAGCCCCCTGCCTCTCCCTCCTGTTATTTTGGTGTCTGTACTCACAGCCATCCTTCCAGCCATAAACTCTTAGTGTTATTTCCTCTGTCTGGAAAGTTCCTTCCCATCAAGTTAATTTTTCCAGGGAAGTGTTGAGAATCTGTGACCTAGTTCTGGGTCTAGTTTTCCCTGATCCCTAAGAGCCTGTTCCTGCCCAGAAACCCTGTGTCCTTCCAAACCACTACATCGCTATTTAGAGGAAGAAGTGAGCTAGGAGGAGAGGAAGGGGGTGGGGGGAAGCAAAGGAAGGTAGTTCTTGGGTGTGATGCTGGACCCTTGAGGAGGAACACAGCTGTTTGCCCTCAGGAGCTGGCCCTCTATAAACGCATGTTAAATCGGTGAATAGGGCCAGGATTGTAGAGGGCACAGAGGTCCTTGTGCTCACTGATAAGCACCAGGGAAACCAGGAATGTTAAATATACATGTTTGTCTCTTCAGTGGAAGCGATGTATACCTGTTTTCCACCCAGAAGGCTGGGAATGGATGTTGTTGATAGCCTGGCGATCTATTCTATCTGTAGGGTCAGGCTGCACTGGAATCCCTGAGACCATTGTGTTTATCCCAGACTCTTCCTCCCTAGACCTCTACCTTGAGCATTATTTCTCAGTCAATAGAACCCATCCCTACGGGAGATGTCAGACAGTCACATGTACTTTGTAGCTTGGTGACTGTGGTGGTTAGAAAGAAAATGGCCTCCAAAGGGATTGGCACTAATGGGATGTGTGGCTTCCTTAGAGTAGGTCTGGTCTTGTTGGAGGAAGTGTGTCATTGTGGAAGTGGACTTTGAGGTCTCATATATGCTCAAGCCACACCCAGTGAGACAATCTACTTCCTGTTACTTGCATATCAGCATGTAGCAGATACCTCTCCAACACCATGTCTGCCTGCACGCTGCCATATCCCGACATGATAATGGACTGAACCTCTGAACTCAAGCCAGCCACCACAATTAAATGTTTTCTTTGTAAGACTTGCCGTGGTCATGGTGTCTCTTCACAGCAATAGAAACCCTAACTGAGACAGTGACTTCTTGATGACCTAGACTACACCAAATCCTCCCTTAGGCCCTTAATTAAGCTATAGAACCTATCCTTATGGAAGAGGTCCCACATACTTTGCAAAAGATTGGATCTAGTCACGCCTTAAACTTTATTGAAATAATTGTTACCAGGAAACTCTTTCCCAAAATTGTCCTGTCCTTAAATATGCTTACAATAAACAGCTTGGGGTCAGACTCTGGAAGCTTGAAACACCACCAGCTAACTATGTTGTATTGAACCAGATTTCCTTCTTGCCTCATGCAAATTGTTACTCTATTGGCTGTGACATTTACAGAGACCCCCCACACTGGATGAGGCCAGAGCCACTGTCCCAAGATTGTGAAAACCCCACTGGCTGTAGAGGTTGCTGCTGGCTGTCAATGACAGCAGGAGTGGTCACCAGAGGGACAGGCCAGCCGTGATATGTTGTTCTAGCAGGTATGAGAGGCATACTCATGTCCAGGGTCCCTCATGTCCAGGACACCTGGCTCCCTGGCTGCTGTGGCCCACAGCTGTACCTGGTAGAACCGGAGGGGGGGAAAAAGGCACTTTCTGTTTAAGAAGCTAAAGGAACCCTGAGTCTCCTCAAAGTTCCCTCGGGAGCCACCAGGTCACAGCCAGAGGGCCCAGGACCAGGGCTGTGGGACCATGGTCAGGGGCAGAAGAGGAAGGGGACTGTAGATCAAGAATAACAACAACAAAAGCAGGGGCTTGGGTTCAAGTCTTACCAGAGCCCATCATGCACAGTGACTGCCAGCCAGGGAAGGCTCTGCCACAGACCTCAGTTTCCCCACGAGTCAAGAAGGAAGTGCACATTATCTGAGTGCTTCTTCCTTCTAGATACTGACAGCTGGGAGGAACAGGGAAGTGTTATCCCCAGTTCTGCTGACACCACCTCCTCCCTCCAAACTTGGAGCACATCTCAGCCTCTCCAAGCCTCAGCTCTCTCCTTTGCAAAATGGTACAGAACTGGCCGCTCACGGGGCCCTGTGCAGGCTCCACAGGAGGACGTCTAGCAGCCCCGGCATGCCTAGACTCTATGTGGTCCCTGTATTCTAAGACCCAGAACTCAGAGAAATAATGGGTTCATTGTGCCTTCCTCCACCAGCTGCCTGCCTCCCCTGGCAGGTCCTGGAGGGCTGGACGCTGGTAACACTGAGGGGCGTTGTCACCACCCCATCCCTGTAACTGCAGACCAGGACTTCGCAAAGCTCCCAATTATGATTATCCTAAGAAAAGGAACAAGTGCATATGGAGAGGCTAGAGAGCCGGGTGCTGAGGCAGGTATGTGGGCAGAGCTCTGTGAGACTGCAGTCAGGGAAGACTTACTGGAGGAGGTGGCCCTCCACAGCTTCCAGTTGTGCCGGTGGCCTCGGCGTTCCTGAAGAACAGCCTAAGATTGCTCTCTGGCCAGCGCTAGACTTTTCCAAGGCCTGGCCAGACTGGATCCATCTGCCAAGCTCACCCCGGGCTTGGGCAGCAGAAATGGGACCTGATTTCACAAGTCGGATTCTGCCCAGGTCAGTGACTCACCCACTGTTGTGAGGAGGAACCAGAGGCTAATTAATTAAACTCAGGGTTTGAACCCAGCCCTCTTCCTCTTCCCCTCAAAGGCAGTCGAACCTGAATAGCCCTGAGTCTGTCCAGAGCAAGGCTGACAGCCTCGTGGGGGACGGCGCCCTGTCTTTCCTGGGATTCCAGCAGGAGCCCAACCATTGTGAACCTCCCTTCTCTGCTCCACACCAAGAACTTGAGCAGGACTGTCCTCCAAATCTGTTGCCGTCTTCAGGAGTTCTGCTACGCCTGATCGATCTCTCTCTCTCTCTCTCTCTCTCTCTCTCTCTCTCTCTCTCTCTCTCTCTCTCTCTCTCTCTCACACACACACACACACACACACACACACACACCATCACAACTGGGCTTGTCGATTACCAATGTCCCCTCACAGATGGAGGGGGCAGAGAGGGTCATGGGACCCTCACCTGAGTCCACCGCCCCTGCCCCCAACCATCCGGATTCCCTAATTCTTCCCTAACTGCTCAGGACTTCAGGGTCTTGAGGGAGCTGGGGGAGGAGCTAGAGGATATCGGTAGGGAGGGGGCTCCATTCCTGCTGCATGGACTGTCACGTGCAGCCTTTTGCGGGGAGGCGCCCACAATCCTGGCGACAATCCCTCCTCACCTGTGCTTTGTGAGTAAGCCCAATAAACTCATTGGCGCCCCATAGTGAACGTTGGTGGAATCGCTGGGGCCTTAGGAGGAGGAGAAGATGTTGGTTACATCTCCCCCTGGAAAGGAATTTTAGCAACAGGGCTGCTTTCATGACTAGAGAGCGTCCCAGGCGAGTGAGTGGTCCAGAACCCTGTCCCGGCCAAGCTTCCCTCTCCGGCACTGCCTCCATGCTGCCCCCTTCCGTCCGCTTGTGGCGGCAGCCTGCGCCGCAGTTAAAACACCCAGGTTAGATCCGCCGGAGCGGAACTTGAGGCCGTGCGTGGTAGGAGCCTGCAGACACATCTACTCAATCAACAGGGGACCCTGTGGGCGCTGGTCTTCCTCGCAGAGAAGAACGTGGCAGCCTCGGGCAGAGCAGTGCAGGTGTTGAGGCTGAGCGGGCTCAGGCCACGGAGCAGCCCGTGGGGAGGTCTGCGTGGGAGGATAGGTGGGGTCTGTACCACAAAGCCCAGGGCTTTATAAACCAGGCATGGTGGTGCATGCCAATCATCCAAGCACCCAGAAGGTGGAGGCAGGAGAGATAATTCAGCTGTTCAGGGTTCTTGCTCTTCAATCATGAAGACCAGAGTTTGGGTCCCACAACCACATACATGCCAAGCTACCTCAAAGGAATAGGCAGAGATGTGTGTGTGGAGGACACCAGACACCCTCTTCTGGCCTGCATGCGAGCATACACATACACAAATGCACTTGCACACACATACACACATTCACACGCACGCACGCACGCGCGCGAACATACACTAAACAGAAAATGTAGGATCTAGACTATAGAAAGAATTCTTACAGGCAGAAAATAGGAAGACAAACCCGCTTTGCACTGGAGTGCAGCTCAGCGGTAGAGCACGTGCATGAGACTCTCAGTTCCATCCTCAGCACTATGGAAAAAAAAAAGAAGTCTTTTAATAGCAGATTAGAATAAACTGGGCCCCGAGTAGATAAATTATAAGCCCAGGAGAAGAAATTCAGCATCCTTTAGTAGGGAGTGAGCTGCGTCCATGACACATCGCTACACCCACTTCCCAGTGTTCAGAAGTCAGACAGCGTGACAAGGGTGGGTGGGTGTGTCGTGAGATTTCGGGGACCGTGACAAAATACTTGAGAAAGCAGGTTTGGGCTCCTGGTTTCCGAGGTTACCGCCAGCCACTCGCTGCTCTGTTGCTTTGGGTCTATCGGGTGGCGGGCATGGGTGGCAGAGGCTGCTCACCTCACAGCAACCAGGACTCAAAGAGCAAACAGAAGGGGCTGGGGACAAAATGTCCCTAAGGGAACACCCACAAGGACCTGCAGCCCTGGACAAGGCCCTACATCCTGAGTTCGCATTATCTCACAGCAGCCTGTCAAATATGACCCCATCAATGGAGGGGGAGCGGTCAGATTGAGTCACCTCCCCATCTGGGAACACTGCTGACTGGGAGCCAAGTCTTTTCTGAAGCTTTTTTTTTTTTTTTTTTGGTTTTTCAAGACAGAGTTTCTCTGTGTAGCTTTGGCACCTTTCCTGGAACTCACTCCGTAGCCCGGGCTGGCCTCGAACTCACAGAGATCCTCCTGGCTCTGCCTCCTGAGTGCTGGGATTAAGGGTGTGCGCCACTACTGCCTTCGGTGGGCCTTTTGTTCTTATTATTGTTTTGTTTGTCTTCAAGACAGGGTCTCTCTGTGTAGTCCTGGCTGTCCTGGAGCTCACTATGTAGACTAGCCTGGTCTCCCCAGTGCTAGGATTAAAGGTGTGCACCACTGAGCCCAGTTTATGCCTCAGTTTCTTAAAAAGCTAAACATGTGTCTGTCCCAGGATCCAGCCATTCTACTCGTAGGTTCACCAAGGTAATTAAAATGTGCACAGCTGTGCCACTAGTAACAGCTAAAGGAGAAAAGTGTCCGTCTGTCCGTTGACAGGCAAATGGGCCAGCTAATGGCAACTATGTCACCGTACAATGCTATCTACTCGGACATGAGAAGGGACAAACTGTTAATCTCATGTAACAAAACGGATGAATCGCCAAACGTTTTTGCCGAGTGTAAATTGCACTGAGGGAAAGAAGCCGGGCCCAGGCCAAAGGAGAGATTGCTGTATGGTTCTATTTACATGTAATTATGGAGAATGCAACCTAAATCTAACCCACAGTGACAGAAGCAGACCCACGGCTGGCAGGGTGGAGACGAGGTGGGACAAAGGAGGGGGAGAGGAAGAGGAACCAAAGTTCAGCATTGTGGTTTATGCCTGTAATCCCAGCACTCAGAGTCTGAGGCAGTTGGATTGCCATGAGTTTGAGGCCAGCCTGAGCTACAGAGTGAGCCCAAAACATAACACAGATAAACTCAGACACACACACACACACACACACACACACACACACACACACATACACACACACACACACACACACACACACACACACACACACACGACTATATTACAAAGGGGCAGAAGAAAGCTTTTGGAGTGATTAAATGACCGTATCTTACTTTGCTGGTGTGTTCATGGGTGATACATCCCTGTTAAAACTCAACAAATTTTGTGCTGGTCATGATGGCACAAGCCTTTAATCCCAGCACTCAGGAGGCAGAGGCAGGTGAATCTCAGAGTTCCAGGCCAGCCTGGTCTACAGAGTAAGTTCCAGGACAGCCAGGGGCACACAGAGAAACCCTATCTCAAAAATCCAAATTAAAAAAAAAAAAAAAAAAAAAAAACTCAGAAAATTGTGTAGTTTGTTTTCTATGTTATACCTCAAAAATGTGTACAATGTGAAAATAGAAATTAGTTGCCAACCTTGAGGCTGTCTCATTCCATTCAAGCAGCTATAACAAAACACAGACTGGGTGGGTTATAAATAATAACAATTTTAGGGGTTGGCAAGGTGGCTCAGTAGGTAAAGGCGATTGCTACCAAGCCTCCTGACCTGAGTTCAATCCCAGGGACTCACATGTTAAAAGGACAGAACCGACTCTGCACACTGTCTTTGGATCTCCACTCATGGGAAATGGTGTATTTGCATGTCTGTGTGCATGTGGGCGGAAACCAGAAGGGGACTGCAGATGTTCCGCTGTATGACTCTCCACCTTATTCCCTTGAGACAGGGTCTCCCACTGAACCCTGAGCCAGGCTGGCAGCCAGCAAAACCCAGCAATCCTCTTGTCTCTCCAGCTCTGGGGTTACAGATTTGAGTGGCCATTTAAGTAGGTCCCAAAGATTTCAACTCAGAGTCATGCTTAAACAGAAAGTGTTTCCACCCACTGAACAAGCCCTGGGATGCCACTTGTTCAAAAGATGTATTTATATTATTTTAAATGATGTGTCTGTTTGGGGTGTATATGAGTGCATGTGTTAGATTTCCCTGGAGCTAGAGATGGTTATGAGCACCTGGTATGGGTGCTGGAAACCAAACTCAGGTCTTCTGTCTTCTGCAAGAGTGGTATATGCTCTTTTTTTTTTTTTTTCCAGGGCTGAGGATCGAACCCAGGGCCTTGCGCTTAGCTAGGCAAGCGCTCTACCACTGAGCTAAATCCCCAACCTCAGCGGTATATGCTTTTAACCACAGAGCCATCCCTCCCAGGACTTCAGTTTTTTCTTAAAATTATACTTTTGATTTTGCCTGGGGAGGCAAGACTGGCTTGCCGCGCTATTCCTAACAGTACAGAGGCCAGTGGCTGAGAAGAGGGTCCACCCAGTTCTTCCAGACCCGGGTTCCTGATGGTATCAGTTTCTCAGCTCCACAGTGGTGGCCGGGTTGTAGAGCCAGCAGATGGGATGGAAGCAGGCAGAGGGATCCGAACTTGGGTACTCACGCTTGCTGCACAGGACACGATCTACCCGAGTCATTTCTCCAGCCCCAAATTAAAATTACTTTAAGGTTGAGTTCATATAAGGACAACTGTGTCAAAATCATATGTTCAGGGGCTGGGGAGATGGTTTAGCTGTAATGGCACTTACCAAGCAAACCTAGTGGACCTGAGTTCAACCCTGGACCCACAGGAAGGAGGAAGAAGAGAACAGACTCCACAAAGTTGTCTTCTGACCTCTACCTGCGTGCTGTGATGTGGACATGCATGTGTACATACACACAATTAAAATTTCTAATTATAATGTTAATCTGGTGTCGTGGCACAAGCCTTTAATCCTAGAATTTATGAAGTGGAGGCAAAGTCATTGTAAGGTAATTCTTGACTACAAGGCCAGCCTTGACTACATAAGACCTTGTCTTAAAAAAAACTAGTAAGCACCCGGGCATGGTGATGCACACCTTTAATCCTAGCTCTCTATATGCAGAAGCAATGGATCTCTGAGTCTGAGGCCAGCCTGGTCTACATAGTTAGCTCAAGGATAGTCAGGGCTACACAATAGATACCCCGACTGAAAGCAAAACAGAAAACTAGAAAACAAATGATATATTTGTGATGGTGAGTGTAAACTGTCAGCACGACAGAATCTAGAATGACCTGGAAGATGAGCTTCTGGGCATGCCTGTGAGATATCGTCTTATGTTAACTGAAGTGGGAAAACCCATCTTAATTGTGGGTTGCAGCGTTCTCTGGGCAGCGGATTCTGGGATATATAAAATGGAGACGGCGAGCTGAGCACTGGCATGTGGGTGTTCATTGCTGTCTTCTGACTGTGGATGTGGAAGCGATGTAGCCCCGCTGCTTCAAGCTCCCACTGCCTTGATTTCCCCGCCGTGACGGACTTATACCTTGAACTCTGAGCCCATATAAATCCTTCTTTAAGTTGCATTTGTCCGGGCGTTTTAGCACAGCAGCAAGAAAGAAACTTAAGACAATGATAAACTGCTTCTTTCTATCGCAAAGTTCTTTCTTTTTCTGGTTCTGATAGAACTTGGGCGGACCACCCTGGTGCACACAACCGCCCGCTCCTTGTCCGCAGCGCCCACGAACGCCGCCAGAGGGCGCTTGACACCCGCGCTGGGTGCGGGGGACGCAGGGACACGCTGGGCAGGGAATTCCTGCCCACACCCTGCACTTCCTAGCAAGCTTCCAGCACCCTGCACCCTGCTCTTCTCACTCCGCCTTAGCACAAGCAATTCCCTCTGCCAGGAACACTGACTTTCCTTAAGGCATCCTGCCTCCAGGAAGTTTTCCTGGCCTGGGCCGGGGCCTTGCTTAGGCAAGATTGGCTGCCCAGTAATTCATTGCAATCTTCCCCGGGGACAGTGGACAATGATTCACAGGCTGGAAATAAGGTTGCATCACTCACCATTCTGGAATGGTCCTCAGGGGATACCTGTGAGGGCTAGAGCATTTTGCAACCCTCTGGTGATCTCTCTTGATGGAGTTGTGCCTGTCAATCCTTATTTATTCAGGCTCTCCCCCCAACCCCACGCCCCACCTCGCCCTCCCAGAGCTGACTTGTCCTGCAGTTCTGGAAAAGGAGCCCTCCAGGCCTGCTCTAAAATGACCTTGGTGTCGAGCCCTGGCCTTGCTTAGACTTTTTCCAGATGGTCCTTCCTCCTGCTGAGGCTCTGCCTGCTGGGATGGAAGGTTCCCTTGAGAAACAGGTCCTGCATTTGTGAGCAATGACAAGGCTCAGAGGTGCTTGAAAAGGGACACCGGCGATGGCTGGTCATCTCTGGAACAACCCATCTCTTACCGTTGGGTTTGAACGTGCTAGAACACCCAGCCCTGGGTCAGTGCTGGCCTCCGGCTCACACAAGCACAGTGTGGCTCGAGCCAAGACAGGAGTGAGACTGCATTCCAACCCCAGCATCAGCTCTCCATAGCTGTGTGACATAGGTAAATGGCAAAAACCTATCTGTGCCAGGGTCCCCCCAGGATCCCCAGGGTTCGGGGGGCAGATGAAGGTTAGATATAGGCCCAAGCCTTTCCCGTGGACCTACAAAGCCATCACCACATGCCCAGGGAGATGGGAGAGGGAGGATAAAGCCGGCTTGGACCTGGGATGGCTGTGAACGCTGAGAACTATGGGTAGGAATGGCCTAGGTTGTCCTTGCCTGTTCCTAGACTGACAACACACAGAGGGTAGGAAGAGGGTCTGTCCTCTTATCCTAGAGACGACTCTGCCCAGGGGTCAGAGTTCAATTCCTTTCACGAGGACATAGGAGAGCCAAATGCCCCCTGAGTAGAATGGTGACCAAATGGGCGGACCTGAGGGCTGGGCCTCAGGCTTGGCTCCCTGCAGTCTCAGACCTAGACTGTGGCCCCTCTGCCCTGAGCCGTGGCTGGTTCTCCCAGACTGCCCCATTCCCTGCCCAAATTCTGAAAGGTTTTGTCATCATTTTTACACACACACACACACACACACACACACACACACACACACACACACGAGTGGGTATGTGCACTGAGCACAGGTTCCTATGGAGGCATCAGATTCCCTGGGAGCCGGAGTCACGCGCCATTGGGAACCACCAGACTAGGGTACTGGGAACCAAACTTGGATCCTCTGCAAGAGCAGTACGCTGTCTTAACCTGAGTCATCTTTCCAGCCCCCCAGTTCTGACAATCTGAGTGACCCCACATTCATGAAATGAAGCCTAACCCCAGTGTGACTGTTATTGGGAATGAGACCCCTGGGAAAATCACTAAGGTTAGAGGAGGTCATGAGGGTGGGGTGCTGCGATCAGGGCCCTTATGTGGTAGAGATGACTGGGAACCTTCGGTTTTGAGTGTCCCCTCCTGTCCCAAGTGTACCATACATGGATAGGCTGAGAAGGTGTGTGGCATACGCTTATAATCCCAGCTGCGAGGGGGAGCTGAAGAAGCAGAGTGGACCAGCCTGGGCTATTGAATGAGACCCTGTCTTGGAATAAAAAGTAAGAGGGTTGGGGATGAAGCTGGGTGGAAGACTGCTTGCCTAGAAAGTGTGTAGCCCTGGGTCCCTGACCCAGCATCAGGATTGTGTGGAGTTTGAGTCTATCCTGGACTACTTAGTGAATCCCAGGCTAGTTTGGGCTACAGACATTCACACCTCAACCAAAGAAAGTTAGGACCAGGTATGGTGGAACATGCCTTTAATTTCAGTACCTAGGAGGCAGAGTTAGGTGACCTCTGAATTCAGGTCCAGCCTGGTCTATATATTGAGTTCTGGGTCAAGACTACAAGGTGAGACCCTGCACCCTCCCCCCCCAAAAAAAAAGATAAATGCATACAGTGCTTTTATGAGAAAATTAGAAAATTTAGAGATTAAGGGGAAAAGGGTTCTTACAACCCAGCCCCCCAGAGCTAAAAAGTGCCATTTTCAGGTGTTTTATTTCTGTCTCCGTTTTCCGCTAGCTACTGGAACAAACCTTATACGGTTCATGGTTTAAAATAACACAACTTGATCCTCTCCCCTCTGCAGGTCAGAAGCTGGGATCTGCTCAGTAGATGAAAGCTGGGCCTTCGCAGAGCTGGTTCCTTGAGGAGTTTCTGGGGAAGATCCGTGTCTGAGGCATGTCTGTCTCTATAGCGGGAACCCCCAAAGTCCTTGCTGTGCACCTCGAGTTCTAGGGGGGCATGAGGTTCTAAGGGCTGAGGGCGCTTTTGTTCAGCGTTTTGTGATTTTTCTTTTCTCTGGTTGCAACTCATTTTCCTCACCGTCTATCTCTGGTCCTGCTTGGCTTGTGACTTGCTTACCCAGCTCTGTGCCTCCAGTGGTCTCTGGGCTGGACCCTGAGCCCGTGTGCTTGTGGGCTAAGCATCATGGCTGTCTCCTCCTGGGGAACTCCACAAGCAAGACCTCACCCTACACCAGCCCAACCTTTCCCCTATCACTAGACATCCTCGATTCGACTCCCATCACCCAGTATCCCCTGAGAGCCCCCCAATTCCGTCTCTCCCCCAGCCCCCAGCTTCCCTGCTGTCTCTTTCCTGGGTCCTTTTTTTTTTTTTTTTTTTTTTTAATGCCGAATGCTGTTTATTGAAGGAGGGAAGAGGTCTTAAATACAGGCTTACAGCACAATGGGAAAACCCCGGAGGGCAGAAGTTCGCTACCAATGTTTTACAATCTTGTATCTAAGCTGTTAACGCCCAATATGCAGGATACACAGACAAGGAACTTCCCTTAAGCATTCAGGAGGGTGAAACCCGGGAGGGAATTAGCATAGGGAAGACATCAAGGTCAAGGTCAGCAAGCAAGGCAACAGCTACCCAAAACGGGGGCCAGGACCCTACAGGTCCCCCCTTTTACTAAAAAATGAGCTTCTGACTTAAGTTGCATGGGACGTCAGCAGGTCACCTTACCCGTCATGGAGACACCTGCCCTCCTGGGTCCTTTTGTGGTCACACTTCTTGGGATGTTCTCTGAAGAGTTTCTGGTCCAGGGTGAGTGAGATGGCTCAGCAGATAAAGGTGTCTGCTGCCAAGCCCGCTGACCTGAGTTCAATCCCTGAGACCCATAGGTGGAGGGCGAGAACTGACTCTCAGAGGCTGCCCCCTCACCTTCACACTTGAGCTTTGGTGTGTGTACACCCACATATATACACACAATTAGTAAGTGTAATTAAAAAAAAAACATTGAAAAATAGAGTTCTGGGTTGCTCCTCTTCTTTGGCTTTGCCTTCTTTCCTGGACCCTCCATTCACTAGACCCCTGTTCTTGGTCCCCCACCCATGCGGGAATGTCATTCAACTATCCTAACTTTTTAAGGTTGTCCCGAGCAGTTTGGTGATGGGACATGAGGCCTGAAGTGAATCCAGATGCTACCAGCAGCTCAGAGCCAACCTGCGTGACTGGTCAGTCTCTCCCCTGGGCGACAAGACACCAGATGCTCTGGTCCTGATGGCCATACACCCCATAAAAAGGCCCAAAGCTGAAAATGACCCCGAGCTGAAGCAGGGGCCATTATACTATCTACTCAGGCTGAGTCGCACTGCCCTCAGGGACCGTCCCTGACATGCCACTGAAGGTAAGGAGCCCAGATGATATCTCATGGACTTATTCCTCCCCTGCTGTGGTTTCACACATATTTCTGTGATTATGTGTTATATGACTCCTCCAGTAACAGTTTCCCGAGGGCTGGCTCTCTTCCTGTGACTGCTAGAATAACAGTGTTCCCAGCACATAGAATGGGCACTTCCTACACACTGGTTCAGTGATATTTTCGTTTTGTTTTCTAAAATTATTCTTTGAGGGGCTGGAGGGATGGCTCAGAAGTTAAGAGCACCTGTTACTCCTGCAGAGAACCTCAGTTTAGTCCCCCCCAACACACATGGTGGTTTATAATCATTCATAACTCCAGTTCCAGAGGGTCTTCTGGCCTTTTTTGAGCACCAGATACACATGTGGCCTGCATACATTCGTACATACATGCAGACAAAACACTTATACACATAAATACACACACACACACACACACACACACACACACACACACACACACACATTTGAGACAGGGATCTCTCTAGTAGTTCTGGCTGTCCTGAAACTTGCTCTGTAGACCAGGCTGGCCTTGGACTCATAGAGACCCACCTGCCTCTGCTTCTTGAGTGCTGGCATTAAAGGCCTGTGCCGCCACTGCCCGGCTCTATTTATTTGTTTGTTTTAAATTACTTGTCTGGGTATGTGCATACCAGTGCAGGTGCCCTTGAAGGCATCAGATCTTCTGTAGCTGCAGTGACAGGCAGTTGTGAGGCGCCCAGTGTGGGTGCTGGGAACTGAACTCCATAGAAGCAGAACCATCTATTAACCACGGAGCCATCTCTCCAGTCCAACCCCTTCATTTTAGTTAGGGTCGCTTGCATGAGTGTGGGTGGTACTCTGTTCCTAACGCAGGATCTGCCTCCACCTCCCCAGTGCTGGGATTATAGGCATGTAGCATCATGCCCCACATATTATTTTATAAATCTAGCAGACCACAAAGGAGAAATGATCATTTTAAAATAAGGACAGGGAGGTGTGGGGACTTGCCCAGGGTCATTTATACATCAGGTGCTCCATGCACTGGGTGTTGCTACATGACCATACATACATACATGCGCTGTTCAGTAGCCAAGCAAGGAGCCTTACGTCCTACGTAATCTGTGCGCCACCTAATTTGCACGCAGCGTGATCACGCACTCTATGGGCATGCGTGGTGTAGCTACATAAGCCCATATGCACATGTTCAGGGGAATCCATAAAAATCGGGTCACAGACTCCTCTCGCCTTCTTCTTCTTCTCCCTTTTCCTTCTTTCTCTCTCTGCACATGTCTCTCAAACAGGCCTGAGCACACCCTCTCCTGTCCCTCCCTTATCCTAATAAACTCTCATAGGGGGTTTTGTTGTGCCTCGTGACTTTTCCTCACAGGGTAAACAGCACCGCACAAAATCAACACTAGGACCCTCGTGAGCCAGTCCAGGAAGACTTTAAGGGCTATAAGGTCATAGAAGGTTGACTGAGGGCAAGAACATGGCATAGAGAACCAAGTCTCCAGCTGGCAGAATGTTCTGACAGCAGGAAGTAACTTCTCAGGGCAGCATCAAAAGGACCAAGTCAGAGCTGCTGCCCTGCACCTGAGCTGAGGTGGGTGGCAAGAGGGTCTGGGGGAAACCAGGGTAGTGAAGGGGCAAGAACAATGTTCTAAGCCCACCACCCTACTGCAGTTCTACTGGCTGGCTGGACAGTGTCTTCCCTCTGGCCTCAGTTTCTCCACCAAACCACTGTGGTGATGGTGTATCTAGAGATTCATGGAAACCCCTTGCAGACAGTCACGAAGTGCCCCAGATGGACAAAGTGGGAGAAATGGTCAAAGCACACACAGTTCTGGGGTACCTGATCTGGGACGCCCCACCCATCTCCTCCCAGTGTGCCTAAGAACCTCTAAAACAGCCCTTGGGGATTAGAGCTCACAGGACCAAGCTGCAGCCTTGCACCAGATATAGGTTTTCAAGAGTCTTAGGGAGGTCACTGGGTACCAGGTGCAGGTTCTTAAAAGTCTAGGGAGGTCACTGGTACCAGATGAAGGTTCTCAAGAGTTTAGGGAGGTCACTGGGTACCAGATGCAGTTTCTCAAGAGTCTAGGGAGGTCACTGGGTACCAGACACAGGTTCTCAAGAGTTTATGGAGGTCATCGGGTGCCAGATGCAGGTTCTCAAGAGTCTAGGGAGGTCACAATGGCATTTAACCCAGTGAGGTCAGGGTGAGGCTTGTCGTCAGTCAGATTATCTTCTGGGGTTACTGCAAGCTGCTCCCCAGAGCCTGCATTCATTCTTTTCTTTTTTAAACTATAGCTGTTATTTATGTATATATCACCACAACCTTCAATTCTCTTATTTTTTAATCTCAAAGCAAATTTTACTTAATTATTTTTTTCAACTGAAAATTTTTTTCATACAATATATTCTGATCATACTTTTCTCCTCCTCCAACTCCTCCTAGACCCTCCCAAACTCCCCACCCACCCGATTCTATACCCTCTCTCTCTTTAAAAAGCAAAACCAAACAAGAAATATACACAAAATACTCCCACAAAAAAAATCACAAAAATAGAAACTAAAATATACAAGCAAAAGACCAATAAGACAAAAACATGCTCTAACAAAGCAAAATGATGCAAAATGTCTGCAAAAATACCACTGAGTTCATTTTATGTTGGGCAACTACTCCTGGGCATGGGGCCTCCCCTGACGTGTGCTTCATATTCTTGGTGACACTCCATTGAAGAAAACTAAATTTTCCCTTGCTAGGCGGTATCAGTTGCACATAACTTCTTGGTTCGGGGTGAGACCCTGTGTCCAGTTCCCCCTCTCAGTGTTGGGACCACATCTGCCTTGAACCTGTACCTGCCCTGTGCAGGCTGCCCCAGTCTCTGTGAGCTCATATGTGTGTAAGTTACATTCATTCTTTTGACTCTGACCCACTAGGGTTGGCCCAGGATTTGGGGCCTGCAGGGCCCTGGTGATAAGATTAGCAGGAGATAGCAGGGACATGAGAATGAATGGTCAGAAAAGTCTTCAGGCTTCCAGACCTCACAGGTAACGACAGAGCTATGCATGTCCGCTGCAGGCTTCATTCCAGTCCCTGACAAACCAGTTTTGCTCTGCTAACCCAGAAACCCTGACCTTTCCACCTTGCAGTAGCCCAGCTTGCTGATCCCCACCCACAAGCTCTTCTGGTTCATCAGGTAGGCTTTCTCCGGGTCTTGGTGAATCTGACATCCTCAGCTCTCCATGTCCAGCATGGGATGGGGCAGCAGGTAAGGACAGGGGCATGATGCTTAAAAATCAGATTGTCAATCAGCGAATCCACCTTCGCTCAGGAGAAGCTGCCTCCGGGGACTGCCCCTGGTTTGAGAATCAGCTCCTGACCCACAGATGGACACTGTCAGGAAGAGAAAACTACTGACATCTGACCTCCCTCTGGACTCCAGGTCCTCTACTGTACAAAGGGAAACAGTAGGTCTTGAATCCCCCTCCCTACATCTGTGCTCACGCCTGTCCTCTCTTAGTTGGCAGGTTCCAATCCCACCCCCTGACTCCTCCAGGCAGACCCGGATCCTCTAGATAGCCCCTTATTTGGACCCCACATCTAATGCATCAGTGGTGACCTGTTAGGGCAACCTTCAAACTACACTTACAGACTCTCCTCCCTTCTGCTCCAGGGTCAGCCTGCGCCAGTGTCCTATGGGTTCTTCCTGGGTACCTTGTTTGGCATGACCCGAGATGAACTAGACACCCACAAAGAGCTTCTTTTTTTCCCCCATGCTATTTATATTGATTTTTTGTTGTAGTTGTTGTTGTTTTTTCGAGACAGGGTTTCTCTGTGTAGTTTTGGTGCCTGTCCTGGATCTCACCCCCTAGACCAGGCTGGCCTCATCACAGATCTGCCTGGTTCTGCCTCCTGAGTCCTGGGATCAAAGGCGTGTGCCACCACTGCCTGGCTTTATATTGATTTTTTAAAGCCTACTTATAATTTGTTATGTGCATTTCATGTTTGGTCTACATATATGTCTGTATGAGAGTGTTGGAACCACTGGAACTTGAGTTACAAACAGCTGTGAGCCTCCATGGGGATGCTAGGAATTGAACCCGGGTCCTCTGGAAGAGCAGCCAGTGCTCTTAACCTCTGAGCCATCTCTCCAGCACCTTTAAAAACTTTCTTCACTCATCTAGTATTGATAAGCTTACATACCTCACAGGACATGGGGTCACGTCACAAGCCCCTGTCTTTACCCTTGAGGGGATTTTGCTCTTGGATTTGAAAGACTCACGGATGGCAAGATAGGTCTCTCCAATAGGAGCTGCTTCAGACAGGCGTGCCCACTCTAGATACCGACTCTCTCAGGCTGACAACTGACAATGGACTTGGGTCCTTTGTAAGAGCTGGTGGGTTTTTTTGGGAGGGGGAGTTTGAGACAGGGTTTCTTGGTGTAGTATTGGTGCCTGTCCTGGATCTCGCTCTGTAGACCAGGCTGGCCTCGAACTCACAGAGATCTGCCTGACTCTGCCTCCCTAGTGCTGGGATTAAGGTATGTATCACCACTGCCCACCCATAAGAGCTGTTTTTAAGTGCTGAGCTGTCAGAGAGTTTGTGAATGTATTTCTAAGGTTGAGTCCCAAGAGAGAGTTGTTTAAAGCCATGTGGAGATGCTCGAAGCAGGGGCAGGATGTGTGACTCTCAGAAGCCTGGGACTTTGAGTTTCTTCTCTTGGGCTGTAGGAAACAAATCATTATAGTCCATTTTCCACATGAGGTGCAATTAGAACTCAGCAGAGAAGCAGGGCATGCTAGGCCCTGTCTTCCGTAGCTGGCTCCTAGATGTCTAGAAGCTCTGTATTCATTCTAGGGTTCAAAGTCTCTGTGACTGAGCCCAGGGTAAGAAAAAGGGCAACTTTTGAGCCCCAGGATATGCATAAGGTGAGGCTTTGTGTCCTGAACCAATAGGATGGGGACTCTGGGGAGGGGCAAGTCTAGACACTGAGAAGACTGTGCCTCCCTGAAGCACTCAGCCAGCGCAGAGTCCAAGAGGGAAGGGACATGCGTTAGGAATATAAATGCTGCTGCTACTCCAAATGGACCCACCAGCCATCTTTTGCCGGTTTGACTTCCCTGTTCTGAGCCTCCAGAACACTTATTACAAAGTGAGGACCCCCGTTTCCCACAATGTCCTTCTGTTTTCTTAGAGTGACAGAATCCCACAGCCTCCGGGTCACCAGGGTCAGAGACCAGCACTGAAAACCAGCATTGCCCAACATCCCTGGCAGCCTCCCCAGCTTGTAAAACCCACGAGGCAGAGCTCTGGCTCTTGGAGAAGCAGCTCAGGGGCAAGAATTTCTACCCCACAAACTGCCAGTGTTGTTGAGACAGGGTTTCTCTGTGTAGTTTTGGTGCCTGTCCTGGATCTCGCTCTGTAGACCAGGCTGGCCTCGAACTCACAGAGATCCGCCTGCCTCTGCCTCCCGAGTGCTGGAATTAAAGGCCTGTGCCACCACTGCCCTGCCGGACTGAACTTCTGATCCTCCTGTCTCCACCTCCTGCCAGATTTATATCCTGCTGCTAGGTAGGCCTGCTGTCAGAAGTTCAAGGTCATCCTCCATTACAGACAGAATGTGAGACCTGAGATTATCAGTGGAAAAAAAAAAAGCCTCAAAAAAAGAAAAAGCCAGAGGTAGGAGGCAGAGGTCACATAGTGAGTTCCAGGCTACATAGTGAGATGGTCTCAAATTAAAAAAAAAAACAACAAACTAGCTGGGCGGTGGTGGCGCACGCCTTTAATCCCAGCACTCGGGAGGCAGAGCCAGACGGATCTCTGTGAGTTCGAGGCCAGCCTGGTCTACAGAGTGAGTTCCAGGACAGGCTCCAAAAGCTACACAGAGAAACCCTGTCTCAAAACAACCAAAACAACCAAAAAAAAAAAAAAAAAAAAAAAAAAACCCAATAAACCAAGGTATTATTATTTTGCAAAAAGGCTTTAAAATGCTTACATGGGAACGTGGCTACTGTAGGGGCATGATTCTTTCTGTCTTTTGTGGTGCTCTGGCACTGAGTCACACTTGGCCTGGAGATCTTCATTAGCTCCCGCTCCTTTGAGACCTGCACCGGTCACCCCCAAGTGAGCGTGCTGACATCACTCCTCCTGAATCTCCCAGCCAAGCTCCAAAGCCAGCAGGCTTTAAGCCGAGGCCTGACTATAAACCCGAGGAGGAGGTTTTGCTTTATTTATTTTGCTGAGCATGTTTGGGCCTTTGCGGATTATTATTTCAATATTTCCCCCACAAAGCTCTCTCCTTTTTTGGGCAAAGGAGGAGATGAGAAGATATTCTGTTTGTTTTTCTCATAGGAAACAGTAGGGCCTGGAGAAGTTGAGGAATTACAGGCCTGCTCTCTCTCACCAGTGAGATCAATCTCGAGGACCCCCTACCCCCATGAAACCCCAGGTGCACAAACAACCACAAAGCCAGAAATGCCAGCCCCTAAAGACCCTTGCAGGAAACCCCACCCCTGCCCTGGAGCGCCTGTCGCTGGGACTTTCTAGGTGCCCAGGATAAGCTGTCTACCCTGCGGGTCAGAGCCCAGGGGTGTCCAACCCCACCCCATTCACAGAGGGAATCTGATCCCCAGAGAGGTGAGAACATGGAACTTCCCCCAGCACCCTCCCTCCTTTTTTATATTGCTGGAAGTAAACCCAGAATCTCACGCACGTTAGGCAAGTGCCCAGCCCTTCCCCCACAGTATTTTTACACTGAACATGTCAAGCCTTTAGGAATGCTGCAAGAACAGCAGTGTGCAAACTCATATCCATTTACAAGTGTTGACAAGGCGCCACACTTCTTTCTCCTCTCTCTCATCCGGTCTGACTCAGGCCACTTCACCTTTGTGCCGCCCCCCACCCCCCACCCGCAGCGTGTGGTGTCTTTTGCATAACCTCATCATCACTATAAAAATGGAACTTCTTTAAAAGAATACAGAAAAACTGTTTTTCCATGCTAGGCTTGGTGGAGCATACCTTTAATCTCAGCAGTCCGGAGGCAAAAGCAGGTGGATCTCTCTGAGTTCGAGGCCAACCTGGTCCACATCACGAGTTCCAGGCCCAGCAGAGTTACATAGTGAGACCCTGTCTTATACTCCCCCTCCCCATTTTTGTTTGTTTATTGGGGGTAAGAGGTGTATGTAGGTGGCACAGTAGTGCTGTGGGAGGCAATTCTCTCCTTTCACTGTTACAGGATTTGGGGACACAGACTGTGCCCCAACAAGTCAGATTCAAACCCCTGTTACTGATAAGGCATTTAAAGCTGCCAAATTAATATCGAAAGGCAGAAAATGAGATTTATTCAGCATGACTGCAGTGGGTAGAGAGAGACATAGATTCAGTGGCTCCAGGTTCATCTTAGGAGTCCTGAAGAGAGGGTAGAGTTTCAGTGGAGGCCAGTACTATACAGAGCTAAGCAGCCTGGGTCAAGCTATGGTCCCATGCACCATTGACCCATCATTGTCTCCTCTATAAGGTAGGCTGACAAGTTATGAGCTTCTGTCCCGGACAGAAACGTCCCCTCTGGTCAGCCCTGGGTTTGAGCTTTCTCTTCTCAAAGTAAGACTCCTGGGGGAATTCCAGTTTCTTAGGGTCCACTGTTCCAATAGTCATACAAAGTAAAGGACACAAACCTCAATTTAGAATATCTGGATCCCGCCAGATGGGTGGTGACACACGCCTACTTTAGTCCCAGCACTATGAGGCTGATTTCTGTGAGTTTGAGGCCAGCCTAGTCTACAGAGGAAGTTCCAGGATAGCCAGGGATACATAGAGAAACCCTGTCTAAAAAAACTGGGGTTGGGGATTTAGCTCAGTGGTAGAGCGCTTGTCTAGCAAGCGCAAGGCCCTGGGTTCGGTCCTCAGCTCCGGAAAAATAAAACAAAACCAAACCAACCAACCAACCAATCAGTCAATCAATCAGGAATATCTGCATCCCTGGAGGATATAGATCCCAGGAATTAGACCCTGGGTGGTCAGGCTTAGCATCAAGCACCTGAGCCATCTCACTGGCTCAGAAATGTAACTTCCATGAGCTATTGTTATTTAATAGGCATCACAGGCTAACAGTTTACCCTATCACAGAGATTATGATAGTGTGCATTATGCATTCCTCTGTGTGTGCATCTGTGTGCACCAGAGGCAGAACCTGGGCCTTGTGCATGCTAGGCAAAGTGCTCTACCACGAAGCTGCAGTTCCAGCCTTTGGATTTGGAGACTCAGGCAGCTCAGGCTGGCCTCAAACTTGAGATTCTCCTGACTTCTCCGCCTAAGTGGTGGGACTAACGGGCGTGTGCCACGGTGCCTGGATGGGTTGCTTGTTTTTAGATGACTAAGCCAGAAGTTGCCTTGGTGTCTGTAGGCACTACATGCCCTCAGTCCGTCAGTCGGCCCCAGGTCTCAGCTGCTGTTTGACTCTGTCTTTTCTCTTTTACGACACTGACATTTGCAAAGTGGCCAGCAGTTTGGCAGACAGGCCCTCAGTTCTGATCTGTTTGCTTCCTGGCGAGTAGACCCAGGTTAACCTTTGGGGACAGGACACTGTGTAGATGCCTTTGAGTCCCCGATGCTGTAAGTCCAGGAAGCACTTGCTGTCTGTCTGTCCAGTGATGCCTGGCTAGGTCACCCTTCCTTAAGCTAGTCTCTCCAGATCTCTGTACAGAATCAGTATTGACTCACGGACCTGTATGTTATCAAATGGGCTAAATGTTAAATATTACCACCTTTGTTTATTTTGTGAGCAAAGTTCCTCCGATCGGGTGAGGGGGACCTCTTCAAACCGGTCTGGACTGGCTCCTTTGACATGTGTTCACCATTCTTTAATGGATTTCAAAAGTCCAGCTCCTCCTGCCTTGCCCATCCCAGCCTGGAGTCAGCCCCTCTCCAAGGGGCCTGGGGACCTTTGCAGGAAGTGGATTTTAGAATGTAAGCATTTTAACTTTGCTCTTTGCAGGGGTGAGGGTCGGAGGGTAGAAGTGGTAAAGCAACTAGGCTCTCTTAAGTGGTCAGAAAAGGTAAAAAAGAAAAAGAAAAACAAAACAAAACAAAAAACCCCAACATTTTACTTACTTATTTGTGTGTGTGTGTTGTAAGCATGTGCAGGTGTGTATTTACATGTACACATGTGTTTGTGTATGCATGTGTTTATGTGTACATGTGTGTTTGTGTATGCATGTGTGTTTGTGTGTGCATGTGTATCTGTGTGTGCATGTGTATTTGCATGTGCAGGCCAGAGGTTAGCATCAGGTGTCTTCCTCTATATACCATACATTTTTTTTTGAGACAGAGTCTCTCATGGAACTTGGGGCTCGTCTTGACAAGACTAGCTGGTCAGAGAATCCCAGGGATCCTCTGTCTCTGCCTCCTCAGCACCGGAGTTCTAGCTGTGCCACTGTGCCTGGCTTTTCACATGGGGGCTGGGGATTTGAACTCAGGCCCTCATGTGTACAAGGCAAGTACTTCACCAACGGGCCCATCTTCCTTGTCCTGTTTTGCTCTGTAGAGTTCCGTCCCCATCCCAAAGCTTCCCCATCCTCTAGCAAGCACGATGTCAGAGCTAGGACACCACAGAATTTGCCCTCCCCTCCCCTCTACCAGCAACTTACCGGGAAGGTCCTGGGTTCTATCTCAGGAACTGTGTTCTTAGAGTTTTCTCCAAGAAGGGCCTGAGATAGCTGCTTGCAAATTCACCCAGATCCAGTTTCCACACAGATGATCATATTATCCATTCCACACTTTATTCATTTACTGGTTTCCCCCACCCATGCTTGCTGAGTCGTATGTCTTGCATATAAAATTGATTCAAGAGGCATTTGGAGATGTGCATAGATTCCCGACACTGGAGGGAACTGGTTAATTTAGGGGAAGAGCCCCTCATCTCCCTCATTTCTTTTTCAAGGTCTGATCATTTATTTGTTCCTTTAAAGACTTACTTCGCTGGACTCAGACTCAGAAATAGAAGCTCTCAGCGAGGACAGCCCACGTCTCCTGGCAATCTGTTCCTGGCGTTTTTTCTTTGATTTCCTTCATTCTCGTGGCCAAGAGTTTGGCACATTCTGCAGCCTCCTCCTTGTTTGCCTTGGTGTGTTGTTTCTTCAGAGCAATACGTTGGTGTTTGTGTTGCAGGCTCTGTGGAGTGACAAGATGCTGAGTCTGGGTGCTTTGGTTCTGGGTCTCTTACCCTCTTTGTTTAAGAGCTTCCTGACAATACACTCGTGGACATCATCATCATCATCATCATCATCATCATCATCATCTTTTTTTGTTTGTTTGTTTTGTTTTTTTGAGACAGAGTTTCTCTATGTAGCTTTGGAGCCTTTCCTGGAACTCACTCTGTAGCCCAGGCTGGCCTTGAACTCACAGAGATCTGCCTGCCTCTGCCTCCCGAGTGCTGGGATTAAAGGCATACACCACCACTGCCTGGCGGACATCATCTTCTTTAGAGAGATCAGAAGCTGGCAGATTTTGCCAGCTCCCTTGGACCCCAGCAGCAGAAGTACTGTAGTATCTGTCAGTCCAAAAATATCCACCCCCCTCTCTCTTACAGGAACATTCTGATAGGCGCCCTTCCACAAGGAATCTGTGAACACACTTGCACTTCCTCTCTCCCATTCTCCTTGGTTCGTAACAAGAATGCCCCTTCCTCAACAGCAGGGACTCTCTGCCATGGGTCAAGACACCTTGCTTCATAGGAAAACCTTGTTTGTTGTTCCCACCACAGACTGGAAGCCCATAACCCCTCCACTCTTCACCCAGAGCATACCCAGGGAGTCAGCCCTATTTCTGGGACCATGTGTTTCTCATAGGACCAGTGACGTTTGCATTCATCAGTGAGTTCTGACAGCAGTGGCTGGGAAGATGTTCAGCTTCACCTTGAAGGATCCCATCAGCAGAAGAGGCGCCACAAAAAAGAACGGGGTTTCTCCCCGCCACACACACACTTCAGTTCTGCTGGGGGACGACGACCCAGCGTCTTACTTGGCCCATGCAAGCATCTACCGCTGAGCTACACCCAGGCCACCATCACTATTGTCCATTGCTTCTCAGGAAGCAGCGAGGAATTAAAGACCCTATTCCGTTCATCTGAAGCAGCCTTTGGTCTGGTCCCACTGGTTCCTGCCCCGTCTCAGTCTCTCTTGGGCTTCTGTCTTGCATGGTCTGTAAACAGAAAAGAACCATCATCCAGGACTTCATTTTTTCCATGATTAATTTACCAGTGTCCGGTACATAGTATGAGCTCATGCGTGTTGGAACTAGTGTCTCTACTTTACAGTATAGAAATTGAGGCTCCAAAAATGAGGATGTCTCAGACGATGCTGCGAAAGCCTCACCTCAGCTTTAGCATGCAGTAGGAGCTTTGCAGAAGGCAAAGAGATGCTTGGGAGCCTTAGTTAATTAATGGTCCCCAGAACAGCACTGGTGGGAGGAGCCCAGGGCTAGGCTGTATGCAAATATCACACTGAGAGGCCTCGGATTGGTCCGCTCGGGAGGGGTGGGGCGTGCCCTTGCTGGTGGCAGGTGCTCAGGGCTGCACCAGCAAGGTGTGGTGGGCTCTCAGGTTGGAGCGCGTTGCTGAGGCTCATCTCGGGGCGATGCTCCTGCTCTGGGCCCTGCTGGTCCTCGGATGCCTGCAGCGTGGCTGGAGTAAGCCGGGGATGAGAACACCGGGGTGTGTCCAGGGAGGTCGGAGAGGAGCGGAGACATGGAGTGGCACTGGGAACCTCATTTAGGAGGTCTATGATTCCGGCAACAGGGACACAGATGTTAGCAGCTGTAGTAAGAGAAACAGCCCACATTTACGTGTTTCCTTTGATGGGAATCCCAGAGACCATCCATGGGCTGGCCTCAACCGTCTGAGGGGTGTTGCCAGAGAACACCCTATAAGGGCTGCAGAGAGCAGACCCAGTCCTGTGGCAACCCCTGGGCTGGGGGAGGTGGAGGGACAAGTTCCTGGAGTGAGAGGGATGGTCTATACTGGGATTGATTTTTTTGATCCCTGTAGCTGAGGCAGGTATGGCGTGAGAGGGAGCCTGGAGGGGTTGAAGTTGAGAGTAGATAAGGAAGAGCCCTGAACGTCTGGATCTCAATGTTTTTCCTGAGAGACTGGACTGCGTGGGAGGCCCGTGGGGAGCCAGAGGACGGAAAACGGATATGGTTTGCATGTTAGAGTAGAGGGTTCAAGTGAAGGGAGCCGGGTGGAGGGGGAAGGACCCTAGGACAGAGAGAACTTATAGAGACAGATAGAGGGCAGCTGGGGTGGGGTGGGGATGTGACTGCCTAGGGTGACCAGCAGGGTGGGCACAGGAGCAGTGATTATCTCTGCGAGAAGTTCATGGATTGGCCCAGTGGGAAGACCAAGCCCAGTGCAGGATAATGCAGCAAGTGCTCAGATACACCTGTGCCCAGGGATGTGCCCAGAAGTCAGTTCCCACCCTCATTGCCTTCACCAGCTGTGGACCTCCAGCCCCAACTGGCCAGTGTGACCTTTGCCACCAACAACCCCACCCTGACCACCGTGGCCTTGGAGAAACCTCTGTGCATGTTCGATAGCTCCGAGCCACTGAGCGGCACTTACGAGGTTTACCTCTATGCCATGGTCGACTCAGGTAAGGAACCTGTTTCCCTCTAAAAGGGTCCTTGACAGTCCACAGGGAGGAGGAAGAGGGAGCTGGGTGATGGGACATTGCATGGCTATGAAGGTCCAGGACCCCCTTGCTCATCACTGCCCATGCACACACTGACACTACTGTGAGTGTGGCCCCAGACCTGCACTTGTCCTGGCATCCAGGCTGGTAGCGGGGAGACACACCAATTTCTGAGTACCTGCCTTGCCAATGTCTGCAAGCAGCTTGCACGTTATTACCGTAGAGCATGGCATCAAGGCAGGGGTGGGTGGGGTCCCCTCTCTAGGGTTCCTACAGTTATATTCTGATCTTACTGGCCTTTGAACCTAGGTCATTTCAGGGTTTTCCCCTGGGTTGCTCCCCCTGACCCAGCCCACAGCCCTTCAATGCAAGCTCCTGGGTTTGGGGACCAGGTACCTAGTAACAGCCTTCTGACATTTCCCAGCCTTCCATCCTGTCAGCAAGCCTGATCTGTGGGCGTCCTGGGGGTCTTTTTCTGCCACCTCACAGAAGCCCAAAGGCAACAGATGCCAAGTAATAGGTCCAAGGTCACCCATGTAGTAAAGAAGAAAGGTGGGATCCAATATGGGTCCAGCTACATGCACCTTAGCATTATCCCACCCTTCCTGTGTTATAGGGGAAAGAATCCAGGGCTACCAGCTGCAGGTGGCAGGGGTCTGTTGAGCTGGGGGTTACACAGCATTGGAAGACAGAGTGAGTGAGAGATGAACCCACTACCTCACAGTGAAGTGCTCCTGGGCCAGCTGCACTGTTACCACTGAGCTAGTGTGTACAAATCATCCTAGTGCCCAGAACGAACCTGGGTAGACGTGGGCCTGGGGTGTTTGATGGGTGACTGAGTGGTTGTCACTGAGGTGGAGTGGCCAGGGTCCTGACTCCCAGCACTGCCTCTGCAGCCAGCTCCAGGAATGTGTCTGTACAGGACAGCGCTGGGACTCCACTGAGCACCACCTTCCGGCAAACCCAGGGTGGGCGGTCGGGCCCCTACAAAGCTGCGGCCTTTGACCTGACCCCTTGTGGTGACTTGCCCAGCCTGGATGCTGTTGGAGATGTGAACCAGGCCTCAGAGATCCTGAATGCATACCTAGTCAGGGTGGGCAACAATGGGACCTGTCTTTGGGACCCCAACTTCCAGGGCCTCTGCAACCCACCCCTATCAGCAGCTACTGAGTACAGGTGAGTGTAAATGACCCTGGGAGAACGAAAGACCCAGGGAGGGGACAAATGGGGGAAGCCATATTTCTCAGAGCTTTGGCACAGGGACCAGGTGTCAGGCAGGGGAGGCTTCCTGGTTTGCAGCAGGTACACAGAGGCCCGACAGGACCCTGCTAGGCACCCTGCTCTGCAAACACAGTTCGAAACACATCCTCTCTTCCCTTCCCTCTTTCCTTTTTCCTCCCTCCCTCCCTGCCTTTCTCCTCCCCAGCCCCTCTTCTGTTTTGAGACAGGCATTCACATAGCCCAGGCTAGGCTTGATCTCCCAAACTGCCTGAATGAAGGGTGTGTGTATTGCTATGGCTTCGCACATGCTGGACATGTGCCCTTCCACTGAGCTACAGTCCCAGCCCCTAAAGGGGCTTTAATTTTAAGGGTCACTAAGCTACAGACTGTAGATGAATTGGTCCTCATCGCAGATTATCAGTCTATCCAAGCCACTGTTTAAACTGGGGCTTAAGTGGGCTACAGAGCTTACCATCTCTCTTGGTCTTCCCTTCTGATTAATAGCCCTCATTTGGGGATTCTTGCACCTAAAACAGCCCTGATCCAAGGAAACCAAGGGAACTGGGAGCTGGTGATGGATGCTATCAGGCTAGCTTTCTAATTCCCTTTGTGACCCCAAGGACCAGAGCTGCTTGGAGGATTATAGATTAACACCCAGAAAGGGTGTTACAGACACATGGAATAAAAGGGGGTACTCCCAGAGGAATGCTGAGCAACAGCCCCAATCCTGAAGGCTTCCCAAAGCAGGTGCAGCCGAGGGGATATGTGGTCAAGTCCAGCGTCCTTCTGTTGTCCTGACTCCACCCACAGCTGTCTCCTGGAAGTCTTCCTGTGTGCCTCTCATGATTCTCCTCCTTCCTGTTTCCTGTGGCTGGGCACCCAGGATAGAGGAAAGTCACTCTTTTTTTTTTTTTTTTTTTGGTTTTTCGAGACAGGGTTTCTCTGTGTAGCTTTGCGCCTTTCCTGGAACTCACTTGGTAGCCCAGGCTGGCCTCGAACTCACAGAGATCCGCCTGGCTCTGCCTCCCGAGTGCTGGGATTAAAGGCGTGCGCCACCACCGCCCGGCAGGAAAGTCACTCTTAATCCATCTTCTTCCAGGTTCAAATATGTCCTAGTCAACATGTCCACCGGCTTGGTGCAGGACCAGACACTATGGTCAGATCCTATCCGTACCAACCAGCGTAAGTGCGTGCTGGGGGGGGGGGGGGAGTGGTCATGCAGGTCAGTTCTGGGATACTTCTTAAGGACATATCCAGGAATGCAGGGCCAGGGATTGATCAAGAGGAGGGTCGGCTGTCCCTGGGAAAAGTCCCCCAAGCACCTGCCCATTGTGCTGTTCAATACAATGCTTCTTGAGATATTTTCATCTGAACCACCCCTTCCCTCTTCCGTACTTGAGATTGGCCCAGGTTGGGTGCACTAGAGTCAAGATCACCTCTCTGGATTCAGAGACCGGTGGTCCTGTGGATCCTCACGATAGCAAGGATCCATGGCAGTACAGGGACTGGGCACTAAGTGGAGGAACTGAGGAAGAGCCATGTCTTTCCTTACTCAGAGCCCCCTGTAACCCTGAGGCAAGCAGCAAGGGCTAGGAGACTGCAGAGCAACTGAGGTCCTGCTCACACCAACTCTAGCGCCACTAGGGTGCAGGGTCACACAGACTTAGGTCCAGGGAACATCCATGCGCAGCAGAGCTAGACCAGATGATCGTGACTGTATGGGACTCCAGCACAGAAACCTTCTGCCTCCTACTCCAGCCCCAGCAGGGCTAGGGCCACATGAGGGAGGCTGGAGCTCCAGATGGTTGCCTGAACTCACACATCAGTGAGGAACGTGGTGGAATGTGCGGTACCTTGGTGGGTGGGTGAATGTGTGAGTGTACATGGCTGTGGGTATGACTGAATTACTTGTGAGTCCGTGTGGTGTGTGTCTGTGGTTTGTGTATGATCGTGGGGTATGAGGTGTGTGGCATACATCTATGAGTGTGTAATGAGTGTAGTGTGTGTAAGTATAGTGTATTTGCTATATGTTGTATGTGGGTGTATGTGGCATGTCTGTGCTGCTGGGTGATCCCCACCCATGCTCCTTCCCTGCCACACCCCCTGTGACATTCCCATTTATTGTGTTCTTGCTGAAACAGCCTTGAGATCCTTGGAGCTGAGTCCTGGCTCTAAGCCTGGCCTCTGTCCATCACACAGTGGGCACCTCCACCTCCTTGCCTGGCTAGCTTGGTGGAATCCCTCTAGGAACTCTGGTGGCGGGGGCAGGCCCAGGGTTTCTGGAGCCAACCTAAGGGTTGGCCTCTGGGGTGTGCATATGGGACCCCCTAGACCTGGGGTACCAGAGTGGAGTGTGAACTCAGAGTCAGATCTCCAGGGATCTGTCTCCAGGGACAGTGCCACAAATTGCTTGCTCATTGTAGGACCTGTCCATTGTTTCCAAGGGTGACACTAGCCAGAAAGATCGAGAACCACATCCCCTTTGAGCCCTTTGCTCAACTGTGTTTTGTTTAGAATGTGTATGCCATCTATTCCACCAGAAGCCTTGTGTTAGTATATACCTAACTTTAGGCAAGCAGAGGAAGTAAACAGAAACACACAGACTACAGAAGGAGTTGAGGGACAGACAGGCCATAGGGCCAAAGCCAGGGAAGAGCAGTTACTGCCCTGGGTATGTAGGTCACCCTGGATTCCAGGCAGCCAGGGCAGGGGATTCCTGTCCCTGGAAGAAGATCCGGGGTGGGGCATTGCCTGGGGAGTAAGTGGCTGTGGTCCTCTGCAGCTACCCCCTACTCAGCCATCGACACCTGGCCGGGCCGGCGGAGCGGAGGCATGATTGTCATTACTTCCATTCTGGGCTCCCTACCCTTCTTCCTGCTTGTGGGCTTCGCCGGAGCCATCATCCTCAGCTTTGTGTGAGTACTGCCTGCAGGGAGGGCCAGAGCCTGGAGACAGAGCAACACCCTCCCCAGGAAAGACTCAGCACTGGGTCCTCTGAGCCAGGGCAGGGAGTGGAAGCCAGGGGCTCCCTGCCATGGCCCTGGTGAAGGCAAGCAGAACCCTGGCATTCCAAGGTCAGGTCATTCACCAGGGGAGGGGAGGACTCAGGTGCATCCCAGACTGTGGGCAGTGGGCCCATTTATATCTCAGTTCTTGGGCTAGGAGTATATAGCTCAGTGTAGCACTTGTCCAGTATGTAGGAGGCTCTGGGTTCAATCCCAACATCCCACCAAAAAAAGACAAGCTTTAGCTGTGATGGAGTTGTGTGACCTCAGCAAGGCGTCCAGGTCCTCGGTTTTCCCGTCTGGAAAACGAAGGTGACAATAATATGCACAACAGAATGGTAAAGGTCACCTGAATTAGCCCTCAGAGAAGTTCCTGGGAGCTGTTATTTAACTCACCCATTTAGATGGGGAAACTGAGGCCTCGTAGTGGGGAGGATATCTCAGGGTCAAAGCCTGGGCCTGGAACCCGGGTCTCTGACAGCAGTAGCAGGGAGGGTGGAGCAGGACGTGAATCAGCACTCTCCCTCCCCAAGCCTGCAGTGTGCTCACTGGGAGTCTGGAAGCAACGGGAAAGGAAGGGCTTGAAGCAGCAGCAGGCTGGCTTCCTGGAGGAGGGTTCAGCAAGAGCAAGCTCATGGCACGGGGTGGATCCCAGCCCCAGCAAGCTGGGGGAACTCAGAGGGGTTCGGGACACTGGCAGGGGTCCTCGTGAGGGTGGGGAAGCAGATGGGAAAGCTTGTCTCCGTAGGTGACATTAACTGGGCCCCAGAAGCTGGCCAGCAATGGGCCCAGAGAGGGACAGTGAAATCCAATTGTCCCCCCTGGCATTTAAGTTAACAAAGCACCCATGGTAAATGGCAGCAGCCATCGAAAGCTGGACGTGGCTAAGTCTTTCTCTCCCTTCCTGTTTCATCCCATGTGTCTCTCTGTACCCATGACCCTCCTTCAGGATCAGAGTATCTGCCCCCTCTTCCAGGAAGCCTTCCACCTGGACCTGTCCACTCTATGTGATCACTGTTAACAGTGATCTGTCTCCCCTGATGATCAAGACACTCTGAGGACCTGGAACAATGGCCTCCAATTCTCCAGCTCACAGACATGAAACTATCCTCATAATTTCAAGAAGGGTGACACCTCCCCTTATTCCCAAGGCCTCACACACCACAAGGGCTACAAACATACTGTTTGTTGAGACTACACCCTCAAAGGCAGGGTACTTTCTAAGTTAAGGCCCTGAGCAGCTGCAGGGGTCCAGGTTTGCTCGGCTCCCCTAACCCTGGCTCTCTCTCTCTCTCTCTCTTAGGGACATGGGCAGCTCTGATGGGGAAACAGCACATGACTCACAGATTACCCAGGAGGCTGTCCCCAAGACCCTGGGGGCCTCTGAGCCTTCTTACACGTCTGTGAACCGGGGCCCACCCCTAGACAGAGCCGAGGTGTTCACCAGCAAGCTCCAAGACTGAGACAAGCCCCAGCCCCAGGTCGTGGTCTCCTCTCAGCCTGGTCTTGTGATCTGCGGTGATGGTGTTGATGCTCTGACTGGACCAAAGGAGAAGCAAGGCTTGTTGGTCCAACTTGGTCATGAAAATGCTTAATAAAATCGCAAGTGACAGTGTCTGGAATAAAAGCACAAGCAGGGGCTGGCTATGTGAGTGACATCACATTGAGGGATTGGACACTGGGTCTTAGGAGGTGGGGACACTGTTGTCAAAACTATGGTGCTGAGAACATGTGAGTTACTCAGTCTCAACCCCGAGTCCCCCCATCTGTTAAATGGGCTGCTGGATCTGGGCTGTTACAAGGCTAGCCTGACCTAGCTTCCTAAACCACTTCCCTGTGGGCATCATCATGGCCCCTGTTCTGTACCTTCTGGAGAATGATCTTTGCTTTCAGTTTAGAATGAGTTGAGTTTATTAAGTAGATAGCAAGCCCAAGTAAAAGACTAAATAGAAAGAGGGAGAGAGGGAGGGGAGGAGGAAGAGAGAGAGATAGTAGGCAGGTGATTGATAGATAGGTAGGTAGGTAGATAGGTAGATAGATAAATGATAGATGGTAGATAGATAGATGGATAGATAGATAGATAGATAGATAGATAGATAGATAGAAGATAGATAAATAGATTATAGATAATGAATAGAGAGATGTTACCTAGGTAGACAGATAGATAGATGCAGAGATAGATGATAGATAGGTAGATAGACGATTGATAGGTAGATAGAAAGCAAAACATTATCAAAACATCCAGCAGGAACCGACTAGAGAAGCCCCTTTAAGTAGCCAGCTTGGGTTTCCCATGAGAGCCCTGGGCAGAGTGGAGGACCCCTTCAGGTGAGGCTTCCAAATGGAAGAACAAATAGCAAGAGAGCAAGATGATGTCATCAAATTGGGCCCTCCCAACATCCAGCAGAAACTGACTGGGTGTTGGGAGGGCCCAGTATGATTAAGATGGGGCAGTCAGCTGGAGCTGGCCCCTCTCTCCAAGACTGAGCTTCCAGCCCCCACCTTTCCCACTGCAGGTATTTTTATACCTTAGGATAAACAGTAGTAACCCCTGTGGGAATGGTTTGTGTCCTAGCTGTTCCATCCTTCCCATCACAGTTAGAGCAGCCGCCCATCCCCAGACAAGGGACCTTGGAGGATTCTCTAGACAGCCACACTGGAATCTGAAATGGGATGCGGATGACAGCCAGCTTCCAGAGTTCAAATGGCACATAACAACTGAATAGTGTAATGTACATTACAGGTTCCCAGAGCAGCAGGAAGATGAGGAGCCAGCAAATCAGACTGTCACAGAGCAAGCCCAAGAGGCTGCAGGACATACAGAGAGCAGGGAGGCACCAGGATACAGGGAGAAGAAAGGTGCAGTAGGGCTGGGCGGTGGTGGCGCACGCCTTTAATCCCAGCACTCAGGAGGCAGAGGCAGGCGGATCTCTGTGAGTTCTAGGCCAGCCTGGGCTACAGAGCGAGAGCCAGGACAGGCATCAAAACTACATGGAGAAACTCTGTCTCGAAAAACAAAACAAAACAGAACAAAAAAAGAAAAAAAGAAAGATGGAGTCGGGGAGACACTGCTGCAAGTTGCCAGGGGGAGCAAGATGTAATAGATCAGAAGTAAAACCACAAGACACGTGGCAACACATCGTTTAATAGAAATGGGTTAATTTAAGATGTTAGACCTAGCTAGCGATAAGCCTGAACCATAGACCAAACAGTTTGTAAATAACATTAAGCCTCTGAGTGATTATTTTCTAAAAACAGCTGCTGCCCGGGTGGGACCGGATGGGAACGAGAAACTTCAGTCTACACAATAAGCCTTTGGGGACATTTCTAGATTCTAACCATAGTTAGAATGGGGAGCCCCCTCGGCCAAGTGTAGGCTCTGCAGTAACCCAGGCAGGAGGTGTGAACAGCCCAGCAGGGAATGGGGCAGGTGGGAACCAGGTCGTGTGCAGCTCTGATGGGGGCTGAAGAACAGGCTGATGGACTGGCCGGGAAGTGGCAGGAAAAGGGGTGGGGCTTGTGGGTTCAGGGCCAGGGGCACTGGGGATGTGATAATGCCATCTCAAGATGTGCTGGGGGAATTGGGGGAGTTCAGTGTAGGTTAGTTAGGCTGTATCAGCGGAGCCCAGCAGGAGTAATAGGTTTGTGAGTCTGGCACATAGAGAATGAAGGGGTTCCAGGTACCCATATGGGGCCTTATCTGAGTGAGGTAGAGAGATCATGGCTCCCAGATAACCCTCAACCTTTGTTGCGGAAGGATTTAAGTTACGCCTCAATGCCCTTGGGGATGAGTTCCAGCATACTCATGCATACTAAGGTGCACCGAAGCGTAAATCCCTGTGTACACAACATCTGTATAAGTAGTTTGCACATGCCCTTCCATATCCTGTTTCATTAATTCTTCCGGCAACGCTGGGAGGGAACCCAGGGACCTCGCACATGCTAGATAAGCATTCTACCTCTGAGCCACACCCCAAGTCCCTTCTGTATACTTTAAATTGTTGGTAGAGTACTTAATGCCTAATACAAGGTTATGTTTATTTGCCTCCAAACAGGGTCTCCCTGTGTCTCCCAGGCTGGACTCAAACTCTTAGGCTCTTAGGCTCTTAGGCTCCAGCGATCCTCTGCTCTCAGCCTCCTAAGCAGCTGGAGCAGCAGGTGGGAAGCACGGTGCCCAGCTCCTGTCTTGTATAGGACTGTTAAAGTTGTTGTGTTGTGTCATTCAGAGAACAAGGGAAGTCCTGTACGGCCTTAGCCACAGTTCTTGTAGTGTATGCGTGTATGAGCAGGTGCACTTTCCTATGCACGCACAAATGGAGGCTGGGGGGCAGTGTCAGGTGTCTTTATCACTCTGCACCTAATATTAAAAAAAATGTCCTTTTACATTTATTTCTTCTGTGGTGGGGGGTGGGCAGGTGTATGGAAGTCAGAGAGCAGCTGTCAGGAGTCTGTTCTCTCCTGCCATCAGGAGTCTGTTCTCTCCTGCCATCAGGAGTCTGTTCTCTCCTGCCATCAGGAGTCTGTTCTCTCCTGCCATCACGTGGGCTCCAGGGACGACCTTAGGCTGTCAGAGTGTCAGAGCTGGCCACGAGCATCTCTACCCGATGACTCATCTTGCAGCCCTCTCCACCTTAGTATTACTGTTGTTGGGGATGTTCTTTCTTTCTTTCTTTCTTTCTTTCTTTCTTTCTTTCTTTCTTTCTTTCTTTCTTTCTTTCTTTCTTTCTTCCTTCCTTCCTTCCTTCCTTCCTTCCTTCCTTTCTCTCTCTCTCTCTCTCTCTCTCTCTCTCTCTCTCTCTCTCTCTATCTTCTTTCTTTCTTTCTTTTTACTTTTTTTTTTTTTTTTTTTTTTGGTTTTTTGAGACAGGGTTTCTCTGTGTAGTTTTGCGCCTTTCCTGGAACTCACTTGGTAGCCCAGGCTGGCCTCGAACTCACAGAGATCCGCCTGGCTCTGCCTCCCGAGTGCTGGGATTAAAGGCGTGCGCCACCACCGCCCGGCCTCTTTTAACTTTTTATTCAGTGATTTTGAGACAGGGTTTCTCTGTGTATTTGGCCATCTTGGAAATCACTCTGTAGACCAGGCTGGCCTCACCGCCAGAGATCTACCTGCCTCCCGGTGCTGAGATTAAAGGCGTGCTTTTTTTTTTTTCTTTTTCCTTTTTGAGACAGGATCTTACTGTGTGACCCTGGCTGTTCCTGAAACTCACTCTGTAGACCAGGCTGGCCTCAAACTCACAGAGATTCGTCTGCCTCCGCCTCCTGAGTGCTGGGATTAATGGTGTGCACCACCACATCTGGCCTCTACCCTCCTTTTTGAGACAGGGTTGATCACTGGCCCTGGAGCTCACTGTTTCGGCTTGACTGGCAGGTCCTGGAAGCCCTGGGACCCGCCAGTCTCTGTCCTCCACCCCAGTCTGGAGATGTGTGCACAGGTGTGCACAGCCATCTGTTGCTTTTGCAGGTGAGCTGGGGATGGGAACTCAGGTCCTCACGCCTGCACAGTAAGTGCTTTACCCACCAAGCCATCTCTCCAGCTCCCTCTGAATCTGCTTGATCCACATTTGGTTGGTTCAAGGTCGCAGAATCCAGATATGCAGTGCCAGCGGTATACAGGCGGTCATCAGGCTGGCCCTCGATGCACAGGGGGCTACTGCTGAGCAGGCGTAAGAGTCTTCCACGGTTGCTTTTCTCTACTTATTTTTTTTTTCCTATTCCAGAAAAGCAAGCCACTGCCGATCCAAGTGTACAGCCCCTCCTCCATCCCTCAGAAGAGCAACCCTGTCCTCTCAACAGGAAATAAGCCCTTGCATTTTATGGCACTCCAGGGCACTCCCTTCTGGTGACCTGCCTCCATGGCAGACTGCCACACAAGCCCTTGGGCTGGGATTCCCCACCATTTCTTGGCAGAAAACTGCGGCTGTCCCAGGAGAGGGGCAGGCGGAGGTTTGGGACCTACTGCTCCGGAGCCCTGCAGCCCCATCTTCCTGGAAGCTGTGGTGACAGCCTCTTCACAGCAGGTGTCCCACTTGGCACGGGTTACCCACCTGTCCTCAGGAATGCAGGGGTGCGAGGAGGAGCTGACGACAGCTCTGTCTTTCTCTTGCTGACTCCAACAAACTCTCTTCTCTCCACACCCTCCCGCCCCGTGGAATCATTTACCTTGTCTTGACAATCGAGCCTGCACAGCAAAACGTACTACAGGCTTTCTGACGCTCAGGGCAAGGACAGAGCTGGCGGACACCGCTCAGGTCAGGGCTGGAGCTACAGCAATGGAGATCCTGATACAATTTGGGCAGACATGAGCATTGAGGGAGGTCGCAGGAGAAAAAATTGGAAAGCCAGCCCTAACCCCAGTGGCCCACCGCCGGCCTTGCTCTTGTTTTCTTCCCTGAACACCAGAACCTCAAAGCCATCAGGGTGACCCTCTCCCCACCACCTCTGAAAACAGAGTAACCCACGTGCACGGGTCTGTCTTGAGGGAGGAGGTCGCTGTGTGTCAACAGTAACATTACAAAGTGCTAAGTCTGATTTGGGGGTGAAGCAAAGCTCTGCAGACTTATAACCAGTTCTCTCCAAGCCCTGACTATGGGATCAGAGTGGGCCCCACTGGTGGGGAGAAGTGGAATTGTGGCATGTGGCTCCCGGACTCTGTGGTCACTGGGGCTTGCTTGCCCTAGCATGCATATGGAGATCAGAGAGTAGCTTGTGGGAATTGTTCCTCTCCTTCCAGCATGTGGCCCTAGTTGTCCTCTGACTTGGTGACAAGTGCTTTTGCCCACTGACTGGTCCTTGGGGGTAATTTCTTTTCTTCCGCCCCCCCCCTTTGGTTTTTTGAGATAGAGTACCCAAGGAGATCAGAAGAGGACATGGGATCTCCTGAAACTATAGTTACTGGAGGCTACATGTGGGTTCTAGGAACAAAACCCAGGCCTCTGCAGGATCAGGAAGTGCTCTTAACCACTGAGCCATCTCTCCAGCCCTAAAATAAAATCCCATTAAGCCAGACAGTGGTGGTGCACGCTTTTAATCCTAGCACTCAGGAGGCAGAGGCAGGCGGATCTCTGTAAGTTCGAGGCCAGCCTGGACTACAGAGTGAGTTCCAGGAAAGGCGCAAAGCTGTACAGAGAAACCCTGTCTCAAACACCACCACCACCACCACCAACACCACCACCACCAACAACAAAGAAATACCATTAACCTTGAAATAATTATAGGTTCACAGGAAGTTGGAAGAAATATACAAAGATGTCACACTTGAACATCCCTGTCATATGTCTTATGAAGTTGCACCATAATTATATCAAATGAATGTAATTCATGTTGGTACATTCAGAGGGCTAACTCAGACCCTACCAGCTTTTTTAGCACTCACTGTGTGTTTGTGTGTGTGTGTGTGTGTGTGTGTGTGTGTGTGTGTGTGTGTGTAGTCCCATGCACCCCCATCCCATCTGAATTTAAATGTCATTCTACTACCACAATCAAGATGGTAAACTGCTCCTCACCAAGTCCCCTTGTATTTGTGACTTTTTTGTTGCTGTCCCAAACACCCGACACAAATGATGTTAAAGTGGAAGGATGGATTTTGTGTCACAGTTTCAGAGCTTTCAGCTCACCCTCGCTGACTCTGCTGCTTCTGGGCAAGGTAGAAAATCATGGGCATAGCAGCATGGGGAAGAGGCTGTGAGTCTCATGGTGGACAGGATGCAGAGAGCAAGGAAGTAAGAGGAAGTCAGGGAAAGATATATGTCCCAGTAGCCTACATCCTCCACAGAGGCCCAGCTCCTCCCTTCACTACCTTCCAGTAAAGCAATCAATCATCTTTATGAGCCCAGCAAGGGAGTCAACCCATTGATTCCGTTAGAGTCTTTATAATCTAATCATTTCTGGAAACACCCCCCCACCCCACCACCCCCCCACACGGAGAGGTGCACTTTAAATCTTCTAGATATTTCTCAGTCAAGTATATTTCTTAGGCCAGTGAAAGCTGGCAATTAAGATTCATCATCATGGGCTGGAGAGATGGCTAAGTGGTTACGAGCACTGACCGCTTTTCCAGAGGACCCAGGTTGGATTCCCAGGAACCACATGGTGACTCACAACTGTCTGACACTCTAGCTCCAGGGGATCCCATGCTCTCTTCTGGCTTCTGCAGGCACCAGGCATGTACACAGCAAACATACATATACGCAGGTAAAATGCTTGTACACATAAAATTAAATAAATATATCTAAAAGTTGGAGTTACATCAGTGGAATCACAAAGTGTGTAACCCTCCATGCAGTACAGTTCCTTGGAGTCCCACGCCAAAGCCTTTTGATCATCAGGAAGTGATCATAGAATAAATGAGCCTGGTTTGTTTATCCATTCACCCAGGGAAGGGCATTTGGGCTATTTCTGGTTTGGGCTGTTTTAATTCAGCTGCAAGGCATATGTGTATACAGGTCTCTCTACACATGAGAAGTTTCACTTCTCTGGTAAATAAATCCAATCCACTAGTACAACTGCTGGCTTGCAGGGTAATTCATGCTTATTTTATTTTATTATTTTAATTTTTTTTTTTTTTTTTTTTGGTTTTTCAAGACAGGGTTTCTCTGTGTAGTTTTGGTGCCTGTCCTGGATCTTGCTCTGTAGACCAGTCTGGCCTCAAACTCACAGAGATCTGCCTGGCTCTGCCTCCAGAGTGCTGGGATTAAAGGCGTGCTGGGATTAAAGGCTTGCTGGGATTAAAGACGTGCGCCACCACTGCCTGGCTGTTTTAATTTTTTAACCTGTAATTTTTTTATGTGTGTGGGTGTTTTGCCTGCTTGCATGTGTGTGCCCTGTGTGTGATATAGTGAGTATCCCCATAAAGCTTGTCTGGGGATCAGAGGACAGAGCCAGCCACTACTAGACAGAGGCCAGACAGTGGTGGCATACATACCCTTCCTTAATCCTATCACTTGGTGGGAGGCAGAGATCCGTTTGGATCTCTATGAGTTCAAGGCCACACTAGAAACAGAGTCACACAGTGGTGGCACATACCTTTAATCCCACTATTGGAAATCACACACACCTTTAATCCCAGGAAGTGACATGGCTGGGCAGAGAAAGGTATATAAGGCGTGAGGAGACTAAGGCAGTTCAGCTGAGACCCATTCGGGTGAGGACTCAGAGGCTTTCAGTCTGAGGATTCATGGAAACAGGAGCGGGTGAGGAGTTGGTGAGGTGAGGTTGGCTGTGGGTTGCTCTGCCTCTCTGATCTTTCAGCTTTCACCCCAATATCTGGCTCTGGGTTTTTTATTATAAGACCTTTTAAGATTCTTGTTACATGTGTGTGCTTGGAGAAAAGAGTGATGGGTCCCCTGGAAATGGACGATGGTGAGTGCTGGGAATGCAGCCCAGGTTCTCCAGAAGAGCAGTCAGTGCTCCAGCACTGAGCCATCTTCCCAGCACACGCACCCAAATCCCCGACACTTGCCTTTGTTTGAGATAAGGTCTCACTGTGTTTCCCTGGTTGGCCTGGGATTTGCTTTGTTCACTCACAGAGATATACCTGGCTCTGCTTCCTAGGTGCTGGAGTAAAAAGGGTGTGCCACCATGGCCAGCCAAACACCTTCTCTTCCCAAGAGATCTATCTCTGGTACTCCTTACTTGATGAGAAGCAAAGGGAGCTAACAGAACTGAGCCACCCCATTTCTCCACATCCTCACCAGCACTTGCCTATTTCCCCCTTAGCCTCGTGGTGGGTGTACGGTAGCTGAGGCACTTCCCATTTCCTCCAGAAGTGGGAGCAGATTTCAGTCCATACCTCTGAGGATGGACTGCCTTCATCAGTCTTTCATTTGTTTGTTTGTTTGTTTGTTTGTTTTCGAGACAGGGTTTCTCTGTGTAGTTTTGGTGCCTGTCCTGGATCTTGCTCTGTAGACCAGGCTGGCCTGGAACTCACAGAGATCTGCCTGGCTCTGCCTCCCGAGTGCTGAGATTAAAGGTGTGTGCCACCGATGCCTGGCCAGTCTTTTTAATTTTGAATATTCTAATGTGTAGCCGTACCTCTGAGTGGTTTTGATTTGCATTTCCCTCATGAGTAATCATACTGAGCACTTTTCCAGGTGCTCATCTGCCATCCACAAATCTTCTTTGGAGAAGCATGTGTTCAAATATTTGCTCAATAAGTTTTTTAAATCTTTCATTGCTGGGAGTTGCTCCTGGGCTTTGCATATGTTAGGTGAGCATCAGCCTTCTCTGTTTTGATTTGGTTTTACACATGTACTCTGCCAGATTTTTAAAAATTGGACTTGTTTACTGCCTTGTTACTGAACTGTGGTGAGATCTTTATATATTTTAGATCAGGTCCTTGATCAGTGCTGTGGGATGATCCTTCTGTATGCTGTGAATATGTATTACTCTCATTGGTTAATAATAAAGCTGTTTAGCCGGGCAGTGGTGGCTCACACCTTTAATCCCAGCACTCGGGAGGCAGAGCCAGGTGGATCTCTGAGTTTGAGGCCAGCCTGGGCTACAGAGAGAGATCCAGGGCAGGCACCAAAACTACACAGAGAAACCCTGTCTCGAAAAACAACAACAACAACAAAAAAGCTGTTTGGTCTATAGCAAGGCAGGATAAAGTTAGGCGGGATAATCCAACTGAGGACTGGGATGAAGAAGGGTGGAGTTGGGAGAGATGCCAGTGAGCCAACCAAGAAGCAGGATGCCAGAGGACTGATAAGGCCACGGGCCACATGGCAATACATAGATGAATAGAAATTGGGTTAATTTTAAAAGTAAGAGCTAGTTAATAATAAGCCTGAGCTATTGGCCAAGAATTTTGTAATTAATATAAGCTTTTGTGTGTTTATTTGGGACCAGGCAGTCTGGACAGAAAAATTCTGCCTCCATTTACAGGTCAGATGTACATTTTCAAGTTTCTTGTAGTCTAAGTCTTTCCCTTACATGACTTATTCTTTCTTCAGGGTCTTATTGGCCCCACCACCCATGTTGGTAGTCATTTTCCCTGGCTAAACAGCTCCACAAGGGCAAGGATGGTTTTCCTGTTGTGTCCTCGCACAGTGGGCATGTGAGTATTTAATCAGTGCCCAGCTGTCCCCAACCATTTCATGGCTGCTGGGGGTGCAGGAGACCCAGGAGAGGAGGGCCTCAGAGCAGCCCGCTGCAAACTTTCAGGCCAGCAGAAAGGAGGCCCTAGGAATCTAGGCCTAGATGGAGTAGAGGTGAGACATGGGGTGAGGCAGGCACAGCCAACAGGTGTGAAAGTGGGCCAGAGAGGTTCTGCCTGGATGCTAGGCTCTCTCCTACCAGCAAAGCCATCTTGCAGCAGCCACACAGTCCTTCCTGCCCAGAGTCAGGGGAACCTGGACGACTTCCGTAGGAATCTGACTTGGGTGTATGTGGGAGAGAAGTGGAGGGTTCAAAGCCCTCTATTGCTTCCTTTGTCTTTAGTGTTTACAGCTTGCATGCATGGTGACACAGACCTGTGCGTGGCTACAGTGCTTGGTATTTATATAGAAGGTGGTACTAGGGCCCAGGATCTGTGTCTACCTGGCCTGTACACTGATGTAGGGCCTAAGTGATAGAGGCCTTCCAATGCTACAATAAAGAACAGCTTCATCTGGGGGGTGGGTGGGTGGGGGTGGGAGTGGGGGCACTGTCATGTGCGGCACCTTGTGTCCTTCCTGTTCACCCTGTCATGTCTCACTGAATCCAACAGCTCTCTCCTTTCTGGCTGCACAAAGAGATCTGCAGCAGACCAGAGAGCAGCCAAATCCAAGCACTTTTACTAGTTTACTAGTTACTTTAAGTCCTTGTGTGTGCACACTCGCACGCATGCGCATGAGCATATTCATTCATATGTATGAGCATGGGCATGTGTATGTTCAGAGTATGAGTATGGAGATCAGAGGACAAACTTCTGTGTGGGTCGTGACCTTGCGATGGGGTCCTTTTTATGTTGTTTACAGCTTCCTGTGCCAGGCTAGCTGGCCTGTGAGCTTCTGGAAGTTCGCATGTCTTTGCCTGTTGTCTCACTATACGGTGTGCAATCACGCCTGACTTTTACATGGGTTCTGTGGATTCAGACTCAGGTCCTCACGCTCGCATGGCAAATGCTTTACCCACACGGAGCCATCTTCCCGGTCCTGACTCTGGTTTTTGAATCTGTAAAAACAGACTAACTATCCTTACGGCAAAGAGTTGCTGTGACAGTGAAGATGGGACGTTAGAAGAGCTTAGCACACAGTGTGTGCTTAGTAACCATTACTGTCCTCTCACAGGCTTGCAAGCACATGCCTTTCAAACACGCTGACATTTCCCGGTCCCGGGGTAGTCCCTGCTGCATGCTCCAAAGGCCACCTTTGGTATAACAAAGAAATCGGTCTGATCTGTTGAACTCAGGCCATGAGACCCATTTTGTGCATACACCTATTCATGTATTTGTCCAACACACCTGAATGATGCATACCAGCAACACATTGGCACATACCACACTGGCCCCTGGTAAGAGCCACATTATCACTCAGAATAAACACAGTGGCCCGGGGTTAAAGCAGCTTTCTGGGATTGCTCTCTGTAAATCAGGGTGATCCTAGTACTGCCTGGCTGGGGGAGTAGGTGCTCAGCTGTCTCTCTTGGATAGGGGGAAGAAGGGGACCATTGTACCAAATGTGTCCCTTCTGTGGGTCTTGTCCTTGTGAAGCTTCTTGGCTGGATGGGCTGAGACTTTCAGTCTGTGTCCCCCCAAGGGGCTGTACTTGGATGGAGAGTTGCGTTTACCTGGGCTCTACTGCCCTGGACCTTGGAGGACATTCAGTCTCTCTCTACCTGCTATGGGTCCAAAAGCTTCTAGTCCACAGTCTCCTTGAACAAGTTCCTCCCTGGGACACAGGAGCTCCTTCAGTGTCACAAGTGTAGGTCTCAGGACCTGGCCTGGGGCAGGAGCTTCTCAATTGCATCACACTTAAACTGTACAGTCTAGGGGAGGAAAGCCTGGACAGTGGGAGTCAGTGCATGGCTGGTATTGCCAATACAACCTCCCTGGGCCTCCGCCTCTTTTGCTGTCAATTGCAGTAAAATGTGGTGCCGTCAACGGGGTTGTTCTGAGGACTAAAGGAACATTCAGACTCAGGTAGGTGCCCGGTACTGCATGGGAAACCACATGGGCTCTGACTCCACAAATTTCATGCTGAAAGTCGTTAGACCAGCGTCTGTCACAAATGCAGTTTCCTTATGGGCTACAGGGATGCTAACAGCAAAACTAGGTAGAAAAAAGGAGGCAGAGAGAGAAGAAGTCCTAAAAACTTGCCTGGGTAGGGCGGACCCGGGAAGGTGGGGAGGAGGAAGTGGGTTTTGATCCGACCCAGCCTTATTTAGAGAAAGGGGAGGTGTAACTGGTACTTTAGGTTCCTCAGGCTGAGTGCTCCCGCGCAGAGCCCACCCACGTGTGCCCCCCTGCCACAGTCCAGGGCGGGTACTGAGTTCACCCTGATTGACAGGCGCGGAACCTGGGCACAGACGTGTCCAAGAGGGGCCCCGGGGCACACCGGGAGGGCCAGGTGCCAGGTCTGGCAAGAGATGGGAGAGATTGTCACTGCGGGGAAAGCAAGCTGGGCCAGGTAGCGGCACAGGCGGTGTAGCCTGTGGCTTGAGCTTGAAGGAGCGCGCCCGAGTGCTGGGCTAGACGATCTTGGCCCTCCAGGAGCGCAGATGGGGAAACTGAGGACGCAAAGCTGCCGCGAGCTCTTCACTCTCTTAAGACCTCGCTCCCATCCCCATCCCTCCGCCTTGCGCGACTGCGCAGTCCGCCTGGTCGCAGCCCCTCTGAGGGCGGGGCGCGCCCCGGCCCCGCCCCCTGCGGGCGGGGCTTCCCGTTGCCGCGGGGCCGTTGATTTCAGGGCGGAACGTTCGCGCGGGGAGTGCGCGCGCGCGGGGGAAGGCATTGAGGGAGCGCTGCGGGTTCGGCTCGGCAGGCTCCGCGTGGTGCGCGCGCAGCGCCATCCGGCGCACCGCCCGGCGGCTCCACCCAGCCCGAGGGGCGCGGCCCGGGTGGGAGGAGGCGAGAGCGCGAGCGACACTGGCGACTCCGCTGCGCGGCAGGTGAGGCGGCGGGTCGGGGCCGGATGGCAGGCAGCACCGCGTGTTTCCCCAGCCCACAGGACCCGCCCTGAGTGCCCGGGACCCCAGGTCCTTCATGTCCTGGGGACCCCTACCTCCGGCATCCCTTGGGATTGCCCGGGTCCGCGGCCACCTGTGGACTGGACCACCTTTCAGTCCTGGGAAGCCCCCCAAACCCTCCAGTTTTCCCCCAGACTCAGTACACAGAGGACCTCTGCGTCTTCAAGGCCTGAGACCCTGTCACCTTGTGCTCCAGAAGCCCAGCAGAATCCCCTCTGGTCCCGCTCCTAAACCTCGGGTCTCCCCAGCCGGTGGAGGCCTTCAGAGCCACCTCTCCCCACCGTCCCTTCCTTCCTGGGATCTCCTGCCTCCTGCTTTCTGACTTGAGGTGCACAGAGCCATGCAGCTTCTACTAGAGTGTTCTTGAGGTTTGTGATTTGTTAATAGGAATAAAAGTGGAAACACGCGACAGGTCAGCGGAGGGCTACGTACTATAACCGAAGAGGAGATGGGATGTGGGGCTCCGCATATGGGTTTGTGCTCACCCTACAGCGGAAGCCAGTGTGGGACCGCGTTTTTACTCGTGAGACTCATATTGTAGAGAGGCATCGCTGGGAGTGAAGGAGTTGGCAGACAAAGGCTCTTTTAGGTGGTGTCCTCAATGTGTGGTAGTTTCTGTTACCACACACAGCCCACCAAAACCAGTCCAAGAGAGCAAGGCTTGATTACGGTGGCCTAGTTGCTAGGAAGATGGTAGCCTAAAGAGCTGTCCTTCTGGATCTTGATTTAGGGGCTGCTTATGTAGGAAATGGAAGTCTGTGGCTGTCTTCCCGAGGTGGAGGTTTGGAGCCAAATGTTACACATGTTATCCTTTTCAGTCTTGGAAATCTCTAGAACAGAGATTATCATTTCCTCAGGCTATCGTCATTGATCAACAGTTCTGGTGCCCCGAAGCACTGCTTACAAAAAAGAATGTACTTCATCTGCTGATTGTGAAAGACAAGGGTCAGGCATGGGTAAAGACGGAGTGGGTGCCCTATGTGATCCAGGACGCTTGGTGCTGGAGGCAGAGGGCACAGCCCCAGCTGGTAAGGTTGGGAGGTGGGGGTGGTTAACCAAGTTGTGTGGTACTCGTGTGCAATGACCTTAAAGGCAGCTGGGGTGGGATTCTTGAGAACAGGTTATGGTGAAGAGAAGGGATGTGAGAAGTAAAAGAGAAGCAGACTCTCAAAGGCTGAGACGTTGTTGAGGGTCATTTCAGGCAGAGTGACAGGCGGGTGAGAAGTCAGCGAGGTAGGCCCAGCACACCAGATGTTAGAACCATGAGGTGTGGGTGGCAGAGCTTCGTCCTGGGAGCTGTCCTTGTATGGATGATAAAGAGAAAGGAGGAAGCCACAGCCTCATCCCCTTGGGCTGTCTTCAGTGACTGCTTCTGCAGTGACTTAGGGAACCAGCTGTGGAGGGAGAGAAGTTAGAATGAAGGCAGTGAGGGAAGTGCTCTTAGTTGAGACCATGATGCCATAGCAAGAGGACCTGAGCCAGAACCTGGCGCTGAGCTTCCAGTGCTGAGCAGAGGCCTGGGTGGTTTAGGGGAACAGGAGGCCAATGAAGGGCTTAGGGAGGAGTAAAGTAGCTTGTATGTTTGTTGTTGTTTTTTGTTTGTTTGTTTGTTTGTTTGGTTTTTCGAGACAGGGTTTCTCTGTGTAGCTTTGGAGCCTGCCCTGGATCTCGCTCTGTAGACCAGGCTGGCCTCGAACTCACAGAGATCCGCCTGCCTCTGCCTCTCGAGTGCTGGGATTAAAAGCGTGTGCCACCAGCACCCAGCATATGTTTTTTTGTTTGTTTGTTTGTTTTGTGTGTGTTTATAGCAAGGTGGAGGGCAGGGGACAGCACATGTCTGTGTGCATGTGGAGGCCAAATGACAATTGGGGGTCATTCCTCAGGTGCTGCCTCCTGTGTCTTTTTTTTTTTGAGGCAGGGTCTCTCACTGGCCTAGGATTTATCAATTAGGCTAGGCTGGCAGGCTGAGGAGCTCCAAGGACCTGCGTGTCTTTACCATCCCACCAATGTGATCACTAGTGTACACCAACACATGAGACACTTTAAAAAAAAGTTGTTGTGAGGATCAAACTCAGGCCTTATGTTTACAGGTCAGATGATTTGCTAATGGAGCCATCTCCCCAGTCCTGACTGACATATTTTTCCAGTGGTCACTTTAGCTGTAGTAGAGAGACTTGTTTGTAGGAAGCAAGACAGACCCAGGTGGTGTGGTTCAAAAGCCCTCTAGGGTTTCACTAAGCTTCTGAAAGCCCAGGGCTCAGGGCCTAGGACACTGACATGGGAACTTCTTAGGCGGGATTTTATCTGTTTGTTCGTAGGTCATAGTCACCTTAGTGCCTCACCAAGGTGACTGTCTGCTTTCCCCTAGGAGACATGCTTCCAACAGGGGGTGCGGGCTTGATTCTTAGAGGCCAGCTGGGGGGTCTTGAAGGAAAAGGAAAGGTGCTGGAGACACATGCGGATGTGTCAGCACGGTCCTGTGTGACTGGAGGGGCCGAAGCTGCCAGCAGGAGATGTCAGTGTCCAGACAGGTGAGCACTTTAAGGCATGGCACACAGTGTAGACAGTGTGGGTTAGAGATCATGAAGAACAGTGAAGGAAGCCTGGACTGGGGAGAGGGACTGGTTTCCGGTGGGCACCACAGCACCCTGTGGTAGAGTCTTCGGACACCAGCCACACATGGCTGACAGTCACTGACAGGGCTGGATTCTAGTGGATTAAATCTAGGGGTCCTTCAAAGCCTGCTCCGTAGGTTGCTCTGGTGTTATCCCATGGAATGGCTCTAGCTACCTGGGAGGTGCACACTGCCTTTTTCACATGTCAGGGAACAGACTCAGAGAGGGCTGCCTAGGCTGAGGCAGCACAGCACCGCTGATGTTGACAGGGGCTTTCTGTGAACCTTTCCTTTCCCCACAGCCTGGAGCCTTCTGCCTGGAAAGTGGCCACACCTCTTCTCCTTCAGCCCTCCTTATCAGTTCTGCTAAGGTTACCTCAGGCAGTTAAAGTGTGACAGCCAGTCTGTGCTGGCTGTGTGTGTCTGTCCATCCCACCCGTCCCTCCCAGCTTCCCTGAAGGCATGCTTCTGGGGGAATGACAGAGGGGTGGCAGGCTAAACAGAGCAGCCAACCTGGGGGTCCAGGTGTTGAAATGAACATGACAGGGAGACTTGGGGATGCAGGGTGCAGGCAGTGCCTGGGATAGTCAAAGGAGTCTGGATGCAAACCCGTAGCGAGTTATTGCTGTCCCCAGTGCCTGGGGAGATGTTGACCAAATTACTAGAGGCTTACTTTTACCTCAGAAAAATGAGGGCAGTTGGCATTATAAACCTTAAGATTCCCCCAGCTCTAAAATTCTGTGATTTTTTTTAAGTTGCTCTACAGAATATCTCATCTGCATCTTGTGGGGCTGGGGGTCATTTGGTCTCTGTTTGGGGTGTTTCACTGACTTATTAAGTTAATACAAATACCTGTGTTATGGGATGTGTCACCTCTGATGGGCAGACTAAAACCGAGTGCTGTGGGCGGCAGGTTCCTGGGAAAACATCCCATGTATTGTTTGTCATCCCAGCACACTGGCGTTAGAATTCGGACAAGACCTCAGTGTGGTGGTTGCCTCCACAATGGACTCAGTGGGAGTGTGTAGGTGAGTGCTATAGGCACTTCCCTGAGAGGGTGGAATGAGATCATGCATGCAGAGTGCTTTGCGTTTTTTCCCCTAAAAGCAACAATATTTAATATTGGTTTTGTTGTTGTTTTCAATCTTTTTATTTATTTGGACAAGTTCTCATGCCCAGGCCGGCCTTAAACTTCACCTTGAACTTTTTCTTTTTTTTTTTTGAGACAGGGTTTCTCTGTGTAGCTTTGGAGCCTGTCCTGGAACTTGCTCTGTAGACAAGGCTGGCCTCGATATCTGCCTGCCTCTGCCTACCAAGTGCCGGGATTAAAGGCGTGATCCACCACCGACTGGTTCACTTTGAACTTCTAATCCTTCTGCCTCTATCTCTAAAATTCTGGGACTGCAGGTGTGTGGGTTTCTCTGTATAGTTTTGGTGTCTGTCCTGGATCTCACTCTGTAGACCAGGCTGGCCTCGAACTCACAGAGATCCACCTGGCTCTGCCTCCCAAGTGCTGGGATTAAAGGCGTGCGCCACCACCGCCAGGCAAGAACTGTAATCTTAAGTGTTTTGGTTTGGGTACTGGTGGGATCTTGCTTTTTCTTTTTTAGAATTGGTTTGTATATTATTGTGTGTGTGATATGTGTGAGTGCATGTTACACAGCATATGGGACGGTCAGTGAACAACTTTGTGGAATTATTTCTCTCATCCACCTTTTTTTTGGGGAAGGTCAAGACAGAGTTTCTTTATTATGTAGCTATTTCATAATTTGGGCTCAAATATAAGCAGCTTGGGAGCACTGTTTTCAAGACACCAGTTAGCATTTTGTTTTGTTTTGTTTTGAGACAGTTTGTCTTCATAGCCCCAGCTGTCCTGGAACTTACTATGTAGATCACCAGGCTGGCCTCGAACTCACAGAGATCCACCTGCCTCCTCCGGAGTGCTGGGATCAAAGGCGTGTTATGCCATACCCAGCTACAGGTGGATTTTCTGCTGTTATTTATTTTAGCGATTGGCCTGGTGGCATGTGCTCAGGGTTAGGGTTTGTCTGCTGTAAATTGTTTTGAAGTGTGTATTTGTGTTGCATGGAGGCCAGGAGAGGCTGCCAGGTGTTCTTCCCTGCCTTATTCCTTATAAGACTGGGTCTCTCACTGAACCATCAAGTTCCAGGGATCTTCCAGGCTCTGCCCCCTACAAAGGTGTAGGTGCCTATATAGCTATACATAGTTTTCTGGTTTTTCGAGACAGGGTTTTGCTGTGTAGGTTTGGAGCCTGCCCTGGAACTCGCTCTGTAGGCCAGGCTGGCCTCCAACTCACGGAGATCTGCCTGCCTCTGCCTCCCGAGTGCTGGGATTTAAGGTGTGTGTTACCACTGCCTGGCCACACACAAATTTTAAGTGGGTACTGGGGGTTCAAACTTAGATCCTAGTTCTTGTGCAGCAAGTAATTTTACCCACTGAGCCATCCCCCTGCCCCTGTTTCTGTTTTAGGGTCTCATTTTGTAGCCCAGGCTGGAATTCACTATGTGGACCAGGGTGGCCTTAAACTTTTGGTATCTTTCTTCTGCTTAAGCCTTCTGGTTGCTGGAATTGCAGGCATGAGCAGCCATGCTTGCCTGCCTTTGTTGGTGGAGGGAATCCATGAGCAACCATGCTTGGCTGTCTCTCCCGGGGGAGGGGATGGGAGTGGAGGGGTGTTGAGGCAGTCTCATGCTGTATGCCCAGGCTGGTCTTTTACTCTTAGTGATCCGCCTGCCCAGTATCCTGAATGCTCTGATCACAGATGTGAGTCACCATGCCTAGCTTTGTTCTCTGAGCTGGAGACAACGATTCATCCTCACACCCTGATTACAGGTCGCACAAGTGACTGTTGTAGGATGGCCCCGAGAGAGTGGTTCAGAGTTGGAAACTTGCTGGTGTGCTTAGGTAGCTTCTGGTAGCCTGTAGGCATCTTGACCAAGTGCCTTTCAGATTCTGTGCTCACCTGAAGTCTTTGCAATGGCCTAACCAGTGACATGGATGGAGGAACCCCACAGGCAGGTGGGAACGGAGCTTTGGGTTTTTCTGCCATGTCTCAATACTGTTCTGAGTGGTTGTGGTTCCGAGTATAAGTCTATAAGTCGATTCCTTGTGTGGTTCTGCACACTTCACCTTTTTAAAGCTCCTTCCTGCTTTGTTTGCAGTTCAGGTCGATGGAGTCCTGTTGATCCATCTCACCTGAGATAGATCTGTCACCCAGACCCCAGCCGGTTCATTTGTGCCACAGAGTAGACTGGACATTATTATTATTACCAGTGATTTCTGCCCCAGTACCATGTTCCTCCTGTCTAAGACCCACATAAGGTCCATGTGGTGTGAGAAAGAAGACTGACTGGACATCAGGGATTAGAAATCAGGTGAGGGGAATGGGCCAGCATCAGTTGTAGTGTCAGGGTTGGCAGATGGCCACAAGTGCCTGCTGTGCAGACGCTCCAGTCTCGTAGTGGGAATATGACTGGCGGAGTCCAGCTTCCTGTTCTCCTGTGTGCTTTTTTGCGATAAGATCTTGCTGTGTAGCCCAGGCTGCCCTGGAACTCAGTAGATAAGGCTAACCTTAAACTTGAAGTGGTCCTCCTGCCTCTGCCTCCACAGAGCTAGGATTAAAGGAATGGCCACCGTGCTCCATGGTAACCTTCTTTGAGGACCTCCGAGCCTTTGAGTGCTGGGACTAAAGACATGCGCCACCACATCTGGCTAGAAGTCAAGTTTTTTAAAAAGCATAATTTCTGAGATTTCACAGGCTCGGGCTTAATTTAGTTACTTGTTACGGCACTTTTAATGATCAACAACACCCCCTTACATCCGCCCACACCTATGGCCACTCTCATGACGGCTCTGACTTGTTCTTTCTTCTCTCTGCTCTTTGTGGCAATGTAGCCTGGTGGTAGCCAGCCTTTCAGACAAGGGTGGCTTGTAGAGCTTGGGCTGGGCCTGGCTCAGCAAAGCTCTACCAGCCACCCTGGGTGGCTCACACAGTGTTCTTGGACCTGCGTGGTTGAGGGTAGGGTAGCCTTGCTCCTTAGCTGGGTGACGCTCATTCTCCCAGGGGGCTGGACCAGCTCTACAGGGCAGAGTTGCCGAGGACGGGAGGCCGCACCGCCCAGTGCTTGTCACACTCTCCTCACTTTGCTCCCATTTGTTGGTGTGCCAGTGGCCAAAGAAATCATGTGACTAAGACCAGAGCCCATTGTGTGGGGTGTGGATATCTGGAGACTTGATGGGAATTGTCAGTGATCCACCATGGTGGGTTGGAGGTGGGGGTTCCTCTTCACAGCTATATGAAGATGGAGTCTGTCATGTTTTGGACTCTGAACATTAAATGTTTTTAAAATTTTAATTTCTGTGTCTGTGTGCCAGTGTGGCGTGTATACATATGAGGCAGGTGCTCGTGGAGGTCAGGCGCTAGGTCCCCTGGAGCTGGAGATGCCTTTGAACACCTGGAGTAGGTGCTGGGACCAAAGGTAGGGACCCCTGTCAGAGCAGTTTATGATCGTAACCACTGAGCCATGTCTCCGGCCCTTCTGATGAGCATATATTTAGTGCTGGATGCCAAGGAGCAGTCTAGCCACTACAGAGCTCATTTGCGTAAAATAGCTGTGATTTCTTATTCTAGACCCAAAACATTGTGCTGAGACTTTGCCGAAGGGTTTAGATAAAGAGGACAGTAACTGCTTTTAAGAGTCTGTTTTGGGCCTGATTTTTACATTTAGAAAACACTGGTAGGTTTTTATGAAAAAAAAAAAAATGGGTTGCTATGATGAGTTGGCTTTGAGACTGCAAACTGGTGACGACATGGTCACCTAGGAAACCGAAAGCTGCAGCATCTAAGAGGCCTCTGAAGGGTTTTGTTGCTGTTGTCTGGAATGTGATTGGCTTAAAGCAGCGGCTGTTGAGAAGGGAAAGGAACATCAGAGGTAGAATGGCCTCCAGAAACTTCTAGGCACAGATGAAGCTGGGCAAATTTCCCACTTGGGCCTTGATTTAAAAACAAAGGGGAGAGTTTGGCAATCTGGATTATGATGAGGTTTGGCTCTGATCTTTTGGCTGCTGAAAACAGGAAATGAAGTAATGTCTTTAAGCATGTAGTGTTTATAAAGAACTGTAAATGTCTAAATATGGACAGCTGTGCAACTAGCACCGCACGGTTCCTGTGCTGAGCCTGTGTCTTGTGCGTCCCCTGCTGGTTGCTTTGATCCCTAGAGGTCCCCAGCAGTCTAAAAGCCAGAGGCCCCCTCCCTGTGGAGGTGGGAATCCCTGTGCACGAGCTGGCTGCAGAGACCTCTCCAGACCACCAACTCAGGCTGAGGCAGAGCCCAGCAGGAACCAGCCACAGTGTGCCTGCCCAGAGCAGAGTTCTCTCCTGTGAGTGTCTCTCGTTTTCTTGGGGAACTGAAATCTCTTGTTTTCGTGTTACTTTGCCGCCAAGGTCCAAGTGCATGGTTTTGGGTGTTAACTGTGGTGCCTACAGTTGAGGCTTCGCCATTTTTTTTTTTTTTTTTGTTTTGGTTTGGTTTGGTTTTTCGAGACAGGATTTCTCTGTGTAGCTTTGCACCTTTCCTGGAACTTGCTTTGTAGACCAGGCTGGCCTTGAACTCACAGAGATCCGCCTGGCTCTGCATCCTGAGTGCTGGGATTAAAGGCGTGCGCCACCACCGCCCTGCGTGAGGCTGTGCCATTTCTAAGGCATGCTGGCTGCCTCTGACTGTTTGAAGTCAAGCTGTAAAGTGCTGGGGAGAGCCGGCCAGGATGAAGGGCTTTCCCCCAGGAAGGAAGACAGGTCCACTCTGAAGACAGTTATTTTGGTGGTCTTGAGTTAGTCTGCTCATGTTAACTTCAAACAGGAAGTGCAGTAGCATCTCTGTGCTCTGTCCTTCAGGGGTCCCCCCCGCCACCCCCCCACCCCCACCCCCGCCACCCCTGACCCCTGTTCTCAGCTGTGGGGCACAGCTCAGCTGCTTGGCCCAACAGTTTGGTTCACAGGGCACTTTCCCTCTAGAGAGGACTGAGCTTGGTAGTTTGGCCAGTTACAGGAATCTGCTTTACAGTTGGAAACAGAATCAACGAATATGTATTGGCCCCCTGGACTCTTGGGGTGGGGTCCGTAGGGCTTCTGTGTGCAGTGGACAGGTATTGTGAACTAGAATACTTGTAACTTGCCTTAGAAAGTTTCTAGCAGGTTATAAAAACAAAGTAGACTTGACCGTGTATGGTGACTGCAGTGAGGTGGGCGGGCACCTGAACTCCCCCCCCCCCCCCCCCCCCCCCGGCAGGTGGCATCCTCTGCCAGCTTCACTTTTTGGCCCATGGACTAGTTTCTTAGCACTGAGGAAAGGTCAGGGACTCTTGGAGACTTTGGAAGCTATGAGTGTTTTCCTCTAAGGTGGGGGGATGGATGCTTCACATGTTTTCATGGATGACTGCAGGACCCCATTTCTCCAGCCTGAGGGTGCAACTTATAGACCCATTGAGCTTGGTGATTTCTCCTGGAAATTATTTTTGGTGACCTAATTCTAATTGAAGAGGAAAAAGATTAGAATGTGGACAAGGGTTTTGAGTCTGTGGGGAGGGTTGGCAGGGCTGGTGTTCCTCCCACTGCTGACCCCTGGGGAGTACTGCTGCAGGGGGTGCTGCTGCAGGGGGTGCTGCTGCAGGAGGTGCTGCTGCAGGGAGTGCTGCTGCAGGGAATGCTGCTGCAGGAGGTGCTGCTGCAGGGTGTGCTGCTGCAGGGGGTGCTGCTGCAGGGAGTGCTGCTGCAGGGGGTGCTGCTGCAGGGGGTGCTGCTGCAGGGGGTGCTGCTGCAGGGGGTGCTGCTGCAGGGAGTGCTGCTGCAGGGAGTGCTGCTGCAGGGGTGCTGAGGAGTGGTAGGACTCCTTTTTCTCCTTTGTTTTGAGCTGGAGTCCCTACATAGCCTAGGCGGGCCTTTAACTCAGGTCCCTCTGCTTCTGCCCTTCTGCCTGATGGGATCATGCCTTTAATTCAGCAGGTCTGCCACTCAGAGGGCTGCCCTCCATAGACAGGGTCATTACAAGTTCTGCACACAAGCTGCTCACCATGCTACTAGCATCTTGCATTAGTGAAGGGCTATTGAAGATGGAGTATCAGTCAGTATATTGTAATTCCACACGTGTGGCTTGCTTTTAATTTTGAATAGTTCCTAATAACACAGAAAACTAAAATTAGGATATGTACTAGGCTCTCAAATTACATGAAAAATATCAGTAAAAAACCTGGAGGTAAATGAGCAAATGGTACCATAATTCTCAGTGATAGTAGGATATAGGCCTTCATACCAAGTTCTCTGCATATTTCCTTGTTTACAGTAAACATTAGTTCTAGAATCAAGGGATAGGGGATTGGGAAAATTGTAGATGGCTTTGTCTTAAGGAGACATTTCCAGGGTGAAAACACAATGGGGAACTAGCTCATAAAAACTGCTCACTGCCTGCTCTGGGAATGTTTTCCTTTCTGTTGGCCCAAGACACTCGAACCCTTGACCGGTGGAAGCCGAGGAACTATTTGCACGTGTCTTTTCGTAAATGGCATTTTCCAGGTGTTCTGATTAGATGGGGAGTCAGGACCTGTGGTTTCAACCCCATCCTTTACTGTCTTCCAGGGCACTTAAGAAGTCTTTCATCTGGGGAGTAGAACCTGGGCTGATGATCATTTCTCTTTAGGATTCACAGATGGAGTCAGTGGAAAAGACAACGAACAGAAGTGAACAGAAATCAAGGTAACTAAAGTCAGTTAGGAAATAGAGGTAGGCTGGGAGGGGAACCCAGAACTGTTCACCATGGTCTCCTCCAACGCAAGAAACATGGCAGAAAATGGCTTTGTGCTCGAAGAAGCCATCTGAGCCCCATCTCTAAACCAAGCAATGTGGATGGAGGTGGAGAATGGGAAGGCCCCAGGACTGTGAGTGGCCCCAGGTTCCACTTCCTGGAAAGTGATGCAGAATGAACTGCTGCCCCCTGGAGAGCGCAGCGCGGGGGTGGCAGAAAACCTGCATTTTGTCAGAAATTGTCTTGCTCTCACCACAGCAAGATCATTCTGTCCTTAGTGTTTGCAAACTTCTTGCAGCTTCAGAGGATGAGGGGGCTGAACTGTTTGTTCACAGATACTGTCATGTTAATGTGCTTATCATTGTAGGCAGCATGGACTCTGTCTTCTGGGAGCGTATGGAAGGGCCAGTGTTTGACCTGAACGTTCTAAATGTTTCTAGACTGGAAGCTTGCGGTACTTCCAAGCGACTGTTGGCTTCTTCTTCCCTTGCTTCTCAATAGGAAGTTTTTGAAGAGCCTCATCAGGAAGCAACCCCAGGACCTGCTCCTGGTCATCGGGACTGGCGTGAGTGCAGCAGTGGCCCCAGGCATCCGCGCACTCTGCTCTTGGAGGAGCTGCATCGAGGCAGTCATCGAGGCTGCGGAGCAGCTGGAGGTCCTGCACCCCGGGGACGTTGCCGAGTTCCGGAGGAAGGTGATGAAGGACCGGGACCTGCTGGTTGTGGCCCATGATCTGATCCGGAAAATGTCACCTGTGAGTCTCAAACCCTTCTGGTTTCACTGGGCTGCCTTTGGGTTCTAGGCCAGGTTGAGGGAGTGAATAGATTGAACACTCGGCCTCCGTGAGCAGAGTGCTCAGCCTAGCTGGTCACCATCCTTTTGTTCTGTTTTTTTATATTCAAGACAGGGTTTCCCTGTGTAGCCCAGGCTGTCCTGGAACTCAGAAATCTGCCTGCCTCTTCCTCCCGAGTGCTGGGATTAAAGGTGTGCGCCATTATGCCCAGCAGATGCTACCCTTTCAAACCCTGACGTTGTCTGCAGAGGCTGGATCAGCCTGTAGCAATGACCCCGTAGGCTGGCTGGCTCTGGATGCTTTCATGCTGCATTTTTGGTGTGAGGTTTGTGAGACGCTGTGAATACTGTGTTGGTAGTCATACCTCTCCAGATACAGCGGGTCCTCAGAAGACATTTTAAGGTGGGAAATCAGTGTCTGTCTGCTGGTAGAAGTGACACAGCAGAGCAGTAACATAGTTGGTGATGCAGGGGACAGTTAATGAGAGGCACAGCCAGCTTGTGGTGTCTGTGCCGGGTGCAGGTGCTAAGCACAGTGTGAAGCTGGAGTAGGCCGCTTCTCCCTGGTCTGTGTTTGTGGGAGATGTGCAGTCAGCATTTGGAGGAGGCGGAAGGAAACTTGAGCTGTGAGCCCAAGGGAAGATGATACGAACCTGAAATGGTAAACAGGAAGGGCAGGAGAGGTTTTGGGTCAAAAGGGAGACCCCAAATGGTGTGGTTTTATTGTGATAGTAACTGATTCCTATATTGAAACCTGGGGAGGCAGCCCAGGAGAGTGCAAGAGCTCCATGGTACTGGGGACCTGGGCTCTGCCATCCTCAGCATGAAGTGCCCTGTCTTTGTACAGTTGGCTGCCTGACTCCCCCTTTTCCAGTGGGCAGTGGGAGATGGGCTGTCAGCCCTCACCCTTCCATGGCGTCCCATGGAGTCACTAGATCAGTGTTTCACCCTGATGCTGCACCTCACCTTCCCAGGCTGGGGGCCTTTTCAGTTAGGTGGGGCTGGGCCAAGTGGGGGTGTTCTGTTAATCAGGGGCAGCTGCCACTGTAGGCAGGGGCTGAGCCAAACCTGACCTGCTAGCCATTTTTGTAAGGTTGTGTTGGCATGTGGCCACACCCTCTGGCAGGCACATTGTCTGTGGCTGCTCTCGTACCCAGAGGCCAGCTTGAGTAGTTGCAGAGGAGCTGTGGCCACAGGCCCAACAGATTTACTGGCCTTGGTAGACAAAGGGTGCTGACCCCTTCCTTCTACAGGAAGAGGAAGGCTACATCTGTGGATGGCTGGGCAGCACGCAGGGGGAGGCTGTCATGTTGCTCATTGTTGGTTAGGAGATGCGTCTGAAGTGCTGTCTGTCGCCTCGCACCCTTGTGCGCTCTTCTGAACCTCCCGAGGAGTCAGGTGGGGTGGCCTGCAGGCCTCTGCTGTGTTGGCAGGTTTTCGAGGAGGGTTCCGGTGCCATGGATAAAGATGAGGGCTAGCAGGTACTGCAGATGAATGGCGCAGTGGTGAGATCCCCACAGCCTCCTAGGAGGAGGAGGGGCCTGAGGGAACTTGCCTGGTGGCTCTGACTTGTGGGCCCTTGAGGTGCTGACTGTGAGGTGAAGCCTAGGTTAGGCAGGCTGCTCTTCCTTGGCCCCTGTGTATGTCCAGCTCAACCCCATCCTCTGGGTCCCTTCAGCAAAGCTCTGCTGCCACCGCTTCTCACGCCCTTAGCGCCCTTCCCTGCCCTCTTGGAACGTAGGGACTTTCCGTGTATATAACCTGGTCCCGGCCACCTCTCTGACCTGGTGTCTTCCCCCTCCCTCTCCTAGCCACACATGGGTGCTTTTCTGACCTTGGACCCATTTTCACTCCTACCTCAGTCCCTTTTACTTGCCGCTGTGTGCTTACAGCAGTCCTGAGAACTCCTCCTGCAGGTCTCTGCCTGGACATTGATTCTTCAGAGACTCTGGGGGCCCTTGACCTGCCCACGCTCACCCCAGCGGTAGCTGCACCCCTACTCTGCCTGCTGCCTGGCTTTCCCTGTAGTGTTTATTGCTGCAGTGTTACAGCCTTGCCCTTGAGCTCTCCCCCGCCCCCCCCCTCCTCCTCCTCCTCCTCCTCCTCCTCGGCTGACTTCCTTCTTTCTGTTTGTAAGAATGTGCTTTGTAGGAGTACTCAGGTTTGTAGGAGTACTCAGGTACCATGGCTTTGTCACAGTGAGCTCTGGTGTTCCTAACTCCTTTTGTTGTTGTTATTTTGAGACAGGGTCTCTGTGCAGACCTGGCTGGCCTGTAATTCACTGTGAAGACCAGGCAGGTCTCAAACTCACAGAGATGGGCGCCTGCTTCGGCCTTGTGCACCATCAGGCCCACCTTGCGTTCCTAACTTTTTTTGTTTGTTTGTTTGTTTTTCAAGATGGTTTCTTTCTCTTTGGAGCCCTGCCTGTCCTGGAACTCCCTCTGTAGCCCAGGCTGACCTCAGACTCATAGAGATCCACCTGCCTCTCCTTCCCGAGCGCTGGGGTTAAAGGTGTCCACCACCACTGCCCGGCGTGTGTTCCTAACTCTTGATCTACCTTTTCATAGCGCACGGGAGACACCAAGCCCAACTTCTTCCAGGATTGCCTAATGGAGGTTTTTGACAGCTTGGAACAGCACATCCAGAACCCTGTGGTGCTGCAGTCCATCCTCGGCCTAATGGACAGGGGCACCATGGTGCTGACTACCAACTATGACAACTTGCTGGAGATCTTCGGGCAGCAGCAGAGCAAGCCCATGGAGTCCCTGGACTTGAAGGACAAGACAAAGGTACGGGCTGGGCAGGAGTCGGGGAAGTCACTGCCGCGGACACGTTACTGGCGTCTGCATTGAAACGAGGCACTGGGTTACTCCTAGACGCCACACAGCCGTTTCCTCAAGCAGCCTGGGAGTCGTGCCCTCCCCTCTTGGGGTGCTTGCTATTGTCCACTGTTCTGTCCTGTGCCCTGCGAGCGTTTCTGTCTACATTTAGTCATTAGCGGTCACCGTGGGAATATGGATGATAAAGCAAGTACAAAAAGAAAGGACTGCAATCCTCCCAGGGTGGGTTTTACTGGCACAGTTGGGATTGCGATGTATGCAAACATTTCAATGCTGCTTTTTTTCCCCCTTAATATTTATTTTGGATACAGGGTCTTACTGAATAGCTCAGGCAGATTTCACACTTGGGGTCCATGTGCCTCTGCTTTCAAGTACCGAGGTTCAAGGTACACAGCACTGTGCCTTGCTCCCGTTAGCCATTTTTGTTTGTTTTTGAGACAGGCTCATGCTGTATAGTTGTAGCTGGGCTGCAGCTCACTATATAGACCATACTGGCTTTGAACTGATAGCGATCCTCCTGCCTTTGCCTCCCAGGTGCTAGGACTACAGGCATACTCCATGATGCCTGGCTTCATTAGGCGATTTTGTCTTACTTACTGTTCTGTTGCTATGATGAGACACGATAACCAAGGTACCTTGTAGAAGGAGACATTTATTTGAGGGTTTGCTTACAGTTCCAGAGGGTGAGTCTGTGACCATCATGGTAGGGAGCTTGGCAGAAGGTAGGCAGGCCTGGTGCTAGAGCAGTAGCTGAGAGCTTACATCTGAGCTACATGTTGGAGGCAGAGAGAGAGAGAGAGAGAGAGAGAGAGAGAGAGAGAGAGAGACAGACAGACAGACAGACTGGGCCTGGTGTGGGCTTTTGAAACCTCAAGCTCACCCCTGTGACACACTTCCAACAAGGCCACACCTCCTAACCCTTCCCAAACAATTCTAACTGGGGACCGAGTATTCAAATAGATGAGCCTATGAAGGTCATTGTCATTCAAACTAGATTATTTTTATTTTAAAAAGAGCAAATGTAATTTAAGGAAAAGTGAGGAAGAACTTCTGAGAGCGGGTTCTAAGGGAGAAGAAGAGCCCAGATGTTGTTGACAGTGATTTGGCCTGGCATGGTGGTGCCTGTAATCCTAGCACCAGAAGGCAGGTGTGCCCCTCCAGCTCTGTGTGGCACAGTATTCCCTGTCCCTTGCCAGCAGTGGAGTTATTAAAAAAAAAAAAAAAAAGCAAGCAAGCATGGGAGTGCTCGCCTGGAACCTTAGCACTTTGGAGGCTGGGAATTTGAGTGAATTTGAGCCGGCCCCGAGCTACCTAGTGAGTTTGAGGCAGGTCTGGGCACCTTTCTCAAATACAAAACAAAACAGAAAAGCCAAGCATTTCCCTGTCAGGGGTGAAAATCCTAATTGTTTCCCTTTTATTGCTGAGGTTGAACAGTTCCACTTCATGGACCATTTTCATTTTTGGCATGTTTGTGCCTTTTGTGATAGTCTTATATTCTGGGTTGTTAGGGATTCACATTGCTACCTGTCCTGTTGGCCACTGAGTTGTGGTACCCATGTTCTCTCTGTGGTAGCCTGTCTAGAGTTGGCTGTGGGCACAGGCTGGCTGCTTGGGGATCCTGAGTTGTGACTTAGCCCTAGGAGGGGGTGGACACAGGCTGTGGCTGAGCATGATAGCACCTTAGGGAATGAATAGTCTGTTATGGGTAAGAGAATTGTCGTCAGGCTCCTCTGCCCCCAGTTAGTCTGCATCTGTAGAGCCTGCAGATTCAGGAGCTCCACACTGAGGGATGAGTCACAGACATGGAGTGTGTCCTGTAACCTGTTTGGCTCTGTAATTAGAGCTGAAATGAATGTAGGGGCTATTTGATAAGTGGCCTTGTTCTGAATATGTAAAAATAGCAGAGAGCTGGTATTACAGCCCGGGAGTAGAACACCTCATCTCACATCTGTGACGGAGGACCTGGGTTTTACCTGCAGCACCAAAACAGGAAAATGGAGACAAACTCAACCACAACCCCTGCAACAACACAGAATGATGAGCTGCATATAACTTAAGAAGGTCCCTTCCCCCACACAGTCACTACTAGCTTCTGTAACAGCAGAGTTACAGTCCACACACTGTCTGTAAAGATCTTGCTGAATTCTGGGCAGGAATAACTGCCAGCACATTTGGTTTTCAAAGTGTAATTATAAGTGGAAACATTTACCTTTTCAGATATTTTCTTCTTGTATCTTGTTTGAAGTAACACCAGGCTGTTTCTTTGTCTTGGTTTGGTTTTTGATAGGTCCTTCAGTGGGCAAGAGGCCACATCAAGTATGGAGTTCTTCATATTCATGGCTTGTACACAGACCCCTGTGGGATGGTACTGGACCCATCGGGCTATAAAGATGTCACTCAAGATCCAGAAGTAATGGTATGCCTGTTTTCACTAAGCCTTGGGTGCCTGTCCTGGGGAATTTACGGTGGCAAGCAGCCGTCTGGCTGTAGTCTGAGTGTTTCCCAGGCATTCTGGTCGTCTGTTGACCCTCCCTCCACACGGCTGCTGGGGATAGGACCATGTTTTCCTGTTCTTAGCTATGTCTCTGTGCCCTGGTACGGGGCCTGCATTTTGAGTAGATGCTCAGGGCACACTTTCTGGAGGAGGAAGTGTGTGCTTCCTTAGAAAGTACAAACCCTGGAAGAAAAAAAAAAAAAGAAAGCACAAACCTCTCTCTTGGTGCCAGCACTAGCTCAACGACTTCCTTGCCAGGGACTTGGCAGGAGTCTTGCATGATGCTGGTAGCCTGTGGTCTTCCTCTGTCTTTCCCTCTTCTTCAGTTCTCTGTGTTTGCTCAGGTGTCTCCTGTCTGCAGTCCTCACCCTCCTTACATAGCAATCTCTTGAGCTTTCCGAACGTAGTTTTAAAATTCAGGCTAAGAATGGAGCTCTGGCTGAGCTCTTGCCTAGCACATGCCCTCGGTTCCATGCCAGCACGCACGGCAGACAAAACCAGTTAACACCTCATTTTCTGACAGCCTTTGTTCAGTTTTTAAGGGTCTCTCTACAGAGCCTTTGCTGTCCTGGAACTCACTATTGTAGTCCAGACTGGCCTTGAACTCACAGAGATCTGCCGCCTCTGCCTCCTGAGTGCTGGGACTAAACATATTTGCTACCATTCCCAGCTTTCTTAATTTCTTAAACAAAGATTGTGTGTGTGTGTGTGTGTGTGTGTGTGTGTACACATAGTGAGTGCAGGTGCCCGCAGAAGCAGAGGCATTGGATCCCTTGGAGCTGGAGTTACAGGTGGTTGAGCTACCTGATGTGAGTGCTAGGAACTGAACGGGGCCCTCCAGAAGAGCTCCCAGTGCTCCTTTTTAACCACCGAGCATCTTTCCAGCCCCCCACCCCAAGCCTGTCTTGATGTCCTCAGCAGATGTCCATGTGAAGTGTGTCATGTGAAAAGCCCTATCCTGACAATATGTTGCCAAGCTCCTCTGTCCTGGCCACCACCCTCCCCCATTTCTGAGATGGGGTCTCAGGTCATCTGTCTGGCTTCAAACTTGCTAAGTATCTTTGAACTCTTGGTCTGCCTGCTTCTGCCTCCCAAGTGCTGGAATTACAGGCATGTGCCACCATAGCAGGCTATCTAGAACTCTGACTGAGTCTGTGTGTTCACTCCTAGGATCAGGTACATGGTCCCCAGAGCTCTTCCCTGGACTCAACTCTGGACTCAGAGTTGATGCTGCTGAGCCCCTCATCATGAGAAAGTGCTGTCCTGGTGTTAGGCCTTGCTGAGAGGGCTTCCTGTTTGAATCAGTGACTACTGGTCCTCTGAGTGACCCTCAGAATCTGTGCTTGGCTTACTGCCTGTTCTCTTCACAGCTCTCTTGCCTTCACTCACCAATATTCATCTACCCCTATCCTGCTGTGGGATCCAATTCATCTAGCCATTCATTAGTTCCAGGGTGTTGTATGTATACAGCTTTGAACCAAGAAAAAATGTTTGATTCAGGGTCTTTTGACTATGTAGCCCCAGCTGGCCTGGTACTTGCTGTGTAGACCAGGCTGGCCTGGAACTCTCACACTGAGATCCATCTGCCTCTGCCCCACAGTGCTGGGATTAAAGGTATGTGCTACCACATCCAGCAGAACTGGGAACATTTTAATGTTCTTATTTTGTGTTTTAGTAATTGAAGATTGTACGTAAGTCTAGGAGTTGACTTGGGTGAGTTGATTTGGCAAGCCATAGGTGTCCCGTAGCCTGTCCTCATTGTGAGGTGCGTTTGTGCTGGGCAGGTTGGCCAGCACTCTGGCTCTGTTGGTTCTCCTCCTGTCCTAGCTGGGAGGTGGATCTGAGCCTAGCTGAACTCTAGTGGTACAGACCACTGCATGGGGTTGACCTAAGTATGTCAAGAGCTCATAGCCTTTCAGAGCTCCTCAGGGTGGCTCTTGGGAAGCCTGGTGGGTGCAGGATAGGATGTAAATGAACATAGAGGTGACTTTGTGTTAACTGTGAGCTCCTGCTGTCCTCACAGAGATGTCTCCTTTGTTTTTGGCTTTCCCCAGGAAGTCCTGCAAAACTTGTACCGAACCAAGTCCTTCCTCTTTGTGGGCTGTGGAGAGACCCTGCGCGACCAGATATTCCAAGCCCTCTTCTTGTACTCGGTGCCAAACAAGGTGGACTTAGAGCACTACATGGTAGTGCTCAAGGAGAACGAAGACCACTTCTTTAAACATCAAGCAGACATGCTTCTGCATGGAATTAAAGTGGTGTCCTATGGGGACTGTTTTGACCTTTTCCCAGGCTATGTGCAAGACCTAGCCACTCAGATCTGCAAACAGCGAAGTCCAGGTATGGAGTTCTGTCATTACTTCCCGAGCATGATTTGTGGCTTCTTCCTTCAGCTGTTTCTCCTTTCAGCCGATAAGACTTACCAATTACCAATAATTAGTTATTTTTAATGCCTCTAAATTTCAAAGTAGAAAATGGGGTGATTGTATAATAGTGACAATCTGTAAGTAGAACTTGAGATTTCTGCCCACAAATGTGGGACACACTGATTCATATTTCAGGCCAGTTCTGTTGGTTGTAATACTTAAACCTTAATTATGTGAATATCATATACATACCTTCATCCTTCACTACATTGGAAAAGCTGAACCTTGAAAAGCACAGAAAACACAAAGCTTCAGGTAGCTTTGATCCCCCCACCCTCTCCCCCATCTCATTGGTGCTTTGGCCTTTCTAGGGAATCACAGCTCTGCCAGTTTAAACCACGACCGTGGGAAATACTGATTCACTTTTATACCAGGGAATTAAGGGCTTTGAGTTCATTGTCATAAAACATGGATGATGGCAAGCATGGAAAGTTCTGTATTGCCTGACCTTTCATGGTAACAGGAACCCAGAGGCTCACCATGTGGTGGAATGAGGCTAGCGGAGACCAGCAATGGACAGCTGCACACAGTACAGCCGCCATGAGTCTGTGCCACTGGTGTTCTAGTGGCTAAATTAGGAGGAGGTGTACAATTAGGGTAGTTGTCAGTTCTTACTGGGAATGGGAACAGAGAATTCAAGTTGTAGGGCAGGGTCCTGCACAACTACAAATTTTACATTTTTGCCATTATGATTTTGTTTATTTTGAGACAGGGTCTCACTATTTTCCTCTGGCTGTCCTGGAACTCACTATGTAGATCAGGCTGTCCCAGAACTCATAGAGATCTGCCTGCCTCTGCCTCCCATATGCTGGGATTAAAGGTGTGCGCCATTATTTTTTAGTATCAATACCTTTTGCTACTTAGATGTTTAGAGTTGATAGCAGCTGGGGGAGGGTGAGTTTTGCCCAGTGTATGCCAGAACTTGGGAGCTGGGATTTGATCCTGCACCAACAGAGACAAAAATGTCTTGGTACCAGCTGTGTGCATGGATCTTCAGAGACCTCCCTCATCCTGCCCATCTCTGTCCTGCCCACCAACTCTTGAGACTCCCTAGCCCTAACTCCCTAGAAGGCAGCACCCAGCCATTGAGCATGGTGTCTACAGTAAGCAGGTGAATTGCTTCCCACCCCCATTGAAGCTCCTTTTCCAGGACCTGGCAGCTGAACAGACTCAGTGAGTGGCTAGAGGAGTAAAAGGTCACTGAGGTTTTCATCTGTGCCACCTGTCACAAAGGACATTTGTATTTGTGTTCTCTCCTGATGGATGAGGATGCCTACCGACAGGGAAAGTGGCATTAGCTGTTTGGGTACCGTGTCTCACTCCATGTGCCTGCCTGCCAGCTCCAGAAGCGTCACATGGCCATGCAGTGAGTTCTTGCAGCCGTCCTGCCAGGTGAAGAAGAGGGCGACACAGGCAGGGCTCCATGGTTGGCATGTGATGCAGTTGGCACAGAAGCCTGTCTCAAGCAGTGGACGACCTTGGGGTAGCCTTTGCCTGATGAAGAGTACTCCATGTCTTGGCTTTGCTGACTGTTTCCTCTCTTCCCAGATGCTGAGCGAGTGGACAGCACCACCTTACTGGGTAAAGCAGATCTTTACTTTTGCTCCCCTGACTTTCGCTTCCATATTCTACTACTCATCACCATTGGTGATGTCATGAAAGTGTCCCTTCCATTCAATAAGTTCTTATCAAGTAGCAAGATAGATGGCAATGCCTTCAGATGGTCCCTGCCACTATAAAGGCACAGAAGTCCATCCTCTTGAAGCAAAGCTGACATTGTAGCTTTACCCCCTTGAGCCTGTGATTGACAGCCCTAGCTGATTTCTAAGAGACCTTCAAGGCATCTCTCCTGTTATCTTGGTACAAAAGCATGGGGCTTGCTTTTTGGTGCTAATCTTAATTGGCAGCCACACCTTCCTTAATCCTAACTTCGAATGTCTTACTTTTCTGGCCGAACTCTAAGGTTTTCCAATTCTTCTCTGCTTTTTGCTTTTAACTCTCACTGTGTGAAGCTGGCTAAAAAGCAGCTAGTAATACCCATGCCACAGCCCGAATACTATGCAGCCTTGCAGTTTCCTTCACCGGATTATTTAGTCTATCATTTTTAAATTCAGCCTCCCACAAAGTCTCAGGGCATGGACAAAATGTAGACTTTTAATTCACTAATTAACTAATTAATAATGTTTTCTAGAATGCGAAATGAATGGCCTCTAGTCCAAACCCCTAGAGTCCTCATTTTCCCCTGAGCCTATGAACAGTCCTTACTGTTGTGTTTGAATGAGCATCCTGGGCCTCTAAACACTGAGCATTTATTTCTAAGCTTTTCCTAACATGTTTCTCTAAACTTGTAAATCACTCCTGCATATTGGTTTAAAGGCTTCTGGTGCACATGCTCAGATAGAGCCATGGCCTCACCTGTTAGCACCAGTTCCCTAACGGACTTTCTGTGACAAAATTCTGGAGAAAAGCAACTTAAAATATACTTGGCTCTCAGGCTTGAGTCCTTGGTCACTTGGCTCCATTGTTTCTGGACCTGTGACTAGAGAGAGACGTGGCAGAAGAAAGCTGCTCACCTCAGGGTAGCAGGAGAGGGAAGCAGAGTGAGTGCAAGAGACAAGGTCATGCCCCAGTGACTGAACTTCCAGCCAGGCTTCTACCTCCTGCAATGTTGTTGATTGGGTCAGAGACCTCGGGATCTAGTCACTACCCCAACAGCCTCACTTGGGGGTTCTGTGTTGGGGACCAAGCCTAAACCATGGGGTTTGAGGGATACTTCATATCTACACCATAAAAAGTAGGCAAACTATTTCCATTTATGGGCAATTTCAAGGCTATGCAAGGATGACAAGTGAATTTCCAGAACACCCCAACTGTTACCCTCATGCTGCCCTTTTTCCTCCTGGACTATTTAATGTAAATTGTTTTTTATAAATTTCTTAATTTTTTTTAATACAAAAAATTTTTTTAAGGCAATGCATGTCAGGATTGTGCGAAGAGGAAGTTGGAAGAAAATGGAATTGAAATTACAAAAAAAGTCCGACGGTCAGACACTGGTAGGTATTATTTGTTTTGTGGGACCCATCTTAGATCCATAGTTTCTGTAGTTAGTGCTTTGCTAACACTCCTGGTTTGCAGGGAGGAGTAGCACACACCATGTCAGAGTCACACAGACCTTTCACACTACTCATCAGAGGCACTGTTGTTTTCCCAAGTGATGGAGCATCGGCTCAGTTGAGCGTTCATGAGGAAAAGACACCGTTTTCATACCAAGTCAGCAGACAGAACATTTTGGGAATATTCCCCCACCAGCCAGAGTGCCCACATTAGTCTCTAAAGAAACCACTTCAGACTCTTGCTTTTTGTTATCTCTACCACAGAGGTGCTTGTAAACTGTCAACTGCTCATCTCAGTAGACTCCATTGATAGGAGGCAAGGTGACCTGGCTGACTGCTCATGTCCCGTGGCCTCCTTTACTTCCCTTCTCCAGGTGTTTCTAGTTACTCTAGTTACTAGTACTGGGTTTGAGTTGGGGTTGAGTCTGTTGATTAGGTTCTGAAAGGCTCTCCCTTATCTCCCTTCTCCATCTCACTCCCCCAGCTCCAGCTCTTAACACTGCCAATGTCAAGCACCTAGACACAGGATAAAAAGGAAGCAAAGCCTCTACTCTGGATTCTAAAAGGTGGAAAAAGAAAAGCACTTCCTTTATTAAAGGCATCTGTAGTCTTTCCTTTCGGCTTGTTTGCAGTGTTAGTGGGCCGAGGCTGTGACTTTAGTTGTAGGATGTGTGCTCACTATCAGTTACATGTTTATTTTCTGAGCACTCCTTTCTTCCACTTTGGATTGTCTCTCGCATTGGCAATTATTTCTTCTTTGAATCTTCTCTTTTCCTCTCATGTTGGGAATCATGCTACTTGGAGTCTCTTGGATTGGTTCCACTGTCTTTTATGTTTCCTTTAATGCTTGTTTTGTATTTGTTTTTTGAGGCAGGGTTTCTCTGTGTCACTTCTGTAGACCAGGCTGGCCTTGAACTCACAGAGATCTGCCTGCCTCTGCCTCCTGAGTGCTGTGTGCCATCACCGTCCGGCCCTTTAGTGCTTAATTTTCATTTTCAATTTCTATTAAAACACTTTGAGAAATTCTCAAAATTATATTTTAGTCCTTAGGTTAAAATGTTAGTTATTTTTGAGTGCCTGGAGCTGGGGATATAAAGCAGAGGCTTATGCATGCCAGGCACAGTGAGCTACGTCTCCAGCATCTAAATTTTTGTTTGTTGATGGAGATCTCACTGTGTATCCATGGCTGGCCTGGAACTCACCATGTATAATCCGGCTGACCTCAAACTTAAAATGCCCAACTTAAAATTCTTACTTTAATAGTAAGAATAGGTTTCTGAGATTGTTCTCTTATTGTTCCTATCATCTGTTGTATAGTGCTGTGATAAGTCTTTTCAAATCTTTGGAGACCAGAGTCTGCTCTGATTATCTGTTACCACCTCAATCCTGAAGCTTTTTTGGATAGATTTCTGATTATAGGCATTTTCCTACTAGAAGAAAAATCTCAGGCTTTACCATCATGGAATACATCTCTAATCACTTGTAGCATATATGAAATTGAGGCAGGAGTATCATGAGATTGAGGTTGGTTTGGACCATATAAGAGCCCTTGTCTCCAGAACAACCGAGAGGAGAGGCAAGAAGAAAAGGGAGGGCAGGGGAGAGAGAGAATAAGTATATACACCCAAACACTACTCTTAAATACTTATGTAACTCTTCTCTGATAATTTTCCAGAGTTTTGGAATATTTAGCATACTGATGACCTACAAATATTTAAAGTTAACTCCTCAGTGGGTGTCTAATCAGTACTATGACAGAGCTTGAGCATTCCTAATGTGAACTCCTCCCAAATTGAAACTTTTTGGTTCTTAAACATTTTAGATTTGAGAGAGAGATGGCTTAGTGGTTAAGAGTGTTTGCTATTCTTGCAGAGGACCCTGAGTTTAATTCTCAGTATCCATGTGGCTCACAACCACCTGTAACTCTAGCTCCAAGGGATTTGACACCTTCTTTTGACCTCTGCAGGCATTCTCTCTCTCCCTCTCTCCCTCTCTCCCTCTCTCTCTCTCTCTCTCTCACACACACACACACACACACACACACAGAAATAAATAAATAAATAAATAAATATATATATAATTTAAAATTACAGATTTGGAAGCATTTTAAATTTCCAATTAGAGCTATCCAATCCCTTAAATTCTGTGCAAAATTCCTAAGTCCCCAAAACTTACAAGTCTGTCCCCAAACATTTTGAATAAGGTATACTAGTATATTTTGGATAAGATATATATATATACTATACGTTCCAAGGACATGAGTTGCTGAAGTCATCTGTTTTTGAGTCACACTGAACACAGATCACCTAGTCAAATGAAACAAGGCCATTTTAAATATTATCTGCAGAGTGAATTAGTCACACTGGGATTGGATTGGTGGCAGGACACCAGAGGCTGTGAAGGCTCACTTTCTAGAGGTGTCCCAAGAGAAGTGAGTAGAGATGCTGGGACAATGGTTGGGAACAGCTGCTGGAGACTGCATGCTTCTTTCAGATTTTGTGTAACTTTAGTGTGTTTGGTAATTGTATCTTTAACGGGAAAATTCAGTTTTGGTTGTGTATAGACAAAATTCTTTGGCACCTTTCCTTTGGCTTGTATTTTTAGTTGGCAAGGACATCTATAACTAAAATGGTACAGACTAGTTCCTTAATTGCTGCCTCTGGGCAGGTGTTTCTTTTCTGTTGGTCTCCTTCATGTTCCTGGTTTTCCTCACATCTAGGCGTCCTCCACCGTCTGCTGATGTAAGGTTCCAGTGATTGTCAGTACAGAGTTGTGGGTTTTGGTTTTGCTGTTTCCCTGCTGTCACCTGTATACATGTAGGCTTGACGTGTTCATGATCTCTCTGAATGCTGTTTGTTCAGATGCCAGGCTACTGTCTGGTAAACAATGCCATAGAGCCAGGGATCCTCTTTGACATCCCTGAGCAACTGTCTCAGCCTTGCTCTCCCAGGCAGTCATACTTAACAAAATGCCTCTGGTCTCTGTTTTTGTTGTTGTTTGGTTGGTTTTGTTTTGAGATAGGGTTTCTCTCTGTAGCTTTGACCTCTGTTCTGATGTGCAGAAAGCCTTAGCCTGTTCTGCATATGGATGAAAAAGGTCAAGGGCAAACCTTCTTAGTCCTGCTGTCCACACCTGCAGCCTGAAGCTCCCCAAAGAAATGAAGTTTCTACCTGTGTTGCTGCCACAGGAATCTTAGAAGTTCTTATTAATAAAATCAAACCTGAGGCCAGTTATTGGGGTGAATGCTGGAAGGTCAGAGAAGTGGAACAAGCCACAGCTAACCTCACCTGGCCAACTTCTCAGCTGGTCTTGTTTCCTCAGACTGGAAGCTTCTGTGTCCTCATCCCAATGGCTCTCAGCTGAACTGCTGCTTGAAAGCCTGAAGCTTAACCAGCTAAAAGCTTAACCAGCCAAATACTTCTAGTTTCTGGTCCTCATGCCTTATATACCTTTCTGCCTTCTACCACCACTCCCTGGGATTAAAGGCTGCTTTCTGGGATTAAAGGCGTGAGTCACCATGCCTGGCTGTTTCCTTGAACAGATTTATTTCTGCCTCTGGAATGCTAGAATTAAAGGCATGTGCTACCACTGCCTATCCTAAGTATCTATGGCTTTTCTGTTCTCTGACCCCAGATGAGTTTATTAGGGTACACAGTATTTTGGGGAAGACAATACCACCACATGTTGCAGTATTGTGTGTGCATCCTGAGCCTTCATTTCTTTCTTTTCTTTTCTTTTTTTTTTTAATTTTTATTTTGCAATACAATTCAGTTCTACATATCAGCCACAGATTCCCTTGTTCTCCCCCCTCCTCCCCCCTCTCCTTCCCCCCAGCCCGCCCCCCATTCCAATCTCCTCCAGGGCAAAGCCTTCCCCACAGACTGAGATCAACCTGGTGGACTCAGTCCAGGTAGGTCCAGTCCCCTCCTCCCAGGCTGAGCCAAGGGACCCTGCATAGGCCCCAGGTTTCAAACAGCCGACTCATGCAATGAACACAGGACCTGGTCCCACTGCCTGGATGCCTCCCAAACAGATCAGGCCAATCAACTGTCTCACCCACTCAGAGGGCCTGATCCAGTTGGTGACCCCTCAGCCATTGGTTCATATTTCATGTGTTTCCGTTTGTTTGGCTATTTGTCTCTGTGCTTTATCCGACCTTGGTCTCAACAATTCTCGCTCATATAAACCCTCCTCATTCTCGCTAATTGGACTCCCAGAGATCCACCTGGGGCCTAGTCATGGATCTCTGCATCCAGATCCCTCAGTAGTTGGATGAGGTTTCTAGCACGACAATTAGGGTGTTTGGCCATCCCATCACCAGAGTAGGTCAGTTCGGACTGTCACTCTTTTATTTTTTTTTGATACAGGGTTTCTCTGTGTAACAGCCCTGGCTGTCCTGGAATTAGCTCTGTAGACCAGGCTGGCCTTGAATTTAGAGATCTGCTGACTCTGCCTCCCACGTGCTGGGATTAAAGGCATGCGCCACTACCAGCACCAGCACCAGCACCAGCACCAGCACCAGCACCGAGCCTGAGCCTTCATTCTTATCCATACTTAAAATAGGCTTTTACTGCATGTGTGCTGAAATTGCTGTCTTGATTCTACCAGAAAACCGCATGGGGAGAGATTATCCATAGGTCTTTACATGCCTACATTGTACCTGGCCCTTGGTAGTATATAGCTCTGAAAGGCCATTTCTAGACAGTGGCTACTGTTCCTGTTATGGAAGGTTTTTAAAATTTTCAGCATGTGACTTAGCTGGTGAAACAGAAATCCTAATAGAATTTTTAGTGAACTGAAACACTTTGGTATTTCTTTTGCTTAAACAGATGATGCTGGAGGGTCTTGAAGATTTTAAAACTTGAACCTTGAAAACCAGCCTTCTGTAACCACAGTGCCATGCCCAAGTAATGAGGAATGTACAGAGGACTCCATATGGATCTCAGTAGAGAACTGTTACACACCCCAGAAGAGCCATGTGGGTGTGTGGCCTTCGTGGTTGAATGACAGAGCTCCACTATGTGCTTAGCTGCTCAGGAGGTGACATGGACACACTTCAGGTATACTCTGTAAGGACTAATGGACAGCTACCTCAGGGACCAAATTGGGAGGTGGGAGGTAGGATGTACCTGGCATTGTTCCCTTTTCCCATTTGACATGTTTTCTTATGTCAGGGTGTTATTTTTCCTGATACATGGAGGAGAGTGAAGACTGTCCAAGCAACAGTAGTTGCCAAAGAGAAAATAAGACATAAACATTTATATTTTATACCTTTATGTAGAAACATCTTTTACAGTAGAAAGTTTTTTAAAGATGTGTTGGTTTCATTGTTAAATAGTAAAGAATGAGTGGATAGTAGAGGCGTTGAACCCACTAGTGAAAATGGTTGTTTTTAAAGGGATAACTAGATCAGTTGGGTTTTTTTGGAATTGTGACATTTCAGTAATTTCTGTTCCAAAGAAATGGTAGACTGCCTGGTAGGAAGTGTTAAGTCCAGAGTCCGAAGACCTCTTTCAAAGTCTTTAGTGCTGTCTAGATCCACTTTGTGACTTAGAAGTTCGAAAGTCAAAGGGAAGCACAAGACCAAGCTTTACACTTTCAGATCTTAAGTTCTAAGCTTTCCAAGTCTTATTTCTCTAGGATAAGGCCCATCTTTTCTGTTCTCTCTTCCCATGGTTCATATTAAGATTTACACTGAGTGGGGTAGGCAAGTCTTTGAAAGGGCTTGCCACATTTGAACTACATTCAAGGTTTACTTCTGGCAAACACCCATGCTCAGAGCACTGCACATGGCGAGTTCCTCTGAGAGGGACTATGGCAAAGGCTCACGTTATGCAGAGTGGTCCTGAAAGGAAGACTTCTTAGAAAAAGGTCCTGCATGGCTCATTTGAGGCTACTAATCTTTGATATGTCAAGCTCTTTACTATCTTGCCAAGCCCTGCCTATGACATTGCATGGATGGCACTGTAGCTCCCAAGGGAACAGGGATAATTAAGAACAGGAAACATAGGTTGAGACAGGGAATGAGGGAGAAGCCAGAAAAGGCTAAAGACCTACCCCTCCCTTTTTAAGTGTGGAAAATAAATCTTTTATGTCACTGGTTATAAATAAAATTTTAAAGTCAACCCTGTGTGCTCAAATTTTCTTTAATTATGGTAAGAGGTAATATACTATGAGAATGTTTAGCCACTGAACTGTGAAACCAAGCAAATGATTACTTTTGAATATGTCTAATTAAGAAAATACATGGATTTTTGAAAATTGGTTTTAGGGGCTAGAGAAATGGCTTAGCAGTTAAGAGCACATACTGCTCTTGTAGAGGACCAAGTTTGGTTTCCAGCATCCACATCAGGTGGCTCCCAACCACCCAGGGAATCTAATGTCCTCTTGTGGACTCTGTGGGCACCTGCACTCATATGCATAGACCCTCAACAGAAAGAGATTATTATTATATTGAGATAGGATCTTACCTTGTAGGCTAGGCTGACTTCCAACTCATGGCAGTCCTGCTCATCCTGTTAAATGTGATTACAGGTTCAGCAGTGAGGCTTTTTCTTTTTTAAACACATTTACAAAGTGCAAGTGCTATCAGGGATAGATAGGTTAAATATTAAAGTTGATCCAATACATTGTTTATATTTACGTATTACTGTATACAAATTACATATAATTATATACAAAATTATATTCTGGCTATAAAAGCAGAATACAAACTGCAAACCAAATCAGAGCCCATCAGAAGCTTTAGTGTCACACCTTTGAAGGATCTGAGTTTTCTTGCTATAATGAACTAATATAGCTACATTCAGTCTTTTTGTTATGGTGTGTTTTGAATGTTCTTTTATTCCAATATGATTCATGTATTAGAAGGAAACAGTCTAGGCACAGGGTGTTTGCTTTTCACTTTATTAGTGAGAAACACAAAGTTAGCTGACAAACTCCGGCCCTCTCTGGTAGTTACTTACCAGAGCTTAAGAGTCAAGTATTTCATATGAACCACCTGAGAACCTCGTTATAGCCTCACTAAAGCTGGAAGCTGGATCTTCGAGAAGTCTGCTGATCCTGTCCTAACTGGGTACTGCAGATCACATCCAGTTCCTTGGAGCTGAGAGAATACCCTGAAATCTTCACTCTGGAGCTCCCTAAAGCTCAGAGGCTTTTTACCTCCCATGTGCACCATGAGCCTCCTTCCACAGTAGACTGAGCTTTAGACAGCCCTCTTAATACCCACTTTTCCCATAAGTTAAAATCAGGGCTATTTCAGGGCAAATGGACTATTAATTGTAGCATTTATGTATTTCATAACCACTTAATATACAGAAAAGCTATCTTTGCTTTTCTGGGGGGGTGTATAGTTCAATGACCTTATTACATTTTATTTTTTGTGTGTTTGTGTCTGTGTGTATATGTGTGGTGGAACTAAATCTTGTGACTTAGTCCACTAAGTAGGCACAGAGCATGTTCTGTGTACAAGAAACAAGTTCTATTCAGAAGTGACCATTGGACTTCAGCAATTGGACCAAATTAGACTTCCATGAAGATCTGCAGACAGTCCTGTTCTCTTTGAAACAGGAACAAACACTGCTGAAAACTGTCCACATTCCTTTCTCCATGCAGTAGCATTTACGTTAAGTCGCTGTTACTAGGCAACACCTTATAGTTCTGTACATCCTTAAACTAGATTTAGAAAAATTAGGATTGTACTAAAGCAGATGACTCAGTTTCACCATCAAAAGTTTTCTGCTTTTAAAACTTGTGAGATTACTTTACCTGTTTTCAGTACTGACACACACTCCCTCTGAAATAATTTCCCATATATCAAGGCTGGGGAGGTACTCAATGGTAGAACACTTACACAAGGGTCTGGGTTCCATCTCCAGGACCACAAAAATAAAAACCTCTAACCAGCTGTTTCCTTTAAAGATAATGCAAGGCAAGACCAGAGTAAAGATGCTGCAGAATTCAAAATTTTATAACCAATTTATTTCAAAACAGAAGTTCTTAAAAAACAAAAAACAAAAGAAAAGCACACACTTCATTCATTGCTGTCATAGGAAACCTCCATTGGAATGGGGCTGAGCACCCCTTAACTGGAGTGGGCTGTAACTGTATTATTAAAACTGTAGCAATTTTTTCCATGACACATGGGACTAAACAGAGACTGACCTAACCTCCACAGGGTCAGGGTACAGGCATTCTCATTTCTAACGAGACTGAGGGGACTGTGGGGACTGGGATGCTCGTGATGCTCTGGGCTTCCGGTGTCTCCTGCTGCCTTCTTGGTCTTCAGTGTCTGGATACTTGGAGAGATCCAGAGTCAACACGTGGCTGAACATGCATTCATCGTGCTGAAATGGAGGGAGGCCAGTTTTAGCTCTCCTGCTGACAGGAGAGCTATTTTTCAAAGTGAGGTAGGTCACTAATCTTGACTTGCATTTAAAAGGGATTAATTATCCTGGTTTTTTTATTTTGTTTTTTTGTGTGAGGTTCTTTTTTTTTTTGTTGTTGTTTGTTTGTTTTTTTGTTTTTTGGAGACAGGGTTTCTTATGTATGCCTGGCTGTCCTGGAACTCACTATGTAGACCAAGCTGTCCTGAAATTTAAAGAAATCTGTCTGCTTCTGGCTCATAGGTGCTGGGATTAAAGGCATGCACTACCACACCTGGTTCAGTAAATTAATTTTTATCTTAACTTAAAGGGAAGTTGCCTAAAAACTGAAGGTCTTGAATTGTTCCTCTACTCCCTTGGCTCATGTCTTTATTTATTTAAAGATTTTATTTTGTGTATGTGTGTGTGCCTGCAGGGTACAGGTGAGGAGGTTAAAGGACAACTTTCAGGGCTCAGTTCTCTCCAGAGTCTGGGGGATGGAGCTTATGTTGTCAAGCTTGGCAGCTGGTGCCTTTACCAGCTAAGCCATCTCAATGGCCTTAGCTCAGTTTTTGACCTAAGTATTTGTTTGAATGGCTTTAAGACAGGTGTTTTTGAAATTGTAAAAGTTCTTGTCCCCTTGGAGTGCTGAGTGAACTTGTTTTTGGATATAGTACATGTTTCCATAAAATATTCACAAGTTAGAAAGGAGAAGCACAGTATTAACAGTCTGTTCTATGTTACTATGTACTAATGTTTTTCAAAACACAACTATCACACTACCCTGCTGTTTAAAGATTTTTTTTTTACTGCACATACTTACTCTTTGTGTGTGGAAGGGATGAGTTAGTTTTCTCCCTCTATCACATGGGTCTGGAGGATCAAACTCAGGTCAACAGGCTTGGTAGCAAGTGCCCGAACCTGCTGAGCCATCTGCTGGGCCATGAACTACAGTTTTAATTTTCTTCGTTCTCTTAAAATGTCTTAAATCTACTCTTTAAAAATCATTTGGTGGGCTGGAGAGATGGCTCAGAGGTTAAGAGCACTGCCTGCTCTTCCAGAGGTCCTGAGTTCAATTCCCAGCAGCTACATAGTGGCTCAAAACCATCTGTAATGAGATCTGGTGTCCTCTTCTGGCATGGAGGTGTATATGCAAGCAGAACACTATACAATAAATAAATCTTTAAAAAAAAAAAACATCATGCCAGGCAGTGGTGGTGCACACCTTTAATCCCAGCACTCAGGAGGCAGAGGAAGGTGGATCTCTGTGAGTTCGAGGCCAGCCTGGTCTACAAAGCGAGTTCTAGGACAGGCTCCAAGATACACAGAGAAACCATGTCTCAAAAAACCAAAAATAAAGTAATAATTTGGTTTGTATTGACCCACTGTAGAAAGCCAATAGCATCTGCAAGCTCCTGGACACTATGGAGGTGGAAGGGAATCCCAAGGTTAGCAGGGTCAAAGGAGTTTATGGGGCCTGTCCTTGCCCCGTGTTTCTTACCTCTGGGTAGATGCCTATCAGTGCATCAGCTCTGGAGTAGAACTCCTCTTTCAGGGAAATGATTATCATCTGAAACTGTTCCTGACTCTGCTCTTTGATGTAACTTGAAACCTGGGAGGAAATAAAAAGCACACATTTCACCAGCAAGGCAAGGCCTCCTTTGGGCTCTGGAAACAATGGTTCTCTTTGTTTTTAGTTTTTAAAATTACATTTGAGTTGATAACTCAAAGCTTAAAGATTGGGAAAATGAGCCAGGCGGTGGTGGCTTATGCCTTTAATCCCAGCATTCGGGAGGCAGAGGCAAGTGGATCTCTGTGAGTTCGAGGCCAACCTGGGCTACAAAGTGAGTACCAGGAAAGGCACAAAGCTACACAAAGAAACCCTGTCTCGGAAAACCAAAAAAAAAAAAAAAAAAAAAAAAGGGATTGGGAAAGTGTAGTATATGATTTTGTAATCAAGTCTTGGTTAAAGATGAATTCTAACTCCTTCGGGAAGCTCAATTCAAATATATGTAAGTTAAATAACTGGGGTGTGGTGGTGCACACCTGTAATTTGAGAAGCAAAGGGTCTGAGGGAGGTCCTAGAATCCTTAAGGGCATGCCTGAAATCATCCTTCCACTAAGGCCCTGCCCTCTTAAGAGCTTCCTTTATGAAGCTCAATTGAAGAAAATCCCTTCCCAGTGCCATAGCCTTTATGTGGGGGCATTTTATATACAGACCATCGCATCACATCTCTAGTCCAAGACTTCCATTCCTGCATCATGGTTACTGCCATGGCCTCTAAAACCAGAGTCCCTTCTGTGAATGTTTTATTTTTTTAAGCCTATCTCATTAATTCACTGTAGACAGTACTTCAGAAGCGCAGTTATCCTGAATTCAGAGCATTTAGGACCAGTGTACTCTGACCCAGACCAATCTTAGGGACTTGGCAAGTTTTGAACTTTTGAATGTTTTGAGTGGTATGTTGTGATATTTTATCTGTGTACCCCAATAAAGCTTATCTGAGGATCAGAGGAAAAAGCCAGCCACTATATTTAAGTCAGGCAATGGTAGCACATGCCTTTAATCCTAGCATTTGGGAGGCAGAGATCCATCCGGATCTCTGAGAGTTCAAGGCCACGCTGGGAACAGAGCCAGGCATGGTGGCACATGCCTTTAATCCCAGCACTAACCATGGAGGTCTGGAGGTCTGTACAGACAGACAGGAAGTGATAGAGCTGGGCAGAAAGAGCAAGTGATATAGCTGGGTGGAGAGAGGAAGTAAGGGCAGGGAAAGAAAGGCATATAGGCGTGGGTATACAAGAAGTAGTCTCTTTGGAGGCTGAGGAGTCAGTAAGGTGAGGTTGGCTGTGGCTTGTCCTATTCATTTGATCTCTCAGTTTTTATCCCAATATCTGGCTCTGTTTTTTTTTTTTTTTTTTTTTTTTTAAATAAGACTGTTTAGCAATTCGTCTTACAGTTTGTTCATTTTGTCATTTTATTTTGTTTGTCAAGCAAACCATCAAACCGCCTAGTCTTCCTCCATGGTTTCTTGAAGCTTATGCTTGAGTCTTTGTCCTGACTTCCTCAATGATGGACTGTGACGTAAAGTATAATCCAAATAAGCCCTTTCTCCACTAAGTTGTTCTTGGCCGTGGTTTTGTCACAGCAACAGAATAAAACTACAACAAAAATGTTCTATTAGAAATTGAAAGCAGGCTGGAGAGTGGTGGCGCATACCTTTAATCCTAGCACTTGGGAGGCAGAGGCAGAGGCATAGGCAGGTGGATCTCTGTGAGTTCAAGGACAAAGCAAGTTCCAGGACAGCAAGGACCATTACACAGAGAAACCCTGACTCAAAAAAATAGGGGGAAAAAAAAAAGGAAATTGAAAGCAGAAGCCCAAGGTGGAGGTGGGGGTGGTGCATACCTTTAATCCCAGCACTCTAGGAGGCAGAGGCAGGAGGATCTCTGAGTTGGAGGCCAGCCTGGTCTTCAGAGCAAGTCCCAGGACAGCCAAGGCTACACAGAGAAACACTATCTTGAAAAACAAAAGGGGGTGGGGAATTGAAAGCAGAAAAAAAACTTACTTTGCCAATGTTAGTATTGTCCAGGGCTGCATCTACTTCGTCTAATACAAAGAATGGAGCAGGCCGAAAACTAGAAAAAAAATTATATGCACATGAGTAACAACTTACTTGTTTTATGAAGAATCAGAGGCAAGAAGTAATAGTACTTAGGGTATACAAAACCTTTCAGAAATTCTGAGACTTCTAGTGCCACCATACCCAGCTCCCACACTTTTCAGTGACAGCTCTGAGCTCTCTTCTCACATGTCTGCATACTGGATTCCATATGAGTATTCAGCCATCATCTCCCCTCCCCTCTACCTGTTCTCCTCCTGTGGCAGTTAGTGGCAGCAATTATTATAGTTACTTAGGCCAAACCCATGGAGTCATGACTGACACCTTCACATTCCATTCCTGTCTGTTAGCACCCTCTATCTCTCATACTATCCTAAGCCACTACTACCTTTCCCCTTGCTTGTTACAACAGCATCCTAACCCTGTGCCTATCACTGCCACATAAAGTATCCTCTACACATGCTAAGCCCACTTTGGACTTACGGTCTTTGCATTTGCTATTCTTTATTATATCCAGAACATTCTTGCCTTAGCTATCCACACAACTTGTTTCCTTAATTCTTACCCAGTCTAATCTAATCTAATCTAATCTAATCTAATCTTCTTACTGTTGTAAAGTGCTTCAGGGCCACCCATATCTCCATTCCTTTATTTTTTTCTTCATGGGATTTGTCATTTTCAAATATTCTCTATATTAGGGAAATAGTTTACAAATATACTTCACTATCTCCTCCTGAAAACAATTTTTCTTTTTACAACAAATGTGATTTGTAACACCCCACAATGGTTTTATACATGAGCCTAAGATCTCATACATGGGAGGCATGTACTCTATTGCTGAGCTATAGCTCCAGCAAAAATGAAGTTATTTGTTTTGTTTTTCCTCTCTCTTAACCCTGGCTGTTCTGGAACTCATTTTGTAGACCAGGCTGGCCTCAAACTCACAGAGATCCACCTGCTCCTGCCTCCTCAGTGCTGGGATTAAAGACGTGTACTGTTGGGCAAAATGAAGTATTTTTAAGGAAGATACTTTGTTTTGTTCACAGGAGTCTCCACAGAGCCTGCAACAGTACTTGAAAGTGTGAATATTTAGTAGAGTGAAGGGGTAGGGTGCTACCTAGTGAGAATCTCACTCTGCTGTGATCCTGCGTCTGGAGTCCCTCCCCAGCTGACCAGGGTTTGTCTCTGTACCTCTCCTGTGGGGGCCTGTCCCAGTCCTTTCTTGAGACCAGAAGTCAGATTCCTGTGATCTTTCTTAGTGATGGGAAGAGGCAGTGCTCACACTGCTGCCACCTGCTGTGAATGCTGAAGGCTGTGGTTTGTCTCAATTTTACCCAACTTTTGTTTCCTGATTTATGTTTCAAGAGAAACGGTACAACCATCATCAGTGGAAATGAGGATATTAAGCCCCCCACTCCCTTTTTTAAGGGAACAAATACTTTGCTTTCATTATACAGCAGAGCTCTGAGTATGGCCTAGGAAAATAATATGTAAATTAGGTCATTGCTTAATGTTCATTTTTGGCAATCTTGATATCCTATGTGGATTATCTAAACACTTTCCTTTTAAAAATAAAGCCAGTACTATTGACAACATTTGTCAAAGACTGTACTTGTAGATTCTCTAACTTGATATAGACCTAAAACAAACTTCAATTTATGACTGAAAAAATAGCTTTGCTAAATATTATTGAAGAAAATAATTATAGCTTTTCTGTAGAAAGATGCACTTGGTAACTTGATGTAGCCTTACCTGTGTACAGCAAACAGAAGAGCCAAAGCAGCCACACACTTTTCTCCCCCTGACAAATTGTCCATAGGCATGAATCGTTTGCCTGGAGCCACACAATTATAGCTAATTCCATCTAAATAAGGTTCTTCAGGGTTCTCTGGGCTAAGAAATGCCTGAAACACATTTATTTAGCCATATTAGAAAAGTAGTCAATATATTTCAAGTTGAGTGGCAACATATTTAAATGAAAAAAAATTCTTTCTCTTGGTTAGGTTTTCTTCAATTTTGATGTAAATGCCTGTAAATACATTTAATTCTAGATTTAACCACAGACATGAGTTATCTGGGATGAGGGAAAGAGAATGTTCAGTGTATCCAAGGCCCAGGTCTTTCCATCATAATTCCAGTCAAACCTTAGCAACAGATGCTGCAGACTTACAAAAACAGTCTCCATCAACTTATTTGTTGGTCCATCTACCTGGCATTTACTATGGGCCACATACTGTAGGTATATGTATGAATCCTGTTTTCAATGAATTAATATGCTTATTTTACTAAATAAGTTATGTTTTGTTGAAATTCTAAAATTCAGAATTAGGATCATCTCAGTCATAACATGAGCTCAAGCAGAGCTGGTACATAAATCCTGACCTACATCTTTTTCCACATTTAATTCTACAAGTATTTGCTGTGGCTATTGATAATACAACTGGAGTGGATAATACAATGGGCCAAGAGATTCATTCAAATGGATATTATCTGGATTTGATCCCACCTTTAGTCTTCCACTCACTTTTGATATGCTGATCAATACAACTATTTCTTCTACCCTGAACCCACTATTACCACAGAGACCAGTAGTTCCATAAAGTCAATTTAGTAGCAGACAATAGAATTTCAGCATTTAAAAAAACTTAGAAAACAAATGATCCAACCCCACTCATGTTTCAGGTGAAAAAATAGGCCCAAAGTGGCTCTGACTAGTCTGTGCTGTCAGGAATTCAGAACACGTCTTGAGATGACCAGTCTTCAAACACTGGCTTTGCATCTACATCATTTAAGGACTATGCCATGGTCATTTATCTCTCACCGGAAAACAACACAAATGCCATCATTTACACTAAGCTCCTGTAGTATTGGGGGTTGAAAAACACACCTGGGCACTGCTGTTCCTGCAGAGCTTCTTGTAGATCTGATCAATTGAGACTGAGATGTGCTCAAAACACTGGCTGAAAGCATCGTATCTCCGTCTTTTCACCTGTTCAAATTCTTGTCTACATACTCTGGCTTCCTTTCTGCTGGCCTCAAAAGCTAAGACAAAAAAAAATCAACATTCTTTATTTTTGAGACCATTGGGTTCTTCTCTTAAAATTTAATATATAAAGTATTTCCAGAACTGATTTTTGAGTTTGGTTGTCTTAAATATATATATCTCCAAGATACCTTAACTGCTACTAAGTTCTGAGAATACATCTTTTAAACTCAGTAAGTCTTTTCCTGGCAGAGATAATGTCTAAATAATATTAGCAAAGCCTGACAGTGTATTTAATATATTTATTTTTCTGGTATGAAAAATCTTAATTATATGTTTTAAAATAATTAATAAGCCTACTTTTTTTTTTTTGTTAAGACAGAGTTTCATGTAACCAGGTTGACCTCAAACTCACTATGTGGCTGAGGGTGACCTTGAACTTCTGATGCTCCTGCCTCCACCTCCAGAGTTCTTGTATTATAGGTGCATGCCCTAAACCCAGTTTATGAGGATTTGGAAATGGAACCCAGGGCTTCATGTACATTAAGTATTTGTCCAACAGAGCTATATTCCCAACCCCCAATAAACTTATTTTTAAAGTAAAGTAGGACATTCTTCATGAAGGAAGACATTTTGTGTTTCAGTATTTAAAAAACACATTAATATAAGGCAACAGACAAAAATACATGTTAATAAAAGAAAGGTACAATACAAGGAGTTGTTGGCACATACAGAAATAAAACACCCATGAATATCATCTTGCTAACAACTATAAACTCAATTTTACCGTCTGCAGATTCTTGAAACTTGTCTCTGACAGCCTTTAAGTTCTCCTGTGCTCGTAGGTTTGGAGCTGCAGTCTTCAGTAGAGTATTTTCTTGGGATGCTACTTGCTCTAGAAGGAGTGTAAGGTGGTCCTCCACTTCCTTATCTGACTGTAGAGCCTATCATTAGCAAAGAACAGCATGAGTTGGCATGCCTTTAATATTCCAAAGTATAATACTTATCATTCTTTGTATGTGTGAACCTATCTCCCATAGCATGTGTGTGGAGGTGAGAGGACAGCTTTTGGGACTGATTCTCTTCTTCCATTATGTATGACCCAGGAATTGAACTTAAGTTGTCAGGGTTGGTGGCAAGTGCCTTCATCTGGTAGGCCACTTTGCTGACCTAAGACTGCTGCTATCATATCTCTCTCCTCTCTCTTTCTCTCTCTCTCTCCCTGTCCCTCTTTCCCTCCCTCCATCATCATCTATCTATTTTGCTTTCTTGAGATAGGGTCTTGTTATGTAGTCCTGGCTGGTCTGGTATTTACCATGTAGCCTGGACAGGTATTAAACTTGTAGCGATCCTCCTGCTTCAGACTACCAGATGCTGAGATTACAGGTGTGGCACCACACCTGGCAAGGATGCTACCATCTGACTCTACTTGCACCCTCTGCATCTCCTTGCCCCCTTTGTAAGCCATTCTGGGTTTGGTACTGCAGTCACACAGGCAATGTTTGCAGCTTCCCTACCCAGCTGTGCCTTTCTTGCTCTAACACTGTATAATGCTGCTCTGTGAACATTCTTTACCTCCCAAGATTATGATCATGCCCAAAATGTGAAAATTCACCTATCATCTGTTTCTTTGTTCATTAAAAATAATACTGGTCATCTATTATGGGTTAGTTTGAAAACTATTTAGTCTTTGCCTTAAAAGAGCTCACAGAGGGGCTGGAGAGGTGGTTCAGTGGTTAAGAACACTGTCTGCTCTTTAAAGGGCCTGAGTTTGATTTTTAGCATCCACATGGCAACTTACAACCATCTATAACTCCAATTCCAGGGGCTCTGACACCTTCTTCTGGCCTTTGAGGGCACCAAGCATGCATGTGGTATAAGCATACATATAGGCAAAACACCCCCCCACACAAAAAACATTAAAAAAAAACAAAACCTCAGAGAAGGAAAAAATACAAACTGACATTTACACCAGGATGAAAAAGCCGCCTCACAGGATGAGCACAGGTGCTACAGGGCAGAGAGAAGGAATCCAAATGACCTAGAAGGTGTAATGCTTAACTCCAAAGCCAATGAATAAGGAGGGGGAGGAGAAAGTGTAGCTATGTTATTCCAGGAAAACTTCCTTGACTCCTAAAGGCGGTTAATTAATATGTAATAAAGATAATATTTAACTTACTAAGAGAAAGATTATCTGGAAACTGAAATAAGCTGCTTATTTGGGTGACTTAAAAAATGAATAAATTTTAAGTGATTAAAAATGATAGTTTCCTGCTGAAATACTACGCTTCCAAGTTTCCCCTGCAGACTACAGAAGTCCTTTCCACCCTTATAAGGGGCCGGCATCCCATCTTCTCCTGTAGGCATTTTGACCACCCACACTCACAGGTGACCAAATTGCCCCACTACTGTGAATAAACATGGCCCTGACTAAGGCTAGACCAAGCCTCTCTTTCTACTTTCTGTCTCTCTACAGCTGCCTTTAAATAATCTTAACACACTGGTGCCAAAAGACCAAGGAAGGCATCTGGAGGTGGAAGCTGTCCCCCACCTCCCCAAGCTGGCAACTCCAAGCCTTTACTCTAGGACCTGAGGGCCTTTTTTTTTTTTTCTTCCTCTCTGTCTCAGCCCTTTCTCTTACCTTGCTGTCTCATCCTGACACAGTTTGACCTAGGTGGGAGACCATGATGCATTCAACCAAAACACACATGCAACACAACAAAATGCCAGGACAAGGTAATTGGTTGCCCTTAACCCTGGTTAGGTTTGGGAGTTCACCAGAGCTTTCTTCTGCCTTAAGACCCGCTGGGACTTATCAAATGTTACTGGACTGGACATTGTTAATACATATAATGGAGTTTTTTATCTGAATCTGTCAAATATTAATGGACTAGACATTGTTAATGTAATCTTGACTGTATATTGTATATACTTATTGGATATAATTTTTCTTGTATTAGTTATAAGCTTTTTTAAAATTTTAGACAAAAAAAGAGGAAATGTGGTGGTATTGTGTTCCCCAAAATATTGTGCACCCTAATAAACTTATCTGGGGTCAGAGACAGAACAGCCACTAGATAGAGCCCTCTGGATCTCTGTGAGTTCAAGGCCACATTGGAAACAGCCAGGCATGGTGACACACGCCTTTAATCCCAGAAAGCGAGCCTTTAATCCCAGGGAGTGGTGGTAGAAAGCAGAAAGGTATATAAGGTGTGAGGACCAGAAACTAGAAGCTTTTGGCTGGTTAAGCTTTTGGCCTATTTAAGCATTCAGGCTTTTGAGAAGCAGTTCAGCTGAGAGCCATTGGGATGAGGACACAGAAGCTTCCAGTCCGAGGAAAAAGACCAGCTGAGAAGTTGGCCAGGTGAGGTTAGCTGTGGCTTGTTCTGTCTCTCTGCTCTTCCAGCGTTCAACCCAATACCTGGATCAGGTTTGATTTTATTAATAAGAACTTTTAAGATTCCTGCTACAATGGAAATGCATCAGAGACTTTCCACTGGCTGTGAGAACCACTAAATCAGCCAAAAGCTCTGAGAACCTTCCACTCACCCTGTGGTTTCTTAATACTGAAACTATAACTTTTGGGGACACCCCCTTACTTTCTAGGTACATTAAGTCATTACAAGGCATTGAGGATGTTCTATGCAACTGGATTTGACCCTTTTTTTTTTTTTTTGCCTTTGTCTCTCATCTGCTTCAAGTTTTTCCTGTATAATTGAAACCAGTGATTCTCTTTCACCTTTTAATGCAAATCTGGTCTCAAAATACACGGAGAAATGGCCACTACTGGCCCATTTGGAACTTTCAACTTTTAGTATCTAAACTGATAATAATGGAATGGCAGCATGGTCTGAGGCTCCCTCTCCCATAAAACTCAAGAGTTTACTTTAATCTTTCTCAAGGTTCTGGCTTACAACCATGCTCAGAGTCAGAATGACTCCCACTGTTTCTTCTGGGCCTCTAATCTTTATCTGTTCCTGAGACTACACAGAACTCTTGCCTTCTGCTTTTGGCCTAGCCTGTCTCTCCTCTTTAAAGCTAAGAGGTAGACATTTTGGATTATCTGCTCCAGCTGCCTACACACACAAACTGGTTATGGATATGTTGATCACTGGGTTTAATCTTAGAGAGAATTGAATGTCTTTTTGGGTATCTGAAATTTTTTTCCCCTTCCTTTCTACTCTACCGAGAAGGTAGGCTCTGGAGCTGGAATTTGGCCTGTCTGCTCTAGACCCAAGCATGTGTGTTTAAAAAAAGTTTCTTCCAAAGTCTGTCCTAGGTCAGGCTGGTCACCTGACTCTGTGACAGGGAGGAGAGCAAACCAGAACAGCCCAAGAAAAGACACTTTGTTCTTAAGGATAACTAAGAAGCCAACTAATTCCCTTAGAGGTTACAAATGGTAAGGTGTTTTTAGTTTTTCAAGACAGGATTTCACTGTGTAGCTTTGGCTATCCTGGAACTCACTCTGTAGACCAGGCTGGCCTCGAACTCATTGCTTGCCTGTACCTCCCGAGTGCTGGGATTAAGAGCATGCACCATCACTGCCCCCAAAAAGGAAAAATGTTTTAATTCTGAATTCTCCCCACTTTTCCTTCATTTTGTTTACTATCTTCAAAGCTTTTTTGAAATTTTAACTTTCTGTATTTTAGGATTTGTAAGTTCACTGAGTAGGACTTTAAAAGGACGCGCAGATAATCTTAATTTGCTAGAACATGGATTCAACTTTTTTTTTTTTTTTGGTTTTTCGAGACAGGGTTTCTCTGTGTAGCTTTGCGCCTTTCCTGGAACTCACTTGGTAGCCCAGGCTGGCCTCGAACTCACAGAGATCCGCCTGGCTCTGCCTCCCGAGTGCTGGGATTAAAGGCGTGCGCCACCACCGCCCGGCTGGATTCAACTTTTGTTCAGGAAAAAGGTAGCTTGCCACATCTTGGCTGGTGACCTAGCAGCCATGTGACTTGGCCACCAACTTTACTAAGGTTAAAAAGAGGACATGCCATGTGACTTCACTGTGATCTTGGTTAGGGTGACCTCACTTATGTCTTTGCTAATTTTGTTAAGCTTTAGCTATTTGATGAAACTGATCATATAAAAATATGGCATTTTGTAAAAATACATTATAAATGGACCACGAAAATGAGGTTCCCTGTCTCTGTGGACTGTATTTATGGTTTAAAGTTTACTTTGATACTAATGACTCTTAATTTACAAATTATGAGTGTTTTAAGACTCAAACTTAAAAATTGTATGACCCTAATCTTATAAAAGGTATGAACTTGTTGTAAACTATTAAGATATAAAAATTAATGGTCAGTTAGATGTAAAAAAGCTTAGGACAAACGTAATCATTTAATTCCAAATGACAAGCTCAGAGAGAATAATTTTTATCTTCTATCATATAGTATTCTGTATATTTATCAAAATTAAGAACAAAACAAGTGTAAAGTAAACAAAGTTTGTTTAATGTAAAATAATATTCAAAATCAGGTATATAAAAATTCGTCATGAAAGTTTGAATGCTTGAGAAAAATAGGTTAAATTTACAATATACTTGTATGGCATGAAGTTCCTCAGGCTCAAATCCTTCCCTTAGATGAAGCACCATCCCACCACAGTAAGATGCATACTAGCCTCCTTAAACGACAAGGCCGCATGGGAGTTAAGACCTGCCAAAAGTCTGCTGCTTCTGTTCTGGCTGTGTAGGTCTGACCAGCTCTGGCTATAAAGGCCTGGCCAGCTCTGGGCATGTAGGTCTGACCAAAACCAGAACAAACAAATCAGAACCCCTCCTTATTTAAAGATGAATTACTCTTCATGTCACACATGACAGAGAAATGGATTTTTCATGCCCAGTGGAGGATCTCAGAGTCTGCACCCATATTCTAAGTGTCTCAAACAGCAAAGAGGCAAATAGCAATTACTCTGTCCTCAATGTCTCCCAAATTAGTATTTGAGGATGCTGTAAACAGGGAAACCTTGTACTTAAGTCTACCACCTGACTGGTATGGGGCTTGTATAGCTAGTTCAATTGAATGTGTCCTTTACCCCGGCTTTTAACAAAAGCTAATTCCAGGGTCCACACCCTAACCACCATGTACCCTGATTAAAGGAGGCTGCCAGAAACTCCATCATCAAACTCACAGCTTTGAAAAGTTATTCAGACTATCCAAGTGATATTTTTGACAGTTGGCTTTTCTATCTGTAGAGTCAACAGATGATTCTATTAAGTGATATCCCTTAACCCATAAGCCCTCAGGTTCATCAGGAGATGACTTAGATGAAGGAGATTGTCTCCAACCTGGGCTCACCTGTAGTGTTTTGAAAATATCTATTCTCTGCCCAGATGGAGCTCCAGGGCCAGTGCCTACACTCTTACCTTGAAGCCTACAAGGAGTACACAGGCTTTGGGATAATGCTTGTGGATATTTCTTAGAAATTCCAATGCGGGCGTGCGTGCGTGCGTGACCCGCTCCAGGGACAGTGCCAGGTGGCGAGTTTGACAGGGGCGGTACACCTGTCAAACAGTAACTCAGGAAGTGTCCTAAGGCGAGCTCAGGGAGGTTATTGAGAAAAAAGTTAAAAAAAAAAGATTCCAAAAGCCAAAAGCTTATTTAATTTGATTATCTTGCTTTACAAATTATACCTCTAAATAATCAATAGAATGATATCAAGAAATGTGCTTAGTACTGTTAGTATGTGGTAACCTACTGATCTGTCCATCAACAAAAGGAGTAAAGAGTTGGCCTTCTTTGTTAGTTTAGTACATGTTACATGTAAATTATTTGTTACAGATTTGACATAACTGATTGTTTTCATTTTTCATCTGTTTGTGGACTGTATGGAATGAAATGTTATAAAAATTTTACAAGGCTCTGTTAATAGGGCTAATTTTAGAAAACTATAAAATGAATCATTTATTCTTAACAAGGCAGTCACTATCTTTGGGAATATACCTTTTATTAAAAAATTAAAAATAGGGCTGGAGAGATGGCTCAGTGGTTAAGAGCACTTGACTGCTCTTCCAGAGGACCTGGGCTCAATTCCCAGCACCCACATGGCAGCTCACAACTGTCTGTAACTCCAGTTGCAGGGGATCTGACACCTTTACACCAATGCACATAAAATAAATTTAAATAAATTATTTTAAAAAAAATTAAAAATAATTTTTTTTGGAAATACAATTTAGAATGAAATGTCTTTTTACATAACCTAGCAATATAAAACATTTACTGTATAATCCTGGAACAAAGTGTAACAATTTGATGTTAACAAAAATATATATTGTCATGTTTTCAAATACTAGATATGGACATTTAAGGTAATAGCCCCAATTTTACTTTATCAAATTGTTTCTAACCAGAAATTTTGTTTTATTTGAGATTATTGTTTTTGTTCATTATCACTTAAGACACTCTCTGTTCAGATCCATTCCTTGGATGATGACTTTAACTGACTTCTTTCACATAGCCTCCAGGTCCTCGTTCCTTATGCAGGAGTCTGATATAAACAAATAGCTAATTACAGTCACCTCATCCTTCTGTAGAATCCAGTACATGGTCCAGTTAGTTGTACAATTTCATTTAACTTCATATTATATTGACTCATGTTAATGTTGATGCAAAAATTCCCTCAATAACTGTCTCTTAAAGTTCCCCACAAAGTTGTAGTTATTACCTCCTGACTTATGTTCTGGATCTTTGCCAACAGTTAAGTTTCACCATGGCCCCTTGGTTGGCTGTTCCTCTCCTCATCACATTTCTGTGAGCCTTGAAGCAGTTACTGAGAGAGCCACACTCCCAAACCCCTAAATGCAGTTTGGGTGACCTCTAAAAGGGGCCTAGTGGGCCATGGGTCATCCAACTCATCTGTCTTTTTGCCACGCTGGACATTGTTTTTGGGACTCAGAACTAACAGCAGGACTGAAGCCTTCCTTGAGTCAACTAACCTCTGTCTCATCAGCTCAGAACAGCTTCACATCCTTCTCTTCAGGACCACCTTGACTCGTTGACTTCTTGACTGCTGCAGTACTCCACAATGAAAAAGGACCAGCTCTGACTACTGCTAAGGATGGATTTATGCCTCCCTCAAACAATGCTGCCTCTATGCCAATCAATCAATCCCAACTGGTTTTAAATGAAGCCCAAAGACACATGTACCAAACAAAATTATTTCTGGTCCCTCCCACTCTGGCTCCTCCCCTTGATCACTTTTTCCTCTTTATTATCCTCATGTGGTGGTATTGTGTTCCCCAAAATATGGTGCACCCTAATAAACTTATCTGGGGTCAGAGACAGAACAGCCACTAGATACAAAGGCTAGAAAATGGTGGCACTCACACCTTTAATCCTAGCACTCCAGAGGTAGAAATCCCTCTGGATCTCTGTGAGTTCAAGGCCACATTGGAAACAGCCAGGCATGGTGACACACATCTTTAATCCCAAGAAGTGAGCCTTTAATCCCAGGGAGTGATGGAAAAAACAGAAAGATATATAAGGCGTGGAGACCAGAAACTACAAGCATTTGGCTGGTTAAGCTTTCAGGCTTCTAGCAGCAGTTCAGCTGAGATTCATTCTGGATGAGGACTCAGAGGCTTCCAGTCTGAGCAAACAGGACCAGCTGAGAAACTGGCGAGGTGAGGTAGCTGTGGCTTGTTCTGCTTCTCTGATCATTCAGCATTCACCCCAATAACTGGCCTCAGGTTTGATTTTATTAATAAGACCATTTAAGATTCCTGCTACATCCTCATACCTATGTTTTTTTTTTATTATTTTTTAAAAATTTTATAATTTAACTTTACGTATCAGCCATGGATTCCCCTGTCCTCCCTTCTCCCGGCCCCCCCCCATGCCCTCCCCCCACATACCTACGTTTTTACCCTGTCTTTTATAAGTTTTACTTACTGAACTTCACCCTATACACAAATAAAATGTTTCACATTAGCTCTTCTGACAGCTCTCACTCAGCAACAACTCCATTTGTTCCTGATCCATCTGCAAAAAAGACCTTTTGGATGCTGTGGAAAATCTGGCTAAAAGGGACCTTCATCTCTTTCACCCCAGGCCAGATAATAATCCTTTATGTTAGTCCTCTATTTTCTCCTGTCCCCTTTCTTTGATGTTCTGTGGCTCCCTGCTACTTCTGCTAGTATGTTTTGGTGCAACAGTTCCAGCAATGTGACCAACCAGTCACTGTTACCTGAATCAACATTTTCTCTCACTGGCCCACTCTGTCTCTCCTGCATCTGTTCCTTCCTACCCTCAACCTTCCCAAAAATTTCTTTTAATTCTATTCTGTAACCAAATCATATCCCTACAGCCCTCTAGTTATTTTTCAAGCCTCTTCAGGAATACAGGATGGCAAATGCCTGATCCATCAAAGCCAATTAAGACTCACCTCCTGCTACATGACCAGAGGAACCCCTCTAACAAAGACCCTCCTCAGCAGAAAGCAGCTACAACATTCCTGCCTTTGATTTTTAATAGCTACTCACAGTTAGGAATGATAGTTTCCTGCTGAAAGACTACACTTCCCAGCTCCCCTTAGGGGCTTAAGGAAGTCGTTTCCATCCCTATTAAGGCTGCTGTCCATCTTCTGTAGGCATTGGGCCATCTACACATATGGGTGACAAAAGTGCTCCCTCACCATGAATAAACATGGTCCCACCTGAGGTCAGACCAAACCCCTCTTTCTGTCTTCTGTCCCTATACTTCTGTCTTTAAATATTCTAACAAAGTAGGCAAATGAAAACTAAAGAAAACATCCGCTGGGGAAATAGCTCAGGTAGTAGAGTGCTTGCCTAGTATGTACAGAGGCCTGGGTTCCACCCCTCCCACTTCATTGGTATAGTGAGGCATGCCTCTAAACTCAGTACTTGGGAAGTGGAAGCAAAAGTATCAGAAGTTCAAGGTCATCCTCAGCTACATAGTGAATTTGAGGCCAGCCTGGGTTACATTAAGACCCTGTCTCAAAAAACCAACAAAATAAAACTAAATACTCCAGAAAACCATCAACACAAAATAATTTACTGGATAATGAGGTAGAAAAGGACTTTTCTAAACTAATGTAAAATGAGAAAGCAGTAAATAAAAAAACTGTAGAGGAGACAAAAGCCATCACAAATAAATCAAATAATCCAGCAAGTTTCCCAAATACATTAACAAATGATGTTTAAAGATGTGGGCTTTGTTACTCAGCATCATCCTCGCTTTTCAACATTGCCCATGCTTTGAGAAGGTGAGCCATTCTTACCTGTGGGGCCGTGTTGAGGGACTAGGAATAGCAATGACTGACTTGGAGTAAGGCTAAATTCACTTGAGCTACTGGCTCAGAAATGAACATGTGACTTGTTTAGATCACAATATAACAAGGGGATAATGGCTTAGGCTTTCTAGGACCAACTTCAGTTTTAGAACTGAAGTTCTAAAGTAGGCAAGCACTCTACTACCTGAGCTATATCCCCAGTGGATGTTTTCTTTAGTTTTCATTTGCCTACTTTGTTAGAATATTTAAAGACAGATGTATAGGGACAGAAGGCAGAAAGAGGGGTTTGGTCTGACCTCAGGTAGGACCATGTTTATTCATGGTGAGGGAGCACAACTTCAGTTTTAGAACTGTACTACTCCAAAGGCAGGTTCACTTCTCTGAAGATGCTGGCAGTGTGGGTAGGTAGCCCAGGTGGCAGCAGTCACTGTGCCCAATGAGTTCAGGTCAGCCAGCCTATAGTGTGACTATCTCATAAAAAAGAAAAAGGTTACCTATTTTCTGCTATTTGTAATAGGCATTTGGCACTCATCCTGCTCCAGGCTCAGAAATAACACCCTTGACATTTCCCAAGGGATGAGATGAAAGGAGCTCCTACTGTTATTCACAGTCTGCCCCTTTCTATACTGTAATGGGGTAATGCTAATAAACTGACTTTTGAAGGATAAGAACTGACTGCTGGTGTACCAAATAGGGTTAGAAGCTTGTAACTTTTATCATGTCCTCTCTGGGAATGAAGAGAAACTAGGGATTCAGTTTAATCACCAGTTACCAGTTGAATCAGTCATGCTCAGAGAGAAGCAGGCATCCAGGTTGGTGGACACATGGACAGGCTGGCAGGGCAGCACATCTACAGGAGGCAGAATGCATGGGAGCTCTGTACCTCCTCCATTCCTGTCCTATGCATCTCTCTCACTTGTCTCTTCCCATGTTGTATCTTTCATAACAAATTGGTAAATGTATAATAAATTATTACCCTGAATTCTGTGTATGAGTATAGCAAATTACTGCACTTGAGGGCTGAGGAACCCCTGGGTGACTGGCATCGGTAGTGTAGGCAGTCTGTGCCCTTAATTTTTGGAATCTGATGCTACCTCAGACAAGCAGTGGCAGACTGAACTCTAACATTTCCAGCTGGTGTTCAGAGAACTAAATAACTGCTATTCCTCTGGTGTTGGAAACACTATACACAGATGTTAGGTGGTGTATGCACATGTATATGTAGAGGCCAGAGGCTGCCTTTGTTGTCTTCTTCAGTTTCTCTCCATTTTATTTTTATGTAATTAATTAATTTTAAAAAATTACAAGTGTTTTTGCTTGCATGTGTGTCTGTACACCACCTGCATGCAATGCCCACAGAGGCCAGAAGAGGACACTGGATCCTTTGGAACTGGAGTTACAGATGTTTGTTAGCTGCCATGTGGGAAAAGGGAACAAAACCTGGGTCCTCTGGAAGAGCAGCCTACTCTAACAACTGAGCCATCTCTATAGCTGTCTACCTTATGTTTTGAGACAGAATCTGTCACTGGATCTGGAGCTCACTATTGCCTGGCTAGACTACTAGCCAGTGAGCTTCAGGGACCTGTCTCTGACTCCCCAGTTCTGGGACTACAGACTTAAAACTTCAGCACCTGGCCTTTTCTGTGGGTCCTGGGGAACCAAACTCAGGTTACTATGTTTGCTTGGCAGGCACTTTACTGACTGAACAACCTCTGCAGCTCATATTTTGGTTTTTGGAGACTGGGTTTCATGACACATGAACTGACAGTCATTCTCCTGCCTCTACCTCGTAAGTGCTGGGAATGCAGGCATTTGCAATCATCACCCCAGCTTTCTTTTTTCTCTTTAATGTCTCTTCCCCCACAAAACAACAAATGCTACCAACCACCCACCCCAAATAACTTAAACTTAACCATATAAAAATGATTCTATAGTATTTTAATAGCTAATATTACTGTTAATCACAAACAAATCTTTAAATTACCTTCAAATCCTCCCTTAGAGGACTGTAGTCTATTTGGATGGATGCTTCTTTGTCATAGATATCAGCTGTTGCCTGGGTACTTTCTGTTTCAGTTAACTGAAAAACAGACACACTTGCCTGAATAGTAACCTCTACTCCAGCCACTTGCTGAGTCATTCAGATCAAAAGTTAACCCCTTGTATAGCAACCAATCAGCCACAAAGGCCTGGTCTCAGTCATTCTTGACAGAATCACGTACCACTGTCCTGTGCTCACTTTGTTGCAAGTACACAACCTTACTGATAAAGCAGTTGGAAGCCACTCTCAGGGCTGACATGCTTCAATGCAGTCCACCCTGCATGTCTGCTCAATTCTCACCTCAGCTGCCTCCTCGCTGCCTTCCCTTAAGCTGTCCTTTCTTTCCTATCAAAGTCTCTGGGACCCACTCAGTACTAGGTTTTCCTTTTTTTTTCCTGTTAGAATGTATGAATATCTAATATAAAAAATTAAAAAGAGGAGAAAATTACTGTATTCAACTATTGTTTGGCTGTTGGTGTAATGTTGATGAAAACCAAAACTTACAAAATGAAAAAAGAAAGCATTATTCATCCCTTAGACTTCTTAGCAATGTAAACTCAATGAAACTACTTTTTGAATTAAGTTTATGCTTTGCATACTATATGTTAAAACAGCTCAAATGCAAGTTAAAGCTGAATACAAAATGTGCTGCAGAAGCTCTACATCTCATGAGTGTGACTCCATTGCATATGAGAGAAGACATAACATTTGTCTGAGTTTGACTTATTTTGCTTAATGTCATGATCTCAAGTTCTATTTTCCTTCAAACAATATAGCATTCTTTATAGTTGAACAAACTTTCGTGTGTGCATATACATTTTCTTTCATCTGTTGACTAGAATCTAGACTAGCTCCATATGTTGGCTATTGTGAACAGTATTGTAATAAACACAGATATGCAAGTGTATCGGTGGTATGCTGATTCCTTAGGGCACATACAGAGTAGTAGTGTATCTGTAACATATGGTGGGTTTTTGTTGTTGTTTTACTTAAGGAATCTGTCAATTCTTGCTGTTAGTTCTTGAGTTGTTGGAATCCTTTTCATTAAGTTCTTGCCTCTACCCATATTTTCAAGTGTTCTGTTTCCACCAGCAGTTTTAGAATTTCAGGTCTCACATTAAAGTCTTTGTCTATTTTGAATTTATTTTCACATACTAATAGGGAAGGAGAGTTCCATTCTTCTACATGTGACATATAATTTTCCCAGTGTCCTTTGCTGAAGTTGTCTTTTCACCAATGTTTGACTTTAGCACTTTTACTGAAAATCACACTGCTTAAGTGTATATACAGGTTTCCCTCTGGATCCTCCATTCTGTTCCACTGGTCTGTGGATCTTTTTTTTTTTTTTTTTTGTTAGTAGCATGCTGTTTTATTATGGCTCTGTCATATAATCTGAGATTAGGTATTGTGATACTCCAACACTGCTTTTTCTGCTTAGGGTTTTGCTATTAAGTCTTTGGTACTTCCATATAAATTTTAGTCTTGTATAATATTAGCGGGACCAGCCTTAATATTATACATCCCAGGGGCTCAGGAGAGAGAACTACTAACGGCAAGGACTATTTTCAGGAAATAGAATCTCAGCACCCCGAGCTCTATAGTCCACTTGCTTTAATTCCTCTGGCATAACATCCTTTATACCCAGCTTCAGTTCTGTTCTCATGTCTAGCTCCTTTCTTGGTTGATTTCTCTCTATATTTATCTACTGCTTCCTCTAAGTTCTATACCCAGCTTCAGTTCTGTTCTCATGTCTAGCTCCTTTCTTGGTTGATTTCTCTCTATATTTATCTACTGCTTCCTCTAAGTTCTATCTTAATTCTCTCTCTTTTTTTTTTAAAAGATTTATTTATTATGTATACAGTGTTCTGTCTGCACATATCCCTGCAGGCCAGAAGAGGGCACCAGATCTCATTACAGATGGTTGTGAGCCACCATGTGGTTGCTGGGAATTGAACTCAGGACCTTTGGAAGAACAAGCAGTGCTCTTAACCTCTGAGCCATCTCTCCAGCCCCTATCTTAATTCTCTTAACTCTGCCTCATCTAGGTCCTTTTCATCTTGTTCTTATCCAGCTAGTACTTCCCCATCTGACTCTTCCTCATCTTCCATCTTGTTCCTCTGGTGCTGTCCTCTAGCCCTTCAATCTAATTCTTCCCCATCTCAGTTTGTTCCTCTCAAGTTCTTACCCATCTAGTTCTTCCATTCTCTTTTCTCTTCTCCGTCTCCCCATGCCCTGGAAGTCCTGGTATATAAAGCCAGGCTTCCAGGGTCAAACGGAGGGGTAAGAATCACATAGGGAGCCAGTAACCATTAATTATCATTTGCAACCCCAAAGGGAAGTGACCAATGGGGAAATGAATTAACTAAAGGCTAAATTCGGGTAATATCTAAGAAGAGAGAATCTTATGTGCTTAACTATAGTTTTAAACGTGATTAGTAGAAAATGTTAAGAATCTGTAAGTTGCTAGGTCAATGGGAGAAAATAAAACTGTCTTCTTTTTTCCTCCTATCTATCCAAGCTATCTGCCGTTTTTCTGCAGGGTGGGGGAAAGTGTGCTCAGTTGCTAGGCAACCTGTGTACAGCTAGATGCCTCAGGTGATAGTTAAAGGGAGATCTGGAACCAGAGGTAAGGTTTGGGAAAGGAGAAAGTAAAGTTTAATTGGCATATCCGCCAGACCTCAAATGGGTAGCCTGGATGCTTAAGTCTGTTCTTAGAGAGTATAGAGGTATCTCTGATAAGGTACTTTCCTCCATCTGGGGATGGACCTGGCCGGATGCTGCCAATGATGATAATTACAGGGAGGCTTGAACTGGGGTTTGGGCTGAGCATAGCTGTCAGCACAGAAGGTTATCTAAACATTCCTAGAAGTGGTTAGGTAAGGAGTTAGCAGTCTATAAAGTCAGTAAGGCTGTAAGAAAGGAGGGTCCGAGCTGAATTGTGTAAAGCTATTACTTAACGTCCACCTGACCTAGGTGGTGTCTCCTTGTGTCTCCTCCTTAAATCAGGAGACTTGCAGCATGTGGACAACTGTTATTACTGCTAGTCCTTGAAAGTGGCCAAGGGAGATATCTGATTCCAGAGAAAGCCTTTCCTGAGGCTGTTCTCCAAATACCTGGAATGTGTATGTCCAGAGAGTGATCAATCTACACTGTTAGCCCTTCTTGGGGAAAAGTCAATTGGGAAAACTATGAAGGCACACATGACTTTCATAACAGAATACAGCTGATATATAACAAGCCAAGTAACACCAAAAATTCCTTGGGATTTGGCTTCCTCTGGAGCAATTCCCTGATTCCTCCAGGTAGTGACTTTGCCATAACCAGCTGAGTTCTTATATAATATATTCCTGCGGCCCGCAGCATTTTAGGATTGTTTTCTTTTTCTAGTTCTGTGAGGAATGTCATTAAAACTGTACTGAGGTAAGAATTGTACTGCATCTGTACACTGCTTTCAAGTATGATGGCCATATTTAAAATATTAATCATTGATCCATGAGCATGAGAGGTCTTTATGTCTTCAATTCTCTTTTTCAATTTCTTTAGAATTTTAAAGTTTTTTTTTTTTTTTGGTTTTTTGAGACAGGGTTTCTCTGTGTAGCTTTGCGCCTTTTCCTGGAACTCACTTGGTAGCCCAGGCTGGCCTCGAACTCACAGAGATCCGCCTGGCTCTGCCTCCCGAGTGCTGGGATTAAAGGCGTGCGCCACCACCGCCCGGCTGAATTTTAAAGTTTTAATTGTAGAAGTTTTCCACCTTTTGATTTGGTTTATTCCTAGGTATTTTATTTTCTTTTTTGGCTTTTTGAAACAGGGTTTCTCAGTGTAGTTTTGGTGCCTGTCCTGGACCTTGCTCTGTAGACCAGGCTGGCCTCGAACTCACAGAGATCTGCCTGGATCTGCCTCCCGAGTGCTGGGATTAAAGGAAGCGTCACCGCCGCCCGACTTGGTATTTTATTTTTTGAAGCTGTTGTGAATGTTTTTCCTTATTTCTCAGCAAGTTTATTATTGATATGTATACAAGCTTTACTGAAAAGATTTTTCTATGCCTTTAGTTTTTAATCTCAGCTCCTTCTACCATATTCTGTTTCTTACTGGTATTATTTATTCATTTAATAATAACATTTCCCAAATGTAGGAAAAGCATCATGCCAAATCATGTTATATCTTACGGTTTTTTTTTCTATTGGAAATAAACTGTAATGAACTAATAAATAAAAAACATCACACAACTAGATTAAGGTAGCCACCTTACCACTTGCCCAGTCTCAAACACTATATATTTTAGGGTTTTTTTGTTTTGTTTTGGTGTTTTGGGGCAGTGGTTGAGACAGGGTTTCTCTGTATATCCCTAGCTATTTTGGTACTTGCTCCATAGACCAGGGTGGCTTTAAACTCAGAGATCTGCCTGCCTCTGCCTCCCAAGTGCTGAGATTAAGGTTTGTACTACCAGGCCCAGCTAGAGTTTTACACTTTCACTATTGCTTACACTTACCTATCACACACACACACACACACACACACACACACACACACACACACAAACACACACACCATGACAAGGTTGAAACTAGGAAAATAATTAGCTCTATATCTTCTTTCTTATGTGTCCTTTTGCCTGCACTCTACCCTTCCTTATCACGTTCTACTCTGTCTCCTGAGTGCTGGGATTAAAGGCATCTGCTATACCACACCAAGCTCTTAGGTCTTCCTTTCTGAATGTTATACTGTAGTAATGCAATACACACACACACACACACACACACACGTTATAGGACAGGAAGGATCTATATATGAGAAAAAGTGATTTTTTTCCCCTGACTGGATCACCATCTTTTCAAAACCTGGTAGGTGTTAAACACTTTGCTGAGAGAAAGGCTGAGGACATGAGATGTTGCACTAGAGCTTCAGAATTCTGAGTCCTGTCAACAGTAAGCCTCATAGAAGATAGGCAGCTCCAAGGGCTGGGTCTAGATTCCAGTTATCCTCAGGTGGTGGGCTCAGCTTCTTGCCATCAAAAGCAGGTCTATCAACCTTTTCTTTTAAAACTTAATAGATTTTATGGTGGTTTGAATGAGAATGGCTCCCATAGGTTCATAGAGTTGAATACTTGAGTCACTAGGGAGTGGCACAATTTGAAAGGATTAGGAGGTGTGGCCTTGTTGGAGAGAGGAAGTGTGTCACTGGGGTTGGGCTTTGAGGTTTCAAAAAGCCCATTCCAAGTCCAGAGTCTCTTTCTTCCTGTTGCCTGTGGATCTGGATGTAGAACTCTCAGCTCCTTCTCCAGCACCATGTCTGCCTGCAAGCTGCTATGTTCCTTGCCATGATGACAATGGACTAAACCTCTGAAACTGTAAACAAGCCTCAATGAAATACTTGCCTTCATAAGAGCTACCATGGTCAGCCAGGCAGTGGTGGCACATACCTTTAATTCCAGCACTTGGGAGGCAGAGACAGGTGGATCTCTGTGAGTTTGAGGCCAGCCTGGTCTACAAAGTGAGTTCCAGGATGGCCAGAGCTGTTACACAGAGAAACTATCTCGGGGCAGGACCTGGGGCTGGGGCAGAGAAGAGCTGCCATGGTCATGGTGTCTCTTCACAGCAATAGAATACTGACTAAGATTTAAACACTTTATTTTATGTGTAAATGTCTTGACTGCATATATGTATGTGTACCATGTGTATGCTTGGTACTTGTGGATGTTAGAAGAAGGCAATGGATCCCCTGGAACTAGAGTTACAAAGAAAGTGATGAACTACCTGATGTGAGTGTAGGAAGCTTGGTTCTCTGCAAGAGCAGCAAGTGCCCTCAACTGCTGAGCCTTCTCTCCAGCCCCACACTGTACTTTTCTTTCTTTCTTTTTTAAAAGATTTATTTATTTATTATCTATACAGAAGAGGGCACCAGATCTCATTACAGATGGTTGTGAGCCACCATGTGGGTGCTGGGAATTGAACTCAGGACCTCTGGAAGAGCAGTCGGTGCTCTTAACCTCTAAGCCATTTCTCCAGCCCACCGCACTGTACTTTTCATTGCCTGAGCTAAGCCTCCTACCACCTGAACTTCCTGGTGTGTTAGCATCTAGTCTTCCATTTCACTATGCCTCCTTGAATGTCTCCCACTGTGGTGGCTGTGGCAGGTTGACACCAGACACCTTTACTTGTGACAGTTCTTATTTTCAGGCTCCCAAAGTAGCTCAGTCTTAAATAGGTTTCTTCTGAAGATAGCACTGAGCCCATGGGAAGTGACAAAGAAGACTTACTTTCTCTTGTTGACCGACCACGATAGAGGAATCACTATCTCACCACAATCCCCAATTGGATTCTAAGTTTTTGAGATCTTTCATGAGCTTGTTCTAGTGTAAGATTGCTAGTTTCTTTTTACCAGGGCTGCTTCTACTCTGCCTCTTCCATCAAGGAGTCATGGAAGTCAGTTTTCCATCAGATCGTCTTCCAGTATTTCTCTTGGGAAGAATCTGTTATCTGTTTCTTCTTTCTTGGTACATATACTTTCTACCTTTTGTAATTTTCCCAGAGTATCTGGAAAATCTCTTTCTTTCTGCCTTTTTTCTCTTTGTCTTTTACATTTGGGTTTTTTTTAAAAAGCCATCTTTAAGCTCAGGGATCTTTAGCTTTGTTTAATCTATTAGTAAGCCCATATAAAGTATTCATTTCTGTTAGTGTTTCTTTTGGTTCTGCTTAAAACCTCCACCCCTGTTTAAATTATCCTTACACACTGACTATCCAGTAGAGTTCTCAGTTTATTAATCTCATTTGTCTTAAATTTTGATCCTGATACTACCAACAGCCCCATCCATTTCTTAGTTTAAGTCTGATGTTGGTTCTGATACTTTTCCTGACAGCTAGCTATGTGCTGAGCAAAAGGAGCTACTATAAATAGTCCTTCAGAGGTGTAGGAAGAGAAGCACCTATAGCCCAGTGACCAGGTGCCAATCTTTAGCAAGCTTCTGTGCTTGGACTATGAATTTCACAAGCTTCTCAGTGAGTTTTTTTTCTTCCTTAGGTGAGACAGGATGATGAGAGATGCCTGGAGTGGAAGACTGCTAACACCAGACTGTTAACACTTAAGCACTGTTAACCTCAGAAGATGAGGTTCTGGTAAAGTAATTTCTCCAGCGGGCAGCAGACACTGTTAAGTGAGAACCTGATGTCACTTCAGAAGGTTACAACATAAAAAAGTGCAAGGTCGCTGAGCAGTGCTAGTTTACACCTTTAATTCCAGCACTCAGGAGGCAGAGGGAGGCGGATTTCTGTGAATTCAAGGCTAGCTTGGTCTACAGAGCAAGTTCCAGGACAGCCAGGTCTACATAGCAACCTTGCCTTGAAACACCAAAAAATTTAAAAACACACACACACACACACACACACACACACACACACACACACACACAGATAAAAATGTAAGATCCTGAGATTGGCTTTCCCTAGAGTTCTCATATATATAGATATAAACATATATGATTCCTATTATTTCCTATTAATTCATCTTAATATTTTAATATCTGCCTTGAAATACCCTGCCACAAATATTTTCCCCTTTCCTTTCCTAGAAAGAGCTAAAGAAACCATAGCACGAGCAGTTAAAGACATTACATATTGTATTTTTGGTTAGATACCTCCACTTCAATGATGTCCTCCAATGACCCCAGCGCAAGACTTATCTCTATGTCCTGAACTTTGCAATCCAGCAGCAAGTTATGCTTCTCTAGTAGCTTCTGTTCCAAAGAACCCTGAACGATTACAACTTCTTTCTGTAATTTTCCCACTTCCCTGTAAATACAGGTATGAATGACTTTATTCATTATGTAATTATACCAAAGAATAACATGTTACATTATAAACATACATAAAAATGTCACTTTCTTTCGTTTGTTTGTTTTTTGAGACAGGGTTTCTCTATGTAGCTTTGCGCCTTTCCTGGAACTCACCCTGTAGCCCTGGCTGGCCTCAAACTCACAGAGATCCGCCTGGCTCTGCTCCCGAGTGCTGGGATTAAAGGTGTGTGCCACCACTGCCTGGCTGAAAATGTTACTTTCTTATGAGAGCTCCAAGTGCCAGTTCCTGAATTACACATTATCACTCCTGAGAAAGAGTAACAATGTATGCATTTGATCTAAGAGAACATTTTTCATAGACATTACTTTAATCAGAAATAGCAAAGACCCTGTCTTCCTTCAGTTATTTTAATTATTTTTCTTGAAACAAAGTTTTGCTATTTAACTCCTGTTGACTCCAAACTTTGTATTATCTTGCTTCCAACTCCCAGTTGCTGGGATTACAAGTGTGTCCCCATATCCAGCCCCCAAAATACTTTATTTTTAAATCTGTACAATTGTCACCCTGCATTTCCTCTTCAGATAGGCTGTGTATTTTAGAATCTTAAACTAGGAGAATGTCTCTTAGCAGATAGATACCAGATCAGTTATTGCATCCCTGACAGCTTGGTTTCCATCACTCACAGAATGCCTTAAGTGCAAGTGGGGGACTGAAAGTGGGGTATGAGTGTTAACACTAAGTCAACAAGGACCTTTAAATTGCATCAGAAAATGGACAAAAAGAGAAAAAGAAAACAAAAGAGAAGAGATCAGGATACACGGGGAGGTGGAGGAAGATGAGTGGTTTTCAAGAGTGTAAAGAGAAGCAGAAACAACTCTGCTGAAATGAAATATAAGAGGCAAAATCTCAAAGCACTGAAGGTCTCTAGATAGTGAGGAAAATTATGACAGGCCAAGGGTTGAGCAAAGAAAAGTGCTCATGGTCCTGTCAATCACAGGACAGCAGATGTCATTTTGACACAAATCAGCTGATTCAAGGCACTGATTGTCCTCATCGTGATGGCACATATACTTGTCAGGTACCAGCTACTGCTTTAAGTGCAGACATAGACAAGAGGGAATCCCTGAATGACAGGAAAATACCAGTATCAAAAGAGATTCAGAGTAAAGGACTACACAAGGGTTCAGTTTTCAGCTGCCAAAAAGAACTTCACTTGTTTTCTCCATGTTTAGAACATCTGGAAGATGTTATGTGGGACCAAGAGCAACAAAGAGTAAACATTCAAACAAGTTTAGATAAGAAATATCAAACTGGAAGTATAAGTTTAGAATATTAGCCATGTCTTTCAAACTGAAGTATTAATTACCTATCAACAGCCAGAAATTTCTTGCGTTCCTCTTCAATTTGAGTATGAATTTTCTCAATGTTGGAACTCTGAGTGGCAAACACTTCCTTAATTTGTTCTTGCTTTACCATGAGTTCATCCACGCCTTTCAGACATTCTTCTTCAGTCTGAAGAGAAAATTTGTGTGTGTGTGTGCATAAAACATTTTGTATTAATACAAAAAGGTTCTGCTATTATCTGTAAAAATACCTACTCATCCTAAAAAGAAAACCCCTTATCCCGTATGCTCAGACTGTGACCCTTTTATCCTATAGATTTTGGAAGCTAGTAATCATTTCCTATCTTTGTCTTTCCTTTTGAATTCTCTTCAACCTGCTGTCACCTGACTTGTGTTCCATTTGTCCAGGGGAAGTGCTCATGAGACTATAAAATGCCAGCCTGTCTTAACAGTTTTCATCACTTCTTCCTTCCCATTGTGCTGGGCTTCTGTACTGCCTCCTCTTATTTCTTCCTAAAATTTCTGAATTTTCTAGAATCCCAACTGTTTCTCCATTGCACCATGCTCTCCACCTCCCATAGTCTCAGCCCTTGTCATATGCTTTTAATTTGCTCTACAAACTAGGAACTCCTGCCATACATGGAACATATCAGTAATCTAGCTCTCAGGAGGCTGGGAGAGAATTTTGAGTTTGAGACCAGCATGGCTACATAGTGAAACTGCTTCTGAAAACAGAGCAAACCATAACTCAACCAGTAATTCTGAAGCCTGTAGTTCCAGTCAAGAATTCTCTTGTCATCTACATGTTTGAGTCCTCTCTGCCACGGCTTTCTCTCTTCCTACTTAACATCAAATAACGCATCAGTTCTGTTCGTTTTACTTTAATGTTTCTGAAATATGTTGCCCCCATCCCAACGAGGCACCCTTGGGTGCTCAAAAAATTGCTACTCAATGAAAGAAGTCATAACGTCAACAAAGTGGTACTTCAGCCACCCATAATAAATTACCTTCTTTAGGTTATCAATGTCTTCTCTGCCTTTCTGGATAGTCATTTTTAATGTGTCGATCTTATTCAGTTTCTTCTTAAGCTGATTTCGACTATATTCAAGCTGAATATTAAGCCGAGTTTTTTGTTTTTCAAACTCTAATCTAGTATAATAAAATCAATCAATATAAGTGGTAAGAAAAGTACGTTGATTCTTTTAATTTTTTTCCAGATTAAAAAATTATGTGTATCTGTGGGTTTATGTGTACCACATTTGTACAGATGTCCACTGAGGCTAATGGGCATCAGATCCTTGAAACTGGAGTTACAGGTGATTGTGAGCTGCCTGATGTGGGTGCTAGGAACCAAACCTGGATCCTCTCCAAAAGCAGCAAGTGCTCTTAACCACTGAGCCATTTCTCTAGTCCCTTTTAATTTTTTTCTTATAGGAAATTTCAAAAATAAAAGTAGAATGAATGCTATAATGAACCACATGCAACTTACCCAATTTAATAATTATCAATTCATGTTTACTCTTGTTTCACCTACAACACCATTCAAAGCTACTGGATTGTCTGAAGCAAATAGCAGATACTAGGTAATTTCATCAGTAATGCTGTATGAAAGTGATTGTTAATTCATAACCACAAACTACTATACCCTAAAAATATAAAAATATCCTTAAAATAATCACTGTCATTGCCAAATTTTCTGACACTATATTAAAAAGTTTGGTTGTTTGCATTAGGATGTGTATATTGACAGTTTCCATCTTTATTTCATTCTTTTCTTTCTTTCCTTTTCCTTCCTTTCTTCTTGTTTTTTGAAACAGGGTTTCTGTGCAGTCCTGGCTGTCCTGAAACTCACTCTATAGACCAGTCTGGCCTAGAACTCACAGAGATCCACCTGCCTCTGCCTTCCAAGTGCTGGGAATAATGGTGTGCATCACCACTGCCCAGAGATAGTTGATAGTTTCTTAAACCTTTTATAATATAAATTATCTACTCACTTTTTCTTTAAGTTATAATCTATACATTTATTCTTAGTCTTTGTGAATAGCTATTCATACATAAACTTCAAGGTTGGGAAATTAAGAAGTTCCTGACACTTTCTTTTTCTGACAGTTCCATAAACTCCTGTCAATTAGATGTCAGTTGGGTATGTCAGTGCATATCTATAATCTCAGCACCTTGGAATGGAAGCAGGAGAATCATAAGTTTGAGGCCAGCTTGAGTTACATTTGAATAATTCAGTGTTTGATATGTAGACGGCTTACATACTATAAACTCTTATCTTTAAAAGGTACAAAAAGAAAAGTAAATCAAAATAAGTAGTAGGAAAGAAACAATAATAGACATTAATAACATAGAAACAAACACCTCACAGAAAAAAAAATCCATGAAACAAAGAGGCACTCTTAGAAAGGATATGTAACACTGAGGTACCTTTAGCATGATAACAAGAAAAAAGAGAAATGACAAATCACGAATAAAAGTACATCAGTAAAGATGCTACGGACTTTAAAAAGTATATTTAAATAACTTTATGTCAGTAAGTTTGACAACTCATAAAATACACAAAGTTCATGAAAGACACAAATCACCAAAGCTCACTCAAGAAATACATACTGTAGAATGAATGATGAATAACCCTGTATTTATTAAAGACACTGGCAGTAAAAACCTTTCTATAAACATGTAGGTAGCTAGCAGGGTGGTGGTGGCACACGTCTTTAATCCCAGCACTAGGGAGGCAGAGGCAGGTTGATCTCTGTGAGTTCGAGGCCAGCCTGGTCTACAGAGCGAGATCCAGGACAGGCTCCAAATCTACACAGAGAAACCTTGTCTCGAAAAAACTGAAAAAAAAACAAAAAGTGTAAGTAGCCAAGTAGGAAGAAACTATCAATTCTATGCAGTCTCCTCCAGAAGTAAATAAGAGACCTCACAGCTTAAGTTTAACATTACCTTGATACCAAACACTACAATGATATAAACAAAACAAAACTACAGGTCATTACACTTAAAAGAGACAAAAAAATTCCCAACAAAATTTTAGTGAATCGAAAAATATTTGAAAATGATAGTTCATGATGACTAAATTAGGCACATTTTATGTATGCAAGGTTGTTGAAAATCAATGTAATTTATTACTGAAACTTAACATATCTTTAAAACTCTAATTATATAAGAATCTAAATGGTTACCAGAGAAAATATTTAAAAATTCAACATTCACATATGGTAAGAATTTCCATGAAGAATTCCTCAATTTGACAAAAATATCTTAACATTTATATACATTATACATTACTGTAGAAGTCTGAATGCTTTTCCCTTAAGAATTAATATGTCTGTTCTCACCATTTTATTCATTATGAAGATAGTGCAACAGGCAAGAAAAGAAAAAAGAAAAAAAATACTAACTAGTCAGGAAGAAACAAAACATTTTATTTACTGAGAATATGATTCTCTCTCTCTTTTTTCTTTTTGGTTTTTTGAGACAGAGTTTCCCTGTGTAGCCCTAGCTGTCCTAGAACTTGCTCTGTAGATCAGGCTGCCCTCGACTGCACTGAGATCTGCCTGCCTCTGCCTCCCAAGTGCTGGGATTAAAGGTGTGCACTGTCAGGGACCAAACATGGACCATGGAAAAGTACTAGCTAGGCCAGAGAACAAGCCCCTGCCCTAAACCAGATGCCCCCAAAGATAAAGAACAGGTCAGGTAGGTCAAGTAGCATAGCAACAGAACAATGGGCCCTGACCAGTGACCTTACCACCTAGCACAACACCCTGCAGCCTCACGACTTGCACGTCTCCCCTCAACTGCATGTACGGCACGTCGTGCACCCCTTCGCTCCTTCCTGCTCCCTCCCCCTCCCATGCTATATAAGCCTTGCTGAGAATAAAATTTGCAGCTTGATCAGAACACTGTCTTGCTGTCTTCTTTCGTTTCTCCCTGTCCCTTTCATTCTCTCCCGCAGGTGGGTTGCCCCTGTTGAGACCCCGCTGGCCATGGCAGTGCACCACCACCTCCTGTTGAGAATATGATTCTCTACATAGAAACTCTGTCAAAGAGCTAATAGAACTAATGTGTTTAGCTAAGTTTCAAGATACAAGGTAAGTTTAAGGAAAACTAATTTTATTTCATTAAGAAGTTTTATAATTTATGGTGTGTGTGTGTGTGTGTGTGTGTGTGTGTGTGTGTGTATGATATGTGTGTAGAAGCACATATGCCATAGTGCAAGTGTGGTCAATAGACAACTTTGTGAAGCTATTCTCTCCTTGAACCTTTCCAAGGGTTCTGGGGCTTGAACTCAGGTCACAAGGCTTCATGGCAAGTGCTTTACCCGTAGAGTCATCTTGCAGGAACTACTTTTATTTCAATATACTACCAACATACAATTTTAACCTGAAATTTAAAAACAACTCAATTTGCAAAAGCACAAAGATATGAAATGCTGAGGAACATATGTCATGAAACAGGTACAAAACTGAACTTATACACTGAAAACTAAAGACCATTAATGAGTGAAATTAAAAATGACCTAAAATAGACAGTGTGTTTGTTGATCAATGTTTAGTTGTTAATTCATCCTAAGTTGATCTCTAAATTTAGTAGGATCCAAATAGAAATCTCACAAGTTCTTTTTAAGAATATGTGGTGTTTTGTAAGAAAATGGCCCCCATAGGGAGTGACACAATAAGGAGGTGTGGCTTTATTGGAGGAGGTGTGGTCTTGTTGGAGGACGTGTGTCACCATGGGGGGCGGGGGCGGGTATTGAGGTCTCTTTTGCTCAAGCCACACCCAGTGTGACACACAGACACCTGTGGATTAAGAAGTAGAACTCTTAGCTCTTTCTCTAGCACCATGTCTACCTGCATGCCTCCATGTTCTTCGCCATGATGGTAATGGACTAAACCTCTGAAATTGTAAGCCACCCCTTTAAATGTTTTCCTTTATAAGAGTTGCTGTGGTCAAGGTATCTCTTCACAGCAACAGAAACTCTAAGATAGAATAGCAATTGAAAAATTGATTCTAAAATCTATGGAGAAATGTAAAGGACCTAGAACAAGAAAAAGGGTCATGACTCTTCTCCACCGTTGTACTCAGTCCCTAGGAAGGGCACCTAGCACATGAAAAGCACACAGTAAATACAAGTTGAATGAATGAAGGAGATATGAAAGTGTTACAGAGATTAACAGAAAGACTGTAAGCCAAATGTTGATAATTTTGATTTGAAAAACATTTTCTCTCTTTTTGGGAGGAAGGTGGGTGGGGAGACAGAGTCTCTCTCTTTTTTTTTTTTTTTTTTTTTTTTCGAGACAGGTTTCTCTGTATAGCTTTGCGCCTTTTCTGGGACTCACTTGGTAGTCCAGGCTGGCCTCGAACTCACAGAGATCCGCCTGGCTCTGCCTCCCGAGTGCTGGGATTAAAGGCGTGTGCCACCACCGCCCGGCGACAGAGTCTCTCTTATGGAGCCCTGGCTGTCCTGGAGCTCACTATGTAAACCAGGCTGGCCTCGAACTCATAGAGATCCACCTGCCTCTGCCTCCTAAGTGCTAGGATTAAAGACATGTGCCACCATACCTGGAAACATTTTTTTCTCAAGGACATGTACTATTTTTATATTTCAATGTATTTGAAAAGATGATACATGCATGTGGTACAAAATGCAAAAGATGTAAGATAAACAAAAATTAAAACTTCTGTTTTTCATGTCAGCTTTCCTGAGGCAGCCACTGACCATTTCTAAACACAAATGGTACATGCCCTCCAGGGTACCATTTGTCTTCTGATTTTTTTTTTTTTTTTTTTTTTTGGTTTTTCGAGACAGGGTTTCTCTGTGTAGCTTTGCGCCTTTCCTGGAACTCACTTGGTAGCCCAGGCTGGCCTCAAACTCACAGAGATCCACCTGCCTCTGCCTCCCGAGTGCTGGGATTAAAGGCGTGCGCCACCACCGCCCGGCTTGTCTTCTGATTTTATTTGTTTGCCATATAATGTAAGTTTTTCTATATATTTGTATTTCATTTATTTGGGTTTTATTTGCTTGTTTGTTTTTTTGAGACACAGTTTCTCTGTGTAGCTTTGGCTGTTCTGGAACTCACTCTTTAAACCAGGCTGGCATTGAACTCACAGAGATCAACCTGCCTCTCTCTCCTTAGTGCTGGGATTAAAGGCAGGTGCCACCACTGCCCAGCTTATTTTTAAATGTTTATTTATATGTGCTTGTCTCTGTGTTTATGCCATGTGCATGTGGATGCCCACAGGGGCCAGAAGAGGGTGCTGAATACCCTGGAGCTGAAGTTACAGATAGTTGTAAGCCCTCCAATACCAGTGCTGGAAACTGAACACTGGTCCTCTGCAGTGGCAACCAGTACAGTGCCCTTAACTTTGAATGATTTCTCTAGCCCCAAGAGATTAATATTACAAATTCTCTTATGACACATTCTACTATTTTTATATTTGTATTTTTACATTAAGAGTTTTTTTTTTTTTAAATTTTTGAGACAGGGTTTCTCTGTGTGACAGTCCTAGCTGTTCTGGAACTCAATTTGTAGACCAGGCTAGCATGGAATTCACAGAGATCTACTTGCCTCTGTCTCCCAAGTGCTGGGATTAAAGGCGAGCACCACCACAGCCTGACAACATGATTTATTACAAAAGTACAACTTTTGCCTGGTCTACAGAGTGAGTTCCAGTACCACTACGACTGTTACACAGAGAAACCCTTTCTCGGGGTGGGGGGAGGGGAGTACTTTTGTCCACTGACATTACATATCAAATCCCTCCTTGTAGATGTATTTCTGGACTCTACTTATGAGCTAGTTCCTCATGGCTTATACTATGTTTTAAAATTTGGGAATTGGGGGCTAGAGAGATGGCTTAGTGGTTAAGAGCTCTTGCTGCCCTTTTAAAAGAAGGCTGAGTTAGAAGCCACACTGGGTGGCTTCTAATTGCCTTTAACTCCAGCTCCAGGGGTTCTGACACTCTCTTCTGTCCTCTAGAATGTCTCACACATTTGCATATAGCATACATACAGACATTCACATATAAACTTGAATCTCTAAAACGAAATAAAGTACAACATGGGAGTTCTAGACCCACTGCTCACTAGTTTCCTTCATATTTTTCTTGTCTACTTCCTATGTGAACTTTAGAATCAGCTTATTTAAATTAAAAAAAAATGTCTATATAGGTGGTGTTTAAACTACAGATTAACTTAGGGAGAAATTAACTTCTTTATAAAGAGAACTGATATGGCTTTCCTTTTTGTTCTGGTTTCTGTTAGGTTTCTTGGTAAGAAACTGAAGTTTTACTAGCTTCTCCATCCTCTGTAGTACTGAGGATCAAACCCAGGCAGGGCCTTATGTATCAAGTGTGATCAACTACTGTACTGTAAGTTTACCATTACTAGCTATTTCTTGTTGAACTGAAATAAAGCCCACCTCAAGCTTAATTCCTTTATATTAGGGAATAGTTATTTTTATGTGTATATCAATACTGCTTACCAATTTTTAAATAAAAATACCTTTTCTGATCATTTTCTTGCTGCTGTTTAACATGTTTGTCCTCAAATTCACGGATATTTTCCACACCAATTTCTTCACAGAAGTCTTGGAATATTTCATCTTCCACCTTTTAAATTATTTTAAAACAACTGATTTAATAACCATTTTTAAAAATACATAATCAGGGCCTGGAGAGATGGCTCAGAGGTTAAGAGCACTGTCTGCTCTTCCAGAGGACCTGAGTTCAATTCCCAGTAACCACATGGTGGCTCGCAACCACCTGTAATGAGATCTGGTGCCTTCTTCTGGTGTGCAGGCAGAACATTGTATACATAATAAATAAATAAATCTTTAAAAAAATACATAATCAGTGTTATCATATTTCACTTTTAGCTTTTACTGAATTAGGTCAAAAGCTAATCAGTGCATTCAGCCCAGTGCTTTCTCGTCCTTATCTCCATAAACTATACTCATATTATTTTCAAAGTTCTTATTCAGAAAACATGAATACATGAAAAAGCTTATGAACTGGCTTTATTAAATGGTATTACAAATGGTCTGATAAAAGCTTTAGAGATTCTATGTTCTTTAGCCCTGCTAAAATATAATGTTCTATGTTAAAAAAAAAAACATGTATCCTTTATATGAGTAAGATGAAACATCTTGGGCAGTAAAAACAACTCAGGATTAGAGCACAGAATCAGTAATAAATTCCAAAAAACTGGCATAATCTCAATCCAACAATATTATCTAGCCTCAAATACAATAGCATTTTAATAGTAAGTTATGTTAAAAACTTGTAGATTTCAGTTAAACACAAATGTGATAAGACTGATATAGCAGTAAGTAACATTAATGCCAGTGGATAATCAAAATCATGGGAAACTACACAGGTCCATGATCCTCTGTACTGGTAGATCACATTTTGATATTATTCTCTGTTCTGGGCATGAACAAATAACAATATCCAAAGGATGATTTCCCGAGATAATCTTGAATCCACAGTTGTGTGTACATAGCCAAGAATCCCTAGCTTTGGTCTAGAACTATATTCTATAAGCCATTTAGTAACAAGTGTAATATTTATTACCTTATCTATCTTATCTTGCAATTCTTCAATTTTTTGTTGCTGCTTGTTGACTCCTTCATTCAGCATAGTACACTGAGAATCAATATTCAGCAATTCACTTTGTAGCTGAGATTGCTCCTAATAAGAAAAAAATTCTGCTTAATAATACGACTATTTTACTTTTATACAGTAAGGCTAAAAACATGATAGATGTCTTTTACAATTAATGAAGAAACGTTAGCTACAATGGATTCTGGTACAGCCAGATAACATGATTAAATACTATAGAAATCATCAGGGACTGTAACAAAATCTTAAACATGAGATAAAGTATTTACAATTACTTAAGGTTATGTAAATATCCATTTGGGGAGGGGCAGGGTTTTTCTGTGTAGCTTTGGCTGTCCTAGAACTCCCTTTGTATTAAAGGTATGTGCCACCAAAACCTGGCGTAAATATCATTCTTAAAATTCTATGTTGTAGCTGGGCGGTGGTGGTGCACACCTTCAATCCTAGTACTTGAGAGGCAGAGGCAGGCGAATCTCTGTGAGTTCGAGGCCAGCCTGGGCTACAGAGTGAGTTCCAGCAAAGACGCAAAGCTACACAGAGAAACCCCGTCTCGAAAAACCAAAAACCAAAATATTCTATGTTGTGATACAAATTTCCAACAAACTTTAGACAAGTGTACATTACCCGGTAAAATGCAAGATGCTTCTTTTTCATTGTCTCTAGTTCATTTTGTGAATACTTGAGTCGTGTATTGGTTCCTTGTACTAAAGTCTGTATTTGTTTCAGATCTGTTTCCTTTCGGAGTGTCTTCATTAACTCCTAAACAGAGAAATGTGGGAACATTTTATAGTGGAAAAGCACTTTTACTATTTAGTGCTTTCATAATAAAGACTCACTGATTTTGCACACAACCATTCAACAACTTCTTTCGATAAGAGATATGGCCTGGGGAATGTAGAGATGTCTCAGTGGTTAAGAGCACTGACTGCTTTTGCAAATAACAAAGTTCAATCCCTAGCACTTACATAGTGGCTCACAATCATCTATAACTTCAGTTCCATGTGGTGGTATTGTGTTCCCCAAAATATTGTGTACCCTGATAAACTCATCTGGGGTCAGAGAATAGAAAAGCCACTAGATACTTAGGACAGGCAGTGGTAGCACACGCCTTTAATCCTAGCATTCCAGAGGCAGAAATCCATGTGTTCAAGGATACAGCCAAGCATGGAGACTCATGCCTTTAATCCCAGAAAGCCAGCCTTTAATCCCAGGGAGTGATGGTAGGAAACAGAAAGGTATATAAGGCGTAAGGACCAGAAACTAGAAGCATTTGGCTGGTTAAGCTTTTAGGTTTTGAGAAGCACAGTTCAGCTGAGAGCCATTCGGATATGAGGACACAGAGGCTTCCAGTCTGAGGAAACAAGATCAGCTGAGAAGTTGGCCAGGTGAGGTTAGCTGTGGCTTGTTCTGTCTCTCTGATCTTCCAGTGTTCACCCCAATACTTGGCTCAGGTTTGATTTTATTAATAAGAACCTTTAAGATTCATGTTACAGTTCCAGGAGATCCAATGCCCCCTTCTACCCTTTGCAGGCATCAAGCACTCAGGTGGCACAGACATATGTGCAGGCAAAACACTCATACACATAAAAAGGGGTGGGGTGCTGGAGAGACAGCTTGGTAGTTAAGAGCACTGGATATTCTTACAGAGGACCCTAATGTTCAATTCTCAGCACTTACAGGGTAGCTCACAACTGTATAATTCCAGTCCCATGGAGTTCCTGATGACCTTTTCTGGCCTCCATGGGCACTGCATGCATGTGGTACATTGATATACATTAAGCCAGAACACCCCCCTTTTCTATATATATGTATATCATATATTTTATCACATAAAGTAAAAATAAAAGACTGGGTATGTAAGTACATTTGTCATCTGGAGTAAGGTAGCATACAACTTCCACAAAAACTAACAAACTTCCCAACAGAAAAGACAGGCATGAAAAGTGAAAAACAATGCTAAACAACACACCTGTCTTTATATCTCAAGTATTGGTGTTTTATTTCATGCAAAACATTCACTACAGTGAAACTGATTGGTCAAAGGTATTATTTTTTTGAGACAGAGTTTCTCTGTGTAGCTTTGGAGCCTGTCCTGGAACTCGCTCTGTAGACCAGGCTAGCCTCGAACTCACAAGAGATGCCTCTGCCTCCTAAGTGCTGAGATTAAAGGCGTGCACCACCACCACCACCACCACCTGACAGTATTATTGTTTTTATTTATTGTCTGTAAGCAGTGGATGAATGTTCTTTCCCTTACATTTCACTAGAACTATGTATTGAAATTTTTAAGACTTATTTATAAGAATAAAGCAATCTCAATTTGCATACTATCACGAGCATGTCCTATTTCCTGACCATATGGGTGTTGTATTTCAGTCACTAATAACTCTGTGTGTGTGTGTGTGTGTGTGTGTGTGTGTGTGTGTGTGTGTATACATTCCATGTGTGTGCAGTGCCTGTGGAGGCTGGGAAAGGGTATCAGATCTCCTGGTGCTAGAGTTACAAGTGGCTATAAGCAGCTCAACGTGGGTGCTGCGAAACAAACTCAGGTCTTCTGCTATAGCAGCAATATCTCTTAATTGTTGAGCCATCCTGTATCAGTCAGGATTCTCTAGAGTAACAGAACTTATAGAATGATTCCTACATATAGAGAGAAAGAGGATTTATTAGAGTGATTTATAGGTTGTGGCCCAGCTAATCCAACAATGGTTACCCATGAATGGAAGGTTCAAGAATCCAGTAGTCATTCAGTCCATGAGGCTGGATATCTCAGCTAGTCTTCAGTTTACGCTGGAATTCTGAAGAAGTAGGCCCTAATGCCAGTAAAGGAATGAACTTGCCAGTGAGAGTGAGACCAAGTTGGCAGAGTGAATCTTCCCTCTTCCATATCTTTATATAGGCTTCCAGAAGATGTGGCCCAAATTAAATACAGGTCTTCCCACCTCAAAGATCCAGATTAGAAGTGGATCTTCCCACTTGAAATTAAGCAAAAATCCCTCACATGTGTACATTGCCTTTTTGAGTTTTAGTTAATTCTAGGTGTAGTTAAGTTGACAACCAAGAATAACCATCACAAGTCCACCCCTTGTCAACTTGGCACAATCATATCTCCTTATGTCACGATTAATTTCCAAATGAAAACAACAACCAGGTCATGATTATGCCTAACATAACTATCTCACATACACTTGTGAACATATATTTAACCAGGTAATAACTACACCTAACATGACAACTGCAAACAGATTATAAATTTAGAATAGGTGGCAATGTCCCTTGAAGGACATTCTTCTAGTATCACAAACTTAAATATGATAACCATTGATAGTCTCTTTAATTATATGATAAAGAAACTGAGAAAAGAAATTGTACAAATATCTGTACAAATATATTTCTTTTTTCAAGACAGTGTTTCTCTGTGTAACAACTATGGCTATCCTGGAACTCTCTTTGTAGACCAAGCTGGCCTCGAACTCACAGAGATCCACCTGCCTCTGCCTCTTGAACGCTGGGACTAAAGTCTGCATCACCACCACCTGGTGATTACACACACATTCTTAAAATATATGACAGAAACATTCATGTCAATTATAATCCTTGTTTCTGAAACTAGTCACATAGCCTTAGACAGTATTTGTAACCACCTTCTTCTACTACCCATTTCATAGTTCCTCCACCCTCAGCAAGCACTTCAGCAGATCTTGGCTCTTTTCCTGGAGGAGTGACCAATACCTTTATCCAGATGTGTCTTGTGCCCTTTGTCATCCTGCCTGGATTAGATTGTTGCAGTTTCCCATTGACAATCACAGGATGTGGTAGCACCAAGAGATGCCCTAAAGGATCTCCTACACTCCAGACATAATCTTTCTTACCTCTATTGTGGAGAAGCAACCCAATTTCCCCATGGTAATCTGGATCAATCACCCCTCCTAACACTGTTATTCCTTTCTTAACCTGTTGGCTTAAGGGCATCAGAAGCCCAAAGTGGCAGGAGGCTGGGGGGAGTCTGAGCTTCCAGTTGAATGAAATATTTGTTGTGGCTCCTGGCAGGAGCACTCCCCCACTCTGGAACCAAAACTTCTAGGCCAGTAGAACTTAAAGTTGTGAGAACAGGAAGCAAAAATTTTCCCAATGGGTCACTAGGAGTAATAGTGAGTGGAACCACTCCTTGATTCCTGGACCCGTAGATTCTGGCTATGGGAGAAACTGTACCATATACTAGACGTTGATTCAAAGCATATACTGCCTTCTGTTGAACCTTGATCTAGCCTTCCAGGCTGCTGCCACCTAATTGGTGCTGGAACTGTGTCTTCAAAAGGCCATTCTATCTTTCTATCAGGCCAGCTGCTTCAGGATGGTAGGGAACACATTAAGACCAATGGATTCCATGATCATGCTCACTGTTGCACTTCTCTGGCTGTGAAGTGAGTTCTTTGATCAAAAGCAATACTTATGGAATACCATGATGGTAGATAAAGCACTCTGTAAGTTCACAGACGGTGGTATTGGCAGAAGAATTATGTGCAGGAAAGGCAAATCCATAACCAGAATAAGTATCCACTCCAGTAAGAACAAAGTGTTGTCCTTTCTACAGAGTAAATGGTCCAACATAGTAAACCTACCAGGTTGCTGGCTGGTCACTCTAAGGAATGGTGCCATATCTGGGGTTCAGTGTTGGTCTCTGCTTTTGGCAGATCTGGCACTCATCAGTAGCTGTAGCCAGGTCAGCCTTGGTGAGAGGAAGTCCATGTTGTCAAGCCCATGCATAACTCCCATCTCTGCCACCATGGCCACTTTGTTCATGGTCCACTGGGCAATGACAAGAATGGCTGGGTACAGAGGCTGACTGTCCATAGAATGGGTCATTCTATTTACTTGATTATTGAACTCATCAGCTGAGGTCACCTTTTGATAAGCATTTATATGAGACACAAATATCTTCACATCCTTCACTCATTTGGAAAGATCTATCCACATACTTCTTTCCTAGATGTCTTTCTTACCAATTTTCTAATCATAGTCTTTCCAAGTCCCTGACCATCCAGACAAGCCATTGGCTATAGCCCACGAATCAGTGAACAATCACAATCTGGACATTTCTCCTCCAAACAAAATGTATGACCATGTCTACTGCTTGAGCCTACTGTGAAGATTTCCCTTTGCTGGTGTCAAGACTATCCCAGGAAGGGACTATAATGCTGCAGCTGTCCACTTCTAGGCAGTGCCTGTATAATGGGCAGAAGCATCAGCAAACAATGCTCTAGTCTTCAACCAATCAGGGCACACCCAATGAGGCTATAGGTGCATGCTTGGTAGCAGACAACATTTTTTTTTTTTTTTTTTGGTTTTTCGAGACAGGGTTTCTCTGTGTAGCTTTGTGCCTTTCCTGGAACTCACTTGGTAGCCCAGGCTGGCCTCGAACTCACAGAGATCCGCCTGGCTCTGCCTCCCGAGTGCTGGGATTAAAGGCGTGCGCCACCACGGCCCGGCTCAGACAACATTTTAATGGGAGTAGAAACCATAGGTATTTGGGCAACTTCTTCATGCAACTTGCTTGTACCTTCAGGACCTGCTTGGGTCCAGTCATGTATATACAACTTCCATTTGATAATGGATTGCTCCAATATACATCCTACTTTGAGTTAGTAGATCACATGTAACACCCAGTTCATGATGGGCAGCTCAGATTGCATGGTAACTTGATGGCCCACTGTCAAATGTTCAGTTCCTAGTAAGGCTCAATAGCAGGACAAGAGCTGTCTTTCAAAGATAGAACTGCTGTCTACAGATGATGATAGAGCCTTGCTTGAAATTCATAAGGTCTTTTCTGTGTTTCATCCATAAGGGCCTGCCAAAAGCTCCAAACAGCATCCCTATCTGCCACTGATACTTCAAATACCATTGGATCTGTTGGATCATATGGTCTAAATGGTAGAGTAGCTTGGTCCTATTGAAGAGCTTTCTCCCCTTCCAGCCCCACACAAAACTAGCAGCTTTCTAAGTCACTTGGTATATTGGCTGGAGTAACACATCCAAGTGAGAAATGTGTTGTCTTCAGAATCCAAATAGGCCTACTGAATTTGTGGTGGGACAGACCAGGTGCAATAACTTATCCTTTACTTTAGAAGGAATATCTCTGCATCCTCAAACTACTGGAATCCTAAGAATTTCACTGAGGTAGAAAACCCTTGAATTTTGGTTGGATTTATTTCCATCCTCTGTCGCACACATATGTTACCAATGAGTCCAAAGTGGTTGCTACCTCCTGTTTACTTGGTTCAACCAGTGTAATGCCATTAATATAATGAGTGATGTGATAGTCTGTGGAAAAGAGATGGTCAAGAGCTGTTTGAGTTAAGTTTTGACACAGGGATAGGCAGTTAATATATCCTTGAGGTAAAACTGAAAGCAAATTGCTTCTGGTGGTCCTTATGGACAAGTCCCCCCCCCCCCCCCCCCGAAAAAAAAAAAGATACTTGCTAGATCAACAGCTGTGTCTTAGGGTTTCTCCACTGCTATGAAGAGACACCATGACCACAGCAACTTTTTGGGGATTTTTGTTGTTGTTTGGTTGGTTGTTTTTTTTTTCTTTTCTTTTTTTTAGATTTATTTATTTATTATATATACAGGGTTCTGCCTGCATGTGTCCTTGCAAGCCAGACCAAAAGAAGGCACCAGATCTCATTATAGATGGTTGTGAGCCACCATGTGGTTGCTAGGAATTGAACTCAGGACCTCTCAGGAAGAGCAGACAGTGCTCTTAACCACTGAGCCATCTCTCCAGCCTGTTTTTTTTTTTTTTTTTTGTTGTTGTTGTTGTTTTTGGTTTTTTCAAGACAGGGTTTCTGTATAACAGTTCTGGCTCTCCTGGAACTCACTTTGTAGACCAGGCTGGCCTCAAACTCACCGAGATCCACCTGCCTCTGCCGCCCAAGTACTGGGATTAAAGGCATGCGCCACTACCACCCAGCCCACAGCAACTCTTATAAAGGAAAACATTTAGTTGGGGTGGCTTATAGTTTCAGTTACCATCATGGTGGGACATAGCAGTATGCAGGCAGACATGGTGCTGGAGAAGGAGCTGAGAGTTCTACATCTTTTTTTTTTTTTTTGGTTTTTTGAGACAGGGTTTCTCTGCGTAGCTTTGCGCCTTTCCTGGAACTCACTTGGTAGCCCAGGCTGGCCTCGAACTCACAGAGATCCGCCTGGCTCTGCCTCCCAAGTGCTGGGATTAAAGGCGTGCGCCACCACCGCCCGGCCGAGTTCTACATCTTAATCCACAGGCAATAGAAAGTGAAATGCGTGCCACACTGGGCATACCTTGAGCATAGGAGACCCCCACAGTGACACACATGCTCCGATAAAGCCACACCTCCTCATAGTGCCACCCCTATGGAAGCCATTTTCTTTCAAACCACCACAAGCTGCACACCATGTACCAAGAGATACATTAATCTGCTCAAGTAAGGACACCACATCTAGTATAGCAACTGAAACTAGAGTAAGTGAGTTTTGGATAGTCAACTACCATTCTCCACTATTCATCTGTCTTCTGTAGTAGCCAAATAGGAGAGTTAAAGGGAGATGTGATGAGAACCACTGCCCTGTTTCTTTCAAGTCCTTGATGATGACACTAATTTCTGCAGTTCCTGGGAATGTGATATTGTTTTCGATTCACTATCTTCCTTGGCAGAGGCAACTCTAAAGGCTTCCATTTAGCCTTTCCAACCATAATAACCCTTACTCCACAGGTCAGTGAACCAGTGTGAGATTTCTGTCAACTTCTAAGTATAGCTATTCCAATTATACATCCTGGGAGTGGGGAAATAACCACAGGATGAGCTTAGGACTCATTGAACCTACTGTGAGTTGAACTTGAACCAAAACTCCATCAATGATCTGATCTCCATAAGCCCCTACTTTAACTGGAGGGCCACAATGTTTCTTGGGATTTCCCAGAATCATCAACAGTTCAAAACCAGTATCCAACAGACCCCAGAAAGTCTGGTCACTTCCTTTCTCCCAATGTACAGTTAACTTCGTAAAAGGCTGTAGGTCCCTCTGGGGAAGGTCTGGGGGAAGGCTAACAGTAAAACTTTTAGGTAATTTATACAGGTCCTTCCTCAGGGGAACCTGGCCATCCCTTCATTCAAGGGGTTCTGGGTCTGTAAACTGGTTCAAGTCTGAAAATTAGTTCATGGGTCAAGATTCCCTTTTTGTCATAATCCAATGTAGACCTTTCATTTGTTTGATAATTTTTCACTTATAATGACTGAACAAAAATGCAATACACTTGTTATCTATTTCATGCCTAGAAACACCATAATTGGTTAGCCAGTACTAAAGGTCCATACGAATCAAGCCACCATGATATTCACTTTGCCTATGCTGACCATTATGGGTCAGGCCATTATGGACATTACTTTGTGCTGCCCATTACAATAACTACAATCACCTTGACTTTGATGATTCAGTACTGCCATCTGGCCCCTGCTACTTCAGGGCTCAATTAAACCCACTGCATTTAATTCATCCAATGGAGCATCAGCCTCTCTAGCCCTAAGGTCTAGCACAAGGTAAAGGGTGGTGGCAAAGCTCTTCAAATGTGCTGGTGCCCCTCTCGCCTTTCTACATTTCAGAGGATTAGTGAAAGGCAGGACTTCTGGGATTTCCCATTGTAGAGGATTAGGTTTTACCCAGTGTACCCACTCTAGCATTGCAAGTCCCTGAGCCTTAAAATCCCTTCATCAACACTAAGTCGAGGGATATCAGGCATCTCCAACTCCTCTTCAGTAGGCCATCTTTTGAAAAATGCTTCAGCCAACCATTCAAATGGACTCTGGACCATCTATCCACCCCCCTTTTTTTAACTGTTCAATCTTACATATTAAACCTAGAATCTCTACTCAATGGGCTCATATCAATAAAACTCTCCCCAATCCAGTTTTATGTTCCTTTGACTGCTACCCCTCAACTTTAAAATCCATTCTCACACATATTCCTCAGATTTCTGTTTGAATGAATTAGCAAACTCATTAAGCTCTTTATTAGTGTAGTACACCTTTTCATGGACTACACTTTCCACCTCCCCTCTAGGAGCCTGCTTTACCTTATGTCTGGTTATAGGTCTAGAGGCAACTATTGGTAGGTTCCAAAGGATATCAGTATTGTCAGTCAGAGACAGAAAAGGCAACATTTCAAGGGGTGAAAGTTTATCTTCTGTGGAAGGTAGAGACTACTTTCTTAGATAAACCCTTGAGACTCTGAGAGTTCAAAGTTCTCAGCTTCAATAGGGTCTTACTACACATCCCCATTCCAAGTTATAGGATCCCATTCTTTACCAATTAATGACCTTAACTGCCAATGCCCTCTGAAGCTGATACTTGAATTTTTGCTGTTATTCAGCCAACCTTATAATGAAGGCTTTGGTTTTATTTTCTGCAACTTGAGCTGTGGCTGCTGGAGAGAAGATTCTCCTCCAGGGCATACTTAGAAACCTTTAGATTGTTAATGTACATCTGGAGCTGGTCAATTTTATCACTAAGTTCATTGTTGTCTTTCACCATATTCTGAGATGCTAGAAGTTGGTTAATTTTATCACGAATCTCATTCTTTTCCTTTGTCAATTTATGCAGAGATGTTAGGAGCGACCAGTATTATCATTTTCCTTATTTTTCCACAAACTGTCAAAAGTTTTGTATGAGTCACCAAATCTGTTGCCACTCATAACTGGTGAATCGAGATAATCAAATGCATCTGTCTCCTTAAATTTGTAAAATAGAGGCCGGGCGGTGGTGGCGCACGCCTTTAATCCCAGCACTCGGGAGGCAGAGGCAGGTGGATCTTTGTGAGTTCGAGGCCAGCCTGGTCTACAGAGCGAGATCCAGGAAAAGGCGCAAAGCTACACAGAGAAACCCTGTCTCAAAAAACAAAAACAAAAAAATTTGTAAAATAGTTCACACTATGGGCTGTCAGTACTCTCCAAGCATCTAAGAAAGGCTTCAGTAACTGGAGAGGCTTTGGTAACTCTAAGTGCTGGCAAATTGGAAAGCCTATTTCAGATACTTAAAATATTCATCCTTATACTTGTTACTCTAGAATCACTTTCTGGTACCAAAATCTGTATTAGTCAGGGTTCTCTTGTGTAAGCTTATAGAATGAATACCTACCTACCTACCCACCTATCTATCGGATTTATTAGGATGACGTATAGACTGTGGTCCAGCTAATCTAACAATGGCTGCCTATGAATGAAAGATCCAAGAATCTGGTAGGTCTTCAGTCCATGATGCTGGATGTCTCAGCTGGCCTTTAGTATATGCCAGAACTCCAAAGAAGTAGGCTCAATGACCATGAAAGAATGGATTTGCTAGCAAGGTGAGAGCAAGCTATAAAAGACTGAAGCTTCCTTCTCCCATACTTCCAGCAGAAAGTGTGGCCCAGATTAGAGGTGGCTCTTTCCACATCAAAGATATGGATTAGGAGTGGATCTTCCCACTTCAAATAAGCAAAATTCCCTCACAGGTGTGCTCCTCCATTTTGGGATTTTAATTAATTCCTGATGTAGTCAAGTTGACAACCAAAAATAACCATCACACATCTCTTCAGCCCTGAACCAATTAATTTTTTACTTGGATTTTAATTAGGCCTAGTTACTGAATTTTATAAAATGTCTTTTCTATACATAAGCATAAGACTTTTCTAATTCATATGTTGGATTACATTATCAAGTGTGTCCTAATTAGGTTTTCTATTGTTGTGATAAAAACACCATCACTAAAAATAACTTGAGGAGTAAAGGGTTTATTTCATTTTACACTTCTAGGTTAACAGTCCATCACTGAGGGAAGTCAGGCAGGAACTCAAGGAGGGCAGCAACCTAGAAGCAGGCACTGATGTAGAGGCCATGGAAGAGTGCTGCTTACTGGCTTGCTTCTCATGGCTTGCTAATCCTGCTTTTGTATAGCACCTAATACCACCAGCTCAGGGGTGGCGCTGCTCACAATAAACGGGGCTCTCTTGCATTAATCATCAATTAAGAAAATACATCACAGTCTATTATGGTAGGAACATTTTCTCAATTAAGGTTTCCTATTCCAAAACAACTCTAGATTATGCCAGTTTGACATAAAACCAGTCAGCAAAGTGTGATATCAAAAACTCCATGTGTTTTTGGAACAAATTTTATCTAATTATATATATTCTCTTACTATATTGATGAAGATTCTATACCTACATTTTATTTAGAAATTATATACTTAGAGCTGAAGAAATGGCTCAGAAGTTAAGAGTACTGGCTGCTATTGCAGAGGACCTGGGTTCCATTCCCAGCACCCACATGATGGCTCACAACCTTCTGTAAATGCAGATCCTGGAGATTTTTTTTTTTTTTTGAGACGAGTCTCAATGTGTAACTTTGGCTGTCCTAGAACTCACTATTGTAGATAAGGCTGGCCTCAAACTCACACAGATCCATCTGCTTCTGCCTCCAGAGTGCTGAGATTAAAAGTGTGTGCCACCATGCCTGGCCAAATTAAAATGCAATGTACAATATGTATGAGAAAGTACTAACTTAGTTGTTACACAAATACCTTAAAATATGTAACAATACCTAATACAAAAATGTGTGCAGGGAGCCAGATACAGTGGCACATGTTTATAATCCCAGCACTTGGGAGGCAGAGGCAGGTGTCTGAGTTTGAGACCAGTTTGGTTTATACAGTGAGTTCCAGGATAGCCAGAGTCAGCCCTTGTCTCAAATAAATAAACAAATAAATAAACAAACAAATAATTAATTAAAAAAAAAGAAAAAGGAAAAGAAAAAGTCACAGGAAACAATTCACAGAACTTAATAAGAAAAATGACTTGGTTTTTGTATAATTATTTTCCTTAATACTTTATAACTTTGATTTACCTTTAGCTCTTGGACTAGTTGGTCTCTTTTATCTCTTAGACTGTGCAACTCTTTCTCATCCCAGCATTGAGCCTTGTATTTTAAGTCACTTGATCCTCCAGAGATCACTCCAGATTTTAAAAATAGCGTTCCATCAAGTGCTACTGCCTGCATCATAAAAACATTTTACTTTAGAGAAATGTATTTTAAGAAAGACCATTTTGAAGCCGAGATTTTATAGATATGAAAAACATCTTCCAAACTTTACTAATAAAATACTGCTTTATGAAGGAATACAAACCACAAATATAAAACCCATTTTTACTAAGGCTAGGCAACAATTTAAAAGCAATCTCAGAGGTTTAAGACAAGCTGTATATTCATTCCAAGCACACATAATTCTGAAAAGCAAAAACTATATTTAATACCAAATAATTTGCAATACATAATCCTGTTTTGAAGATTCTGACATATATATTAATAGCTTACTATGAAAATGACCTTTAAGAACCTTAGGATACCCCAAAACAACTGCATTCTCCAAAATGAATATGGAAAGAAATTTAAAGTCAAGGTATAAAATTGCCCCAACTTTAGTGAGTTCTTTAATGGAATAAATTAATCAACTTTCAACATTTAATAAATGTTTCTATACTTAATTGGAATTGTAGTTTGAGAGTATTCTCTCTGGGTCCCACCAAGCCCTGGCAGTCCGACAGCCCACTTATAAAATAAACACACTGGGGGTTGGGGATTTAGCTCAGTGGTAGAGCGCTTGCCTAGCAAGCACAAAGCCCTGGGTTCGGTCCTCAGCTCCGGAAAAAAAAAAAAAAAAAAGAAAAGAAAAAAAAATAAACACACTGACGCTTATATTATTTAAACTGTTTGGCCTAATGGCTCAGGCTTCTTGTTAACTGTTCTTATATCTTTTTTAAACATTTTTTTTTGTTTTGTTTTTGTTTTTTTGTTTTTCAAGACAGGGTTTCTCTGTGTAGCTTTGCGCCTTTCCTGGAACTCACTTGGTAGCCCAGGCTGGCCTTGAACTCACAGAGATCCGCCTGCCTCTGCCTCCCGAGTGCTGGGATTAAAGGCGTGCGCCACCACCGCCCGGCTCTGTTCTTATATCTTAAATTAACCCATTTCTATTAATCTATACTTTGCCACATGGCTCATGGCTTACCGGTACCTTATATCTCCCTTGTCATGATGGCAGCTGACAATGTCTCTCTGCCTCAGCCTTCCACTTCTCAGAATTCTCTTCTCTGCTTGTCCCGCCTATACTTCCTGCCTGGCTACTGGCCAATCAGTGTTTTATTTATTAACCAATCAGAGCAACACATTTGACATACAGAACATTCCACAGCATAGAATGAAAAATGTTCCTGGCCCTAGGCCCCGCAGCTGCTTTCCCCAGAAATAATCAAAATTTTTGTTTAAATTCTTTGATATTTTTCGGGAAATATTTTGCATGTATAAATGCCTTCAGGTACCATATTACACATTAGTGTACATTTGTTAGGGTGGGTGTAAGGAAAAAAAACTATAGCCTTAGTCAAGCATACTGGGCAAGCATTCTACCCTCAGCCTTATATATTATTCTTTTATTGATATCCTTTTTCCTTAGTTTTTAAAGATTTATATGTATGAATGTTTTGCTTGTATGTGTACCATGTGCATGCCTGGTGCCTGTGGAGGCTAAAAGAGAGTATCAGATCACCTATAAAAGGAGTTGTACGTGGTTGTGAGCCACTATGTGGGTGCTGAGAACTGAACCCAGGTCTTCTGGAAGACAATTGCTCTAAACTATTGAGTCATCTCTCCAGCCCTGTGAGAAGCTGTGTTTTTTATTTGTTTGCCTTTTTTCTTTTTGAGACAGATCTGAAGTAATCTAAACTGGTCTGATACACACTGGAGAGCCAAAGATGACCCTGAACTCCTGTCCCTTTTGCTTCCACCCCCAAGTCCTCTGGGCTTATAGATAGGTGCCACCATGCCTAGCGGAATTGCTTTTTTTACATTATGTTGTTTATAAGTATTGTATGTAGTTTATACATGCTACTATTTTTTTAAATAAACTAGGTTATTTTGTAATGTCACTTGAAATGTAAAATTCTAAAATATAGGAAGTCTATAAGAAATCAAAAGCACAAATTGCAGATGAGAGAATTTCTGTGAAAATATGTTATCTACCCAAATTGTTTTACCAAATCTAAAACATAGAAGAAAAAAAATTTTTTTTTTTACATTTCTGGAATATAGTTGAGATATTGACAAATAAACCAGATTAAAATTCTGAAATACTAAGAACAAGATAGAATATAATGAGATAAAGCGTGTTGTGAACAAGAAATAAACTGTAAATATGTGTTAAATGAAGGGACAAATGGCCTTATCTGAGTATACAATCTTTAAAAAAATCTATTTTACAGGGGCTGGAGAGATGGCTCAGTGGTTAAGTGTACTGGCTGCTTCCAGAAGACTGAGTTCCAGTCCCAGCGTCCACATGGAAGCTCACATGTAACTCTATAACACCAGTTCCAAGGAGCTGATGCCCTCTTCTGGCCTCCATGGGTCCTGGGCACACACATGGTGCACAGACAAACACCCATATACATAAAATAAAAGCCTATTTTATAAATATACAATTTTCACACAATAAGATATCTTAATAGGTAGCATTAAACTTGCATATATTTAACACATAGAAATCAATGATAGTGGTTACTAAAAGATAGTGATGTTACCCGTAATATTTTTAAGAAGCACCAAATGGCCGGGCGGTGGTGGTGCACGCCTTTAATCCCAGCACTCGGGAGGCAGAGCCAGGTGGATCTCTGTGAGTTCGAGGCCATCCTGGGCTACCAAGTGAGTTCCAGGAAAAGGCGCAAAGCTACACAGAGAAACCCTGTCTCGAAAAACCAAAAAAAAAAAAAAAAAAGTCAAGAAGCACCAAATGTATGCAGCATTAATCATGTGAGAAAAAAATGGTTAATTTAAGAATGGAAATTCTTTTCAGAAGAACAGCTTGTTTTGTATTGATTTTTTGATACTAGGCGTTTTAGGTAACTGTTAATTGATCATGAAGTGGTTATCACTTGCTGAGGACTATTTGCTAGGCATTCTGGCAGCATTATGTGTGATGTTCTTAATGTAAGCTTCATAATCTTATGAAAGAGTATTATCTCCTCAATTTTAAATTAAAAAAAATAAGGGTTAAAGAACTTACCTAAAGTCATATAAGTAATTACTGTATAACATCGGTCTTACTTTATGGCTTAGGCACTTAAGAACTGATATACTTTATAAAATAATATATAATTACTTGAGCAATACTTTAGCATTGCTCAACAGAATGTAAATTGTTCAGGGTTTAGGAACTTACCTAAAGTCATATAAGTAATTACTGTATAACATCAGTCTTACTTTATAGCTTAGGCACTTAAGCACTGATATACTTTATAAAATAATATATAATTACTTGAGCAATACTTTAGTACTGCTCAACAGAATGTAAATTGTTCAGGTGAGAAAATATATTTGTGTGTGTGTGTGTGTGTGTGTGTGTGTGTGTGTGCATGTAAAGGCCAAAGCAGGATATAGGGTGTCTACTGTTCTATGCCTTACTGTTCTGAGACAATACTTCTTATTAAACTAGAGGCCTGTTATTTAGATTAACTAGATTTTGGGATTCAAATGTTTTTGCCATCTAATGCTAGAATTAAGGCATGTGGAGCCATACCTGGCGTATGTGGGTTCTATGGATTTGAAGTCAGGTCTGCATGCTTATAGAAGTGTTCTTACCCACTAAGCCATCTCCTCTGCCCCTAAAATATTTACTTTTGAGAGAAAAGTCAGTCCCTTGAAAGACTAGTATTCACTAACATTTCAACTGTGCTATTATAAATTCAATTATGTTAAACTTCAATGTATGCCTGCCAGTGGTGGTGCAGGCCTTTAATCTCAGCACTTGAGAGGCAGAGGCAGGCAGATCTCTGTGAGTTTGAGGTCAGTCTGGTCTACAGAGTGAGTTCCAGGGCAGCTAGAACTACAAAGAGAAATCCTGTCTCAAAAAACAAAAACAAAAGCAAACAAACAAACAAAGACCCCACATACAAACAAAACAACAACAATAAAATTTCAATATATAAAAATATTCCTGTGGGGACTGGAGAGATGTCTCAGAGGTTAAGAGCACTGGCTGCTCTTCCAGAGGTCCTGAGTTCAATTCCCAGCAACCACATGGCGGGCTCACAACCATCTATGATAAGATCTTGTTGCCTCTTCTGGCATGCATGCTGAATACGATATACATAATAAATAAATTAATTAAAAAAACACATTCCCATTAAGTTATGTATGAACAAAGAATGTAAAGAAAGCAACAAAAATCCTCCCTGTTATTCAAATGTAGCACATAGAAAAATGCAGGGAAAAACACAGGGATCAGCAAGGGCATGTATTCCACCAAAGTAAAAAACTCAACTGGCCTTAGGATAGGAAATCAAATTTCTAAAATACAATTTTAGAGAATGTCACAGAAGTTAATTTTATAAGACTCAACTGAAGAGCTGAGCATGTAGCTGAGTCGGTAGAGTGCTTGGCTAGATACACAGAGCCCTGGGTTCAATCTCTAGCACATACACAACTGGGCCTGATAGTACATGCCTGTAATCCCAGCACTTGGAAGGCAGAGCCAGGAAGATCAGAAGTTCCTGTTATCCAACATCAACTAAAATCACTTTATGTTATCCTAGGTTGGTTTTCCTTATTAAAAAGAACATACAAAAGCAAGAGAAGGGGACAGAAGGAGAGAGGGAGAGAAAATGAGAACATTAGTGAGAAGTGTGATCAAGTTTCTCACCTTCCGTCTTTCAGGTCCACCAAATGCAATATGTCTTGCTTCTTCCACAGTCTCACAGACAAGGCCATTTCCACAAACAAACTGAATCACTTTCTTTAACTGAGGAAACTGAGTCTTTATAACATCAATCATCATTTTACAGCCCTTAATTTCCCTTAGTCGTTCATTGATTGGCTTGATCTGAATGGTTAAAAGGAGATGTAGTATATTAGAATAAAACCAAATGCTTATTATATTCTTTTTACAGTATAGCCAAGGGTTAACAATGTGTTCTTTTTTTGTTTTGTTTTTTTCAACAGGGTTTCTCTGTGTAGCTTTGTACCTTTCCTGGAACTCACTCTGTAGCCCAGGTTGGCCTTGAACTTACAGAGATCCACCTGCCTCTGCCTCCCGAGTGCTTGGATTAAAGGCGTGTGCTACCACTGCCCAGCTAACAATGTGTTCTTATATGCAATGTACTTGCAGTAAGAACATGAGAAACTTATATCCCACATTATATCATTTACTATTTTTCAAAAATAGGAAAATTTCATCAAAAGTCAGAAGAACTTCCAGATTCACCTGCCACTAACTATTATGAACAAAACAATACATAAGAAGTACATTGTGTTCTTTAAATCATAAAACACAGGTGAATGCAGTTGCCACTTAAGATATGTACCCAAAAGCAGCTTAGTACTTAGAGATCTAAATATAAAACAAAAAAAACCCTCTAGGCCAGAAGAGGGCAACAGATGACCTATGATTGGAGTTTACAGATGGTTGTTAGCTGCTGTGTAGGTGTGCTGGGAATCAAATCCAGGTCCTTTGTAAGACAGCCAGTGCTCTTAACTACTAAACCATCACTTCAGACTCTCCTGTATCAGATTTCTGTAAAATATGTGTTTGTCTTGAAAAATGAGTAACAAACATGATTTTTACCAGGCATGGTGGTACATGACGTTAATTCCAACACGTTAATCCCAAACAAGAGTTTGAAGCCAAAAAAAAAAAAAGAAAAAAAAAGAGTTTGAAGCCAGCCTGGTCTACATAGCAAGTTCCAGGTCAGGCAAGGCTACAAAGTGAGACCTTGTCCTCCCCACCCCCCATCCCCAAAACAAAAATATTCTAACAGGCAAATGAATTAAAAGTAAAATTCCATCATGGGCATATGCACAAGCAAAAATATGGAAGCATAGCACAAAAGGTGAGTCTGACCTTAAGTAACACAGCTGGCATTTGTTGACCCCATTCCTCTGTGCAGGCACTGTGCCAGGTAAAGATCCCTTGCAATAGTCCAACAAGGTGATTTATTCCTTTACTTCATAGATGAAGAAACTGAAGTTCAGAAAACTTAAGAACCAACTGGTAGGGCTACTTAGGAATAGCACCAGGATCCATGCTGGATGGATCTGTGTTCTTAACCACTATGCACTCTGCCTGCAGTTCAGGGTTTAGACCACTGAACTAAAGAGAACATTTTCTTCAGTGGTCAATAAAAAGAATCTCTAAAGAATAGTAATGACAAAGATCCTTCTCTAGTTTAGGAAATTAGATTTAGTTATGTTAATGTATTTCACCACCCACATCTCAAGACTCAAAATTTGGCCAGCTCATCAGGACCAGACACCTGCACTTGAGTTGCCAGTTACCAACATGTATGTCTTAACCCAGTTCTTATACTTTGTTACAAAACAGAACATATTGTTGGTAGTAGGCAGAGCAGTGTACTTCTCCAGTGATGGAATTGAAGGCATTAAGGTAGAATTGTAACAAAACTCGATTAGGAAGAAGTAACATAAATCAAGAAAGACAGCAGTTGCTTGTTATTATTCACCCACCAGTTCATAAACACCAGCCACTTGAATGACTGGCTAACTGACATCCAAGTTACACCATTATCACCCACCCCACCTCTGTCCCATAGCTGCCAGTTTGAAGCAATAAAGACATTAAAGACATATTAAACGAAAGTCATATTAAATTTGGTAACTAATAAATAACCAAACATTAAAATTTCTTACATCAAGGTAATCCAGAGCAAGGAATGTCTCAGGTTCGGCTCTTTCCTCCTTCAGAAATCGAATACAATCTTTTGCTACCTTTTCCGAGGCTACAACAATGGCAACCATATACCGGCCAAAAAGCTTAGTCACAGCCAGCTGGTATTTCTTATGAATAGGATGACATAGATCAAGAAGTCTTCCAAACTTAGTAGGAGAAGAAAACAAATACATTAATGAGAAACATGTAATTGTTTTTAATGTAACAAAGTAGCATAGATAACTTAATTGTATAAAATTTATATGTCTAATTTAATAGTTACATTCAAAATTCACCTGAATGCTTAAATATTTTTAATGTGGTCAGCTGTTCAGACCTTTCATTTTCTACAATGGACAACCTCTTGATTGCCTTTCCACAGTATGAGCCAATTGCCTTCTTTGAGCAGTAAGTGACTGAATCCATATTCCTGCTCTACTCACTCTCCTTGGAGGACAGGCCATAGGAGGGCTCAGCTGATGCATTGTAAAAGTACACTGTTTGATTATCTCATTCTCTCTCTTTTTAATTAGCATCCTGTTTCAAGGCAATTCTATCCTGTGTAGGAAAACACACTTTATTTTGTGGGAGGGATTCAAAATAGGCTCTCAACTTAACGAGAAACCCCAGAGGAACCCTTCATTGAGAGAACATTTGAGGTTCTTCTCTGATTTTCTAGTTTTTAAAACCAATTCCCTCTACTTGGGAAAGGAAACAGGCACATACGCTGTGCTTCTTGCCAAATTAAGGCATACCAGGTAAGAATTTTCAGAATTTAGTCAATTAACCAGTTTGGCTTCTATAGAGTTTGGAACAAGCAATCCTATACTTAAAATTGCTGAGCCATCTCTCCAGCCCTTTCTTCTTCTTTTAAAAAGAAATCTGCACTATGATTTGCTAAATATGTGTGCTAAAAATCTGCACTAAATATGATTGCTACACTAGTGAATTTTTTAAAAATAGGGCTGTGTCATTTTGTTATGAATTGAAGAAACAAGATTTGGCAACCTAGCCCTATTCCTCATCCACGATTCAAAGTAAAGATTGAGTAATAACACCAAAGACTTGAGGATATATATCTCAGTTGGTGGAATACTTGCCTCATATACATGAGGCCCTAAGTTTAGTCCCCAGCAACATACACACACACACAGAGAGAGAGAGAGAGAGAGAGAGAGAGAGAGAGAGAGAGAGAGAGAGAGAGAGAGAGACTGTTCCCTGAAAAAAAAAAAAGATGTTCAAGAAAGACAATGTAAAGGAGATAAAAGAGGTGACCATGAAAATGTAACACACCATGAAGTTATGGCAAGTGTTTTGAAACAAAGCAATGATTAAGTGTTAAATACTACAAGACAGGCTATAAGAACTCATAGGGAACATTGAGGCAGAAGTGAGGCCTCTGACACAACAGAAAACAATGTTGTGAGGCTACCACCCCATGTGACAGAGGACAGTATTGTATTTTGGCCAAAGAATACTAAGTACTACAGGATACAGTCAGAAAATGAAAATATGGCAACGATACCTGCCAAAAATCACAAAGAACTTTAGTTTTGAGGTTTCTTGTTGGGAGGACCAAAAAAGACTACTTCATACCATGTCTGGAGATACTGGTCATAATGTATACTGGCTAGGTACTATGCTCATGTAAATGTTTCTTTTCAATACTTACTTACAAACACAACTTGAAATTACTTACTTCTTGCTCTATTTACTATATTTTAAATATAAAACTACCAAATATAAAACACATTTCTAAAATACTTCTGCTTCCTTACAATGATTATATTTTTCAATCCCAAGTAAGAAGACTACTTTTAGATATGAGAAAGTGTAGCCTTTAAAATGAACTATTTGGGGTTGGGGATTTAGCTCAGTGGTAGAGCGCTTGCCCAGCAAGCACAAGGCCCTGGGTTTGGTCCTCAGCTCTGGAAAAGGAAAAAAAATTAAAAACAATTAAAATGAACTATTCATTTTAATTACCACAGAATCTGGGTAAAGTCTTTTAAGATTTTCCAGAACTTCAGCTCTCTTCCGCTGACATTTTCCCTCATGGTTATCAATTCCAGCATTCTGCAATTCACTTGTAATACGACTCAATTCTTCATTGACTTCAGACATTCTTGATTTTGTATTGTCAATTTCTTTTATCAGGGCTTCTTCTTGCTGTTTTTTATCTTTCAAGCAATCCCTACAACAGTAACAAGAATAACAATCACCTGGCACTGTACAAGAATGGAGTAGTGCTCTATCAATTAAAAAACAAATACAAAAAAAACCAACCCAATACTAAACAGGCAAAGATTTTGATTATTCTTTGTTTATCTGAAAATACATATTTCTGGTTACTACAAGAGTTAAGTATAGGCCAATATAAACCAAAGCAATCATCACATGCTTAATAATATCAATGCAAAGTCAACTAAAATTCCTTAGTGGTAGATTAAATACTATATATTAGCTTTTATGACACAATTCATTATATTTTTAAACTTTTTGAAATTTATTTTTATGTGTATGAGTGTGTTAGCCTGTATATATGTCTATGAACATTTATCTAGTGCCCATGAAAGCCAGAAGAGGGCATTGGATCCTCTGGATCTGTCAATACAGATGGTTGTGAGCCGAACTGCAATGTGGGTACTTTGAATCAAACCTGGGTCCTCTAGAAGAGCAGCCAGTGTTCTTAGCTACTGAGCTACCTCTCCAGCCCCCACAATTCATTATTTATTCATGAAATATCAATATCAAAAGATTTAAGTATTGTTATTTTTATATATTTATATTTTCAAAATTTAAACATTTTATTCATTTTTATTTTCAATTTTTAGATAGATTATGTGGCAAGTATAATTTTTAGCATTCTATAAAGAAATGAAAGACATTGAAGTGAGAACATCCCACAATGGTAACATTCATTTACTATTTAGATAATACACTGGATCATTTAGATACTGAAAAGACTGTTTTCTACTCACATGCATGTCTTTGTATATTCCTCCAACTTCTCTATTCGTTTTTTATGTTCTTCTATTTGCTCTTTTATTTGTTTTAGATGTCCCTATAATAGGAAATAAAAACTAAAATCAATTCCAACATTCCAAACCAATAAAAATGACGCATCTAGAATTTATTATGTTATAAGCTGCTAAAAGCTTGAAATGTATAAAACATGACTATATGAAAATATTAAGGGTTTGTGTGATAGCTTAGTAGATAACAGTGCTTGCTGTTAAGCCAACTAATGAACTGAGTTCAATCATCAGGACATAAGAAAAGGAAAAAGCCAAATCTCTCAAGTTGTCCTCTGACTTCTACATATGCATCACAGTGTGCTCGGGCATTCACGTGCACACATACAAATATAAAAATAAATGTAATAAAAAATTGGAGAAAATATAAAAGAAAAATTTAATTTTGAAAAAGCCATCTGATATAGAGCTTTTACATCTCATAGGTTGGGGATCAATTCTCACTATATTTTGCTAAATATTTGGTCTCCAGTGATTTTATTTATAAATTCAAACTTCAAGCATATTATTTTTTAAAAATGTATTTTGATTTATTTGTTTTATGTGTATTAATGTTTTGCTTGCATGTATGTATGTGTACTACATTCATGCCTGGTGCCCATGGAAGAGGATATCAGATACCCTGGAACTGGAGTTATGGATTATTGTGAGCCAACCATCTTAAGGGCTGGGAACTAAATCCTAAAAGAATGTCAAGTGCTCTTAACCATTAGTCATTTCTCCATCTCAAAATCATTATTTTCAAGTACCTATACAGTTCTTATCTGTCGTTCAAACTAACTCATTCAATAAATATTCATTCACTGGCTACCATGTAGTAAGAACTCGAGATATAATAATGAGAGGGACAGAGTCCCTATCCTCAGAAAAATAAGTGATTACAATAGAGTAGTTAAGTATCACCATGATGCAAGAACTGGCAGGGCCTCTAATAGGCACAAGGGAAGGACTTCATGAAAGTCTTGCTCTATTTGTCCTTCACCATTAAATTCAAATAATGCAGAGCAGCAGTATAAGTCACCTGAGAAAGGCAAGGTCTAAGATGCCTGAAACCACACATAGCACTGTATCCTAGACAAATCATGTTTTCTCCTATGCAAATGTACCAATGACACAGTGACTAAAAATAAAACAGAACAATACAACAATGTAAGTTTACTTGTGAATTGTTTATTTTTTTGAATTTCCTATTTAGTTAGCCAGGGATATAACTGAAACCATGAGAAGGGAAACTGGAGGATAGGGAAAGCAGTCTCTACCAGAATTTTAACCTTTAACCTTTCTTCCATCTAAGTGATGATAATCCATGAAGCAAATATCTAGTGTGCTAGGTGCCAGTTATAAAAAAAATGAGCAAGACAGGCTGAGAAGATGACTTTAGATGGCGCCACAAATATAAGAACCTGAGTTCAAATCCTCAATAGCCACATAAAGTCAAGATGGCTGTACACACCTATAACCCCAGTGCTATGGCAACAGAGACAAGAGAATTGGTAGGCCTTACTGGCTGCTAGCCTAGCTTCAGGTTCAGTGAGAAACCTTGTCTGAAGGAAACCAGGAGAGAGAGGGAGGGAGGGAAGGAGGGAGGGAGGGAGGGAAGGAGGGAGGGAGGGAGGGAGGAAGGGAGAGAGAGGGGGAGAGGGAGAGAGGGAGTGAGGAAGGAAGGGAGGGAGGGAGGGAGGGAGGGAGGGAGGGAGAGAGAGAGCGCAAGATACTTGCTGTGTTCTTCTGGGCTCTGTACCAATACACACTGGCACTTGTACTCACCTGCACACACACAAGTACATGTCTTCCCCGCTTCCCAGCGCCCCCCCCCAAAAAAAATGAATATGGGCAAGACATAGTTTTCTTTTCTGATGGAATGCACACGTTGAAATTAAGAAGCCCAACATTGAAATTCTACTATTTCACTTAATAAGTCCATTCAGAGCTGGATGTGGTGGTACGCACCTTTAATCCCAGTACTCAGAAGGCTGAGGAAGACAGACTTCTATGAGTTAGAAGCCAGCTTGATCTACATGGTGAGTTCCAGGCCAGCCAGGGCTGACTCAAAAAGGAAAACAAATCCATTCAGGGCTAGAGAAATGGCTCAGTGGTTAAGAGCATTAACTGCTTTTGCACATGCAAACTCTCATGAAGAAACATCAAACATATGTTCCAGGAGACCAATACAGCAGATCAAAGAAAGGAAAACAGGAAGGAGAACTGATCAACAAATCAGGTAGGTCCACATAGGTCACTTAAGGATTTTGATTTAAAATTTTTATGTGTAACTGGGGAGCCTCTGGAGGATATAAAGAGCCAATTTCATGATTTGACTAAGTCACTGCATTATGGCTGCTATGCTGAGACTACTGTGTAGGATCAAGAATAGTAGCAAAGAAAACTGGTAGGCTTCTGAACTGATCTAAACCAAAAATACAGTGACGTGGACAAGAGTGGTAGCAGTAGAAATGGAAAAAAGTAATTGGATTCTTGTTATATTTTCAAGTTAAAGTCAACAGTTTCCTAAAAGAGTCAAAGACTGGCTCCATATTTTTGACCTGAGTAACTAATAAAATTAAAACATCATAACTGAAGAGGGGAAAGACTATGAAGCAAATTTTGGTGAAAAGATCCGAAGTTCAGTTTGGGGTCCAACTTTGAGATGTTTGCTCAACACCCAAACTGGAGAACCTGAAGTAGCAGCTGGAGATATACATGGTTTGAGTTTTGAAGGACTGAGAGCTAGATGTTCAAATTTTTAGTGCAGTATTTAAATATGTGTAACTACAGATCACCAAGTCAGTGAATACAGGTAAGAGAAAAACCATTACTTAGAAACATCAACAACAAATTGGGCTTACTAGCACTTAGCATGCTATATACACAAATATCAGGGTGGTTCAGAGAAACTTCATAATGTGTAATGAACTATCTTTGTTGAATGTGCAGTAACAGATAGTAGTTTTATACCCAATCCCTAGTCTTTAGAAAAGGAGTCATGAAACATTAAGAGGGAGTGACTGTTGAGTTTGTCCTTCACTGTGACACACCTATCCTCACTGTACACACAAATGCAAAATGTAAGGCCCAGAGAAATCTAATAATTTAGTTATTTACTGAGATTAAACATAGTAAGTAACAAGCAAGATGGGCTGAAAGCCAAGTCCACCTTAGTCTGAGGAAGAATATAATACTATCTCAACAGTTGTTTCCAACATAGACTGACTAGCTCCTCTTGGACTACAGTCATTCCTCAGATCTGTTGGGGAATGATTCCAGAACCCATCGTTAGTCTAATTTGCATATACTCAAATTCTTATATAAATGACAGTATTTATATATAATCAACACATATCTTCCTGTATACTTTAAGTCCTCTCTGGAAGACTTACAGTAACTGGTACAGTGTAAATGCTATATAAATAGGTGTTGTATTGTATTGCTTAGAGAATAACAAAAAGTACACAAAAAATGTTCGGTAAACATATTTTTACCCTGAGTACTGTTGATCCTTAGTTGATTCCACAGCTTCAGGACCCACAGATACAGAGAGCTGAAAGTATTTAATGTCCTCAATGACCTTGCACTCATCTCTATGATGAGACTTACTTCTCCCATCCTCCTCCTTGCTCTACTGAACTAAAATATGTGCTCAAACCTTGTTCATTACCATACAGATGCACAGAACAGAAACACTAATGAAGTCACTGCCTACTCTAACTATAAAAGTGCACCAATTATTTTGCTGTGCTAAGGAAGTCAAACGTAGGACATCAGTGTTCTACCACTAAGCTATATGCTCCTAGCCCCTCAGAATTTCTAAAATTTGTCTGATATAAATCCATTAGTATATTGAAAAGGTAGTATAAAAGGGAGTACCATCTCACTGCGAATAATTCTAAGCTATGACTATATAATCCATGGTACCTGAGTGTCTCCATGCCTCCTCTTTTCAAATGCCAGTCTTTCTCTTTCTGCTTTCTGTTCCCACTGCAGTTTTTCCAGTTGTTGGGTCATTATGGCTACCTTCCGTCTTACTTGCTCCTTAAGCTCTTTGTAACGATCCAGCTATATAAACAGCATTGACATATTACTCACTTAAATGAAGTTATTTGTATGACATCCTGTTCTCATCAAAATCCTTATACAAATTAGATCATAATTAGACATCTTCTCCAGGTAAAATATGTGAACTTAATATGTAAATCTCCTTATTAAAAACTCTTTAGATAGAACAACAAAGTAACCAAGACAAACTCTATAATAAGGTCTCTGACAAAAAATCTTGAGAAAAGAAAATCTTGAGAAAATGGTACTTTCTTCTATCTTCCTAGTCACAGTGATTGTGGTGTATGTATGCTGTGACACAAAACTAGCATAACTCAATGAAAGAGATGAATAATGACACTTTCATTGAAAGAATGTTTGAAAACTGAGTTACATGTTTTAGTTAGTTATATTATGTTTTACTGATTAATAATTTTAATCCTGTATACTGTATTACATTGACTATTAACTCATCATTGAACAGTTAAAATCATCTTAAGTAATTTTCTCTATCAATTAAGTCTCTTCAAAGTTACATATATCTGATCTTTAAATTTATGTAATATCCAAGAGAGAATTTTTTTATCTTTAAAACAGTAACAATTACCTAACTTTTATTACAGTATAATTCCAGGTAATACTGGACTTTAACTAACTCATAAATGTTATAACACCATCTAACTATATGAAGAAAAAATAGCTTAGTTTCAAGATTAAATTTAGATTCTGTGAATAGATTAAAGAATTTTTAATTCCTACAATGTACATTCTAGGGATAATCTCAACAAATTATCAGAGATGTCATCCTTTAAATTTTTTCTAATTAAAAAGAGAAACTGAAACAATAGAAAAATGTTTCTAGTATTTTCATTTTCTTCACCTGACTATTTTCCAATTCAATGTCTCGACCTTTATGTAAAATTTCTTCTTCCATCTGCTTTTCAAAACTTCTCCATGCTCTATCTAAATCAACCAGTTCTGCCTCTAAGGCTCGTATGTCATCTTCCTGCTTGGAACATTGTTTTTCATTGTCTGTTATCAATTTCTTAGATAAATCCAATTTCTTAAGATGGTGAGAAGTATTTTCTTTAGCTTTAATAAACTGAGGCCTCTTCTTACTTAAAATTGCTTCGAGAGATCTAAAAAGGAAAAACGAATTTTTTAAAAATTTATTTTAGCATATAAAAGCAAGTAATTTATTATTTATTTATATATTTATTTTTGAAGACAGGGCCTCACTATGTAGCACTGGCTGGACTGGAACTAGTTTATGTATACAAAGCTGGCCTTGAATGCAGAGATCTTCCTGTCTTCTATGGCATGAGTCACCAACAAGCCTGGCCAAAAGGAAAGTAATTTTGACCAATTATCATTCAAAATTAAATTCTAAAAATTAACTTGCAGAGACTGTTAGGCAGACCCATAGTTGCCAGAGGTTGGGCAAGGGAGAGAGAAAGTGTTGAATAGTAGAAACAGAAGGGTATTTTTTTAAGTGGTTAAACTATGAATTTATCAAAATCAAAGGAATTTTATAGCACCAAGAGTGAACCTTAATGTAAACAAAATTTTAAAAACTGATGTAGGAGAGGTAGGTATACCAAATGGAATGAAAAATTTGACAAAAGACTAATTATATCACAAGTGTATCTAACAACTTTATTGGTGGATGGAAAGAGAAAGTGGTGGCTTAAGCAATTTTTAGAAGATTTAAAATCATGTTTGTATCTGTATACAGGTATGTACACTAAGTGCAGGTGCCTTTGAAGAACAAAGGTGTCAGGTCCCCCAGAGCTGGAATTACAGAAAGTTATGAGACAACAAACGTGGGTTTTGGGAATTTAATTCTAGTCCTCTCTCCAAGAGCAATACACTCAACTCCTAGGCCATCTCTCTAGACCCCTAGCCTAAGTAATTTTCCATAAACTTTGAAAGAAGATAATTAAGCCAAGTGGTGATGGCACACACCTTTAATCCCAGCACTCAGGAATATCTCCATACTTCCTAATCTGCCAGAGACAAGTCTAGGAACAGTATTAATGACCACTCTTAGCATGTAGATGTGGAGTCCTAACACTATTCTCTACTTTTAAAAAAGAGAACTCCTTGGAGAAGTGACTAGTGCTAGGTCTGGAGCAGGTTCATAAAAGCTGGGGCCGGGCGGTGGTGGCGCACGCCTTTAATCCCAGCACTCGGGAGGCAGAGGCAGGTGGATCTTTGTGAGTTCGAGGCCAGCCTGGTCTACAGAGTGAGATCCAGGAAAAGGCGCAAAGCTACACAAAGAAACCCTGTCTCAAAAAACCAAAAAAATAAAAAATAAAAAAATAAAAAAATAAAAAAATAAAAGCTGGGAAGGTTGTTAGGACTAAGTCAGATAAGATGAGCCTGGAGCATTTTGCAATTCCTGAAAGTAAACAAGTGCTAAACAGAAAAAAATCACAGTGATGGGATGTGAAGCATAAATCTAATTAATCTTATTAATAAAAACCAGGAGTCAGGTATTGGGGTAAAATGTGATAGATCAGCAGGAAAGCAGCCAGTCACTTCCTTCCTCTTCCATTCCTCCACTCCAAAAGGGCTGAAATCCTGTCTCTGCCCTGCCTCATCACTTCCTGTTCATTTCTGTACAGACTCCAGACCTCTATGGTTAACTAGTGGCTAACTCCACCCTCTGACTCCAAGCAAGCTTTATTTGTCAGAACACAAACAACATATCATACAACAGATATGCAAACAATTCAAAGAATTCCCACAGAGAGAATAATTGAAGCAATAAAATAAGCAATACAGTATTGGGTTATAATTCCAGATGGAAAATATCTCTAAATAGTAATATAAAAATAACTGAACAAGCTGGGTGGTGTTAGTACACACCTTTAATCCCAGCACTCAGGAGGCAGAGGTAAGTAGACCTGAGTTCAAGGTCAGCCTGGTCTACAAATTGAGTTCCAGAACAGCCAGGGCTATACAGAGAAACCATGTCTTGGAAAACAAACAAACAAACAAAAACTGAACAAATAACTGAGATGAATCTCCTGTGCAGAAATACAAATATATCACATGGACCTTGCCTCAAAGTGGAGAAACTCTCACCTCTGTGTCAGCTGTGCTGAAAAGAAAGTACTAACTTTACTGCAGAGAAACCTGACAAACTCACTCTTAGTCAGGTGATCAGGTCAACATGAATAGTGATATGTTGACATTAATCACAGGATATGCCTAGAATATGATGGATGATATTTTACTTCACCTTCAGAAAACTAGCCTATAAAAAGCTAGGAACAATATTTCTTTAAAACTGCCATGATGATAAACTATCACAGCCCAAAGGAGCCCAAGAACAAATAACTAAATGTAGTGTGGTATTCTAGGCCAGAAAAAAAAGATGTTAAAGACATTAAGAAAATATAAATGAAATATGGATGTAATATATACGAATATTGATTTATATATTCTGACTATACTAATTGTTAGCATTTAGGCATCTGTACTGGACTTCCCTTAGGGTCCTGACTAGATACATCCTCAGCTACAGCCACTATGAGCACCCCCTGTGCACATTTGCTATGTTTCTTTATAAAAGGTGGACCTTGCCCACCTCCTGTCTCTTTCTCTTCCTTTGCTCTCGTCCCCAGGGACTGGTCTCTGTCCCCTTCTCTCCCCTCCCCTCAATAAACCACCATGTGGGCCTTGTGTAATGCTGTGACTCCTTCCCAAGCTTTTAAAATACAATTTGGTTCCGTGACTCAGATAGGCTCTCCCGGCAGTCTAGACGTGCTAGAACCTTGTCTGCCTGACAGCCCTACTTTCCCACCTAAGGGATCGCTGGGACTCTCTACCCAACACCGACAATGGGTAAGCAGAACCCCCCCCCCCCCACACACACACACACACACTTCAATTCTGGCCATTTCCCATGAGCAAGGCTTAGTTTCTAGAGCACATTCCTTGCCTTCTGGCTTTTCTCAAAATCCTAGTACTAGGTGACTGTGTCTCACTCAGGCTCTTAGCCTATCGGCCCCTGCTTTTTTGGATGATGATCCACTGAGTAGCCTACACCTCACTGAATTTCTGGGATGCTAGAGATTCCAGCCTTTGGATCTTCTCTATCTCACTCATGAAAAATGCACCTACCACCATACCTACCACCCGACTTAAGAGCTAAACTTATCTACCTTTGCCCCAATACCCCTTAGATATCAATCCAAATGGCCACTTACCAGCACCCCACATCCAGTATTTCACAGGACCTTTGCAACTTCTACCAGCGATCCAATAGCTGGAAGGGGGTACCTTGTTTTCAAGCTTTTTTCCAAGCCCTTCACTCTGTTCTTTCTTCCGGCTCTACTCAGCTCCTGCTAACTACAAAGCCTGTAGCTGTGCCTCCCTGTTAAGCTGCATTTCCCCTGCCCAGCCTCTGCCAAAGCAGTTGCATCATCACCTGTCTCCAGGTCCTTTTCCATGGCATGTGCACCCTTGAAAGTGCCTGCCAGGCAGAGCTCACTCCCTTTGTCTCTTCTCTTGCCTCTTAATCATCTTTGTGTCTAATTTCTTCTCTTGCCTCTTCTTTTCTCTCTTGCTTCTCTTCCTCTTGTCTGCCTGCCTCTCTCAAGTCCCCACTCTGATGCAGCCTTTCACTCTTTCATTCTTCAGCTCTCTCACTCCCAATAAACCTCCTGCACTAACTCTGTTGTGTGTGGTGTGTTTGCTTCGTGGCATACCTTGGCAGGGTCCACCAAAAGTACCCACTTCACTCTAGGACCTTATCTGCCTGTTTCACCCACAAGGGATCTGCTCTTTCACCTGCAACAAATCTGCTTTCTCATTCACCGACAGCTTTGCCTTCTATTCAATACCAACAATTGGATCTCTGGTGGGGCTACCTGCCTCTGATCATTTCCCTAGATCATTCCTCGAGCACAGTCCTCACCTGGCTTTTCTCGAAGTTCTGGTACCAGGCAACTGTGTCTCTCTCAGGCTCTTAGCCCTTAGCCCCTATTCTTTGGATGATGATCCACTGAACAGGTTGTGCCCACTTAATCTGATCCTCCCTGGATCCCTGGGACACCAGAACATTCAGGTCTTTGGATCTTCTCTCTGCCTCATCCTTGGGAACTGTGTCATACACTTCCTCGCTCCCATTGGGATGCCTTTTGGAGACCCCTGACCATTCTTTGGACCAGGCAGTTTGGGAACCGAGAAAGAATTCTCCACTTTCTTTTTCTTTGCTCCAAGACCTTGTGTCTGTCTGCTCTCCCTCTCTAAATGTTCTGTTTGCTGAAATGTGCAAATCAGAGATGGAGGAGCCAGCTTTGTCTTGCTTAGCACCTATCAGTTCTCCCTTTCTATTTACCTCTGTGTGTATGTGCATGTAACTATTAACAGCAACCACATGGCTCTCCTCCGTTTTGGCTGATGACCTCATCATGATTTGTGAGCTCCAGGGAGTTGACTTGAATCCATCTGAACAGCATCTTGCCAGGTCCATGCAGTCAGTGCTGGATGGTTCCACAGAGCCTGGACAGCGAAGTGAAACAGCCAGCTACCCCGGGATGTGGCCAGCACCCTAGTTTTCTCAGGTCCCCCAAAGATGATCAACGCCCCCCCCCCACACACACACACACTCCTCGCAGGCCAGCAGGAAGCAGTCTTGAGAACATGGTGCCCTCATCCTCGCCTCATCTACTACCCCTTTCTAACTCCTCACTTTTTTTATAATAAACAAAAGGGAGGAATGTTAGCATTTTAGGCATCTGTACTGGACTGCTCTTAGGGTCCTCACAGGATATACCTCAGCTGCAGCCACTATGAGCACCCCCCATGTGCATTCACTATGTTTCCTTATAAAAAGCGGGCTTTGTACACCTCCAGTCTCTCTCTCTCTCTTCCTTTGCTGTTGTCCCCAAGGGTGGGTCTCTGCCCTTTCCCTGCCCTTCCCCCAATAAACCTCCCATGTGGGCCCTGCTGTTTGGTGTGACACCTTCTTGCTGTTTTTAAAATACAAAACTAATGCAATATGTTAGTAGTAAGAGAAACAGCACGGGAATATGGGAGAAAGGTACCATATTTATAACTGTTCTGCATATCTAAAGGCACTCCAAACTAAAATGTACATTTTATAAAGTCAATTTCCACCAGGGATGGTGGTGCATACTTTTTATCCCAGCACTCAGGAATCAGAAGCAGGCAGATCCCTGTGAGTTTGAGGGCAGTCAGGGCTAGCTACACGAGACTATGTCTCAAAACAAAACAGAACAAAACAAATTAAATAAATACAAATTTTAAAAAGTTAATTTGGCGCCGGCCAGTGGTGGCGCACGCCTTTAATCCCAGCACTCGGGAGGCAGAGCCAGGCGGATCTCTGTGAGTTCGAGACCAGCCTGGACTACCAAGTGAGTTCCAGGAAAGGCGCCAAGCTACACAGAGAAACCCTGTCTCGAAAAACCAAAAAAAAAAAAAAAGTTAATTTGTAGGCTGGGAATATAGCTCAGTGGTAAAGTACTTGCCTACCAAGTGTGAAGGTCTAAGTTCAGTCCCCATTACTGTCTCCCCAAACATATTATCTCCTAAAGTGTCAATTATATTTTCTCAATTATCATGAAACTCAACTACTGGACCAGAGAAATGACTCAGTGGGTAAAGTTACTTGCTGACAAAATTAACCTGAGTTCAATTCCTAGAACCCACATGGTAGAAGGAGAGAACTGATTTCTGTAGGTTGTCCTCTGGCCTCCACATGCATACTGCAGTAAGCATGAGCTGGCATGCACATGTACACACACTGATTAAATAAATGTCAATAAAAAACTTTTAAAAAAGCCTAAATGCTAACATCTATTTTAAAAACTTACTTCAGTTCTTTTTCTGTTTGCTGTAGTTGTCTAGTTAACATGCCACGATCCTTTTTCTTAGCTTTAATTATGTTTTCATGGTGAGACAGAGTGTCTTTTACAACGCTCAAATTCCTGTCCATATGCTCTAATTTAGTATTCAGAACATTAATTTTTTCCTCATTGTAATACAGTTGGAAAAGCATCAGTTGTATCTTGTTTATTTTCAATTCTTCAAGAAGACTTTGGTAACGTTCTGCCTATAAAACAGTACAAGAGAAGATAAAAGGGTATACATTTTAAGCTTCTGTTCATGAACTTGATAGTATCAGCACATGATCGCTAACGAAATTTGTCATAGAATTATCTCTTCCCTGCTTTCTCTCATTTTTTTGGAGACAGAGACAAGGCCCAGCTAGTCTCAGACCTGCTATGCAGCTGAGGATGAGCCTGAACTCCTGATTTTCCTATTCATCTCTCAAGTGCTGGAATTACAGGTGTGTACCACCACATCCATCCAAGAAAGATTATTCCTGAAAAAAGTAGAATTATTTGAAGGTTTCTTAATATATTTCTAAAATAAAACAGCAACCAAGAAATGAGTCTGCATTCATGCACTCAGTGACCAGCTTGTGATAGTGAAGTAGCCCCTGTCAACATGGGTCCTCAGAAAGTCGGACAAGTTCCTTAACATTGCTGGAATCATCTTCTTTACTATAAAGTGAAAGGAACATTATATAAATAGGTCCCTAGCCGCTTTACAGTAATTCCAAGTAAAATTCTTGCTCTAAGAAGTAATTTTTACACTGATAAAACTAATAAGACTATCAGAATTTTAAATTACACATGAAAAGAATTCTCTTAACATTCGTGCTAGCAATAAGGAAAACAAGGGAGTGCGCCACCACCTCATGAGGCGGAGTCCTAGTCAACAAAGTTTAACTAGTAACTTGTAAACAGATGCCTGCCAAGGATATTGTAAAAAAATAATCAGGAAGCTCGAATATTCTAATTGTCTTTATGAAAATGTTTTAAGTTCTGCTACTCTATAAGCTATTTCAGTATGCTCTAAATACTATATTCTGACTTACTGCCCACCCCTTCTCACTAACAAAATACAGAGCAGATAAACACATTCACAATATGAAGAAACTGAGCAATATTACTAATAAGGAATACATTCACCTTCCATTTATTTCCTCAAAATATTTACTGAGCTATACAGCAGATCCTGCTTTATGTGTTGGGAATATGGTTGAGAATAAAATGAGATAAACCATTCTTATTCTTATAAAGCTTATATTCCAGTTTTTCTAATAGAGGGTAGAGGACTCAGAGACTACTAAAAAAACAAACAAAAATAAACAAGGTAATTTTATACAGAATTATATGCTACAAAGGAAACTAAATTAGTAATATGATAGAAAGGAGGAGACAGCAATTTAAATGAGGCTTTGAACAGTAAATACTTAATGAGGAAATGGTTTAGGGAAAGCTTGAGTTATAATGCATCACCTTTATAAAAAAAGTCAGAAATGTTTGTGAGAATACAACTATGTTATATTAAGCCAGACATTACAGAATATAAAAACATATAATGTTGCTCTTGTAAATTGTTTTGGATATGTAATTATTTTTCATTAAAAATATATTAGCATGTCAACATAAAATGAGCTTAGCCAATTAAAAATTATTGAGTTTTAATTTAAAACAGAATAAACAGAGTGGAAGAAATGGCTCAGCAGTTAAGAATACTGGCTGCTCTCCCAGAGGACTGGGGTTTGAGTATCAGCTCCCACATGGTGGCTCACAATGGTTTGCAACTCCAATTCCAGAGGATTCATTGTCCTCTTCTGGCCTCTACAGGCACCAGACACATGATACACATACACACATTTAGGCAAAACACCCATGCACATAAAAAAAAAAAAAGTTGAAACATAAATAAAACATATAAATATTGGCAATACAATTTGCTATGAAAAACTCTTTGGGGTTCTCAGTAACTTTTACAAGTGTACAAGAGTCAAGATCCAAAAGTGTTGAGTACCTCTGCTGTACTGTCTTATACGGCAGACATATAGAAAAAGTTTATCTTGGGGCAGCAAGATGGCGCAGTAGGTGAGCACACTTGCTGCCAAGCCTGACAGCCTTAATTCCCAGGAACCACATGGAAAAGAGAGACCTGACACCTGCAAGGTGTTCTCCGACCACCACACATGGATCTGTGTTGCACATACACACACGAAATAAACATTAAAAACTATTTACCTTTTTAAATTTTTTTTTCTGAATGCCAGATTTTGTTTTATATTATTGATGGAACCTTTTAGTACCCCACAGCCAATAATGTGGGGTTTTTGTTTGCTTTTTAGTTTTTTTGAGACATACTTTCTCTGTATAGCTCTGACTGTCCTGGAACTAGCTCTGTAGACCAGGCTGGCCTCAAACTAAGAGATCCACCTGCCTCTGCCTCCCAAGTGCTAGGATTAAAAGTGTGCACCACCATGCCTGGCTAATAACTTATAATTTAAACAGAATTTTTTCTATTTAATATGTAATTATTATTGGTGACATCTTCATGATATCTTACCTCTTCTTTTTCGATTTTTGCATGCTTCCGCTCTGCGGCTACATTTTTTTTTCTATTAAAATGAAATTGTGCATCTTCTTCACATTTTTGTAACTTCTTTTTCTTCTCCTCATATTCTCCTATAAACTCTCCTGAAGTACTGATTTCTTCAAAAAATTGAGTCCTCTCTTTGGGCTTCTTCATAGAAATGGACTCTACAGTTCCCTATTAGTAACAGTAAAGCACAACAGCATGTAAAATATGGTAACATGTTTTAAAAACAAATGAAACAAATGAGTGTAACTACTTACCTGAAAAACTAGACAGTTCTGTGCTTTGACTATTATGCCTATCTTTTCCAACTGTGCTACATATGCAGAACGACTCACAGGTTTATCCCCAAAATGAAATTCTGAGCATCCTCCTAAAATAAACAAAATAAAATGTTATAGAATGTTTTTATTGAAGTAGGTATATAACTAATATACCTATACATAAATTCATTTAATTATTCAACAAATATATGTATTATAAACTAAAGATTATTTCATGGTAGTAACATAAAAAGTGTTTTACCTCAAAAAGTTCGTATCTTAGAGATAGAAACAAAATATTCAAATAAAATAAATAATATGTGAGAAAGTGGTATCTATGAGGAAAGATAGGATGTTTCTGCATGTGGGGGAAGTCATTACAATTTTAAATACAGTGAAAAAAGAAATTTTTACTGAAATGGAGAATTCTCAGTTAAAAAGCCAAAGACTAGGTACCGTGACATGGCCCAGAGTTCCAGCACCTTTAGGAGGATCACTTGAGCTTGTTAACAGCACATTGAGAGCCCATCACAACCAATAAATGTCCAAAAGGGAGTGAGAAAAATTGGCCAATGACTGCTCCAAGTGATAAAATGCAGAAATACCTAATTATATATATAAAATGATATATAATTTAAGTTAATAATACAGTTTTCATACTTTAGAAATGTAGTGAAGTCAGACATGGTAGCACGTGTGTGCAATGTCTACATTTGAAAGCCTAAGTAGGATTGTGAGCTAAAGGTCAGTTGGACTACATATCAAGACCCTGTCAAGAAAGGGAGGGAGGGAGGGAGGATTTATCTTAGTTAACTAGAAAGAAAACAGCAACAAGTAAAAGCAATAAAATATATATCTACTTTTCATGACTTTATAAAGTCCTTGCATGATACACTTATTACAGATGAGCCATAATAGTTTATTAGAGTAATATAGGGAATTCATAAATAAATAATAAAAAATAAACATTTTATTCAAGTTGCTTTTAGGTGTATATAGGCCAAAAATACACTTATTTACTAAGAAAACAAGCACAGAGAAGCAGAGAAAGAAGTTTTATGATGTCTCTATTTAGAGATAGGTTCCCTCCATCTTAGACAAATAGCCAAGTATAAAAACGTTACTTGACAGTAAGAGTATTGAAAAAGTGAGTCTGCTTAAGCAAGAGACTTAATAGGGAATAAAACAGGTTCTGTTATTTGCTTCTAAGAAAGAATCTGTTACTCACTATGCTGGTGAATCGTAAGTCTCACACTTCAAAGAAAGAGTAGGCAATCAGACACTAAACTAAAATTCTCTCTCTCTCTCTCTCTCTCTCTCTCTCTCTCTCTCTCTCACACACACACACACACACACACACACACACACAATTACCTCGGATAATCCTTGTGAAAGTTTTCTCTTCTCCACTGTCCTCTATGTATATAATTTTTACACTTGCAGAAGAAGAAACAGGTTTTCCAATATGTGCTCCATGAATAAGTTCTTGAATATTTTTCACCCTTAAATTAGTTGTTTTTTCTCCCATTACGAAACTAAGTGCATCCATTACATTAGATTTTCCTGAAGAAAAAAAAAAAGGTGAAGAAAGATTCTTTATTATATTATTATTATTATTATTATTATTATTGTTATTAGTGGTGGTTTTTCAAGACAGGGTTTCTCTGTGTAGCCCTGGCTGTCCTGGAACTCACTTTGTAGACCAGGCTGGCCTCAAACTCATAGAGATCCACCTGCCTCTGCCTCCTGAGTGCTAGAATTAAAGGCATGTGCCACCACCACCCAAAAGATTCATTCTTAATGACTGAAAAACCTTCTGAGAGCCAAAGAAATCAAACCACCAATACAAGTGAAATATAGCCAATATGCAAATCTCAGAATTCTTGTTTGGTCAATGTTCAAAATCTATGTGATTGAGAAACTCCAGGTAGGTGGATTGTTTCTCCCATGTAACTGTGGCAGAGAGGTGTGAATGTAAGGATATAAACACATGAATCAAAAACTAATTAACTAAATAAAATTAAACAAAACAAACATAGACCTCAGCTCTATCCTATTCCTGGATATCTGTGGTTGATATATTGTGCACCCTAATAAACTTATCTGGGGGTCAGAGAACATAACAGCCACTACATTAAACATAGGTTTAGGCAGTGTTAGCAAACGCCTTTAATCCTAGTATTTCGGAGGCAGAGATCCATCTGGATCTCTGTGAGTTCAAAGCCACACTGGAAACAGCCAGGCATGATGTCACACGCATTTAATCCCAGGAAGTGATGGCAGGAAGCAGAAAGGTATATGAGGCTTGAGGACCAGGAACTAGAGTCTTTTTAGCTTTTAGCAGCAGTTAAGCTGAGATCCATTTGGGTGAGGACTCAGAGACTTTCAGTGTGAGGAAACAAGATCAGCTGGCTGAGAAACTGGCAAGGTCAGGTTGGTTGTGGCTTGTTCTGTTTCTCTGATCTTTCAACATTCACCCCAATATCTAGCTCTGGGTTTGTTTCTATTAATAAGACCATTTAGGAATTCATGTTACAGATATCACACAGGGCAAATTACTTAAAATCTCTATTTCCATAACTCCCATTTTATAAACGGAAATAATCACATAAACATTATAACAGCACCATATCCCTCTATATTTAAAAAATTTGAAAAGCTAGCTGAGCAGTGGTGGCACAATACTTTAACCCCAGCACTTGGGAGGCAGAAGCGGCAGATCTCTGTGAATTAAGAGGCAAGCCTGATCTACAGAGCAAGTTCCCGGACAGCCTGGGCTGTGTACAGAAACTTTGTCTTGAAAAACAAACAAACAAGAAAAAATTTAAAAAGCTAAATGCTAACTGAATGTAGGATCTTCTCAAGGTATAAATGGAGACTGCTAGAATCTTCATGATTTTTATACTTGGATCTGGGCAGGGTTTTTACAATTTCTTGGTAAGAATGGCACATGGTACCTACACTTGGTGAGACATGATTAGGATTAAATATGTGCTTCCTTTCTAGGAGTCTGGAATTTGGTTATGTGCTAGGTAGAAGGCAAGACTATCTCCCAATAAAAATCCTGCACATTGAGTCCATGAGGTTTTTTGGTGGCATTTCAACATGAGAACTTAACTGCTTAAGAATTCAGCTTTTCCCACTGCTGAGTTTGCTTTGTACCTCTCCACTATCATGCATGACAACCCTGAGTAAACTATATGCTACACACTGAAGGATTGCCCAGCAAATCACCAAACCAGAAGGTAGTCCTGGAGATCATCAACCTCACCGGAAGATTCACACTATATGGGGAACCTTTAAGATGAGTTCTACCAAAACTATAAAATTTGTGTTTAAGCCAGTTGTGGTGGTACACACCTTTAATCCCAGCACTTGGGAGGTAGAGGCAGGTGAATTTCAGTGAGTTTAAGGCAAGCTTGATCTATATAACAAGCTCCAGGCCAGCCAAGGCTACATAGCGAGACCCTGTTTCAAAAAACTAAACAAAAATCCTTGTGTTTGAGCCAGGTGGTGGTGACACATGCCTTTAATCCCGGCACTCGGGAGGCAGAGCCAGGCAGATCTCTGTGAGTTCAAGGCCTCTCTGTGAGTTCAAGGCCAGCCTGGTCTACAGATCTATAGCTTCTCCAAAGCTACATAAAGAAACCCTGTCTCAAAACAAAAACAAAAACAAAAACCAACCTTGTTTCTGAAACAAGGAATTCAAATATTTTATCTCCTCACCAAGTAAATCCTTTCCTACACAAGGTTCTACTATATTCCCGGAACTTAAGTGAATTAATTGGCTGACTGCTTCCTGCTTTCCTTCATTCCCTTTGCCCCAATTCTTTTAAAACTAGCCAGTTGCCAAGACTGAGGTCAGAACCCAGCTAACAGGAAAAAGACACCATCTGCCTTAGAAAAAACAAGTGCACTTCCAGTCTCAGTGAGCTTGCTCTTCCTAGCATACCCTCTTCATCAAGACATCTGTTAAGATACTTCAGCTGGAGTAGTGGTCTTTTTCTTTGTGACCCCAAACTTATTTCTAACATTTCACAACTATGAACCCATAAATAGCTGTAATTCCAAGATGCAATGTCAGTTCAGCTATTACACAAGCAATTTGAATTTCCAGTGCCAGAAAGTAATGTAAACAAAGGTGGTTTTAGAGGGTTAAAGTCCTTCTAAAAAGAACAATAATAAGTTTTTAAAATGTTACAAAAACAGCCAGGTGGTGGTGGCACATGCCTTAAATCCTAGCTCTCGGGAGGCAGAGGCATGTAGACCTCTGGGTTCGAGGCCAGCCTTATCTATAGAGTGAATTCCAGGACAGCCAAGGCTACACAGAGAAACTGTCTTGAAAAAACAAAACAACGAAACAAAAAAAGCAGCAAAAATCATGGCTTATTAAGATTGATAAACTTCATATTGAAAGCTACTATAAGATATACACGTAGGACAAAAACGAACATTCACTGAACTGAATCATGTGGCAGAAATGAAGCCAAATAGCAACACCTTTTGATGGATCTTTATTGAAAATCTTCTCAAAAATATTTTCCCCAATTAAATTTTTCACTCAATTAATGTATGTGTCCAAAAGGTTTGCTTTATTTTTATTTTTTGATACAGGATCTCACTATGTGGCCCTGGCTGCCTTAAACTCCATGTAGACCAGAACAGCCTCAAACTTACAAATTCACCTGCCTCTGCATCCTGAGGGCTGGGATTAAAGGCATGCACCACCACATCCAGGTAAAAAAGTTGTATTTTCTTAAGACAGTCAGATAATAAACAAAAAGGACAATTACAAATGGTAATAAATATGGACAGATAAAACTGGGAGATGAAAGAATAGAATAATTGCAAGAGAAATGAAAAGTGCTAATCTGTCAACTAGTGTTAACAACTATCTGTTATTAAAAAAAGAAAGAAAAAAACTGAACAAACCAAGCCAAGAGACTGCGGATACCTGCTATGAATAATTTTAAAAGAACATTAAGAAAGTAGCTATTCTGAAAGAGTTGTATTTTAGGCTATGATTGCTTAATACAAATGAACCAAGATTTGAAAACTCCCTGAAACATAACTGTGTACCTCTCCTTTTTGCCATTTCTTTCCTATTTAAAATTCTTAAAAGCCTCTTTAATCTTTGATCTCTTAGCCCTCAAAATATCCATTCACCCTACAAACATTTTCTGAACATTTACCAGGCATTCTGTTAAGTACCAGGCCTAAAAAGCAGTAAAATATAGGTTTTCCTCTATCAAAATTTAATGGAAGTCACAGTTTTGGACCATCCTCTTAACTAGATACCAGACTATGAGACCAAACCAACAGAGTAACTCATAAGTTCACACAATCAAACTGAACTTTTAAGGCAGGAAGTAAATTCCCACATAAACTGGCTTGTCCTGAAAGCAGGAAGCTCACAACAACCAATTAGAGTCCAATCTACCTCAGCTGGGTATAAGGTAAGTAACCTGTCATACCTCACTGTTGGCCAATCCACTTTTATTGTTCTTATAAAAGCCAACCATTCTATTATTCCTAGAATACCCATTCTACTTCATAGAATGAGGTGTGGCCTGATGATACAATCACAAACAAAAATCAATTAGCTCTTTAAACTTGCTGTTATTTTTCTTTCCATTGCTTTAAAGTGCTTATAGTGGGAGAATGTGATCAATCTGTTGAATCACTTTGGTGCTGGACACCTGCCATCTGTTATTTTTTTTTTTTGCAATAATTTTTGTAAACTTGGTATTTGCACTTTACAAAAGAAGAGGCACAAAGTCAAACATGTTTTAGAGTGAAATATTTGATTCCCAAAATACATTGTTTCCAATAAATGTGGGAAATTTACTATAATAACTTTAAGGAAAAATGTGAAATGCCACAGAAACCCCTAACAGAAGCACCAATAGCTAGAGATGAAGTTGGATCTTTTTAAAAAATTTTATTGCATAAGTGTTTTGCCTGAATGTGTGTATGCATACTACATGTGTGCCTGATGCCTGCAGAAACCAGAAGAGGTTGTCAAGATTCCTTGGAGCTAGAATTACAGATGGCTGTGAGCTACCACATGGGTCCTGGAACTAGATCTAGGTCCTCTGAAGAGCAGCTAGTACTTGCAACCACTGAGCCATTTCTCTAGCCTGAGTTAGCTTTTTAGGAAATAATTCTAGATTAAGTTTCAAGGAATAAGTCAGTTTGGAGAGGGGAGTGTTAAAGGTAAATATATCATTCCAGGAAAAGACAGTAACTTGATCATAGATACAAAGGAATAAAAGAGCATGGTACTGTTCCAGTTGTTTCTTTCTTTCTTTTTTTTTTTTTTTAAAAAGCAGAATATTGCTTTTATAAAGTTTATACTTGGGAGCTTAAGAGAAAAGGCTGGATAAGTTATCTAATTACAACATACTACATTAAAGGAATTGAACTTTATGCTTTAGATTATGGGAAGCCAAGAAAGGATTTAAAAATAAAAGCACTGTGCTAAATTAAGATAAATTTAAAGGATATAACATTTTGAAACATTATGTAGGTCTGAAGTGGAAAGGGTTCTGGCTGAAGACAATTTTGAAATTAGTTGAGGAAATCTGAATTTGAACATCAGATGAACATGTAATGAAAGGCTAATCTTCTGAAGGAGAAACAGTACATATTAACTCATTTTTTTTTAAAGTTTACGTAGGGAAAAATCTGTATAGAGATGCCCCAAAAGAACAGAGCTATCATCTTTGAATTGTAAATAAATGTTTGACTTTCTATTCTTATTTTCAAGTTTTGTATGTTACATGTATACTTTTTTTTTTCTGAGACAGGGTTTCTCTGTGTGGTTTTGGTGCCTGTCCTGGGTCTTGATCTGTAGACCAGGCTGGCCTCGAACTCAGAGATCCGCCTGGCTCTGCCTCCCGAGTGCTGGGATTAAAGGCATGTGCCACTGCCGCCCAGCCATGTATACTATTTTTATATGAAAATACAGTAAAAAAAAAAAAAAAAAAGATTGTACCACTAGATTATCCAAAATGGAAAAAAATAAGCCGGGTGGTGAATCAGGGGGTAACTTCAGGTCGTATGATTAGTAAACATTAACTGCAGGCCTGCCAGTGGAGGCTTAACAATCATTTGCTGAAAAAGATGAATACACCAGATCTGCTGTGTTCAGACCGGAGACCTCTGCTGTGACTGATTTAAACGCGGCACCAGTCAGGAAACCTATTTTAGAAATTACCTTTTAGGCACTATAATTCCCTCTCTTTACATTAACTACGCCCGGGTTAGGACGGGTTTTGTCTGTCCCAACAAAGGCCAAATCCATTTCATTCTCAGTATTTGCTGCTGTGGGGGTGAGGCGGTGGGGAACGACAGCGGGATGGGGGCTGGGGACGGGCGAGGAGAGCCAGCAAGGGTGGTGGCGGGGCAGTCTGGGGCTCTTGGCCCGACCCAGTCCATTAGGAAGCAGTGAAACCTCGGGCCACAGTGCGGCCCCAGGCTCCTGGGTCCCCTTCAGACCTACAGCGGGTGATGGGGGTGGGGGAGGGAGTGGTGGTCACGCTGGGTCCCTTCAGGCCAACAACGGGCTACAGAGGCCCCTGGGTCCCCCTCAGGCTGACACCCGGGTCCCTGGGTACCCTCGGGCCTACGGCAGTCAACAAGGGCATAAGCCGGAAGTGGGGCTACGGCAGGGATTGGGGGTGGCTGGGTCCCCTCAGCCCGAGAGTGGGTACCCTCAGGCCTACGGCGGTCAAGGGAGGGAGGAGGAGGGGGGAGAAGGGGGAGAGGAGGGGAGAGGTGTCCCCTCAGGTCTACAGCAGGGATTGGGGGGTCACTGGGTCTCCTCAGGCCGACAGTGGGTTCCCTCGGGCCTACAGCGGTCAAGGGGGGGCAGGTAGAAGGGGTGAGGGAGGAGGGGGTAGTGGGGTGTCCCCTCAGGTCTACAGCAGGGATGGGAGGGTCACTGGGTCTCCTCAGGCCGGCAGTGGGTTCCCTCGGGCCTACAGCGGTCAAGGAGCGGAGCAGGGGGGAGGGGAGGGGTAGGAAGTGGGGGGAAATGGGGTGTCCCCTCGGGCCTACAGCAGGTGACAGTGGGGACTGGGAGTGGCTGGGTCCCCTCAGGCCGACCACGGGCGAGAGCAGGCCCCTGGGGTCCAGGCCGGGGGCCCTGGGTCCGCTCAGGTCCACAGCGGGCGACAGCGGCCCGAGCGTCCCCTCAGGCCGAACGGCCCTGGAGCGCCGGTTACCAGAGCCGTTGGGGCCGATGATGCAGGTGAACCTCTTGAAGGGACCGATGACCTGGCGGCCTCGCCACGACTTGAAATTCTCCACGAGCAGCAGCTCCAGCCGCCCCATGGCTGCCCTCCGCGCCTCCGCCGCTTCCTCGTCGTGCGCCAGGGAGGCAAAAGCGCGGGAAGGCGCTTGGCCAAGTCTCGCGAGACTGGCGCGCGCTCGCGCGAGAGGCGCCGTTCCTTAGCAACGGAGGTTGGACGGCGTTTCCCTGGGAATCCGATCCCTGCGCCGCCGCTTGCTGCGGAAAGCGGGCTGCTGCCAGTGACTGCAGGGACGGACGGGCTCCCGAACTTTGGGGAGCGCTGCTTTTCGGAGCTGCAGCTTGCTTATTTCTGTGGCCCTTTTCTTACCGTGTGTGTTCTGAAGGCTGTTTCATGCTCGATTCCAAAGCCATGGAGGTAGCGATGCTTAAGGACCTGCGCCAGGACGCTAACCTAGCCAAGAGGCGGTACATGGAGCTGTGCAGGCAGGGACGGGTCTTCGACGCCAGGAACAGGATCATTGGGGTGAGGCACCGGGGATGCAGAGGAGCCAATGCTTGGAAGGAGCGTTTATGTCGAAGCACCAGGTTTGGCTGGGTCGACTTGAACAGCCTTACCCCTCCAGCAGTGTCCCAGCGGGAGCCAGTGGGGGAATGGAGACAAGATTTACTTTCCCCCTACTTCGTTCATTCTTCCAGGTGACAAATGCCCTGGCTAGCCCGAGTTGGGTCCAGGAAGTGGGAGACCTTGCAGAGTTTACCACGTAGTGAAAGAGGCAATGCTTTATTAAAACGGGCACAGAAAATGCAGTGGGATGAGCACCAGCACAGACTGCAGCCTGAAGGGGAAATCACAGAGGGTTTCTCAGAAGAGTTTCTAAGCAGTGTTGAGAGGGTGTGTGTGTGTGTGTGTGTGTGTGTGTGTGTGTGTGTGTGTTAAGGAAGTGAAGGATGTTCTGATGAAAGCCGACAGCATAGGCAGGACACCCAGCTATAAACAAAGCCATACAAGCATGGGAAGGCAGTTTGTTGATGCTGTGTCCAGATGAGGGGGATTGTGGCCTACTGAATAATGCTAGCTGGGTCTAACCTCTCTTCCCATGTCCATTCCTAGGGAGACACACAAGCCTGGGATGTTCAAGTCCGTGACCAGAAGATAAAAGAAGCAACTGAGAAAGCTAGGGATGAAACTTTTGGTGAGCATTTCTACAGTGTTCATCTATCACTTAAGGCCTCATGTCTTCATTTCTGTGAAAAGCAGAGCAAATACTTTGTATTCTCAGGGCCCTGGATTCAGTTCCCTGCATGTGCATGAATGAGAACACACACACACACACACACACACACACACACACACACACACACACGGTTATTATTTGCATGGTCTTTCTCCTTTTAAAAATTCCACAATTTTGTCGGGCGATGGTGGCACATACCTTTAATCCCAGCACTCGGGAGGCAGAGCCAGGCGGATCTCTGTGAGTTCAAGGCCAGCCTGGTCTACCAAGTGAGTTCCAGGAAAGGCGCAAAGCTACATAGAGAAACCCTGTACCCCCCCCCCCAAAAAAAAAATCCACAATTTCTTGTGCTCAGTTGACTTAATGAGCATATTCTTCCTCTCAGGAAAAAGGAGTAACAGAATTTTCATGTACATCTTAGGAAATATATTTTACATAAAAGGAGTGTTTTTCATTTTTTTCTTTAAAAATCCTTGCTCTAAAAGGGGAAAGCCTTAAACACACACACGTGCACATTCTTCACTTCAAACTCGAAGCTGACCTATGGAGGACAGCTGTTGATGTCAAGCGACACACAAATCCTGGAGCTCAGACCTCTGAGCTAACTCAGTAATGTACATGGCTCACTAGGCTTACTAGGTTCTAGTTCAAAATTTCAAACAGAATCCAGTTTTCCTTTCATGGCCAGCGATTTCACCCATTGTTGAACATTTGGCTTTTTAAAATATAGGATTTTTTAAATATGAAAGAGATGGACATATAATTGTAGAGACAAATATGTGTCAGTTTAGGCTTTAAGATATATGATGAGAAAAAGACAAAAGTTGTTATCAGTGGTTGTTAGAGTGGTTGGATTATGAGTGAAGTTGCTTTTCTTTCTACTATTATACACTCTCCAAACTTTTAAATCTTGTTTATTGGTAAAGTAATCCAATGTAACAGACACACATGTGACCGCCACCAGGCTTGATGTCAACATTTTGCCATGTTGGTCTCAGGTGTCTTTTTTTTTTTTTTTTTTCAGAGACAGGGTTTCTCTGTATAGTTTTGGTGCCTGTCCTGGAACTCACTCTGTAGCCCGGGCTGTCCTGGAACTCACAGAGATCCGCCTGCCTCTGCCTCCCGAGTGCTGGGATTAAAGGCCTGCACCACCACCGCCCGGCTGGTCTCAGATGTCTTAAAGAGTTCTGAGAACTATGTTGTATATAACACAAGTACCCCTACCTCCTTATGGTTTCCCCTTTTTTTCCTCTACAGAAGTGTGCATTTCCAATGTCTTTATGCATATACTAGTTAATGTATCCTTAATAATATAACTTGCTTTCATGTGTCTTTGTGTCTATGTGTGTGTGTGTGGTATGTGTGTGCAGGTAAGCATGCCCATGAAAGCATAGAGGTCACGTAGACCAGGCAGGCAGGCCTCTCCCTCCCAAGTGCTGGGTCTGAAGGTGTGTATCACCATACCCAGATTTTAAAAAGTTTTTGGCAAATACTGCTGCAACGAATGTCCATGTATTATGTCCCTTACACACATGTGAGAGTGGCACTGGAGTTGAATTGATGGGTCAGATTGCTTTGTTAGAAGTGTACCAAGTTATGCTCCAACAGCAGTGAGTGCACAAGTCTCAGTCTCCTTCCTCACATCATTACTAATGCATGCCATTGACAGCAATCTAAGCGTTCTGCCTGACGTTCATTGAATGTATCCCATGAAAGGTTAATATTCCTTAATATTAAGTATGTTGCCCACTTGGGTTTCTTCACAGTGCTTTGCCTTTGCTAGCCTGTGCTCATTTTTCAGTTGGTTTTCCTGTGTATGTAAGGTCTGTTTGTAGGTGCTTTTTAAATATGTGTGTAGCACGAATCTTATAAGGTCTTATTAATTAAAAACAAACCCGGAAGCCAGGTATTGGGGTGAACATTGGAAGATCAGAGAAGCAGAACAAGCCACAGCCACCTCACCTCGCCAGTTCCTCAGCTGATCCTGTTTCCTCAGACTGGAAGCCTCTGAGTCCTCATCCAGAATGAATCTCAGCTGAACTGTGCTGCTCAAAAGCCTAAAAGCTTAACCAGCCTAATTCCTGGTTTTCATGCCTTATATACCTTTCTGCTTTCTGCCATTACTTCCTGGGATTAAAGGCCTGAGTCACCATGCCTGGCTATTTCCAGTGTGACTTTGAACTCACAGAGATCCATGCCTCCAGAAGGCTAGGATTAAAGGTGTGAGTGCCACCATTTTCTAGCCTCTGTATCTAGTGTTTGTTCTGTTCTCTGACCCCAGATAAGTTTATTAGGATGCACAATATTTTGGGGAACACAATATCGCCACATATGTGGATATTGTTCTTTTAATGGCTATGTTACAGTTTGGGAACATTGTCCTTAAGGCATGAAAACTAGTTTTAAAGTGGATTCATTTTTACTCATCTTAGCTTATATGTATGCTTGTGTCTTTCCTAGCGGCTGAAATGAGGCACAATGACAAAGTCATGTGCATCCTACATGACCGCGAACGGAGGGACAGAAAGCAACTCTGTTGCGCTATCAATGACTTCCAGCAGAGCTTTCAGAAGCCAGAAACTCGCCGTGAATTCGATCTGTCTGACCCCCTGGCCCTTAAGAAAGATCTCCCTGCCCGGGTGTCAGACTGTGACATGAGGAACACCATATCAGGAATGCAGAAGTTCATGGGAGAGGATCTAAACTTCCTAGAGAGGAAGAGGTTCCAAGAGGAACAGAACAGAGAATGGTCTCTGCAACAGCACAGAGAATGGGAGCGAGCGTGGGCTGACCACAAACTTGCAGGTAATGAAAGAGAAGATAAGTTGATCTCAAGAGTCTTTCCAGCAAGTCAACCCCCAGCTCAGTTTTTGTGGGTGCTTTTAAAAGCTCTGCCAACATTACAAAAGTCAAAACCTCAGCCCTAGGAGTCGACATCTCCAAATGTGCCTCCACAGTACAGGAAACGCTTTCTGATCACTCTATTGCCTTAGTTTGCTGTGATAAAACACCAGGAACAAAAGCATCTTTTGGAAAGGGTTTATTTAACCCACAGGTCACAGTCCATCACTGAGGGAAGCCAAGGCGGAGCTCATGTAGGGCAGGAAGGCAGGAGCTGAAGCAGAGCCTGCTGAGAAGATGAATGAAAGTATATAAGGTCTTCCAAGTCTCCTGGGTGTGAAAATGGAGGTTCCACGGGGTGCTTTGGGAGCCCAGTCACAGGCCCAGTGCTAGCAGGTTCTCAGCAGGACTCACTGGACCCAGAGAACCTCTGGGTTCAGACGTGAAAGGGCCTCTCCATGGGGAACAAAAAACCCCTCCAGCCTCTCCTTGGCAGGCACTCTCCGCAGCAGCCGGCTCTGAGCAGGTCACTGGTGACAGAACAGGGAAGAGCTGCCAGGAAGAGCAAACCAGAGCTAAGTGAGAGCTACCGCTCTGCCCTCCTCAGCTGCTCCTGTCTCTGTGTTAATTCAGTCCCCTTGCTCAGCTTGGGCCCCTCCATGCCTCTTTTCTCCCTGCTGTCTTCCCTCCCAGCCTCTTCCTCTGGCCACCTTGTCCACTAGAGTTGCTGTGGCCAGCCTGGCCCATGGCCTCCTGCTCCCCTCTCTGAAGTCAGCTGTCAACCTCAGCCCCCTTGATCTGGCTTGCCGGCCAGTTCTTCCCCTGGTTGCCCTCTTGGAGCTGCTCCTCCTTCAGCCTCCCCCCTGCCTGTCAAACCAGAGAGCCGAGAGGCCATCCTGACCCCATCTTCAGCCATCCTCCATTGTGCCCCTTCTACCTCCTACGTATACTTTGAACACCTCTCATCATCCCTTTTACCACCACTGTTGAGACGAGTCATTAAATTTCCTCACCTGGATGATCCTCTGCTGGTGGATTTCCAACTGTTTATGCCCCCTTCTAGTCCATTCCTAACATGTCCGGCAGAATGATACCTCTCAAATAATGTCAAGTTGGACCATGCCACACCCATGCCCTCGTCCTGGCTCAAAGCTATCTAATGTCTTCATGGGATGTAGAATAAGATATAAAATAGCCCATAAACTGTACACTTTGGGCCTCTGCTCGCCTGGACATCATCATCTGATATCTCCACCTTACTCATGGCATTTCAAACATTTTGGCTCTTTCACTCTGGATTCTATCATGTGTCTCCTACCTCAGGGCCTTTGCACCTGCCCTGACCATTTAGTCCTTCAGATCTGAATAAACGTGTCCTCCTAGAAAAGCAGTTTCTTGGTCCCTACCCTTCAACTTCCCTAGTCAGGTATTACCATCATTTCCTCTCATCCTCCCTTTCCTCTATGGACTAGCACACTTTGTATATCTGTTTGGGGGAGGTTGTGTGCTTTGAACCCCAGTTTCTCACCTCTGGGTTGTGTGCATCCTGAGCAATGTGGGGCCCAGTCTAGGCTCTTGATCAATGTCCAGTGCATGACAGATTAACAGATGAAGAGTGAGCTGAGGATGAAGGTGTGCCGAGGCCAGAAAGCCAAGGCTAGAGAGTCTGATTCTTCCGGACTGTGCTGTAGCACAGTGGAGGAGCGCTTGCCTAGCATGTGTGAGGTCCTGCATCCCCAGCACCTCAAAGAGTGTGCTCCTTGTTTTTGGAGATAATGAGGAGCCTCTCTAAGCACAAGTACAGAAAGCAGAAGCTGCTGACCATTGACTTTTCATATGTCCATTGCATATCGGCACTATGCCTCAGATGAGGGAGGGATGGGGGGATGGCGGGGCGGGGCACAGAGGTTAAGCAATAGCTGCTGATAATGGTGCTAGGCCATGTCTGGAAGCCTGTTCTGACTCCAAACCTTTCTACTTCACTCCTGATGTCCTCCACTTTCACCCCACCTTGTCCCTCTCACTGGCCTGGCAAATTTCTGCTGCCACTCCACAAGTATCTGTGCACTCTGCTCCAGATCTTGTCTGGTTTCTACAGCCCTTTTTCCTGGTCCCTGCCACCTCTTGCCTTTGTAAGGCTGAAACCACCTCCTGACAGACCAGGGTTAGCAAGGCCTAACTAATGTACCCTAGGACTGCTGCAGACATCACCAGTTCACAGTAGACATCATCCAACCATCGAGATCACTAGTAGCCCTTGCTTACAAAGATCTACGATCTACACTTAAATCATCCAGCTCTCCCAGAACCTGGGAGGCAAGTAGCTTTTTCCCCTCCACTTCCTCCCCCCTTCTCTTCCATGGTAAATAATGAGTGTGAATCACTATGCCATAGGTGGTGCCCTGGTGGGCATCCCCAGGCTGATGGCATCTTGTCTCCTGGCAGAAGAGCACCACCTGCAGACAAGACTGAAGTTTGATGAAACAGCCCGAGACTTGCAGAAGCTGGAAGGCCTCACCAGGAAGGAAGTCTGTGCAGCCATTAAAGAGTTCAACAAGAACCAGGTATACTCACCCTGAGCTTGGTCTGAAGGGAAGGACATGCACACAGCAGCTTCCTCTGGGGCTCCCTAAGTTGTGAGGGGCCCCAAGTTCAGACTACTCACACCACTAGCTCTGACAGAGCCCTTGACAGGGCTCATCCCGGGATAGAGGTAGGTGAGGTCTGATCTGGCCTGTCCCTCAACTCAGACTGAAACCTGGAAACTTCACCATGCAAGCTGCAGGGGCGGGGGAGGGTGTCGGTTTTTAAAACCTCCAGCACAGGACAACAGGAGCATCTGCCCAGATGAACACCATCTGGCCTGGGCTGGTCTCTGTTCTCATGTCGTAAGCTCAGTAATCAGGCAGTCAGTGCAGACCAACAGCATCCTGCTCTTCTCAACTGCCTGGCTTCCCCATAAGCTTCCTGAGCTCCAGCCCCTCCTGAAGTTGATCCAAGTTCTTTTCTCTCCTTTGGAAACTGCTCCCTCCACGCGGTTCGATTCTCAGGTGATTGACCAGCTCTCCCTGTCTCTAGACCTGTGGTTTCTGGAAAAAGATGGCTGAATTTATTTCACATTTACTGTTTTCTGTTTGTTTGTTGTTGCTGTTGTTTTTTAAATCGAGACAGGGTTTCTCTGTGTAGCCTTGGCTGTCCTGGAACTCACTCTGTAGACCAGGCTGGCCTCGAACTCACAGAGATCCGCCTGCCTCTGCCTCCCAAGTGCTGGGATTAAAGGCGTGCACCACCACTGCACCCTGCTTGGCATTTACTCTTAACCTCACCTTAACCTTCAGAGAGAACTCAGGCGCCCGCGTGGGTTTTCTGTAGCGCACACAGTGTTTGTGGTGTTGGTAGTAACATACCGTGAGCTGAATCTGTGAGATGCAATGCAGGAAAATGCTCTGTAATGGGCCATGATCAAAACTCGGAGAGGCTGCGGTGAATCAGAGAAACCTGGTCTCCAGCAGTGGGGAGAGGGAAAGGGGGGCAGACTGCCTGTGTTGGTGAGGGACCCAGAGGACAGATTCACACCTGCAAGCTGCAAGTGTTCTCAAACATAACCTAGACATAACCCAGTCGTTTTTGTTTTACAGAGGGAAGGCTTAGCTCTAGGCCTCACAGTGAATGGCAGGATGGAGGGAGCTCTTGACAGCTCAATGGCTCTTGACAGTCATTCAGTGTTTATTTATAATTCAGCAGATGTGGTCCAAGCTCCTCCTGTGAGCACTTCTGGGATTCTTATGGAACCATGGTGTCTCACTCATGGATTTGTACATTTGTGTGTGTGTTGTGCATGCACATGTGCGTGCAGTGCACTTATACATATATACATGTACATATACATGAGCACACACACACAGTTTTTTTTTTTTTTTTTTTTTTTGATTCAGGGTCTCACTGTGTAGCTCTGGCTGTCCTGGTACTCACTATGTAGATCAGACTGGCCTTGAACTCACAGAAGTCTGCCCGCCTGAGTGCAGGGTTCAAGGTGTGCACCACTATGCTTGGCTCATTCCATTCTGTTTTAATAAACATCTACAGTGTTACCTTCAGACCACACGGCCTGTGTGGATACTCAAGGTAGCACTGTCACAGTGCCTCTGCCCGAGGAAGCTGCACTTCAGCCTCCACAATTCCTGTTCCTGACTGGAATCAGACTTTGCCATTTAGCCAGGAACATAAAAATTCAAAGAAAATTCCACGCTGGGCATGATGGTCCACACCTGTAATTCTGGCACTCCAAGGCTATGGTAGAATGAGTTCCTGGCCATACTGGGCTAGAGAAAGAGACCCTGTCCCAAAATAGAAAAGAACCTTCCAGGAAGGCCATTTTGTGTCAGCAGGGCAGGCACAGTGGGGACTGTTTATTTCATTAGAAGGTGGTATGATGGGTTGTGGGGATTTAGCTCAGTGGTAGAGCTCTTGCAAGACTGCTTGCCTAGCAAGTGCAAGGCCCTGGGTTCGGTCCTCAGCTCCGGGAAAAAAAAAAAAAAAAGAAGGTGGTGTGACATTGGGGTTTAGCATGCAGGCTTAGAGCCTACCAGCAGGGTTCAAGTCAGAAAGCCCTTCTCTGCAGCCTTAGGCAAAGCCCATCGAGGCCTGTTTTGTCTTCTGCAGAATGAGGGGGAAGGAATACCCACCTTACCCATCAGTATTCACTAACTCTTGCTCTGGTAAGGCTGGCCTCAGACCTCAGTGGCTCCCCACAAGAAACCATTGTTCCCCTCTGCTGCAAGTCCATCCCAGACTGGCTAAGTCAGTGCAACTGCCAGGGTTCCAGCAGCACAGAAAGGAAAGGATGTGGTTGGTCCCATCAGTGTCCTCCAGGAAGCTGCACAACCACCCTTGTGTTTCGGTAATCCCCACGTTACCGATACCCGTTCACCATGTCTGAGCGAGGAGCTGTGGATTAAAAAATAAGGGACAAGAGACAGCGAGTCATTCGCCACAGCTGAATGCTGAATGCCGTTTATTGAAAGAGGGAGAAAACCTTAAATACAGGCTTACAGCACAATGGCAGATCCCAGGAGGGCAGAAGTTCGCTACTTTCTTGCATCTAAGCTGTTTACACCAAATGCAGGATACAGGAACAAAGAACCTCGGGTTGATCTTGATTGTTAGGTGAGAAGGAAACCAGCAGGGAATCTGAATAGGGAGGACATCTGGTCAAGGTCGGCAAGCAAGGAGGCAGCCACTCACAGTGGGGGGTCAGGACCTACAGGTCCCCTCTTTTTACTGAAAAATGAGCTTCTGACTTAGGTTGTGTGGGAAGTCAGCAGGTCACCTTACCCATCATGGAGACACCTGCCCAGGCCACACAAGTGCTCTGTCTTAGGTTGATGACTGCCCCCCAAGCATTACCCGTTTCTGAATACTCATTATCATACAGACTCATCCATGTGAGCTGTAGAGTAACTGCTGCCAAAGATCTCAAAGTGGCCCTGGGCTTGCAATCTGTGCGACACAGAAAAGACCAACAGAAGTCCTAACCCACCCATAGCCAGGAGGCTAAAGGCAATTGAGCCATTCTCTTCCTTAACAAGCCTTACTGCAAATTGGAGTCCTTGTAAGGTGGTATCCCATAAGCAAATGGAACTTGAGTTTTAATAATTTTTACAACTTTCAAAGCCAATTTAAATGTATAAATGTAGCATTAAATTTATCATGCCCAATAAGATGAAAGATTAACTAACTGTGGTAGCTACTTTTGCTGCCAGGGTCTCCATTGTGCTAGCTGTAGTAGCCAATTAAGAAATAGCAATCCCAGAAACAATAGTATCAGTGGCCACCATCGCTATAACAGCAACAGCGATGTCAGAGTCTCTTCTGGAGCGTGTGAGCATCATCTGTGTCTAACTGCCACGATCCACTGGCATGGACTCAGCTCCAGGAACACAAACCACCAAGGCCCATTTTTCTTGATCCCAGCACTACTTAGGCTGGCAGCTCTGCAAAAGAACAACTAAGAACCATAAAGAAAACAAAAACAGCAAAAAAGGAGCAGAACTAATGGTCTCATTAATGGCTACATTCAGGCTCACAAATTTTAAGGTATCTTCAAGAAGGCTAGATGAATTTCAGGAGGCCAATAAATGTTGCACAGAGCCATTCCTGAAAAGTAGGTGCTACACCAGCTTGAAGAGGATTGTGAAAATGAAAAAGGCTTAACTGTCAGGCTATTGTTAACAATTGAAGGTCATTGACCTTCAGAGTTATCCTTAATCTCCAAGGTGTCTGGGTGACACATTCTCAACATTTTTGAAAAAAGTTACCATACATTACCTTCTGAAGAAACCAACCGCATGGCTACAGTTCCTAGGCTTACATTAATGTTTGCCAAGGCTAGCCGTATTGGGTTCTCAATCCCCACTGGCATCAGAAGGGGAGAGTTTTTCACGAAGGCCCAATAGGTCTCTGCCATGTCAGGATTCAGCAGCAGCCACAGGGGGCACACAGTGCTCAGGAACCCAAAGAGGAACCTCATTGTCCTGCGGAAAGACACAAACAGATCCCTGGGCCCACACCAACACCGGATCGGGTCTTCTCCAAGTGCCAATAGAAAGATCCTTCCATCACACCAGAGGATGATTTGCAGCAGGAGCCCTCCAGTGCTTATCTGCAGCGGATACTCCAGCAGAATCCACTGATAAAAAATTTAAAATATATAAAACAAGGGAAAGAATAGAATGTGGAGAGGAGAGATGAGCCCCTAGCTCCCCCCTTTTTACTTTAGCAATATATATTTTTAAGGTATGATGGCAGCGTTCTACTATAGCCTGTCCTTGAGGATTATAAGGAATACCAGTCTTATTAACAATAGAAAAGTCTTGGCAGAATTTTGAAAATCCCGTACTGCTGTAGGCGGGACCATTATCAGTCTTTATGCATTTTGGCACTCCCATGTAAGTCAAAGCATGAAGACAATGATTCTTTACATCCTTAACCTTTTCCCCTGAATGGGCAGAAGCAAAAATTAGAGAAGAATATGTATTAATAGACACATGGACATACTGTAATTTTCCAAAGGAAGGCACGTGTGTGACGTCCATCTGCAACACATGATTAGGTAAAAGTCCTTGGGGATTAACTCCCAAATGAGGGACAGGTAAAAATTCAACACAAATAGGACATGATTTAACTATCTGGATGGCTTGTTCCCGGGTTATGCCCGTATGATGACGAAGAGATCCAGCATCAAGATGATAACGTTGATGCAACTGAGTAGCCTTCTCAAAGGCAGAACAAACTAATGTGACAGCCATACGAGTAATGGCGTCAGCCCTCTGATTACCTTCACTTAGAGGTCCAGGCTATTGAGTATGAGCTCTAATATGGCCCACATAAGGGTTATGTGAGCGGGACCATGTGAGTCCTTGCACTTGCAATAAATATTCATGAATGAGAGAAATGAATGGTTTGTAGGCTGTTGTCTCCAAAGGCATAATGGCATGTATAAATATTTACACTCTCATCAGAAAACATCTGTAAAGCAAGCAACAGTGCCTGTACCTCTGCCATCTGGGCAGAAGTGCCCTGGACTTTCATTCTCTTTACTGTGTTACCAGAAACCACCACAGCAAAACCACGTGAAGTGCCATCAGTAAATACCACACGGGCCTGAGGAATAGGAGTCACCTGTACTATCTTGGGAAATATAACAGGATGCAATTTAAAAAATTGACACACATCATGAGAGGGGTAGTGAGTATCAAACCGACCCTGCATGGAACATGTCAATATGTTCCAATCATTATTATTAGCTTGCAACCATGCTATTTGAGACTGGGTTTATGGGGTCACCACAATATCTGGCTCCTTACCAAAAGTTTGAACACTGATCTTGATTCCCTTAAATATAATCTGAGCAACAGCCTGTGAATAAGGAGTAATGGTTTTTGTCGGAGAAGCTGGGGAATGTACCCATAGAATAGGACCTGTTTGCCAAAACACTCCAGTAGGTGAATGAGTAAAAATATCAAATACAATAAGGGAGAAGAAAGATCTATATACTGCACGTGAGCTTGTTCCAGGGCCTCTTGCACTCATTGTAGGGCTATATGTCCTTCAGCTGTTAATTTACGGGGAGATAAAGGGTCAGAGTTGCCCTTTAAGACATCATACAAAGGGCAAAGCTGACCTGTTGGAATTTTTAAAGTGGACCGAAGCCACTGAATATCCCCTAGAAAGGTTTGGAAATCATTAAGCGTGCGTAGCTGATCCGTACGCAGAGTAATCTTTTGTGGACGTATGCCCATGCATAACAATTCATGACCTAAATAATGATAGGGAAAAGATACCTGTACCTTTTCTGGGGCTATCTGTAAATTAGCCAGGCTAAGAACCTCTTGTAATTTAGAAAAGGCATCAAAAACAAGTGTTTTATCTTTAGCAGCCATTAATATATCATCTATGTAGTGAATTATATAAACATCTGGAAAAGCTTTTCCAACTGGAGCTGTGGCCAAAGACACATAAATTTGACATATAGTAGGGCTATTGGCCATTCCTTGAGGCAATACCACCCACTGATATCTCTGATAAGGTTCCTTAAGATTTTCTGAAGGAACACTAAAAGCAAATCGAGGACTGTCCTCAGGATGCAAAGGAATGGTGAAGAAACAATCCCTCAAGTCAGCCACAATTAAATGCCACTGTTTAGGAATTGCCACAGGGGCAGGCAAGCCAGGCTGTGTTGCTCCCATGAGAAGCATGGTTTTATTTACAGCTCTAAGATCCTGTAATAGCCGCCATTTTCCTGACTTCTTCTTAATAACAAATATAGGTGAGTTCCAAGGTGAAGTGGAAGGAATGATATGTCCAGCATCTAACTGTTCCTTAACTAATGTGTTCGCAGCCTCCAGTTTTTCTTTAGTAAGGGGCCACTGCTCCACCCATACAGGGTCATCACTTTTCCAAGTGATTTTTATTGGTTGTATAATCAAAGGCTGCTGCGCAGTGACCCCTATGGAAAGACCCTAATCCTCTAGTATCCCCAGGACCTCTAGTGACACAGTTTTTGTCTGCCACAGGTTGTGGGTCTCCTTGAAACATTTTCCCTAAGCCTCTGCCTGGGGAGTAGCCCTGACTCTTCAGCATCTGTTGTACAGGCTGTGTAGTAAGCACTGCTCCCATGCCATCTAACACATCCCGTCCCCACAAGTTCACTAGAATGTCAGGTAGCACAAAGGGTTGAAAAGTTCCTGCATGACCTTCCTCATCCTTCCAATTTAAAAGTAGCCTGCTCTGTAATGGCGTCTGAGCTGTGCCGATACCTTGTAGGTTAGAGATGGAATTTTTAAGGGGCCAATTGGGATCTCAGGATTCTTGTGAAATTATAGATATATCCAGCACCAGAATCCAATAATCTTCCAATCTCAATCCCATATAATTTTGTTTTTAATTTAGGCTGTTTATCATTGATAACTTTGTCAAAACACCTTTTCTCCTGTACTTTCAAAACCTCTAGTTCTACATATAGGCGCCATTTTGCATTTAAAATATGAAAGCAATAATAATTGAGCAATTCTATCACCAGCTTCTGTTTCCATGGTCCTTTTTACATATGCCAATTATAAAAGCATTAAATACAATCTATAGGATTTGAAAAGGTAACTTTAGGCAATACTTGAGTATTTTTTATAAAATCTTAAAAAGAGGATCCTTTTTTATAAATTCCAAGTAACACATTAGCACAAATAGCCAATTATTAACAATGTGCACCAAACAATTTTCCTATATTTTATTTACTGGAAAAATAATTTTGTAACCTCTTTATCAGTAAGAGATTATTATTTATGGGTTTATCTTAGCAACACTGTTTAATAAGCTAACAACCCAATCCATTTCAGGTGTTATATTTCTATAGAATTAAACCAAGAATTTCTAGAAAGCAACTTAAATAGCAGAGCCAAATTTTCAGTAATGATCAACAGACAAGAGCACACCTAATATATAGTTCAAAATTATGAGTCCTGTTCCTTTAGTTTATCTACCATGAGAATCAAACATTCATCCAAACATTTATTACGACAATCAAAAGAACAGAATATCCTTTATTCACACAGCATTAACTTAGCATTCAATGTCCTGACCGAAACCATTTTTCACCAGAAGTTAGGCCCCGTTTAAACTTTAGGCGCTAGTCCCTTCCCGGGCCTCTGCTCACTTGGGGGGAGCTGAGGCTGTGGCTGAGCTTTGCTCCACCCAGTGCTTGGGCTCTAGTGCCGGTGCCCGCCCCGGGCTGCGCTCTATCGCAGCTCCGCCTCCCACCACCGCGTATCTGTCCGCCCTCTGCTCCGGGCTATCTCGTGCCCGCCTTTGTCTGCCGCTGCTGCTGGGCTGCGCCCCGCACACACAAACTCACATTTAAACTTCCTACTCCCATGAAGGGACTACCTAACAATGAGTTATTCCCGCCATAAGGGAAAAACAGAAAAACATTTCCCACGAAGGGATCCTAAATATTGAATTATTCCCACTCCGAGGGAAAAATAAAAAACATTTGAACCAAAATAAGCAAACAGACAGCAAAACTTCTAACCTCTGGGCTTGCTTGCTGTTCAGCCAGCAGCAATGAGGCCTACCTGCCGATTCTTTGTAATTCAGATGCTGCACTACAGAAAAAGCTCAGAGTTTCAGCTATCCTGAAAATTCTACAATTGGAAAAAGTCTTTTCTTCCTCCATTACCACTGGGAAGAGGCTTCTCTCTTTTGTTCCTCCTTCCTCTACAGGGCCCCAATCTTTAGGCCTAGTTTCAAAATTTTTCCCCTTTTTACCGGGAAAATTCTTTTTACTTGATTAAAATTTTTTCTCTCTTTTCTAATGGGAAATTTCCTTTCCTTCCCTTTCTCTATTGGGAAGATTTCCTTTTTTATTTAAAATCTTTAGCTGTCTTGCCCTATCTTAACTGCGGTGGTGCCCTATTTGCACCCATGACAATTCACTCTTACCTTTTACTTTTTTCTTTAAAATGCTGGCCAGCCTTCCAAGAGTGTCCATCAGCTCGTTCCGTCTTTCTCGGATCTCGGTAGGGTCTTGGTAGAATCTCAATAGGGACCTCCATTTGTTGCGGTAACGCCCACGTTACCGATACCCGTTCACCATGTCTGAGGGAGGGGCTGTGGATTAAAAAATAAGGGACAAGAGACAGCGAGTCATTCGCCACAGCTGAATGCTGAATGCCCTTTATAGAAAGAGGGAGGAAACCTTAAATACAGGCTTACAGCACAATGGCGGATCCCAGGAGGGCAGAAGTTCACTACATTCTTGCATCTAAGCTGTTTACACCAAATGCAGGATACAGGAACAAAGAACCTCGGGTTGATCTTGATTGTTAGGTGAGAAGGAAACCAGCAGGGAATCTGAATAAGAAGGACATCTGGTCAAGGTCCACAAGCAAGGAGGCAGCCACTCACAGTGGGGGGTCAGGGCCCACACCCTTGCTCACTTTTTGTAGGGCAGAATAAATGGTCAGGCACAGTGTCATAGTCAGCATCTCTATTCAGTTTGAGGATGCACACAGTGTGTTAGGACAGTTTAGCCCATCATCAAGACTCTGAACAGTAGCCACTATTTATTTTAAAATTTATTATTTTTAAATTATTATTATTTATTGTATGTGTGTACATGCGTATGTGCCATATGAATGCAGGTACCTTCAGAAGCCAAGGTGTCAGATCCTCTGGAGCTGGAGTTACAGGAAGCTGGGAGCTGCCTGATGTGGGTGCTGAGAATAGAACTTAGGTCCTCTGCCCTTAAACATTAAGCTCTCTTTCCAACCTCAGTAGCTGATATTTTTAACCCTGGCAACGATTCCCTGCTAGCATGTTTGGCTATTTGACAGTCCTACCAGAGAGGCTGATTAATGCCTTTTCATTGATTAAAGAAAGGCTCAGAAGGGCTGAGCGATTTTCCGAGGGCATCCAAATACTAAATGGCAAATATTTGAATTTGGTCTTGTCTGCCACAAAGCCTGTGCTGAGTGACAAGGCAGCTGGCCTTTTGCAAGCCCCTGCCTTTCAAGTCCTCTGCTCATTCTTCTCTAGGAAGAACAACCAACGCTGGGAAATGTCTCCTAATCCATCTCTGTTAGTCAGGTTTTCTAGAGCAACAGAACCGATAGAATGAATCTCTCTATAAAAATGGGGTTTACTAGCCTGGCTTACAGGCTGAGGTCAGCCTGTTCTAACAATGGCTGACTCTTGACAGAAAGTCCAAGAACCCAGTCGTTGTCCATTTGGTCCATGAGGCCGGATGTCTCCGGTGGTCTTCAGTATACCTCAGAGTCCCAAGGATGTAGGCTCTTGCACCAGTGGAGGAATGACCTTGCCAGTGAGAGTGAGGGCAAACAGGCAAAGAGCAAGGGCCTCCTTCCCCGTATCCTTTACGTAGGCTGCCGCCAAGTGTGGCCCAGATTTAAGGTGGGTCTTTGTCTTAGTCAGTGTTCTACTGCTGTGAAGAGACACCGTGATCAGGGCAACTGTTATGAAAGAAGGCATTTAACTGGGGGCTTGCTTACAGGTTCTGAGGGTTAGTTATCATCATTGGTGGAAGCATGGTGGCATCATGGCAATGCAGCAGTATCTGAGAACTTTTCATCCTGACCCTCAGGCAGCAGGGAGAGAGAAAGACACTGGGCCTGGTGTGGACTGTTTTTTTTTTTTTTTTTTTTTCGGTTTTTGGAGACAGGGTTTCTCTGCGTAGTTTTGGTGCCTGTCCTGGAACTCGTTCTGTAGACCAGGCTGGCCTCAAACTCACAGAGATCCACCTGGCTCTGCCTCCCGAGTGCTGTGATTAAAGGTGTGCACTACCACCACCCGGCTCCTGGTGTGGATTCTTAAAACTTCAAAGCCCACCCCCAGCAACACACTTCCTCTAACAAGGCCACACCTCCTAACCCTTCTCATCCTCAATTAGTGCCACTCCCTTATGACCAAGCATTCAAATGTATGATCCATTAGGGGCCATTCTTATTCAAACCACTACAGCCTTCCTACCTCAAATGATCCAATAAAAAAAATAAAATCCCTCTCACATGTCCCAGCAGCTATAGATGTAGTGCAGCTGACAACCAAGGATAACCATCACACCATCTCTTGATTGTACCTACAGCCCAGAGAGGCCAGCGTACTATACAAATCACACAGCCCTTAGCCGGGCGGTGGTGGCGCACGCCTTTAATCCCAGCACTCGGGAGGCAGAGCCAGGCGGATCTCTGTGAGTTCGAGGCCAGCCTGGGCTACCAAGTGAGTTCCAGGAGAGGCGCAAAGCTATACAGAGAAACCCTGTCTCGAAAAACCAAAAAAAACAAACAAACAAACAAACAAAAAAAAAACCAAATCACACAGCCCTCACTTCCAGGCTCTGAGCAGTGAGTCAACAGCAATTCATGTGTAATGGGGGCTGTGCTGAAACTGTCAGGACTGCTGAGGCAGTCGTGTGCTCCGCCTTTAGAAGTCACCACTGTGGCAGCTCATGGTGGTGGCCTGCGGATGTCCCAAGGTTTTAGGAACCATGGCATGCACACTGCCCTGCACTGGTAACGAGCCAGTGGGGCAGCCCCTTGCTTTGACAAATTGGTGCAGAGACCCACAGTTGTACATACACCAGTGGGGAATGACCCAAAGCCCAGCCGTCCAACAGTGCTCTGGTAGCCCGGGGTTTCCAACCCACAGCCAGGGCCCAGCTGAGATCTTGACCCTGACGTCTCTCTAGCGTATTCTGAGGTCCTTCTCTGCACAGATAGTGGAGCTGGCAGAAAGGAAGAGGCAAGAGAAGCAGCAGGAGCAAGAGGACAACCTGGCCGAGATCACCAACCTGCTGCACGGGGACCTGCTCTCTGAGAACCCACAGCAGGCTGCCAGCTCCTTTGGGCCTCACCGTGTGGTTCCTGACCGCTGGAAGGGCATGAGCCGGGAGCAGCTGGAAGAGATCCACTATGTTCAGAAGCAACAAATCCAGGAGAAGCTGGTGAGCCCCTCCTGGGCCACAGAGCCGCCTCTGCACCCCAGAGTTACCCCTACACCCAGCTCCTGTATGAATGTTCACTCTGAGAGTTTCCTCTGCTGGAGGCAGTTTTCGATCTGGTGGGGGGATAAGAGCCAAAAACTATGGCCGTATGATATGTGTAGCACGTGTGACGGAAGGGTGACTTCAGGCCTTTTGGAGGATGGAACTGGGTTTTTTTTGTTTGTTTTTTTGTTTTGTTTTGTTTTGTTTTGTTTTTCGAGACAAGGTTTCTCTGTGTAGCTTTGCGCCTTTCCTGGAACTCACTCTGTAGCCCTGGCTGGCCTCGAACTCACAGAGATCCGCCTGCCTCTGCCTCCCAAGTGCTAGGATTAAAGGCATGCGCCACCACTGCCCGGCAAGGAGGATGGAACTGGTGTCTACACAGATGGGAAGTTAGTGGGAGGGGCGTGCTGGTTGTGTCGGGGCTCACAAGTACAACTTTGGATGTGTTAACTGTATGATGTCCACTAGGAATCTGTGAGATGAGGTTTGCCTGCTGTGACAACAGAAACCAAAAAGCCCCCACTACAGCATTTTAAACAAGGTAGAATCTGTCTGTAATCAGCCCTCAGAACAGTCTCGGCTTAAATAGCAGCTCTGTGGCCACTGTATTCTTCCATCCTGGGCACCTGGTCCTACCTTTGTGCGAAACGGCTGCTTAAACATCAACTATCACACACATGAGGAAACCGTGGAGAAGGAGAGGTCAGGATAACATTCTAAAGGAGTTTCCCAGGACATTTCCAGCCATGTTTCATTGGACAACATTTAGATTACTCCAACTGTAAAGGACGTTGGGAAACGTAACACTAGTGGTTCTCTACTAAGGATGAAAGGATGGTGGCTCCTGGGGACTCTTACCATTTGCTGTCTACAGTTTCCAGGTAAAGTGTAGGTGGGGAAAACTGAGGAGGAAGCAGGGTTTGCAATCAGGACTCAGAACAAGGTCTAGGCTAGAGCCTTACGTTTGGAGTTGTCAACTGCAGAAAGTAATACGGTAGCAATCCCGCGTGTGATCATGGTGAGGAAGACAGGAGAGGAGCCTCGAGGTCTGCGGCTCAGGCATGGCCGCCATTTCCAAAGCGGGATCCTGTTGAAGGCGGCCAGGGAAGGGGTGGGTAGATGGATGCTGAGGGACGTCCTGGAGGTCAGGGGAGGGAAAGTGTTCCTGGAGGCTGGAGAGTCCCTGCACCACACACTCCCAGGCTGTGGACTGGCCCTCAGCAGCCCAGCAGAAGTGCTGGGGTGAGGAAGGGCTGCTCTGTGATCGGGTGCAGGGGAGGCTAGCCTGGGCGGAGAGCACAGGGCGAAAATGGCAGAAGGCCTTGTCTGTCTGTCATACATCTGTTCAGCTAGGCTGTGGAGAAAGGTTGCTCCCTGTCCTAAACCCTGCATTTTAGTCCAGTTTTTAATCTAGAAGACTCAGAAAGCAGGACCACACAAAGGGAGAAAGACGACGTTAAGATTCTTGCTCAGGCCGGCCCTTGCTCCATGCCTCTGGGTGCTCTGGCTTCTCCATGATTTCTGTGCCTGGGGCGATCCAGAAATGGAGCTCACGTTGAGGCAGGTGTGCTGCTGGCTGTGGTGTCTTTACACAGTTCCTATACAGAGAGGCCTCTGAGAGTCCCAGAAGCAAGGCCACTCCTCCCAGGTGGCAGGTGACTAAGCCAGTGCAGGCTGACTTTTGGCCCTGACATGAGGTCATGCTGGACACCACCGGCTCCTCTGGTGTGGATGCCCCTCTTTCCTTCAACCTGGCCCACCCAGTTGCTTCTCCTGGGAGATCATTTGTGGGAAGCTAACCTAGCTGAGCTCTCTCGGGAGCCACTTCTCTGCACTAATCCAGTGTCCCCTGGAGGGCTTCATGCTTCGCAAAGAAGAATCTGGAGTGCACAGTCAGGGCTGAAAGGCAGGACTTCTCTAACTAGACTATCGCCCACACCCTCATGGTGACACTGTTGTCACAGGGTGAGGTTCGATGTCAGCATGCTCAGGGGTTCCACAGATGATCCACGTATTGGGCAGCTTGCTGGGGTGGTAGCTGGCTTGCTAAGCCAGCTGGGAACCCTCCTGAGGACCTGATAGAGATCAGCCTGGCTGGGAGCATTGTGGGAGCCAAGTCCCCAGTTCCTTCAGGAATAAGAGAACATCAATGCCATTTGAGGCCAGAAAGCAGTCAGGCCACATAGGATAAGGGCAGGGTGGGTGAGGTCACGTGACCTTCCTTCACCTCCTCCGAGCTTCAGTTTCTCCATCCACAAAAAGAGGCCAGATTTCCTAGGTGAACCCCCGGGAGAAGGTGGTAAACCCCCTTTCCCGCTTTCAGAGGCTTCAGGAGGAAGAACGCCAGCGCATCATGGACTGGGACCGACGCAGGATCCAGAAGGCCCGTGCTAGCCTACTGCAGGAGCGACAGCAGCAGCGCTTGCAGCGGGAACTGCGCAGGGCCCTGGACTGCAGCAACCTCAGCTTGGCCAGGGAACAGTATTTACAGTGAGTGTTGGGACCTCACATAGGTGCAGAGTAGGTGGGCAGACCCGTAGGTTACTGTGTGTACCGTAGGTGCCTGAGGAACACCGAGTCACCAGAGGAATCGGGGATGCTTTCTGGAGGAGGCTTCGTGGCTGAGCCTTGGGGTGCAGTAGCCGCCTACTGTGTGGCCTCTCCAGGCAGAGGGAAGGAGGGCTCCCAGGCTTTCACGTGCCAGAGTCACCTGGGGACAGACAGAACCCCAAGAGTGACTCCAGGATGCAGCCATGCCAGAGAAACTAGCATCCAAGCACCAGGCGACATTGGCTCACACAGCTATTCTTCTATCCTGAACTCGAGTCCTGAGGGGAACCCTGGGGTCTGCGGCAGTCAGAACACTGTGACTGACAGTTGTCGTGGCTTCCACTGGGGCTGGAAAGGAGCACTCAGACACGACCTGACAAGACAGTCATCTGCATGTGGGATGGCCCCGTGAGTCACTGCCACCAAGTCCTTCCTCAAACTTCAATGTCACCACTGAGGAGTAGTGGAGAGGCCTCTTTACAAAAAAGATACATTTTTAATAATGTGTGTGGGTGTTTGGCCTGCATAAATCCTGTGTACCATTTGCATGCAGTGCCGGTAGAGGCCAGAAGAGAGCATCAGATCCACCTAGAACTGGAGCTACCAGGCTGTTGTATGCCTCCACGTGGGTCCTGCAAACTGAACCTGGGTTCTCTGCACCAAGTGTTCCCAGCCAGTGAGCTGTCTCTCTAGGCCTGGGGGACTCTGGTTTTGAGCTTGTTAGTGTTGGAATGGATTCTATAGTGTGAGGATAAAATACTTGTAGGTTTGGCCTCACATATTTGCTCCTCTTTTCTTTTGTTATTAGGAAAAAACGAATGGATGAAGCCTCCTCAAGTCAACCCACAGAAGATTATTTCTCACAGTTTAATACAAGAAGCCGCTAATGGAAAATACTCCCCTTTTCTTGTTTATAGTAGTATGGTCCCCAGGACTCACACTTACTTCAAAGTGAACCTGCTCCTTGGTCTAAACATCTCCATCAAGTCTCATCACCCTGGTAGAGAGTGCTGTGGACATAGGGCATAGTGGACCAGGGGACAGACACAGTGAGGGCTGGTGTGCCGCTCAAGCTCTGGGCTGGCTGCTGCAGTCACTTGCTAACTCAGTGAGCATCGTAAGTGTTGTTCTGTGTGCTCTGTGAAGCACTCCTTTGTTGGATTCTCATCCTAGAGGCTGACCAGTACCTGTGCCATTGTCTAGTGGGAGAATCTGAGTTAAAGGCACACATCTGGCTTATCGTGTGATTCTCCCGCCCCTCCTCCCCACCGCAAGGAAATGTCGGCACTCAGGATTGAACCCGGCAAGTCTGGCTTTCAGCCTTTTCATCTCCCTGCTGCTGTAGCCAAGACCCAGGCAACAGTGGCTTCCATAAAGCATCAGTTTTTATTTCTTGCTGTAACAAAAGCCAGTGGCCCTAGAAGCCCCGCTGGTTGGGGGAGGGCCCAGTGCCTTGCTGCTTGCTCAGCCTCCCTCCACTGTGTAGCTCCCATCCTAGGGTCTAGCCTCTGCTCCAGCTTGCAACCCTGTACCACACCCTGTCATCAGAAGCTAGCATTCCCTCCCTTCAGGGATGTGGTCCAGAAAGTACCCATGTCGCCTCTGCTCCAGCCCCACTGTGACTTGAGCTTCTGCCAGCAAGAGTGTGCCTTTTTGGTCTGGGTGTCTCCAGGATGATAAAGACTTGAGGGGATGTCCAGACCAAGGAGACCTCCACATTTACCCATCACAAATGCATTCTCTAGGAAACAGGCCACCGCCAACACTGTCCACAGCTGCTGGGCTTTCAGGACGGTCAGACCAAGTTGAGGTCACCAGCACAGTAGGGCAGTGTGCTCTCAATGGCCATCACTTTTGGCCACAGGTGTGAACAGGAACCCTTGAAGGCCTGTCCTTTACAAACACCCCCCTGGGCCGAGAGTCCAGTGGTAGTGACCAAGTAGCCCAGGATGTTTAGTCAGTCACAGGATCTGCCCAAGCTTTCCTCAGGCTTCACTTTGCCTGGGTCTTTCCACATAGCCTGTACTCTGTCATAAAACTTCGACCTCTTGTTCTGCCTCATGTTTTCCTCAGGGACTCACACCCCCCTGTGAATGGCTCCAGCCACAGGTGGACTAGGCCTCTCTTCTCTTCAGCAATGTGGAATCCTGTGGAACTGAGTAAAATGTTGCCAGAGGCCCGCAGAAACCAAAGCACCTCATCAGAGAAGAGACCAGGGCTGAGCCCCTTCAGAGGCACCTCTGCAGGCTACACTATGCCCACCTGCGTGCTTGGGTGGCCCCACTACCCAGCCCAGGGCACCCACCTCTGGAACTCAGCCGTTTCCTGAGCAGCAGTGTCTGACTCCAAGAGTGCATTATGGGACAAGAACACGCCAGGAAGAAAGGGTGGATGTGGATGCTTTGAGGAGGGAGCCTTAAGAGACCGGGCAGCTTCAACAGTAGACACTTCTAGTTCCTTGCAGTTCTGAGGGTTAGAAGTTTGTGATGGAAGCCAGGCGGTGGTGGTGCAGGCCTTTAATCCCAGCACGCAGGAGACAGAGGCAGGTGGATCTCTGAGTTTGAGGCCAGCCTAGTCAACAGAACGAGATCCAGGACAGTCAGAGCTACACAGAGGAAACCCTGTCTTGAAAAACCAAAAAACAAAAAAAAGTTTGTGATGGAGATGTCAGGAAGAGGAGGACAACAATCACACTGAGACAGGGCACGATGACTCCATGTTAACAAGTGCATTGATAATTACCCTACATCTGAGTAAGGTTATGGTCTGAGCTATTGGAGGGTAGGACCACAAGTCATCCCATCACAGAATAAAGTGCTGAGACATCGATAAGTCTATGGGGAACATTGATGAAAGGACCAGTATTTGGCACAAAGGACAGGAAATATAGAGACAAAGACAGGAGATAGAGTAGGGAAAAGAACAAGGATGGGGGAGGAATATTTGTCCTGGAGGAACAAAGGACTGCCTCCGAATAGAGAGGAGACAGATGTGGCCCATAGGCAAATGGTGGCCTATAAAAGTAAAAGGGAAGCCGCATTGCCAAGTAAGGGAACAGACCTTGGTGCTAGCTTCAGGAATGTAATCTGATGGTTTTTAGCAAGGCAGAGGGAATAGGGGAAGGGAAAGGCCCACCAGAGCCATGTTTGCATGTTTAGGCCAACTAGAGTCCCTTAATGGGTGCCCAGGCTAAACAAGTCAGCTTGGGGTGGCATTCTGTTGATAGACAATGGACAGCCAGCTGAGGTGATGGATCCTCCTGCTTCTGAGGACTGTGGTGGTTTGAATGAAAATGACCTTCGAGGCACATAGGGAGTGGCACCATTAGGAAATGTGGCCTTGTTGGAGGAAGTGTGTCACTGGGAGTGGGCTTAGGGGTTTCAGAAGCTCAAGCCATGCCCAGTGACTGACTCTCTTCCTGCTGCTTGTGAATCCAGATGTAGAACTCTCAGCTCCTTCTCCAGCGCCATGTCTGCCTGCATGCCACTATGCCATGCTCCCCGCCATGCTAATAGACTAAACCTCTGAATCTTTAAACCAGCCGCAATTAAATGTTTTCCTTTATAAGAGTTGCCGTGGTCATACTATCTCTTCACAGAAATAGAAACTATAACTAAGACAAGGAGAGAGACAGAAAAATGTCCACAGAAACACTGTATGTGGAATGGACCAATAAAACGTCATGTCTCTGTACAGTGACTATTCAGCCCTAGAGAGAGATGAGTTGCCAACAGAACACACAGCATGGATGGCCTTGAAAACATGCCGAGGGAAGAAGCCAGTCGCGAAAGGCTACACTCAGTGTGACTACATTTTTATGTAGGTCATGTCCAGAATAGGTCTTTAGAGACAGAAATCAGGTTAGACTTCTGCTAGGGACAGGCTTGAGTGGTAACTAAAGGGTATGGAATTCCTGTGGTTGCCGAGAATGTAGAATTAGTACCGATGGCTACAGAACACTGAATATACCAAAACCCATAGAAATAGACACCATCAGAGGATGGGTAATATGAAGATAATAGAGGATGGGTGAGATGAGGAAGTCACATCCCACAGCCAAATTGCAAGTGGGAAAATGACTTTTGCAAAGTCAACCATGTGCTTACCCTGGGGGCTAGAAATGAAAATAATGTCCACAAAGTGACTGTTACAGGAATGGCCATAATGTTTCTATTTGTTAAAGCCCCAAACGGGATCAACCAAAGTGTTTATCAACAGGTAACCAAGTGCACATCTGTGTTGTATTCATAATACCACAGAAATAAGTTGCCAATAAAGTCCTCCAAAAGGCAGAGATGAAACCATGAACAGAAACACCACACAAGATATGAGCGTATACAACCTGAGATACACATGTTCGAGGTAAAACTATTCTTTCAGGAAGGCAGGAGGATGACTGCAGAGAAACATGTAGCTACTTGCTAGGACTGGAGGAAGTATATAGATAAAAATAGTTACTCCACCCACTATTACCAGGACTGCATCTGAGGGCCCCTAAAAACCCCAGAACGTCAGTGTTAAGTGAGCTCCCTTTATGTCGGCCATTACCACATCCACCAGCAGGTGGCGATACGGGCTCGCCTGCTCCAACTTCCACAGAGCCCTGGCCATCTTGTTTCTACAAGCGCTAGAGTGTCTCTGCAAATAAGGGGGGCTGGCAGGGGAAGGTCATTATGACAACCTGAGCAACAGCCACTTTCGGCGACAGTGCAATGGGACAACAGGACAGGTCTCCACGCAGTCCCCGAGCGAGCGGCAGGCCTAATCCTAGTCACCGGCAGAGCATGGTGAAGACAATGATGAAAGGTGCAGGAGGTGGGAGCCAGGCAGGGGCTGAGCGGAGTGTGCATTTACAGAGCAGGCCTTCATCTCTGATTGCTCGCCCACCCCTGATATCCGGGTCTCTTTCCTAACCGTTACCTTCAGGCACTTGCTGCGCATGGTGGAGCCCACGCCCTCTGCCAGATCTGGCAACAATCAGTCTTTCCAAGTCTGTAGAGCATCCCCTTTGTTTTCTTTTATGAAGGAGGGAGGTCAGCATCTTAGCACAGCCCTGAAATCCTGAAATGGGACATGGCCAGTAGAAGGCCCAGGACCACAAAAGTCTTTTTTGCGCGCTGGGGGGGGGGGGGGGGGGGGCGTTGAGACAGGGTTTCTCTGTGTAGCTTTGGAGCCTGTCCTAGAACTCCGCTCTGTAGACCAGGCTGGCCTCTGCCTCCTGAGTGCTGGGATTAAAGGCACGCGCCACCAATGCTCGGCCCACAGGAGGTTTGTTTTTTTTTTTCACGTTATTCTAGAATACACTCCAAACTTCCTTCTTTCAATGGTACCAGAGAAACTTCAACTCTACTAAGCACAACTTGGGGACCAGAACACCCCAGAGCTTATTGAAGAAAGAAAATGCTAGGGCCATCTCCTCTACACCAGACTGGTTTCTCAATTAATTACTCCAAAGGTTCCCATCTGGGGCTTGGGTTCACAGTGTAGCTTTGTTAACAAGATGTCCAGGCAGAACCTAGGGCAGGAATCACAAGTATCTGGGTCTTCTGGGCACAGGAATAGGAGCCAGACAGTCACCACTAAGTCTCGAAGGTCACTCAGTGTCCTTGGCTTGCTTCTCTGATAAGAGGTCCAGAGTGGTCCACTGACTGGCCCAGTGTTCATTCTCAGCTCAAGTTCAGGAAGATGCACAGTCTATAGGCCCCATCTCCAGCCTCATCCTCTCCGGGGGGAGGGTTTTGTGGGTCAGAGTTTAATCCCATGGGGAAGGAACAGTGGACTTGCAGCTGTGGAGCCCAGCACCATGCTAGCCCAGTGTGATGATTATCTTATTAAAGCCTTCACAGTCTTTTCTTACACAGTCCTCGTCCCAGAGGAAGGTCAGTGGCTTAGAAAGGTAAACTAACTTCCCCAAGTCCTCAGGGCCAGGAGAAAGTGAAGTCAGGTTTTGAATCTAGTTCTGATTCCAAAGCCCTGGCCACCTCCCCAGAACAGAATGCCCAACAGACAACCTTCAGCAGAGTCCCTGTCCTGAAGCATTAAGCTGACATGGGGAGCTGGTGTGGTTAGGCTTGAAGTCTCTGGGCAAGCCTAACAACCTGAGTTCAACCTCTAGGAGCCAGAGTGGAAGAAGATAACCAACTCCCAGAAGTTGTCCTCTGACCTGCACACACACACACACACACACACACACACACACACACACACACTTTTAGAATGTTGAATATTTTTTGAAACTCTGACTCAAGGAGATGGCTCAGTAAAGTGCTTGCATAAGCATGAAAACCTGAGTTCAGTCACCAGACCCACATAAAAATGTCCCACATACCTGTAATCCCGGTGCTGGGGGAGTGCAGACAGGAGGTCCCCCTGGCTCAGGTAGCTAGCCAGCCTATCCTACTTGACAGCTCCAGGCCAGTGAGAGGCCCTGTCTCAAAAAACAAGGTAGAGCCGGGCATGGAGGCACACAGCTTTAATCCCAGCTCTTGGGAGGCAGAGGCAGGCAGATCTCTGAGTTCGAGGTCAGCCTGGTCTACAGAGAGCCAGGGATGCGCAGAGAAACCCTGTCTCAAAAAAAAAAAAAAAAATTTACACAGAAACAAGCTCATTGCTTGTGTTGATCAGTTGGTAACCTATGATTGGCTGTAACTCAACTGCTGTGACAGGGAGACTCAGTTACTTAGTCATAAGAGTAATAGTTAGGTTCCACCATGTTTAAATGTCAAGCTGGGCTACTGCTCACTATGTATGGAAGCCATTTTTGGGTTAGACTTTATCATCCAGTTATGGAGACAAGGTTTAGGCTAAGCTCCAACTACTTTCTTTTGGTTTGTTTCGAGACAGGGTTTCTCTGTGTAACAGTCCTGGCTGCCCTGGAACTCGCTTTGTAGACCAGGCTGGCCTCAAACTCACTGAGATCTGCCTGCTTCTGCCTCCCAAGTGCTGGGATTAAAGGTGTGTGGCACCACCGTCCAGCCCCAACCACTTTTATGTGGGTGACAATTCCCTAGTACAGCTCTCTCTTGAGCCCAGTCTCTGTCTTGAATTCCAGCTTGATCAGTCAACTTGGATGCCTCATGACAAAATTAGAGCTATAGAGTTGGTTCAGCGGTTAAGAGCACTGGTTGCTCTTCCAGAGGATCTGGGTTCAATTCCCAGTGCCCCCGTGGCAAATCACAACCATCTGTAACTCCAGTTCCAGGAGATCCAATGCCTTCTTCTGGTTTATTTGGGTAGTAGGCACACAGGTGGTGCGCAGATATACATTCAAGCAAAACAGTCATACACATAAAATAAAAAAGTCCTTTTTAGCCGGGCGGTGGTGGCGCACGCCTTTAATCCCAGCACTCGGGAGGCAGAGCCAGGCGGATCTCTGTGAGTTCGAGGCCAGCCTGGGCTACCAAGTGAGTTCCAGGAGAGGCGCAATGCTACACAGAGAAACCCTGTCTCGAAAAACAAAAACAAAAACAAAAAAAACAAAAAAAAAAGTCCTTTTTAAAAGGTTATTATGTGGGCCAGGTGGTGGTGGCACACGCCTTTAATCCCAGCACTCGGGAGGCAGAGTCAGGCAGATCTCTGTGAGTTTGAGGCCAGCCTGGTCTACAGGACAGGCACCAAAATTACACAGAGAAACCCTGTCTTAAAAACAAAATTATTGTGTCCAAGCTGCTCTCCCTCTTCCCCAAACCTGTCTCCATCCATGTCAACCCCATTCTTGTAACTGCTCTGGACAGAAAATTTGGAAATCACTGAATTTCCTCTCTCTTACATACACACACGAGAGAGAGAGAGAGAGAGAGAGAGAGAGAGAGAGAGAGAGAGAGAGAGAGAGAGACCCCATTAGCAAAGCCTATTCGCCAGTCTTCAAACAATCTGTGTGTGTGTGTGTGTGTGTGTGTGTGTGTGTGTGTGTGTGTGTGTGTGTTATGTATGCATAAAACAAATTTCAGTGTGTCTCACCTGGGTGAGACACTTTGATCCAAGGGGACCACCTTGATCTAAGCCAACATCTACCTAATCTCTCCTCTTGTGTATCTTTTTCTCTCCATCCACCCACATTTTTTCTCAAGCTGCCATCACCACAGAGCCAGGGTAAAAATGCAAGGCAGATCTTTTCAGCTGCGAGAGGAGCCAAAAGTCCACATGGCCATGCCGCCTCCCTTTCTGCTTCTCTTCACCCTCTGCCTCACCCACCTTGTCTCCTTGCTGTGCCCTGGTCGTGCCCCACATGCCTGCCTTGGTTATTCTCCACACTTGCCATTCCCTCTGCTTGGCATGCTCTTTCCTCCAGATACAAACATGGCTAACTGTTACTTTCTTAGGAACTCAGCTTAGCAGTTACCTTATGGGGCGGGGGACCCTTTTCCTGGCCCCCACATAGAAAGGCTCCATGGTATCCTTCCTGCCTCCATGGCCCTTTTACCTCATTTGTAGAACCATCATTTGTCATCCTTTTGGCCACTAAGATGCACGTTCTGTGAAGGCAGGGGCTGCTTCATTCACCGTTACTCCCAGAGCCTTGAACAGTACAAGGCATGGGTTTGTGGCCTGAGTTGTCTGGGAAGAGTTTCACAGTCTGAGCCTAAACAGCCAGGGCTCTGGTATTATTGCAGCTATCCCTGCTCAATGTCCTGAGAGCTGAGAGGAAAATAGACCTGTTGTTGTTTCTGCTTTTTGGGGAGCCCACCACCCAGCTCCCAAATAAATCACACATGGAGGCTTATACTTAATTATAAATGCCCGGCCTTAGCTTGGCTTGTTTCTTGCCAGCTTTCCTTAACTTAAATTATCCTGGCTACCTTTTGCCTCTGACTTTTCCCATTCTCTTACTTCTGTAAATCTTACTCTTACTCCATGGTTTGCTGTGTAGCTGGGTGGCCAGGTGGCTTGGTGCCTGGCCCCTGAAGTCCTGTTCCTTCTCTGGCCACTTCTTTTCCCTCCCAGAGTTCCCCTTCTATATATTCTCTCTGCCTGCCAGCCCTGTCCATCCTTTCTCCTGCTTCACTATTGACTATTCAGCTCTTTATTAGACCATCAGGTGTTTTAGACAGGCACAGTAACACAGCTTCACAAAGCTAAACAAATGCAGCATAAACAAAAAGTAACACACCCTAAAATAATAATTCTTCCCACCAGGGAAGAATTTATCCTGGGGAAACAGGCCCCTGCACAGTGTAACCTAGTTATCTGACCCAGTTAGCTGATAATGGGGAATGCTGGTTCTGGGAAGGGCAACGGAAGTCCAATGGCCAGCACCCCTGTGAGACCTGAGGGACAATCAGGCAGGAAAAGCCCTGCTGCGGCACCTGAGAGACAGCTTGAGGTCTCAGAGAGCATGCTTAGCCAAGCCTGTTGTTGTTGAATGTGCTGATCATCTCAAGTTGGAAAGGCTGCATCGAGAGGCTGGCCACACTCACCTTGAATCACGTTCAACCTGTGTTTGGTTGGTAGCCCTTGCAAGTTATATACTACTGCCAAGCGACTCATCTCTGTAGATTCAAGTTTGCTGGCTGGGGCTGCTGCTCCAGAGAGCTCACACTCTGGAAGGAGGGACTGTTTGTCATTCATCTGACATGTGATGAGAGATCATGCTGTGCAGGCACAGTGCTATGCCCCTGGCTGTAGCAATTAAGAGAGCTGGGGTGGAGCTCAGTGGGTGTATTAGTTACTTTCCTGTTGCTGTGACAAAACTCCATAACCAAGGAATCTTATAACAAGAAAGGTTCACTTGGGCTTATCGTTCCAGAAGGATAAGAGCCCATAATGGCAGGGAAGCATGACAGTAAGCAGCAGGCGTGAAGAGGACACTGAGAGCCCACATCTTGAATTACAAGCAGGAAGCAAAAACAACTAACTCAAAAATGGTGCATGGCTTTTGAAACCACAAAGCCCATCCCCAGAGACGTACTTCTTCTGGCAAAGCCACACCTCCAAAACCTACCCATACAGCTCCACCAACTGGGGACAAAGTATTCAAACACCTGAGCCTATGGGGGACATTCTCATTCAAACCACCACAGTGGGCGAGTTCTTGCTTATCACATTCAATACCCTAAATTCAAGGCCAACAATTAGGGGGAGGGTAAGAAATGACATGTAGTCTGCAGAGAAGAGGAACAGAAATAAATAAGCAAATACATGGGCAAGACCTAATCCATATAGCCCCATGTAATGGCTGAGAGCAATTTTGATGTTTTTATTAGTAAAGGAAGGAAGCTGTCGTGGGGAGGAGGAAGCTGTGGTTGATATTTTCAGAACACTGTCATCATCCCTACTTGAACCAGGGCAAGACCTTGCCATTCCCTGAGCCTGAACCAGGAAAAGCCTGCCATTCCCATGAGTCTGAGGCATCGGTGTCTTTCCCACGGCCATGAGTCTGTTTTCCAGGAGTCCGGCCTCCACTCAGGGGCGACAAGTTGGCCATGCAAGTGATAGGTCTGGCTGGGTGGTGTGGGGAGCTGGCTGGTCACTGAGGCACCAAGCATGTAGGGGAGGCTACAAGCATGCAAGGAGGCTTCCCCAGACTCAGCTGAAACTTGCCAGGCAAGCAAGCCCCAGGGCAGGTGTAGAGCAGATTGAGTTTCATGTCCACTGTTCATAAGATAAACAGCATGGAAAAGAAAGACTTTGGTCTCAGGATCTGGGTCCCTTCCCTCCATATGATCTTAGCTACACATTCAGCCTCTTTTTCCTCTTCTCCAGGATTCCCTGAGCCTTGCCTGGGGAAGCCATAACTTCACCAAGGTCTAGAGTGTTCTAGGTTCTCAGGACTGAGGATTTGATGGAGCCCAGTTGTCTGAGGCAGGCTGTGTCATCTGCCTGAAACAACACAAGTTGGGGGTGGAGGGACAGGAGCAGAGCCCGGGCTAGGTTCAGCTTTCTCAGCCGCCTGTGACTTCGGCCAGGTATCTGACCCCCAGTCACTCACCTAAGACACACATCGCTGATGAGTAAGTGGATGGGACGTGTGAGAAGGTACATACTGGCCATTCCAGGTCACTGTGGCCTCAGGGACTCAGACCCAGTGTCAAATGGGTGTGTAGAGTCATATCCTACACTACTACCTTCTGTCCTCTTATTGCTCATGTGCTTTTGAAAATATGACTTAGATGTCTCAAGACTGGGTTTCCACATTTGTAAAATGAGGTTAATAAACACACTGTCATCCTAATCTTATTCTGAGAATTAAATGACAATTATATTAAAAAAATGCTTCGGGGATATCCAGGGCTCATGCATGTAGCATGTCATGCCGGTAATTTACATGGAAGGAGCCAAAGTCATTGAGATCAGATTTAACAGGGGGAGGGTAACGTTTCCCAGTGAAGTCCAAACCATGAGCTCTGCATAAATATTTTTCCATCTCTGTCGTAGAAAGGTCACCCCTCCCGGTGACAAGCGGCTGGAACCTTTGGTAAGCAACATCAAATGAGAACACATCTTATGTGATGACTTGTGGCATTGGCCTGTTTCTTTTCTCAGTAAACAAGCCCTGATGAGCCCTGTCTGGAGGGCCCCCCTGAGTGTGAGGCTGGAGGTTTGGGGGAAATGTCCAGGCCTCTTCCCATCGGCCTTCCTGGCTGAAAGTTCAGATGACAGCCTTGACTCCCCGGAGCAGCTGGCCTTCTTCCACCCAGAAACACTGGAAATGGATCTGCTGGAGAGTTAGCCAACGAGCATTTCTTGGAATCGTAAATGTCTGAGGGCTGCTGCAATACTTTAGATTATCTTGTTTTCTTTATCCGTGCAAGCCAAGGTTTTAATGCAGCATCTGTGTGAGTATCTTTTGATAATAAGAACCAAATGTTGTTGGTGGAAATGACTGGAAATTACACCGAGGATCAGAATGTGGGCTTTTAGATTCCCTCTGGAAGGCCTGCTGAGAAACAAACACATAAGACGTCTCTCCTACAAATCACCTAGGGATGTCGCAACCCTGGGGGCTCCTGCTGCCTCCTCTCTCCAGGCTTGGGTGGGCTGGGACTGTGCAGCCTCTTGGAGGCTTCTGTCGGCTGGTGGAGATGCCCCACAGCTCCAATCAGTTCTCCAGCCTCCTCCTCTGAGTGCCTTCCTTGGCCGCATCTAGAAACTTCTACCTAGACATCCCACAGGCCTGTCAAAACCAAACCCAACATTTTCCCCCAACCTGGCTTGCTCTTCTATTACCAGATGCCACACTGATGGTCCTACAGGAGAAACCTGGAGCTCATTCCTGACCCCTCCACATGCTCCCCCTACCAGCCGATGGCATGTCTCACTCTGACGTCATTCCCTCTTATCCACACACTTGGCTCCTGTCGTGGCATCCAGTCTCCCCCCAGACACCAAACCCTTGCAGGAGTCTCCTTTGCCAGGCTCTGATAGTGCCTCTTTTTTTCCAAGCCCACCGCCAGCCAAAATGATCTTCTTTTTGGAGGGGGGCGGGGAAACAGATCCTATTCAACCATAACCAAAACTGAAGGTGGGGCTGGGGAGAGAGTTCAGTCAGTAAAGTGTTTGCTGTGAAAGCATGAGGACCTGAGTTTGATCCCCGACACCGACGTAAAAAGCCCAGCACTGGGGTGCACATCTGTAAATCCAGTGCCGGGGAAGCAGAAGCCCCGCTCACTGGCTAACCAGACCGGATGGGTTGGTAAACTGTCCCAGTGAGAAAGCCCCTCTCAAAAAATGAAGTTAAGTAGATAGCTTAGGCAGTAAAGCAACTGCCATGCAGTCACAAAGAGCTGAGTTTGGGTTCTCTGCATCCACATAAAAAGTCAGACTGCATCGGTAACCCTGATAACCACAGGCAGGTCCCTGAAGCTCACTGGCCAGTCAGCTTAGCCAATCAGTGAGTTCTGGCCTCAGTGAGAGACCCTGTCTCAAGCACAGAGGTGGAGAAGGATAGAGAAAGACGCTGTATGTTGGCCTCTGGCCTACACACACCCCAGCACTCACATATACTATAGATTAAACATACACAATTTTTTAAAAAATGTAATGATTACTGAGGAACCACACACGCATCTATATACATACATGAAACAACAAAACCCCAAAGCCTGAATTAAGGTGTGACTCCATCACTATTCTCAATTTGAACTCCACCTTCAAGGACAAATTGTAAATGGCATCAATATAAACTTGCATCTAGGATCAGCCAAGGAAGACCTTTCAGAAACTGCCCTTATCGCCTGGTGCTCAGGGTACAGGCTGCACCTGTCCCTCATGCTCATTCACCATGTTCAGCACAATGGTACCTATGGGCAGGTGGAGGGACTTAGTACTGTACAGAGCCTGGGGCAGGGGGATAGCTCTGATGAAGTCCTATCTAGTGGACCTCAGTCCCTGGGTGTGACACACCACTGCTGTCTTAACTGGCAAGAGGCCCTCACAGGATTGGACCTATTAGCACTCCCTCATAGAAGAAGTGGGGGTAGTGTGATGAGGTTTGCTTAAGATTCCAGCTACTCCCTCCCTCAACCCCCTCTAGCACCCTTGGTTGCACTCCATCTTGATGTACTAGAACTCAAAGGAGGTGGAAGATTGGCTCCAGCAGTGTAGCTTTTGTGAGTCATCATCTGTGTTGGGGTCACCTACGCTGGGGTATGCTTTTTTGATGATGCAGCTGCTTTTTGAGTCACCCACAACCCTCACCTGCTGTGGGATGTCTTTCTGTATGCTGTGAATATGTGTTGCTCCCATTGGCTAATAAATAAAGCTGTTTGGCCAATGGCAAGGCAGAGTAAGGTTAGGTGGTACATCCGAACTGAAGAGGAGATGAAGAAGGGTGGAGTTGGAAGAGATGCCAGCCCACTCACCACCCAAGGAGCAACAAGATGCCCACAGACTGGTAACATCATGGCCATGTGGCAGCATATAGATTAATAGAAATGGGTTGGGTTAAGTTATAAGAGCTAGCTAGCAAGAAGCCTGACCCATAGGCCACACAGTTTGTAAATAATATATGCCTCTGTGTGTTTACTTGGGGCCAAGTAGCTGCAGGACATGGGTGGGAGAGATTTGTCCCTGACTACAGGGCCAGGCAGGACCAGAGAAACTTCTAGTTATATTTGGTGCCCCACATTGGGTGCCACTTGTTAAGATCAATCATGTGAATCTATTTAATGGGTAACAGAGATTTATTAAGATATAAATTGGGCTGGAAGATGGCTCAGTGGCTAAGAGCACCAGCTGCTCTTCCAGAGGACCTGGGTTAGATTCTCAGCACCCACATGGCCGCTCACAACTGTCTGTAACTCCATTTCCAGGGGACCAGACACCCATGGCAAAACACCAATGAGCATAAAATAAAGTTAAATTAAAAAAAATTTTTTAAAAGATATAAATTGAGGGAAAGTAATGATTACCAGAAAGCAATTGCCTTGCACGGTAGTAACGTCAGACATCAGCACCCAACTTGCCGTGTGTGCATTTGTGAGGCCACCTGCTCCTTTCCATCGTGCCGAGCCACTGAAAAGTCACCATGAGCAAGGCCCACCCTTCCAAATTGAAAAAATTTATGGACAAGAAGTTATCATTGAAGTTAAATGGTGGCAGACATGAACAAGGAATACTATGGGGCTTTGATCCCTTTATGAATCTTGTGATTGGTGAGTGTGTGGAGATGGTAAGTAGTGGGCAATAGAATAACATCGGAATGGTGGTCATACAAGGAAACAGCATCATTATGTTAGAAGCCTTGGAAAGAGTCTAAACAATGGCTGTTCAGCAGAGGAGTCCACACCCCTCCCCAAAGTACTGTCTGACTGGGGTGTAGAATTGGCTCATGTACATTTTCATATGAAACTTTTTGATAAATAAACGTTTGTGATACTCAAAAGAGAGAGATATATATAAATTGAGGAAATACACTCACAAATACAGAACGAAGTAGATAGCTGAAGTCGTCCTCTGATCTGACCGGGAGCCAATCCACCTGGCAGTTCAATCAGACCAGGAAGTAGGCAGCAGGGAGAAGGGGCTCATGAACCTTCTCTCTTACCTTTTAAGAGGTCACATACAACAGCAGGAAGCACCACCTCCTTCAGGCCCTATAGCTCAAGGTCATGGGCAGAGCAAATACTACTATACTCACCCAGGCTCCCGTAACTCAGCTCCAATAAACAAATTGGTTTGGATGTAATTGTTTCTTTTGTCTGCTAGTGTCATATCTGGGGTGAATAGATGTTCTATTAGTCTCTTTCAGTCCCCACCCCCACCCCCCATGAAGCATACTACCATGAGGGACTCGGGCCTGCGAAGTCAGAAATGATTGGAAGGAAAGTTGGCAAAGGAGGGTCCTAAGAGGGTCAGAGGGTACCAGAGAAGATACTGAAGGCAGACCAAAGGCTTGGTTAGTCCCTGGGGTCTGGCAAAGCATTAGTGAATGGCAACAGCCGATTTCTGAGAGAAAAAGCTAAAGGTGGCACATGCTCTCTGACTTTCCTTTCAAATTCCACTGCCTTTAACAAGGACTTTTGCCATGGAGACTCTACATGGAGGCCCACATAGGCCCGCATTCGCTCACCTGGAATCAGCTGCTTGGCCCTGGGCCAGCATCTCCATGGTGTAGGTAGGCCTGCCTGCTGCTGCCTCTGGAGCGTCTAATTAATAACAGATTTGAGTGCATTTGTTTGCTTTGCTTTTAGAAGGCAGCCATGAACTAAACATGCATTAGGTGAATGAAGTAGCCCCTTTCCCTCAAGCTTTCTTCCCTGCCAGGCTGCCCCAACATGCCCAAAGCGACAAGCCCTGAAGAACTCAGTGTGGGGTTCTATGAGCTCCCCAGAGCCTCCCCCAGAAAGGAAACCACAATTCATTCTGTGAGCCCTTCTCTGTCTTTCGCTCAGACTCCTCCACATTCTGCTGAACACCACTCGAGAGTGCCACCCTCAGATGGCTCCTAGCTTCCGATGAGAACTCCAAGCCCTTAGCAACCAAGTCACATGTGTGGTGGTATTGTGTTCCCCAAAATATTGTGAACCCTAATAAATTTATCTGGGGTCAGAGACAGAACAGCCACAATATTAAACATAAAGGATAGGCAGTGGTAGCACACGCCTTTAATCCTAGCATTCCAGAGGCAGAAATCCATGTGTTCAAGGATACAGACAGGCATGGTGACTCATCATGCCTTTAATCCCAGAAAGCCAGCCTTTAATCCCAGGGAGTGGTGGTAGAAGGCAGAAAGGTATATAAGGCGTGAGGACCAGAAACAAGCAGCATTTGGCTGGTTAAGCATTTGGCTGGTTAAGCTTTCAGGCTTCTAGCAGCAGTTCAGCTGAGACCCATTCTGAATGAGGACTCAGAGGCCTCCAGTTTAAGGAAACAAGACCAGCTGAGGATCCTGCGAGGTGAGGTAGCTGTGGTTTGTTCTGGTTTTCTGATCTCCAGCATTCACCCCAATAACTGGCCCCAAGTTTGATTTTATTAATAAGACGCTCTAAGATTCATGCTACACACATGGGCAGTGAGGCCTGGAACTCAGACATCGCACTCCTGAAAGCACGCTTGTGGAACAAGCTTCAGCCATTCATCTTCCACATTCTCTGACTCTCTCCACATAAGGCTGTGGACAACTGAGATGCAGGTTCTAAGGGAACCATGTACACATAGCTTTGAACAAAGTACTCAATAGAGCTTTGCTCACAGAGCACATGGGTGCCTTGCTTAGTCACACCAAGCAACACCTCACCCCACCAAACTCTCCCTCCCTAGTGTGAGCCCCTCTTTTGGATTGTGACGTTAAAAGCCCCTGGGCAGCCTTTATCCATTCACTTAACATCCATAAACCCATCTTTCTGAGTGGAAGTCACCACACATTCCCACATTTCCGAATTCACCATCAATCACCCTGTGGTTTCTCTGGGGCTGGCAGGCCTGGCTTTGCACACAGCAGGGTCACAGAACTAGCAGTGGGGTGGCCTCTGCACAGAGGAGGCATCCTAAGAGGGGGTCCACTGCCAGCCACCCCAGCCACAGCACAGCCTCTTCCATGGGGCGCCGAGTAATTGGTTCTGTATGGTGTTTGTTATGGCTTATGTCAAAAAATCAGAAAAGAAGCCTCTGGGGGAGGAAGGCTTTTGTCAGACACCACATGGCTGGGCCCCTGCTGTGGCTCTGCTAACCTGGTCCCAATTAGGGGTTTGTGGGACTCGGGCTGTGAGCTTGTTTTTGAAGCTCTTTGACTGAATTTTGCCTCCTCAGAGCCCCGCTTCCTTTTCAAAATGCAGACTTGCAAAAGCCTTGGAGGCGCGCCTGAGCGGGGGGTCCTACAGTCGGGCAGTGTTGGAATACTGTTCATTCTTGCCTCTCTGCACCAGGTAGTGCCCAGAGCCAGGTTGTGGGGCTGACACTCAAGCAGATGGATGCTTCCAACTGATGCTAGTCACCTTGATTCATGAGGGAGCTGGATGGAAACTTGGGGAGAGATGCTGTTTTCTTCCAAGCCTTGGGCACCATTTTGCCATCTACAAAAATACCCTTTGCTATATTTAGGCCCTACTCACAGGCCCTGCTCTCGAGAATGTTTCTCAGGCTGTTTTTATCATTTAATATTTTTTCCTGCCACCTGGAGAAATCATCAAGCATTTGAGTCCCCCGAATTCACTCTTCCTGCAGCTCTCTAATTAAAACAAACCGTTGGCCAAATTACTACCTTCAAACGGAATTCGGGCGTCAGTGGAAAGTACTGGCGTGTGTTTTTCCCACCCCCATGACTCCTCGCTAGTGTTTATGAGGCACCTGCCCTGTGCCAGGCCCTGCTCTGTGCTATACACAGGTTTGCTCACTTCAGGCTCTTGTTCCCTGTGGGAACCATGAGTCACCATCACACCAGGTTAAAGACAAAGAAGGCCCACCAGGGAAGTACAGCCATTGGTCCCCATCCCCAGAGCCTCAGGGAGAATGATGCAAGGCTTTGCTTGACTGTCCTGGGACTGATTTGTGTGGTGTGACACTCTTCCTGGAGAGGCGTGAAGAAACATTTCCTTACCCCAGATAGGGAACTGAGGTCAGACTACGGTGTGGATAACACTGAAGTCCGTCTTGGTGAATCAGTGGGTTTTATTGGGGTTACTTACAGGAGTATGGGTGAGAGGTTACTTATGGAAGCAGAAATGACTCAAGGGTAGCTATATCAAAACAGCCCTCCCCAGCATGGGTGACAGCTCCTCAAAGCTGGAGGAGAGTGTTGGAGAGTGTCCTTTCCAGGTAGTTCAGCTAGTCTCAGCCTCTTCCAGACAGCTCAGATGGTCACTGCTCCTTCCAAGCATTTTGGCTGGTCTGCTCCAGGCAGCTCAGAACATCTGAGAGCTCCCCTCAGCCATTTTTACTGCCCGTATAAGCATAGGGCAGGAGAGACCTAATGAATCTGGTCAGTTTCAGGGACTTCCTAAAGCCTTTGAGTTGTTTACTTTCTGTCTTAAGGAGCCTATTCTCTACAGGATGGAGTGTTTCACCTCCCCCCAGAAAATCCTGTGTCTTAAATAGCTTCCTCATAGGAAGGACAGTTTCCCTCCCCTTTAACATCCTGTGCCTTAACCAGCTTCCCCGAGAATAAAATGTTTTCCTCTTAGAACATCCTGTGCGTTACTGAACTTCCCTCCAAGATGGAACATTTTGTCTCAGAGGGAATTGCTGCACAACATGACACCAAGACTCTCTTGAAGGAGACCCCTGTATAGCAGGGGCTCCCTCCTGGACCCCAATTAGGCACAAACCACACACAGAGAGACCCTTTACTAAGCAGGAAAGAAAAGTTAAAGTGGCTGCTTTCTGACTCAGGCAGAAAAACAGCAGCAATTGGCCTTGCAGGTGGAATTTTTAAGAAGGGAAAAGGGGAAAGTCTGTGTTAGAATGGGCTATGGTGTGGCGGTAAAAGAGACAGGGGACAAGGGGAAAGGGGAAAGGGACAATGGAAAAGGAGCAGGGGTATTTGTCCTGGAGGGACAAAGGACTGCCTTGTATAGAGGAGACAGATGTGGCCCATAGGCAGATGGCTGTTTATAAAGGTAAAATGGGAAACCCTGTGTTAGGATGAGGTGCTTAATTTTAATTGGACATGTTAATTAGGCAAACCAAAGGGGCTTTTGATTGCTGGACTTCAATACTTTGATAGCTGGACCTTGGTAGTCAGCCTCAGGAGGAGGAAGTGGCCAAATAAGGGAATGGACCTGGGGGCTAGCTTCAGGAATGTCGCAAGGCCCAGGGAATTGGGGAGAAGGGCAAATGCCACCAGAGCCACACGTTCGAGTGGGCCAGTGTCCTCTCATCCCTCCTATATGGCACTCAGTGCTAGAAGAGGCAGGTTAGGGACAGTGACTTCTGAGGGTACAGATTTTATTTGCGCATGGAATCCCATAGGAATCTGGAAGTGCGTTCTGAGGGAGGGCTCTGACCCAGGAGGGGTTGATGAGAGCCCATCTCCTAGTACAGGGGTTCCCCAACCTCAGTCCCACTCTCAGAGTCTGTTCTTCGCCTCTAGCCCCCTCCTCAACGAGGGTGACATTGACACTCTGTTTACTGCTCCTGGGGTTCTAGCACTACAGATGTAAAACAGAGAAGTTCTCCTAAACCAGCCCTGCTTCAAAGATTAGCTCTCTCTCTCTGGTGGGTGTGGTCTTTGGCTCAGACACCTGATCTAGTCTGCTCATCATCCACGCTGCTGTTTGGGCTTAGGCCTGGCTTCTGCAGAGCAGCCAACAGCTTCCTGACTGTGTGGTTTCCGACCTCCTTCTGGGAAGGTCGGTCACAACAGTAAGGGCTGCATCCTCCTGAAACTGCCCTTCCCTGCTGGTCCAGGAAATCGAGAACAACTGTGACCTTCAGCAGTGACACAGGCCACGCAGCACATGGGGTTATCACCTCCACCTGACAGAGAAATGAAGGCTGCCACGTTTTGTTTGTGTGGTTTGCAAAGGGGTTTCTTGTAGCCCCAGATTGACCTCAAACATGAGGATGGCCTTAAGCTTCTGATCCCCCTGCCTCTGCCTTAAGAGAGCTAGGATTATAGGTATGCACCTCCACATCCAGTTTTTTGTGATGCTGGAGATCATATTCAGTGTTTCAAGCGTGGTGGACAAACATTCAACCAACTGAGCTACACCCCTAGCCCCTGAAGCAGTCATTCATGAAGATATCTGAGAACCTTGGGGCCAGATTCCTCCAAGGAACAAGCCTGACTTCATCATTCTCCCAAACCTTATGGGATCCACGCCTACTCCCACCCCTCCCCCCACCCCTACCATGTCTAACCTCAGGTGTGGACAACGGCTTTACAGCCCCGTCAGGAATGGTCCTGCCTGCTAGTCCAGCCTTAGCCCCTCTAGAACCAACTACACCCAAGAGAACCTTTGCGTGAACTGTCACCTGGGTTACCTTCCCCATCAGTGCACCTGGCAAACTCCCCTTCCTCCTCTCTCAGTCTGTAAGGGAGCATCGGTGTTTCAAGGCTCTGCCCCAACAGTGACTCCTTTCTTCCTGCTTCTGGGTTCTCCCATGCCTACTATATGCACCTCTCATGGGACACCTCTGACTGTCCTTTGTCCACTTCCGGTGGTTGACAGTAGGACCTGAGAGGAAAGGATAGTTTTGGATAGTGCTAGATAGTTTTATGTCAACGACACAAGCTAAAGTCCTTTGAGAGGAGGAGCCCCAATAAAGAAAATGCCTCCATAAGATCTAACTATAGGGAAGCCAGCATGGTATTTTTTTTTTATTATTAATAATTGATGGGAGAAAGGCACAGCCAACCCTGGGTGGTGGCACCCCTGGGTTGGTGGTCCTGGGATCTATAAGAAAACAGACTGAGCAAGCCAGGGGAAGCAAGCCAGTAAGCAGCACTCCTCCATGGCCTCTGCATCAGCTCCTGCCTCCAGGTTCCTGCCCTGTTTGAGTTCCTGTCCTGACTTCCTTTGAGGATGAACAGAGATAAGGAAGTCTCTGTGCCTTCAAATCCCTCCCAGGCTTGCCCACACTGACTAGAGAGTTTGCAGAGGATCCAGTCCCCCAGCCCTACCCAAGTCACCCTCCTTTTAGACCTCTGCCTTCCTCTGGTACCCAGACCACCCCAGCTAATCTTCTCACTGAGAATTTAAACCTTCAACTTAGAATCTGAGTGTCTGTCTACCCCTGATGATGGCAAAGTTCTGCATGGTTTCCTCTGGTGTGCTCTCTCCTCACTGTCCTGTGCCCTGACTTTGCTGGTATCCTGTGCATGGGCAAAAACATGGTGTGATTTGGGCCAAGTGTCCCTCAGAGGGACTGGTTCTTAAGGCTTAATGTCCAGATAGTGGAGTCAAGCATGACAGGGTGGTTTATCATGAAGGGTCTGACTTCAACAATCGATTCATCCATCAAGGATTAATAATTGGCCAGACTATAGCGGGCTAGCAGAGACCAGAGAAGGTGGGGCCTGGCTGGAAGAAGTGGGAAACTGGTGGTGTCTTTGAAGGTTATGTCTTTTTGCTGGCCTCTTCTGTATTTTTCTAATTACTCATTGCTGTGAGTAATTAGAATTAGAATCCTCCCCCACCACACGTTCCCACTGCCATGATATTTTATCTTGTCTCAGGCCCAGAGAAATGGATCCAGCCGGACTACATTGAGCCCTCTGAAATCCTGAACAAAGTCAATCTTTTCTCCTTTTAATTTTTTTTTTTTAAAGATTTACTTATTTCACTTTTATGTGTATGGCGATTTTGCCCGCTTGTACGTCCGTGCACTGTGTGTGCAGTACCCTCAGAGGCCAGGAGAGGGCATCGGATCCCTTTGCACTGGGGTTACATGTGGATGCTGGGATACCGGGAAGTGAACCCAGGTCCTCTGCAGGAGCAACAAGTGTTCCTTAATAACCAAACCATCTCTCCACTCCTCCTTCTAACTTTAAGCCAGGTCTTTTGTCACCATGATAAAAGACTGGTGACTACAAAGCATGATGACACACATGTGTTGCAGAGGCTCATTTCCTCACTCTTCATTCCCAAAAACCTTGAGGCTATGAGACTTTTTGTTTTGTTCTGCTATTTTTCAAGACAGGGTTTCTCTGTGTCCTGGAACTCACCTTGTCAACCAGGCTGGCCTCAAACTGAGAGATCCCCCTGCCTCTGTCTCCCAAGTGCTGGGATTAAAGGCATGCGCCACCACCATCTGACAACCTCGAGGCTATGAAGCACCTAAGAACCATATGGACTATGAGGTGAGCACAAACTCTCAGTGCCCAGTTCCTTGGAGGGGGGGGGCATACTCAGGCTCTGTTGGTTGAGGAGTTTCCAAGGTGGGAGGAACCTAAGCACAGAGCCCCCAAGTACCTCACTCTGCCTGGTGTGGCTCTGGTAAGAAGAAATATTGCCTGGATTTCATGGCCTGTTTCTCATTATCGTTCATGGTACCATCTTGGGCCATAGTATCCTGGGTATGCAGTAATCTCTGTCGAGGCAGGATCTGTGTTCAGACCCCTGAAGTCATAAAAGGATAACCCCTTGTGTCTGTGCTGCTGTGTGCTGAGTTTACAGGTCCTGAAACATTCTTAGCTGGCCGCTCTGCCTGTTGGGTGGTCAGTCAGCCTGTCAAGTGAAGGAGGGGTTGCATGGGTAGAAAGATGTGAACACACTAGAAAGCTCTTCAGGAGGCTCGATTGCCTAGGTCATGAATGGCCAGGGATGAAACCCAGAGAAGAAGAAAAGTCCCAAGTGTCTTGCTTTGTTCTAGCAGCTGGCCAGTTGTTGGTATCAGTCACAGAAGTTAGCTGGCTTTGATGTGAGGACACATGTAAGAATTTGCAATGGCTGCTATAATAACACACCACAGTCCAGGGGACTTAAGCTTCAGCAATGAGTTGTCTTGCTAGGGGGAGTGGGGAAGCCCCAAGTGAATGTGCAAAGGAGTAGATGAAGTCCTAATGAATGTGTGTTGTTGACATGAGCACAGCCATTCCTGAACCCCAATGCCTCAGACCCATTGAATGGCAAAGCCTTCCCCCAGTTAAACTCAGGGGGTTGCCATTGCCTTCTTCTGGTCCAAGTAGAAGTGTTTATGAATGAATGACAGGTGTGCAAAAACTATCAAACTCAGCTTCCTCCTGGGGATGTTGCAGCCTGAGACTGTTCCCCTATGGGGACCTTCTACATAGTCTAGCTAACCCTGCCTCCTTATTCAGTTGAATGCAACAAACCTGCCTCCTCTGTTGAGATGTATAAAATAAATGGGCTGGGCTTCTGGGATGCAGTTGGTGCCCGCCATCAGAGCAAGCATAGCCCACCCAATCCTAGCTTTTCTGTATAAGTGTCTGTGCATCTGTCTTTTCTTTCTTTTTTTTTTTTTTTTTTTGGTTTTTCGAGACAGGGTTTCTCTGTGTAGCTTTGTGCCTTTCCTGGAACTCGCTTGGGAGACCAAGCTGGCCTCGAACTCACAGAGATCCGCCTGGCTCTGCCTCCCGAGTGCTGGGATTAAAGGCGTGCGCCACCACCGCCCGGCTGCATCTGTCTTTTCTTATCGCTCATTGCCCAGTCAAATTTCCAGGACCAAGCAGTGTAGGACGAGGTACCTTGCATTTCTAGAAAACAGAAAAGTCGAGATGTCTCCAGGACTGATTTCTTCTGAGTCCTTTCTCCTTGGCTGTTTACAGACATCCATCTTCCCCCTGTATACTTGTATGGTTATCCCTTCGTGCGTTTCTATATTTCCATCTCCCTGTAAGGACAGCATCATGTTGGATTAGGACACATCATAACGACCTCAATCAACCTTAGTGCTTTACCGACTCCAAGTATGTCAGGTGCTGAGATCCTGGGTTTTAGGACATTAGCATATGTATTTGGGGGCGGGGGTCATGATGCAGCCATTATAGTACATATCCGGTTTAAAACAGGCTGAGTTCTAAGAAACAGACAAGCATCCAAGAGGCGATGGTGGGGTGTGTTTCTGAATTTGGGGGACAGCTTGGCTGGAGACGTGAATTTGGATGTAAAGAGTGACAGGGATCAAGTCCTGAGAGGGGAGGGAGAAGAGCATAAGACCTGCTGGGAAAAGTGCAGATGGAAGCTGTGGCCAGAGAATCAGAAGACCCATGGATAGATAGAGTCCTAGAAGGCCCCGAGCAAGGAATTACTTTAAGGCAGTGATTTTCAACTATGGGTCACAACCCCCTTGACAACCCTCTATCTCCAAAAATATTTACATTGTGATCCATAACAGCAGCAAGATTACAGTTATGAAGCATCAATGAAAATAATTTTATGGTTGGGGATCATCACAACATGAGGGACTGTATTAAAGGGCCGCAGCATTAAAATTGAGAACCACTGCTTTAAGGAGTGGCCGCCATGGATCCAGTTTCTCCATATTATGCCACACACACACACATGCTGTAGCTCTGGGGCCTCTTCATACCTGGTTCTCACTCAGTTCTCTGTTTTTTGCAAGATGCGACATAGTTAAGAGAAGCAGCTGAGTTTCATCACCCCAGGACTGTGGTTTGGAAAGAGAATAAAAATTAAAATACAAAATATTGTATCCCCCTAGCGGGTATGGTTTTTTATGTTCGTGAAATCAGCCCGCTTTCCGGGTGGGACAAATAAGCATGTCTTTTAATCTTGATCTCAAGATGCTCATGTCTCCCCCAGGAGATTCTGAAGTTAAATGGCACATCCAAATGGATATTCTACTTGGAAGGTTAAAAGAAGGCGGGGAGATCCATCCAGCCTGTGCTTACTGTGTAGCCTTGTTTGGTCTCTCGGCATCCATTGGTTGAAGGGAATGATGCCTTCCAGATGCTTCCAGTCTTCTCCAGCCAAGAATCTGGCTGGCCAACTGGGCCCCCACCCTCAGTCTGGCTGCCCACAGCCAGATGGACTTTCCCAGCCCAGCTTCTCACACGCCCACCGCAGCTGTGTCTGTGGTCTTGCCTCATGTGGTAGACAGGGCCGAGCAGGCTCCCCTGCAGACCCTTCCTCATGTCATAGACAGGGCCAAGCAGGCTCCCCTGCAGACCCTTCCTCATGTAGTAGACAGGGCCGAGCAGGCTCCCCTACAGACCCTTCCTCATGTCATAGACAGGGTCGAGCAGGCTCCCCTGTAGACCCTTCCTCATGTCATAGACAGGGTCGAGGAGGCTCCCCTGCAGACCCTTCCTCATGTAGTAGACAGGGCCGAGCAGGCTCCCCTGCAGACCCTTCCTCATGTCATAGACAGGGCAAGCAGGCTCCCCTGCAGACCCTTCCTCATGTAGTAGACAGGGCCGAGCAGGCTCCCCTACAGACCCCTCAGTTCTAGGGTGTGCCTTGTTGGGCCTCGTTGGTTTACCAGGCCTCAGCATGAGAGGAATCCTTTGGAAATCACTTGGAAAGGATTTGGTGACCCTGAGCCACCCTCTCAGTCCTCTCTCTGCAGCTCCTCTTCTCTCTCCTTCTTCTTCTGTTGGTGTTGTGAGTATCCTGATGCCTGAATGGGTCTGCTCCTGGTGACAGGGCCTCCAAACTGTTGCACTACACTTGTGACTACTCCGTTCTTGGCACTTGCTATATACTGATTTGAATGGATAAATATCAACTTTCTCCTTTCCTTCCTTCCCTTCCCTTCCTTTCCCTTCCTTCCTTCCTTGCTTGCTCCCTTCCTTCTTTCTTTCTGTTTTTTGCTTTTTGTTTTTGTTTTTCAAGACAGAGTTTCTCTGTGTAGCCCTGGCTGTCCTGGAACTCGCTCTGTAGACCAGGCTGGCCTCGAACTCACAGAGATCCACCTGCCTCTGCCTCCCAAGTGCTGAGATTAAAGGCGTGCACTATCACCGCCTGGTTGTAAATTCTTTCTTATATTTTCATGTTTCAATAAATTAGACCCCAATATTAGGAGTCATTTTTAACTTTTTTCATGTGCACGTGTGTATACACGTTTGCATGCACATGGGTGCGCTTGTGTGCGGATGTGTGTGCATTTACACAGATGCCGGTGCCCATGCATGTGCACAAGGAAGCCTGAAGTTGATGTTTTCCTTGATTGTTTTTCACTTTATTTATTGAGGCAAGTTCTCTCACTGGACCACAGCTCACCCACCAATTTTGCTAGTTTAACTAGCCAGCTTGCCGCAGGGATACCCTGCCTCTTCACACCCCGGGATTGCACGTGGTCACCACATTGGCCTAGTGAACTCCAGTCCTTATGTTTATGTGGCAAGCGCTTTATCCAATGAGCTATTTCTACATTCCTCTTAATTTTCTATTTTGAAAAATAAAAATTAAAAATTCACAGAAAAGGAGTTGGGAATTTAGCTCAGTGGTAGAGTGCTTGCCTAGCAAGCGCAAGGCCCTGGGTTCAGCCCTCAGCTCTGAAAAAAAACAAAATCACAGAAAGTTATGAAAAACACCACAGAGAGACGTCTGTTTCTGGGCAGATAGACAGATGTCCTCTCCCCATTCCGCCCACCAAATGCAACTGAAAACCCTAGACACAGAGAGACTGACGGACAGGTTGGGGCCAACAAGTGACTTCCAGGTCTAAGGAGCCCAGGAGGCTGCCATCCAGAACCAGGAACAGACACAAACTAAACTCAGGCCAACAGAGCTAGGCCACTGCAGGCTACCAAGACAGAGTAAGTGGTGTGCTTCTGCTGAGCACAACAGTCAGGGAGTGACTAACACACACACACACACACACACACACACACACACACACACGCCAAATCCTGTGAAGTGTCCAAACTTTCTGCCAACTGGTATTGCGGACCAAAGAGCAAGACCTCCATTCCTGCCAGGGAGACAGGTTCCTTGCCATGGTGTCAGGAGAGACTGCTCTCACGCAGAATATCAAGGCACCTTTCTCGCTCCTACTAGGAGTCAAGATTCTCGTCATGTCCTCCGGTGGCGGAGCTGACCCTCCACCAGCTCCGTGGCTGCAGGCAGGTATTGGTGGAGGCTGGTACAGAGCTGGAACTGTCACTTCCACTCAGCAGTGACAAGGAGCAGACCTCTCCCACCCCAGGTTATCAAGGAAGGCTGAGTAGGAAAGCTGGCCTTCTCCCTCCACCGTGGTAATGGGGCAGCGTCCCCTCCCCCTGCCAGAGCTGCACAAGAAAAAGCCAGCTGCAGCAGGACACTTAAATAAGATCCAGAGTCTCAGTTGAAATACGAGACTGTTCAGGTTTCAACGGAAAAATCACTCATCAGCATGCCAACTGCCAGAGAGATCGCAATCGGAGTGAAAAATGACAAGGAATAGATACAACCATGGGGTAGCAGGCATGTCAGATTATCAGGCTAAGATCTTGAGGCTGCAATGATAAAAATGTTTCCGTAGGCAATTAGTCTGGAAGACAAGAAAAAAGAAAAATAGAGGCTCAACAAATAATCATAAAGGGAAATATATAAACAGAAATGTAGAAAAATAGAAATTGTCCAGTAAGAATAATAGAAGAAAGACCAGAAGAAAATCCCAGCAGAACCCTGGGGGAGAGTTGTTAATGGGATTCTGTAATAAGAAAAGGGGGTAGAGACGAAATAATTTAAAACTCCCCAAATTAGGGGAATGGACAAATCTCTGAGAATCTCAGTTAACCTCCAAATTGAAGTCACCAAGACAGCGCCAGGTCAAACTGTCCCAAACTGTAAACAAAGGGAAATATTTGAAAGCAGTGTGCTGCTTCCTGTGGGATCAGTACTTACCACAGAGTCCTCATCCTAACTGTTGGGTCAGTACTTACTGCACAGTCCTCATCCTAACTGTGGGGTCAGAAGGCAAGCTCTTGACACTCTACAAGACTGAGAGGAAAAAAGTCAGCATCTATCCCAGTGAAAATGCGTGTTAAGAACAAAAGGACAGAGTGGGAAGGACGGTCCAGTGGTTAAGAGCACACACTGCTCTTGCAGGACCAGGGTTCCATTCCTGGCACCCAGATCTGACAGTTCAAGACAAGCAGTAACTCCAGCTCCAAGTAATCTGACACTTCTGGCCATCCTGGGCTCTTGTATGTACATGCGTGTGCATGTACACACACACACACTCACACACATGCACTCATACACACCTTCTCATACATGCACACACATACTCTCACACAACTACAAATAAAAAATAAAATACTGAGACATGGGTGGTAAACAATAAGCTCTTTTCAAAAAGAAAGGAAGGGGCTGGAGAGATGGCTCTGTGGTTAAGAGCACTGGCTGCTCTTTCCAGAGGACCCAGGTTCAATTCCCAGCCCCCATATGGTGGCTCACAACTGTCTGTCAACTCAGATCCAGGGAATCCAACAGCTTTTCTTACTTCTTTTGGCTCCTCTATGCACATGGTACACAGAGGTACACTCAGGTGCGTGTGCACGCTGATACACACACACACACACACACACACACACACACACAAAATTAAGTAAATTAATATTAAAAGAGAGGGGGAAAAAAAGGAAAGAAGCCTGTCATGGTAACACACATCTGTAATCCCAGCACTTGGGATGCAGAGGCAGGCAGATCTCTGTGAGTTTGAGGCCAACCTGGTCTACATAGCAAGATCTAGACCAGCCAAGGCTACATGTTGAGACCCTGTCTCAAAAGCAAAGAAGAAGAAGGAGAAGGAGAAGAAAAAAAGGAGGAAGAAGAGGAGGAAGGGAGAAAGAAAGAAAGAAGAAAAGGAAGAAAGAGAAAAGAAATGATAAAATAAGAAATCTTAGATTATCAGGAAGGTAGCCAAACAATAGAACTTTAAAAAAAAATTTTCTTAAACTTTTTCTTGAAGTTTTTTTTAAACTTTTTTTTTTAAAGATATGGTTGTTTCCTGCATTGTACATCTGTGCGATACATTCATGCTTGGAGCCTGTGAAGGCCAGAAGAGGAATTATGTCTCCTGAGACTGGAGTTACAGATGATTGTGAGCCGCCATGTCGGGGCTGGGAACTGAACCCAGGTCCGCTGGAAGAGCAGCCAATTCTCTTAACCACTGGGCATCTCTCCAGCTCCAATAAGTATTATTTTCAAATACCAATACTGCTCTAAATAGATGTGAAGGGAACACTTGAGATAATTATAAAATGGCCCAATGGTGCCTGCAACCCTAGCTACCTAGGAGGCTGATGCAGAAGGATAGAAAATTCAAGGCCTGCTTAGACTACAGAGCAAGAAAACAAAAACAAACAAAAACTTATGATAGAGAGATTAAAATGAAATTCTAAAAAAAAAGGACAAGTAGCTTTATAGGATAAAAGAAAAAGAAGCAAGAAACAGAACAGATAGAATAAAAAGATGAAAGGTTAGACACCAACTCTGGTGTATCAGTACCTACACCAGCCATGGCTGTCTCATAGAGCAATTACAAGACACAGATTAGCAGCGTGAATGAAAACACAGGCCCTGACTACACGCCCCTTACAAGGGGCTCCCAACTGTATTTCAGGTCGACAGCTCACTGACGGAAGAAGATCTATCATGCAAACATTAACCAGAAGAAAGCATGTTGCCGTATGAGTATCAGGCAAAGCGGGCCTTGGAGCAGAAGCAGAACTTCCAGAGCCAGGGAGGAGCAGGGTATGAAGGTGAAGGGCCAGCCCACCAAGGCAGCAATTCGGAATGTATCTGTACCAAAGAGCAGAACTGCAACATGCTTACAACTGAAAAAGAAAGAGGTAACTCTGCAGGTTCGTTTGGATCCTTCAATAACCCTCTAGAATGAGGCGGAATACCAGTCAGGAATCACCCTACAGGAGCTAAATAACGCTGGGGCACTCCGCCTTACAGAAGCAGGCATGCACAATCTTTTTACTGCTTGTGTAAGGGTAGGTGTGTGTGTGTGTGTGTGTGTGTGTGTGTGTGTGTGTGTGGCAGTCAGAGAACAACCTGGGTGTTCCTCCTAGCTTTCCACCTCCTTCAAGGCAGGAGCTCTTGAACTGGCCCGGGAGTTTCTAGTCTCTGCCTTGCATCTCTCCATAGGAGCCCTGGGATTATAGACATGAGTTACCATGCCTGGCTTTGTGTGGGTTCCAGGAGTTCACACTTACGTTTTTACTCTTGCTTTACCCACTGAGCTACCTCTGAAGGCTCGACGCCTTTACTCTTCCCGCTCCAAACTGGAATGGTGCCAGCTGTCCTTCAGCACGCCTGGGAGTGTTCAAGGTCAAGTATGAGACCCACCTTCCCCAAGATGAAGTTTCCTTTCACTCCCAGCTTGCAGAGATATTTTGTCTAGGATGGATGTTGGACTGCGTCAAGTGCTTTTCCCATAGATATTGAAATGGTTGCATGATTCATGTCAACGTGGTGAATCATCCCGATTGATTTTCAAATGTTAAACTGATCTGGAAGTCTGATGATGTGTCCCGCTTCGTCGTCATGACGGATCGTTCTTTTTATATACTGCTGGATTTGGTTCGACGTTTGGCATTGCAGATTTTTGTGACTGTATTCATGAGAGATATTGGGTTGCATTTTTCTTGTTTGGTTTTGGTTAAAAGGGTAATGCTGCCTTTATAGAATGAATTAGTAAGAATCCCTTTTCCTCTGTGTTCTGAGAGAGTTAGTGTAAAGTGAACTTGATCTTTTTCCTCCTGGAATGTCTGACGTAATTCACTTGTTCATCATGGAGTCTTCTTTTGCCTTCACCCCTTCCTAAGGCAATAGCTACATGGTGTGTGTGGAATGTGGAGGCAAGTGCTACAAATCTGACTGGTTTCCAGGCCGCGTATAAGTAGGCAAATGGTCTGCAGTATGAATGGGGTTGTGGCGGAAGTGGCAGGCACAGTCAAACATCTCAAAAGCCCTGTGGTTCCTGCTGTAGCCTTTTCTGCCATCCCTGGGGACAAGGAGAAGGTGATAGAGGACACTATGAACCCGAAACAGAGACAAGCTGGACTAAACTCCACAGACTATCCCGCTCCATCTCTGTGGAGCTGCTTGCTTTAAGGTCAATTGACTGTAAAAACCATCAGTTAGCAGTGGCAAGTGGTAGAGCAGACAGCGAGCAGTAGAGTGGATAGCAATCGGTAGAGTGGATAGTGAGTGGTGACGCACACCCGTGGCCTCAGCTGCTTGGGAGGGTGGGTGGTGGAATTGCTTGACCCTTCAAACTCAGGGAAAACCAGTGAGGCCCCGTTTCAAACACACAAACACGGATCTGTCTTTAGCCCACCAACCTTAGAACCAGAAGTATAGCTCAGCAGCTGAGTGCTGGCCTAGCATGCACAAGGCCCTGGGTTCCACCCCCCAGCCTCATGACCACAACCACCAATTTTCAGAGTATAGTTGCGTCATAGGTGACAATTGATGAAGTTGGTTACATGAATGCAGACCACAGACAACTTCCTAACCTGCCGTTCCCTTCCCCAGGCTGCTGCACACAAAAACCGCTTCACTGAATTCTCGGGGAGGTGAGTTAGAGACTTGCTCTCCCATCTCCAGAGATGACTGCCTCATGAATAAACAGTTCTTGTGAAACTCATTCCTGTGACTGACATCCTGTGCAGTGGACAAAGGAGGCCTACTTCTCCAGCACATTCCACCATTGTTGGTTTGAGACAGGGTCTCACTAGTAGCCCAGGCTATACTGGAACTTACTGTGCAGCCTAGGCTAACCTTGAACCCACCTGCCTCAGCCTTACTAGTTTGGGGTTAGAGGAATGTGTTCTCACACCCAGCTAACACTCCCAGCTCCAATAGCTTTTAGAAATTAAAAACATTATATATTTGTGTATATATGTGCTCACAAAGATTTGGGTCAATGTCTGATGTCTCCCACTCTCCACCTTATTTTGTGAGATACCTTATCTCTCACTGAACCTAGAGTTTACCATTTCTAGTAGACTGGCTCCTATACCCCGCTTTTGAAGGCAAGGCAAGGAAATATCATCTGGCAATCTTTCCTTTCCAAAGTGCCAAAACAAAGCAGCAAAGGTGGATAGGCATGGTAGCGCATGTCTGCAATCCCAGCCATCAGAAGCAGAGGCAAATAGATCACTGAGAGTTTGAAACCAACCTGGTCTATACAGTGAGTTCCAGCCCTGCCAGGCCTATAAAGCAAGATCTTGGCTTAAAAAACAGAGTCTAGATTGTAGCTCAGTGGTAGAGTGCTTGCCTGATTCAAATACCATGCACGGCATAAAGCCAGGCTTGGTGGTATATGCCTATGGTCTTAGCACTTGGGAGATGGAAACAGGAGCATCAGAAGTTTGAGGTCAGCCTGGTCTACATGAGACCCTGTCTGCTCATGGGGATGTGCTACTTTTCTAAACACAGGTCCAAGGAATGTGGAGTGTTAGCAAGCACCCCTCTGTTTGTGAAGTGTGGGGCACACAGGCAATAAATCCCTCATCAAAGTCTTGCAGGTGACTTCAGTGGTCGAAGGTATCATTCCTGACTAATGTCTTCTGAGTTCTATGCAACTATGAATCAATTCTTTCTTGTTCCACCTAAAGTAGACCTCATCTCTTTATGGTCTGTTTCATTTTCCATGAAGCTTTAAACAGTATATTTTGATTTTAGAATGAAGTCATAAGACCTTGGAATCATCAACAGATGGTCTCTTTCTAGAATCTGAGTGTGTGTCAGGGGGTGTTTTATTAAAGTGATTTTGCTGTGTAGAGGGAGATTAGGCACAAATGAAGCTTGCCATAAAAAACACACACGCTCTCTGGGGAATGTCTCTGTTTTGATTGCAGGGTTCAGCCTTGGCTGGGTGATGATAATGATATCTTTAACATATAGACAATTTTCTTTTCTGTTTTTCAGTTTGGGTTCAGGTTTTGTATGCTTGTCCTAAATCCAATTTGCCCAAATTTAAACCTTGAAAACTGGCATTGGGGGTTAGCCATGAGAGACTATAAGGTGGTGCAGACTTCCAATTTGTTTCACGCATTTTGGGCACTCTCGGTTCCAACGTGCTTTTGTGCCAACAGTGAACATGTGCTGGGATGCAGGGTGGGTTTGGAAAGTGCTCGAGACACGTACTTTTAGCTAATCTCATTGCGGGGGGTGGGGCAGGGGGGTGGGGCAGAAAGAAAGAAACAGCATTTTCCAGAATATTGGCTCAAGAGCAATTTAGCCAATTGTCGGCTTTCAAACGCTTTGGGCAAAGAATTTTTCTTCCCTGGGACAGGCCTTGGGTCTTGCTCATTCCTTCATTTTGAGTCCCTAGCTCAGGGCCCAGCAGAGGTGGATTTTATTTGAACATATCTGTTTCTAAGAGATGTGTTAACTGAGCAGGTCCCTAAAAGCAGAAGCCATGCCTCAAGACGAAGGATGTCTCTGTCTCTCTGTCTCTCTCTGTCTCTCTGTCTCTGTCTCTGTCTCTCTCTCCCCTCCTTCCCTCCCTCCCTCCCTCCCTCCCTCCCTCCCTCCCTCCCTCCCTCTCTCCTTCTTTCTCCCTCTGTCCTTCCTTCTTTCTCTCCTCTCCTCTCTTTCTTTGAGACTGTGACTTAAGAAGACTAACTGGCCTTGAACTCAGCACACAGCCGAAGACAACCTTAAACTTCCGGTCCCCTTTACCTCCTCCTCCTGAGTGCCAGGATTACAAACTTCTGCCACTACAGCCTGGGTTTACGTCATGCTAGGGGCTTAGGAACCGAACCCAGGGCTTTTTGCATGCCAGGCAAGCTCTCTACATCCTTAGCCTCCCCCTCCCCGACTTCCTTCCTCCAAAATAGAATTTAGAAACTTGGTTGAGACATTGCCTTAAAATTAAAGTAACTGCTTAGGCTGCAGAGAGAGAATTCTGAGGAGGGAGGTGGAAGGCTCCAATGCTGCAGAGTTCCTGAATAGGGATGTGCCACCTCTGGATTCCTCCAAAGAAAGAATCTACTCAGCCAGAGGGTGAAGAGAGGACCGCTGGTGGCAGCTTCCTGGGACATCTTTCTTTTCTTCTAAGGACCACAGCCACACGCATCCTCTCTGGAAGGCCTGCATGGCTCCCAGCTGGGATCACGTGTATCCCATTCTCTGAGTTCCCTTGTCCATTGTGCAATCCTACTGATGTAGACTGATCTCACCGTAGTCAATCCTGTCTTCTTCGAAGCCTGTGCATGCACAGGCATGTGGAAGCCCGAAGTGCATGCCGGGAATCTTCTTCCATCACTCTTCTGCCTAACTCTTTGGGGTTGAGTCTCTTCATCAAACCCAGAGCTCGATGATTTGGCTTGTCTTGCTAGGGATCCCACGTCCAGCTTGAGGAGGCTGGAGGTGTTGCCTTCTCTCCTCCTCCTTTCCCTCTTCCCTCCTCCTCTTCTTCTCCTCTTCCTTCTCCCTTTCCTCCTCCTCTCTCCCCTGTTAAATATTTCCTGCTGGTTTTCTCTGAGTTCCTGTTTCCTGTGTTTTGCTGTGCCTAACCCATTAGTAGACTCATCCATGAAGTTCTTAATTTTTGAGTTGTAGAATGTTATTGTGGCTGCTTTTCTTCAACGGCTCCAGTTTCCCACCGCGAAGCCTCACTCTGGTCATTTCACATATATTTCCTTGTCCGCTGATGTCCACATCTGTATCATTCAGTTTCCGCACCTCTAGCTGGCCTCTTCCCTTCACTGCTTGCCAGATTTTTCTAGCTCTTTTGAAGTCTAATAATTCTAATGGAATCCTGGATGTTATATGTCAAAAGCAAAGAGGTTCTGGGCAGTGTCACGCTCTTCAGGGATGGCTCTTCCTCCTCTCCTAAAAATGTTTATGATCAAAAGACAGAAGCTAAGCCGGGCGGTGGTGGCGCACGCCTTTAATCCCAGCACTCGGGAGGCAGAGCCAGGCGGATCTCTGTGAGTTCGAGGCCAGCCTGGTCTCCAAAGCGAGTTTCAGGAAAGGCGCAAAGCTACACAGAGAAACCCTGTCTCGAAAAAACCAAAAAAAAAAGAAAAAAAAAAAAAAAAGACAGAAGCTAAATATAAAACTGCCCTCTCTAGATAAAGAGGACTGTGGGAAAAGCCCAGACTGTGCCGTCACAGCCTTTTTTTTTTTTTTTTTTTTTTTTTGACAGGGTCTCACGTAGTCCTGGATGTCCTAGAACTCACTCTGTAGACCAGGCTGGCCTTAAACTCAGAGAGAACCACATGCCTCTGCCTCCCAAGTGCTGGGATTAAAGGTGTGCACCACCACCGCCCGGCTCCTCATAGTCTTTTCACTGAGAACTTGGTGAATCTTTGTCTCCTCTGCCCTTGAAGACTCCTTCTGCTCAGCTCTCTCCACTCCACATAGGCTGAACTCTGCAGATGTGCTGCTAAGGCATACAGGCGGGTCACCCCAGCCCCTTCCTGGACTCTTGGTGCCCTCTTCTTTTGACTTCTCAAGTATTCACTGCTTTTTTTCTCCCCCTGTAAGAAGCTGGGAGAAGCCCCATCCTCGGCCCTAAGAAGACTAGAGGAAGGCTAGGGAGGTGGCCCAAGTACCAGGACTTAAATTTAGATTGCCAGCTCTCAATGAAAGCCAAGAATGGGAAGATATGTCTACAACCCAGCATTGAGGAGGTGGGGCACACAGAGACGGATGAGTCCCCAGGTCTCAGTCCACAAGTGTGAGCAGAGGGTGGCAGTGGAGGCCCAGAACCACCAGTGAAGGGACACATGCACAGCCCAGGGATTCTAGGATGACCTGGCTAAATCCATGCGTGAGTCAGACCTTGTTACATATACACATACACATACACATACACATACACATACATATACATATACATATAGTGTATGCCACCATGCCCTGCTTCTACAGAGGTACTGGGGATCCAAATTCTCACACTTGCACAGCAGCAAGCATTTTACCCACTGAACCATCTGTGTCCCCAGGCCTGATTAACTTTTTTTATATTTCTTTTTAATTTTATGTGTATGGGTGTTTTGTCTGTGTACCACATGTGTGTAATATCCATAGATGCCAGAAGAGGGCATTGGATCCCCTGTAACTGGAGTCACAGATGGCTGTGAGCCACTGTGTGGGTGCTGGGAATCAAACTCAGGTCCTCTGGAAGAGCAATCAATGCTCTTAACTACTGCGTCCTCTCTTCAGCGCCCCTGCACCAGCTCAGATCTTGTCATTTAACCAGCTGCTTCAAGCTGTTCCGGTGGGAACATGAGTCTGAGGTCATCTACTTGCTGAGTTTAAAACATAGAGAAAGGATGTCTCTGCCTCGTCTGTCCACGTCTTTGCTTTTGAGAACACAACCATACTTATAAAACAGCAGTAAACAAGCCTGGCAGGGGTGGTGCATGCACTTGGGAGGGCAGAGGTCTGAGTTCGAAGCCAGCCTGGTCTATAGAGTGAGTTCCAGGGCAGCCAAGACTGAGAAACCCTATCTTGAAAAAACAAAAAACACCACCAAGCACACGACAGTATCTGCTCCATGGTGACTCCAGAGAAGTCTTGATGCAAATCACCAACCTCCAGAGATGGACGTGAAGAAAGGAAGCCTTGGTAGGTCACTTTTTCTTAGGGCTTTTAAAATTTCTTTTAAAAAGATTGAGCCTGGCGGTGGTGGCGCACGCCTTTAATCCCAGCACTCGGGAGGCAGAGCTAGGCGGATCTCTGTGAGTTCGAGGCCAGCCTGGGCTACCAAGTGAGTTCCAGGAAAGGCGCAAAACTACACAGAGAAACCCTGCCTCGAAAAACCGAAAAAAAAAAAAAAAAAAAAAAAAAAGATTGAAATGTGGCCGGGTGGTGGTGGCGGCAGCGGCGGCGGCGCACGCCTTTAATCCCAGCACTTGGAAGGCAGAGCCAGGCAAATCTCTGTGAGTTCAAGGCCAGCCTGGTCTACAAAGCGAGCTCCAGGACAGGCACCAAAACTATACAGAGAAACCCTTTCTTGAAAAACAAAAACAAACAAACAAACAAAAAAACAAAACAAAACCCCCCCAAAATTGTAATTTGTTTCACAAAATTTTCCGAAATATTTTGAAATTCCAAGCTTGGTTCTGGTGGATCTACTTAATGCCTTCCTGCAAGATCACATCTTGGGACCTCATAAATGGGTTATTGTCCCACCTCCACCCATTCAGAGTCACTCCAGATGAGTTGGTGCCCTTGTGAAGAATCCCCACAGCTCCCCTGACCCCTGCCTTCCTCCCCATCAGGACTTTTAACAGGGTTAAATTTAGGGAGGAGGGGCCACACCTGCCCTGCCCAGTTCCGAGGAAGCTGGAGACAAACAAGGCAAAGTCAAGCCGGGAGGAACTGAGGAGGAAGCCCAAGGCTGCCATCTCAGCTGTGAGGTCTAGAGGAGGCCTCCTCCACGGTGCCCTGGGTGGAGCGCATGCCCAGGAGTGCAGGGACAGGCATCACTGTGTGATGCTTGCAGGAGGGAAAGCGGCTTAATGAGAACAATGAGTTGATCGCGTGCCAACAGACAGTGAGGAGCCCGTTCCCGTCCCCCACCAGGGCTCATAGAGGCACCGCACGTATAGCAGCTAACTAAAACCTGTGGTAGAGGGGCTGAGACAGCCCGTGTCCTATTCCCGCGTACAAGCTGGTCACAGTGGTGTGTGTCTATAATATCAGCACTGGGGAGGTGAGGCCAGGAAATCCCTGCCTGGGGCTTGCTGATCAGTCGCCTAGCCAAATCTGCTACCTCTTGGTTCAATGAGAGACCCTGTCCCCCCCCCCAAAAAAAAATTAGGTATGTGTGGTGGTGGTGGTTGGAGAAATGACTCAAAGGTTAAGAGCACTGCTCTCACCTAAGACCCAGATTCCGCTCCCAGCACACACATGGAGACTCACAACTACTTTTGACTCTGGTTCCAGGGCATCCTATACCTTCTTCTGGTTTCTGAGGCCCCCAGGAATGCATGTAGTGCACAGATGTACATGTAGGGATAATACCCATGCCCATAAAATAAAATAATAGTATTTTTTGAAGGCCGAGATGCTGAGGCCTCTCTCCAAGCTGTTGCTATCTTTCTGCCTCGGGTACCTTTGCTGCTCTGCCTCTGCCTGTGGACCTTCTCATACCCTTCTCTGCCAGGGTTCAGAATCTTCGGGAAGACTTCCAAGCTCTCTGCCCATCTCCTCCTCCTCCACCGTCATCATAGCCAACTCTTAGCAATGAGGTCCCAAGAGCCCAGTTAAAAACTTCACACACGTTGCCCTCTGGAACCCTCCCAACAGCAGCAGGCAGATGATGTCATTGTGCTTTTTAATGGAGAGGCCACTGTAGCTGGGGGAAAGCAAGTGGTTTGCACAGTTATTCATCGAAGTGCAGACCTGCAAGAGCGAAGCTTGCCCTTAGCCACCACAGCACACAACAGCCCAGAGAAAGTGGCCGTGGCCTCCAACAACATCTCTAGCCACTCATCCCTGATCCTTGTCCTTTAGGATCCTACCTGGGAGGCCAGGAGAGAACCTTTTTACATTTTTTTATTATCATTACTGTGTGTGTATGACGTGCATGCCTGAGTGTGGGTGCATGCATACCAGGGCATGTGTGTGGAGGTCAGAGGACAACTTTCAGGAATCAGTTCTCTCCTTCCATCGTGGGTTCCAGGGATGAAGTTCAGGTTGTCAGGCTTGCACAGCAAATGTCTTAACTGCGGAGCCATCTTTCTGTCCATCACATGGCAAACGTTTTCAGGGTCCTCCGAGGAACCCCTCACTTCCTGCAAGGTGTGCTTCTCAGGATCCCCACAATTCTTCCTAGGACCATCTTGTCCTGCTCTCCAGGGCCCAGCACAGAGCTGGTGTGTGTGTGTGTGTGTGTGTGTGTGTGTGTGTGTGTGTATGTGTGTTTATGTGTATGTGTGTGTATGTGTATATGTGTGTGTATGTGTATGTGTGTGTATGTATGTGTGTATGTATATGTGTATATGTGTGCATATGTGTGTATGTGTGTATGTATATGTGTGTATATGTGTATGTGTGTATGTGTATATATGTATTTGTGTGTATGTGTGTATATGTATATGTATGTATGTGTATGTGTGTGTGTGTGTATGTGTGTATGTGTGTTTATGTGTATGTGTGTGTATGTGTATATGTGTGTGTATGTGTATGTGTGTGTATGTATGTGTGTATGTATATGTGTATATGTGTGCATATGTGTGTATGTGTGTATGTATATGTGTGTATATGTGTATGTGTGTATGTGTATGTATGTATGTATTTGTGTGTATGTGTGTATATGTATATGTATGTATGTGTATATGTGTGTGTGTGTGTGTGTGTGTGTGTGTGTGTTCACGTTTGTCTAATGAGGGAATCCAGTCCTGTGTGAATGGATCTGCCAGTGGACCTGGAGTGGAGGGATTCAAATGAGCACTGATTGATGACTTAATAAGATAATGTTCCCAATCCAGTCCCTCACCTTTTGACCATCTGTTTTCCCGATGGAGGCAATGAAGCATTGAGAGATGGAAAGACCAGTACATTCTGAAGTGAGCTGTGAGGTGGGGTGATGGTGCTTCAAGCCTAGGCAGGGACAAGAGCTTTGGACCTGCCCCTTGCTCTTCCAAGTGTACGTGTTTACAGCCTCGGCTATCACAAGGTCTCTTGAAACATGAGCCAATACAAAAGGTCATGGAGTTTCTTCAGAGAACAGTCTAACAGAACCCCCTGCTCCCCACTGGCAGTTCAGCCGAGCAAGTTCACTACGTTGTGTGTGCCTCAGGGGTTCCTTCTTTTCTGCAGCTGGAATCTATGAGAAAACTCCAGGCCTTTAATTGGAACCATGTGTCCTTCCAGCAAACAGCAGGTGGCTGGGCCAACAGAGAAAGGTGAGCATCAGAACAGTATGTGTCCTTTGACCTGTTCATCCGACTTCTGGGAATCAGTCCTAAAGAAATAACTCCAAATATGGGAAGGCTTATGAACAGATAAGGCTCCTTGCAGTACTTCTCATGACAGCAGGGGAGAGGACAGGAGAACAGAGGGATGCTGCTCCACCTGCTTGACTGGTTGATACCCTGAGTGGGAGTGGCCGGGAAGCTCCATGGCAACGCAGGAGAGTTAAGGGAAGAGTTCAAGTTCAAAACTATGTACCCCGTGATGAGCTATGGAAGCCACACATGCACATCAAATACCAGAATGAGCACGCTGCAGCTATGTCAAAAGGACGGCGTTATAGGAAACCTTTGTTTCCATTTTCCCAATTTTCTGCAATGTGGTTCTGGTTAAAAGTATATTGCAAATAAAAAGCAAGTAAAAGCAAAGAAGGAATGCCTAGTTTTCTGAGACAGACAGACAGAGAGACAGAGAGACAGAGAAAGACACACACACACACACACAGAGAGAGAGAGAGAGAGAGAGAGAGAGAGAGAGAGAGAGAGAGAGAGAGAGAGAGAGAGATTCTGAGTTCGCGAAAAGCATTTTCTGTAGAATCTCTGGCCTGGTTTAGATTTCTTTTTCTTTCTACAGACAATGGAAACCTACCCTGGCAGATGTTAATGAGCAGAACATGTTCAGTGCAAAAATACTCAGAAAAGAAAGACACACCAATGCCACCTTCCTAACCTGGCTGTGTTTTCTTCCAGGCTCAGTATCCCCTTCGCCCCCGCCTCCGTGTGTGTGTGTGTGTGTGTGTGTGTGTGTGTGTGTGTGTGTACACATTCATGTGCACATGAAGTCAAGACTGATGTTGGTGTCTTCCTCCATCACTCTCCATTTTATTTTTTGAGTCTGGGCCTTCCTCTAAGAGCCTGGACCTTGTCAGTTGGCTGAACTGGCTCTCTAGCAAGCCCCGGGTATCCTCCTGCCTCCACCTCCCCAGAGCTGGGCTTGCAGAAGCCCACACTGCACCCAGCTTTTATGTGGGTGCTTTGGGTCCTCACGTTTGTCTGGCAAGCATTTTACAGCCTGAGTCATCTCCCTGGTCCTGGTATTCCTATTTATTTTAGCAAAGGCAGTGTATGCTTTGATTTTTATTTTATTTAGATAATAGTTTATTTCAACAGCACTCTTGTTTACAAATATGAAGAGTTTTACCACATTTCAAGTGGGGTGCGTTGTATTTATGTGACTGTCCTTATATGACATATTTTCTTATATTCCTTTTTTGTGATTATGTTTCTATGGCAGGTCTCATGGTGATAAATGTTTGTATATAAAGCTCCTGTAGTTGCCCATAATAAATGTGTAAAATCATACAGCCTTCCTTTAGATCAGCAGTAACAAATTAGGAAATATGGAAAAATATTTCACTCAGCATAACAATCAATTATAAAATTCTTAGTACTAAAGTAGTAAGGATGGAGATGTGAGTGCAGATCCACAGGTGAGTACATGCTTGGCATGCACAAGGCTCTAGTGCCAGTGTGAGGATGGTGATGGTGGTGATGATGGTGATAGTGATGGTGGTGATGATGGTGTTGATGGTGGTGATGGTGATGATGGTGGTGATGGTGGTGATGGTGATGATGGTGGTGATGGTGGTGATGGTGATGATGATGAAGTTCCCACACACAGACGAACCTGGAGGACATTACACTCAGTGAAATAAAACACCCTCAGAAAGAAAAATGCCCGTATCTTGTAGGTCATTTAAAAATTACTGAACACGTATGAACCGAATGAATGATGTTTACCAGGCCCAGGGGGTGGGGGAGGAAGTGAGGGGATTTAGGGCCAAGGTTTCCAAGTTGCAGACTCAGGATTAATAGGTTCAGAGCTCTCTATAGTGGAAGTTTTGCTAGAGAGTAGATTTTAGACACTCTTGCTACCGAGTAGCTAGTTAGATATTAGCAGACTCGGAGGACCAGGGCCTTTCCGTTGTTATCAACAGCCGGCAAAACAAAGATGGGGAGAACAGGGCTGAAATCCTATCTGACCATGGAAGGACATGTGACATCCTGGCTTGCCCAGAACCATTAACTAAACTCTACAGCTGAAGGCTTTCTGATAAACAGAGAAGATATAGATGACCCTCCCATAAGAGGCAATTCAAGCCGGGTGTGGTGGCGCATGCCTTTAATCCTGGCTCTTGGGAGGCAGAGGTGGGCAAGTCTCTGTGAGTTCCAGGCCAGCCTGGTCTACAGAATGAGTTCCAGGACAAACAGAGCTACACAGAGAAACCCTGTCTTGAAAAACAATAAAACCCCAAAACAAAGCAGAAAAAGAATTCAAACGGGCCTGTCAATCGCCAGGACAGGACAAAGTCCCTCAGGAAAACCGCCAGTCCTAGAGAGTTCAGACAAGGATCTACCTGCCTGCTAGGTTTTTAAAATAAACAGGTTTTTTTTTTTTTTTTTTTTTTTTTGGTTTTTCGAGACAGGGTTTCTCTGTGTAGCTTTGCGCCTTTCCTGGAACTCACTTGGTAGCCCAGGCTGGCCTCGAACTCACAGAGATCCGCCTGGCTCTGCCTCCCGAGTGCTGGGATTAAAGGCGTGTGCCACCACCGCCCGGCAAAATAAACAGTTTGTAAAACAAAACCTAGAGATGAACCTGCACACGGTTTGTGGTGAGAAAATACAAACATCAGTGACGGAGGAAAACCAAGACCTGGGAGTCATGAAGGAGGGAGGAAGGGTCACACACGCAGCAGGGCTGAGGAACCGCTCCCTACGCTCTCAGTACCACTGCCCTTCTAGGCTGATGCCTGGCTTTGCAAGTTCAGAAAACAAACAACTTCCTTTCTGCCCTACTGACTCTCTAGTCCTCTTATGACGAAGCACGTCCTGGACCCAGTGGGGAGCTGGCTGGTCAGTGAGCTCCAGAACTCCACAGGGCTCTGCCACCTCAGAGTTGGGATTCCAGACGACCGAGGCTGGGCTTGGCTTTTTGCGTGGGTGCTGGGATCTGAACACCAACCGAGTGCTCCCTAGTCCTTCCATGTGTCTTCTTGAAAAGACCTCAGTCTGAATACAAGGGAACCCCCTTCATGTAAGCATCTCTTATGGTTTTGTCTCCTACACAATTACCTGAGGTCCTAAGGGCTAGGATGCCAGCATATAAATTTAGGGAGACACATCTCAGCCCTCTACCCTGAACAATCACATAGTACTGAGCCGGGTGAGTTCTATGGGAGATGAGAACACAGGTCCAGCCCTGCCAGGGGTGCATGTGAACCCCCGTCTGTGGAGTTAGCAGCCACTTCAGGAATCCTGCCTCCCTCTCTGTGAGATCTGGGAGGCCCCCTCCTCCTGGACTGCTGTGTCAGTGAAGCGGGATCAAAGGCCTGGCCTGTGCTGGGCCTGGACACATGGAATCCTCAGACAGATGTGTAAGATGGACCGGCCAGGCAGGGAGCTAGGTGTGCAGACAGCATTGTTAAATCCTAATGCCTGCCCCAGGCTGAAAGTCACAGCACTCATGGTCACATCCTTTCTGTGGAGTTCCCTGACTGGTCACCTGCTGAAGTCCTCACCCACTATTTATACCCAACACTCCCACACCAGCCTGAATATGGTCTGCTCCCCTCCAGCCTGAGCTGAGTTCTCCTCTCTGAGGCCTTCTCCTCTGCCCTCTGAACTTGCTTCATCACTGCCTGTGTTGGGTCACGTCCTCCAAGAAGCTTGCCCTGATTACTTCATGCTTCCTCAGCCCCCAGAATCTGCCCGGAGGCCTAGGGTTATCCCTTGGGCCTAGGGTTATCCCTTGTCATCTCGTGTGGAAAACAGTAGCCCATGGAGAGCAGTCATTCCAGGACAGTCTCTCCCCCGCTCCCCCCGCCCCTGCAACCCTGGGTTCCAGGCCTTCTTACCATAGTAAGGAATGTGGCCTTTGGGAGAGCCTTGGGTGAAGCTGCAATGTGAGGAGGCCCAGGTGCCAGGGTGGACTTTGCGGCAGGAGCATCTGCTGGGTGCTATTCATATTTTGCATGTACGGTGTCATTTACTGCTTCCTGCAGCCCACTCAAGGCCACGCCATTCTCTCTACGTGTCTCACCCTGGTCACATGACAGCCAATGACCATCCCAAGAAGAAGAGGTCCCCAAAGAAGGAGAAGCCAAAGGGACAGTGAGGGGCCACAGGCCCAAGCCTACTCACAGCCTGTAGGGTAGCAGCGACCAGGCAGCCATCCAGGGGGGCTGGGGTCTCTCAATGCCTCTCGTAAAGGGCTAAGTGGGATGCTGGTCCCGGCAGTGGGTGTGTCACCCGGGGCTCTCACTGAAGGCTGAGTTTTTCTTAGCTTGTGGCAGCAGCAAGGCAGAGAGAGAGAGGCTCTTCCTATTCAAGCCTCCACAGGGACTTCAGGGCACAGCAGAAGAGGCAGACTGTCCCTGCCCTCCGGGAACCCATGGGCTCATGGGCACAGGAGTAGATCGGCTAATGGAGAAATAAAGGAACGTGAAAGGAATTGGAGTCTTAGGCTTGGGGGAGGAGTCAGTGCAGGGCAGGGGACATCCAGGCCCAAATGTGGCCAGCATGGGAAACAGGAATGCCTCTCGGAGGTGCGTCTTGGCTGAGGCATGAAGGACAGGAAGAAGCCAGCTGCTCAACTGTAAGGCCATGAAGCCTTTGAAGCTGCCTTTGAAGCGGGCTTAGGAATCAGAGAAGCCAATAGTCAGTCAATCGCACCCTCGGCTCCCTGCCTGGGAAGGGCTTCCGTCCGTCCGTCCGTCCGTCCGTCTGTCTGCTTCTGCTGCACACAGGCAGAAAGCAAGGGTAGGGCTCAGGTGCCCTGGGAGCTGTGCAAAGGCCATGGGGCTGTGAAGGGGGTGTAAGAGATGTGAGGCTGAGACGTGCCCTGGAGGGGTGGGCTGAGGTCAGGGTGGCCTCTGCTTTCAGAGAACCACGAGTGGGGGTGGGGGTGGGGGTGGGGGACGACAACATGGCTTCAGGCACAGAAATCACGGGGCAGCTGTGCTCCAGAGGCTGGGCAGCTTGAAACCGTTCTGTCTTCTAACTTGGGGGAGGGGGAAGGACTGTGATCTACAAGGCCCAGCCGCGATCTCTCAAACAGATGAAGAGCTGTTTGTGATCAGGAAAGCCATCTGTTAATCTGGCTCTGGAGATGAGACAAAGCTGGACTGTCACACAGGCCATAATGAATGACTTCCTGCTAGGAGTGGAGTGTATGATGGCATGAGTATGTGTTGTCTTGCCTAGGACCCAGGGTCAGAGGTCTCTGCTCTCACTCTCCACACAGACCTTCTCTGAAGATCAGCCTCATTTCCTCTTTCTTTCTTTCTTTCTTTCTTTCTTTCTTTCTTTCTTTCTTTCTTTCTTTCTTTCTCTCTCTCTCTCTCTCTCTCTCTCTCTCTCTCTCTCTCTCTCTCTCTCTCTCTCTTCCTCCCTCCCTCCCTCCCTCCTTCCCTCCCTCTCTCTCTCTCTCTCTCCTTCTTCTCTGTGTAGCCCTATCTTGGAACTTGCTTGGTAGATGAGGCTGAGGCTGGCCTTGAACTCAGAAATCTACCTGCCTCTGCCTCCCAAGTGGCGATTGCCACTACTGGCTGATTCAGCCTCATTTTCTTTCTTTTTTTTTTTTTTTTTTTTTTTTTTTTTTTTTTTTTTTGGTTTTTCGAGACAGGGTTTCTCTGTGTAGCTTTGCGCCTTTCCTGGAACTCACTTGGTAGCCCAGGCTGGCCTTGAACTCACAGAGATCCGCCTGGCTCTGCCTCCCGAGTGCTGGGATTAAAGGCGTGCGCCACCACCGCCCGGCTCAGCCTCATTTTCTTAATTCTTAATTTTTTATTTTTATTTTTTTGCAGAGTACAATCCACCATGTAACTTGTGAAGTTTTGTTGACTCTCACATGAACACTTGTGTCTCCCAGTAACGTGGGGCTCTTCTTTGGGCTAAAAACAAAAACCACAGAAACCACCATAATTTATTTATTTTTTCTTTTGGTTGCCAAGAAACTCAGGGTCAAGTTGAGGTGCAATAATTATATCTCACTAGGTTTCTGGCATAATTGTTAGTTCAATCCAACTATGTGCACCACAAGTAGGCTATTGACGGACATTGTATTTTTCTAGATTTTTGCTGTTATGATAATTCTTGCATTGCAATAACTGAATAAAAGGAAGTAAATCACACAGAGGAGAATACAATGGCTCATAACACATGGTAAGTGTTTGGTTCTTTCTGAACGTGGAAATTAGACTGTTCTTTGTTTTTGTTTTTGCTGGTGAAAATAGCCTGTGTGAAGAAATGCTAGCCCACACTGGCTGGGAGACAGAGAGACTCCACTTTTGGGTCCCTTCTGCCTGAATGTGAATTCCTCACTTTCTAGCTTCCAGGGCACCTATGCCAGGAACTACAGAGACAGCCCAGCCTAGAGCACAGATCTCACACTGCCGTAGTTTCTAGCTGAGCAAAACCTGAACATCTCATGACAAGAGAGTGGCCACTTGTTGTACCCATAATAATCACACAACGTGTTTACTAGGTGTACAACAAAGAGTTTCACCCAGACGGGGACACATTTCTGCACTGGTGTTTGGTAGGAAACAGATGCCCAGATGCCAAGTGGATCTGGGATAGGCGTCAGAGGACATGGAGTCCCAACCCTGTGGCGCCGCTCTCCAGTCTGAGACTCCGAGTCAGAGATGTGAGAGTAAAAGCCAGCTGTAGTATAAAGCCGCTCCCTGAGTCTCCCACACCCCAGCTGGCTGAGGTCAAGGGCCAGTGTTGTGTGCCTTCATATACTCAGAGAGCATGGAACTTGAAATGCTGATCGAAATGATAGAAAGCACCCTCCAGTGACAGCGTGTCCTGTGGGGTGGCAATGTGATGGGGCCGTGATTGTTGTGGTGAACTATCATCCTAGTCAAAGAGTTGGAGGCTAGGGGATGTTTTAACAGGAAGTGAGGGGGATTACATAAAGTACTTTGCAACAGTAATCTTTGGCCACAAAGATCAATCCCAAGGGTGGTGTCTGTCCAATGCTGCCGAGGCCTTTGTTAGAGACATCCTTGAAGAAGTTTTTCTGGGCAAGGCTTGGATGGCTTTTGTGCCAGGTTGAGGTTTTGGCAGAGTCTCCTGGGATGGATGGTTCCTGCTACTGGGCAGTCATGTGTGAGAGCCCCTCCTTTATTCATGCCTCCTGTTGAATAGTTCTTGTTATCAGGGCCCGACAGAAGTGACTCCATGTGAATCTGACAGCTTTCTCTTCCTTCTCTTCTCTCTTTTTCTTCTCAATCCTCTTCCGATTCCACTTCCTCCTCTTCCTTCTTTTCTTCCCTCTCTTCATATTCCATTTCCTCCTTCTCTTCTCTTTGTCCCCCTCCTGCCCACTCCCAACTTTTTTTTTTTTTTTTTTGAGGTAACACCTCACTGTGTCTTCCAGGCTGTCCTCACACGCACAATCTTCCTGCCTTTGCCTCCAAAGTGCTGGGATCACGTGTGTGCCACCCTCAAGGCTGCTTGCCATGGACCAACCCTGAGGTATAGATGAATACAGGGTAGCCAATGCTTTGCATTTTGTGCAGACTGTGGGAATGCCTGGGGCTTCGGATAGGCAGCCCCTGTCAACATCTGCAAAAAAACTCAGGCCTTCAGTCTTTCCATGGACATCTGAGAACTGAGGTCTACCTAGAATGGGATAAGGAACCCTGAAGTCACAGAGGATTTGGGGTCTGCAGTTTTCCTGACACTAATCTGATGCAGATCATTTTGCAAACAGGGATATTGAGTCTGGGGCTGGGCAGGGGTCGGATAATGGAGAGGAAGTGGGGAGTGACATTGTGCTGCTGTGCCGTGAGGACCCTTTGCTGCAGCCACTGTCCTATGGCTGACAGCTAGTGAGCCACAGCGTTCTTGGTGGGGACCCTGTCACAGGAATTTTGCATCCTTTACTTCTCAACCGATTCCAGTCCTATCACCACATTTAACAGATGATGACTGTAGGTAGATTACCATCAGCTCCCCAATAATGACACCGAGACTTATCATTAATTAAGAAAGGTTGGCCGACAGCTTAGGCTTGTTTCTAGCTAGCTCTTAAAACTTAAATTATCCCATTTCTATGAACTTACTTTCTGCCTCGTGGCTTTATTACCTCATCTCTGTGTTGCCCACCCTGCTTGCTCTGTGTCTCCTGGCATCTCCTGCCTTCTTCCTGGAGTCCTCTCTGTCCCCAAATACTGCCTAGCTATTGGCCATTTAGTTTTTTATTAAACCAGTCACTGCAACACATCTCTGCAGAGTATAAAGCAATAGTCCACAACAGAGGACACAGCACACCAAGTGGATGAGTGATTCACACAGGGTCACAGAGCCAGGAAGTGGTCCAGCCTGGATTGGACCTGGTCACCACCTCTAGTTCATCCTGGGGCTTCAGACTGGCCCATTTCCCTGACATCTGCTGCCTGGTTTTCCAAGCCACTAGGGGCTTGGGGTAAGTACCTAATAAGTGAGATATGAGAATAGAGTGAACTGGTAGAGACTGGTAAGGGCTGAGCATAGAACTTGGATCTCCTGCCTCCCCTCAGCCACCTTCTCTTAGTCCTCCAAACTCTGCGACAGTGATCAAATTCATTACAAGGTACTAGGGAGTCTCCAATCTGCTCACAGTTCAGGGGCCCCTCCTCTCCTGCACCTGCACATGCTCAAGCCTCCCGAACCATCAGTGCCCAAACCTCTGAGCCTTTGCAGAGGCTGTTCCTTCTACCCTCCTTCCTTTTCTTTCTTGTTATGAGGTGGTTCTCACACATCCAACTCTGTCCTTGACCTCACTATGTAGCGAAGGGGGGTGACCTTGAACTTCCAATCCTCCTGCCCATGCCTTGTAACTGCTGGGATTACAGGTGTGTACCAGTATATCCGATTTATGTTCACTGTTGGGGATCAAACCCAGAGCTTTGGGCATGCCTGGCAAGCATTCTACCAACTGAGCTACACTTGAGCCCTGCCTCACTTCTGGGCGGCTTCCTGAACCAAGGGTCAGCCTGCAGGCTCTTTCCTGGCCTCTCTGCAAACCTCCAGCATTAGATATCTTTTGAGATGAGGCTTCATTCAGAGGCGCTGGACACAGTGGTGCACGCGTATAGACTTTAGCGACTCATGAGGCTGAGGAAGGAGGGTCACTGGAGCCCAGGAGGTCAAGGCTTGCCTGGGCAACAGAGCATGATATCCCCTTTTCAAAATCGAACAGAAGGGCGTATTTTGTAATTGAACGGCCTGGTAAGTGTTCACGCACTGAGTATATTAAGGAAACCACTCCTCAGCGGCTGCCTCCAGACACCGCCCACCCCAGGAGCAGCAGTCCCCTAACTTCTGATCTGCCCTGTCCTTCCTACAAACAGACCTATGTAGTAAAAGCTCATCTGTGGCTGGTCCCATGGTGCACCGTCAGAGTTGAATGTCCTAGTGTGTGACTACTTTCCCACATACTCATTCACTGTGGATGATGTTGGGTGGCTCCCACTGGACACTATGGACAGTCTCTGTGTGCAGACAGGCACGTTTATTCCAGCAGAGCCTGATCCCTAAAACTGAATCACTGGTCCCACACAAGCAGCTAAATGGTATCCTAAGGTCCTCCGAATTTACTTGCACTATTTATTTATTTATTTATTTATTTATTTATTTATTTATTTATTTATTTATAAAAATCTTTTTGTTAGTTTTTCAACACGGGATTTATCCGTGTAGCCTTGGCTGTCGTGGAACTCGATTGTAGACCAAGCTCAGAGATCTACCCGCCCTTGCCTCTGGAGTGCCCCACACCCGGCTAAAAGTCTAATTTTTTTTTTTTTTTGCATTGTTTTTATTTATTTTATGTGAGTGCTGGAAATTCGAACTCAGATCCTCATGTCTTCACACCAAGTGCCCTTACCCACTGAGCCATCTTCCCAGCTTCTTTTTTATTTTTATTTTTTAAATAAATGTATCTGCGAGTCCTCTCTAAGATAGCTGGCTGGCGGCTGCCATGCATTCTACACAAACTGGCTTCTGCTGGTCCAGCCTAGCTGCTTGCCCTCCTGACCCGTCTGGTCAAACTCTTTTCCACGTGACCTTCCGGGCTGTGGGAAGCTCAGAATATACCCTTGGTGTTGGGAGTCTGCTTGGCCTGACTGGCAGTCCTGGCCGGCCGGTCCGATCCCAGCCGCTGATGCCAACTGCAGACTTGCAGAGATTAAGGAGCCGTTGTAGGGTGCGGGGGCGAGCAAAGGGGAACCCCTGAGGGGTCTGGGTTTTCCGCAAGCCGGCTTTAGGTGACCGGTGGGATGTGGATGAATGTGGAGCACTGCGCCTAGGTGGGTGGCGGGGCAGGCGCCCCGCGTGCGTCCCAGCAGGAGAGTCTGGGTGGCGGCGCGCCCCCGCGGCGCAGGACTGGAGGGAGGGTCCCCGCGGGCCCCGCCCCCGCCGCGCCTCCTCCGGGCGGGATAATTGAACGCGGCGCGCAGGAGCCTCGCGTTGGCTGCCCAGGCCAAGCCAGAGCGTGCAGCCGCTGCCCGCCGTGCCTTTGTCCGCCGCTCGAGCCTGCCGGCCCCATGGAGCGCCCCGCGCCATCTCGCCCCGTCCCGCTGCCGCTGCTGCTGCTCAGCAGCTTCTCGCTGCTGGCGGCCCGAGGTAGGGGCGCCCCGGGCCCATGGCCCCCCTCTAGGTCCCCACCCGGGCCCCGCGCTCCCTAGAAGTTTGCAGCTGCCGGTGCTCCGGAGCGCGTGCGCTGCGCTTTGCTGCGCCTCGGGCGTCATCGCATGGTCCCCAGAGCTGCGTGGAATCCAGGCCCGCGACCTCCTTTCCCCAGCCGCACTTCCGGCTTGGCCCTAATGGCCCTCCTCTAAAACAAGGGGGACTTGTTTTAAATTCCTTCATCTTCCAAACAGATCCTCCAGCGGGCTCTCGCAGCCACATTCTCTGCTGGTGGAGACAGCTCGAAGACCGCCCGCAGGGCCGTGGGGGTGGGAAGCACTCCGCACTGGAAGCAGCTTTAGTGCGACTTTTCCACCGCCTCCAGCCCCTACCCTCTGATGGGGGTCTGCTGCACCCATCTTACTCCTGAGCAAACTGAGACGGGAGGGCAGGAGCAGTAAGTTGTTCAGGGATGGGGGCAGAAAGAAAAGAGAAAGTAGAGGACCATTCTGGAAGGTTTGGCCACTTCCTCCCTGCTGGGCCACAGGAGTGCCCTCTAGCAGATTGGTGGCCCAGAACCACTTCCCCAATCTAGGAACCTTAGAATGGACTAGAGTCCACCGGGCTGTGCTTTTCTCAGTCCATAATCCTCCTGGCCCCGGGGCAGGCGCTTCACCTGACCGTCAGAGAGGCTGTGCGGCTGTAAATCTGAACCTTTAACCTCTGTGACTCTGGGGCCCGTCAGCCAAGCCTGGCCTTTCTCTCAAGTCTTTGTTTCAGCGGGGGGCCCAGCTCCAAAGCACTCTTGTGATCTCTTACTCTTTATCCCTGGATTAGCTTAGCTTCTTTTGAATTCTCTGATAGCCACACTCCTGGTCAAAAGGTCACGGGCTGTAGGTAACTGCTGGCCGGGGGTTGTCGGGAGAGGCAGAGGGGAGGGAGAAGGGACTGGCTGGTTCTGAATCCAGGAGGAGTTCTGGCTGTTCTGGGCACTGGCTGCAGCCTTGGCACATCTTGGGTCCCTTCTCAGGGTAGGAGACAGGGTAGGTAGGCTCATAGGCTGGAAACTGTTCGTGCCAAGAGTTTTGCAGCCCCTCAGAGCTTAGGGAGGGGGGACCTTCTTCGAGGGGGGACCTTCTTCGAGGAGGTGGTGCTTGGACCAGAGATAGTGAGGTGGGTGTGGGCCAGAGAAGGCATTTGAGTCTGCCGGGGAGAGTGAAAACCAGAGAGGATTTTGATTTATGGGGGTGTGGGGGTAAAGTGGCAGGGACCTCTGATAGCCACATGTTTCATAGAAGAGACAGGTGGAGAGATGTGGGGCCCAGGGCCTCCCAGGCCGTTCTTCCCCGCCTGTTGCCCGCTCACGGTGCTCGCTCACGGTGATGTGTGTGAGCACCCACACTTGCTAACCCGGAGCTAACGCAGTGTTGCAAGCATCATCCTTCAGAGGAAGGCTTCTCTCTGAAGCCAGCCAGAATAGAACATCCTGGGACCCATTTTGTTTCTTGTTGGGGGAGCTACCTTGAGTTTGGTGTGGTCTTGGAAAAGGGTTAGAAGCTGGTGGCTCCTTCCTGCTGCTTGTAGCCCTGTAGGGCCAGGTGACCCTGATCTCAGGCTCCAGAGAGCTGTGGGGTTGGCAAGAAAGCCGCTGTCTAATAAAGACCTTGGAGGAGACAGACAGAGAATGTACCCTGTTGCTAATCGGCTCCCATTCATTGGGCCGCCAGTGGGCTATGTGGCCGGCCACCTGTATGCAGAAGGACCGTGGTCTTTCCTGCCAACGGACAGAGTCAGTGCATGGTTGTCCTGTGACTGATCTGTCCCGTTGGACTTGGCTGCTCCTGGGCCAGCTGAGGGTGTGGGGAGGGGGAGGTGTTGAGAGAAACAGTTGTGTTTTCTCCAAGGCTTTCTTGGCCTCTGGCTCCAGCCTGCAGTTTCCGACTGATTAAAAGAAAGTCCTGTTGGGAGGGAGAACAAAGGCAGAGAGCACTTGGCAGAAACATGTGGCTGTGAGCTGAGCTCCTGGAAGTTTCCCAGTCAGGAGGTGGAGACCAGAGGCAGGAAGATGAGACTGGGGGTTGGGGGTCCCTGGGGCAGCACTGAGACCTCCAGTACTGCTTTAGATTTCCTAACTCTGAGTTGCATGCCACACCCCCACACACCCCCACTCCCACCCCCACCCCCTGCACATTGTACTGTGGAGGGCAGGAGTCGGGGAACCCAGCTACTCAGCTCCCTCGTCGGGGTACCTGGGTACCTATTGCTTTGGAAACCAATCTTCCTATCTACAGAAGAATCCAGTGGGATGGCTGGGTGGTTCCCTGTGTGTAAAACGAGATAATAGACTCCTACTTGATAGGTTAAGGAAGAGAACCCAGGACTAAGTAGCCTCAGAATTGCCATTGTGTCATTCTTGTTCATGCTTAGAAAGTTCTGCTCATATCGAACTTCAAACCCTTCCTGAAGGAGAAGGTCAGGCAGAGGCATTTCACTCAATAGCTGCCGAGGGACAGCTCAGCGCCAGACACTGAGGTTTCCCAGATGTGGCAGGGTCTGAGACAAACTCAGCCCTTTCCCTTCATGTGGTTCGCAGCTTCCAGGAGATCCAGAGAAAGGAGCCAAGCCATACTGGCAGAGTCAGGGGAGACTTTCTGGAGGAGGCGGTGTGTGTGCAACTGTGGAAGGGAATTCGTCTCACCAGTCACTTGAAGGTGGGGGTTGGGCTGGGAGGAAAGGGTGCATTTCCCAGCAGAAGGAAGAGCCTGAGCAAAAAGTCCTGCCGGAGAAAGGAAACATGACAAGTGCCACAAAACACCATAACCAGGGGAAATTATAAAAGAAAGCATTTGATTGGGGGATCATGGTTCCAGAGGGTTGGAGTTCATGGTCATCATGGTGAGGAGCATGCGGCAGGCAGGCACGGTGCTAGAGCAGTAGCTGAGAACTTACATCTGACACACAAGCGTGAGGTGGGGGCGGGAGTGTGAGCGAGCAAGCTAACTGGGAATGATGGGCTTTTGAAACCTCAAAGCCCACTCCTAGTGACACACCTTTAACAAGGCCACACCTCCTAATCCTTCCCAAACCAGTCCACCAGCTGAGGACCAAGTATTCAAATATATGAGCCTATGGGGGTCATTCTCATTCAAATCACCACAGTGAGATACTCAGGAACTTAAAGGGGCTCTACCCTACCCTTGTGACTGTAGAAGTCCCCTGCTTGCAACTCCCTGAAGGCCCAGCAGCCTGAGCAAAGGGCACAGTGGATGGGCAGCTCTACAGATAACACTGGGGAAACAGTTTTCAAAGGGGACATGGGATTCTGCCAATACACTTTGTTCTTTTAAGGTTATTTGTTTTTAAACTTTATGTGTATGAGTATTTTGCCTGCTTGTTTGTGTACCATGTGTGTGCAGTGCCTGAGGAGGCCAGAAGAGGGCATCAGATCCCCTGGAACTGGTGTTACATAGGAATAGCTGTGAGCTGCTGGGACCAGAACCCAGGTCCTGGGCAAGAGCAGCCAGTGCTTTTAACCTCTAAGTCATCTTTCCAGTCACCCGCCCCCAGGGCATTTTATCCAACAAAATATTTTCCTTTTGTGAAATATCGGATCATAACAATTTGATTAATAGCTGCTCTGATGTACCTCGTGTGGGTCCAGTTTCTTTGAAATGATCTCAGCTGTGGCTGCGTAACAAAATAGGGTGTGAAGAAAGGGACCTTTTTCAAGTTGTGGGTAAGACATCTGCTCCACTCAGGGCAAGCAGGGCTGTTTCCTAAGCTGGACAGACCTCATCTCCTTCCACCCGAGGCCGGTCCTAGGTAAGGCTGGGTCAGGGATGGAGCGGATGCAGGGTACTCCAGTGGTCTCTATGTTTCGAGGAGTTATAGACAGGGCATCCAACCCCAGTAGGAAGCAGGAGGCAGCTAGTACCAGTTCTGAAGGTGGCTCAAGATGGTGAGTGACCCAAGCCTGTGTTTCTCCGAGTCAGTTTGCTTCACTCTGGCTAGTGCTGTTCCGGGCCAGTTAGGCTAACTGAAGTGGATTCTGTCCAGAAGCTGACATAATCTTGACAGCGCTATGAGGTAGGTGGCCCAGTGTTTTTCCTGGGCCACTTTTTCCTTCTGTGTTTTGTCATCTGCTGGAGTTTAGATAGACTGAGTTTGGCCACATGTCTCGCCTTCCCTTTTGGCTTAAAAATCTCTTGGGAGAATTCCATTCCTAGGAGTCAGTACTGCCTATAGTCTGGCTAAGAGTGATCATGCAACACTATTCTCTCTTAACAGCGTGGATTCTTGACACTAGCCCTGGGCCTCACTTCACCTGTAGGACCTTGTGGCACATCAAAATGCCTCTGTCGTTGTCCCCATTGTACAGGGGACCCAGAGCTACACAGAGACTAAGGATCCCAGGCAGCCCCGCCTAGCATTTCAGTCCTAACAAGGATGCTCGGTGGCTTCACCTTTCTCCGAATTTCAGCTTTAGTGAGGGGATGGTGCTTCTCTGGGTTTTTGTGGTGGATTTATATAGTGGAACTTTAGACGCTGAGCTGGCTTGAGGTCCGGTCAACTTCTCCTCTTTCTCCCTGAATCTCTTTAAGGTCCATGTAGAGTTGCTAGGGTCTCATGAGATCATTTGTTTATTCACAGACATCAAGTGGTGGCTGTTACAAAGCATTGGGACAAAGTACACAATGAAACACAGCCTGTCTCCCCCACTCCTCGCCCCACCGCCACTGCAGCCTCCCCTTCCCCCGGCCCTCCAGGTGTTAAGTTCAAGTATAATCATTTGTGCTAAGTGCCGGGAACTTAAGAGAACAAAGAGGCTGTGCGAGACAGGAAACAGATCTGCTGGGAGCCTGCGTGTTCGAGCGAGTTGAGGGTGGTTAGGAGTCCCTGAAGGGAGGACTGTTGGCAGGAGTGCCTTGGCCCAGGACCACCCGGCTGCAACTTCTAAAGGCCAGGTGTGAGGACACATGACAGGTGGCCAGAGAGGTGAAGGAAACCCAGGGGAGATGGGTCCTGGAAGCTCAAGAGACCCCCCGGGGCTGGGTAGGATGCTGCGGAGGGACCAGAGGCGAGGATGGCCAAGTGAGTGGTTTTTTTTTTTTTTTTTTTTTTGGCACGTGAGATGGCTGTCTGGGCTGGACCTGCTCCAGGGAGCTTCAGGGGGAAGACAGTTCGCCTTCCCAGCTGTGCACTGCACATGCCCCTTCCCTTCTTCTGCCTCTGGGCTGCTTCTCTACCTTAGACCCTGTGTGTGCTGTCTGTGACACGTGCTGGGCATGTGCATTCTGCTTGGTTGGCTTTCTTGTCAGGGTCTCTGAAGATAGCATCTCACTGCAGTTCTGGCCTTTTTTTTAAATTTTTACTTTATGTTCATTGGTGTTTGTCTGTATGATGTTGGTGTGAGGGTGTCAGAAGCAGTGGAACTGGGGTCACAGATAGGTGTGAGCTGCCATGTGGGTACTGGGAATTGAACCTCGGTCCTCTGGAAGAGCAGCCAGTGCTCTTAACTGCTGAGCTATCTCTCTAGCATCACTTTTTTTTTTTTTTTTGAGACAGGGTTTCTCTGTGTAATTTTGGTGCCTGTCCTGGATTTCTCTCTGTAGACCAGGCTGGCCTCAAACTCACAGAGATTTGCCTGCCTCTGCCTCCCGAGTGCTGGGATTAAAGGCATGCACCACCATCACTTGCCCATCATTTTTATTTTATTTCCTCCCCACTGGGGGGCACAAGGTTTCTCTGTGTAGTCCTGGCTGTCCTAGAACTTGCTCTGTAGACCAGGCTGGCCTTGAACTCAGATCCACCGCCTCTGCCTCCTGAGTACTGGGATTAAAGGCGTCCACTGCCACCACTCAAAGTTCTTTATCCCTGGCCTGAGGCCTCTTTAGGCTCCCCCACTTCTGCTGTAGCCTTAGAGAAGGCAGTGGATGGGGCAGTGGGCAGGATCCTTGCAAGATGTGAACTGTGGAGGCTCCAGGGAGCAGGCCTGGGATTCCAGCCGATGGCATACCAGGTCCCTCAGCACTCTTTGAGGGTCTGAGCTTGACCAGAATCCCAGGGAGTCAGTTGAGGCTAGCCTCCCTATTGGTCCTTCCCACACACCCTCTCTCATAGAAACCCAGTACACTGTCATCTGGGATCCACACCCACCCCGCCTACTTTGTAGAACTAGAGGACATTTAATGTCCTGGTTTTTGGAAGGACAGTCTCAGAAGAAAAAATGGTTTCAATAAGATGGTTCTTCAGGAAGCACCATTGCTTTACCTATAATGTTAGCAGCCTGGGGCTCACACATGGTGAGGAGGCTGCAAGTCCTCCATATAGTTGGAGAAACTGAGACCCAGGGCTGCGCCAGTGAGAAAACCCTCTATGCTGGCGTCCAGCCAAAACTGGACTTTTGTCTTTCCACATGACCCACTGAGAAGCCTTGAACGTTAGGTCTCGGTGGCTCCCAGGCCACTGGGAAACACACTCAGGCAAGGCCTCCGCAACATTCGGATACTCTGGGAACCTCTACCTGAAGAGTCGTACAGAACCCCTGTAATCCCAAGCCCAGTATCTGTACTGTCATGGGAGGACCAAGTGGCCCTGATGTTACACACCAAGGGTGGAGTCCGCTGTTTCTCTCTAAGCCGTGAGCATCTGTGTGTAGGAACATATGTAGCGTGTTGTTGATGCCTGTCAGCTTTATGAGGTTTACTTATTTATGTGTGGGTGTGTGCAGGTGTCCATGTGTGTGGAGGCCAGAGGTTAACCTTGAGTGTTGTAGTTCCTTAGGAGCTGTCTGTCTTGGTTTTTAATGTAATTTAATTTTTATTTATGTATATGTATATGTGTGTGTGTATATATATATATGCGCCATGCCCTCAGGCCAAAAGACGCGTGGGATCCCCTGGAACTGGAGTTACACAGGTTTGAGAGTTGCTCATCCTGGTGCTGGGAATTGAACTCGGGTCCCCTGGAAGCAGCAAGTGCTCTTCACTGCTGGGTCATCCCTCCAGCCCACCTTGCTTTTGAGACAAGGTCTTTCACTGGGGCCTGAGGTTTGCCATTGTTAGGCTAGACTGGCTGGCCGGCAAGTCCCAGTGCCTCTGCCTCCCTATACTGGCTGGTTTGGTATATCAACTTGACACAAGTTAGAGTTATCAGAGAAGAAGGAGCCCCAGCTGAGGAAATACCTCCCTGAGATCCATTTTCTCAATTAGTGATCAATGAGGGAGGGTCTAGCCCATGATGGGTGGTGCCATGCCTGGGCTAGTGGTCCTGAGCCCTATAAGAAAGCAGGCTGAGCAAACCACATGGAGCAAGCTCATAAGCAGCACCCCCCACTCCATGGCCTCGACATCAGCTCCTACGTCCAGAATCCTGCCCTATTTGAGTTCCTGTCCTGACTTCCTTCAGTGGTGAACAGCAATATGGAAGTGTAAGCTGAATAAATCCTTTCCTCTCCAACTTGCATTATGGTCATGGTGTTGAAAGGACCAAGCAGATGCCATAACAGGTTGCTCAGTCTTCTCTCAGAGATCAGGCCTCAGTTTCAGTTTCCTGAGACTTGAGCAAGCTGTTTCTGGGAGGGCTATGACACAGTCCTTTCCGTAGCTCCCTTTCTGCATGTACTCTGACTGTTGTTTACTGTCTAGGACCCCTCACCAACTTAGAGCTACGTGCCTGGAGGATGGAGGACACTTTTTAACACCCAGTGTTGCTTGCCTTTGGACCGTTTGACTGGAGGTCAGCCATGTTTGGCAAGAGCGTTGATTCTTGGTTTTTACTATTAGTTGCCTGTGGGCTTGTCACATAGTCAGATGACAGAGTTAGACGTTAAAACTAGTCGATAGGTGGTGTTTCTTCTCAGAAAAGACAAGCGAAGGAGCATGAAGTGAGGGAAGGTTCTGGGTTGGCTGGAGGGCCCTGCTCAGCGAAGGGGTATTGAAGCTCGGGGTGAGTTGATTGACAGACTTCAGAGCTGCTGGAGGCTGGCTGCACAGAGGCAGCAGTGATGGCCAGGAAGCAGAATAGAAAGACAGAACCTGTGAGGACATGGGAAGGAGAGGAGACCCTCACCCTGGAGTCTGACTGAAGCCCCTTGTCAGCAGAGAAGCAAGAATTCCAGCACATGCAGTTAGGACTTCTTTCATTACAGAGACTTTATATTAAAGTGGGATGAGCCAGGCTTAAGGCCTGAGCAATATCCCATTGGATAGGACCTCCTTCCTTTCCCCAGGCTGGGGCTGGGAATCTCAAGCCAAATAAGATTGTTTACAGTGTAACTCTCCTATCTTCTCGCATCCCCTTGGGCTAGACTTTTCTATCTTATATATCGATTGTGATCCTGTCAGGTGCCCCTCAGGTAAGCATTTAGGATTCATAGCAAGTCTTTGAAGAGAGTAACTCCAAAACCTACAAAGATGATATATATGACTCTCTGAAATCAGCTAGCTCCCACTCTCCCTCGGGGGAACCCACACCCACACTTGGGTGTGTTTTCTGTTCTGAGACTCCCATTTGAGAAGCCCATGTGCTTGGGTGTGTCTTATCTTTCTATCTGAGCACCTCTCTTTCTTAATCCTTATATTAAGCTTATATTTAAAAAAAATACTCTTATTAACCCCCAGTTCTGACCAGTCTTGAAATTCTGGCCTGAGTTGAGGTCCCCAAATGCTGCAGGCAAGAGTGGGGAGCTGTGCCTCTGTCTCTGTCCCGTCCTAACCCCCCAGTGCTGAAATTCTTATGGGCTCCAAGGCACTCTTCTGATGCAGCAGGATGCTGCTCGGTGCTGGAGGTTTACCTGCTCAATCACCTCTCTGAAGGTATTGCCAGTGGCCAGATGCTGTGGTTTGCTCTTGGTACCTGTGAAGTGTGGACTTGGATGGAATGTCTTGCTCTCTAACTCATTGGTAGACGCTGAGAAGTTGCTCTGGGTGTGATGTGAATGAGCTGTGTGGTGAAGGAAGGGATAGGTACCCCTGTGAGCCTCAGGGAGTCCCTAGATTTTTTTTTTTTTTTTTTGGAGACAAGGTTTTTCTGTGTGGCTTTGAGCCCTTCCTGGAACTCACTCTGTAGACCGGGCTGGCCTCAAACTTACAGAGGCGTGCGCCACCACTGCCCAGCTCGAGCCCTTAGATTTTGTGTTGGGACAGTAAGACACAGAATGCTTCAGATATTGGCACTGACCTGGTGACCTGATTTCCCATTGTTATGCCCAGATCGCTTCCCCAAAGAAGCCACCGGAGACCTTAGGTACAGAATGCAAAAGCAAGGTTTATTCAAATGAAGTTTACAAGCCTCAGCAGTGGGCTCGGTCCAAATCTCTCACACACAGCAGGGAGGTTGGAAGGAGCGCCCCCCCTTTCTTTGTGAGGCTAGTTCTTAAAGGCACAGACCACATAATTCATTTCCCACAGCCCGCCTCCCTTTTTTTTGGTTCATATCAGTAGTCTTTCATGTTACCTTTATTTCTCGTTTGTTCAGCAACCGTGTTTAGGAGTTTTACGAGCTGTCTCTGTCGGGAAGTTTGGGATGTCTTATGACCACTTAGCCTCTGCCAGATGGTCGAATATCCTGCCTCTGTGTTTTTTTAAGTTTCTGTAGCTGATAAAGCCACCTGGGAAAAAGGGGTCTAAGTTCTTATCTACACTTAGAAATCCTGGTTTAAGCTTCTCTTTGTCTGTAGGGGATAGAGTTGGGGGGGGGTTTACTGAGGTTTCATACCATCTCCAGGTGACGCAGCAGGGACTGTACCTGCATGAGGAGGAGGCCACAGTTGCGCAGGTGTGGTGGTCGGTCTTACCTTGCTGCTTTGCTTGGAAGCAAGGGTGCAGTGAAACCATGAAACCACCTAGCTGGACCACTCTGTGGGTAGAAAGAAAAGTTTATTTGGGAAATCAAGTTGCCGGGCTATCTCGCAGGAATCGAGAGCAGCAACTGGGTGGGAAAGCATGTGGATTTTCTGTGACAATCAGCCAGGTAGGGGTCTTTGAGCTGATACACTTTGTTCAGATTGACCAGGAGCTGGACAACCTTGCCGGATGTAGTAGCCTTTGGGGTGGATAAGGGAGGTAGTGATTTTCCAAAAGACCCCTACCTTTTATCTCTAGAACGTTCTCATTTTCCCAGACAGAAATCCCATACCTATTAAATCTTAATTCCCCACTCCACACCCCCCAGCCCCTGGCAAGCACCTCCTTACTGTCTATAATTTTTTTTTTACATTTAAAAAAAGTATCTGTGTATGAGTGGCCTGTGCATTGGTGCATGTGTGAAGGTCCGAGAACAACTTGCAGGCATCTACTCTTTCCTTTGACCATGTGAGTCCTGGGGATCGAACTCGGGTCTTCGGGTTTGGCAGCAGTCACCTTTACACTGACTCGTCTGCTGACCTTGTCCATGAATTTAACTTTCAGGGAACCTCCTACGTGCCCTGGTCTTGGGCACCAAACCCACCTCCCTGATTTTATTTGATTTTCATAAGGGGAGTATAGCTGGTTTATCTAAAAAGGAATGAATGTGAACACAGCCGTCTACCTTTCTAATCAGAATGAGAGTGCATTGGAGGGGAGGTGTGTGTGTATGTGTCCGTCCATCTGTGTGCTTCATCCAGCCTGGCTCTGCCCTACAGAACCTATCTTGCGTGAGACACACACATCTTGTTTAAAGACCAGCCGCTCCAGAGGATGCCTTTTTTGGCATCTTGTGCTGTGACACCAGGGTGTCCCCCAGAATGTCTCATTTCTCCATTTTCTCTCCTCTCCCTTACCGCTCAGTCTTCCTTTAATGGGGAGGGGATGGCTAGTGAGGAGCCCACCAGGGAAAGTAAGGCTCAGAAGTGGCTATTCTAGACTCTGGCTCTTGCTGAACTTCAGTCTTGCCCTTTGCTGTGGTCAGCACCAGACCTCTCTGGTCTCTCCTTCAACCACGAGATGAACCAGGACGAAGCCCCTTTAGGAAGGCAGAGCATCTTGCCGGAACAGCCAATCTGTGTTTGGGGGTGGTCATGCCCATTAGCTCCTCATTCTATGGAATTAATGTTTCATGAGCCTCAGTGGGTATGCTGGTCATACAGGTGCTGTGGGGACAGTAAGGGGAGGAAGATGCATCTCTTGCGCATGAAGAAGATCCATTTCGGGTAGGAGGGGCAGCATGAGCCAGGGAACAGGAGCATGTAGGGTCTTGGTATCTGCCAGGACCTGGGCAGAGCTGGCCCCATGTTGCTTGGGGTTGGCAAAGTATCATAGCTTCAGCTGGGACAGGGACACTTTAGCATTGTTTTTGTTCGTAGTAACTCAGCTTCAGTTCCTAGCTCTGTTTCTGAAGTCCTTCGTTGCTATGACCATTTGGTGGCAGAGCACTGAAGGTATCTGAGAGAGACTAGTGACTATGGGATGGGGGAGCAGAAGTAGGAAGAACCCATGTGGACTTCCCATAACTGCAGGGTGATGGCACCAGACCCAGATGGGGACCTGGAGGCACAGCATCTGCAGGGGTGTGTGTGTCCAGGAGGGGAAGCTAGGACAGTAGCTCAGACCCAGGGGTGCCCATGCCAGCCTTCTCCTCTTCCCTCATTCAGCTTCCCAAGCTTCTGCAAACTCTTCTAGACTAGCATGGGTCCTCATGGGCTCCTTTCCTCTTGGCCTGGAACTCCCAGCACATCCTTAGACAGACAACTCCACTGTGATCAAGGAGCCCATGAGCTCGGGCCAGTCAGTGCAGCTCCAGGTGACACGGGCTGTGCCTGGCAACCCCTGTGGCCTCACCATTCATTTAGTTATGGGACTGGGTTTATAGGGTGCTTCTTGGGCAATGGTCTGCTGTGTGTACTCAGAAAACGTTGCTGTCCCTAACCTGGCTGCGCTCCTCCCCAGGCTATAGCCAGAGCAAGTAATGGTCACTTAGAATGAGATTTCTAAATCCTCGTGTTCTGCCCAGGTGTTCCCCTGGGTTTGGGTATTCCTTCCCGGGAGAGAAAAGTTAGAAGTTATGTAGCCCTGGTGGTGCAAACAGGGCAGGAAGTGAATGCAGCTTCTCAGTTCTGTCACTAATTCATACCGTGTGCTGGGCTTGAGACGGCAGTGTGAAGCTCAGAGCTTGAGGAGACAGGACGTGGGGACTGAGCGGGACCTTGTTTGCAAAGGCCTTAGGCCCAGGCTTGTTTCTTGTTGCAGAGACACTCCCTCCCTTCTGGCCATCCTTTAACCTGGCTGTGGTCCCTGCCTGACTCTTCCTGGTCTCTGAGGGGGTATATGGGCACTGTTCTCTGGCTTACAAGACACCTCAAGCCTAAGGAGGATGAGCTGAGCCCATGCAGCTTCAGGGGAGCACCCTCCCCCCCTCAGCCTTCAGACAGCTCTGCTCTGCAGGAATCAAGTCCGGGACACCCTACTCAAGAACATGTGAGCCACATTCCAGGGACATTCCAAGTTTCCAGACTGCCTGAAGTTTTAATGTGATTGTCCTGCTGAGCACAAGGTTCATCGTGTCCAAGGTCCCCTAACAGGCATCATTTCAAAACACTTTAGAAGCCTCCCTGCAGCTCAGGACTCATGGTTCCCACCCATCCACCTAGAAGGCAGCGGCACTAAGGGAATTCTACACCCAGGTCTGGCAGAGGCTCCCCTCCGGCAGGTGACGGCAGGCATCCCTCTGATCATCTGACAAGTTGCCATGCCACTGTTTAGAACGTCACCAACCTGCTCCACCTTCTCAGAGACCGCAGAGGTCTGTCTCATGAGCTGTATTTGAACACAAATGAGCCGTGGGTCAGAGGGGTGATGGGGCCTGGCCATGGTCACAAAGAGTAAGTTCCAGCACTAGAGCCCAAGTCTGTTTGGCTCCAAAGCTGTGCCCCTCATATAATCTTGCTCTCATTCCCCCTATCCCGAGGTAGGGAGAGTTTTCATTGTACCCTGGACCAGACTTGCAGAAATCCTCCTGCCTCAGCCTCCTAGCTCATTATCTCAACTCTTTGCTTCCATATCACAGTTTTTGCCAAAGTATAAGGTCACAAGGGACAGGCTCGCTGTCAGGATGTCTGATTGGGAGAGTGTGTCGGATAAATGGAACATTAGAAACAGTGAGATGTGTCCAGGGTGAAGGGTTCTGAGATGAGAACCCAGGACCCTAAGCCTGACTGGGCCGGCTATAGGGAGGTAACAGGCAGAGTGTGGGGTGGTGGAGGGCTGTCCTGAGAAGAGCTTAGAGGAGACCAGCTGAGGACAGGATGTTTGTGTGGATGTTGGGGAGAGGGAACAGGGTCATACCACATTACTGACCCAGAGACCGAACCACAGCTGCCTCTTTGGAACACTTTAGGGCCCTGTTTTCTGTGAATGATTTTGTGTTTGCTTTCTTGCTCTTAGATTGTGTGTGTGTGTGTGTGTGTGTGTGTGTATGTGTGTGTGTGTGTGTGTGTGTGTGTGTGTGTGTGTGTGTGTGTGTAAGTGTGTGTAACCCTGGGTGTCAGTTGGCACAACCTTGGTGTCGGTCACTTTCCACCTTGTTGAACGAGTGAGTGGGCAAATGAGCATGTAGGGCTGGCATCATAATTCGCCCCTCACCTGACACTCTCGCTCCTCGAGGCCTGTGACTCTGGAGGGTTTGATGGCTGAGCTTCAGCCAGCAGTGAACTGTCTGTGGTCACTAAACAGAATCATGGGAGACTGTGGAGAGCGAACAGCAAAATGGGGGTGGGCTGAGTAGCTGGCTCAGTGCCGATTGTCAGGCCCAGCTGTGGGACCAACCATCACTTCCTCACCCTCCCCAAGAACACCCTCTGGAACTCGGGGAACCCGACAGTTGTAAAGAAGGGATGGACACGTCTTTCACAGTAGAACACAACTCAGTGTTCTCCGGACATCCTTAGGAAAAAGGGAAAGCCCGACAGTATCACGGGAGAAGGGTCTGTTTGTGGCTCAAAGTGAGGGCAACCTCTTCCTGGCCATGTGGAGTGGTTTTAGCTCATCTGTGCCTTGACCACACTGTGCTGAAAGTTTCTGGAAGTTCCTCCTCTTCCCTTTTTTTTTTTTTTTTTTTTTTGGTTTTTCGAGACAGGGTTTCTCTGTGTAGCTTTGCGCCTTTTCCTGGAACTCACTTGGTAGCCCAGGATGGCCTCGAACTCACAGAGATCCGCCTGGCTCTGCCTCCTGAGTGCTGGGATTAAAGGCGTGCGCCACCACCGCCCGGCATCTCTTGCCTTTCTGAGGGGTGGTTTAGGAAGGCCCAGTCTTACACGAGTAATCCTCCTGGGGCCTCCCCTAGGGCTGGCCTTGGAAAAGTAATGAACTGAACTCAAAAGCACCCACAGCTACTGGTGCTTAGAAGCTCTGCTGGGCTGAATGGATGCTGGAAGGCTAGGAGTGAGACAGCATGGTGTCTCTCGTGTGGCGTGTGTGTGTGTGTGTGTGTGTGTGTGTGTGTGTGTGTGTGTATTTATGTGTCTATATGCATTTGTGTGTATGTGTGTCTGAGTGTGTGTGTGTATACATGTGTATATGTTTATATATGTGTGTGTATGTGTGTATGTGTGTGCATGGAATCCAGAAGCCAACCTTGAGCATCAGCTTCAGAATGCCATTTGCCACCTTTGAGATGGGGTGGGGGGGTCTCTCACTGGCCTGGAACTCACTAAGTTAATGGCTGACCAGCAAACCCCCATGGACCCACCCGTCTCCATCTCCCTAGCACTGATATTACAAGGGCATGCCACCATGCCCAGCATTTTTACCTGGGTTCTGGGTGTCAAACACAGGGCTTTATGCTTGTAGGATAAGCATTTTACTGGCTGAGCAATCCTCACAGTCTTCATAGTGTCTATTTTTTAAAAAAAAGATTCACTTTTATATAAAATTATGTGTTTATGTGTGTGCATGGGGATGTGTGTGTCCATGGGGGCCAGCACATCAGATTCCCTTATGAGTTATGATGTGGGTACCGAGAACTGAACTCTGGACATGTAAGAGCAGTATGTGTTCTTAACGGCTGAGCTATCTTTCCAACCCTCCTATGGTGTCTCTCTCCTTTAAAAAAAATTATATGTATAAATATGTATTGCAGGCATGCATATGCAAGTGAGCAAGGTGCCAGACTTCCTGGAACTGGAGTTACAGGTGGTTGTGAGCCACCTGATGAGGGTGCTGGGAACTGAACTCGGGTCCTCCATAAGAGCCTCTAGTGCTCTTAACCTCTGAGCCGTGTTTTGAGCTCCCATGGAATCCCCCCCACCCCCTCTACCCCCATCCCCCACCCCCCTACCCCCATCCCCCACCCCGCCCAAGACAGGGTTTCTCTGTGTAGTTTTGGTGCCTGTCCTGGATCTCGCTATGTAGACCAGGCTGGCCTCGAACTCACAGAGATTCGCCTGGCTCTGCCTCCCGAGTGCTGGGATTAAAGGCTTGTGCCACCACCGCCCGACCCCATGGAGTCTTTTAAAGCTGTAAGGTTCTGACAGACAGTGGCTTTCTGCCTAGCCACCAACGCTGTTGGCACTGATGTTTCCTGTCCTGTAAGTCCCCTGGGCCGAGAGCAAAGCCTGTGACACCTTAGGACCCATCTCCTCTCCCTGGGGCTTTGTGGGGATCTTTTTACCTGCCGGTAGCAGAGGGGGCACAGCCTATAGTGAGGCCAGAGACCTGGACTGGTGCAAGGACCTAAGTTCCTGGCTCCATCCTTTGCTGAGGGCCTGTGCTAGCTGCCTGGTAGACAGCTTTTACTTCTGAGCCTGGCACTCTCTGCCAAGCCAGCACGGTCCTCACCTCTGGTCGCTGTTTCTACAAAGTACTGTTGTCCCTAAGGGCGGAACTGTCACCAGCTTTGGTTTCCCAAAGTCTATACACTGAGGGTGGAAGCCCCTCCCCCAGCTCGCTACAAAGACTAAGCGAGAACCTGGAAGTGGGCCCCAGAGATAGAGAGGGTTTGCTGCTTTTTGTGACTCCTCTTCCTGTCTCCCTTCTGGAGGAGTCAGGGCCCTGGTCATCCCTTGAATGCTAGGTCGATGGTGCCCGGCCATGCATCTGTCAGCGGAACTCACCTTTGTTCTCTGGACCAGAGAAGCAGGGCTGTGGCCTGTGTGCTTGGGTCTCAGCGTTGAGCCTAGTGCTTTCAGAGCTGGCCTGGGCCTTTGTCAGGGTGTGCTGTGTGTTCTCATTGCCCTTCCAGACTTGGCCTGATGTTGTCATTGGGGCTGCAGGAGGCAGATTTCCTGATGTTGTGGCTGGGGTGGGGGCTACCAAGCAGGTCACCCATGGGCTTGTTCTCTTCCCTCCACAGTGAATGCTGATGTCTCCATGGAGGCTTGCTGTACAGAGGGAAATCAAATGGCTAACCAGCGCAGGGACTGCTCGCTGCCGTACACCTCAGAATCCAAGGAGTGCAGGTACATATGTGCCAGATGTCTGAGATGTGGGGGCTGCCTCCCCCCATCTGCTGCTCTTTCCTAGGTGCTTCTGAGCTCATTGTCCTAGGCTGCTCTGTGCTCACTGGAGCATCTCTTGCTTTCCCTGGCCTGAAAAGTAAGATGATCCAGGTGTGCAGCCCTGTCTGCCACAGCTGTCTGCCTCTGGGCAAGTCAGTCTTCCAAGCAAAAGAAAGGTCTGTAGGAGACTGTCTCATGAGACCACGTCATGACGTGAGCCTTCTTACAGACCGCAAGAACTGAAATGGTTCGTCCACACAGCCTCTCTGCACACATCTTGTATGTTCTCTCTAGATTAAATCAGGTGCTCACAAAATTTGGGATATGTAAAACCTTAGAATAAACTATGATAATAGGTTATGTTGATCATAAAAAAAAAATCAAATCTTTGCAAAGCACCTACTATGCTGCCTGGAGTCATATGTGAAATGTGGGAAGAGTGTCCAGGGAGGGAACAGCCAGTGTGGACGCCCAGGGGAAGTCTATGCAGGTTTACCGGGCAGCAGCAAGGTGGCTAGAGTGTCTGAACAGTGGGGCAGAAAGACACAAAGCCAGAGAGAGGTGGGGATGGGGATAGTGCTACCCATTGCCCCTGGTAGTGTGGCCATCTTAGAAACTCACTGGGAACAGGGTAAGAATCTGATGGAGGTTTTAAGTTGGGGGACCACGCATCTGTCCAGACTTGAAGGCCGTTGACAGGAGGGAGTAGACGCTAAGAGGCTGTTTGAAGGTAGGAGGGATGGAGGTGGCTGGGAGCTGGGCAGTAGACTGGGATGGGGGAAGGGGCCGGCGGCGGTGGAGGAGAGTAGAGCAAAGGAGCCAAGCAAGCAGTCAGTCCTGGGAGTAGAGTGGGATCCAGAGGGGTGTCGGCAGCAGCTCCAGAGGTTTGCTGTGTATGGCTGAGCAGGTGAGAAGGGGTGCTGGTAGCAGAAGGCAGAGGCTGGGGGAATCAGCCAAGTTAGCCTTAAACACCCGGAAGTCCAAGTGGCTTGTTAGTCCTGCTAGGAGTGTGGAGAGAGACTCAGCGGTGATGCCCAGAGGAGGAGATGGGGACATCGGGTATGAGAGACAAACTCCAGCGCCCTAAGGTCCCACTCTAAGTGCCCAATGAGTCCTTCTCCCTTAAGCCTCACCGGGACAGCAGCGCCCCACCCCTCACCAGGTTCAGACAGGGCATAGAGAACTCCCATCCAGGAGGAGGGTTTGGGACAGGCAAGGTCGAGTGACCCTCAACTGGTTGGTTCTTTGGTTTTTTCAAACTAGGTTCCCTGGAGCCTTTGTGATTCTTGGGAACCCCTGGCTGCCCCGAAGCAGGGGTGCACCTGAGCAGCCCTGCTCAGTCTCCTTCCTCCTGTGCAGCTCCCCAGGCATCCTCCCCGTCAGGGCAGAGTTTGTATATGTGTCCCAGAGTGCTTGTGGGGACTAGGCAATTTGGCTCGCATGCCTGGAGCCGTCACGGCTGACTAGCACACAGTCAGGCTGCAGACAACAGTGCTTTGTAAAATGTGGTAAAATACAATTAAAACTCACCATCTTAAGACCTCATGCTGTGTGAGGGCACATACATAACGGTTTTGCCAACCTGACTACTGTCCCTCTCTGAGACCCTTCCAATCCTGCAAATGGAACCTCTGACCCCACACGCCTTCAGCCCCTGGCTAACCCATCCATTTCCTGTCTGTGAATTTGACTTCTCCTGTGTCTCTGTGGGACTGGCTTGTCTCAGCGGTGGGCCCTGTAGATTCCTCTGTGTGGTTGCATATGTCAGGATTTCCTTTGGTGTTTGAGAAGGAGTCACGGTCTGTCGTGTGATTGTGCTCACCCATTCGCCCCTCCGCTCACATTTAGGTTCCTTCTGCATTTTGGCTATTGCAGATAGCACGGCCATGAACTTGGGTGGGCAGTGTTGGAGACTGTCGTAGGGTTTTTATTGCTGTGAAGAGACACCATGACCATGGCAACTCTTATAAAGGAAAACATTTCATCGGTAGCTTGCTTACAGTTCAGAGGTTTAGTTCATTATCATGGCGGGAAGCAAGGCAGCATGCAGGCAGACATGGTGCTGGAGAAGGAGCTGAGAGTTCTTCCATCTTGACTCACAGGCAACAGGAAGTGAACTGAGACACTGGGCAGGGCTTGAGCATATATGAGACCTCAAAGCCCACCTCCACAGTGACACACTTCCTCCAAGGCCACACCCACTCCAACAAGGCCACACCTCCTAATAGTGCCACTCCCTTGGGGGCCATTTTCTTTCAAACCACCACAGAGGCCCTGTTCCATATTCTCTTGAGTGGGATAGCTGGATCCTATGACAGTCTATTTTCACCCTTTGGGGAACACCATGCCATATTCCAAATAGCTGTCTGTGTTTCCTTCCTTCCAGCTGTGGACAAGTCTCCCCACATCTCCTCATCTTTACTAGTGTCTTAGTTACTTCTCTGTTGCTGAGACAAGACAGCATGACCAAGGCAACTTATAAGAAACTTAGAAGAATTTAAAAGAAAGCTTTTAGGGCTGGAGAGATGGCTCAGCGGTTAAGAGCACTGCTTGTTCTTCCAGAGGTCCCGAGTTCAATTCCCAGCAACCACATGGTGGCTCACAACCACATGTAATGAGATCTGGTGCCCTCTTCTGGCCTGCAGGTGTACATGCAGATCAAGCACTGTACACATAATAAATAAACCTTTAAAAAAAAAAAAAAAAAGAAAGCTTTTAATTGGGTTTGCAGTTCCAGGCGGTTAGAGCCCGTGATGATGGAGCAAAGGACTGATGGTAGCGACAGCTGAGAGCTCACATCTTACACCCACAAGTAGGAGGCAGAGAGAGAGCACGCACTGGGAATGGGGCGAGTCTTTTGAAACCTCAAAGTCTGCTCCCCAGTGACACACATCCTCTAATAAGGCCACACCACCTAATCCTTCCCAAACAGTTCCACCTACTGGGACCCTAGTATCAAATATATGAGCCTATTGGGGCCATTCTCATTCAGACCACCACGGTCAGCACTTGTTGCTTTCTCTCTAGCGTCGTGGACATTTCGTGAATTACCTCTAGTCTGCCAATCCAATGAAGCAGGCTTGAAATTAATGGCACAGTGTAGACGCATCCATCCTGGATCTGGAGGTTGGCTCTGGAGAGACATGGGAAGCTGGTTCAGACTTCTGAGCTCTGGCTAGAGGAAGGACTGGCCAGGGTCGCTGGCCATGGGCGTAGGCAACCTGGCTGGCAGCAGAGGGAGGCAGGGAGGCCCTGTCCTATCTTGCAGACAGTATAGATCAGTTGGCTGTTTCTGCCTTTACTGGCTCTGGCTTACTTTAGTCTGGATGAGAGCCACATGTCACGTCCTTCCTGCTTGTTGCCTGCGGGGCTGGTTTTCTGGTCTCTGAGATGTCACATGTGTCTGAGTCTGAGGAATAGACTCTGGCAGGTTCAGGTTCTACCCGAGCCCCTGTTTTCTAAAGAGCTTTTCGTAGCCGAGCCTGTGGGTGGCGGGAGGCTGGGGTTGGGCATCCTGGTTGCTGCTGTTTCTCACTCTGGGGTCCTTTAACAAACTGTGTCGTAAGACTCTCCAAAACTTCCCCTCTGAGCCTGGGAAACGGAGCTGAGGTTGAGAAGAATTGAGCTAGGTGGGAGGAGGGAGGGGGGTGTAGCCCGGCGTCTGCACCAGGCCGCTTTGCTTGTAATTAGGGAAGAACGTTCTATAACCAGCCTTGGCAAAAGGCTCTCAACTTTGCGCAGAGCGGGGTCTCTAGACTCCCACCCCACACACCACTCCGCATTTGGTCTTTCTAAGTAAACACCTGCCAAGTGCTTCCTGTAGGCCAGATGCTGTGTGTCTCTCTCCCTGTGGGAGCTGGGATGTCGGGGGGATCCTCCGGAGGACTTCATCCCTCTCCGTGGGCTTCTGTTCTGAGCTTGGCTCCACCAAAGAGCCCTGGCACAGCGTCTGCTCTGCCTGCAGGATGGTCCAGGAGCAGTGTTGTCACAACCAACTGGAGGAGCTGCACTGTGCCACAGGCATCAACCTGGCCAGCGAGCCGGACGGCTGTGCCACGCTGCACAGCTACAACAGTAGCCTTGAGACCATGTTCATAAAGGTGAGTGAGGCTGAGGATCGCCCAAGGCCGCCATTCTCTCTCTCCACCCTGGTTATCCTGCCTTGTGAACATCAGACCACTCAGGTGTCTTCCCCTTCTCATTTAGGGGGTCAGCCTTTCCAGCCAGGCTTCCAGATAGGAAAGGGTGAGATCGTGAAGACCCAGCTCCACCCTGGGGAAACAGGAAGAGCCTGAGGGTTACCCCGTCCCAGCCTTTAGACAGAGAGAAGGCAGAAGTCACAGCAGGGGTTTTCTGGGGCCTCCAGAATCTTCAGTTCAGGGTAGGCATCCTCCCACTGCCTAGGAGGCCCCAATGCCTCTCTGTTCTTCAGGTGAACTGAGGCTCCGAGCTCACATGAAGTCTCTACACTGGGGCCTCTAATAACATGGGACGTTGGAGTTGAGGGAGGCCCACACTCCAGTGGCTTCTCAGCAGCCTGATTGAGGACTCGATGGGGATTCTCTATGGGACATAATCAAAATAAATAGCAAGGTCTCCCTCCTTTCTTGAATGCTCCTGGGACCCTAGGTCCCGGCCAGGTTGCTGAGCTTGCCATGGCTGTGGACGTCTCGCATGTGTGCCTGGGAGGTAACTGCAGCCTCACACAAATAGACCAATGGTCAGGCCCAGGAGAAAAACCAGTGGAGTGGGAAGCTCCATTTGGAAATGATCCCCCTCGCGCCCCCCCCACCCCCCCCTCCACCCCTGGTGATTGCCAGAAATGTTGATGACAGTGGCTTCCTGGGACACCACCTATCCCCATCAGGAAGGTGGTAGCAGAATCAAGGGGTGAAAATCTGATTGTAGTCTGGATTCTGGGAGGGTGGGTCGGAGTGTCTGCGGACAGGCAGGGACTGCTCCTGGGTCCGGGGCTCTGCCTTGACAGCCATGGCCTACCATACCCGTCAGGTGTTTATTGGGGGCACAGGCGGCACCGACATGGGGAAGCTAGGCAGGGCTAGAGTGAGTGGCCTGGTTAAGGGTCTGTCAACCAGGACTTTGGGCATACAGTGACCACCTTGCTGGAGAAGGCTGGGCTCTGCTTATGTTGTATGCCTAGCGGACAGCTGTGCTTCATCCCTAGACTTGAGGAAGGAGAAGTGTGAAGTTCTAGCAAGACAGGGAACAGATTACCTAGTTAAATTAATGAAGTGAGTTTCTGGAAAAAGTTACTCACACCCTAGAGGAGGGTGAGATCACAGCCGCTCTTTGCGGCAGCAGAGTGGATAGAATGACATGGAGAAGACCCCTCAGCCTCCACAGATGCTGAAGCAAAGCCTCTTGCTGTGGGCTTTCTGGAAAGTTCTTTGTCTGTATAGCACTGACCGGGAGCTTTTCTTGTGTACCCCAGGACCTGGGTTAGGACTCGGGTCTGACTTTTGGGATATGGGGTCTCTGTGAAAGACAGTGACCAAGTCTCATGCCTTGCTTGGGGCCCTGAAGCTCTTGTGCTCAACCTTGGGGGTGAGAGGAAACAGCGTTACCCTCTTCTGGCAGAGAGATGAGACCTTGCAGACAGGCAGTGGCTTGCTCCCTTCTCCTAGAGATGGCTGGGCTGGGCTGGGAGTTGCTAGTCAGGAAAGGGATGTCCAAGGGGATAGTCCTGCAGCAGGAGTGAGGAGGGGAGGTGGAGTCCTCCGAGGTGCCCAGACTCTCTCGGTTCCTTTCCAACAGACCTAAGAGGCTCAGAGGGGCCCAGAATGCTTTTCAGTGTACTTCTGACATTTAGATAAATTACCCTTATCGGATGTTTTCTTGCTATCCTAGGAACATGGACAAGGGGGTGTCAGGTGTGTTCCTGGGGTTCTTGTGGATTCCCAAGGGCCACTTGTCCAGCTCCCCTGTCCCCAGTCTGGAATCTCTCTCTTCACAGAGATGCTGCCACTGTTGCATGCTGGGAAGGGCGGCCCAGGCCCGGAGCCAGACCTGTGAGCCCAATCTCATGATAAGCTACCAGTGTGGGCTGGTATTCCGTGCCTGCTGCGTGAAGGGCCAAGAGAGTTCAGACTTCCCCCGTGGTGATGGTGGGGACCTTCAGGACCCAGGTAACTTCTCCCTCTTCCGATATGTAGCCACGTGTTCTATGACATGGTCCATACTTCAGGGTGTGTGTCTATGACACGGTTGGTTTATTCTTTCTGTGGCTGTCACATTTCTGGATTCTGCCAATCACAGATTAAAAATATTACAGGAAAGATCATGAGTTTGGATCCCCAGCACTCATATATAAGCCAGGCAAAGGGGCAATGCATCTTTAACCCAGGCCTCGGGGTATAGAGCAGGTAGGAGGATCCCTAGAGCCTTATTTCAGTGAGAGACCCTGCCTCAAAAAATAAAATGAGAGCAATAGAAGAAGACACTAGATGTTGACCTGTGACCTCCACATGTGCATGGATGGGTGCAACACCTATGCACACATATGCACATACCACACGCCTAAAGAAAATGTTGGAGAAAAGATACTGAATCTGTACTGGGTGTGCACAGACATTTTTCTTGTCATTCTTTGAACAGAAATAACAACTATTTATGTAGCATTGATATTGCAGTAGGTATTAAAAGTAATCTAGAGAGGATGAAGGCATCTGAGATTACAGACAGACATTATGGTGTTTTATGTGAGAGTCTTGAATGTCTGTGGATTTTTAAAAAATAGTTTTTTATTTTATTGTATCAGTGTTTTGTCTATATTTAGGTAAGTGCACCACGTGCATACAGTGTCCATGGAATTCAGAAGAGGGCATTGGATCCTCTGGAACTATAGTTACAGATGGTTGTGAGCTGCCATATGGGTGCTGGAACCAAACCTGGGTCCTCTGCAGGAACAGCATATGTTCTTAACTGCTGAGCCATCTCTCCGGCTCCTTGTATGTGGGTTTTAATGCCCTCCAGGGTCCTGGAATTAATCCCCATGTGTACCAGGATTTTTCTTTAGGGCCACCAACCAGCTCCCAAATCATGATATGGAAACTTGTTAGTTATGAATGCTCGGCCTAGCTTAGCTTGTTTCTGGTTAACTCTTTTAACTAAAATTAATTGACCTGTTTCTCTTTATCTACCTTTTGCCTCAGAGCTTTTTACCTTTCTTTCTGTATGTGATACTCCATGTCTGCTGGCTGGCCTCAGGCATTTTCCTCTCTTTCTCCTTCATTCTCTTCTCCTTCTTCTCTCCTTCTTCTCAAACCTAGATTTCTCCTCCTATTTATTCCCTCTGCCCACTCTGCCTATCCTTTCTCTGCCTAGCTATTGACCAATCAGCTTTTTAATTAGACCAGTCAGGTGCCTTAGGCAGGCAAGGTGAAACAGCAACACATCTTTTCATTAAAAAAAAAAACACAAGCCGGGCGGTGGTGGCACACACCTTTAATCCCAGCACTCGGGAGGCAGAGGCAGGCGGATCTCTGTGAGTTTGAGGCCAGCCTGGGCTACCAAGTGAGTTCCAGGAGAGGCGCAAAGCTACACAGAGAAACCCTGTCTCGGAAAAACAACAACAACAACAACAACAACAACAACAAAAAAAACCCCACAAATGTAGCATAAACAAATGTAACACACCTTTACATAGTTAAAGTAATATTCTGCAGCATAAACAAATATAATACATCTTTACATAGTTAAATATTGCACAACACCATGGATACCAAAGGACAGCTGTGTAGAGAGAGATGTCTGATCAGGGTTAGAGGATTGGAGGGCAGGGGCCAGAGCCAGGGGAGAGCTGATGTGGCCCAAGTCCACAGGCTTGAACAGAATTCTTGCTGGCAGAATTCTCTTCCTCAGTCTCCATCTCTTAGGTCCTCCAGCTGGTTAAGTAAATTCACTAAACATTGAGGAGGGCCATGTGATCATCTCCATCAAAGCCCATCGACTTAAATTCTAATCTCATCTTAAAAATACTACCTTCATAATGACATCCCATTAAGTTGCCACGGGAGGTTAACTGTCATGGCTGAGAGATTAGATGGATACCAACTGCTCTGCAGGCATCTGGCTCCACAAGTGCCTGGCCTTCGAGATTTCACCTTGCCCTGGTCCCAGCCCTGGGCAGGGTGGGTAATTGCCCTTTGATCTGATTCTCCCATGAGGATCTTGATGTTTAAGTTTACATGACAAACAGTGGGAGGAAGAGAACTTGGCCTTTTGAGTTTTTGGACCAGTGTGGGCCAGCTGGGTGCCTCTGTGTTCAGTTAGCAGGCACTTTCTCAGGGGAGTATGGGACCCCAGAAGCAGTTCCCGGAGATCTTGAAGCTGCTGTTACAACCTCTTCCCTCTCCCTGTTGCCTATAGCCAGATGTACTTGAAGCCCTGAGGGGCATGGCTTTGTGATGTAGGAACTTCTTGGGTTTGTTTTTTTTTAAACTTATTTATTTTTATGTGTATGAATGTTCATTGCATATATGTATGTATACCATGTGTCTTTGGAGGTCAGAGGAGGGAGTTGGAGCCCCTGGGGTTTGAGTTACTGGTGGTTGTGAACCCAGGTCCTCTGCAAGAACGTGTGTTTTTAACCACTGAGACATCTCTCCAGCCCCAACCTCCCGGTTTTTTAATCGGCTCTCACTTACACTGTGAGCTCCTGAGCCTCACGGGGAAGCCCTGGGAAGGTGCAGGCATCTGCCCACCATGCTTGCTGGGGATTTTGTCTCACTCTGGCCTCTCTTGAACTTTATACTCCCAGACTGTAGTATTCAGTTCAGTCCATATTTCAGGGCATCTTTTAAAGGCTTTCCTGTTCCTTCAAGTGAAGGTCCACTTAATAAAGATGAAAGAATGCAGAGTGTGGGAATGGGCCTCCTGCCCGATGCTGACAAGAGAGGTAGGTATGTCTTCTCCTACGATGAGATCGGATGGGATGCTCTTTGTGTGACCATGTCTCATCTCTCTACCCCCAGCTAAGATTCCTGATGACGAGGAACAAGAAGACCCATACCTGAATGACCGCTGTCGAGGTGAGGCCTTGGGACCTGTGGGAGTCCGTTGGTAGGCAGCTAACAAAGTCCAGGGGGCCGGTGTTGACTGCTGCCAAGACTCACCTGGGAAGTACTTCCGCTCTTGTGGCCCTGGTGGCCCCCTGTCTTCTCCGTCCCTGAGTGCTTAGAGCTGGGGGGGGGGGCGATCTGTGTAGGATGGTGGCTTATGGAGGCAGGACTGGTGTGAGTACTCTGACCACCAACAAGCACCCAGGCTCCATGATGGTAATGCTTGTCCAAGGCTGGGATGCCCCAGGAGCCTTTGTGTCCCTGGAGCCCCAGCTGTCCCTTTAGAGTCGTGATCTCCCGGGAGACCTTCGCGCTTAAGTCAGAATGGCCTGGCAGATTTGTTTTTCCTGATTAAATGGTTTTCTTTGGGAGCATTCTGGCTGGCGTATCTAGCCTGGCAAGTCTGTTTCAGTTTCACCCAAGGGCTCACCCTGTGATTGGGTGTTAATTACGGAGGCAGCTTAATCACAAAATGATGGTGTCACCCGGCACTGAGGCCAGGAGGGTGGGGAGAGAGAGAGATAAAGAGCTCCAGGAAGCCTGGCATCCTCTGGGTGACTCCAGATGATTCCCAGGGGGGTGACAGCTGGGAGTGTGCAACTTAGGAGGATGCATTAGCCAGGATGGTGAAGCCTGTGTGCCCCTGGTAGCTGAGCAGTGGCAAAGGAAGAAGATGCATGCACAGGCCTGTCCCTACTGGGGTTATACTTAAAAGGATCACCATAACTGCTCTGTAGGGAGTGTGGGTCACAGGGGAGGTGCCAGATAGGAAGAGACTGTTCCAGCAGTTGTGGCCGCACTCGGGCTTGGGCCAGTGTTAGTGGGAATGGGCAGCTGGGAAGGCTTGAGAGTTCCGTGGGCTCAGGTAGAGCCTGGCCTCCAGGTGGAGCCTGCTCCAGGGAGCAGTATGCCTCTCCAGGTCCACTCGAATCACAGAGGCATCACATGTTCCCTAACTTGTCAGATCTCTTCAGTAGCCCTAGAGGTACCCAGAGCCTAGGCCTGGGACTATCTCGAGGACCACGTGGGAGTATCCCCCGAGGACCACATGTGGCCACAGCAAGGAGCCTGTGTCAGTAGTCTCCCCCGAGAGGGTCTCCGGAGGTCTCTCGGTGTGTTCACTCGCTCCCGTGGGCTCTGGTTGCAGGTGGCGGACCTTGCAAGCAGCAGTGCCGTGACACCGGGGACGAGGTGGTCTGTTCTTGCTTTGTGGGTTACCAGCTGCAGGCGGATGGTGTCTCCTGTGAAGGTAACATCTGAGGGCTGGTCACTGTGCTTGGGAGTCTCTGCTGGAGGTCTGAGCAGGCCTGTGTGGCACAACCTTGTCCCTCTTCCTGGAGGACAGCCAGGACCTGCTTGCCATTGCTGCCTGGAGTTTGGGCTCCAGGACTAGGCTGTCTTCTAGAAGATATAGATAGCAGTGTGGGAATGAGGCTGCATTGTGGTTCGCCTGGGTTCTGGATTCAGGATCTGTCATGAGGCCTTGGGCAAGTCCTTCAGCCCTTGTTTAGGAGATGGGGATGATGTTTCCTCCTTTGTGAGATTCTTGAAGATGCTGTGATCCTGGGGCCTGGCACTTACTCAAAGCGGTCTGAAACTTAATAGGGCTTGATTTGGTGATGGGCCCCGCTCCTGATGTGCCCACAGCAAGACTCAGCTCAGTTTGATCAGGCAACTTGATGAATGCAGGAAACCAGATCCACCATGGCTTCTGGAACATTTCTTCTGCTCAAGCTTAAGGCTTGGTTGTTCTCGCTGGTTACTTCTGCCTCCCCTTAATCTCTCTAGATATCAATGAGTGCATCACAGGCAGCCATAACTGCCGGCTGGGAGAATCCTGCATCAATACAGTGGGCTCTTTCCGCTGCCAGCGGGACAGCAGCTGTGGGACTGGCTATGAGCTCACAGAGGATAATAACTGCAAAGGTACAGCTCCCATTCGAATCTAAAAACCTCCCCTTCCCCAGCTGTGGGTGTGGGAAAGGGCCCATTGGGCTCTGTGGTGCTGCCCCCATGTGGCTGCCTGGGCTACTGCAAGAAGGAGGTGGTCAACTTTCTTGCAAGTGCATAAGGGTGTCAACGCGGGTCTGTGATGAGCAGGTTTACCTTAATACGGTGCTGCTGAGTTAATGATGCTCGGAGCCTGAACCCTGACAAACAAGTTCAGGGTCCTCACTTGTGTTTCCATTACGAACAAAACCAAGCCAGTACCGACCGGACCAGGCTCCGGGGAAGACTCTAGGGCAGATCTTGTGTAAAAAATGTCAATCATTGAATTATGTGGGATGACCCAAGAGCCAGACGCCTTCTCCTGGCAGCCAAGCCCTTGAGCAATCCTGCAGCCCCACCCTGCACTGCTCTCTGGCGGAGTCTCTGGACTCCAGAGCCTGGGAGCCAAGCCAGCTGAGTAGATTACACTTGAACCTTTGACAGCCGTGAACTTCAAGGCAGGGCAATCCATCTTGTCCTCTCTTGATGTAACTATTGTTAATATTTGGAATATTATGAAGACCTCAGGATGAAAAGAATTACGGAGTCTGTGTTTACGGCTGAGATAATTGCCGTGTGATCTAATCTAAACATACACTTCTAAATGAGTGATAGTACCTGCCAGAAGAATGCCTGGGTCATTTGTTAAATAACAAAAAGCTTGCCTCATAAGCCAGGGAGGGGGAGTACTTTTTTTTTTTTTTAAGTCTTTAGCAATTTTTACACAGTTTGGCTCACGGCAGGCCTTTTCATAACACCCTTTCTGTTGAAATGTTTTGGGGTTATAGTCTGAGAAATGAGCGGTTTTTTGTTTTTGTTTTTGTTTTTAAGTACTTTCTTGTGATGTTAAAGTATTGTGAGACGCTTCTGGCGGGAACCCTTGCTAACAATCTCCTTTTTTTATGATGCACCAGATATTGACGAGTGTGAGAGTGGTATTCATAACTGCCCCCCCGATTTTATCTGTCAGAATACTCTGGGATCCTTCCGTTGCAGACCCAAGCTGCAGTGCAAGAGCGGCTTTATACAGGATGCTCTAGGCAACTGCATTGGTAAGACACGCTGCCGCTAGTGAGGATGGCCCACCAAGCCGGCGACAGTTGGCATAGATCAGGGGCTGGCGAGCTTCCCTAAGGGGCAGACAGCAAATGCCACAGGCACTGTGAGCCATGTCTGGGTCACAGGGACTCGACTGAGCAGTTACAGTTCGAAAGTCTCAGAGTAGATGCACAGGTGGTGGCATGGTATCCCAATAAAACTTTATTTATAAAACTACTCGTGGGCTGGTTTTGGTATAAGGATCTAATCCCCATGGTTTGGATGGAGGGTGGGTTTTAGGGTCAGAGACGCTTAGATTTGAACTTCATGTCCTAAGATTTGCTTCCTTCCTTGAAGCCTCAAGTGTTTCCCATGTAAGATGGGAGAGACTGTAACATCTGTCAGAGAGGCTAGAAGCAAGGACTAAGGCGGGTGGTGCTTGTGGTGGGACAGGTATGTGGGAAGCAGCATTTGGAATGTGATTGCTCTCTGCCACAGCCACTTAGGCCTGGAGAAGTTGTTTCACAGCAAATGGTTGAATTCATAGAGACAGAATAGTGTGGTAGTCACCAGGGCCCAGGGATGGGGAGCTTGTGTTCGATAGAGACAGTTCCCGCCTGGAAGATGAAGGGGCTCGGAGATGGATGGGTTGAGAGTGGAGTGGACCATTGTGTAAAGGAGAGGAGATGACGTGGACTCAGGGCGACAATAAAGAGGTCAATGGAAGGCTGCTCAGGTGGGAGGGGCACCCATCTCTCTCTCTCTCCTCTTGTCTTGGTGCTGCTCTGGGGTGCCTGCATGCATGCCTGTTAGCATTTGAGCCCAGATCTGCCCCGTAGCCAGGAGCTTCTAAACCTCTCCTTGGAGGTCAGAGAATCCCTTCCTCAAGCTACAGGTGTGGCTGGTTGGAACCCAGCCTTTCCCCTCTGTCCCCTCTTAAAGGAAAATATTGGATACTAGATATGCAAGTTCCTTTCTTATTTCTCTCTTGACTTATAGATAACGTTGGCCTGGTTCTTCTTTTGAAATGGGATTGAAAGTTCATTTCCCTGTCTTACTGACCCCAAGGTAGATCCTTTTAAGACAGGAGCTTCACCTGAGCCTTACCCACATACCCTGGGTCTTAGCCGGTGTCTAACATCTGTCTGAGCTATGGGGACCTTGGCTGGCTCATGAGTTGGCCCCTTGCCAGCCTCCTGGATTCAGACTGTCAGCACTCTGCACACGTGCAGTAAGGAGGGTGGCTGTGACTCCCCTGGGGCAGGGAAGGAAGAGGGTCCTGCCAAGACTTGCAGCCTGCTCAGGGGGCTCTGGAGGAGGACGCATCAGCTGAGGACGGAAACCCTGACTCATGGCAGAATTGGCCCTGCTTTCCTCTATGAGAAAATCTTTGCGGGTCTCAGCATGCCCCGGGTTTCCCTCCGCAGAGTGCAGGGGTAGAGGTGCTCAGTAAGCCATCCCTCTGTGTAACCCCCCCCTCACACAAACACACACACACACAGATCTAAGCCGTGGAGGAGCCCAGGATGTTGGCCAGATCCCAACCTGGTGGCATAGACCTCTCCCATCACCTCTGTGTAGGTCCGCAGTGACATCAACGATGTTCAGCACAGAGGCTCCCCACACACACACAACTTGACATGGGGGGAGGCCCCCCTTTGTACTTACTGCTCACAACCAAGTTAAGGACTTACTCTTCAAGAAATTACCTCTTTTAGCATAAAAACCGTGCATGCCTGGTTACAAACCAGGAAAACCTAAGGGCAGAAAATAATGCCCTGCCTGCTGGGCCAGCCTCCAGGTGGGCGGGGCCGCCCTTCTGGGCATCGCTCCCTCAGTTTGTTTTTTCGTGGAAACAGAACCGGACTGTTGGACTAGTCGGTTTTTCCCCTCTTGACAACATGTTTAGAAATCATTCCGTGGCAGCATTTTTATTCATGTTTAAAATAATAACATCAGCAGCAGAAATAGCTATCTGGAGACGGTGTGGAAATAAGGGGAAGAGCCGTGCACCATGGTGCACGCCTGTCATCTCTGCCCTTGCAGAGCTGGAGGCAGGAGGCATGCCCTGAGTTGGAGGCTAGTCTGGACTCTATAGGAATTAAAGTCCAGCCTGGGCTACATGTTGAGACCCTGTTTCAGAATGAAACCTTTGAAAAAAAGGATGGAGGCCATCCAGGAGAGAGCTGCAGCCTGTCTCTGCTCCTCTGTCTGTATCCAGGGCCGACAACCCACACACTTCTGCCTGTGTTCCCATCTGTGATGGGAAACACCGACCCCAGGATCTCCCTTCCCAGAACCCCACTCCATTCCCTGCCCCGTGCAAGGAAAGGTGCACCCTGCCCCGTCAGGCGAGCACAGGGGACAGAAGGCTGGCCTGAGAAAGCAGAGGCCTTCTCGATACAAAATTAAAAAATTTTAAATCTTTGAGGTTGACTCTTCAGCACACTGTGAGGAAGTCTTTTCGGGATTTTCTTATTCTTTTTCTTCACCCTCTACCTCAAGTTCCCTTTTTCCTTCATTCCCTGGTGAGGGGTGGGGGAGGGGGAGAGCAGTGCTCCCTGTATGCTAGCCCACAGGTGCCGGGTTCTTTCAAAGATCCTGGGGCCGTCAAGGGTCCCAGCTGGTCTTAGAAGTGTTTTGTAAGACCAAGTGAGCCAGGAATGACAGCTGGAGTGCCTGTGCTGGTGCCGTGGGAATCCACGAGGGAAAAGCACGCAGTGTGTCCCCAGACCCTCCCTGGCCTTTCCTCTCTATTCATATCTTTGTTGATCCACTTTTGATTCCATTCATTCATCTATCGTCTGACTTTCGTGGAGCTCAGGCCAGGAGACTCTTCTCTGAGGAGCACACAGTCTCAAGGGACACCAGGCTTGCAAATGAACAGTTTGGGAAATCACACCAGACAAGAGCACTCAGGGCTGAGGGCGTCCCTGCTGGCCACTACACTCACCACTGACAACAGGCAAGAGTTGCCAAGCTTTGTGTAAAGGGCTAGATAATGGATATCAACCTTTCTAGCCATCTGGTTCCTGTCCTAACCACCAGGCTCCTGTCGTGCTAATGCAAAAGCAGCTGTAGACCACATGTGAGGCAGCAGGCCTGGCTGGCTGCCAATAAAACTTTATTTACAAGGATAAGCAGTGGGCCAGATTTGGCTGGGGGGGGGGGGCGGGGAATCTTGAGGAAGGACACTGGGAATGATTGTGAGCATGGATGCCAGGGCTCTAGACCTGGGCTCTGTTGTCCTCTCTGCCCCTTGTGACCCTGAGGGGTTGCTCTCTCCAGGGTCTGGGTTCCCAGTGTAACATACAGACAGTAATGCCGGCCCTGCCATTGCAGGCTGGCTACTGCAGTACGTAGTGGTGACAGATGTGCATGCCCCTGTAAACTCTGAAGTGCTGCGCTGTCGATGTGGAGGCCCGTTCTAGGGATGGGAGGGAGTCAGGGATGATTCTTTAGATAGCCCGCAGAGGGCGGGGCTTGGCCATCATGGAGCAGGCCCCTTCTTCTCATTTCAGCTGTCAGTCTTCCACCCTTGCCCCCTTCCTGCTGACCCCTGACCCCGGCCGGTATGCTTTGTGAATGTATGACCGCTCCTGACTTTCTGAGAGCTAGATCCTTTTAGACATGCTTTAGGAGGAGGCTTGGTTTGGGCATAGACGTTTAGCATAAAGAGCAAACAGATGTGTATCTTAGTGTTCCTTCAGTATTTACTGGCATATGTGTGTGCGTGTGTGCGTGTGTGTGTGTGTGTGTGTGTGTGTGTGTGTGTGTGTGTATTCATCAGTGGTGAATGGCCAGTGGTCCCCATACTATAGTGTGGAAGGAGACCCCATGCGGGGAGTTCATGCCTGAGTCAACGCATATAGGAGACACAGGAAGGAGTTTATTGTGGAGAAGGTGGTCAGAGGCATGGCTACCCCATTAACTGGGGGTGGGACCCTGAGTGGCTGGTCCAGGAGTTGTAGATATATGACTAGGACTTCCAAGGCCTAGACAGGTGAAGTAGACTACCCACCAACCAGAGGAGCCTAGGGCCTCACTGTTGTCTGGGGCTGGTGCAGAGGAGTGGGCATCAAGCTCAGGGCAGGGCCCTATCTACCTGTGTGGGTCGGAAAGCCATGCCAGCAGGTACTGCAAAAGATGGAGAAATTATGGTTGGAAGTAGGAGAGGACAGGGAGGGAGGGACCTGAGGCTACCTTGTCCTTTGCTCTTTGCCCTTGTATAGGCAAAGGGATCAGGGCCTATCGGTTTGTAGCTTTGCTGAGAGAAGGGACAGGCTCCTTTGGCGGTTCAGTGGCTGTGTTCATGGCTAGCCCCTGTGTTTAACCGTGCCGCTTCTTGTCTCTCTTCTCTGTAGATATCAATGAGTGTTTAAGTATCAGTGCCCCATGCCCTGTGGGGCAGACATGCATCAATACGGAGGGCTCGTACACATGCCAGAAGAACGTGCCCAACTGTGGCCGTGGCTATCATCTCAACGAAGAGGGAACTCGCTGTGTTGGTTGGTATCACACACACACACACACACACACACACACACACACACACACACACACACACTTCTGAAACTTGGCATTTCTATCTGTTTCCAGCACAGTCTTTCCCTTCTCTGAAAGAGAGAGTTGGTCCCCAAAGTGAAGACGTTCTGCCTGTCCATCCATCCATCCATGCATCCATCCATCCCATTGCCCCTCCCCCGGCACAGGCCTTTGCTGTCTTGCGCAGGCTGTTACAGTAGCACACCAACACTTCTAGCCTTGTCTTCAATCTGCCCAGTGTTCTCAGGCTACTTGATCACAATTATTGATGGCCAAGTTTGGACACCCAGAATTCAGTTCTCCTAAACCGGTCACAGCGAATCTAGATGACATAAATCTTGCTGCAAGACCGCTGGGTGGTGTCTTGTTTATTCCCACCACATGCCTCTTCCTGTGTTGTTTTTGGGCCAAGGCAGTCCGCTGGCCTAGATCCCTGCCAGGAAAGGGGCCTCCCTCCCCACCACCCCTAAGCCATCTCAGCACCACCCTCACAACCCTGGGTACTTCCTGTCTCCCTGGAGATCGGGGCTGGCTTCCTGGGGGCTCAGCGGCTCTTCTAGATTGGGCGCGGCGCATGGTAGATGTTCTGTGAAGAGCAGGGTGCTGCTGTTTAAACAGTGTACAGTTCCGTGTGCACACTAACAGGCGCTCGGTGTGTCTTCCTTTCTCCTTCACAAGATGTGGATGAGTGCTCACCACCAGCGGAGCCCTGTGGGAAAGGACACCACTGCCTGAACTCCCCTGGCAGCTTCCGCTGCGAGTGCAAGGCTGGGTACTATTTTGATGGCATCAGCAGGACCTGTGTGGGTACGTGAATGCCTTTCCTGCCCTAGGGGGCCTGGCCAGGTGACTCCACACAGGGGACAATCTGTGGCACCTAGGGTGACCATGTCCATCCCATCCTCATCTCAGAAGGTCCCAAGAGTAGGCAGTCAGAAGACACTGTCTCACTGTGGCTCTGCCACCACCCTGGCCTCGGGCCGCCCTCAGGACACTAGCGGTGTCAGCCTGCTTCCTCATGGAACCGGTGTTCTCTTTGACCCCAGCCACCAAGGTTTTCCAAGACTCTAGTCCAGGTCTGCAGCTGGCAAGATAGCAGTGACTTCCCAGATTTGCTTACAGACCTGTAGGGCCTCAAGGCTTGGGATGCACAATTCCCTGAGGCAGTTAGAACGCTATCCAGCTAGGACTTGCTGTTACCAAACCGGGATACTCAATGGAGGCTAACAACTGCCCTAATCCCCCCCCACACACACACCTACCCCCTCCTAGCAAATCCCAGCAGACTCTCCTGTGGGCAGAGGGCTGGCAGAAGGGCATCTGTCCAGATGCGCCACATTTGTCAGAGTACAGGGCTTCACACAGACACAGTCTAGAGAGGCCTCAGCCCTTCCATCTGAGACACGAAGGGACTTAGGGGCAGAGGACCTTGAACTGCTGCCATTGGGACATGACACTACTCCGGCGGACATGCTCTGAGCTGACTGCCCCTCTGTTGCAGACATCAATGAGTGCCAGCGCTATCCTGGACGCCTGTGCGGCCACAAGTGTGAGAACACGCCAGGCTCTTACCACTGCAGCTGCTCAGCGGGCTTCCGGCTGTCTGTGGATGGCCGGTCTTGTGAAGGTGAGGGTGGGTCACGGAGTGGACAGCAGCCTTGGCCATGCTCCTCCTTTGCTTACAGACTCATTTGGAATTTCCTAGGCAGGTATTTTAAGGATGCTAGGATCCTCACCCTAGGGACATGACTCTAAGCTGGTGGCAGCCATACTGAAGCTTGGCCAGCTCCCTGGCGGGGCTCAGCCAGTTGTTTGGGTTCGTGAGTCTTGCTGTGCACAGATAACAGAGTGTCTTGTGTTATCAGCTGTGGTTATTGTTCCTGGCTGTGCTTAGGCATCTGAGCTTTGTGTTTGGGTAATACTGAAGGCACCGTGCTGAGGCCTAGCCAGCCTTGCCTCTCCTATGTGCTATTAAGCACATGCACTCTGGGTATAGCAAGATGTGGTTCCTGTGTCAGGGAGTATGTTTATGATGTGATGGAAAATCACACTGGACATAGATTGAGCAGGTGACCTGGCCAGGCATGTTGGGGCCACAGATAGGAAACACTGAGCAAGAGGCTAGTGGCCTCTCTCTTCTACCCTCTCAGAAACAGAGTAAATGAATGTAAGAAGGAATCTCTAAGCCAGAGGTCAGCAAGCTTTTTCTCTCCCAGCTGCATGGTTACTACTTTAAACCTTTCTGGACAGTCTGTAGACAGTGCTCCACTCTGCTGTGGGAACACAAAAGTAGCCATAGGTCCTGGTCAAAGGGGTTCATAGCTGTGTGCCAATAAAACTTTATTTACAAAAACAAGTAGGGGGCCAAACTTGGCCTGGAGCTTGCTCTAGGTGAAGGGAATTGGTAATCAATAGCTGGGTTTTGGGTAGCTCCAAAGTTCAGAGATTTAGGAGTACCAGGGCTATTGTCCCACAGGCTAGGTCACCTTTGTCACCATCTAGGAGATGAAAGTGGGGAGGGCAGGAAAGATTTTCACTGAGAGCTAGAAGGGGCTGTAGTCATGACAGGACTCTGGATATGCTATCATGCTGTGCCCATGCCCTGCAGGGACAGGATTGAAGGGAGCCAAGCCTGGAGGCTGTCACTCATCCTTCCAGGACGTGGTGTGGCCTCACGCAGGCAGTAGCAGGGGTGGAGAAATTCCAGATTTCTCAGCTACAGTGGGCTGCAGTGGAGGCCCCTTTCCCCTTGGGCATCTCAGTCTTGCAACTTGAGACTTGACCTCCCTGTTTCACATCAGGGAGGTGATGAGGAAATATTCTCCTCACCGTTCTCTGAGTCCTCAGCCTGCTGTGGAGGCAGGGACTTGAGGTGTGGCTCTGAGCCGGGAACCCTGGGAACCTCTTCTCTTCTAGATGTGAATGAGTGCCTCAACAGCCCCTGCAGCCAGGAGTGTGCCAACGTCTACGGCTCCTACCAGTGTTATTGCCGACGAGGCTACCAGCTCAGTGACGTGGACGGGGTCACCTGTGAAGGTGAGGGCACCCTGTGTACTGTGGGGAGCACCCCAATCCTGCCACCACAGCAGCCTCTGGCTGCATTTCAGAGTCCATGGCTTGGAAAGCCTGTTGGGATTGCTCTACCCTGTGAAGTTCCCGTTTGCTCCCTGAAGAGAGGCGGGGCTGAATCCTTGCTTTTCCTCTGATAGGTCTCAAAGACCTTTTTCTGGGAGTGAGGTTAGGAAAAGAGCAAACCAGTCCATGGATTGCTCTTAAATACACATACTGAGGTGATAACCCCTTCCGTGTACTGGCACTCCGAGCCACAGGGCACAGGGCTTGGCAGCAGTGTGTGTCTGAGAGGTGAGGAGTGACCTAAGGGCCACCCAACCCCTGAGAGACTGCTCTAGCCTTTTGAGCTCCATCCTCACCATGCCTGGCCATCATCTTCTCTGTCAAATGCAATACTCCCTCCTGGACTATTGGTGCAGTCCAACCAGATGACAGTCCAGGAGCACCTGGAAACTTCGAGGACAAATCTTACTGATGTTATAACAAGCTTAGAACCCCCAGTTCCAGAGCTATAATGCTGTGTGTGTGTGTGTGTGTGTGTGTGTGTGTGTGTGTGTGTGTGTGTGTAGACATGGGATCCAACCCAGGGCCTTGCTCGGCAGATGCTATGTCTCTAGACCTAAAACCTGAAGCTTTTTGAGTACCAGTGTGACTCCATAGTGGAAAATTCACAGTCCAGTCCAGTCCAAACTCAGGAGCATTGAAAATACTGTATAGAGATGCCTTTAGTCTGTGTGTATGAGACAAATGGGTTTAGACTTGACTCTCATCCCGAGGACATCTTATTTATGTAAGTGGCAGTATTCCAAAATACCCAAAATACTTCTGGTCCCATGCATTTCAGATGAGGGAGGATTCAGCCTGTTTGTTCATGTGATGTGTAGTGAGTTTTGTTTGTTTGAATGGCTGGTTGAGTTAAGTGCTTTTTTTTTTTATCTCTCTTTAGCAAATGGCTCTCTATTCCCCTTCTCTGTGCATACCTCATACCATACTACCTCTAGACTAGTCCCACCCCATCCCTGGGCCTCAATTTCCCGTTCTGTAATGATGGTCTCTGTGGCCACCCTCTGCTGCTGCCCTCCCAGCCCAGCCTGGCCACCTAGGGCTGCCACATGGCCGAGCTGCAGCTGTGGCTGTGGACCAGAGCTAGATCCTGAGGGCGGACTCTGACTGTCCTGTTGCAGATATTGATGAGTGTGCCCTGCCCACTGGGGGTCACATCTGCTCGTACCGCTGCATCAACATCCCCGGAAGTTTCCAGTGCAGCTGCCCCTCATCTGGCTACCGGCTAGCCCCCAATGGTCGCAACTGCCAAGGTGAGTGAGGCAGACTCTCTGCGTTGGGGTCATCCATGTATGTTACAAGTCCCATGGTGTCAGGGGAGAGCGTGTGCTTCCCAGATGCAGGCCTGTACCACGGATGGGAAGGATTTCAGGGACTAGGGAAAAGTGTCCTGGTCTCCTACACAGAAGACCTAGCCTGTCCTCAGGGCTGTCTGGGCTCTGTGAAGGTCCTGTCAGGTAAGAACACCTGAACTCTCCCACTCTGTCCTTGGCTCTTGGAAGAGCGACACAAGGGACTCTGTCCTCAGCCTAGTCTAATTACGCATTCTCTCACCCAGTCATTGGACAGACAGGCTGTGAGCCAGGTCCTAGATTACAGACATGAGCAGGTGTCAGGTGCCTCTGCTCCTGCAAAGGGCTGGCTGTGGTCTGGTCTGGGAACTCTAGTGGTTGTGAGTGTTTAGTGGGCTAGGGTCAGCTCTGGCATGGGCTTTGGTGGTGAGAGCTAGTAGAGTCTATCTGTATTTGTTCCCCCTTTCTGAGAACTTGCTGGGGTCCCCAGCATTCCATGGTCACCCGTTTGGCGACTGACCGTGCTGAGGACAAGCTTGTGAACAAATGATCCCGTGTGTGCACTCTGGCTCACACCAGGAGCAGATCACGGGCAAAGCTGTCCAGCCCCTTCTTCACAAGTCCCCATGAGCTGGCGATCCAGGGGCTCCAGAGAATCCCAGGCCCTGCCCATGAAGATGGTCACTAGTGACCCCTCTGCAGGTGCAGAGGGAGACAGTTCCTTGAGGCTTGCTGACCAGCCAACCTAACCAAGTGCTGGGCACCGGATTAGGGGTGGAGGCGGAATGTGGGGAGTAATAGAAAAAGATTCCCGATGTTCTACACATTCGTGCATGGACACCCACTTACCTCCCCCCAACACACATACACATGCATACCACCACCAACAACAACAGCAAAGAAGGCGGCCAGCCAAATCTCTGGAAGGGACCCACTCAACTTCGCTGAGGCTGGACAGGACTGTTTTTTTTCCCCACAGTCCTGCTTTCTGCTCTAATGGCCCAGCTCCCTCACCACAGCCTGGAGTCCTGCCCAGAAGCAGCAGCAAAAACACATTCCTGGGCAGGCGAGATGGCTCATTGAATAAGACTCTTTTTGCCAAGCCTGGTGATCCTGAGTTCAATCCCTGGGACACACATGGTGGAAAGAGCAAGCAGACTTTTTGCAAGTTGTCCTCTGACCTCCACACACATGCTGAGGGACATGCCCACCCCCACCCTCCAAATAAAAAAGTTAAAAAAAAACCCACCACCAACCACATTACTGAGCTGTGGTCTCTGAGATTGGCAAAGGTTGCTTTTGCCAGTGACAATCAGACACGTGACATTTCTTAACAGCTGCCTCCTAGGCTTGGTGATACCCCTGAACCCCACCCACTTGGAATGTCATAAGAGGCTCCCCCATCTCTATAGGCTTCAGGCCCTGTAGCAGCATCTCCAGGCCTGGTCCCCCCCCCAACCACTCTAGTTACCACCCTGAGATCCAACGCAAGATGCATGGCTCCTTTAGGCCTTGTTTCTTCACCTGTGACGTGGGACCATAGACTCAGACCCTTCCTGACCCTCAAGATATAGCCAGTCACACATGAGGTCAGGGTGGCGTTCCTTGAGAGCCATGGAAAGGCGCTAGGTGGTTGGAGCACCAGATCCTGATGCCTACCTGCTTGGGTTCAAAGCTTGGCTCTGTCTATATAGAATGTGTGACCATAGCCAGGTTCCTTAAGTTTGGTGAACCTTCTCTAAGATGAGGATTGTAACACCAGTTGCATGGTCACCCCTGCCAGCGCTTCAGCGACCTTCACACAGTATCTGCTCTTGTTGCGTACCCCAATCCAGGGATTGTGAATACCCTAGTGCTCTTGTAACTCTCCATGTTTGGTAAACAGAAGATCTGGCACCAGACACTGCTCCCGTGGAGGGCAAGGATGTTAGTATACAGTTTGCGTGGGTGAGGAATGGCTTTCATGGCTTTAGTCTATACCACACTGTCTCTGGGTCTCCACAGACATTGATGAATGTGTGACTGGTATCCACAACTGTTCCATCAATGAGACTTGCTTCAACATCCAGGGCAGCTTCCGCTGTCTGTCCTTTGAATGCCCGGAGAACTATCGCCGCTCCGCAGACACGTAAGTCCCTGGGGCCCACTGTCGTCTGTCTGTATTGGGCTTCCTAAAGGCTCCGCTCTGGGCATGGGCAGGTGGTTCACAAAGCCTTAGTGTTCTCTTATTCGGCCTTAAGAACCTGCTGGCCGGGCGGTGGTGGCGCACGCCTTTAATCCCAGCACTCGGGAGGCAGAGCCAGGCGGATCTCTGTGAGTTCGAGGCCAGCTTGGGCTACCAAGTGAGTTCCAGGAGAGGCGCAAAGCTACACAGAGAAACCCTGTCTCAAAAAAACAAAAAAACAAAACAAAACAAAAAAAAACAAAAAAAAAAGAACCTGCTGATTCTTGCTTCTGAGGTCCCTGAGGGCCAGTGAGACGGTCCTCAGGAGGCCATGGGGGTGCCTGCAGATGGCATGCTGTCGTGGAGACAGACCTTCGTCAGTCACTTCATCTGTAGCATGCACATGTGAGACTGTGCTGACCCAGATGAGCAGGTGGCAACGTCACTGTCTTGGCCCAAATCCAGGATTCAGGGTGATGTGTTAAGGCACCTTCCTTCCAGCTGAGTGATGTGTGGGAACAGCATGGGATATCCTGTGTCCTATACGAGAAACTGTGTGACCATGTGTCCTTGTAAGGCCGATCACCGTGGTTGTCCTCTGCGGTGTCCAGGAACTCCTTCCTCGGGGAGTTTGGAGGACTCCCAGGCCATGGTTCTCCCTGCAACCACCTTCATCTCGGTTCTACCCAGAGAACCCCATTTACTTGCTACAGGGCAAGCTCCACTCTGGGAGCTCATTCCAGGAGTGTGGACCGATGCCCTCCCCACCAGCACAGGAACGCTCAAAGCACGCATGTGGGTGGACACCTGGGTTTCCCACTGTGCTTTCTTGACCTCGCACTTATCTTTGGCTTTTGACCCGCCACCACTCCTGCTCAGTGGTCAGTGTTTCCTTTTGATGGTGCTTTGGGCTCCAGTGCTCAGCCTCTGACCCAGGGGACTGCTCTTGGCTGTTGTAGGCTCTGTCTAGCTTCCAGTTTGCTCCACCCTAGAAACCGTGAGGTCTTTCTGACCTTAGAGCTGTTTGCCTACCACCCTGCCCTCATCCCCTGACCTACTGTATTTCCCTAGTATGTTTCTGGTTTTCTGAGACAGGGTTTCTCTGTGTAGTGTTGGTGCCTGTCCTAGATCTCGCTTTGTAGACCAGGCTGACCTTGAACTCACAGAGATCCACCTGCTCCTGCCTCCCGAGTGCTGGAATTAAAGGCGTGCGCCACCACTGCTTGGCCCCTAGTGTGTTTTTAATCTACTCACAAACTGATCACTTTTCTTGATGTGTTGATGCAGACCTGTAATCCCAGTACTAGGAGTCAAAGGCAGGTGGATCACCAGCTTGAGGACAGCCTGGGCTACATATTGAGACCTTGTCCTAACAATACCAAGTGCCTTGTTTCTTTCTATATCTGCGCCAGGGAAAAGCTACTCTAGAAGTGGGTATGCAAATGTGTCACCATCCCCAAGAGCTCACGAGTTGTGCAATAGCCTGGCGGCAGTGGCGGAGCTGTCCTGAGTCACCAAGAAAGCTATGCACCCTTGGTTTGCGGCCCTGTTCTGTTTCCCATTATAAATGGGTTTCAGGATTCCAGAAGCCAGGCTATGGTTGCAATGGTTACTTTTAATTCCTGTGCAGCCGCCAGGCTGAAAGAGGAGGCTGTCCCACTTGGGGCAAGACACATGAGTCCATGGGCAGGCAGGTTGACCTTGCTTGCTGAGGTGATTGCTAAGGTGAGCAAAATCCAGCCACTGGTAGGCTGACTGTATACAGGCTCCTGGGTAGACAATGGGCTGTGGATGGCTGGCCTGTTGGGCCAGCTCCTAGGAGCACATGCCAGACAGTGAACAGAGAGTACACAGGGTGCTGAGAGAGTGGAGAGAGGCCAGCCTGGCCAAGGGAGGGGTGGGCAAGTGGGATGGTGTTGGCCAGGCTTGAATTAAGGTCAGTGGGAGCTGAATCAGGCAGTGGGGGAGATTGGGGGAGACCCCCACACACTGAAATGGGGTGTCCTCAGGACATCTGGGGTGCATTTCCTTCCAGTGTCGGGTTGGTGTGCTAGGTCACAGCTGCCCCATCCTGCTGTTTCTGGGGCTGAAAGAGGAAACTGTTTTCCATAAAAACAGGTTGGATGTGGACACAGGGATGAGGGAGGTGGGGCGTGATGCTTCAACCCTGGGAAGATGGCCATTTTCCTGTGACACTTTCTGTCCTTTGTCTCTGTGTTACCAAGAGCCAGAGAGTGGGGATGGGGGGGGGGTGGAGTCCTCTGCACTGAGGATTTCGGGAATCCAAAGTGAACCCCCCTTGGGAATGCTCCTCTTCCAAGAGACTCAAGCCTTGTGGAGATGCTGTGACAGTCTAGAAAAAGCATAGTTTGGGAGGCGGGCTGACTTGGGTTTCAGATTCCTAGGTTTCTTGAAGATCTTGTTCTCAGCTGTAAGATGGAATGGTGGGGTGCTCTGTAGGATTCTCTGAGAGTGACCCTCTGCTTCTTTACATAGACCCCACCCTAGGTTCTGCCCAGTGGGCAGGAACAGGTGTTCCAGGACACACTCATCCCTGCAGCCCTGTTGGGGTAAAGGGAAGCTGAGTCTTCGTTGGTTACGGCATGTCAATCTGGGAGGCCATGAACAAGGACTCGGGCTGCAGTGTAGAAAGGCTGGCCTTCTGGTCCTGGCCTTTCTAAGTTCTGTGGCCTTGGGTCAACCTTGGGCCACCTCAGTAAAGTGGTACAAGCTTCCTTGCTTGGTCAGGTGTTGATAATCAGGGGTAGCAAGTCTGCCCATTGAGCTGTGGTAGGGAGGAGGGTGGTGGGCCATTGTTCTTCTCCTCAAGGAAAAAGTCAGAGGGCAGAATTCTTTTTGAGTGACATCAGTTTTGTTCTGCTGATGAGCAGGTGACAGGGCCATGTCTAAGGTCCTGGCTCTCAGATGGCAAAGCCTGAGATGGCATAGGAAGGACATACGGTTCTGACTTGCCAGCTGTACAGGAAGTCTCTCTGGTTATAGCTTTCTCCTTTAATGGTCCCTGTTGAGGAGGTGTGGACCACTTGAGACCAGTATTGGGGGGAGGAAGTGGGGTCGGGGCCTGAGTTTCCAGCGGAAGGTTTTCACCCTGCTGCTCACCCTAGCTGGGGGTGGGGTGCTAGTGAGTCTTAAGAGGCTCACTTCTTGGCTCATCTCAGAGGAGAGGCTTCTATTCTACAGCTCCCATTTCTCCTCATCAGAAACCCAGGCCTCTTAATTCCCTGACCCTTAGAGAGGAGACAGTAAACAGTGTAAAATGGATGCCGTGGCATAACACTTGTAATCCCAGCATAGGTGAGGTAGAGGCCAGAAGATCAGGAGTTCGGGGTCCTCAAACTCCTCTCACTTAACGCAGCTTCCTTCTCCCCAATGATGATCCTGGCTACCCAGGAGCCTGACCCTGCAAGCTAGAGCCACAAGCCACAGATGAGTCTCATGGACATTCCAAGGCAGCTGAGGTCCTGACCTCAGAGTATGTGCTATTCCTGTGTTCAAGGCTGTCTCTAGCTTTCAGGGGGGCTGGATACATCTTCCCCCCCCCTCCGGGAGCCACTCTGATGGAGTATGATTGTAAAAGTTGTCATGAAGCTGGGTAGCCTTGGGTACTGTGACTTAGAACACGACATAAGTGAGAAGCTACGGTCACAGACTTGGCCAGGTCCTGGGCCTCTCTCAGGAATGACAAATGGCTAATGTGAGGGACATGTCAACAGATGGCCACAGGAGTGTCCCAGCAGCCTTCCTCTTGGCTTTTGTCTCTCATCTGTAGTGGCTTCTGGTCATCTTCACAGAACTTGGGGTACTATCAAAGATGTTGAGCTAGAGAATTGCGGCACCTTGCACCGTAATGCATATGTGAAGAGGGAATGTGTCTGTGGAAGCTGTGACCTGGTCCCTATGCTGGGCAGGTCCCAGGTGTAGCTCCCCTTTGCCCTACCCTGTAATAGACTCAGTGGTGACTGCCCACCCCCACCCCCACCCCCAAATCTGGGTGATTCAGCTAACAGGTTTTATTGCTGCCCCTAGTCTGACCAGCAATTTGCCACACATGGTGGTTATGACTTCTAGGGTGTGTGGTAATTGAGACAGAGAAGGAAAATCAAGGACCAAGCCGGCCTGTGCAGTGGCCATTTACAAAGTGAGATAGGAGCTGAGCCCTGTGCTGGCACAGAGGATACAGCCAAGGAGCCGCTACCCCACCTGGGAAGCGAGTGGCCTAAAAAGAGCCGCTCCAGGCACCTCTTTCTAGCGGGGGCTTGGGTTCTCTTCTGATGGATGACGGTATCCACATCTCCGGAATGTGATGGTCATAGGAGCTGGACCAGGACATTGTGCATGCCTCACATTTCTTGCCTTCACATTTGCGGAGCTTATTTGGCAACTCAAGACCTAGTTTTTGGTCAGTAGGGGGCCCCACAGGACAAGTGGGAAAGCCAAATTTCATGGAGGAGACTCTAGCACCACCTACTGACCAGACCCATTCAGACTATTCCTAAAGCACTTGAGTGCCTGGCCCCTCTCCTGAGTGGGTGAGTGGGTGCATGGGTGGATGGGTGCGTGCGTGCGTGCATGCGTGCAGCCTCTGCAGGGAGATAGACTGACTTTGAAACTCAAATTTGCTGCTTTCTGCCATTGACACTCCAGAGGAACATAGCTCATGCACCCCAGCTGCCTCTCTGGCTCTCCACTGCCTTCCCTGCTCCCAATCATCAAAGGCCCTTCCTTGATAGAGAGATCTCCCAGTCATGTGGAGCACCCCCATTTGACCTGGTCCTTGGCATCTGTGGGGGTAGCTGCCTTTCATCAAGGCCCATGCCTGCCTTATTCCCCACTACCAGCTCTGGGCTCTCCCTCCCAGGCGCTGCTCTCTTTAGTGTGCATGGCCCTCTCCTGTTACTGTGCCAAGGATCTTACTTGTGGGACTGTTCTTTTCTCAGAGCCAGAATGGTAAATAGTCAAGTAAATGAAAGGCTTCCTAGCAGCTCTGATAAGCATCCGATAAGATGCAGACAGAAACGCCGCGCACAAGAAGTGTCCAATGTGATATAAACTAGGACAAGGCATGGAGACTTAAAAAGCCAAAGGAGCGGTGTGATGGAAGACCAGGAGAGAAAATACCCTCAAGTGGAGAATCCATACTCAGTAAAAATGGCAGAACTTCCTGGGAAGGGCTTGGCTAAGTCCTATGGGGCTTGACATCGTGGCTCGGCTTCTTTTCAAGGTCCTGTCACACTGCCTTCAGAATGTGCTGGGCCTGGTGTTCGGGACATAGAACACAGTCCATTTTCCTGCCAACATCCTGTCACAGGAATATACTGTCTGCATCCTGTTGTAGGAAGTTAGGGTCTGTAATTAGAAGTTACTAAGAGAACTTACCCTCACCCTACCACAGGAAGTCAGTCCTGTCACAGGACATTAGGGACTGTCTCCATCCTATATCCTGTCACATTTTGTCTTTATCTCTACTCCAAGGAAGTTAGTACATGTCTCCATTCTGTTACGGGAAGTGAGAGTCTGTTATCATCTCTACCACCCAAGAAATTAGGACCTTTCTTTGTCTATAGCACATGTAGGAAGTTAGAACCTGTCACAGGAAGTGAGAGGCTGTCTTCATCTCCACTACACAGGTAGTTAGGACCTGTCTCCATCATGTGACAGGAAGTGAGACCTGTCTTCATCTCCATCACACAGGAAGTTAGGACCTGTCTCCATCATGTGACAGGAAGTGAGACCTGTCTTCATCTCCATCACACAGGAAGTTAGGACCTGTCTCCATCCTGCCACAGGATATTAGAACCTGTCGTCTCCATTGTGAGCCCCACTCTATCTCTGTCTCTGTGGACGAACTGAACCAGGTGTCTGCAGCTGAATGACAGGGTCTGGGGAGCTGATCTCATCCCTGAGCATGGACTTGGCTTCTTCCCTCACTCTGTGGCTTTCTCTGAACCTGTTTCCTCATCTGACAAATGGCGCTCAAGCCACCATCTTGAACACTGGTAGTGAAGGGACTAATAAATGTATGAGGATTAGCCCCACTTGCAATAAATGGCAACCGCCATGATGAGTTCTGGGTAGTCTCTAGACCCACCCAGGAGCCTTGGCCACTGTCTGGGTGAGGCCCTGGCTGAGTGTGCCCAAGGTGATTCTCTGCCTTGAGAAGGGGAACACATCTCACCCTGAGTATGGCTTGACCCCGGCCCCCAGTGCCCCAGAGGGTGTAGGAAGAGGCTGGTCCCTGAGTCTGCAGCCTGGAGGTCTACGGCACCTCCCCCAGGTGAGTGAGGGTGCTCTTTGTGCTGGCTGCATTGGCCGGAGGGGTAGCAGGAGCCCCCACCCAGTGAGCCGCCGCCGCCGCCGCCGCTTGCCCACACTCTGTTGTTTCTCTGCTTGCTGAGGTGGCGCTAACCCTCTTCCTGTCTCTCTGTCCACTTGTCTTTCAGCCGCTGTGAGCGCTTGCCTTGCCATGAGAACCAGGAGTGCCCCAGGCTGCCTCTGAGAATAACCTACTACCACCTCTCTTTCCCCACCAACATCCAAGTGCCCGCGGTGGTCTTCCGCATGGGCCCTTCCAGTGCTGTCCCTGGGGACAGCATGCAGCTAGCCATCACCGCCGGCAATGAGGAGGGCTTTTTCACCACTCGAAAGGTGAGCCACCACAGTGGGGTGGTGGCCCTCACCAAGCCCATCCCTGAGCCCAGGGACTTGCTCCTGACCGTCAAGATGGATCTGTATCGCCACGGCACAGTCAGCTCCTTTGTGGCCAAGCTTTATATCTTTGTGTCTGCCGAGCTCTGAGTGCTTGCTTGGGCCCTTGGGCACCCCCTCCTGTCGCTTGCCTACCCTTGGGGTTCTAATAAAGTCCCAGCAGCCATCCCACCAGCATGCCTCTTGTGTCTTGATTTTGTTTGGCGTGGTCTCTGTGCTTTTTCTCTGCTGGGGTAAGCTGAGCCCCCTTCCAGAATTGGTTCCCTGACAGGTGACTGGGGAAAACCTTTCATATGGTCTGGGTACCTGAGAACCCCAGCAATAGAGCTCATTATTGCACTATCAGACATCCCAGACAAGGGAAGAATGAGGCTGAGCCGGGTCTGCACCTATGGACTATCTCTTCCTGTTGTGTTACCCCAAAAGATAGCACTGGTGGCTGAGAAAGGGACCTCACCCAGAGAGATGCCTGAGCTCTGCCTCCTTCATCTTTCAGATACAGAAACAGCCCTAAGAAAGGGAGAGGCTTGGGCTCTTATGACTTGGCCTGAGGAACTGGTATATGTACCACATATACCACAGGTGTATATGGACCCTAGCTCTACAGCTCTGCCTCTTCTGTTCTGTCACTATACCTCCTCCGTGAGTCCTGGTCTTCCAGCCTCTCTCTTCTCCATCATGATTCTAGCCAAGTCATCCACTCAACTCTCTTCATAGTTCATTCTCTGCTCAGAAACTGGGGTGTTTTAAAGAATTTGCCTAAGATCCTTCATGGCATCCATTGCATTTAGTTGTGGCCTCCGTTCTATTTTTTTTGTTTGTTTGGTTTTTTTTTTGTTTTTTGTTTTTCGAGACAGGGTTTCTCTGTGTAGCTTTGCGCCTTTCCTGGAACTCGCTTTGGAGACCAGGCTGGCCTCGAACTCACAGAGATCCGCCTGGCTCTGCCTCCCGAGTGCTGGGATTAAAGGCGTGCGCCACCACCGCCCGGCTTCTATTTTTTTAATAGCTGCTTTATGTGTATGAGTGTTTTGTCTGAATATATGTGCACATTGAATGCATGCCTAGTGGAGGCCAGAAGAGGGTGCCAGATCCCCTGGAATTGGAGTTACAGACATTGTGAGCCTGTCTCCATGTAAGTGCTGGGAACTAAACCTCAGTCTTCTGAGAAAGCAGCCAGTGCTCTTAACTGCTCAACCACCTCTCCTCTGTGGGATTTTCAAGGGTGGGTACACCTTCATCTTAGGGTGACAATCCAGCCTGACCTCAAATCATTCTCCCCTTGCTCACTCCCCCTAAGCCATAATATTTTAATTTTATACCCTTAGCCTGAAAGCTGGTTAAATCTCAGTTTAAGTGAGCTTTCCTCTTCAGACTGTATCTGTCTACTTTTTATTGTGATAACAAGCTACTGGAGGCTGGGTAACTTCCTGAAGAAAAGATGTTTGCTTAGCTTCTTACTTGGCTCCTAACTATGGAGATCCAAAGTTCAAGAGTCTACATTTGGTGATGGCCCTTCTTGCTGGTAGAGTCCTGATGGGTCTCAGGGTATCACATGGAAAGAGGTGGAGCATGCATAAACATCTATGTCTCTGGTCTTATTAAGCCTCCAGGATTCAGTTATGGGGTTCCACTGTAAGGACTGTCTAATCCCAATCACTTGCCTCGAAGTTGTAGTTGGAGTGAGTGCCCACTCTCCTAATGCCTCAATAAGGACTAAATGTCAACACATGAAGCCTTGGGGGATACTCACACCACATTCTCGTTATCGTGGGAGCTTTGCCCAACACCCTAGGTTGTGCTCTCTCTGTTTTTCTTGCTTATAACATTATCTTTATGGTGCTTAGAACAGCCTGAGATGCCCATTTGCTTCTGTTCTTTGATTTTGTCTTCCTTATTGTGCAGGAGGCTCTACAAAGGCAGGGACTGGGTCTGTCTCATTCAGTGACTGTCTTGGTCTCCTGGCAAGGTGCCCAGCACACACCAGGTACTCTGTGTCTATTGAGAAAATGGTGATTCTGCCAATACTCCCTGTCTTAGGGTTTCTGTCACTGTGAAGAGACACCATGACCACAGCAACTCTTACAAAGGAAAGAATTTAAATTGAGGCTGGCTTACAGTTCAGAGGTTTAGTCCATTACTGTTATGTTGGGAAGCATGGGGACATGCAGGCAGGCATGGTGCTTGAGGTGTAACCGAGAGTTCTACATCTGGATGGCAGGCAGCAGGAAGAGTGAGTGGCACTGGGCCTGGCTTGAGTTTCTGAAACCTCAAAGCCCACCCCCAGTGACACACTTCCTATTCCAACAAGGCCACACCTCCTAATAGCACCACTCCCTATGAGCCTATGGGGGCCATTTTCATTCAAAACCCCCACACTGGCTTAGGTTTTCAGTCTTTCAGTGGATCTGATAGCTGATGCTGTCTGAGCAGACCTGAAGAAGAGTGGGCAGGGTGAAATGGAGTAAAGGACTCTGAAGGATCTTCAGGCCCTTCTGTTACTTGTGAAGGGCTGGGGTATGCTCCCCACTGATGGAGGGGAAGACAATGTGTAGTGGACCCTGCCTTGTACAGGGGCAGCAGCTGCCTTGCTGCCCAACATGAACCCTTCTATCCAGCCCTCTCCATGCCTCCTACTCTGTCACCCAGACCTTGCTCTGATACGTGGGTAGTGGGTTGCCTTTGAGTTGCATGTCTCCCAGAGTATGCGCCAAGCTGCAGCAGAGGATTCTGAAGAACTAGTCTCGCTGTCCAGTTCCTCCTTGGAACCTTCTCTGGGTCTCTTTTCTAGGTCGTGAAGTCTCATACCCTTGAAAGGTTTCTGTTCCCAGTATGATCTGGCCGTTACCTACCCCCTCTGCTGTACCTCCCATTCCCTGGCTCATGCCCTTTTCTTGTGTCCTGGCCCATAGGGCAGCTTGCCCCGTTCCTTGCTATTTCCTGAATATGTTGGCTCCTGGCCTCAGCCTGATCCTCGCCTTCTTTCTGCAAACTGCCTTTCTGCTTTACAGACTTAGCTCAAAAGCCACCTCCTCAGGGAAGCCTTTCTTGGCCAGTACTCCCTGGCCCCCGGCCTCCTTTCTTAGTGCATTTACCTTGGTGTCTTAAAGTTGTTAACTTGTTTGTTGCACCTGCTAGGCTGTGGGCTTTTGAATGAAGGGGTAGTGTCTGTGGTTAGTTTGGGCACCTTTGGGCTTTTTGGCCTGAAGAAGCAACTCAGTAAATAAGTGGGCAACTGGATAGGATGAGTGGGTAGGAGAATGGATGATGGATGGATGGGTGGATGGATGGATGGATGGATGGGTGGGTGGATGGATGGATGGATGGATGGGTGGGTGGATGGATGGATGGGTGGGTGGATGGATGGATGGATGGGTGGTTGCATGGATGGATGGATGGATGGGTGGATGGATGGATGGATGGATGGATGGATGGATGGATGGATGCATAGATGGATGGATGGGTGGATGGATGGATGGATGGATGGGTGGGTGGATGGATGGATGGGTGGATGGATGGATGTTTGGATGGGTGAGTGGATGGATGGATGGATGGATGGATGGATGGATAGGTGGATGGATGGATGGATGGGTGGGTGGGTGGATGGATGGGTGGGTGGATGGATGGATGGGTGGATGGATGGATGGATGGATGGATGGATGGATGGATGGGTGGGTGGGTGGATGGATGGATGTTTGGATGGGTGAGTGGATGGATGGGTGAGTGGATGGATGAATGGGAGAATGGATGAGTAGATGTATGTTTGGATGTATGGATGGGAAAATGGATGGGTGGATAGAATGGAAGAATGGATGGTTGAACAGGTAGGTGGGTGTGTAGGTAGATTGATGAATGGATAGCATTTTCAAGTCTGTCCTCAGTGAAGCCAGCAAAGGTCTGTAAGGAACTTGATCCTAGTTGGAATGGAGGCTCCGAAAATCTTAGTCTGGCAGCCATCGTGGTCCAGGTTATTCAGGCAAAGGGGCACTTTGTTCTCATGGGTACAGGATTTTTAAGATGGGGTGGGTGCTGCAGAGGTCTCAGAAGGTATCTAGCAACCTTCCATGGCTTGCCACAGTCCCCTCCAACGGTGTCTTCAAGTGTCTCTCTACCTCTGCTTGAACTCCTTTGTGGAGCCTCTACATCTTTATGTTTTAAGACGAGTTTTAAATGTGTGTGTGTGTGTGTGTGTGTGTGTGTGTGTGTGTGTGTGTACACACACAGAGGCCAGGAGTCACTGGATTGATTCCCCTGAAGCTGGAGTTACATGTGGTTTTAAGCCGCCCAACATGGGTTCCAGTTACCGAGCTCAGGTCCTCTGGAAGAGCAGCAAGCCCTCTTCATCACGGAGCTGTCTCACTAACCCACCCCCACTTTTGGAAAGCTTCCCAGAGCTGCAGAGCGTCGTTCCAGATCTTGCTGCTGCAAGACCAGATGGCACAGGACAAACAAGAGCAGGTCTCTGAGTCTCCTGCCTCCTGCACACTAGCTCTGCCCTGGCTTTACTGTCCTCTGAGAGCATCCAGGAACACCTTGGGGATGCTTTGAAGAGTCCATGAAGTGACTTATGAGGCCACGTCTGGTGTCTAGTTGGTGGGCTGTGAGCATTGGCTTCCCGGTGGGAGGTAGCCAAAGGCTCCTTTGGTTCTTGGTTTAAGTGGGAGATTTGGGTTCTGAGGGTTTGGATGTATCTGTGGTTACTAACAGGAGAAGCGACTATGCCTCCAAGACCTGTGATTATCCCACCTTGTCAAAGTGGTGATTCAAGAACCCAAAGAGAAAAGATAAAGATAGTTATCAGTATTGTGATGATACATGGCTCTCACAGTGGGCCCAGTGCTTTCCCAAGTCCCTACTTCCACATAAGATCACTTGACTTGATCAGTCTCACCACGGCTGTGGGACTCGAACAATTCATTTCTCCATTTCGTGAGCAGGAAACAGGAGCATACAGTTTAGGTAAATTGTTCCAAATCCCACTGCTGGTGTCCACCAGGGCCAGCATTGAAGCTCACAGCCCAGTCCAGGGTCTGTCTTGAGCTGTACCACCTAAGAGGAAGAAGGAACGTGCCTGGAATTAGATGGCTCTGAAGGGTTGTCCCCATTCTGTGGTCCCCAAGATCCGCAGTAAGATACTCTGTCAGCAAAAGGAGGAGGCATTGTACAGTGGAACAGAGCACGATGGATAAAATACAGGCTGGAGAGATGGCTCAGGGGTAAGAGCACCAGCTGATCTTCCAGAGAACCCCCATGGCAGCTCACACCCAACTGTAACTAGTCCCTGAGGATCTGATGTCCACTTATGGCCTCCTTAGCCACAGCATGCATGCAGTGGACAGACATATATACAGGCAAAACAATCATATACATAAAATTAAAAGGAAGGAAAATTTAAAAATGCAGAAGTATGTGCAGAGTGGGCAGCCTGAGAGACAGATGCAGGCAGAGTTTTTGAAGTTCTCTGGATCCTACCCCCAAAACACTCAGAACAACTGGGCAGGAAGATTAAAAATCCATGGGAAATATTTACTCCTAAACAAAGCAACAAGACATCTCCACACACTGCCCAGATACAAGTCAGGGCCTCTGCATGTCGGTGGCATCTGTGGAAAATGACTGGGAAAATACTAGAGAATCCCAAATAGCCCCTGGACACCCCTGGAAAGAGCAGTAGGTTAATGTTGGGAGCTCAGTGGAACTGAGAGCTACCTCTCACACCCCAGTGGCCAAGGTGTGTGGGAGCCCAGGGTGGCGCTGGCTTAGGCTGGAGCCTGGGGACTGAGCTGCCACGGCTTTCTTTAGTGGCCGGGTCTCTCTAGGGAGAGCTTGTGGGAACAGAAGAGAAAATTGACAGTGATAACAGAAGATATTGAAGAGGAAGGTCCCAGACGGGATAGAGGCAGGTCAGAGAGGGGACCTCAGAGACAGCAGACTAGGAGGCTCTAGGAGGTCAGAAATGCGACGATGAACTGTACAGACTTCAAAATGCCAGGAAAGTGAACGCCTCGTAAAGAGGACTAACCGAAAAGCATCACGGTCAGAGTCCATTTACTAATTTCTGTAGCAAAGGACTGTGAACGAGGTGGCTCATAGTAGGTGTCTTATTTCCCACTTACCTGTTGCCACTCTCTGCTCCATTGGAAGTGGGGCACCTTTGTCCTGGAGGAGAATGGCTCTGTACAGCCTCCGGTGGCTTGCTTATCACCTCTAGCATTCCTTGGTTCATACTGACATCCCCCAGCTCTTCCTGTGCCATCAGAGAGTATTTTCCTCCCATGTCTTTGTCTCATCGTGGGTCTCTTCCTAGGAAGACTGATGTCCTCCTAGATTGTGGGGGGTGGGGGGAGGTCCACCTGCTCTGCTGTGACCTCATTCTTGCTAATGACATCTGCAATGACCCTGCTTCCAAATATGGTCATTTTCTGAGGTACTGAGGGCTGGTGCTTTGACATGTCTTCGAAGGGATAACGTCACCGTGTCACCAAATTCACACACTGAAGTTCTAACCTCGGTGTCCTTTAAGAACAGAGACTATGAGCCAGTATGCTGTCCCTCAAGTGTGGAAAGCTCATTTGAAAGACAACTCATGGTAGTTCTTACCTCTCATGCTGGTGTTTGCAAGGCTGAGGTAAGAGAGTTGCCAGAGAGTGGGACTCTGTCTCCTGGGTCTCAAACCACAAAGCCAACAAAAAACACAACCAAAAAAAAGAAATACCCTTGTGAAAATAAGCCAAAAATGTTCAGAAAAAGACCAAAACATGGAAGAAAAAATATGAATTAGAATTTAAAACATAAAAACAAAGTGATCAGTTTAATGTGTCATTTTTTAATGTTAAATAAATTATTTAGTAAAAATAAATGATGAGAAATGGAGCAAAAAAAAATTAAACACTAAAAAGAAACAAGTTAGAAAATGAAAAAAGGAAAAAAAAAAAAAGAAATAATGTAAACGTCCTGATTAACACTGTCAATTTGACACACTCTGGAGTCACCTGGAAAAAAATGTCTCAATTGAGTGATTGTCTTTATCAGGTTAGTCTGTGATAAAGGGGAGCCTAGCCTACTGTGGGCAGCACCATTCCCTGGGCTGTATAAGAAAGCTGGCTGAGCATGAGCCTATGAGTGAGCCAGCAAGCAGCATTCCTCCCTGGTTCCTGCCTTGAGTTCCTGCTCCAACTTCCCCAGTGATGGATGATTGTGTCCTAGGATAGTAAGCCAAATAACTTGCCCCACCCAAGTCACTTTTAGACCTAATGTTGTATCATAGTAACAGAGAAGCAAAGTAGAACAATGAGAGGAAAGTCTTAAGGAAAAGTAACAGATATTCAAGGTACACAAACCTGCAGAGAATAGGCACCTTTGTATGCAGAGAAGGTCCAACATGCAGATAATGGGCATCTCTGAATTCCTGTTGCTTAAAAAAATGTCTATGGTGACCCTAAACAGAAAAAAAAAAAAAGTCAGTATTGTAAGTGATAACTGACCAAAAAAAAAAAAAAGTCTCATAAAAGTAAGCTTTGAAGAACACAGCACATACCTGGGATGAACTCAGAAAAACTAACACAAAGACAGTCTTGTAAAATTACTGGATTTTACTGGGTAGAAAAACAAACAAACAATGGACACCTAAGAAAAAACGTAAGTCACCATGTAATGGTTAATTTTGATTACCACCTTTATTGAATTAAGAAACACCTCAGGCATTAATGAGGTAGGCCTTTTGGGGCCATTTGAGAGGATTAACAGAGGAGGCCCCACCCTCAATGTGGGTGGTACCATTTCACGGACTGGGACCCTGGACTGAAAGGAAGTAGGACAGGAAGGGCCAGCATTCCCCTTTCTCTGTTTCCTGATCTACCCAGATGTGTGCAAGCAGCCTTAGCTCCTGTTTTCACAGCTGGGAGCACTCCCGTTACCAAGCCTGCCCCACCTTGATGGTCTGTAGCCTCAAACCCTGAACCTAAATAAGCCTAACGTTCCTCAAACTGCTTCTTGTTGGGTGTTGAGAAAGCAAGGCACACCTCTATCATTCTCTCTGACGCAGAGAGAAAGTGCCAAAGCCACTGAGATTTTTAGTTATCAAGTAGCACCCACCCTTAAACTGGGGAAACAGTATCATTTGGTTGCTCAAATGGAAAAACTAGCTGGTTTGGTTGAAGAGCTTTGGGACGAGGAGTAGTCACCTAAACCCATCAATCAACTGATGAGGTTCATACCCTCTTCCAGTTGACGTTACCCCATTGAGCTTAGACAATGCAGAGCTAACAACAGTTCACTTAGACACCAGAGGTGCACACTTGTGCTCCAAACCTGCTAAGTCACCTCCATACTTGGTTTTTTTTTTTTTTTTTTTTTTTTTTTTTTTTTTGGTTTTTCGAGACAGGGTTTCTCTGTGTAGCTTTGCGCCTTTCCTGGGACTCACTTGGTAGCCCAGGCTGGCCTCGAACTCACAGAGATCCGCCTGGCTCTGCCTCCCGAGTGCTGGGATTAAAGGCGTGCGCCACCACCGCCCGGCCATACTTGGTTTTTCTGTATCTGTGCATAAGCAGCAAGGACTTGAGTGTAGGTCCCAGCATCGAATTTTATTGTTGTTTACTTATCCAAATAACTAGTGTGTGTGTGTGTGTGTGTGTGTGTGTGTGTGTGTGTGTGTACACACACGCGCGCGCGCGTGCGCCAGATTTGATTCATAACACACATATAGTTGCTAACAACTGTTTGTAATTCCAGTTCCAGGGGATCTGACACCGTCTTCAGGCTTTGGTGGGCACTGCATGCGTGCAAAGTTTAGCATACATACAGGCAAAACACCCACCAACACAAAAATAAAAATGAAGAAAAAAATAAATAAATAAATACATACAGGCAAAACACCCATCAACACAAAAAGAAAAAGGAAGAAAAAATTAAATAAATAAATACATACAGGCAAAACACCCATCAACACAAAAAGAAAAAGGAAGAAAAAATTAAATAAATAAATACATACAGGCAAAACACCCATCAACACGAAAATAAAAAGGAAGAAAAAAATTAAATAAATAAAAAAACTATCGGAGATTAGATTAAGGCAGTTGGTTTTAGAGAACCAGGAGTTTGGGGTTTAAAAGTTTATATATAATTTTCACAAGCCAAGTAGGACCTGTGTGAGAGTCAGCCATTTGAATGATGTCATCTAATCATTTATACTGCCTTGAGAATTTTTACCCACCAAGTCCAAGGTCAGGACCTTAACTTCAACATTGCTTTTCTCAGATAAATATGATTTCTACTCAGGACCCACTTTCCCTCCTGCTTTTTAGATATCTAATTCTATAGATTCTAACTTGTAACCCCAACTAGACATGCCAATGATTTTTGTAAAACAAAGCAGTGAATAAAATCTTTATAGACACAGAAATCTTTCATCTACTTCACTGGTAGACTCAGGAAAATTCCACAGTAAATAAATCCTTTAGAAGAGCTCCCAATGTGTGTGTGCATGTGTGAGTGTGTGCCTGTGTGTGTGTGTGTGCCTGTGTGAGTGTGTGCCTGTGTGAGTGTGTGCCTGTGTGAGTGTGTGCCTGTGTGTGTGTGTGCCTGTGTGAGTGTGTGCATGTGTGAGTGTGTGCATATGTGAGTGTGTGCATGTGTGTTCACATGTGTATCAGAGTTTTTTTTAAGATTTTTTTTTTTATTTATGTATGTGCCAGAAGAAAGTTACTGGATCCCATGGAGCTAGAGTTACAAGTGTTATGAGTCACCCAACATGGTTGCTGGGAACCGAACTCAGGTCCTCTGGAAGAACAGCAAGCACTCTTAATCGCTGAGCCATCCCTCTAGCCCTGCATATCAGATTTTTGGACAACATCTTACATCAGATGAAAATGAAGCAATGTGAGCTGGAGAGATGGCTCAGTGGTTAAGAGTACTGACTGCTCTTCCAGAAGACCCGGATTTGGTTCCCAGCACCCACACGGCAGCTCACAATTGTCTGTGACTCCATTTCCAGGGGATCAACACCCTCACACAGACATACATGAGGGCAAAAACACCAGTGCATATAAAATTTAAAAATAGATTTTTTTTTAAAAAGAAAATGTCTTTAGGATAATTACGAAGTGTAAGCCAAGGATTTTATACCCAGCAAAGCTGACAGAGTGCACACTGTTATGAACAGGCACATACTGAACCACAGCTGTGGCATTACAGCTAAGTGAGTGTTGGAGGGGAAGCAGCATCCATATCGATTGCCATATATAGTATTTCTATTTAAACTTGGTAGAAGAAGAACACATTAGAGAAATTATTTACAGTGATTGATGGGTAATGGTCATTTTAGTATGGTTATTCTGAGACTACTCCGTATGAAACATAGGATCTGTCACATGAACTGTTGTGAGAGGCTCTGTGTCTGTAGAATCAGGATTGTGATGTAAAGCAAAAACTATCCCCTTGGCCCCTGGAGAAGATAAAAAATTTGTAAACTTTGTTTTGAATTAGTATGAGCTCACAGTGTATTTCTTTTTTATTACATTTAATTTAGAGGGCCTCAAAGGACAACTTATAAAGGCTGATGTTTCTCTTTTTCTACCATGTGGGTTCCGAGGACCAAACAGAGGTCGTCAGGCTTGGCAGCAAGCCCTTAACTGGCTGAGCCATCTCATCAGCCACCACTGATGTATTTCACTTTTTAACTGTCCACTGGTGACGCCTGGAAACAGTGGCATGCTCTGGACACTGCTGCTATCCAGACTGTGATCCTGAACCACCATTTCCCACAAACCACAGATAGACAAACCTAGGGCTTCCTGGAGAAGCGGCTCCAGTGAGCAGCAAGGCACTCCTGATGAGACAGTACTGTGTTCTACCTCATAGCTGCAGAGCAATAGAGGCGTGAAGGACCCCAGAGCGACTTTTTCTCTCTGGCCAAGGAGTTTCAGCAAAGGACAGAAATGGCAGTGGACCAAACCTATCAGATTGGATTGCATCAGGGGTTCACCCCAACTTTTCCCTCCCTCCCTCCCTCCCTCAGAATCCTTTGAGGAGTAATAGAGAGCCGTAAAGTTCACGATACAAATGCCTGTTTGTATTGGTTACTTTCCCAAATTCCTAACAGGAAGCAACTTAGTGAAAGAGGGCACGGTCCATCGTGGTGGGTGCGATGGCAGGGGCGGCTCTTGGTTGGGGTCGGGAGACGAGGCAACTGGCACACTTCCCGGCAGTTCAGAAAACGGGACAGGAAGTGGGCCAGGCCATAAATCTCAAACCCCTACCCATTACCCACTTCCTCCCACTGGACCCCCATCGCCTAAAGCATGTAGGTGTGACCCTTTAATAAAGTTCCTTTAAATACATGTTGTGGTGACCCCCATCCATAAAATTATTTCATTGCTACTTCATAGCTGTAATTTTGCTACTGCTAGGAATCCTAATGTAAATATCTGATATACAGGATATCTGATGTGACCCCTCTCAAAGGGGTCATGGCCCACAGGTGAGAACCACTGCCCTAAAGGGTTCTCTTTTTTGTTGTTGTTGTGTTTTTTCGAGACAGGGTTTCTCTGTGTAGCTTTGCACCTTTCCTGGAACTCACTCTGTAGCCCAGGTGGGCCTCGAACTCACAGAGGTCCGCCTGCCTCTGCCTCCCGAGTGCTGGGATTAAAGGCGTGAGCCACCACCGCCCGGCGCCCTAAAGGTTTCTGAACCTCTCAAAGCAGTGCCTCCAGCTCAGGACCAAGTGTTCAAACCCGTGAGCCTAAGGGGACCATTTCCTATCCAAGCTGTAACACTAGTTGGTAGCAGCATGAATTGGACCTAGAATGCATGTACCTCTTCATGACCGCATAGCAGTAGCATATATGAGACTGTTTCCCTGCACAGAAGGCCTAGCCAAGGAATGAGAGTGAAGTGTCAGCAACTTTCCATCCCCAAGGTGTAGTCAGTGGGCGTCTTAGTTGGGTTTCTGTTGCTGTGATAAAAAAAACTATGACCAAAAGTAACGTGGGGAGAAAAGGGTCCATTTCACCTTACAGGTTACAGCCCATCGTGATGGAAAGTCAAGCTAGGAGCCCAAGGCAGGGAGTGAAGCAGAGGCCATGGAGGAGTGCTGCTTATTGGCGCTCTCTCTCTCTCTCTCTCCCTCTCCCCCTTCTCTCTGGCTTGCTCGGCTTGCTTTCTTATATTACTCAGGACCAGCCATGCATGGTAGCACACACCTTTAATCCCAGAACTCGAGAGGCAGAGGCAGGTGGATCTCTCTGAGTTCGAGGCCAGCCTGGTCTCCGTGTTGAGTTCCAGGATAGCCAGGGCTATGTAGAGAGAACTTGTCTCAAACACACATGCACACATGTGCACACACACACACACACACACACACACACACAAAACCCCAAACAGTGTATCACCCAGGACCGCTTGCCTAAGGGCGGCAAGACTCCTGTTGGGCTGGTCCCTCCCACATCAGTCATTAATCAAGAACACGCCCCACAGAGCTGCCACCTTGCTGGTCTGGTGGAGGCATTTTCTCAGTTGAGATTCCTTCTTCCCAGATGACTCCAGCTGGTGACAAGGTGACGAAAGCTAACTAGGACCGTGGGTGTAGGCCCTGAGCACCAACAGCTGTCAGTGTCACAGGAAGACCAGAAACCACGTGACCTGATGGGAGCCACCACCTCTGTCATGTTACCGATGAGACCGGGCTCTGTGCAGAACGCAGCAGCCCGTGTGAGGGAAATTCAGAGGACGGAGAAGCACTCTGGGCCACACCACGTGGTTGCAGGCAGCCATCTCCTGACTATGGGACTCTGTGGCTGAAATGCACTAAATTCCTTACCCGATCGGGTGGAAAAATGAAAAGATGGAGGGAAAACCGTCAGTCAAAAGGGACTTAAAGACAGCCGTAACTTATTCATGAGCAAGTCCATGATTGGCTAGAAATATACACTGTGGGCAGGAGCTGTAAAGAAACCCAGCAGGGGCTTGCTATGGGCCCAGGTTAGGGGTTAGCTGTAGGGTAAAGGAGGGTTGATATTGGTCTGGTGCACATGAGGTAGCCTCAGGTCGTTGGCCAAGGCTTCTTTCTTTAATGTGAAAATTTTTTTTTGAGAAAGGGTATCACTATATAGACCAGGCTGGCCTTGAAGTTATAATCCTTCTGCCTCAACCCCCTTACATGGCTGATAATTATAAAGATGTTTGCCTTACAATAACTCATTGGACTAGACCTTCTTTTTGTATTGTGTTCATATCTGTTTTTATTTCATTATTTCATATATATGTATGTTTGTGCACACGTGTGTACACATGTGTCCTGTGGAGGCCAGAGGACAACTTTGAGTGTTGTTCCCCAGACACTGGCCACCTTCTTATTTTTGTAAGTTTTAATTTAATTGTACATATATGGGTGTTTTGCCTGCATGTATGTCTGTGCACCAGTGTGTGCAGTACCCACAGAGGCCAAAAGAGGGTGTTGGATCCCTTGGGTCTGGTGTTACCGATGGCTGTGAACCAGTTGCCTTGTGGGTTGTCTGAAAGAGCAGACAGTGCTCTTAACTGATGAGCCATCTCTCCAACCTTGTGTTTCATTTCATGGTAAAGTATTTAAGAACAGTTTAGAACGATGCCTGGGACAGGAGCTTACAGTAAATGTTAGCCTTTTCCTTCCCGTCACTTGACAGTATAGACTTCTCTGTGATGGACACTGAGATCATCAGTTTATATACCCCCCCACACAAACCCTGCTAGCTACCCAGTTGTTGGTTCCCAGGATGAAGGACCCTGACACCCTTGTTCACTTTGGTATCCATGGCACCTGGTACTCTTAGCTACTCAATGCTGTTGTTGAACAACTGAGAAATGAACACGTTCTTCAGTGGTAGACTCATGCCCACTTGGTGCCGCTGGCACATTTCAAGTTGTGCACATTAGCAGCTAGGCTAGATAGTGACCTCGTTTCATATGAAGGACCATGCACAGATCCATACCCCGCAGTCTGGCCACAGAGGCCACTGCTAGGCGCTGATAGGACTGCCTCTGACCCACCCTCTACTTGTCCCCACGTGAGTTGTGGTCCTGGCTTTGCCATCAACCTTCCTGGGCTGTTTTCCTGCAGTTTCCGCCAAGAGAAAACAGACACTGTCCGCTGCATCAAGTCCTGCCGTCCCACTGATGAGGCTTGCATACGAGACCCCGTGCACACCGTCTCCCACACAGTCATCTCACTGCCCACCTTCCGAGAGTTCAGCCGTCCTGAGGGTGAGTAGACCAAGTCGAAGGTCCTGGGACATGCTTCAGAGCCTCATTCTGAGTGAGCAGAGGGCCTGACCTGCAGGAGCCCTTCCTTGTAGGATGTGGTAGGGACAGGATGCTCACCTTTTCTACCAGGGTTCCTCAGCTGCATAGCCTTTCTCTCTATCCAGCCGTCCCTTCTGATGGGTGACACTCATTCTGTGAATAGCATGCAGTGTTGATGCAAGGCTGAACACCGGGGAGTTGAGTAGGACTTCCTGAGGGTAAGGTCTGGAAGTAGTGGGGGGCAGTGTGGGCATTGAGGACCAAGACACACTGATGGGGCTGGAAGGATGAGCAGGAGCCTCCGCCTCAAGCTGAGGTTTCACCCCAAGGCTCAGAGACCTGTTGGGAGGTTCTGATAGATGAGATTGGCATCTTCTTGGATGGATAGAGTAGCCAGACCGGAAACAGTGACCCCGGGAGTAACATGACACGTGTCCTTCCTGGTTCTCCAAGGACATGGCAGCTGCCCTCACATTTCCTGAGTCAGACTAGGGTTTCATGCTCCTAGGTGAACTACTCTTAATGTTACACTCTGGGGGTGTGTGGCTGTGGGCTTCTCGGGTCCCCAGTTAGCTCCTTTCTTGTGTTTGGAGTCTCCCTCTCCGACCCATCATGACTATGAGTCTATTAGCAGACACTCAGTGAGCTTGTGTGCCAGGCTCTGGGAACATACTAAGAAGAAAGACCCTTCCTCTCCAGGAGAATGTGTGACCGAGTCATCCAGGGTGACCCCTGGGCCGACACTGTGATAGAGTCATGCAGGATCACTAGACAGCAGTACTGGGGGAGACAGGAGAGACCCAACAAGGCCGGGGTTGTCCTGAGGGAAGTCCAGAGCCCCCACTTCTTTCCCACTGGCGCACTCTTCCAGAGAAGTCTTCACAGCTGATATCTGCCTTGTGTAAAGTGGGGTTTCAACAAACCTATGCACACCATCCCCAAGTCCCCAGCAGCCATTTTTTACGGTGCTCTACCCTGTACTGACATAGGAGTTGGTTACCCGCATGGGTGCAGCCAAGACACCTGGTCATGTCTCGAGTTCATGATACAGAGAGTACCGAGAGGAGCCTCCGTGGACATCAGCCAGCTTCTTCTCTTACTTTATAGAGAAACTGAGGCCCAGAAAAAGAACTTCCCCAAGGTTACCCTGAGCCAGCCTGGAATCTGTGTGGCAGCTCCAAGGCTAAGGACTGCTTTACCATGAGGCAGCCTGGAACACGGCTCAACCACCCCTGCCCAGCTGAGCCCACACTGCCGACAGGCCCCATGACCTCAGGGCAGATAAAATTGTCAATTTTTTCTTTGTCTTAAACTCTCAGTTTCCCCACAGATAAAAACAAAGATAGGCCGGGCGGTGGTGGCGCACGCCTTTAATCCCAGCACTCGGAGGCAGAGCCAGGCGGATCTCTGTGAGTTCGAGGCCAGCCTGGGCTACAGAGCGAGATCCAGGACAGGCACCAAAAGCTACATAGAGAAACCCTGTCTTGAAAAAAAAACCAAACCAACCAAACCAACCAACCAAACAAAGCTAGGCTATGGCTTGATGGTCAGGACTCTCTACCCTTCCACACAAGGGGGTTGGTGATTTTAGTGGCGTCACCTTAGGAGTGAGCCCTCTCATGTTAGGTGCTGGGACAAGTCTCTGGGGAGGGGAGGGCTGGACCAGCACTACAGCGTCCCCATGCCACCCTCTCACTTGCCGCAGAGATCGTCTTTCTGAGGGCTGTCACGCCACTGTACCCCGCCAACCAGGCCGACATCATTTTTGACATCACCGAGGGGAACTTTCGGGACTCCTTTGACATTGTCAAACGCTATGAGGACAGCATGACTGTGGGTGAGTGCCCCTCCACAGAGCCCAAAGCATGAGCCAAGGGTCATGTGATCTGTACGGGGGACAACCTTTCTGCATCTTCTCCGCTCCCATCGGAGTCCCCTTCCCAACTCCAGTTCTACCTGGTCTCCAGGTTCTAAGCCAGCAGCCGCCTACTCAAGTCTGGGGAGCCTGGCCTACCCTGGCCATGCCCCTGACTCTCCTGTAAACCTTGTCGGCCTCAGTCTCCCCACTTACAAAATGGGTAGGTTAAGTAGATCCTGCATCTCGTAACTGAATTTCAGAGGCTGTTTTGAGTGTACCAGGGCCAGGCAGCATGCCTTGGTTGGTGGGAGCTGCCCTGTCGCTATTCCTTTGGTGCTGTGAGAAGACAAGCAAACCGGGCTTCAGAGGACCCCCCCCCCCCCGCCCCGAACCTCCAGTCTAGTCCTAGCCATGGAGCGACCTTGACTTACCGTGCAGTCTCAAGCCACTTGCCGTCCCCTCCCCACGTATCATGGGGTAGGAACCCAGGCTGCCACTGCCCAGCCTTTTGGTGTGTGGCGTCTGCTGCTCTCGCTCCCAGGATGGCCAGTGTCTCTGAAGCATGAAGGAGGTTGAGGCAGGGACAGTCAAAGGACCCTTCTGTGTTGGGGGCACCTGGGCTTGGTGAAGAGGACGTGGAAAGGATGAGCCTGACACTGGGACGGGTGCTGGCCAACTCCCGGAGGGGACATGTGAGAGAAGCCAGGAAGCCGCACTTGCTCTGTGTGTGTGTGTGGGGGGGGGAGCTGTGGTTCCTGTTGCCATCTGTGGGCCTTGATTGCAACCTGCTCACCTGGAAAGCCCTTTAGGCTCACTCCACACTGTGACCTTTGTCACGGTCGCTCCTCTGAACTGTCTTTAAGTCGTTTTTATTCATGGAACGTGAAAACAGTCTCACCTACCATTTCTGAGTTACATTTACACTCTGAACATTTTAAAGCAGTTGGGAAACTGAGTGACAGTCCCTGCTCTCCCCTGGACCTCCGTTTCCCTGGAGTTCTAGGCTCACGCTGTGGAGCCGTTGAGGTCCGGATCGGAGCAGAGCCTTTGATAACCTGGTCCCCAGGTGGCGCTGTTGGATCTCAGAACCTCCATCCCTAGTGTCCCACAACCCTGACAGTTGCTAAGCTGGCAGCTAGAGAAAGGGAATCGTTACTCTCCTGTTGCCAAAGAGCCATTTATAGCAACTTTACAAGCTCTTAAATGGGTTTGCATGTTGTAAACACGACTGAGTCATTTGGGGGCTCACCACCCCCGGCCGCCTCCTCCGCCGTTTGGCAGCAAGGATAATTAGTTAATTACAATTAATGGTTCAGCAGCCCTCACTGAGATTCCAAGGAGAGGGCATGCAGCCCGGCTGCCAGCCATCAGAAGCCTCACCTTCAGCTATGGACGAGGGGAGGTGCCGGAGGGGCTGGTGCTAGAGGCTTGTCCTGCTTTGAGTGTGGGTGACAGTGAGCACCGGCCTACAGAAGCCCCCTCGTGCCTGCCCTGTGCGTGACCTGCTGCTGTGGTGTGACACAGCCCAGGCCCCTGTGATCACAACCCTAGGACCTTCCCATTTACTCAATCTCTCTTGCTTTCTGGACACTTGAGTTACTGGCCCCCATGCCTATGAATGTGCACGTGCACACACACATTCTTACCTTTCCCCCAGAGGAGAGCCCTGCCCCATCAATAGACTGAGACGGTGTGCCTGCGGGGCTGTGGCAGGCCTCCTTGGCCCACCCCACCTCTCCTCTTGGGAACTGGCCCTCGCCATTTTCCTGTCTTCTAGTCTCAGCTAAATCTGTTCTGGAGTCATCAAAGCTGGGGAGTTAGGCAGAACGGAGTCTGAGACCACTAGCACCCATGGTGGGCTACAGCGGCACCCCAGACCGAACAACCCTGGGTGTGTCTGCTTTTTGGCTTCTCATCTGCTAGGCCAGAAAATTTGGGTTGTGTTAGAGCCAGGAGGCCTCATCCTTCTCAACTACTTCCACGAAAGGGGCAACAAGGGCCATTGTGGGGTGAGGGTGCCAGTCTTTCCTTAGTGACTTGGGGCCATGGGGTAGCCCCAGGTGGGTGACGAGTGACCACAGGTAACCTTCAGACAGTGGGCGTCCTGGGAATGGAATGCAGCGGAGGCCACAGGGAATGAGCATTCCCTTCGCTGCGCTTGGTCATGGGTGCCCTGATCCTTGGAATCCTAGGCTTGGGTGGCATGGGGTTGGGCCCCCAGCTCTCGGGAATTCCTGGCCTCATCTCCCTGCCTCCTGAGTGGCCCAGGCTTTTCCACACCTCATAAGTTTGCAGGGTGTCCCATCTGGTACACACATCACCTCCCAGGTGGAGAAGGACACCTGCTGGGACAGGTTGCATGGAGTGGGGACCAAGGCTGCATTTGTGGTTGCTCTCTGCCCTCTGAATTCTCTTCTGGGCTCAGGTCTCTGCTCGGGACATTTTCCCTGAGGTTGCCTGTAGCCTAATTCTTCTCTGGGTACCTGGGGATGTCCCCCGAGGAGCTACCCTGTGCCTGGCTCCAGACCTGACTACTGGGGGATGGAATTTTCTCCTGAGTTTCGGCCCTGCGTGAAGCAACCCTGGGAATGGGATTTAGCCCTCGTGGCTTCTTGCCACCGCTGCACACTCTCGCCCCCGCGTTCTTGTTCAGTCCTTGCAAACATGACTGCTGGGAACGGGACAGGAAGCTCTCCCTTGGGGCACAGAGTCAAATGACCTTGTAAGACTGTGCAACAGCAAAACCCGGGGCCAGGTGGGTCTTCTGACGTACTTTGAACAGTGCAGTACTCACGTAAGGCCCTGCCTTAAACAGTAACCCTAAGGCTTGGCGATCAACAGGAGCATGGCTCCGAGCTATGCGGGCCTGCCGTCTGCTGCTCCCTTCCATACTCAGGAGGCTCCTGTGTCCCTGGCAAGGGCCGTGGACCTGTATATGACCATGCAAGAGCACCTGCCTGCTCACCAGGTTTGCTGAATACCTGCCTGTTTAGACCATAACCTATGTGGGCACTCCCTACAGATGGCTTCCTTGGAGAGGCAAGGCCCAAACAGAGTCTCCTCGCGTATGCAGGAGCCCCACTGATCCGTGAGCCTGCAATACACCAGAAACTAGCATTCAGTTCCTGGAACATGGAGAAATTATCTCCACTCAAGGACGGGAAGCAAGGGCTGGAGAGGGCCATCTGGCAATGGAGACCAGAACTGGCATGATCCTAGGCTTCTCCAGAGCTAGAGCCCATAGATGGCCAGTGCTGGCATAGACAAAGTTCTCCAGGTTTAGAAGTCTCAGAAGAATAACCAGCAGATGAACCTTTGTGCCCCTGTGGCCATGGCATTCAGGCCCTTGAAAATGACAAGACGATGAAGTGCCTGAGTGAGCAGAAAAAAGCCTGAAAGGGCCAGGCTTCCTCTAATGTAGTCCTTGGGTCTTAGGGGATCAGGGAGATGCTGCCCAGGGCGGAGCTGATGCCTCTGCAAAGCCCCCTTGCATTCCTCTCTCTCCAGCTGTCAGTGAGACATGAAGAATGCTTCTCCATCCTGTGGAGAAATGCTCTCTTTAATGCCTGGGGCATGCTCGGGCCACCACAGAGCCTCCCTACCCTGCTCTGGGTTCACACTTCACTCTGTGGATCCCAGGCTGCAGTCAGGATGCTTTGAGAAGTTGAATAGTGACTAATGGGGAGCCCTAGCCGTGACAAGTGTGGGACCACTCACTGTCAGCCCGAGTCCCCAGGTATCTGGGATTTAGTGGGTACCTGGGCCCCAGGCCTCCCCTCTACCCTGACCACTCACAGCTTTTCAACTCTATTTTTCTGGAAGTGGGAAAAAATCTGTCTAGAATGAGGCTTAGCTTTGCCAAAATTTCTACTAAAACCTCACCACAGCCAAGAGGAGCTGAGAACACTCAGCTGATATGATTTGGGGTAGTGTGCAGCCTAACTTTGCATTGCCGTCCTGACCCTGCACCCCATCATCCTCCACAGGACCCTTAGAAGCTTCACAAATCACCTAGTAGTTATCTACATGACAGCTGTGATGGTACAGATGTTGACAGTGGGTCATACAAGGCAGGCTTCTCAGAGGAGGTACCACAGCTGGCAGGAGTAGCTGGGAGGTGTTCGAGGACCACGTCAGACCCGGAGCTGTCCCACTCCACTCTTATGAGGCCACTTGAAGCCCATTTCTTGCTAGTATGTACCCAGTGATATCTATCCCACTGGTATCTGCCAGCAGCAGGTAGGTCTGGATTAAACAGTCATGGGATTCTGGGTCCAAGCTGACGTTTAGGAATAAAGACCTTCTCAGATCCCTGTGACCAAGTGATGAGGTTCACCAGGGTGGAACAAGGTTCTGGAGCAGCCATTCCAATTCTCCACCTGGCTAGTACCCAGATAGGTGTCTCTGCTCTGGCAGGTGCTACACCAGGGCTTGTGAAGACACTCAGCGTCATGTCCTCCTGCCTCCATCTGCCCGTGGACTGGCAGACCGGGCGTCCAGAGCCCCAGTACCAGAGCAGTTCCAGGGCGGGGGATCTCGGGTGGCCCCTGGGATCACTTATGATCCAGGGAGGTTATTTGAAAGCTGAGCAGGACCCTCCCAGCTGGAAACAGCTCTGGGGAAAAGCCGCTGTGACCGCTGCATTTCAAGCTCATTTCTGGGCAAGTCCCAAAGTCTGACTTAGTGTGTGTGCACGCAGGATACAATGTAGGGGACCAAGAGCAGCTGTGGGTGTGTATGGGGGATAATGGGGAGGAGGCTGAGTGTGTAGATGCACATGATGCTTGATTTATGATTGGTTCCCTGCTCTGGCTTGCAGAAGGCATGTCATTTAGGAGTGTAACATCAGGGTCAGGCCTCATGTCCCTAGCCGTAGCTACCTTAGGTGAAGGAACAGGGTTTGGAAACTTTGCCAAGTTTTTCTCTGGAGACACTGGTGCTGGTGCTGCTCTGTCACCCAGCCTGTGTGCACTGAGCCCCTTCATTAGTTCCAGATGCAGCCTTGAGGAGGACAACCATTTGGACTGGCTGGCATGGCTATTTACAGAGGAAAAATAGGAAGTACCTGTCTGGGTCTTCGGGTCAGCTGACAGTCAGGGCTGTAAGTCTTGTTTTCTGTTGTCCTCAAGCTCCTCACCCACTAGATGGCTTTTGGGGCACAGTTTCTAGGTACCCCTAGAGAAGAAGGGTGGCCTCCTCAGCTCCAGGCATGGGTGTGGCTGGGTAAGCCCCACGCGCTGGGAAAGTTGGAGTGTAAGAAGGACTGACAGATGGGTTGGCTCGCCTTGGGTACTGTTGCTGTGTTGGGTTAGGAAAGAGATGCTCTGATTACACAGTCCCTTCAGTGTGACCCAGAAAGGGATATGTGAGAGAGACCTTCCCATGCCAGGTACATAGAGGCTTACGGAAATACAGTGATGGTTCGGGTGCTGTGAGTCCAGGATCTGAGAGTGGCTGGAAATGCCTACCTGGGCTGGAGGTCCATCCAGGTTCATGGTGGGACGCGGGAGACGGCACAATTGAGCCCAGTGCAGAGCAGGTGCGGTTGATTCCTCAGACTCCAGAGAGGAGATGGTGTCTCGTGGGACCAGCAGCAGGGCAGTGCCTCTGACACACACATTCACCTAAGAGTACTGTGAGAGAGCTGTCTGGGCCAGAGGCTTTGCTGAGGTCCGTGGCTGCCGCTGGTAGGTGTAGAACAAAAAGGCATGAACTCCATGATATCAGTCTGTGACTAAAGGGTTATCACTGAGGCCTCCCTGCATAGTACATGCAGTCTGTCTTCTAGGAAGTTCTCTCTCTCTCTCTCTCTCTCTCTCTCTCTCTCTCTCTCTCTCTCTCTCTCTCTCTCTCTCTTGATTTTTCTAGACAGGGTTTCTCTGTGTAGTTTTTGGTTCCTGTCCTGGATCTTGCTCTGTAGACCAGGCTGGCCTCAAACTACAGAGATCTGCCTGGCTCTGCCTCCCGAGTGCTGGGATTAAAGGCGTGCGCCACTACTGTACGGCTAGGAAGGTGTCTCTTAAGAGGAGACCCACCTGTGTGGCCCACACTGAGACTTGGGAGGAGTACAGAACTGGAGTCTGTGTCCAAGGATTTGAGCCCTGCTGGTGAGAGATGATCTAGCCGCTACTCAAAACGGATGCTGATCTTTAACACAAAAAAGTATTCCGTGTTTCTGACATCACCCGAGCATGAGTGTATCACCACCTCCTCATATAACATTCCTACGCCCCATCTTTTTATGTATTGCTATTGTTTTGAAATAGAATCTCGCTTTGAAGGCTGACCTGGAACTCATGACAGCCCTCCTCCCTTAGCCTCCCAAGTGCTAAGATTATAGGCACCCACTATTCCCTGCTGTCACACCCCCCTCTTAAAAGTCACCGATGTATTTTTCATTTTGAGCCAGCCTTTAAAGTCTCATCTGTGAGTGCACTGAGCACAGGGTTCATCAACTGAAGTATGCGATTGGAAAAATACCAAGGGCTAGGATGCTCCTTTTTAGGGTCATCTGCAATGGATTCCAAGAGGCCCTGATCAGAAGCCGTGCTGGGCTTGATTTGGGGGTCTGCGCTTCTCATGCTGATTACACAACCTCCCTTCTCAGAAGCTCAACATGGTAGTTCTTGCCCTGTGGGACCATAAGGATCAGGGTGGGGTGTGTATTTAAACGTGAGGTTAGAGCAGTCTGCCTGCATGGGCCGTTAAGACAAATGAGCCCCTGGGGGAAGCAGTTTGGACCTTTCTGGTGAGAGCTCAGAGCACCCTTAGGTGGCAATACACAAGTGGTTTAATGGGACAGTGCAAGCCTGTTCATCCAATTCACTTCACTGCCTGGGAACTGTTTAACGGGCATGTCCGATAGCCTGGGCCAGTGAGTCTGGCCTGGCTTAAAGCAAAACGGAGGACATGCCTCCCATGTCCTGCCGGTCTTGAATTATCTTACTCATGCCGCCGGGACAGGTGGGACTCTGCCCTGGGCCAGGCCAGGCACTGACGGCTGGGAACGCAGCTGCATGTGCGAGCCGCTCGCCTGCTTTCAGAGTGCTGCCTGGCGGCTTCCCTAGCATGCATGCACCCATTGCGTTTCCATAGCTGAGAAGGTACTTGTGTTTCAGGAGTTGGCTGCATATCTCAAGAGGGCGAGAGTAGTGTGTGCCAAGACTACCATGGGCAGTCGAACGTGTTGCACGCTACAAAACCCTAGTTATGTCGTTCCTAGCTTCGTCTAGATGCAGTACACAACTGTACAGCTGTGCACAGTGGCCCCAGAATAAGGGCTTGGGAATGAAGACACTGACCTCGTTCACCGTTTTTGAACTCAGTCAGGACTTAAAGTGTTGCTTGCCTTGGCTCTCTGGCATCGCGTCATCATCATTGGCCCAGCTAGAAGAATCTGAACCGCCTCTCTACACCATCACCTCCTAAGGGGTTAAATACGGGAGACTGACCCTGCCCTGAAATCCAATTTGGCAGGTTTGGCCTGGGGATCAGTGGGCACTGCAAATGACATTCAGAAACTCCACCTAAAACAACAGCACAGCCATCCCTGCCCAGTGACGAGTGATTGACCCTGTCCTGGCTTTCACGGCAAATCCCAGGGATTAGGCGCCTTCTCTTCTCCGGGAGGCACAGCCCTGTCACCCGGGGCCACACCCTGGCCAGCAGCCAACTAGCTTCCCGGTGAGAGGCCCAGCCTCCTCCTCCTCAGTCTGGGATGGGCCAGGGCTTGACGGCCACGAGGCTGGCAGGAGGTACAGGCGGGGGCGGGGGCTGGGGGGAGCACATCTCTCAAGGGGACCAGACAGAAGGGTAAGGAAAGGACAGACACTTTTTGTGCTCCCTGTGTTGGGGCCCCATGGAGCAAAGATGAAATGTACCTGACAGCCTAAGGACTCTCAGAGCACCCTAGGAGATGGTCCACCCCTCCCCACAAGCTCACAGACAGAGAGCTCAAAGGCCTCCCACTCCTGAGACATACACCCCCTCAACCCACAGGCATGGGGGGGTGGGGGATCTCAATGGGGGCGTGACCTCTGCTTGGAGCCTACTAAAGTGATGCTTAAGGGCCATAAGCAACAGCCAGGAGCTCCTGCCCTTGCCTAGGTGACTCCAGGTGACCCTTGGAACCCTGCTGTGGCCCGAGCACTTGCTCAATTATGGCAATGTTGCCTTTCCTGACAAGGCAGCTCTGGGACCCAACCATAGGCCCATAGCCTAGCCTAGCTGGTGGCCAGCAGCCCCTGCAGCAACCACCCTAAAAGAGGAACAGATATGATGGGATGCCCCATCCAAGCTAAGCACCAAATATGCCATCACCCAGTTACAAGAGCCGGGCAGTTGAAACTGTGTGGGTGGAACTGTCCGGGTCCTAAGAAGGATGAAGCAGTCTGATACCGGCCTCACTCTTGGGCAGTGGTGACCATTGCCATTAGACCGGAAGAGCCGGGTGGTGGTGGTGCACGCCTTTAATTCCAGCACTCGGGAGGCAGAGGCAGGTGGATCTCTGAGTTCGAGGCCAGCCAGAGTTGTAACACAGAGAAACCTTGTCTTGGAGAACAAAAACAACAAACAAAAAAGATTAGACTGGAAGACTGGCCTGTCAAGTGTCTGGAGAGGTCGTCCTTTGTTGTTCCCTGTGGACATGTGTCTAAGTACCCGGGGACTGTAAGCTGCCAGCGTGTCCTTCTGAAAAGATGAAAAGCATAGGTCTTGCGCAGGTGTCTCTCACAGCATCAGTGAGAGTGTATAAAGGACCAGTGATGGCAAAGGAGCTGTATGCTCCCCTTACCCATCCCAGGGTGAGACCCCATGATACCCATAGGTGGATGACAGAAGAGCCAGCAGACAGGGCTGCAGATGGGCTCTGGGGGCACAGTTCAGGGATCGGACTCTTGTACAGTCTCTGAACAAGGTCAGATGTGAGAGCTGGGAACCCTGAGATACTGCCCTGCGCACCAGACCCCTCCTGCACTCACGGCTGCTGTTAACCAGACTCCTGCCCGGCAGCTGCTCCCAGACAGCACACACACACACACACACACACACACACACACATAAACACACACACACACATACACACACACACACACACACACACACACACACACACACACGCGCGCGCGCGCGCGCGCGCCTTGTCACACCCTGGCCTGGCTGCACTGCAGAGCACAGGAAGCATCCTTTGGAGGAGTGTACTTGCCTACTGTGGGGAAAGAGCTCAGTCTCCACTCCTCATGGCAGAACCTGAGACCCACTGGGTGGTTCTCTCCCTGCAAACAGCCCGTGTCAATGTTGTCTCCCAGCTGCCTGGCTAGAGAGTTATCTGTAGCCTAGATCTGCTCCCTCCCCAGGATAGAACAGAAGGGACAGTCTGTCTGTTTTTATCACTGTGGAGTTAAGCAGCGCCTAGCCAAAAGCCCAGGCTCCAGGCTGCTGTATACACCCAGGGCTGCCCACCAGCACCTCCAGCCTGTCGTGTCCACCCCAGCCATGCTCACACCCAAAGCATCCTCTCTCCCCTCTTGGACTTTAGCCACGGCATTCACCTCCTTTTCCTCTATTCATCTTTTACAACCCACCTCAGGCCGTTCTTCGGGAACAAGGCAGTCAGAGGGACCGATGTGGCCCCTGCGTCGTACACTTTGGATCCCCGTGGCAAGTAGCAAACAGTGTGATACACACAGTCCAGTGGTGACCGGCCCTTCAGGGAGTGTGAGGGAGGGGAGGTGGCATGGGGGCAGGGAGGGTGTACCACTCCAAATCCAGGTCCTGGGCATACTGGCAAAGACCCAAGAAGCTTAGGAACTGAGGCTCGGGCGAGCTGGAGGAGGAGCCCTGGAGGCTGAGGGAACAGCATACACAAAGCCCTAAGGCAGGCGTGCTCACTGTGCTGAGCAGCAGCTAGAGCAGAGAAAGAATGGAGCTGGGATCCTGAAGCCACGGGAAGTCCTTTGCCGTGGATTTCCACTGAGCAATGCAGGAAGATGACAGAGAGAATCCTCTAGGTGCCTCCTAGGGTGGCTGCCACCATCCTCCAGGAGACCAAGATTGATGGTGGCTCTAACCCTGGGGGTCCATTAGGAAGGGTGGGGTGTGGACAGATGGGGATATGATTGGAAAGGCAGGCCATGTTTGCTGATGGCCCAGATAGGGACTTGCATTGGATGGCAGGTATTTGCTTCTGAAAAGCTGTCAGTGGCCAAAGTAGTGACATGGTGACGGGAGAGTGTAAGGTTATGAGCCTTTCATTCAGTTTAAGGGGCTTGTCAAACACCCCCAGAGATGTGGCTAGAATCATGGGCTGGATCTTTCCAGAAGAGATACTGGTTGGGGCCTGGAGAGTAGATGAGCTCATTAGCACGGGAAGAGGAAAGACGAAGACCGAATATGAGACAAGACAGTCACAGGTCACAGAGACAAGGAATAGTTGACAAGAGTGACAGGAAGGGCCTGGGACCCAGGCAGGGCTGCTAAGCTGTACCGCTGAGAATCAGGCTAGATGAGGACCAAGGGGTCACCATTGTTGTTGGCAATACTGAGGCCTTGGTGTCCTCAATAAAGCTGTTTCCATGGAGCCAGGACAGATTCATTGGAGGGGCCACCAGGACCTGGATCCACAGTCCTGGGACCAGCAGCCAGAACGTAACAGTGGGGGTGGGGGAGGGTCCAGGAACAAGTTGCAGCAGGTGAGGGTTTGTGTGCCTTTCTCATCGATGACGAGGGGGTGACTGGTGTGATGCTCCTTTTGCCCCCCTCTTTGTGTTTTGACCATACACACATATGTACTTGTCTACACACACACACACACACACACACACACACACACACACACACACCCCAACACCTACTAGGAGGTACCAGACCCTTGCACCCATCAGGTGCCCAGAACACCAGAGGACCCTATCGGACTTACCTTCTAGGAGGTGAGGATGAAGGGGCTGTAAGCCCGAGTGGAAAGGATGGGTCCTGGCTCAGGGGCCTGTGTGGACGAGAGAACTCTGGTGAGAAGAGAACTTTGGTGATGGGTGACCCCGAGGCCGGAAGGCTCACAGAGTCAGCTGAGAACCACTCCAAGTTCCTGGCTCTGGGGGCGCGGGTAGGGCTTGGGAATAGAGTTTTCTTGTCGTTTTGACAAAATCCCCGAGAAAAACAAGAGGGTTCCTTTCAGCCCAAAGTTCTCAAGGGCCATATGGGGTCACCATGACAGAGGGGACATGGTAGGTTAGCTCACATCATGGCTGCTAGGAAGCAGGGCTGGGCAGGGGATGCCAGTGCTCAGCTGCCTTTTCTCCTTTTATACTGTCTAGGTCCCTGTCCCACGGATGGCCCTACCCCACCCCGGTTCATCCTCTGGGAAACCTAGAGATGTGCTCCTCAAGTCTCCTAGGTGATTCTAAATCAATTACGTCAAGTGTGAAGAGGGACCACCAGAGAGGAAGGAGAGAGGTTTAGGAGGGGATAGGTTAGGGCCCCATATGCTGGGATTTAAATTGTGCATTTGGGGCCATCTGTACATAGTTGTGTATGGGGCTGGGGCTGGAAGGACCCGGCAGATAGGTAAGTGAGGCTAGGGTCAAGGCAGGGACACAGGAAAAGGGGAGACAATGCCTTGCCCACCCTGTCACAGTTAAACTTTTTAACCGACTCAGTGTAAGTAGGAGCTTCATTCGTTCGGATGGCACATCTTGCCAGAACATTGCCCAAACTATCCTTTACTTTCTTATGTTAAAGCCACGCAGCAAAAGGGGAAGACACAGCGGCCCGGGTTCCGGTTAGAGTCTTGGATTGCCTCTTCCTGGCTGTGTGGTCTTTAGCGACTCACTCAGCCACCCTGGGCTTTATTTCCAACCCCAACAAACCACAGAAAACGATAGTACTGTTCCCAGCCACCATCAGCAGTACGGAGTGTGTGAGCTGTATGGGGGCCGAGTGCTGCCGAAAATGCTCTTCCCTGTCCCAGACATGGGTCGGGGAGGTGTAGACCCGAGCTGGATCTCTTCACATTTCTCTTCGTTTCTCCCCAGGGCAGCTGTGCCCTGGGCTTTCCTCCTCCACTTGGCTGCCTGCAGGTGTCTGCCTGATGTATCTGCTTTTGCTCACAGGAGACTTGGGGCGGGGTACATTTATAATAATCCCAAAATACGGCTGATGAGTTTTGCTGAAACATGTTGAGTGACATTTGGTATTTTAAATATGCAGCCTAGACACCTGTCCTCCTTCCTTTCCGGCCATTACGGGGTTTCTCGGGCAGGCAGGAAAGACTGGGTGTGGGGAGTTCAGACACAGCCCTAATTCCTGGTGCGATGGCTCTAGAATGCCAGAAACTTCTGCCGAGTTCGCTGAATGGTGTCTTTCTTTTTTAAGGATTATTTAATTTATTTTATGTGGTTGAGTGTTTTGCTTACCTACATGTATGTGCACTGTGTGTATGCTTGGTGTCAACAGAGGTCAGAAGAGGGTGTTAGATGTCTTGGCACTAGAGTTATTGATGGTTGTGAGCCACCATATGGCTTCTGGGAACCAAATCCCACTCCTCTGCAGGAGCAGCAAATGCTCTTAACTCCTGAGCCATCTCCCCAGCTCCTTGCTGGAGTATTTTTGAGTCAGGCCAGGAGTATTTTTGAGTCAGTATACACTGGAAGCATCCATGTGTTGTGTCATGCTGTGAGGTGACAGACAGCTACGCTTTGAGACCAGTCCTGCCATGGACTGGGATCCATGGCCCTGGTAGCTGGAATTTAGGACATCTTACCCTCAGCTTTGTTTTTGGCTCCTCCCTCCTCGTGGATAAATGGTCATCCTCACAGCTCAGTGGTGGGGACCAAATTCGGCATGGTCACATGGAGTCTCCCCCACCCTTGCCCTGTGGCCTCTTTTCCAGCCCCTTTGCACCCTGGCCGTGTAGATTCAAGTCAAGCATTCCTTACTTCCGCCCAATCCAAAATGCTCTAAAAGCTGAAACTTGATGAGTGTCTAAGGCCATGGGAAGAGTATCCCACATGGTGAAACTCTTGCTTCACCCGTAACGTTCTGAAGCATGTTGCATGCCTGACTGTGTGTAGAAGGCGAATATGAAACAGATGAGCAGGACATGTGTATTGCAAACATCTCAAAGTCCCCATCACTTCTGGTCCCGGTGTTCTGCGTGGGAGTGCTCAGCCTAAGCCCACAGCTTTCCTTCCTTGACTTTTCCTCCATCCTTGGCTCAGGCTGCCTGCCCCAGCCTGTGGTTCTGATCCTGGGAGGTTCGCTGAGATCTGGTGACTGCTTCTTTCCAGGTGTCTGTCTGACATGTTGGGGCTGGGGAGTGGGGGATGGTGGCCACCGAGGTGAGCCAGTGAGCCCGACTCTTTGTCATTTCCCTGTCTCCTCCTAGGTGGTCCCCCATCTGAAATGCCAATGCTCTGCGCTGTTGGTCATTATTTCCCAATACTTCTGCTTGTGGGTGATACTTTCCAACTTTCTAAGTTACACCCAGTGCTTGACAGTGTGGTTCATGCATTCAGCAGCCATTCATTGAGTAAATCAGGCACAGAGGAGCCCCACAACCCAGGCATGCAGGACTAGCTGAGACAAACTGCCCTGGGCCTTGGCTTTGTTCTGCAGCGGGGAGACTGATCGCGAGGAGGAAAATGCGCCCTACCCCTAGTCTGGCTTCAGGTAGTGATAGTTTCTTATGCTCTGCATGGTGGTGACATGTAGCTTTCAGACTGTCACCTCTCCTTTCTCCCGCTCAAGCCGCTGTCTGCTCCATGGCTCTAGCTCTGCACACCATGTCTGGACTCATAATCTTGTTCGCTGAAAAACTCTGACAGCCCTGTCCACTCCATTACACTCTGTCAGTTCGAGTCACAGCACTTTCGTGTCAGAAGCTGAACTGAAGACCACATGAAGGAGGCCTTGCATGAGGTCACACAACTGGCCAGCACAGAGCCAGCCCAGGAACCCAGATATCTGGACAGAATGTCTGAAAGCCAGTCAGGTGGACGGAGAGCCCAGACGAGTTTATGTCTTTTCAAACAGTTGATAGACAACTGAATACAGTGCACGGAAGGAGGTCAATGGGCTCTGGGGCTAAGTGTGTGGACTACCAGCCCCAAGAGACAGACTTCCTCTACCGGGCCTGTGTATTTTGTGTTCAAGCATCAAGGATCCCAGAACATCAGCTTCAGGTTACACAGCAGAGCTGAGACATGAAGGTGAACTGCCCCAGGGGGGCTACATTTTTTCAATGGGGAAAAAAAAAAACAGGCTTAATTATATCTCTAAGAGGTGCAGACATGTTGAGGAGGAATACCAGCAGCGCCTGGGACCTGGAGCAGAAATGCCTAAGATGAAGATTTGGAAGGTTAAAGCTGTTGAACTCAGCACACACACACACACACACACACACACACCCCCGTGTGTGTGTGTGTGTGTGTGTGTGTGTGTGTGTGTGTGTGTGTGTGTGTGCACGCTTTGCAGGTAGGCTAGGCTGGCGGCCATTGCGCTCCAGGGGTCCGCCTGTCTGCCCCTCATCTTGCCGTTACTAGGTTACAGATGTGTGTCGCCACACCTGGCTTTTTCCGTGGGTGCTAAGGATCCTAACTCAGCTCTTCCTGGTTGCAAGGCAAGTACTTTACCAGGGAACCACCTGCCCGGCCCCGCTTTGGTTTTTTCCCAGAGCCGTTGAAAAGGTGGAAATACCCCACCCAATGGGATGGGCATGTGTCAGGTTAGATGGAAGTGGACCACTTGCTGCTACACTGGTCAGTCAAACAAAGACGCCCTTTGCCAAAGCCTTCCATAGCTCCTAAATGCTTGCAGGGCAAATATTTATTGTTTGTTTGTTTTTTCATTAAAAGAATTTTTGAACAATGTATTTTGATCATATACTTTCCTGTTCCCCAACTCCTCCCAGAGTCTCTCCCCCACCAACTTCATGTTCTTTTTTTGTGTGTGTGTCTCTAAAAAAAAAAATCAAACCATAACAACAACAACAAAAAGCACACACACACACACACACACACACACACACACACACACACACACACAGAGTCTGCTTTGTGTGGGTCAGCTACTCCTGAGCATGAAGCCTGTCCTGGAGTGTAGTTGATAAACCCAGTGACATTCTATTGGAGAAAACCGCTTTTCACTTTCACAGAAGGTATCAGTTGCAAATGGGTTCTTGATTAGCAGTGGGACTTCATAGCCACTCCCCCTCTCAATGCTAGAATTTGACTGCTTTGCATCTGTACAGGTCTCATGTGTGCTGTCACAGTCTCTGTGAATTCATACGTGTATCATCCTTGTTGTGTCTGGATGACGCTGTTTTCTTGGCGTTACCCACCACAGTCTTTCTGTCTCCTCTTTTACCTAGATCCTTGAGGGGAGGGAGTTGATAAAGACATCCCATTTAGGGCTAGCAGCTCCAAGGTCTCTCACTGTGCGTTGCAGGAAAGCATTTCAATGGGAGAGCCTAGCCTCCTTCATAGAGTGCTATAAGAAAGCAAATGCTCTGGGCAAGTACAGAACAGAATCACGTGAAATGAGAAGTACAGTGTTAAAGAAAATGGTCATAGTGGACCTCATGGGAAGGTGATGGGACCGTGGGACAGAAGGGAGCTGAACTCAGCCAAACAGGAGTTAGAAACCGTAGAGAGTGCCTCCAGAATTTACAAGCCAAACTCATGACTCCCAGGTGGTGACACAGCCCACAATAGCCTATGGGTCCCACAAAAGAAGAGACTGTTTGCTCTCAAAAAGTGTTTACAGGAATTTTAGATAGATCATACAGAGTGAAATGCTAGCTGGGTGGTGATGGTACACACCTTTAATCCCAACACTTGGGAGGCAGGCAGGGGGATCTCTGAGATCGAGGCCAACCTGGTCTAGAGTGAGTTCCAGGACAGTCAGGGCTACACAGAGAAACCCTGTCTCGAAAACAAACAGAATGAAATGCTACCTGTAAGATCAGACAGTGATGCACTCTTCAACGTGTAGCCTCAAGAACTGATTTCCTCTCCTCCCACTCTCCTTCATCTCCCTCAGTGGTTGTGGCTGAACTCTTGCCAGGTCCCAGCCCAAGCCCTGGGGACGGTGGAGTAGGCATGGGCACTGTGCAGTCTCTGCCCTGATAGGAGGCTAGCTGGAACATCCTCTGAACTGGGCAGGTGGAGCATTACAGTTGAGAACACATGCCCTTCCTGCTCTCTGGGCCCCTTTAAATATCAGTACCTCTGGGAACAATTTAAATATCAGTACCTCTGTAGAAACTTCCTCAACTCTCTCTGTGTAGATTGACCTCTGTTAGATAGATGGGTAGATGGAAGGATGGCTGGAGGAATGGATGAGGTAGATGGATTAGATAAATGGATGAGTGGGTCAGTGGGATAGATGGATGCATACATGGAAGGATGGGTAGATGGATGGGTGGGTGGATAGATGGATGGATCGATGGATGGGTAGATGATGGATGGTTGGATAGGCACTGGATGGATGGATGGATGGATGGGTGGGTGGGTGGGTAGATAGATGGGTGGATGAATGGATTGGATGGATGGATGGATGGATGGATGGATGGATGGATGGATGGATGGATGGATGGGTGGACAGGCCCTGGATAGATCAACTGACTGGTGGGTAAGTAGGTGCACAGATGGATAATGGGTTATAGGAAGCTATAAATAAAGAGTTGGCATCTGAAACAGCCATTTACTTGGCATCTGTTGAGTGCCAGGCACTGGGGACCAGCTGGGTTATTTATGTCATCTTTCATGAAACACTGTGGCCTGGTTTCAGTCAAGGTGAGGGCAAGAGGGCAGAGGTCATGCTTGAACTAGTGAGATGGAGGGAAACTGTTCTCTGGAAACAGAGGTGCAGGAATGTGTGCCTGGGCTGGAAGGATGGTAGCCAGGCCCTCTGAGGGGTCTAATGTGGAAAGATAGCTCTGGGCTGATTGAGACTGTGGCTAGTACCTCTGAGGTACCACCCAGACTTCAGGTCAAAGGGGCAAAAACCAGAAGATTCTGGACAAGCAGGAAGGAACACATTCCTTGTGCCTGCACCCACACCAGCCAGCATCATGGGCTACCCTTAGTCATCTTTCTCGCTGTATGCAAAGATCCTGAGCAGGCTCTGAAAGTGACTCATGTCAGGGATGTGGCCTGGCACCTGGAGGCCCTGAAGTCCACTTTTCCCTGAGGCAGTGTGTGCCCTGGTGCCTTGTCCCACTGTGAGGCATTTACAAACCGAACAACTAGCCAACTGTATGGAGTTCTAGTTTTCAGCTATGACAGAAATGACCCTTCATGGATTTCCTCATAGGGTGGGTTTAGAGGCAAACATTTTCTACCCATTGGAGCACAGAAATCTCATTGAAATATTATTTGTCCTTCCTGAATGAGGGGTGTGTGTGTGTGTGTGTGTGTGTGTGTGTGTGTGTGTGTGTGTGTGGTGCTGGGGACTAACCTTCACACTTGCTGGGAAGTGCTCTGCCACTGAGCTACATTTTCCTAAAACTTTGTTTTGAGGCAGGATCTTATTAAGTTCCCAAGTTGGCCTTGAACACACACTGTAGCCCAAGGAGGCCTTGAACATGTGAATCTCTGGCTTTCACCTCTAAGTAGTTGAGATTGCGGGCCTATGCCACCAGTGTGTTTAGTTTCTGATTTTGAAGATTGCTGGTTTATCTCTGTCCACAGCAAAGGACATTGGAACTCAGAGCAGTTAAGCGACCCCTCTAACCCATGTTGGTCACACGCAATCCTTGTGCCCCATGCGTGAGTTCTCTCTTATCTTTTCCGACTCAGACCCGCCCTCCACAACCACTGCTGAATTCTCTACATTCTTTTCTAAAATTGTGTTTTATTTAGTGTGCGTGCATGCATGCACACACGTGGATGCACAGAAGGCAGCTTTCAGGAGTCTGTTCCCCCACTTTACCATGGGTTCCAGGTATCAAACTCAGATGACCAAGCTTGTATGGCAAGAGCTTTACCCGCCTGGCCATCTCACCAGCTCTCTTTACATCCTTTTGTAGTTGGATGTCAGGCACCTATCACATGCCCAGACATGACCGTGTATCTGAACTGTAGACCCTGTGAAGAGTCCCATGAGTATCCAGGAATGCTCACTCAAATAAGATAGATTGACATGCGTGTCAACATGTAAATGTAATGGTATGATCAACATGTAAATATTATGCCAACATGTAAATAGAACATGGTCCTTATCATTTACAAGCTTATTCAAATTGGGCATGGTGGTACATGCCTGTAATCCTCAAAAGTGGTGTCCAAAGGATCAGGAACTTTGGGTCATCCTCCACTACATACTTTGTTTGAAGCTAGCCTGGGTTACAGAAGACTCTGTTGCAAACTCCACTCCCACAAAAAGATAAGATTTTATGATGTCTGTGTTGAAATCTTACATGTCATTATAGACAATCAACAGTGTATCTTTATCTAAATTATATTTTGAACAAAATATATAAATTACATAAAATATCAGTATTATATAAATATGTTTTTTTATTTTAAAAACTTGGTGTAGATGCATAAGTCTGTGTGTGGATATGTATACAGGAGTTCTGAAGAGGCTTTGGTTCCTCTGAAGCTGGAGTTGTAGGCTGTTGTGAGCCATGCAGTATGGGTGCTGGGAATTGAACTTGAGTCCTCTGCAAGAACAGTATGCATTCTTAACCACTGAGCCATCTCTCCAGTCCCTGTAACAATATATTTAAATATTTCTTAGTAGTGACGAAGTAGGATCTGAGCTGAGCTTGCAGACATTTATGATGCCACTGTAATGGGTCACGGCCTCATCGGCCTCTCAGGCTCTTCTTTGAGCAGCGGCTTCGTAGCCATGGGCAGAGTGAGAAGGACAGCCCTTGCTCTCTGGCGGCTAAAGCCACAGTGGCTGGTAGACACCCTGTTGGCCTGGAACCTAGGGAGTGGAACAGGGTCATGCATGGATTCATGCTGGGAATATTATAGGCTCAGCACTATGATCCCATCCAACCTGACAGGCAGACCTAGCCCAGGGAGGGGTGACAGGAGTGCCCAGGGAGGGGTGACAGGAGTGCTCTGGGTATTGGGGCCCATTGGCAGACAAAGGGTGAAGCTTTTGACAGGAGCCGTATTGGTTTATAGGCCTTCAGAGGAACAAGGATGCAATGTTATGGCCATGGTGGAAATGAGAACGGGGTGCTGACTGCCTATGGAGGTCTGCATTGCCCTCTTCCCAAGCTAAAACCAGGTTTGCTTAGGGAGAAGCCTAGAATTCCACCATGGCTGCCGCAACAGAGGCCCGGAATAGCGAAAGGAGGGTGCTGTGCCCAACATTTCCTTCTGGGCATGAACTTGATGGCTAGCCATAGTGACAGAAGCCACCATGGTCCTCAGTTCTCTCTCAGGCCTCTGCTGCCCACTGGACACCGACGGCCTGGGGACAGGCTGCCTCTTGCACAGTTCTTGAACCTGTGGCAGTCTCATCTCCAGAAACCAGCCTGGAATCAGCTGGTGGCTGTTTCTCCATACATAGTTGTGACGCCACACGCTGTATGCTCACTTTGAAACTTTTTAATTATCTGCGTGTGTGTTTGTGTGTGTGTGTGTGTGTATGTGTGTATGTGCATGTGTGCCACAACATCCATGCAGGGGTCAGAGAACAACTTTCAAAAATCCACTCTGTCCTCCCATTGTGGGTTCCAGGGATCAAACGTAGGTTGTCGGACTTCCGCAGCAAACATTTTTCCCTGCTAAGCCATCTCGCTGTTCCTGTGCTGACTTTTCACAGGGCATCCAAACAGGTGTGCCAGAGCTCACACTGGCTCTGAGAGCAGCATATAATCAGAGAGCTGGTTGCTAAGCATTTAGAAGCGTAGACCTTCATTCATATGCTTTGAGTCTTGATATCAGACCCTGTGGGACAAGGACATCAGAGCTCTTGTTCTTTGCAGTGGTGTGCCTGAGGTACTGGGAGGGACCGATAGGCTTGGCTCACATTGCTTCTTCTGCAGGAAGGATCCCTTCTCTGAGGAGCCTGCCTTGATTCCCACAGTCTTCCTTGTCTCCACCCTTGCCCCTGTTGGATAATGCAAAGTCTTTCCCTGGAGCACAGTACTTCCTGATTTTAACCCTGGACTCTTCACTAACTTTGAAGTCAGGGCTTTGTTGGTGATCCTGGATGCTATACGTGGGCCCCAGTGCCTGTGGAGGTGTGTGTGTGTGTGTGTGTGTGTGTGTGTGTGTGTGTGTGTGTGTACATGTGTGTAAATCAATCTGGAGGGAGGCCATTCCTGAATCCCTGTGGGTCAAGTGTTGGCAGATGATGTGCTGGGGTATCTGGACTATGTGTTGCAGGAGGTCCAAGGACCTGTTGGAACTTGGGACTGCTCCTCCAGGAGAAGGGGGTTGAGGACTCATCCTTTGTAACCTTGTCCCAGGGATGAACTACTTCTTTTTTTTCCCCTTCCCAGTGGTCCCACCTAGGATTTAAGCGGGAAGGAGGGAAGGAGAGAAGGATATGTTGGGCCTCAACTCCATGCCAGGTCTTTTCTAGGGCCTTTGAAACCCTGTCGGACAAATGGTGGTAGAGCAGGAAACCCAGGCTGCACCAGGGCAGGAGAGCTGGCCCTGCCCAGACCTGCTGATCCCCAAAGCCCAGACTCACTGCTTCCCACACATTCCAAGCTGTGTGTGACAGAAAGGAGGTAGTGAGTTCACTGTCACATGTCCCTAGTGATGGGAAACAACCCAGAGTGACCAGGTGGAGGGGAATGGTTATCCTGGCGATTCAAGCATCTGCCTGGGGCTACCCCTCTAGTCTGGAAATTCACGAGGAAACCCCTTCTTCAGATACCCAAGTTGCTCTGTGCCTGCTGACATCCAACAACATGCCTTCTGCTCTCTCCCTAGGTGTCGTGCGCCAAGTGCGGCCCATCGTGGGCCCGTTTTATGCCGTCCTGAGGCTGGAGATGAACTATGTGTTGGGGGGTGTGGTCTCCCACAGGAATGTCGTCAACGTGCACATCTTCGTCTCCGAGTACTGGTTCTGAAGGGCTGGTTTGCGGCACAGCCAGGGGTGCACCCCTCCCCCTGGCCAAGTCCTTGCTGCCAGTGACTGCCAGGTGCCTGTCTATATCCCTCGGGCATCTCTTGATGTTTCATATTGATTTGTAAGACCACGTGAATTAAGCTGAGCCACATCAGTACGTCCAGTTGATGTACTGTGGTGTTTAAACGTGAAGTCCAACTGCTCAGCTCTGTGGTTGAATCCTTGCTTTTTTTTTAATGCACAGGCTGAATCTTGTTCCTTTTCCCTGTGTGTGGGCCAGGCCTTGTTAAGGACCAAGGAAAAAGTTTGAAAGCCTCAGTCCATCTGAAAGCTGAAAGGTGACCAGTTCTCACCAAGACTGAATGAGGGTTGACATTTGGTACTTTTTTTTTTTAAACCAATCAGGCTCTGTGTGTTTCCAGTTGATGGCTGCTGTAGAGGGGCACAGAAATAAATGTACAATAAATTCTCCCCAGAAGCAGCTGACAGCATGCCTCTCGGGGCACTTAAGAGGTGGATTGCAGTTTTGTTCAAAGAAGGAGGACCCCTTGGTAAATATGTGAGCCTCAAGGTTTGTGTGTGTCCTGGTGTGTCCTTGAGGGTGGCTGATGTGTCCCAGTGTGTTTGTGGGGGTGTCTGGTGTGGCCTTGTGTGTCTATGAGGGTTGCTGGTGTGTTCCAGTGTATCCACAGGGGTGGCTGATGTGTTCCAATGTATCTATGGGGGTGACTGGTGTATCCAATTGTGTCTGGGGGGGGTGACTGGTGTATCCCATTGTGTCTGTGGGGGTGATTAGTGTATCCCAATGTGTCTGTGGGGGCGATTGGTGTATCCCATTGTGTCTGTGGGGGTGATTGGTGTATCCCATTGTGTCTGTGGGGGTGATTGGTGTATCCCATTGTGTCTGTGGGGGTGATTGGTGTATCCCATTGTGTCTGTGGAGGTGACTGGTGTATCCCATTGTGTCTGTGGGGGTGATTAGTGTATCCCAATGTGTCTGTGGGGGTGATTGGTGTATCCCAATGTGTCTGTAGGCGTGGCTGCATTGTGTACCCTCCAGCCACCATTCCTCACGGGGAGAAAATAAGCTTTTGGCTCTTCCTGACAGACTTCCAGTTACAGACTCTCTCCAGATGGGACTTCTGCTAGCTCAGAGATCTTCCAAGAGCGAGAGGACTGCAAATCTCCCCTAAGGCCATTTCAAAGCTTCTCTTGCCCCCAGAGCTCCATGTAAGACCAGATCCAGGCCAGCTGAATGTATCTGTGAGCAACACCACTCAGCATCAGTGATGGGTTGGGCCGGGCCTCGGCACCAGGCTCCTCCTTTATACTGGGTCTCTGATCTTGTCTCAGGCACTCACATGTAGTGCTTCTTGTCCTGGGCCCTGACCCTCACTGAGACCTGGGCCAACAACCATGTTTGTCTTCCTGGAGGCGCCAGTGCTGGAAGGTCTGGGCAATTCCACTTGGTATTTCAATTCTCAGGAACATGGACCCAGCCTCTGGGAACCCACAGTGTTCCTGAGGTCATTTGGGTCACTGCTGTGTCCAAACCGTGCCCGGCCCTGCTGACACAAGGGTTTATAATGTCTAGGCAACTTGAGCTGATGATTAGGAAATAACCCTGGTGGGACTAGACAGTCCAGGGACAGGATACACAGAGGACATGTGAACGTCTCCTTCATGCTGAAGCGTCTCAGTGGGGAAGGGAAATTGGAACTCAGCGGTTAAGAGTACTAGCTACTCCTGGAGAGGACTGAGGACCACTGCCAGCACCCACATCAGGTGGCCACACTGCCTGTAACTCCAGCTTCAGGGGATTTGATACCCTCTTCTGGCTTCTTTGGGCACTTGTATGCACACACACACACACACACACACACACACACACACACACACAGAGAGAGAGAGAGAGAGAGAGAGAGAGAGAGAGAGAGAGAGAGAGAGAGAGAGAGTTGGGTTTTTCCTTGGGCCACCTGTTCACAAATAACAACACTGAGATATTATGAAAGCTTGGCCTCAAACTCAAACTCACTCATATATTAAATAATAAACTTCCCCTTCCTTCCTTCCTTCCTTCCTTCCTTCCTTCCTTTCTTTCTTTCTTTCTTTCTTTTTTCAACAAAATGGAATCTTAAGGAGGAAGATGAGATATGAGAGGTGTGTGAGTCCTTGCAGGTTACCTGTGGCCTGAGCACTGAATCTGCCCTTTTACACTGAGCAAAGGGGGTTCTGGGAGCCCTCTCCTTCCTTCCCAGGGGCTGAATGGTGGGACTGGGCTGAGAGGACTGACTCACTGGCTGTTTCAGAGAAGGGAACTTGTCTCTGTCTCCTCCATCCATTTCTCTCTCTCTCTCTCTCTCTCTCTCTCTCTCTCTCTCTCTCTCTCTCTCTCTCTCTGTGTGTGTGTGTGTGTGTGTGTGTGTGTGTGTGTGTCTGTCTGTCTGTCTGTCTGTCTCTTTGGGCACCTGCGTATGTGTGTATGCTTGTGCATATGTGTATACATATATGTGTGTGTGTACAAATGTGTATATGTACATGAGGCCAAGGGACAAACTTGAGTATCGTTCCTCAGGCACTGTCCACCTTGTTTTTTGAGACAGGATCTCATCTGTCTGGATGTCTCACTGCATAGGCTAGACTGGCTGGCCAGCAAGCCTCAGAGCTCTGCCTGTGCCTGCCATTACTGGGATTACGGATGCCCCCAGCATGTTTACATCGAATCTAGGGATTGAACCCAGGTCCTTACGCTTTCATGGCAAGCACTCTTCCCCCAGCTGTCTTCCCAGCCACACTTTCACTGGATCCATTGCCATTAGTGTGGGAGCTGCTATTGGTGGACTGAGCCAAGCCTCCTGATGTTGATTGACTTGGAGATAAGCATGTGACCCAAGATGTTACTCAGGCCCTTCCTGGGGGAAATGCTCACTCCCCGGGGCAGAAGAACAGTCAAAGGAGAGATGAGGGCTATGAGCTCCTAGGTGGGGGAGCGGAATGGAAGAGAACAGAATGCTGACCCTACCTGGCTCAGAGATGACCACGGTGGGCTTGGGGGGCGGGGGGATGGCAGGTGTCACTGCCGTCTTCCTAGCCTGTTTCTGCATGTCAGAGTGGAGATGTTAATCCCAAGATGGCAGTGAGGAGTGCCAGAGGGCTACATCAGAGGCCTTTGCTAACTGTGAAGTACTGTGCACATGTCTGACCTTACTTCCCTTGACCTGAGTGAAGATGATGGAGCCAAAGGGAAGCAGCATTACTGGCAATGGAGCCACATAAGTGAGCTCCAGGAGCCTGGTGGCTTTGCAGCCTTAGTGTCCATTTCTTAATCATCCATGAGAGACATGGTGGACAGGTGAGTAAATTGGACTCAACCCCAACTGTGCACATTTCGTACCACACCCTGTGCGGAGCTTACGGTGTTCCCATAAGTACCCATTATTCTTCAAAGAAATTGTCAGGGTCCCCAACAACAGTGCAGCCCTCTTAATTGTCTCCTTAAATACTTGAGATTTCCTAAATGGAAAGTCCTTTATAAGCCTGAGAAAGTGGACACACAGAGACACCGGGCCGAATCACTTGCTGACCTCATAGAATGACCTGGAAGAGAAGATTCCAGAAAGGGGTGCCATAGTGCCCTAATCTAACAGAAAGCTATCAGCTTTGAAGGAAACTGAGTCAGTTGCTCTTATAAAGCACATAGGGAAATCAATTGGACGATTTATCTAGGCTCCCAGTTTCAGAAGTTTCAACCTGTGCCCCACTGGTGCCATCGCTTCTAGGTCTGTGACAAGGTAGAGCATATGGAAGTCAACAGAGAAAGAAGGATGGAAAGGGCCAGGAACAAGATATTCCCCTCAAAAACATGTCCTCATGACCTGCTTCCTCCAACTAGACCCCACCCCCTGAAGTTCCCACCACCTTCCAAAACACCATTAAGTTATGAGTCCTTCATTGGATGAGTCTGTTGATGAAGTCACAATCCTCGTGATCCAGTCACCTCCCAAAGCCCCACCCCCACCCCCACCCCCACCCCCCACCCCCGGAACCCTGGTGCACTGAGGACCAAGCCTTCAACACGGGAGCTTTGAGAGACATTTAGTAGGCAAACCCCAACAGAAAGAAACCTACCCAACTGCTCTCAGGAGCTCTGTGGCATGAGGGCAGAGACATGCTCAGGCCAGGCTGTGTCCTTGAGAGTGTTGATATACACACGCAGGAACCAGGAAAGGGAAGCAGAGATTCCCCACTCTGCCCCCCCTCCCGCAACCCCAGTTGACAGAACCAAAGGTAGGGAACCCGCCTTTCCAAGTCCCAGCAAGGTTCTTGGGTCTTCTCTAGCAAATAAACATCTGAAATCAGCTGTATGGGTTTTTTTCTTTTTAATATTTTATTTAAATTTTCAAATATACATGTTGCATGGCACTATCAGAGCTAATCAGCTGCCAGCCTCATGAGTTCAGCTGGGCCTGCTTACCAGAAGTTCATCACAGCTGGGCTTGTTGAGTATTGGTACTCCCTCACAGGAGAGGAAGCAGAGGGCCTTGGGACCCTCCCCTGAGTAACCAGCCCCTCCGCCCAATCAGTTGTATGCAGTTCTCAATTCTACTCTTCTTGGATACAGCCTTGGGGCTTGGGGAGGGGGTGTAGTGTATAGTCTGAGGAGTACTCAGAGAAGGAGGCCTCGTCTATGCAGCTGTGTGGGAGTCATCATGCATGCTGGGTGCAGACCTCCCAGTGTGGCTGCTTGAGGGTCACCCACACTCTTGCCTGTAACACCTCACCCATGCTCCATTAAGTAAGCCTAGTAAACTCATCCGTTCCCCAGGGAGACCTTTGGTTTGTCATTGGGGACCTTAGAAGGAGGGGCTTAGTTGCTTTCTTAGTGCCCCATAGAGAGAAAATTCTTGCAACAATACAGCAAGGTTGAAAGAATTTTCCATGAGTGCCAGAGCATCCCGCACCTAGATTCTGCTCTTGAGGTATTAGGGGTTTAGTTGCACGTTGAAAAGATGGCGATAGGATAGGACAGAGTGAGAGAGCACAGAATAACAACGGCCTAGGAGTTTGCAGGCTTGAGTTCAAGTTCAGCCACTCTTAAGCGCTGTGGCCTGGGGCACAGGACACTAGTCTTCAGAACCTAGGATTTCTATGCAGCAGCGTCATGCGGACTTCCCAGGGGGATGCGTGGTTGAATGAGATGATGACATAAAATGCTTAGTGGAAGCCGGGCGGTGGTGGTGGCTCACGCCTTTAATCCCAGCACTCGGGAGGCAGAGCCAGGCGGATCTCTGTGAGTTCGAGGCCGGCCTGGGCTACCAAATGAGTTCCAGGAGAGGTGCAAAGCTACACAGAGAAACCCTGTCTCGAAAAACAAAAACAAAAACAAACAAACAAAAAAAAAATGCTTAGTGGAAAGACTGCTGCACACAAGTCTCCAGTCGGCAGCACGGCCACTGTTGACGCATGGGATGGGATGGTCTTTATTCCATTAGGTGACATGGCTCATTAGAGTCTGGGTAGGTAATGGAGGCCGGGGAAGGCCAAGAGGCTTGATGACTGTCCTATAAATACCCACTTATGCATCTGTCCCCTGCTGGGCGAGGAACACCATGGGCAGGGACCTGTTTTTCAGGAAGGACTGTTTCTAGGGAGGCTTATTTTATTTACTTTATATTTATTCATCTGTATATGTGTATGTGTATACTACATATGTATGAGTGCCCAAAGAGGCCAGAAGAAAGTGTTGGATCCCCTGGAGCTGGAGTCACAGGGAGTTAGGAGCTGCCTAACATGGGAACTGAACTTAGGTTCTCTGCAAGAGCAGCAAGTGCTCTTAACTGCTGAGCTTTCTCTCCAGCTCTCTGGGGGAGGCTTCTCATTGCTCACAATTCAGAGTCTAGTCTCATGCATCTTGCTAGAGATTCTGAGTTCTAACAAGTCCAGCTTCTTCATCCTCTCCTGAACTTAGGTTCTCTGCAAGAGCAGCAAGTGCTCTTAACTGCTGAGCTTTCTCTCCAGCTCTCTGGGGGAGGCTTCTCATTGCTCACAATTCAGAGTCTAGTCTCATGCATCTTGCTAGAAATTCTGAGTTCTAACAAGTCCAGCTTCTTCATCCTCTCCTGTCTCATAACTTTAAGCCTCATTCAGAAAATAGTTCATTTTTAAAAACTAAAGACACAGCCTCCAGTCCCCTCCACACCAGGCTCAAAATATTGACTCTCAGCTCTGCATAATTTACCCTTCTACTTTTTGAAAGATGGATGGTGCTCAGCAACTCAGGCAGACAATGGGTCTATTCTCTCTGGCCCTGATCTTGGGCCCCCGAACCCAGAACCACCCTGATCCCAGAAAAGCAACCCTCCAGATAGCACCCTCTCCATGTCATCAGAACGGCCAGGCTGGTGGGGAGAGGTGGAGCCACTGGTCAAGGATGGTTACATGACAGTGACCTAGAGTAACAGGTTGGGCTTTGGAGCCCATCAAGGACATGCCAAGCCAGGTTCACCCCAAGGCCACACTGTGGCCCTAGCTGTGGCAGCCACCAGGAGTCTCAGAAGTGATTGAGGACTGTTTCCCACTTGGCAACATCGAAGTGTCTTATCCCACAGCCCATCTTGGCAATTTGGTGCTTGCTCTTCATAGCCCCATCTAGATAATTGCATAATTAATTGTGTGCAGGTAATTCACCCAGGGGAGGTGGTTACAGGGAGTGGGGGCACAGGCTTCCACTGCCCTGGAAAGGTGCCAGGCAGTCTCTGTGCAGACCCCATCATGAACATGCCTCCAGTGTGTTGGAGGGCCTTAGCATGCTCATGAGACCTCAGGGGAACAGCTCTGACTGAACCTAGAGACCTTGTCACTTTCTTTTTACACTATGGGCTTAAGTCAGAGGCTCAAAGCAGAGACTCTGCCGGGTGCTTGGGGTGAGCAGGCCCCTCAGCCCAAGGTGGGAAGGAGTCAGCCTTCCCCGGGGGCGTTGACCAGTCCATTTCCAGAAGTTTCTGGAAGTCAGTGCCCATGATTTTTGCTTCCACATCTACTCCATCACGTCCTCATTGTCCATAAACCTGCACATTGGCTCAGGGGGCCCAGGAGGGCGGCAATCTTCAAAGGACTGGAGCCCGGTGGATAACGTGTGAGAGTCAGGGAAATGATCCCAGAACAGACTTGGAATTTCCTCTCTTCCCATGCTTGCCTTCTGTTGCCTCACTATAGGACATAGAGTCCCAAGGCTCTGGTCTGGTGCAGCTGTGGGTGCTGGGAGGGTGTTGAGCATGGAGGGGATCAGCCTAACGTAACTGTCAGCTTAGCATCCATCCACGGACAGCCAACATCTGTTTCCTTCCCTGTTACACTCTTTCTTCCTCTGCTTCTTCTCCAGCTTGGGGACAAAGCACAGGTGGATGGCAGCTTTTGGCCGGTCACCTCGGAACCTCAGTAGGAGTGGGGAAGCCCTAGTGCAAGGAAGCACTGAGCCTCCCTCCATCGCCCAGCAACCCATCCTGTGCATCCCCAGCCAGCGCTAGCGAGGGACCGGGAAAGAGGGAGGTAGGGAGAAGAGTCAAGGCGGGTTAGACTGGAAGGAACATGAGACACGGAACTGGACCAAGGAAGGAGCCACCTGGAGATGGAACCCAGGATCCTCTAACATCTCTGTCAATGACCTCTATGGGATTAAGTTCCCACAGCCTAACTTGGAAGTCTAAGTGGTCACGGGAGCCAGACACAAGGTAGCATCCGCGATGACTCTTACCCTTGTCATGCCGTGAAGGCCTTGTCAACTGCACCAGGCCCTTACCCAAGCTGCCTCACCTCAGCGTGGAGCGTGTAGTGATCCTGGCTCAACACCCATTCTGTATTTCATGTAAGGTCACTTCATACCAGAGCTAGGCCCCATGTACAGCAGGGCTACTTCTCATCGAGTGGGGTGCACACACACACACACACACACCACCCCCGCTAGGTCTAGAGTTTGGTTTGACACAAAGGAATCATCCCCATATTATTTTTTCCACACCACCTCTTCAAATTAGGGGAACTGCTGCTTGAAACTGATTCTCCTGAGCCTTCCCGGAAGGAGCTACTGGAACCTTCCAGAAATCTTGCTTTGGACACTGCAGCACACTGTTTCCAGATCACAACAAAGGAAACTTCAGAGTTCCCCAGGGCGGCATGCTGGTGCCTGCCTGCGTGGATGGGACACATGGGGCTATGTTAGTATCTCCACTGAGCAAGGAGAAGCCCTCAGCCTGTGATGTGGTGCTTCTGAGTCCAGGGTGCTTTTCATAGTTCAGACTTCTGTGCCACATAATTCAGCAGAGTTTGCTCACTTAGGAGAATGCAAGGAAGTTTGTTTGTTTGTTTGTTTGTGTGACTGTGTGCCATCCTGTCAACCTTTCCGTTGCTCACGGTGCCAGGGTGGTAGAGGACTCTGGGTAATCTGTGCAGCTGGAGTGTGGCCTGGCTGGGAGGTCAGTGACTTGGGGAAGGGTCCTTCATTGTTCCAGATTAACCATGGTGGAGTGGGGATGGGAAGGGAGCTTAGCTGGCAGAAGCTCAGAGACCTGAACTCCAGGCTCCTGTGGGCAGCAGCGTCACTTCTAATAGAGGCTGGAAAGGAAGTCACTGCACACTGGACCAGGACAAGCTGCCTAGAGAAACTCCAGAGCTGGGTGTGTGCCACGGCAGCAACACAGCACTTCCAGATCAGTGTCAGTCTGGCCACTTAGCTGAGGGCAGCGACAGGCCCCAGAGATGCCTCCAGAGCAGGGCCCTTCCTACGCAGAGGCCCTTTGCTCTTGCCTGCAAATAATACTCTCCTCAATTTCAGGAGTAGTCATAGGACATTTGTTAGTTCAAATCCCTGAGCATACAGAAGATTATAATCAGAAACTATAATTGCACACCCCCCCCCCAAAAAAAAAGAAGCCTACAGGCAGGGACAAAGACCAGGGCTGGCCTCATATTGCTTTGAGAGTGGCAGTAAAGCCTCCTAACCAGGGAGGTCACAGTCCATATCCCCAAGGAGCAAGTTATCATTTGATCACTAAGAAAGAGGCCTCTCCTCACTTCTCCCTGGGGTCCAGTCCCACAGTTTGGACTTCAGCACTTCTTTGCAACTCTCTCTCAGATCCTTCCAAAGGGTGTTCTTCACCCATGTCAGTTTTCTAATCTGCAAAATGGGCCTGATAATTACTACCCTGAGTGTTGTTTGTGTGGACAAAGTGAGGTTGGGAACGTCAGGCACAGGCACCGCACCTGTCCTCAGGCTGGGCTCAGCAAACACCTGCTCCACCTTCCCCCTTCCTTCCCCCAGGACTTGCTTTTGCAGCTTCATAGGGGATGTCACGGCACATTCCTATTTTTTTTTTTTTAACTTTTGGGGGACTAGAGGGATGTCTTGGTGGTTAAGAAGGCTTGCTGGGCCTTCATGAGGCTGACATCAGATGGTCTAAAATTCAGATTCCTGCACCCAGTCTGCATAGGAAGTTAGGCATTTGGAACACACCCGTAGCCCCAGCTCCAGAGGGGGCAGAGATAAGATCTCTGGGACTTGGTGACTTGCAGTCTACCAAAGAAAACAAAAGTCCCAGGTCCAGCCAGAGACCTTGCCTCAAGGGACTGGAGGAGCGTGACAGAGGAGGACACCAGACACTCTTTTCTGACCTCCACAGGCACAGGCACACACACACACACACACACACACACACACACACACACACACACACACTAATAAATGAACAATTTTATACACTTGTGTTTTTACATGTCTCCTATATAGCTCAGATGGAGGAGCCCCAGATGTACAGGAAGAAGGAAGCAGAGTGGATGCTCTTAGGGACTTAATCAGAAGGGTTTGTGAAGAGTGGTGGGTTCCTCCCGCCCAGTGGAAGCTGCATCTGTCTACTTCAAACTGAAGATTTGTTCTCCTGCCTTTTTTTTTTTTTTTTACTTTGTTTTGAGACAGTCTTGCTAGGAAGCCTTTGCTGGCCTTGAACCTGTGACAGCGCTCCTGGTGCTGGGGTTTCAGGCCAGTGCCGCTGGGCCTGGCCGGCTTCCATCACTTTTACTTTAATCATTGTATCAGTTCTGTACCAAAGTGTTTAAGATAAAACTCATTTTAATTTCACATTAGATATAAAGTATAGCCGGGCAGTGGGTGGCGCACACCTTTAGTCCCAGCAGAGGGACTTTAGGAGGCAGAAGCAGGCAGATCTCTGAGTTCGAGGCCAGCCTGGTCTACAAAGAGAGTTCCAAGACAGCCAGGGCTACACAGAGAAACCTTGTCTTAAAGAAACCAAAAAAAAAATTTTTTTTTACTTCAGTGAAGATCAAATCTAAACTCAATGTCCTCTTGAATAAAAGCTACCTAATAGTTTAATCTTGCTGCTCCTCTTGTTTCTGACCCCATTTCCCTACTGTACCATACTGTTTAAAGTTTGTTGTTGTTTTTTAAATGTATATGTGTGGGCATTTTGTATATGGGCAGAGTGCCTGTGAGTAGGCACAGAGGCCAGAAGAGGGCATCAGGTCCCCTGGAACTGGAGTTAGAGATGGTTGTGAGTCGCCATGTGGATACTGGGAATCAAACCCAGGGCCCCTGAAAGAGCAACCAGTGCTCTTAACCACTGAGCAATCTTGCCATCTCTCCAGCCTCCAAGAGCTCTTTAAAAACAAAACAAAACAAAGCAAACCAGGGTCTTACACGTGATAGAAAAGTGCTCCATCACTGAGCTACATCCCCAGCCCTAAAGCATACTTTTTCTTTTCGTTTTTGTCTCTTTTTTTAAATTGTGGTTCTCTGTGTATCCCTGGCTATTCTGCAACTTTTTCTTTAGACCAGTCTGGCCTTGAACTCAGAGATCTGCTAGCCTCTGCCTCCCAAGTGCTGGGATTAAAGGTATAAGCCATTATACCCGGCTTTAATTTTTATTTTCGAGATTGGTGAAAAGCTTTTGCACCCTGATAGGCCTCTTCGCTGACACAGCAATCCAAATCAAACCAAATCAGACCGCATTAGAAAAAGCCCCAGTTTAATGGGTAAAGCGTTCCCTGGTGACTCTCCAGCCCCCCAGAGAGGAGATGGGGATGAGAGACCAAAAAAGCACATGTCTGTTTTCTGGGATGCAGTTTAAATACCCTATGGGAGTGGTCTTGAGCATCTCTCAGGGAGGAGCCATGTTTGGTGGGCTTTGAGGGGGTGGGTTTGGGGAAAGAGATGGGAGACGGGTGTAGCTAGAGTTTTCCTGCCTGGCCCACAGTCAGGACAAATTTCTCTCACCTGCCAGTCCCACAGACGCTCAGACCCAACCAAGTAAACACAGAGACTTATATTGCTTACAAACTGTATGGCCATGGCAGGCTTCTTGCTAAGTGTTCTTACAGCTTAAATTAATCCATTTCTATAAATCTATACCTTGCCACGTGGCCCGTGGCTTACCGGCATTTTCACATGCTGTTTGTCATCGTGGCAGCTGGCAGTGTCTCTGACTCAGCCTTCCACTTCCCAGCTTTATTCTCCTCCTTGTCCCGCCTATACTTCCTGCCTAGCCACTGGCCAATCAGTGATTTATTTATTGACCAATCAGAGCAACACATTTGCCATACAGAACATCCCACAGCAGAGGGGAGTTGAGGTGGACCTTCCTCAGAACATTACAGACTCTTTGGGTATGTGGATGCCAGGGTGCCAGGGGCTGAGGTGGAGCTCCCACCAGAACAATAGGATCTAACTCTTGTATCCCAGGCTAGCCCAGAATTCACTCTATAGCCCAAGTTAGCCTCATAGCATGCTATCTCGGCCTTCCAAATGCTAAGATTATAAATGTGAGTTATCATACGAGGTCTTAAAGCGTATTTTTAAAGGAAAGATGTCTCATAGTTTCTTGCAAAATGAGGCATGAATTAGAAATAATTTCTGGGAGAGATAAGAGGATTATCATAATCGAAATCACCTGACTCAGATGGGCGTGGTGGCTCATGCTGGTAATGTCAGCATCTCCAAAGGCAGTACTATCACAGTGAATTCAAGGTCAATCCGGTTTGCATGGCAAGTTCCAGGCCAGCCAGTGCTACATATCGAAACCCTATCTCAAAAATACAAGGGCCTGGTGAGATGGCTTAGCAGTTAAGGGCACTTGCTTTGCCATCATGAGCACTAATGCCTGGATCCCAGCACCTATGTAGCATGCTGGGCACCTAGCACACACCTGTAACCACAGTTCCAAGGGTGGGCAAAGATAGAAGGATTGCTGAGGTTTGCTAGCTTTTAGCCTAGCTGAGAAAACACAAGTCCCAGTTCAGGGCAAGACCTTCTCTTAAAGGAATACAGAGAGTAATAGAACCTACATGGTAGGAAGGCGCCTAATCCCACAAGTTGTCCCACATGTCTGATCTCCATATGCATGTGCACATGTACACATGCACACACACACACACATACACATACACACACACAAACACACACACACTAAATAAATATAAATAAAGTCTTAAAGAACTTAAAGACTGTGGGCCACTGTGCAGCCCCTGTTTTGCAGAATGTTGTTCAGGCCTCGTCTCCACCCCTTCTTCCTCAGCAGAGGGACTTTGCTGCAGTCTCCCTGTTTTGATTCATTTGTCCTGATGCCAGAAGTTCACTGTTCTAGGTCTCTCCGAGGACACATCCACACTACCAACGCGGGCTTGCTTTTAACCACGGCTTGCACACTGCTACTGGAATTTGATGAGTGAGCAAACCCTAGTCCCAGAGCAGAGGTCATGTGTGAAACAGCAGGACACAGGCCGGCTGGAGCAGTTCCTCAAGGCCTCAGTGGAAGACACCACCATAAGGCCGTGTTCACCAACAGCTGTCACCACTGGTATGTCCCTGGCTTTGGGCTGTTCACACGGCTTCCCTATTGTTAGTCATATTAAATCATCACCCACAGTTTTGCCTGTTGGCTGAGGGAAGGAACAGGAAGGTGCCATTAGGACACAGAGATACTGAGCAAAGACAGAAAAAAAAGCCATCTCTCTCTGGAGAAGAGGAAGGCAGGAAGCAAAGGCTGTGTTCAGAGTGACAGTGATGGGTAACAGATGGGACAAAGAAGGCTTCATTTAGCCAGGACGTCATCGGCATTTGCTGTAATCTTTGCCATCTTTGAGGACCTTGGGAGCCAGGAGCTGAGGACAGAGCTCAGTGGTAGATAGAAGCCAGGCAGAGAGTCAGCTGGTACCTTCTAAGGTCTGACCAGAGTCCTGTGGGTTGAGCTAGAAGAGAATGGCTAACTTGAAGCACGGCGGAGATGTGGTTTCCCTGGCAACGCTGGATGTACATTTCGGATAAAGTGTGATGATAAACACTTATGCTGGAGACCTGGTCCTGCCCTGATAAGCTGTGTGATGGGAGCAAGTAGCTGAGCCTCCCTGAGATGGATACAGAGACGGTGGTGGTGATGGAAGCTCCTGGCACAGTGCACAGGACCGTGTAAGAATGTCCTATACCAGGGAAGGCCGAGGCTTGCCGAAACAGCAGTGAGGGAACAGTGAGCCACCTGTAATTCAGTTGGTTTATTCCTTAGGTAGGTAGCAGAAGGAAGTGCAATGTCCCTACGTCTGAAGACAGCACAAGTGACAGGGAGTCCCATTGTAGAGGAGATGTTGTAGATGCCAGCTAAGAGGTCATTTAGTCTACGGCATTACCAAGGGGGACAAAGGAAAGTTTCCAGATTGCCACTTTATTATTCAATTACTTTGGGGTGTGTGTGGCAGTGTGTGAATGTACCACAACACATGTGTGGAGGTCAGAAGATAAATTTTGGAAGTCATTTCTCTCCTTCCGTCATGTAGGTCCTGGAGACCCAACTCTGGTCAGCGGGCTTGGTGACAAGCACATTTACCTACTGAGCCATCCTATCTGCCCCAGGTCATCACTTTGATTGACCTAAAGTTATCTGTAAGTGCTCTGCCCCCCCCCTCCCCTGAGAGTTTCACTATATTGACCAGACTTCCTTCAAACTTGTAGCCATCCTCCTGCCTCTGCCTCTCCTGTGCTGGGGGATGACAGGCATACATCCTCATGCCTGGCTTGACCTCCCTATTTTCTGATGCACACACTGCTAGAAAGTTCCACCTTGGCTCTTCCTTAGCTGCCTCTCACAAGTTCCAGTGTGTTCATTTTCTTTATCCTTCAATCCAAAGACTTTTCTAATTCCCATTGTGGTTTCTCCTCTAGTTCTTCAGAAATGTGTTCACGAACCCTCGGGGACTCTCCGATGAGCCTTCAGTTATTAGTTTCTTGTTTAATTGCACTGTGGTCTGAGCATACTCTTGTGGGAATTCAGCCCTTTGAGATCTGCTGAGACTTGCTGGAGGGCCCAGCGTGGGGTCTGTTTTGGTGAACAGTGCCGGGTTTTATCAATCCTCCGCTGGCGCCATTGACCCCCCCACACACCCCAGCTTGTAGAGTGCATTCCTTCCTTATTGCTCCACAGAGCTAATATTTTGGCTGTTCACGCAGCATGTGTCCTTTTCTGCATCTTCATGGCTTCCTACAGCCTATGCTTCCCTAGGGAGTCCCGCCTTCACCCTGGAGAATTTGTGCAAGGGTCCTGGAGTGTGGGTCTGCTGGTTCCAGTTTCTCTCGGCAAATGTTCTTGAGAACGTTTCTGCTCAGCCTTCGTTTTCGGAAGAATCTCTTCTTCAAAGAGGTGGAGCAGGGTCTGTTTGCTTTGTCAGCAAGTCCATGATGTTCGTCCATTGTCCCCTGGATTCCAGAACTATGAAATACTTCACCGATTTGCATGTCACCCTTGGGGGCCATGCCATCTTCCATACGTCATTCCAATTCCAGTCCATTCGCTGCCCCGACAAGCTTGCAGCCGAGTTTAAAACATTTATTCGTGTCCCCTCCCACCAACCCCCCCACCCCTACCTCCAGGTTTCTCTGTTAGCTCCTTCTGCTAAATGGGGGAGGGAGAAGGCATGCGACCTCTGGGTGTTTTCCTGCTGCAGGTCCCCATTCAGGTCCTTAGCAAGTGCTGCTCTTCTCTCTCGCAGGTCCTTCCAAAAGGCCAGGCAGGGCGGCGACAGAATCAAATCCCCTTTCACTCCCCAGTCGAGGGCAGGGTAGATGTTTGCTTGGAACGAGGACAGGAGCTCTTGTTTGATGAGAGCCCACTGCACACCCAAAGCCACACCGGGGACATTCCAGACATTTCCTCACTCCAGCCCCAGCTTCAGAGGCAGGTGTGAACAGCTCACTGACAGACAGGGTTCTAAGAGTTTAAGCCACCCCCTTTCCACACTTCAAGCGGCTGAGGCGGGAGTCAAAATCCTAGCTGGCATCTTTGGAACAAGGCTTTAGGAGTACATGGGTATCCCCAGCCCCAGCCTAGCAGGGTTCACTCAGCAGAATGGTATATATTATATATCCTTGTGTGCAAAATGATAGCGCCCAGCTGTATATCCCTGCTCACAGTGGTTGGCTTCCTTAGCCTCTTTACGGTTCTTCAAACATTCCAAAACCTGTCTGACTTCTACTTGCTGTTCCCTTGACTAATAAATATCCTTGTCCACATTTCCCCACAGGTCTTAATTTACACGTTCCTCATAAACCGGTACCTCTTGCTCCTCCTCCTACTTAAATCAGGCCCCTCTGTAACCTTGTATCATTGGCTTTCAATTTTGCCTTTCTGGAACTTGCCATCCTTTGTAGTGTGGTGTTATCCTGACCTGTATGTTTAAGCTTCCAGAAGGTGGGGGCTCCTCCGTGTGGAACCTGCCCTGTGGGTTTCTGGCACTCTGGTATGTTCACACTGTTTGTGCCCTTCCTCTTCACACCTTCCTTCCACGGTACTCCTCTTCTCCTCCCCGGGAGCAGCCAGTTTCTCTCTCTCTCTCTCTCTCTCCATCCTGACTCTAGTGGAGACAAGCCAGGGAAATTTATGCAAGCCGCACAGGTGAGTGGCCGGGGTGCTTGGCATGATTGTACTGGTTGGATCACAGCAGGCACCTGGCAACCAGAGGAATAACATGTTCACCTGAGTCATCTTTGGCAAGGGTGACAGGGCTGGGATGGAACACGCATGTGAGAATCTCCTCCTCCTCCTCCTCCTCCTCCTCCTCCTCCTCCTCCTCCTCCTCCTCAACACGCCCCTGTCCTGCCAGATAACGGAGTCTTGGGGGTAGTTAGCATTAAGAAGTTCATGTGCAAAGACAGCTCATTTTCCCAACCCCAAGAACCCCTATGTGTTATGCCTTTGCCACGGTTTGTTTGTTTTATGTGTACGTTGTACACATGTGTCTTCCAAGCCATGCACATGTGTGGACGTGTTCCTGTGCATGTATGTGTGCTTTGCAGGTGGAGGCCAGGGGTTGGTGTCAGAGGTCACCCTCTGTCTCTCTCCAACATCACTTGCTGAGACAGGATTTCTCAATGAAGCTGGAGCTCACCGGGTCCCTCCTGCCTCCGCTTCCCCTACAGTGGGATTACAGGGGTGGACAACTGAATCTAGCTTTTTGCATGGGTACTGGGAATTAAATTCAGGCCCTCAGGCTTGGTTGACAAGCACTTTGCCCGAGGAAGCATCTCCTCAGCTCCTTCTGAGTCTTCTCAGAGTTCTGAATCCCAGGAGATGGAAGCTGGTGCTCGCTCACAGCTGTGCTTGGTCAAGCAGGCCCTTCCAAAGCGATTTGAGTTTTTGTTGTTCCTTGGGGCCTCCTCCCTGTTCCCCCAGAGCGTGGGGTTGAAATAAGCTAGCATCAACTGTTGCCTTACACCCCTAGCCCAGTGATCTTTATTAGCATTTTTGTTTTGAGACAAGGTCTCTCTGTGTTGCCCAGGCTGGCCTCAAATTCCTGGACTGAAAGGGATCCTCCTGCCTATACCCGGCTTTCAAGGACTTTGTAGTAATCGATAAAACCTCTGTAGGCTGCACCCTGCAGACATCCTATGTCTCTCTCGTCCTTCTGGTAGTTATCATTGTTTAAATTTTTTCTTGACAACTGAGGCATCTGAGGCTCTAAGCCTTGCAGGAGCTGCATCCCCGAGGTCCTGTTCAGATATCTTAACTAAAGGAGGAAACATCAGTGGGAGGAGACAAAACACATACAAAAGTGAACGATCACAGAAAACATTTTTTAAGGCATCAGAATTTAAGAAGGCAGTATTCTGCACCCTCTTTGCCCTGCAGGTTTGCTAATGGGTGAGGTCAAGGCTGTATTTTTCCACTGTTGTCGAGGGTGGATGGTGGTGGTTCCTGACACAGCTCACTCGCTGCAGCATGGCTGCCACAAGCACCCCCTCTCAAGGGGGTGCATGGAAGCTCTGTTCACACAGACACACAGATCAGGTCTCACCCTCAAATTCCTTGTCGGGTACTGTAAAAGGAAACAAAAGCCACACAGCCATGCAATAGTGGCACACACCTTTAATATCAGCACTCGGGAAGCAGAGGCAGGAGGATCTCTGAATTCAGGGCCAGCCTGGTCTACAGAGCAGTTTCCAGGACAGCCAGGGCTACACAGAGAAACCCTGTCTCGAAAAACCAAACCAAACAAAAATGCCACACAATGAATTAGAAACACTGCTGCAGGTCACAGACTTCTGGAAAGCCATACTGCACCCCGTTCTAGTGGCTGGAACACTTTCGTGAATAGATGACTCAGTTTGCCTGGCCAGGCCTGACTTGACTTTCAGGTGACTCTGGAATCATTCAGGAAGGACTCCATGACAAGAAATTAACAACAGTAAATAGCAAAGTCATCATACTTCAAGTCAGGAGTTAGCAAAAATAAATAAAAGTAACATGACGGCTAGCAATTCTAATTATCCATCAATAGTCTGCAGGGATGATGATGTCTAACATAGGCTTTTTATATCCTCCAAAGAGTCCGCACTCCAAGTATTTTGTCATTTTTGTGATACAGTATTGGAGACACACTGAGTAATATTCACAACGTATCTAGGAAAATGCAACATACACAACACTGCTGAAAAATGGCTTCAGGGGCTGAAGGCACAGCTCAGTGGTAAAGAGCACTGGCTTCTCTTACAGAGGACCCAGGTTGGATTCCCAGCACCAACATGGCCATTCACAACCATCTACATAGCTCAGAGGATTCAATGGCCTGTTCTGACCTCTGTGGGCACCAGGCACTCACATGGCACCACAGAACATACACATGCAGGCAAATACTCAAACCCATAAAGTATTTTAAAATAAAATATATATATATATATATTAAAAAGTGGCTTTGGGGCCTGGAGCATAGCTCAGTGGTAGAGCCCTAGCTTATGTGGCCTGGGTTCTGACACCAGTACAAATAGATAGGTAAACAGGTAGTTAGGTAGGCAGGTGGGTGGAGGGAGGGAGAGAGAGTGGTGAGAGAAGGAGAAATGATAGATAGATAGATAGATAGATAGATAGATAGATGATGGATAGATAGATAGATAGATAGATAGATAGATAATAGGTAGATAATTAGATAGATAGATGGATTGATGGATGGAATTAAAGTGACTTTAAAGGCTTGGTAAGATACTAGCCTAGAATATACAGCCTTGGTTCTATCCCCACCACGCTGAACTAACTAACTAAACACTAAATAAATAGATATAGATAGATAGATAGATAGATAGATAGATAGATAGATAGATAGATAAATGTAAATTAAATTAAAATGGCTCTAATGAATAGGGTTGTGTCTTGGTGGCAGAAAGCTTACGTACTGTGCACAGGACCCTGGCTTTGACTCACTCCTACCTCCAGTAAGCACCACACACAAAAAATTATCAAAAAAAAAACTTAAATAAATAAAAATGACTCTAAGCAGGTACTGTCCTCAGTAAGAAACGCAGACTCTGGGAAGGGATGAGCCTGAGCTCATGAGGCCGCCACGTACTCCACAGCTATGTGGGTCTGAACAAGTCTCTCCCACTCTCTGGGTTCGTTTCCTGGTGGTTAAAATGAAAATAATGAGGCATACCTGCCTAGTGGTTAGTGTGTGGGTTAGAGATGGGGAGCCTGGCAGGGTGTGGCTGTGTGGGTGTGAGTGGGCTAGCTTTGTGCGGTTTTGTGCTCTTACACCTTAGCTATGTTCTCTCCATTAGCTATGGCTATGAGTCTGAACCACCGTTTTCTGCTTGGTTCTGTGCCCACTACAGCTAAACTAACTAAACACTAAATGAATAAATGAATAAAAGTAAATTAAATGAAAATGACTCCAATGAGCCTTCCTGAGACAATGACATCTTGGGCTGGGGAGGTGGCTTGGTAGGTAAGACACTTGCTGTGCGAACATGACAATCAGATTCCAGGGACAAGCCAGTCAGGCATGGGCAGCGGCCTGTGACCCCAGATCTCAGGAGGCAGGGGCAGGGATCCCTGGGGCAGAGGGGCCAGCTAGATCAGCAGGAATCGGGGACTCCAGGTTCAGTAAGAGCTGCTGCCTTGACAAATAAAGTGTGGAGAGATAGAGGAGGACACACAATGTCAACTTCAGGCATCAGCTTGCATGCGTATACACATGCAGGGAGCACTCACACACACACACACACACACACACACACACACACGTGCCTGCACACGGGCAAATATCACACTCGAATGCACATACAAAAGAACATGTGACCAGACCCGGGTCATTCATTGTTCATTCATCCAGCAGTGTCAGGAACCCAGGATCATTGTTAGTCCTTGACTTAGACAGATACACATGAAGTTCCAGTGTTTAAGATGCCTTCAGAGGCAGGGAGGAGCCAGGAGAAGCACTCACCCATACTCCCAGCCCTCTGGAGACTGAAGCAGGAGGAAGGAGAATTTGAACCTAAGCTACATAGCAAGACCCTAAAAAAAAAAAAAAAAAAAAAAAAAAAAAGTTCTCAAGGGAAGGACCCCACTGGGAACAGACACCAGGTCCCTGCTGTGACCTTCAAAGTGACTAACACCAGGACCTCAGAGGTGTGCCCATAGGGAGGATGTGTGTCCCTGAGATGGCAAGATACCCGGGACCCTAGAGAGGAACAGGATATGCAGGAGGGTGCTGTGGGATGTTCTGTATGGCAAATGTGTTGCTAATTAGTCAATAAATAAAACACTGACTGACCATTGGCTAGGCAGGAAGTGTAGGCGGGAGACAAGGAGGAGAATAAAGCTGGGAAGTGGAAGGCTGAGTCAGAGAGACGCTGCCAGCCTCCATGAGAAGCAGCGTGTGGGGATGCCGGTGGGCCACGAGCCATGTGACAAGGTATGGATTGATGGAAATGGATTAATTTAGGCTGTGGGGGCAGTTAGCAAGAAGCCTGCCATGGCCATACAGTTTGTAACCAATATAAGTCTCTGTGTTTACTTGGTCGGGTCTGAGGCTGTGGGACTGGCAGGTGATAGAGATTTGTCCTGACTGTGGGCCAGGCAGGAAAACTCTAGCTACAAATGGCGTCCAACGTGGTGGCAAGAGTTTCCACCTAAAACCTGAGCAAAAAGATTCTAAAATGGAGCTAAAAACAGCTTCCTAATTGTCTCTCTCAAATGAGCGGCAGCTGCCGGTTTGAGCTACTGGTGGGTTCCTGGTGTGTGTGCTCGATCTGCAGTATGGCGGGAATGAGGCCTCTGCAAGTGGCACATTAAGCTGCATGGTGGATTTAGCCTTTGCTGGTACAAAACAAAAAAAGAGGTTTCTGGGCTACAAGCTGCTTGGATAAAAGCATAGACCCACGATAGCTCCCAGAGCTGGTGGTAAACGGTAAACGTAGGCCTGTTGGAAAGCTGAGGTGGGCGGAGCCAGCAGCCACAGCTGCTGCAGTTTAAAGCAGTAGATTCACAATAAGACAGATTCAGATGTAATAGTTTACAATGTGTGTAAAATATATGTAGGCTTGAAAGAGACAAAAAAAGGTGATATATACAGTTACATAAACAAATACATAGTTTTAAAAAATAAAGTCTTTAAAGAGACAGTAAAATTAATATAGAAAATAAGCCATGTAAAGATGAATATTACACAGAGAATCTGGATTGTGTTGTCTTTGGGATTCTTAACTGCAGAGAGATATTTGATTGTAAAGGAAGCTGAGTTAAACCAATATGCATGTTTTAAAGATATCTTGACTTCAAAATTTGGATGTAAGGATATGTTACTTTGGAAAAGAGTCTCTGCTTTTGTTCCCACAGAAAGCCAGAGGCTATGGATTTGTTCAAGATTAAGATACATCAGGTTTGACCAGCCAAGACCCCCTGAAAGGTCTCTGATGACACCAAGGCCCAGATGATCCAGTATCCAGAATGGTTTGAAGGCAACTGGCTCGATGATACACCCTCATGGACTATTCCATAATCCTAAAATTTTCTTTGTATCCCCATAAGATACAGTGCCCCCCTCCAGCAGGAAGCAGTAAGAGAAGCTACGCCCAAATTCCCAAATTATATGTAATTTTACTTTGTTAAGGTTAAAACCTTCCTTTTTGAAAAAAAAAAGGGGGAAGTGCTGTGGAATGTTCTGTATGGCAAATGTGTTGCTAATTAGTCAATAAATAAAACACTGACTGGCCATTGGCTAGGCAGGAAGTGTAGGCGGGACAAGGAAGAGAATAAAGCTGGGAAGTGGAAGGCTGAGTCAGAGAGACGCTGCCAGCCTCCATGAGAAGCAGCGTGTGGGGATGCCGGTGGGCCACAAGCCATGTGGCAAGGTATGGATTGATGGAAATGGATTAATTTAGGCTGTGGGGGCAGTTAGCAAGAAGCCTGCCATGGCCATACAGTTTGTAACCAATATAAGTCTCTGTGTTTACTTGGTCGGGTCTGAGGCTGTGGGACTGGCAGGTGATAGAGATTTGTCCTGACTGTGGGCCAGGTCGGGTCTGAGGCTGTGGGACTGGCAGGTGATAGAGATTTATCCTGACTGTGGGCCAGGCAGGAAAACTCTAGCTACAGGAGGGCACTACACTGAGACTGTAAACAAGTTGGTATCTGGCTGGGATTAGTATCTAGACTATACAAAGAACTAAATCAGCTAAACACTAGCTCTGGCAGAGATGCTTGCCATCAAGCCTGACAACCTGAGTTCACTCTCCATGGTGACGGGGTGGGGGGTGGGGGGTGGGGGGGTGAGGGGTGGGGGGTGGGGGGAACGACAACATGGACAGACTCCTAAAAATTGTCCTTTGACCCCGACATGTGCCATGCATACACATGTGCACACAAACACGCAGAAATAAAATTTTAAAAAATTTTTAAAAATATCAAAATAATAAACCCCGTCAATAAATAGGCTAATGGAACGAGCAGACAGACCTCAAAAGATAAAGTACAAATGGCCAATAAACATATGAAAAAAGGTTCAACGTTTTTATCCATCAGAGAAATGCAAACAAGAGCTACACTGAGAGTCTTCGTCGCCCGGGTCAGAATCGCACTCAGGAAACTACAGATGTGGGTGAGGATGTGGGCAAAAGAGAACCATCATGGCGGGAATGTAATCAGTCTAGCCACTATGGAGAGTCCCCGGAAAGCTAAAAAAACAAAAACAAAAACCTGCTCAATGACCCAGTTATGTAAGTCAACATGTCACAGAGACACTGCGCATCAGCATTCCCTGAAGCACTATTCACAATGACCAAGTGTGGTGGTTGGAATAAGAGTGGCCCCCATAGGCTCCTATGTTTGAATGCTTAGTCATCAGGGAGTGGCGCTACTTAGAAGGATTAGGAGGTGTGGCCTTGTTGGAGGAAGTGTGTTCACGTGGGTTGGGCTTTAAGGTTTCAGAAACCCAAGCCAGACCCAGTGGCTCGCTCTTCTTCTCCAGCTGCCCGTGACTCTGGATATAGAACTCCCAGCTCCTTCTCCAGCACCATGTCTGCCTGTGTGCTGCCATGCTCCCTGCCAGGATGATAATGAACTAAGCCTCTGAAACTGTAAGCCAGCCCCCAATTAAATGTCTTCTTTTGTAAGAGTTGTTTTGGTCACGGTGTCTCTTCACAGCAATAGAACCTTGACTAAGACACCAAGTTCCAAAGCCAGCCTAGGTGCCATTCAACAGAAGAATGGGTACAGAAAATGTAGTTTATACACAGAATGGATTTTTTTTTCAACTATAAAGAAGAGGGGAGTTGTTTGCAGAGAAATGGATGCAATGCAACTAGAGACACTCCTAGTAAGAGAATTAAGTCAGTCTCAGAAAGGCAAATATTGCATTTTCTCTCATCTGTGGGTCCTGATCTTTCCACGTACATTAAAGTATATATACAGATGGCATGGAAGTCGAAGTTTAACTGTCTGGGGAAATGGAGGAAACTAGTTGGAGTGGGAGAGAGGGGAGAGCAGCAGGGTGTGATGGGAGCTCAGTACGTGATGTGCCTGTGTGGGAGTCTTGTGTGAGTCTATAGGATGGCTAGCAGGAAGTGAGGAAGGTGGGCAATGTCAGTGCAAGAGAGGAACTGAGCCCCAGCTCCCGGTCGCCCAGGTAACAAGGGCCCTCCTATAGGAAATTAGAATAAAAGGCCATATACGGATGAGGTAAGCTGCAATTAAGGGAACGATTAACACCGAGTCTGCCCTTGAAGCAGCTGAGGCGTGGGAGAGGTTTGTGTGCAGCCGGCAAAGGAGGACCCCCTCCATGACCAGTCCGTTGGGGCCTGGAGTACTCAGGGGTCCCATCTCCTTTAACTGAGGTGTGGTGACATGAACAGTGGTGGCCATGGCTGTGGAGTCCAACGACACCCCCAAAGAGGTAGGCCAGGTGCCCTGTGCCCACTACAGTCGTCTTACAGGTGAGGAAACACAGGTGGGAAGATTTTATACTGCATCTAAGCTCCCACAGCTGTCCGTGAGAGAGGTGGACTTGACAACTGGTCTCTCTGAGATAAAGCCAAAAGTCAGTTTTCAAGCGGGGTGTAGGGGTGCACGAATATAATTCCAGCTCTCAGGAGGCGGGAGGATGGAGAGTGAAATCAGCCTGCTTTACATAGCAAGTTCCAGGCCAGGCTGAGCTAAATAGTAAGAGCCTGTCTCCATGATAACAAAATGTCCATCTGCAGAGCAGACAGCTCACTGAATACCCTGAATGATGTGGTACCCACCTCAACAGGTGACCCCATACCTAAAGCACAGGATCCTTCTCCAAAAATGAACCCCTTAGAGAGATTGAAGAAAACAAGGATTCATCAAACAAGAACAGATAGCTCTGAGAAAGGAGCACACACACACACACACACACACACACACACACACACACACACACGTACATAAGTTGGGGTAGGTGCCTGCAGAAGGATGGCGGTCCAAGCTGAAGATGGGGCAGAAGCCACAGTTTGGGGCCTGCCCTGCCATAGAAGCTTGCCCGCAACCTACTCACCCACCAGAGGAGGGCCTAATCTGTCCTTCTCCATGGGTCAGGGCACAGGTCATCTGCTGACCCCACCTTGAAAGTGACTCCTTTATTCACCAGAGCAGGTAATGGGAGGAAAAAAAAAAAAAAAAAAAGAGGCATTGTGTTCTGGCTCACAGCCTCTTCCATGAGGGTGGAGGAGGGGCAGATGCCAGTGTCTAAGTCCTGACCGATCGTCTGTGATTGTGACCTAAATTCAGAACACTCAGGTGGGAGCCAGGTTCCAATGCTGTGCCTTAGGAAGCCACCTCAGCAGAGAGGGTGGAGTTGACCCTACAAACCGAGCCTGAAGAAGGGACGGAGCTGATACATCATACAGGGAGAACAGATCTCTGCCTCCACCCACGGAGCACCGGCTCTGATTCCCCAAGCCAGTCTGAGCGGGAGGAGGGTTGACAGCATGTTCAGCATGGGCTGCATGGGGACACACACACACACACACACACACACACACACACACACACACACAGATGACAGAGTCAAAATCCTACAACACGGATGAGGCTGAGACCTGGTGACGCCACACCAGGCCTGTGGGTGACCCTGATGTAGGAAGGGGTCCTAGATCACCAACGGGAAGCTGCATCTCCCCAAGGACTAGAGTCACTTGTCCTTGGGGAGGACTGCACGTTGGACGGTGCCCCATACTCACTGTCTGGGGCATCAGCCTGGAGCATCAGCCTGGACAGGAACAAAACTATAAAAGCTTTGAGGTCACAGAAGCCTGGGTTGCAATTCAGCTTCTGCCATGTCTGGCTGTGTGACGGATGCGTCTCTGGGAATTTCTGATCTCTTATTTCCTTTTACGCAAATAGGAGGATGATTTTACCCACAAAGAGGAGGTGCTGAGATTCTATCCTTTCTGACACCTAAAGGAAGGGTTCTTTCCACACACAGCAGCGTCTTCTGAGGGGCTAGCAATCACGTGTAGCCTATATATCAGGTGGCTGTGCTGTGGTTTGAAGGAGAAATGTGCCCCATGGGCTGCTTTAACTGAACACTGGGTCTCCATTTGGTGGCAGGTTTGAGAACCTTGTGGAACCTTTAGCGGGTGGCTGGAACCTGAGATCCCCACCCCGACCCCTGGTCTCCCACTCTGCTTCCTGTGTGCACCTGAAGTGGCATGGGCCAGCTTCCTGTTCCTGCTATTATGATTTCCCCAGCAAGTCTCTCTGGAACTATCAAACAAAATAAATCCTTTCTCCCCCAAAGTTGTTTTTGTGTCCCGGTATTCGGTCTTAGCAACAGAAAAGTGACTAGTGTAGACAGCTGGCAGCCACACGCAGTGTGTACCACAGGCAGCTGTCCTCCTGTGGCCCCCTCTGAGTTAGTGTCCTTCAGACAAATCATCCTTTGTGCTAATGAGGAAACTGAATCACCAGGAGGTTGCAAATTGGAGTCTAGGTCACATAGCAGCAGCACCGGAACACACTAGAAGTGAAGTCCACAGCCAGACCCCCTTTTCACCCCTATGCTCTTAGACCTTTAAATAGAGTTATGGAACAATGATGTTCAGGTTCAGCCTGAACCTGATGGACTGCATACACCGTGGTGGTCCCCAAACCCTGGGGTGTATGGGAGATGCTACACCAGGTGTAAGCATGTATATTCCATCATGTCCACACAGCAAAGAGATCACCCAACAAAGCAATCCTTTGCATATGTACCTGTCATTAAACAACATAGGACTGTCTTGGCCAGGGTCCCACCATGTTTCAGAAAGCTCTGTAGGAGTCAGGTATGGTGGTGCATACCTTTAATCTCAGCACCCAGAGTTCAAAGCTTGCATGGTCTACATAGCAAGTTCTAGGCCAGGCAGGACTATATGGTAAAACCTGGTTTTGTTTCTGTCTTGTTTGTTTTTTCAAGACAGGGTCTCACTATGTAGCTCTGGCTGTCCTGAAATTTGTTTTTATTTTATTTAGTGTGTGTGTATGTGTGTGTGTGTGTGTGTGTGTGTGTGTGTGTGTGTGTAATTCTGTAGTTAGGCCTCAGCTACAGCCAGCAAGCCAAGAAGCCCTAAATAGCCTTTGCTGGTGGAGGAGGACTGGAATCTGGTCCACGTGTATCATGATGGGACTATGGGAATGTGGCAGATGCCGTCTGTGAATTTAACCAAGCCAGAGGCCAAGCAGACAAGCCAGGAGCACTGCACTTCCCTAATCATTTCAAGCATTCTTGTTGCTGTCTAAACCACTCGGCCTAGGTAGCCCTCACAGTCTTTCTTGGAAGATGGAGATGCAGTTCAGAGCCTGAGGCAGGGCTCAGCCCCAGGAGTCTGTGGCTTCCTTATCTTATCTGCTTGTGATCCAGGAGGCCTGGTTAAGTTGTGTGAGAAATGGACAGCTGTGTTCCTGCTACACTGTCCCTCTCCAGCCGGCTACATTGGTCTCCATTGTTGAAGACACCGTGCTCTTTGAAGATAGGACATGAAGAAATCAAGCTGGAACTCAACTGGAAGAAAAATCAAGTCTTACCCAGCTACGACCCTTTGAGCTACAATAAAGACTGGCCTGGTTAGATGTGACCATTGATGAAATGGTTGCATGTGTGTTGTGGGGGTAACTGCTTTCTGATTGGATCTGAGGAAGGAATATGTCTGGTACTGTAAACTTGGATAAGTCCTGGCAGCTGGAAAGATCATAGGCTCTAGGGGGACTCACTATTATTATTTTTTTAACTGGACATGTGCTCCAACTGCCTTCTAAATATTCACGTTTATATCTATAGACTAGCAATGCTCTTAGTCTTTGACAGAAAAAGTTAGTGCATCAGGCCGTGGTTAATGCAGAGACTCATAACAGACTGAAGTGCTGAGAAAAGGGGGCAGTGGGGTGCTTGGCCCTAAATACATCATCTCAAACACCCCCCTCTAAGGCTTAAGGAACAGCAACAAAGAGGGAGAAGAAGGAACAGAAGGGTCACATGTGGAGTCCTGTTGCAAAAAAGTATCTTTTGAAGGTTGAAAAGATGGCTCAGCGGATAAAAGCACGGCTGCTCTTGTAGAAGGCCTGGGTTCAGTCCCCAGCATCCACATTGCAGCTCACAACCACTTGTAACTCCAGTTCCAGGGCCTCCTACATCCCTTTCTAGCCTGCATGGGTACCAAGCATGCACCTGGTGCACGTACAGACACATTCGCACAGGCAAAACACCTCTACCTGCAAAAATAAAATAAATAAATCTTTTTTAAAAAAAAATGTCTTCTGGGGGCTGGAGACATGACTCAGCAGTTAAGAGAACTAGCTGTTCTTCCAGAGGACCCCGGTTCAATTCCCAGCACCCACAGGACAGCTCACAACTGTAACTCCGAGATCTGACACCCTCACACAGACATACATACAGGCAAAACACCAATGTATATAAAATAAAAATAAATAAATATTAAAAACCAAACAAAAATACCTTATAGACATGGCATGACCATCGCACTCATGAGCTCACCACAACTGTGGTTACCCCTGCAAGGCTCACTCATGATGGGGCCTGTCAACATCTCACCAAGGAAGCTGCCTGATGTGGGTGCTGGGAACCCAGCTCTGGTCCTTTGGAAGAGCCGCAAGGGCTGTTAACTGCTGAGTCACGTCTCCAGCCCCAGAGATTTATTTTCACTTTACGTGAATGAGTGTTTTGCCTGTGTGTGTATGTAAGTGCACCACACGTGTGCTTGGTGTCCACAGGAGCCACCAGAGAGCACTGGGTCTCCTGGAACTGGAGTTACAGACAGCCCTGAGCAGCCACGTGAGTGCTGGGAACTGAACCCAGGTCCTCTGCAAAAGCAACAAAATGCTTTTAGCCACTGAGTCAGCCTACAAGAATATGTTCACAAGCTACAGCAACCCAAGGAAATGGTGCTGAGTTGGGTATGAGTCTTAATCTGTATTTATGCTATTCTTAGATACCTATATTCATCTGTCTGACCAGGTTCTTTTGTGAATTTGTATTAAGGAAATTTGACTCTCTGACATCTAAGCGATTGTGAGTACATGGGCTTTTAAAACTTGGTATATCCAGAACTTTCCATCCTCATCATCCAGCACTCTGTGGTCCTTTGTAAAGTCTGTAGTGCAGCCTTGTACATGAGCAATGGGATTACTGATTTTTTTTTAAAAGCAGCTAAGAAAATAAATCAACGTTTTTGTTTGTTGGTAAGAAGCTGATGGTGTGTGTGCGTATGCACACACATATGTAAATAAATGAAAAATGTCGGAGAGAGCGGTGGTGTTTGGCTAAGACTAAAGGCACATTGAGAAGGAAGGTGGTGGAATTAGATGTTGATACAGTAGGCGTTTCAAATGTCACGCCTCGGTGGTAATGGGAAGGAAGGGAAAAAAGACAAACGGCTCCTTTAGAACATACCAATTTATCATTTTCCCATTGGCAAACACTGAAAAGAGCAAGCGAGACTGTATGCTTTTCCTTGAGAGCTGCCCTTTGCTTCCCAGAGCGATGGAGTTTGGTCTGATGTCAGGGTTACTATGGAAACGATGTATGCTTATGAGCAGCAAAGCAAATAGACATATAAGACTCGGGTAAATCATTAATTCATTAATATTATTACTGATGGCGTCTGGAGAGACTTACATATTCCTTCTTTCTTCCAAGCTCTCGAAAGTTTTCTTTCATCACAAAACAAACACCTGGATGACCACTTCATGGATAATTATTCCCTCTTTGCCTCATACTCCAGAGACGAAGAAGGACTTGCTTTCGGATCTTAATGGATCAAAGAAAATGGTAAGTCAGGACAGAGAAGTGTGCTTCATGGGTTTTCTTGCTTGCTTTTTTTTTTATTTTTTAATTGATGGCTGTGGTTTTTGTAGAAAATAGAAAATGCATTAGGAACTTAAACATAAAGCCCCTTCAAGTTTGACAAACAGGCTTGAATAGAAGGCAAGCCACATGGCCTGGCCCATGAGCATGTCTGTTTCAAAGAAGTCTTTTCCCATGATTAGATTTCATGGCAACAGGGTAGAAGGGCCAGGAGGAGCTGATAAGAGGTGCTGGCCTCAGGGGTTATGGGGGTGCAGAGGGAGCTTGCAAGTGCTACCAGACATCAAGCACCTGTGAATCCCTGCATGCCTGAGACAACATGGCCTGAGGCTGGCCCATCCCCAGGAGGCGATTGTTGTGACAGGCGCAAGTGTCCAGCTCCATGTCATTCTGGACCAGCAGGCTACAAGGAGTTGATGTTTTCTCCTCTTACAGTTAAAGCAGAGATCATCAGTGATGGAGAAGCAGGCTGAGGCAGTTGGAGTCTCTCTTCCCCTCTGACCCTCTTGGTTCCCTCATATGCCTCATTTCTCACTATTGCCCTCTTCCATCAAACCCCACACATCCGTGATCATGGCACCTAGATTTGCTCCAGTGAGGAGCAACTTGGGGTAGCAGAGAGGGCTAGTCAAAACCCCATATCCAGCTGGGTGGTGGTGGTGCCTGCACTCAGGAAGCAGAGGCCAGCCTGGTCTACAGAGTGAGTTCCAGGACAGGCTCCAAACCTGCACAGAGAAACCCTGTCTCAGAAACAAAAACAAAACAACAAACAAACAAACAAACAAACAAAAACCCACATCTTTAGGAACTACCTGGAGCTCTGCCTGCCTTGCTGTGTGGCCTAAGCCAGTTGCTTTACCTCTCTGTGCCCTAGCTTCCTCCTCTACACATGGTCCTGTCACTCACCTGAAGGGCTGCTTGAGAGCATTTCACACACAGCTAGTGTCACACCAGCAATCGAAGTGGAAGCCCATGAGACTGTGGTGCAATTGGCAATTCATCCACCATTCTTCTTCTTCTTCTTCTTCTTCTTCTTCTTCTTCTTCTTCTTCTTCTTCTTCTTCTTTTCTTCTTCTTCTTCTTCTTCTTTTCTTCTTCTTCTTCTTCTTCTTCTTCTTCTTCTTCTTCTTCTTCTTCTTCTTCTTCTTCTTCTTCTTTTTGTCCCTTTCCAGGTGTCTTCTGGTCTTCTGTGCCTCCATAGAAGCTCACATGAGGAAGGGCTCTAGGCTCTATCTAGTGTTCCCCTCGGTCAAACAGGACACATTATTGGAACCACTGTGCTTCCTCTCAGGGCGAGCTTGCTGAGGTGCAGGATGCCAGGGTGAGGCTTGCCCTGAACATATCCATCAGGGAAGGAAGGCAGGAAACTTACATGAGTTGACAAAGCTCATGCCTTGCTCCCTCGAAGGTGTACTAGAGATGGAGAGCTACTGCATGCTCTGTGGCTCTCAGGTTACCTGAGAAATCAGCTGGATACAGAAGCCAGCCACATCTCCTAGAGACGGGAACTGGAAAGGTCCATGGTGGGGCCCAGAGGTGGGTTTTGTTTTTTTTTTTTAGACAGGGTTTCTCTGTGTAGCTTTGGAGCCTGTCCTGGAACTCGACTTGTAGACCAGGCTGGCCTCGAACTCACAGAGATCCGCCTACCTCTGCCTCCCAAGTGCTGGGATGAAAGGCGCACAGCTGATGTGAGGGGCTCTGAAGCAGTGGCCTGCAGATGACAGCCTAAATCTTGGTCAAGAGTTCCTGCTACCCTTCCATGGTAGCTACATAGCCCAACAGTCACTAGGGCCCTAGAAGGTCAGGGCTGGAGGGCTGGGCTCCCTCTCGGTTTGGGATGGAGATTATATGACTCAGCAATGAGGGAGCGCAGCTCTTTGGGGTTCTAGGCCCAAAGAATGTCATTATTAAGACTTACAGTCTCCTTCTCCACCTGCTGTCTCCTGAGCCCTTCAGTGAACTGTCCCAGGCACCTTCTCAGACCTATAGACATTTCAGGGTCGTCGAGTCATAGGGTGCAGAATGAAAACCCACTCCTGCCCAAGTAGATGGCCCATCTGTACCCAGTACATGGTACAAGGCTCTGGGTTGTGGAGGGCAGTGGGTTGATATTGACCCTTTTTCCTTCTCAGACTCATGCGCAGCGCTTCCAAAATCCTGTTCCCTGGAAGGAACAGATTCCAAGCCTGCTTATAAATCTGAGCAACAAAGGGACCCCTGCATCTCCACAGGCTCCCTGCACGTCCACATCAGGCCCGAGAAAGGCCTTGGATGGCTGAGTGACAAAGTGACAGGGGCCAGCTCTGGGGGGCTCTGAAGCGTTGTGCAGAGAGGCATCTGCACACTGCCCGGTGCCACCACTGCGTCTGCCCTGATGGCTCCTCAGAAGGCCCTTTCCTCTGGAACCAGGCCTCCCATGACAAGAACAGGCTCGTTCTCTTTCAGCGGACTGAATTCTAACTGACAAATTGAACAGGTTCCCTAAGGCAAGGGTTCTTGAGCCTTGTCATTCTCACTAAAAATATGATTTATAATATATTCCTCGTCACCAGACACTCCTTGCCCAGGAATGAACACTTTGCACAGGAACAGGCCGTCGACTCCATGTCTTGACCCAACATACAAACTTTTCCTTAGTAAATGAACAAGGCATGGGGGGGTGGGGTATAGCATGACAGTCGGGTTACTTCCATTCACTTTTAATGTTTTGAGTCCTCAGACGCTTGGGCTGTGGATGTAGCTCATTTAGCGCCTGGAGGGAACTCTGGGTTCCATTCCAGAGCTGCAAACACGGCGTGTGATGATGTACTTGAGAGGTGGAGGCAGGAGGAAGCGTTCAAGGTCATTCTCTACTAGAAAGGGAGTTCACGGCCCACCTGGACTGTGTAAAGACCCTGCCTTAAAAAAACAAAACAAAAGGCTAAAATCTTGAACCTACAATAGGGCAAGAGTGGTTCATGAGTCACTTCAGAGGTTAGTGTTTAAGAGACTGAATTGGGGGTGGGGGTATAGCTTGACGAGAGTGCATGGTGCAAAGCTCTGGGTTTGGTCCCCAGCACAAGAGAGAAAGTCGGGCAAAAGGGGAGGGGAGGGGAGAGGGAGGGGAGGAGGGAGGGGAGGAGGGAGGGATGGAAAAAGGAGCTGCCTTTTTTTTTTTCTGAGACAGGGTTTCTCTGTGTAGTTTTGTTGCCTGTCTTGGATCTCACTCTGTAGATCAGGCTGGCCTCGAACTCACAGAGATCCACCTGGCTCTGCCTTCCAAGTGCTGGAATTAAAGGCATGCGCCACCACCGCCCAGCATGGAGCTGCCTTTCTTAACTTTTTTTTTTTTTTTTTTAGTTTACAAAAGAAAAACAGTATTTGTTGCTCCTTTAGTAATCAATGTGAATGCAGAAGGTCAGCTCTCCGGGATCAGTCCGCACCTCTCAACCAAGCTTCCTCAAAGATCCTTTGTGAAACACACACACACACACACACACACACACACACACACACACACACACACACAGCAGGTGGGAAGCAGGCAGAGTGGCCTGACTTCTCTGAGAAGCCCGGGTTAAAATCGCAAGCTCGTTTTGCTCGAGATAACCAGCGGCACTCGGAGCCGCCCAAGTGGCACGAGTGGATTTGATATGTGCATCTGATTGCTCAGCAGAAGTCAAGCAGTTGGTTTTTCAACAACGTCTCCATATCATGAAACTTCCTAAAAATCGTCAAGGGGGAAACCTGAGCTGGCCCAAAGCCAGCCCGAGTGTCACTAGGACAAAGCTTTCCTTCCAAGATATAATTAGGGGTGCTAGGCCTTTCATATTTGACTTGACAAGAGTCTTTTTTTTTTTCCTTCTTTGTTCTGCCTGCTGCACAGGGCTTTAGCAAGCCTTCAGCATTTCTTTGTTAAAAGGGATAGCTAGGGGGAAAAGTTATACAATAATCATAACTTAAAAATCAAACCCATCCAGTACAAATGTGTATGTATAAAGGATAATACTGGTTTTGCAAAGTGATGTGAGTCTCTTATTTAATTGTACACCGCCCAAGTTCTTTGTTTGGAAGCACCGAGGGAGGATGGATTGACCATAAGAACCAAGGATAGCCAGGATAGCTGAGCCCAAACTGGAGTCAGAGTTGCAGTGGACAGATCTGGTTCCACAAGGTCATATGAACAGATGATGAAGCAGGCCTCTAGAAGGGAACCTGTTCCTGAGGCAGCTAAAACTATCCCTCCTGCCCTTAACGCTGCTGGTGTTTGGGCGTTAACTCTGAGTGCACTGGACGCTGTCCTGTGCACTGTCGGCCTATTGTCACTAGGGGTCAGTAGCAGCCTCCTTCCTCCAGGTATGACAGCCCGAAAGGCCTCCAGACATTGCCAAGTGTTGTCTGGCCAAAGGGTTAAAATTGTCCTGGGCCAGGAATCCCACCCTAAAGAACGACGGGGCAGGGACACTTAGCTGTGTTTGCAAGGGAATGAGAAAGCAGTTCTTAGGCGTTGCGTGAAAGACAGTCCGAGCAAAACCAAACTGTCTACAACTGAAGAGAAGGCTGCTTTGACTAGGAGCAGGGAGACAGTCCGAAAAGGACAGCTCCAGCTAGCTTCCAGTCCCCACTTTCGTGGTTAGCTCATACTACCATCCTTTCTTCAACAGATCGGCTCTTCCAAGCACTACAGACAGCAAAATCCGGTGCTGAGAGCAGAGTTTCCGCTGGATGGTGTTTCATCTCAGCTAGGAGCAGAGGAAGGGGTGTGTGTGGTGGTCTGGGGCCGGCAGGGGGTGAAAATCACAGAGAATTCCAGGGCAGACCTCTCTCTCCATTTCTTTTTTTTTTTTTAACAAAGGTTTTGTTATTATTTATTTTTATTATGTGATTTTGTGTTTTTCTTTTTTTTAATTAAAAAATCTTCCATCCACTTTACATACCAACCACAGATCTCGAGGGACACTAGAGACTTCAACAGGTGTCTGAGACTTTTCCTGGACCCAGAGAGACCTCGGCAGCAGAGGACGGCCCACCTGAACCAGACCCCCACAAAGCATTTCCCCTGATGGCCACCAGGTGGCACTCTGTGGCCTCCCATAGCTACTTGCTGTGCCCCAGGCCGCAGCTTTTTTTCAGACTAGGAGTTTGTCTTGCCCTGCCTCCAGCGTGTTTCAGAATTCTCCATTTCAGGCAGTCATGCTTCTGTCTGTCCTCCCTGCCTGGTCTTTCCAACATGCTTTTCCCCTTTTGGGGGCCCCTTTCCCTGTAATGTGTTCCCTGTACAATGATGCCACCCCCATAATCAAAAAAAAAACACCTAGATTCCTTGGAAAGGACCCACTGTAAGCCCCTGAGAGAGAAGATGAGGCCAGCTGCAGCTCTGGGTGCTTGTGGCTTCCCAGTATCCCCACCACAGGAAGGAGTGTCTCAGACATGGTACCTGCCAGGCACGTCTGCCCGCCTGCCTTGGTTGGCCCAGCCTTCTAGGGGGTCACCCTGAACCTCTCCAACCTTTGTGTCCCCTGAAGACAGTAGAGTACAGAATGTTTTGTCTGAACGTCATTGAAGGGAACAAAATTAAACGGACGGTGGAGACAAGGAAATATATTCAAAACTATAACAGCTATAATTATAAAAGGTACAAGGTGTCATATGCCCAAGTAGAGGATAAAGTTAGGCTGGGGTGCAGGAGCTGTCTGGAGAGGCTGGGGGGCAGTGTTGATTTACATTGTGTGCAGGCTTTGGCAGGGCACAGGGGAAGGACACAGGACACTCTGGTGCAGGGCAAGGCGTGTACTGTCGCTTGGAGGCAGAGACAAGAGACGCCAGTGTGGAGCAAAGGCCTCTTGGCTCTAGGGGAGCAGCTGGGGATTCCAATCCCCTCCCCATCCAGTCTGTTTCCTCTCATCCCAGGTCATGTACAAACATCTCTCCCAGAAAGTCTAGAGTGAGGAGAGGGGGAGGGGCAAATCATCCATTACTTAACGTTGTTTATCCGGGGTGCCTGTCTGTGTGGTGTTGGGGATGAGTACAGCATAAAACCAACAAAAGCCAAGTTGGAAAGCACCTGAAGATGAGAGGGGTGGTCATTCTGGGTGGGTGTTCATCCCCGGGGGAGTCTAGACAAGGCCACTGAGTCATGTCACTATCCCGAGGGGGCAGAGGACACAGGTGACCATGCAGTTGGCTGGGGGAACCTGTGGTGGTGATAATAGCTAACGTACAAAACACTGGCCACATGGCAGACACTTTCCATGACTGTCCCTCACCATCTGCTGAGCTCACACTGACCACTGTCCACCTGCGCCTCTTAGAGGCAGACAGAGCTGTCAGGGTTACAGGACATGCCTGGGTCCCAGGATTGGGCAGTGCAAAGATGTAGGTGCTCAGTGGTGGGTGGAGCTCTTCTCAGCCACTTGGGTGGGCTGAATGGCAGGAATGAAGTGGCCTCTGAAGGAGAGTTTGCTCCTTGAGCCCAGCCTGAAGGTTCCATGTTGGCCTGGTATGTGTTATAAGAAGCTAGGACAAACAGACATGGTGGTGCTTATCTGTAATCCCAGAGGCAGGGGACCCCGAGTTCCGGGCTGCTTGGGCTACATAATGAGAATCTGTCTCAAAAAGAAGAAAGAGGAGGAGGAGGGAGGGGTGGAGGGAGGGAGGGGAGGGGGAGGAAAGAGGAGGGAAGGAGGCAGGGGGAGGAAATCACATTGGTTAGTGTGGAAATCACAGGGAGAGAAGAGGAGATGGTGTGTGCTAACTTACCCAAGAGTAAACGTCCTCATCCATGGAGCATTTTAAGAAGCATATTCATTCTTCCAACAGCCCCTGTAGCAAGCAAAGCAAATGTCAGCAACTCATTTTATATGTTGAGAAACTGAGTCCCAGAAACAACTCTCTGGCCCCAGCTCAGAGCCTCCCCCACTACCTGTTACACTGCATATATATGTGTGTGTGTGTGTGTGTGTGTGTGTGTGTGTGTGTGTGTGTGTGTGTTTGTGTGTATGTATGTATATATGAAAAAACTATATACAAAAGTACAATAACTATATACCATATATACAAGCAATAAATACCTAAACAATGTCTAGTCCATTTGTATTTGACAAATTCAGAGAAAATAATTCCATTATCTATCCTATTTTGGTAAGTCTAAAATGTACCTAATTCACTTTCTATCCTAACTAATCTTCAACTATAACTAACTAATCTTCAACTATAACTAATCTTCAACTCCCTCAGAGACCCAAGAAGGAAATAATATTACCTAACAAAAATAAAAATATTAAATGGAGAATTCCAGAAATAAACAATTACTGAGTTTTAAATCGCACGGCATTTCATGTAGCACGATGAGGTGTTAACACTCAGCTCTGTGCAGCCTGACAAGTAAATCATCCTGGTATGCAGTGTATCCATGCTATGTGTGCTACCCTCTCCTTAGTTGCTCAGGGGCCTTCTCTGTGATCCTATCAGCTAGCTCCCTCCTTATCACAATGCCTATGTTTAAGGAGCCTTCACCTGTGGCCCAGCACCGGATTCCCATGTCTAAGTCATCTGTCACTCTTTCTCATCATGTAGACCTTGTATCATCTCACAGCATAGTAACAAGGTAGGTGGGTATGGAATGGTAAGACAATTTGAGAGAGACCATATTTACATAATTTTATTCTAGTAAATTTTTGTGACTTGTTTTATTTTTTGTTTTGTTTTGTTGAGACAGGGTCTTGCTATGTAGTTTTGGTTAGTGTGGAACTCACTGTGTAGATACCTTGGCCTCAAACTGTGGCAATCTTCTTGCCTCTGTATCGTTAGTGCTGGGTTTACAGGCATGTGCCATCATACTTAGTTTTCTGATTTTTTTTTATTTTTGGTGATTTCTTACCATATTAATTTATAACAAGCTTCATCAAATATATATATTAGAAAATATCATGTGGAGCCAGGCGGTGGTGGCGCACGCCTTTAATCCCAGCACTTGGGAGGCAGAGCCAGGTGGATCTCTGTGAGTTCGAGGCCAGCATGGGCTACCAAGTGAGTTCCAGGAAAGGCGCAAAGCTACACAGAGAAACCCTGTCTCGAAAAAACCAAAAAAAAAAAAAAAAAGAAAAAGAAAAAAAAAAAGAAAATATCATGTGGAAGGGGTCTTTAGTACTGGCCATGGCTTCAAGGATGTGCTAGGGCAGCATGGCATATCCCTTGCAGATAAGGAAGACAACAGCATCTGCTATGTACTAGGCATTGCAATGGCTATTTTGTTTGCTTTGTCTTTGAGACAGGGTTTTCTATGTAACAGTCCTGGCTGTCCTGGAACTCACTCTGTAGAGCAACGGCTAACTTCAACCAGTATTCCTAATTCGCCACTAGGTACTGTTTCCTTTGCTTAATTGATGCTGAGAGATGTGACTTGCCCAAGCTCCCACACCACCTCCCCAGCCCCGAAGATTAGCAGAGCCAGGTTGGCGACTGCGAAAATGTGTTTCTGTTCGCTCGCTCTCGGGGCTTCTACCAGCCTGTTTTTGTGACCTGCTGTCAGTCAATTGTTTCTCTCCCTTCTCTGGTTAGGTGTGTGATGTCAGTTCCTGGAGGCAGACGTTCCTTTTGAATGCTTAGGAACAGCTCAGACATAGGCTGGAGCCGGCTCGGTGGTGAGCGTTTGCCCACTGTGTGTAAGCACCGGGCGTGGGCGGGAAGAAGGAGGAAAACGATGCTATGGACAAAATAATTCACGAGGATTCGTGATTGACAGGATGGTGGGAGCAAGGCCAGCAGAGAAGGGAAGGAAATGAGTGACATAAAAATTGGAGATTGGGAAGGTGATGATAGGGGAGGTTAGGAAGGGATGGGTCTAGTAAAGAAAATAAGTTGTGTTTGAGAAAGGTCCTGCGGTGAGAAACATGGTTCACATGTCAGAAAGACAGCAGGACATCAAAGGACAGAGGGAGGGTGAGAGGTGTGGGCAGAAAAGCCATCTGTGAGTCACCCAGACACCCTAAGGCCTGCGGAGGGGGCTGCCAGATCTGTGCACCCTTCCCACACCACCCCCCTGCCCGACCTTCACCTCCACCGCACTGCGGCTGCCCACTGCCTAGCCCTGTCATCACCAGACATTTCCAACTTCTCTCCGCGATCCCACTCCCTGACCACAGCTTCCGAGCCTGCCAGGCCTCTCACGCCTCCAGCTGGCCGGTCCCTTGACCTCATCCTGATCCCAGCTCCTCGCATTTTCCCATGGCACTGCCTCTCTGCACCCGGTCTCCCCACCTCCCGGCCTCCCCGCCACAGCATCGTGTGAGCCTGCTCTTGCCAGCACCTCCAACAACTTGGCCCTTGGGCTTCCTGCTTTGCTCATCGGGCTGAGCCCGGGATTTCACAGCACCTGTCTCCTCCACCCTCTGCCAGCCTCCACGCATCCATGGGGAGAAAGCCCCCACACATGACACCCAGAGGCAGCTGCTGCCTCCACCCCGTCAGTGGCCTCCTCTCCCAGAACCTTTTCCAAGCCGGCAACCTCTCCTTCCAAGTGCTCTGGCTTCTAGTTTACAATGGAGGAATCCTGGATGTGCAGGTACAGATCTCTCTGACCGTGTTTCTGCCTAGGAGTACACGTTCTATGTACACACACCAAGAGGTATCCCATCATCCTGGACCACCCCTCGTCCATTCTTATTTTGCAGATGAAATGTCTGAGGTTGAGGTTCTGTGAGATGGGGGGGCGGGGGGTGGTGGTGATGAAGACACCTGCCTGAGACCTACAGATCACTGTGGAGTTTTGGTTGGTTGGTTTGGTTTTTGGCTTTTCAAGACAGGGTTTCTCTGGGTAGCCTTGACTGTCCTGGAACTTGCTCTGTAGACCAGGCTAGCTTCATACTCAGAGATCTGCCTGCCTCTGCCTCCTGAGTGCTGGGATTAAAAGTATGCACCACCACTGCCTGGTGACCACTGCGTTTTAAGCGCACTCTTGACCTTCAGAGCTGGGCACAGGCACCATGTTGGATGTCATGACTATCAGAGAGTATTAGTTACTTTCTCATTGATATGACAGAATACCTGGGAAAAGGTAGGTTAAGGGAAGAAAGGTTTGGTTTTTGGCTCACAGTTTGAGGGGATACAGTCCACCACGGTGGGGAAGGCGGGGACAGCCAGCAGGAGGGTGGAGCTGCTTCTCACATCCAAAGTCAGAAACCTGAGAGAAATGAATGCTGGTGCTTGTCTGACCTTTTTAATTCAGTCTAAGGTCCCAGACAATGGGACATTGCTGGCCACATTCAGGGTAGGTCTCCCTTTCTCAGCTGAACCTTTCTGGAAGCCGGGCGGTGGTGGCAAATGCCTTTAATCCCAGCCCTTGGGAGGCAGAGGCAGGGGGTCTCTGTGAATTCCAGGCCAGCCTGGTCTACAAAGTGAGTTCCAGGACAGCCAAGACTGTTACACAGAGAAACCCTGTCTCGAGGGGGAAAAAAAATTCTCACAGAAATACCCAGTGGTGTTGTTTCCATGGTGTCTTAGTAGTTAGAGTTACTATTGCTGTGGTGAAACACCGTGACCAAAAGCAACTTGGGGAGCAAAGGGTTTCTTTGGCTTATGCTTCCACATCACTGCTCATCATTGAGGGAAGTCAGGGCAGGAACTCAAGCAGGGCAGGATCCCCAGAGGCAGGAGTGCTGCTTACTGGCATGCTTCTCCCGGCTTGCTCAGTCTGCTTTCCTCTAGAACCCAGGACCACCATTATAGCAACTCCCATAATGGACCAGGCCCTCCCCTACTAATCACTAATTAAGAGAATGTCCTACAGGCTTGTCTGCTTACAGATCTTCTGGAGGCATTTTCTCAGTGGGGGCTCCTCTCGGATGACTATAGTTTGTATCAAGTTGACACAAACCCAGCCAGCACACAGGTGACTCTAAATGTAGTCAGGCTGACAGCAGAGACTAACCTTGCTCTGCAAGAGCGCCAAGTCTGAGCCGCTCAGCCTCTCTCCAGCCCCACATCTTTGTCTGGGTACTCATTTTTGTTTTGTTTGGCTTCCCCCGGCGTCTTCCTCCCCCTCCCCCCGTCCGATCTCAGACCATGTGCATGGTCATCGAATGGGAAAAGTGTCTACCATCTTGAAGCGCACGCTTTAGAGAGACTGATGATAAACAAATAAGTGAATGACCACTTACTTAGCTGCAGGTGGTGTGAGTGCCATCAAAGGGGAGCAAAGTCCAGTGACGGAGAATTTGGAGCAGAGTGGCTCGGGTGATGTGGTCAGCAGCGACCTCAGTAGGAAGAGTGTACCTGTCTCCCACCTGTCCCCTAGGAGACATTTCCCCCTATTCAAGGGTTATGCGTCTGCCCGTGTCCTAGCAGCCGTTGTTAGCAAATGATGAGCAAGGGTCTCAGGGTTGGGTGATGAGTTCAAGGGACAGAGTTACTGAGGTGAGGGGTGGGTGTGAAGAGAGGCAGCCAAACCTGGCATGGTAGCCTTGGGTGGGTGGGTGCCTGGGCTCCTTGCAAGAAGATGGTCCTGTGCACAAAGAAAATCGGCTAGTTAAGTTCGACTTGGTGGTCACTGAACATCCTGTCTTGGGTTAGGTTCCTTAGGGGCTGGCGGGTGGGTGCAGAGTGTTTATGACGGGCAGTTCTATCTAGATGACCGTGGAGAGTGAGGAAACAGAAATGAACCGAGAGAGAGCACTGAATCTTCCTCAGGGGTCAAAGGACAGCTGTAGTTTGTGGTCATCTGTGCCGTGGGGCCCAGACAGGACTCAGTTCCTGCCACATAGCCACTGAATTTGTGAGATTACTCCCAGTTCCAGCATGGCTGATGACAAAGGCCAGGGGCTAAAGCTGTCTGTTGTCTTCCTTGTTGAACACCCTCTGATGGTAATATGTGAGATTTTCTCTCTTTTTGAATGATTTATGTTTAAGTATGCATGTATGTGTCTGTGCATGTGAATGCGGGTGCCTATGGAGTCCAGAAGGTGGCACTGTTTCCCTGGAAGTGGAGTCAAAGGCATTTGTGAGCCACCACCATGGGGGTGCTGGGAACCGAACCCCAGTCCTTGGCAAGAGCAGCAAGTGTTCTTAACTGCTCAGCAGCTCCTGGTGCCCCAATCTTTTTCTTGGTGCCCATTCCTTTATCTCCATTCACATCTTCCTGCCCAGTCAGATCTCAGGCCCCCAGTGTGTCCCATTTCTGACTTCTGACTGGGCCATTTGCTACTGCTCCTGAGTCCATCTCTTGGGCTGCCTTTCTTTCCACAGATGTGGTCAGGAGCACTCAATTACTACTCCTCTCCGAAGAGTGCCACTCACTGTATGGTCTTTCAAAGCTGCTCCAGAGTGAGGCTTCAACACAGCACATTCTATTCCTGACTTACACTCACCTACCCAGTGTGCTGGGCGGAATGACGTCACCCAAGGGCTCCTCATCCTGGACCCTGGCATCCGTGAACGTCAGATTTCATGGGGGAGGTGGAGGATCAAGGGTCTCACCAGCTGGTCCCGAGATGGGAGCTGGCCTTGAATCACCCCAGTGGGCACAGAATTCATCACAGGGTCTTTCTAAGTAACAGTGGGAGGCAGGAGAGTGTTCAAGTCAGAAAAGGAGGAGTAACCATGGAAACAGAAAAACAGAAGGATGGCAATATGAGAAGTATGAGAAGGCAAATCTTCAGCCCTGCCTTTCTGGCTCTGGAGATTGAAGAAGGGGCCAGGAGCTAAGGAATGTGAGTGGGCTCTAGCTGGAAAAAGCAAAAGAAATACACTCTTCCATAGAGACCCCAGAAGGAAGCAGCCCTGTAAACACTTGGATTTTAGCTCAGTGAGACTCATTTCAATCTTCTAAATGCCACAAGAGTAAGATACCATTTTGGTATTTATATGATGTGTTATGTGTATGGGTGTTTTGTCTGCATGGATATCTGTATACCATGTATGCCTGATATCCCCAGGGGACAGAAGAGGGTGTCAGGTTCCCTGGGACTAGAGTTACAGATGATTGGGAGCCACCATGTGGGTGCTGGGAATTGAACTCCAGTTCTCTGGAAGAACAGCCAGTGCTCTTAACTGCTAACCCATCTTCCCAGATCCAAGACACATAATTTGAAGCAGCCCTGTTTGAATTAATTCATTTCATACAACAGCTATGGTAGAATAATGCTCCAAATGATCCTGTGACCCAACTCTGCTCTTTGTCTTCTTCTGGTCATAAGGGATTCCTACCTGTGTGGTCATAGGTCACAAGAACTTAGGGACATGCGAGCAACAAGATGGCGGATGATACGAGTTTGGGCCATTGACTTGTGCTATGTGTTTTTTGCTCTGAGAGCTTTCTGGTACTCCATCCCAGGGGAAGTTCTTTCATCCTATGATGAACACTGTTGCATGATAATGGATCTGATGGACACACTGCCACTTGAGGGCATGCTCAGGGGCTCTGTCTGTCTTTACAAGGGCCAGTAACAAGCCAGGAAATTCTGTTTTCTCTAAAAGTTTGATGACTCCGTGTGTGTGTGTGTGTGTGTGTGTGTGTGTGTGTGTGTGTGTGTGTGTGTATTTTGAGACAGGCTCTTACTATGCAGCCTTGGCTGGCCTAAAACGCATAGAGATCTGCTTGCCTCTACCTCTCAAACACTGGGATTAAAGATGTGTGACACCACACTTGACAAGTTTGATGACTTTTTTTTTTTTTTTTTTTTTTTTTTTTTTTTTGGTTTTTCGAGACAGGGTTTCTCTGTGTAGCTTTGCGCCTTTCCTGGAACTCACTTGGTAGCCCAGGCTGGCCTCGAACTCACAGAGATCCGCCTGCCTCTGCCTCCCGAGTGCTGGGATTAAAGGCGTGCGCCACCACCGCCCGGCAAGTTTGATGACTTTTAAACTGGACATGATGGCCCATTTAGAAGGAGAAGGCAGGAAGTTTAGTAGTTCAGGACCACCCTGGGCTACACGAGACTCTGTAAAGAAATATTTTTGGTTGTGAGCCTAGCCTTTAACGGCTGAGCCATCTCTCCAGCCCTCTGTAAAGAAATAAAAAACACAAACACATTTGTGATCTTTTTGTTGTTGTTTATTTTTACAGACTGCATCTTTTTGTTTAGTTTCTGTTTCTGCTCCCAACTCTAGGCAAATACAAATCTATTTTTTGTTTTTTTACCCTTATAGTTTTTCCTTTTCTAGAGATTTCATAGAAATAGTCTTTGGTGTGATTTTGTTCCCTTACCACAATGTTTTTGAGGTCCATCCCCAGTGTATGTATTCTCACTGTAGTAGAAGTCTGACATCTGGCTGGGCCGTGGTGGTGCATGCCTTTAATCCCAGCACTCGGGAGGCGGAGCCAGGCGGATCTTTGTGAGTTCGAGGCCAGCCTGGGCTACAGAGAGAGTTCCAGGAAAGGCGCAAAGCTACACAGAGTAAACCCTGTCTCGAAAAACATAAAACAAAATAAAACAAACAAAAAAGAAGAAGAAGAAGAAGAAGAAGAAGAAGAAGAAGAAGAAGAAGAAGAAGACAGGGATGCTCAGGGTTGCTGCTTCTTCCAGATATCATTGTCTGGCCTAGAGGGTACTCAGCATGTGCACAATATTCAGCCTAAAACTCACACAGCTTCTTGCTGGCCTCTGGAATCTCCCAGCAGCTTAGCTCTTCCCTTTGGAGTTTCCAGCCCCTGGGGTTTGCCATCTGTGACCCTGGATCTTTGACTAACCCAGTTTGGCTTGCTGTCCTTGGTAACAGCTTTCTTTCTATGAACTGGGAAGTGAGTCTAGACAGAAAGGCCAGATGAGTGTCAATCTGCTTCTCATATCTCTGTTTACCTGGGGATCCCAGGCTTGGGGTGCCTGTTAGTCAATGTCTGGAAGCTGTCCACAGCAAGAATGCAGATCTATTAGTTACACATCAGGGTCAGCTACACTTTTGTTGTTGATTTTTTTCACTACCTATTATTTATACAAAATCAGATCCTTCTTTTTAAAGTGCACAGTTTGGTAAATTTTCAAGACAAAATGCACATTTGCTAACAACTGTCACAATCATGGCAGAATAGTTCCTAGATCCTAAAACACTCCCCTTCCCATTGTTTTGGGACATAGTTTTGCTGTGTAGTGCAGGCTGGCTTTGAACCCACAGTGCCCTCCTAAACCAGCCTCCCAAGTGCTGGATTACAGATGGTACCACCACTCCTGGCTTTGACCTTCACATCCTACGCTCTCTCTCCAGCTTCATCCTTACTCTATACTTTCACTAGGACTTCATACAATGGACTGAATTGTGTTGGATTTTACCAAATGTATCTTCAGACCGTGAATCTCCACAGTGCACAGTCCCTCCTCTTTGAGGCATTTTGTGCAGCAAAATGGACTTTAAAATTTGCTCACTTTGTTGTGTTAATATTTTGTTTCTTTTTACTGCTGAGTACTATCCTACTGTATGGACATACCGCGATTTGTTTGATCATCCGTCACTTGGCCCCTTTCTGTGATGCTAAGGTTTGCACCCCCATAGCTCTCCACTCTGCTGCTGCCTCCTCCTCCCGGGATTGTCTTCACTCCTCTCTATTTCCTTTTGTGTGGGCCGGTTGGTGGTTATTTATATTTTACAGCACATGGAAGATCTCAGTGCAATGTTTTGGTTTCTAGTATTTCTGCCTTAAATGCAGCCTACTCGAATTGTCACTCCCTTAAAAAAGAAACTCTGTGTTTCCTGTGGCTTATCAGGTTGTCTCTCTCATCCTCTGCAGTTTCACTCTGATGTGTCTGAAATAAATGTATTTCATTTGGCTTCACCCGTTCTGCTCGGCACTCACCGAAGCTGCGGTTTAGAGCTAAGTATTGCTTCTGGATCTGGCTCTTATTTCTCTTTATAGGGTCTTTCTTCCACTCTGTTAATCATACCTGGCACATTCTCATTGTGATATTCCCCCCATCTCTCTGTTCCAGAATTTCTGTTTCTTTTTTAAAGACTTTAATTTAATTGTATTAGTTTATATGTGTTTTGCCTGCATGTATGTCTGTGCGCCATGTGTGTGCAGTGCCACTAGAGGCCAGAAGAGGGCGTCAGTTCCTCTGGGGCTGGGGTTACAGATGGTTGTAAACTGCCTTGTGGGTGCTGAGAGTGGAATCAGAATCCCTTGGAAGAACAGCCTGTTCTCTTACCTGCTGAGCCATCTCTCCACTCCCTCTATTCCTTTTCTTTTTTTTTTAAAAAAAGATATATTTATTCAGTTTTTATTTATGTGTATGTTCCTAGAGTAAATTAGTTGGTTGATGGACCCAAAGAAACTATCCAGCAAGAAGAAACAAAACTACTAAAAACAGAGAAGAGCTAAATTAAGAATCTATTACAGCCGGGCGGTGGTGGCGCACGCCTTTAATCCCAGCACTCGGGAGGCAGAGCCAGGCAGATCTCCGTGAGTTTGAGGCCAGCCTGGGCTACAGAGTGAGTTCCAGGACAGGCACCAAAAATTACACAGAGAAACCCTGTCTCGAAACCGCCCCCTCCCCCCCAAAAAAGAGTCCTATTACACATACTTGGAGTAGAGAATTGCTTTGGAGCCAGCCCTTGAAACAGCGCTGAGCATTGCTTGATGGCTTGCTTGCGTATCTGTGCTTGGCTTTCTTACACAGCCCCATCACCTGCCCACCTGCCCACCGTAGGCCAGGCCCTCTAGCACTAACCAACAATCAAGACAATGCCCCTTAGGTGTGTGCCTAGGCCCATTGATCCAGGTAATTTCTCAGTCAAGGCTTTCCTCTCAGATGACTCCAGGCTGTATCGAGTTAACAAAGCTGATTAGGACAGAGAGAGCTAGAAGACAGGTATCTGGTGGCTAGGCCATTTCCTGATGTCACACAGGTCTCGTGTAGAAGCTGACACACAGTGAAGACTTCCAGTGAGAGGACAGAAGAGGAACTAAAGATGTCACAATTAGCTTTGTCAACCTGGCACACCCGGGAAGAGGGAACCTCAGCTGAAGAATTGCCTCCGTCGGATTGGCCTGTGGGTTTGTCTGAGGGGCATTTTCCTGACTGTTGATTGATGTAGGAGGGCCCAGTCCCCTGTGGGCGGTATCATTCCTAGGCCTGTGGGCCTAGGTTGTATAAGAAAGCAGGGCAAACAAGCCAGGGAAAGCAAGCCTCCTCTCCCTCTCTTCCTTCCTTCCTTCCTTCCTCCCTTCCTCCCTTCCTTCTTTCCTCCCTCCCTCCCTCCCTCCCTTCCTCCCTCCCTTCCTTCTTTCCTCCCCTCCCTTCCTCCCTTCCTTCCTCTCTTCCTTCCTTCTTTCCTCCCTTCCTCCCTTCCTTCCTCCCTTCCTCCCTTCCTTCCTTCTTTCCTCCCCTCCCTTCCTCCCTTCTTCTCTTCCTTCTCCTTTCCTTCTCCCCATCCCTCTCTCTTTTTTTTTCTTTCTTGATTACTCAAGCTCCTGATTCTTTTTTGTGTGGTGGCCTCACGATATAAATATATGTCACAAGTTACACCTGAGGTTAAATTCTTCTAGAACACCTCAACATGGTGGCTTGCTCATGTGGTTTATCTAAGGCAAACAGTTACGTAACAGCAAAAGATGCCATTGAACCAAGTGAAATATTAACTTGTTCACATCCATCCAGTCAAGGCTGAGCTCTTCCATTGATTCTGGGTAGTCAATACCACATGCTGTTTGACAAATTTAACTTTCTTTTGTTTTTTCTTACCCATAGTTCTATTTTTTTGTATGTCATTTTTGCCTTTTAAAGATATTTTTCTTTTCCTTCCTCTCTTCCTGAACTCTTTTAATGGCTGTATTCCTTCAGAGTGTGTGACATTTCCTTTATCCTTTCTGAAAACATGTATTAAACTATTCCTCATTCATTAATATTTATTGATCCATCACCATGCATTGGGCCTTTTTCTAAGTACTGGGCTGGAGACAACGTTAGAATCAGGCATCTCTACTCTTTTGCAGCTTGCTTTCTGGTAGTAATCATGTAGATAAGTAATAATAAACAACTGGTATGTAAATTAATTCTGCAATGTGGAATGTGTTAGGTGCTAGGCTGACTAGATGTTTTCATTTGTTTGATTTTTGTCAAAATGACATGAGCTGGAGTCACCTAGGAAGAGGGAACCTTAACTGAAGAATTGCCTCGTTGGATTGCCCTGTCAGGAAGTCTGTGCGCATTTTCTTGATTAATGGTCGATGAGGAGGGTCCAGCCCACTGTGGTGATGCCCAGCTCTGAGCAGGTGAGCCTAAGTTGTATGAGAAAGCAAGGTGAGCAAGGCATGAGAAGCAAGCCAGTAAGCAGTGCTCCTCTGTGGTCTTTTCGGTTCTTGCCTCAGGCTTCCTGATGATGAACTCTAACCTGTAAGCCAAATCAACCCTTTCCTCCTCAAGGTGCGTTTGTCATGGTGTTTATCACAGCAACAGAAAGCAAACTAGAATAGGTGTACAGAGAAGATTCCTGGGGCCTGAGGTTGGGTGAAGTATTACAGTTTTAAGCAAATTGACCAGGAAGCTTATTAAATCACTTGAGTTAGGTGTCTTGGCAGTACCTAAAAAAAAACCTAGCTATCAAGGAGGCAGAGATGGATTGGTCGAGTTCAGTAGTTTAAGACTAGCTTAGACAACATGAGAGCTAGATGTTCTTCAAATAAATCAGAGGCAGTGTTGGGGGCATGTAGCTTAGTGGTAGAGCACTCACCTAGCAAGTACAAGGCTCTACCTAGGTTCAAATGCCAGTAACACAGACATGCAGGAAGTGACAGTCTATTTTTGGGACTGGAGAAATGGCTCAGTGGTTAAGAATGTGTGCTGCTTTTCCAGAGGACTGGGTTCTGTTCCCAGCATCCACATGGTGACTCATAAACCCCTGTAACTCTGGTTCCAGGGTGTCTGATGACCTCTTCTGATCTCTTCAGGCTCTTGCACATATATGGTGCACATGTACTCATGGAGGCTTCACACACATACATGTAAGTAAAAAATAAACATTAAAAAAAAGAAAGTGTGGGTGGTGGGGAGAGAAGGAAAAGAAGAAGGTATTTGAGGAGACAGTAGAAGGAAGCATGTCATATAGGTTTCTATGGGGAGGGATCCTATGCAAAAGGTCCAAAGTGTACAAAGTTCTGTGGTAGAGGGCAACTTTCCTGAGGCCAGTTGGCTGAAGTAAAACAGAGGAGGAAGGACTGAGAAGATGGGATAATGGTGGATTGTGGGGAGGAAGCCAGCTAACCATTTATGGAATTTCAATAAAAAACAAAACAAAACAAAACAAAACTGAGTGTAATGCAAATCCATCAGTGGTTTTGAACAGAGTGAAGTATTGAGTTTTTTTTTTTAAATTTAGAATATAACCAAGAGATAAATAAGGAGCCCATAGCATATTTTTCAGAAAATGTGAATAGAGGGGGTATGCTGGATAGTTTTTATGTCAACTTGACACATGCTAGAGTCATCAGAGAGGAGGGAACCTCAATTGAGAAAAATGCCTCCAGAAGGTTGGTTTGTAGGCAAGTCTGTGGGGGCATTTTCTTAACTAGTGGCTGATGGGGGATGGTAAAGAGGAGGCAACCATTGTGGGTGGGACCATCCTGGGAGCTGGTGGTTCAAAGTTCTGTAAGAAAGCAGGCTGAGCCGGGCGCATGCCTTTAATCCCAGCACTTGGGAGGCAGAGGCAGGCGGATCTCTGTGAGTTCGAGGCCAGCCTGGGCTACAGAGCGAGATCCAGGACAGGCACCAAAACTACACAGAGAAACCCTGTCTCGAAAAACAAACAAACAAATAAACAAACAAACAAAAAGAAAGCAGGCTGAGCAAGCCATAGGGAACAAGCCAGTAAGCAGCACTCCTCCATGGCCTCTGCATCAGCGCCTGCCTCTGGGTTCCTGCACTACTTGAGTTCCTGTCCTGACTTCCTTCAATGGTGAGCAGTGATATGGAAACATAAGCCAAATTAACATTTTCCTTCCCAACTTGCTTTTGGTCATGGTGTTTTATCACAGTAATACTAACCCTAACTAAGACGGGGTGGGGAGGGGGTCAGGATGGACATTTTCTGGGAGCGTCCCTGAAATTTTTGTTTCACAATAGAAGAGAGGAAACTAAGAGTGAAGACCTTCATATGTGAGAAGTATATTTTATTAACTACCGGTCCTCAAGAGAAAAATCGGCAGGTTTGCCTTGGTTAGCCTGGAAATAACACTCTATAAATTGTCCTAGTAAGGCACATAGGGAGAGTTGAAGGAATGGATGAATGTAGAGTTAGTGAAATGGAAGAGACTGATGATACTTGACCCTTAGTGTTGTTTATAGTTACACGTTGTTGAGAATCTCCAGCTTGGGGCCCTATTACATGCTCAGGTCTCACTCCTCCCATTCCAGATCCCGCCCCCTCTAAAAGCCTGCCAAGCAGCAGACTCTCCTCTTAGAAAGCTCGCCAAGGGTCAGCTCCTCCCCCAGGGGCTGCTCAAGACCATGCCTACAGTCCCACTTAAGACCTGGTAGCCATACTTGCCACACGATTCCTCTCCTGCCCTCCTTCGGGTCACCCAGGAGTTGCTTTGCTCTGTTCATTAGACATGGATTTATCATTCGGTTTGATTGGCTTGTTATATGGGCAGCAGCAGATATCCAATATCCGGGGATTCAAACTTATCACGTATTTGAAGTGACACCAGTGGTTAGGAGAGCTGTCAATCACAGCAATTTGCTCCAGTACATTTGCTTCTGGTTTCTCTCCTCTAGTCTGTGAGTTCCTTCAGGGTTAGATCATCTTCTGCCGATCTTTGTGTGTCTAGTTCCCAGTACAGGGTTTGACAACAATTCTTGGATATTATAGTACAATCAGTAAAGGGTGTGGAAAGAAAATATATAGGTTATCAACATCAGCTAATTCTGGTGAAATACATTCAAATACATTCATTGAGCTTTTTTTTTTTTTTTTTTTTTTTCTGCTGTGGTTTGAATAAGAATGGCCCCTGTAGGCTTAGGAGGTGTGTCACTTGGGGAAGGACTTGAGGTTTCAAAAGCCCATGCCAGACCAGTTCTCCTCCCTCCTCCTCCCTCCCTCCCTCCCTCTCTCCTTCTTCTCCCACCCGTTTCTGCCTGCTTGTGGATCAGGATATAGCTCTCAGCTACTTCTCCAGCACCATGCCTGCCTGCTTCCATGCTGTCTGCTATGATGATCATGGACTAACCCCTCTGGAACTGTGAGCTATACCTTGATTAAATGATGTCTTTTATAAGTGTTTCCTTGGCCATGGTATGTCTTCATAGCAAAAGAACAGTGACGAAGACAACTTCTAACTGGTGTGGTGGGTTTTTTTCACTCGTGTGTGTGTGTGTGTGTGTGTGTGTGTGTGTGTGTGTGTATAGGGATAGAGGTCAAAGGACAATGTGGTGGAGTCGGTCGGTCCTCTTCTACCATATGGGTCCCAGGGGCGTCAGCTTGGCCGTGTGAGCTATTTTGCTGGCCCTCTGTGTTTTACAACCTTGATGAGCTATTCTAAGTACTTGACATGTGACAAGTATTATCAGTAGATGATAAGAAAGCACAATGTAGCCAGCCTTCAGGGTCCAAGACTTGGCAACTGGTGACAGGTTGCTTTCACCCTGAAGGAGGAGCACAGATGAAAACACTTAAATGTGAGGATCCAGGTCTTCTACGTTCTCAGGGGGATCTTTTGTCTCAGACCCCCCCCCCCCTACACACACACACACACACACACACACACACAGCACCAGAAGTTATCTTTTCCCAAGGAGGCCTCCTTTGCATCTCTGCCTTCTGCCCCTGGTTGCCTCTTATGGGGATACGGTTTGATTTTGTGTGGCATATGTGTGTGTATTTTGAGACAGGGTTTCTCTGTGTCACAGAGCTAGCTGTCCTGGAACTCACTTTGTAGACCAGGCTGGCCTCGAACTCACAGAGATCTGCCTGCCTCCTCCCTGGGATTAAAGGCATTCGCCACCACCGGCTCTAGAAAGTACTCTTAATGTCATCCCTCGTATGGGATATTTCTGGCAAGCATCCTCTCCCCTGGAGGGAGCCTCCTCTCCAGGTTCCCTATTGTGATGGCTAGGATTAATGGTCAATTTGACAAGCTCTAGAATCACCAAAAAGACAAGCCTCTGAACATGTTTGTGAAGGATTATATAGATTAGGTTAACTGTGTGAAAACCTGCCCCAAAATGTGGGTGGTACAATTCCATGGTCTGTATAAAAAAAAGGGACCAAGTTGTGCACCAACATTCATCCATCTGTGTCTGCTTTCTGGCTGTGGATGTAGCGCGAGCAGCTGCCTCCAGCACTCTGCACGAGTCCCCACCAGGTTGGCCCTGGACCCTCAACCCGTGAGCCAAAACAAACCTATTCTTTTTAAAGTTGCTTTTTTTCAGGCATTTTGTGGCTGCAATAAGACACGAATACAGCACTCATGGAGATACTCTTTCCCAGCATCCTCTCCTGTGGGAGGAGCCGTTTTCCTGGTTCTTTCCCAAGGGGGCACTTCTGTTCAGGGTCTGCTTCCCTTGAGGGGAACCTCTGTCCAAAGTCATCTTCCACAGGCTCTAGGTAGCCAGCATCCTTTCCCCATGGGGGAATCTCCATTTCAGGTCCCCCTCCATGGAGCACTTCCATCTAGCATCCCTTCCCTGGAGGGAGTCTCTATTCTAGGTTCTCTTGCAATGGGACTCGGTGGCCCAGAAACACATCCCCTGAGGGCAAGTATTCTTTCCAGGTCCCCTCCCATGGTGACACCTCTGGCCAGTATCCCTTCTCCTCCCTTCTGAAGGGGCCTCCTTCTCATGACCCCTCAGGGGACAGCATCCATTATCTTGGGGGCACCGCTTATGCCCGTTACCTTTCCTAGAGGAAACCTCTGCAGGCGGGCTCCACCCATGGAGGCCCTGCCTCTGGGTAAACATCTGTCCCTGACAAGACACTCATTCATTCTCTAGGGACCCTCTACAGCCCACCACCCCATCCCCGCCCCCCTCGGCCAGGATTCTGTCCTCTGGGGGGCGTCTTCGCCCCCGACGCCCCACTGGGGACCCGAAGACCCCCCCCACCCTCTTCCCCAAGCAGAAGCAGGACTTCCGCTGGGCCCCCTCCCCTCAGGCGGGACTTCCGCCCTCGCCCCCTCCCCTGCTGCGCCGCGTTTGTCCTCTCCGCCCGAGGCAGCCGGCTAGTCTCGCGCTCTCTGCCTTGCAGCAGCTGCACGGGATCTGGGTGACGCGGGCTGCGGAAGCCAGGGCTGTGCGGATCGCGTCCCCCGTCTCCGGCGCCTGTCGTCTGTCTGCCCCCTTCTCGCGCTCTTCTCTCCGCCTCGTCCAGGTTGGCTCAGAGCGAGTGGCAAGATGGCGGCGCCCAGGATGCCACCCGCCCGGCTGTCGGGCGTCATGGTGCCAGCGCCCATCCAGGACCTGGAGGCCCTGCGAGCCCTCACCGCGCTCTTCAAGGAGCAGCGGAACGGTAACTGCGCAGGGGCTGCTGGCGGGGAGGAAGAGGAGCGGTGCAGGGGCTCCGGGCTGCGGGCGGGCGGGCGGGCGGACGGGCGGACGGGCGGGCGAGCGAGGCGTGGCGGCGGGCGAGCCAGGCTCGGCCCACGCGCAGGTTGTGGCTCCGTGGCGCGCGCCTAGGCCTGCTCCGGACGAGGCTTTGCCCAGGCTCTTGAGGTGGGGCAGGCGGTGGCAAGGCTGGTCCCCAAGCTGGCAGTGAGGAAGCTGTTTGGTTTGGCTCCTCCGGCGGGCCCTGAGGGCGGTGGCCGGGAGAGGCGTGTTCAGGCTTGCTTCTACCACTGGGTTAAAGGGAGAAGCCCAGGAGCCTGCAGATCCGGACTGGCTTTCTTGACATCTGCTCCACATGGCCTCTGACCTTTCTATTTCTGGCCTTAAAAAAATGGGAAATAGGATGATCGTTTTCAATGCTGTGATGAAGTAAGACGTGGAAACCGAAGTATGCGAGGCTGTCAGTGCCTGTTGGATTTTGAAGTATTGTTGGTGCTGCAGTTTCCCTTCTATTTGATGGAAACGATGTTGGATGATAGCTCCTTAATGGAATGGTAGTGAGGACTTAGTGAGATTATGCATGTTACATCCTTAGGACATGCCTGACACCTGGCACTAAACACGCATTAGCATTTTCTCTTCACAGTCATGGTCTCCCCTGTACCAAGTATGTGCTTAGTTATTGGAGTGCGAGGACTCAGAACCCTTGTTCGTTCTCTCTCTTCCTCTCTCCCCGCCTCTTTTATAAAAATGTGTTTTATTTTAAAATGAGTATATAAAAGTAGGAATCACATACAAAAATACAGATTACTGCGACATGTTGGCAAAATAGCTCCCAGCTGGACTTGAGTAAGGAAGAACAGGAACTGCATATCTGGGGCAGCTGGAGGCCAAAGTCCAACCAGAGCCCACCGTCAGCCCATCACTAATCTGTAAACAATAGTTTCCTTGTTCTCTCTTGTAGGGAGATAACATGCAGTCACAGTGTGTGGACAAAGAGCAGGGAGCATAGTGGCAAGAGCACATAGGCTTGGGTAGGGCTAGTGCTTGCTGGAACTTTTCTTTTTTAAAAAAACAGGTACTTTAATCCCAGCACTTGGGAGGCAGAGGCGGGTTGATCTCTGCGAGTTGGAGGTTAGCCTGATCTACAGAGTTCCAGGATAGCCAAGGCTACACAGAGAAACCCTGTGTTAAGAAACCAAAATAAATGAATCAATAAACAAGCCCTGTGCTGAAAAACCAAACCAACCAACCAACAAATAAATAAAGATAGATAACTGAATCAGGCATAGTGGCACAGGTCTTCAACCCCAGCATCCAGGAGGCAGAGGCAGGTGGATCTCTGAGTTCAAGGCCAGACGGGTCAATATCGTGACACCCTCCCTATCTCAAAACAGAAAAACTAACCAACCCAACTGCAGCAACAACAACAAAAGATCCTGGTCTGAGCACCTTCCCATCTGCAGTCGTAGTGGAAGAGTGTGCATCTAAAAGGGTGTTGAAGTCCCCAGGGTACTGCTGCTTGGGTTTGTGGGTAGGATGCTGATCAGTATGATATTTCATAATGTTGGTTGATCTGATGCTTGGGCCTGTCTCTACCATCCAGGAACTATACCTTAATTGTTAACCATATATTGAGCACTACGAAACAGTCTTTGCAGGGGGCTGAGGTCACAAAAACAAATATGACATAATTCCTTTCATCAAACATACTAGGGGATTGCTGTGGAAACATACTGTAGAGATCCACCCAGTAAAGATGCTGCCTCCCAGAGCCAGTAAAGACAGATAACTGGAGAGGGCCTGGGAAGATGGTTCAGTGGTTAAGAGCAGTTGCTGCTTTTCCAGAGGACCAGGGTTTGGTTCCTAGAACCCATATGGTGGCTCAGGACCATCTGTAACTCCAGCTTGAGGGGATTTGATATCCCCTCCGGCCTCTGTGGGTATCAGGCATGCATATGATATACATGGACGTACACCTGTAAAATTACTAGAGATTGAGGGCTAGCTAGAAAAGACAGTGTCTGTGAAAGGGTCATATACTGATTTTGTAGAGTTGCAGAGAAACAACACAGATATGTCTCGGCCAATTTGAACATTGGTTTCCTTTATGTAACTTGTTGAGAAGATTAAGGCCTGTTACTTTCTTGACTTGGTCTGTTCTGAGAGGAGTTATGGGAAACCACTGATGGTTTCATTAAAAGAAGTGGTTTGATAAAATCTGTTTGTGAGGTGAGGAAAGTCTTTCTGATTGCCATTGTTGGGGATGACAGAGAACAGAGAAGCAGAGGTCGAGGGATGAAGCGGGAGGGGTGTTTAGGTTTTCGTAGCTGTTGCAGAAGTCCCAGGAAAAATGTGCCCAGATTAGGACATTGTGGGAAGGATAGGATAGATGTGGAGGAGCTGTAAGATTGAGTAGGAAGTACTCAGGGACCACTGGATTGTTGTGGGGTGAAGATGAGATGCTTCTGAGGTTTGGTTGCTGTTATTGTGGAACAGTGTCCCTGTTTCAGGCAGTTTGGAGATCAGGAAGGATGAACTGGTGGGTAGGTAGGTGCTCGGAAGGAGAATGCAGTTGTGTGGTGGTGCAGAGTTCTTGATTCTGGCTCTGCTTTGTCATCCAATTGGTTTTTTTGTTTTGTTTTGTTTTTTTGTGTTTTGAAGATTTATTTATGTATTTGGGTGTTTTGTCTGCACGTATGTCTGTACACTATAAGAGGGCATAAGATCCCATTATAGACTGTTGTGAGCCTCCATGTGAGCACTGGGAGTTGAATTCTGGAAGAGCAGCTAGTGCTCTTAACTGCTGAGCCATCTAGAGAGACTTTTTTCTGTCTGTTTCTAGGTATGTGCATGTGTGCAGGTGCCTGTGCATCTCCTGGAAGTGGAGTTCTGAAGGGGGTGTGAGCCATCTGATGTTGGGTGCTAGGAACTGAACTCAGGTCCTCTGCAAGAGCAGCAGGTGCTCTTAACTGTGGTTTTGTGTCTCTGGGTAAATCTGTTTTGTAGCAGACTCCAGATGTTTCAAGGGAATCTTTCCAGTTCTTAAACTTTTTTTTTCTTTTCAAATTTCTGCCTAAAGTTTTTCTTTTAACTTACCTTCTAGTTTTCTAATCCTCTTTTCTTCATCAAACCTGCCATCATTGTGTTATATATTGTATTTTTGAATTAGTATATCTGTTTTTATATTTCTATACTTCATTGAAATTGATGTTCTCATTTAATTTTTTTTTTTTTTTTTTGAGACAGGGTTTCTCTGTGTAGTTTTGCGCCTTTCCTGGAACTCACTTTGGAGACCGGGCTGGCCTTGAACTCACAGAGATCCGCCTGCCTCTGCCTCCCGAGTGCTGGGATTAAAGGCGTGAGCCACCACCACCCGGCCTCATTTAATTCTTAAGCATAATGATTATAAAGACTGGACCTGATAACTTTTTATTGTTAGTTTTTATCGTGTGTGTGTGTGTGTGTGTGTGTGTGTGTGTGTGTGTGTGTTTATTTGGTTCTTTTTATTGAATGCTGAATATTTTGTGTGAAAACATTAAAGCTATTTCTGGCTGTAGTTTCTTTATAAAGTATTTATAAATTTAAAACCAAAATCAACTTAAAGCACATTATTAGTAAGGAGGGAACAACTATTTGTCTATTAATCAGAATAAAATGAACCTTGACCTACACCTTGGACCATTCAGAAAAGTATTTCAACATGGAATATAGATCTAAGTATCTAATTAGTATCATTCTGACCTAGGCAGACTTAAAAAAAATCAGTCTCTTTTAGTAGTACAAAATAATGGGGTTTATTATGTTTTCATACATAATGTCATTGTATTTTGTTCCCATTCACAATCTTCATTAACTCATAGCTTCCCCCACCTCTGTCACTAAGCAATCATTTATCTAAGACATAATAACATTTTCCTATTTAAGTAAAATACTTTATCCATCTAGACTTAAAATTAAACACTTGACCAAAAGATAGCATTAAGAAAACAAAATGATGGCCAGGCAGTGGTGGCACATGCTTTAATCTCAGCACTTGAGAGGCAGAGAGAGGCGGATCTCTGTGAGTTCGAGGACAGCCTGGTCTACAAAGCGAGTTCCAGGACAGCCAGGGCTGCACAGAGAAACCCTGTAAGAAGACAATGTGACAAGGCATAGGCTAAAGTATTTATTACACATATATTTAACAAAAGATGGTTTCAGAATGTGTAAAGTATTTCTACAGTTCACTTGAAAGGTAGTCCATTTTAAAAATTAGGCAATACCTCTTGTGCTTTAATGGAGATGTATAAATGCCAGTCAGTATTATTCGTCACTCAATGTGATTGGGTAGCCCCCAGTGAAAAGCAGTGGACAGCACAGTGAGATACCACTTTACACCCTTTTGGTTGGCTGTTATCTAAAAAATGGGAAAGAACAAGCATCAGTGAAGGTGTGTGGAAACTGATCCCTGAAATTTTTGGTGGTTTTGGGTATTGAACATTGAGCCTTGCACTTTTGAGTTAAGTATTCTGCTACTGAATTACATTCCCAGCTCAAAATTGAATCTTTATACATTGTTGGTGAGAATGTAGAATGTTGTAGCCAACATGGAAACCAGTTTGATGGTTCCTCAAAAAGCTAAGCATAGATTATCACCAAGAAATTAAAGGAATTGTAAAAAGATAAATATTGCATAATTCCATTTATGAACTATAGGTTAGATTCATAGAGAAGTGGATTTATAGGATATCAGGTTTTGGGCAGCAAGGAATAGAAAGTTACTACTTAATGATTAAGAATTTCAAGTTTTAGAAATAGGTAGTAGTGATAGCTGTTGAGTTGTGAATGAAATTAAATCTGTTGAATTGTAGACTTAAAAGTAGCCAACATGGCAGGCCGCAGGGGAGTTCTAGGCCAGCCTGGGATATAGAACAAGACTGTGGCTGGAGAGATGGCTCAGCGGTTAGGAGCACTGACTGCTCTTCCAGAGGACCTGGGTTCAGTTTCCAGCACCCACGTGACTGTTCACAACTGTCTGAAACTCCAGCTCCACAGGATCCAAGACTTTCTTCTGGCCTCCTTGGGCCAGGCATGGGTGTACATACAAACTCGAAGGCAGAACACTCATCCATATAAAAATTAGAGAAAAAAATTAAAAGCAACTAACCAACTGTAACCTCTCAGAATAGCAACAACAAACTGTGTGCTGATCAACATGGCTAAATTAAAACGACATCAACATTTTGTGAGATTGTGGAACAGCAGGAACTCTTACCTGTTATTGGTGGGATTATAAAAGATGTAACTGCTTTGGGAAACATACTGGCAGGTTTTCATAAAGTTAAACAAAAACGTGTGTCCACAAAACACTTGTTAAAGAATGTTCATAGCAACTTAACTGATATGACTAAATAAATGGAAGCACCTTAACTGTCCATCATTGGGAGAATGGCTAACACTTCTGCAATGAAAAGTAATGAACTGCTGACACAGAACAACATGGAAGAATTCCCGAAACACTGAGTGAAGAGAGCCAGTTACAAAGCCTAGACTTTTACCAGCTGGTCTACTAGTCCATGTGAGTGATAGATAGTACACACCCGAACAGTGGCTGCCAAAGGAAGGTGGGATTAGCAGGGAAACAGGAAGGGAACTTCCCAGGGAATGTGCCATATCTAGATGGGCTATATTATTGCATTTTTCTGCATGTAAATTAATTTCCTGTTTTATTTGAGCAGCTAGCACTGGCCTTTTCTACTTACAACTTAAGTGTTACTACTGGTGGGGAAAAATGTAAATACTAAACTTTGGGTGGCAAGGTGGTTCAGTGGGTAAAAGTACTTGTCATGCTAGTCTAATGACATGATCCTCAGAATCCAGGTAAAAGCTGGATGTGTATGTATAATTCCAGCGCTCCAGGACTCCTATGGCAAGATGGAAGGCAGAGAAAGGAGAATCCATAAGAAGCTTGTGGGCCAGTTAGCAACACTGCAGAAAGAAGAAAGATCATGACTTAGAAATGAGGTGGAAAGAGAACCGCTCCCAAAAGTCATTCTTTGACCTTAGCATAGTTAAGGTTTCTGGTGCTGTGATAAACACCATGACCAAAAGCAACTTGGGAAGGAAAGGGTTTATTTCAGCCTCTATGTTTCAATCACAATCTATCATGAAGGGAAGTCAGGGCAGAAACTCAAGGCAGGAGCTGAACCAGAGGCCATGGAGAGAAGTGTTGCTTACTGGCTTGCTCAGCTTGCTTCCTTATACTATTCAGGACTACCCACCCATGGGTTGCACTCGTTGGATAGGCCCACCCACATTAATCATCAGTCAACAAAATATACCACAAGCTTGCCCATAGGCCAGTCTGGTGGGGCATTTTCTCAATTAAGGTTCTACCTCTTCCAAAATGACTAGCCTGTGTCAAGTTGACATAAAAAGTAGCCAGCATAGACCTCCACATGTGCACTATGGCACACATGTACTTGCATGCTTGCTCACTTACTTATTAGTTTGTACACACAAATAAAAAATATTAAAAATTAAATAGTAAAATTTGCTGTAAGAAAAGTAGAAGGTTTGGGTATTGTTAACATTGTTAGTGATCTGGTGCTTGGGGGTTTTGCTTCATGGACACTTTCTCTATGCTAGACAGTGCTTACTTTATGTTTCCAGAGGCTGAGCTGAGCCAACTGATGTGTGAATGAATGAAAATCTAGGGAAAAAGATAAGACAACTAATGTAAGAATGCCTTGTGGGGCTGAGAACTGCTATGGGCCGCTGAGTCCTTAATTCCCCAGGAAATGTGGATTGTATCTCTTAATTCATCCTTCTGAAGATGCATGGCTTAAGTAGTTGATTAGCCTGTTGTCATTGGTTGAAAATTGATCCTGATGTCATTGGCTGGCTGGGTCCAGGTGTGGGCTGAGGCCACCAGAGCATGAGTTTCAGTCTGCTCTTCTGCTTAGGTTTTCTTTGGTCTGAGACTGTCTGCTCCATCAGTCTTCAAGGTGGATGTGTTGGCTTTTTAGTTTCAGACTTGTCTGTAGTGAAGTCTTCCCATTGCATTTCTGTGTGTGAAGGTATATATCTTGTTTGTAAGTTAGGTATAAATTTTTAATTTTTATAACCAAACAAACTGAATTTTGAGGTGTTAAAGTGTGAACTTCCCTCACTGTCTCTTCATTTCATAGTGGAATGCCCTTTTTCTAGGGGGGCATGTTTGAGTTCTTTCCACCGTGGGGGGTCCTGGGAATTGAACTCAGGTTTTCAGGTTTGTTACCAAATCCACCAGGCCACCTTTTTAGCTCATTATAATAGAATTCCCTTTCTCTACCAGTCTTTTCCCATTGGATAACACTCTTTTTGAGGGCAGGAACCATTGTGTTTGGGGCATCTCCTGGCAGGGTGCCAAAACTGTTTTGATATTCAGTAAACACTGAATTGAATAGCACATTGAACATTGAGGATATGCCAGTTGGCTCCATTGAGGGGAAAAAAATCACTTCTTATCAGTGCTAGTCAATAATAATTATTTTTAACACTAAAAAGCTGTTCAGGGTACCATGATAATTTATTATTTGTTTAACTACCTATATTGTTTTTCTCCTTGCTGTGGCCAAATGCCTGCCAAAAAGCATCTTAAGACGTTGACTCACTGAATATAGTTTGTCATTGCATGCAGGCGTAGTGGTAGGACCTTGTCTTAGAGTTTCTGTTGCTGTGAAGAGACACCATGACCATAGGAACTCTTAAAGAGGAAAACATTTGATTGGGGTGGCTTGCATTGCAGAGGTTTAGTCCGTTATTGTCATGGGGGGAAGCATGGTGGTGTGCAGGCAGATGTGGTGCTGGAGAAGGAGCTGAGAATTCTACATCTGGATCCGAAGGCAACAGGAAGTGGACTGACACTAGGTATATCTTGAGCATAGGAGACCTCAAGGCCACCCGCACAGTGACACACTTCCTCCTACAAGGCCATACCTACTTCAACAAAGCCACACTTCCTAATAGAACTGCTTCCTATGATTTTAAGGGACCAGTTACATTCAAATTACCACACCTGTGAACCACTGCTCACATTGTCGTGAGGAATCGAGGTAGGGGGTGGAGGTAATGCTGGTGCTTTCTGGACTTCTCTCTCTTTTTTTTTTCCACTCCTACAGTTTGGGTGTCAAGTCTTCCTCAGTTAAACCTCTCCAGAGATACTTTCATTGACATGCCTAGAAGTGTGTCTCCTAGAATGATTCCAGATCCAATCAATTTGACAATGAAGATTAAGGAATTTGCCAAGTTTCGTGGGGCAACTATAGTTTATATAGTAAAATGAACTCTATTTGGCTTGCTTCCAATTACTAACAAAGAAATAGCACAAGTGTTGTGACATTAAATTTGTAAATGCCTCAAACCTTCTTGATCTCTTTGTACATACACACTTGTAATTTTTCTTCATAATTTATTTACCATTTCAATTCTCATTTTGTTATGGTTTGAGTATAAGATGACTACCACTAGTCATGTATTGAGTGAGGACTTGATTGCTAGCTGATGGGTTTTGGGAATTGATTGGATCCTGATTGCTTTGATCAATGGATTATCCACTTGATGAATTTATCACATGATTGTACTATTGAGAGGTAGTAAAAAGGAGGAGGTGGGGCCTAGTTGGAAGAAGTAGGTCACTGAGGATGGAGTGGTTCTCAACCTTCCTAATGCTGCGACCCTTTAACACAGTTCCTCATGTTATGGTGAGATATGACCAGTGGTTCTCAACCTTGCTAATGCTGCGACCCTTTAACACAGTTCCTCATGTTATGGTGACCCCCAACCATAAAACTATTTTCGTTGCTGCTTTATAACTGTAATTTTGCTACTGTTATGAATTCTACTGTAAATATTTTTGGAGCTAGAGGTTTGCCGAAGGGGTCGTGACTTACAGGTTGAGAAATGCTACCCTAGAGGCTATATTATGCTCTGGTCCTCTCATGTGTTTCCTTTTCTTTGCTTCCTGTCTGCCATGAGATTGTTCTCTACTACATGCTTCTGCCAACAGGATGTTCCACTCAAGCTTCTAGGGCCAGGTGACCATGGGCTGAGTCTACATACCCTTTGAAGTTGTGAGCCAACAGAAATCCTACCTCTTAGAGGTTGTTTTTGTTAGGTATTTGGTTGTAGTGGCACAGAAATAACAAATAATATTGGGATTCTTTTTGATTTCTAGGTCTGTGTACTGTGTTTTTGCCTCTTTTCAAGACCATCACAGAGTATTAAAAGCACTTAATTACCTGCCATTCCCTCAGAGGCAGGATTCTTACTTAATTCTGTATTCCCAATTCTTACATTCACATCTAGCACATAATGGGCATTTGATAGTATTTTTATAATTTTCTTGAGCCATTATATGTAAAATAAAAGTACAGGAGAGACTCTAATTAGAAATATATAGGAAACATCAGTTACAACAGATGGGTGATTTCAAGGGATAGAAAATGACTTGTGATTCTGAGTTGCTTGCATAAATACGTTGACTAACTTTCATGAAGAAAGCAAATAGATTAAGCCCTTCAGAGGTCAGCATACCACAGGAGTAAAATATAAATCTGTCTGTGTACACTCATACACATGGATTTTCCCTAAATATTACTGAGCCTGTGGCCAGCTAGTCTTTGACTGATCCAAAAGACCAAAACACCGCTCCCTAACCCCAACAAAAAACCCAGACAGGTCATCGGCTTAGATGCCATATGGCATTTTGACTCAGCCATGATTCAGTTCAATTGTTTGAGAGAACATCAGGTTCATCTATAAAAAGAATTATATGATGGCCATCACCTTTATTTTTACCTATTCCGTGAGCTGTAATACACATGGAGCTATTTGGTAAGGTGTTCTGACTCAGCTTCAAAATACAGAAGTGCTCAACATGAGGCCACCTCTCATAGCAGTTGTCTTAAGTGGATGAAGTAGTCAGGAAAGAATTTCAGCCAGCAAATCAAAACAAATAAGGGTATGTTTGTGACTACCAGGACCCTGAGAAGGGCATTTTAGCTCTTTCATTCTTCCGGTCTTTTGTAGTGGTCACTGGACTCAAGGGCTTGGTCAGTGGTCTGTGAGTCAGGATACTGAAAGGTTATTCAGCTGAGCCAGGTTCTCTGGCTGGGAGACTAGATAAGCTATACTTCTTTATTGCCACTGAGAAGTTAATGTGTACAACCCCTCGAAAGTGGCTAGCACATGATAAGAACAGTTTAAATGTTAGCTTCTGTCTTTGTCCTGGTCACCATTATCATGATCATGCTCACCAGAGAGAATAGAAATTATATCAAAAGACATTAAGGAAGACTTACATGATGAAATGTATCAGTATATTATTGAAACAGCAACAACAAAGATATATTTTTCCCAGGTTTACCTGTGAACTCAGTGCCATTCAGAATAACATTTCAGTAAACGTTTTGTTAGAAATGCTACTCACTTTTGGAGGACAAGCCTTTCCCAGAAGCTTTCAACAGTGGGAGGGGTTTTCTGTCTTCTGCATTTTGTAGCTTGAGATGGGCTAGGTACTCCCCTTGATTGTCACCAGTCAAGCAGACTTTTCTCCACCATTCTTGTTCTTGTCAGTGTCTCTACTTGACTCTTGTTTTTGTTTTGATTTTTAATATATATATATATATATATTTAAATTATGTATATCTGTCTGTGTATGTGCTTGTACGTGTCATGCCCATGGAGTCTAGAAGAGGAGCTGGGGTTACATGCAGTTGAGAGCTGCCTATAGTGGATATTGGGAGCCAAACTCCCATCCTCTGTAAGACCAGCCAACACTGCTAACCATTGAGCCATCTCTCCAGCCCTTCTGTTTGTGTGTTGGTTTTGTTTTTTGTGACACGATCTTGCTCTGTAGTCCATGCTGTCCTTCAGCTCAGCCCTTCTGCCTTAGGTCCTAAATGCTGCCACTACAGACTGCGCCACCTTGCCTGGTTCCCTCTTACGTTTTTGTCCATGCTGTGATAGTATGCTGCCTGATGAATCAGTCTTGCAGTTTGAATATCTGTGGGCCACTCCATCCTATTCTTTGAAGTTTGGCTTTAGTGTACTCTTAACTGTGTATTGCTTTAATTGTCTTCAATCTTGGTCATTTCGGTGTTTGCATGGGTAATCCATTCATTGCCCAACCTCATTTCCTTGACTGTCAGTGAACTCAACTTCTAAGTGTTCTTTCACATTGCCACGTGTTACACCTTGTCTGGACCTTATTTTTAATCTAGCTGCTTTCTTCATGCTCAGTTTCAGTTGCCCCACTTCTGGGACCCCTGCTCTAACCTGCCTATTGATTTCAGTTTCCTGTCCCTCACTCTTTGTTCTTCATTCCCTTCCTAATTTCACATTCTCTTCTTAGTTCCGTTTGGATTCACGGATCTAAACGTTCCTTTGCATCCATCTGCAATTAAATTTCACTTGTTTGTGTTGTTACCCAAATAACTGAATGAGGCTAGAGGAAAAACAGTCACATTTAATCTATTGGTCTCTTTAAATTGACAATTCCCATGTAACAAGGCTTTTAATTTTTGGTAAGTCATAATTGTATGCATTTATGGGGTACACTGTGATGTGTTGCTATCCATGTAATGTGAATGACTAAATAAAGTTTATTAACATAAACATCAACCCTCAGACCTAGCCTCTTTTTTTTTCTTTCTTTTTGGCTTTTTGAGACAGTTTCTCTGTGTAGCTTTGGAGCTTGTTCTAGAACTCACTCTGTAGACCAGGCTAGCCTCTTGAATTCACAGAGATTCGCCTGCCTCTGCCTCCCTAGAATTAAAGGCATACACCACCACCACCCAGCCCCCCACTTTTAAAGCAAAACCATTCTTTAAGTATAGCAATATAACTTACATATTAAATAATTATAATATAATGATTTGATATAGTTTTAAACAAAAATGAAAGAAATAATTTCAGGTTACAAACCCCCTCACCTCAAAATAATTTTTTTAAAAATCACTTTTTCTGAATGTGTCAATTCAATAAATGTATTCAGAGACTAATCATGCCCAGTTACTGTTGTACTGCTGGTTAGTGGAATTCAAAAGAAAGGCCAACTTTCACAGTCACTGCCTCAAAGGACTAACACGTGTATTCTTTTGGAATGCAAAGATGGTTCTTGCTACTTCAAAGCACAGAAAGTTAAAGTCACATTATGTACCACAATTGTGTTGGAGTTGAAACTCAAAAAAATAAGCTTTATATCTTCTTTCATGACCTTTTATTTTGGAGATAGGTTCTCAGTCTGTAGCCCTGGAACCCATTATGCAGACCAGGCTGGCTTCAAACTTGGATAGATCTGTCTGCCTCTGCCTTCTGAGTGCTGGGATTAAAGGTGTGTGTTACTACAATTGGCGTATGAGTCCTTTGCCTATACTCCATCTTTCTTCATCACCCAATATTACCCTCTTTAGGTCTTCTAATTTTTTATACTGGTTTGGGTTATCTACACATGTACATTATAGGCTAGGATCTGCATATAAGAAAGAACATGTAGTTTTTCTTTTCTGAATTTGGGTCACCTTGCTTAATATTAAACTTACGAGGTCCATTAATTTTCTTGCAAATTTCATTTTTATTCCTTTTTTTTGTTTTTTATAGTCAGGAGTGTTTTTTTTTTTTCTAACACAGTAAGTAGAGAATGTTAGCTATAAATTGCAAACCCACCATTCTTATCTGATCAAGAATTATAGCGCCTCCTGAAGGGGGTGCCCTATTCTCCGAGGTAGTACCCAATATCTGTCAGTGTGTGCAGTAGATGGAGAGAGCTTCTATTTCATCTCTCTGTTACAAAAATCCGCTTAAACTTACTCCTCAGTTAAAGGACATAATCAGTTGTTAAACTGATGATAACACATACTATATTGGATCTTAGCCAAAAGAACAAGAAGCAGTGATTCTATTTTATTTTTACAGCTGAATAGTACTATACATATATACCGTATTTTTATTATCCTTCCATCTGTTGATGGATTTGCTATTATGAATAGAGCCACAATAAACATGGATGTGTAAGTATCTCTGGTGGGGTATGGGGCTTTTCAGATTCGGTATGCTCAGGAATGGACTAATTGTGCTATCTTTAACTTTTTGAGGAACATCCAAACTTGTTTTCATAGTGACTATTAATTTGCGTTCCTACAAGCAGTGAATAAGGGTTCCTCTTTGCCCATATCCTCTCTAACATTTGTTATTAGATTTCTTGATAATAGTCATTCTGACTGAAGTGAGGTATCTCAAAGTGCTTTTAATTTTCATTTCCCTGATGAAGAGCGACGTTGGACCTCTTTTTTTTTTTTTTTTTTTTTTTTTTGGTTTTTCGAGACAGGGTTTCTCTGTGTAGCTTTGCGCCTTTTCCTGGAACTCACTTGGTAGCCCAGGCTGGCCTCGAACTCACAGAGATCCGCCTGGCTCTGCCTCCCGAGTGCTGGGATTAAAGGCGTGCGCCACCACTGCTCGGCTGACGTTGGACCTCTTTAAAAATAGTTATTGGACATTTATATTTTTTCTTTTGAGAAGTGTCTGTTACTTTATTAGCCCGATTGTTGATTGGCAGTTTTGTTTTCTTAGAGTTTAATTTTTCCAGTTCTTGGTAAATTCTGGGTGTTACCTCTTCTGATGTATAGCTGATGAAGATGTTTTCCTATTCTGTGGGCTCTGCTTGCTTCGCTGATAGATTTATTTATTTATTTATTTATTTATTTATTTATTTATTTATTGCTGTATAAAAACTTTAATTTCATGGAATCTCATTTGTGGATTCTTGGGTCTAGTTACTGTGCTATTGGAGATTTTTTTGTTATTGTTTGTTTCTAAACATTCTTGCTGAGCGTTTATTCTGTTTTCCTATAGTAGTTTCAATGTTTTAGTTTTTATTTAGGATTTTTGATCCATTTCCAGTTGACTTTTGTATAGGGTAAAGATACGATCAAGTTTTTTTTCTTCCCAGGGGGACATCCAGTTTTGTCAGCGCTGTTTGTCAGCGCTATTTGTCTTTTCCACTGGGTATTTTTGCTGCCTTTGTTGAAAATAAAGTGACTATTGCTTTTTGTCTTTTACCTTCCAGGTCCCCTATTCTCTTACTATAGCTCTGTAGTATAATTTGAAGCTGGGAATTATAATATCTCCAGTTGTCTTCTTTCTCCTTAGAATTTGTTTTGGATATTTGTGGTCTTTTATAGTTCCATTAAGATTGTTGGATTGTTTTCTCTAGATCTGTGAAGTATGATATTAGAAACTTGATGGGTATTGCATTGAATATATGGATTAATTTTGGTAGTATAGTAATTTTCCTCATATTAATTCTACCCATCCAGGAACATGGAAGGTCTTTCCATAGTCTGAGTATCTTTGGTTTTCTTTTTTAAAGACTTGAAATTTTCATTATAGAGATCTCTTTCACTTTGGTTAGGTTTAACCAAACTAACCCTAGGTTGTTTGTTTGTTTGTTTGTTTGTTTGTTTATTTATTTATTTATTTATTTATTGGTTTTTCGAGACAGGGTTTCTCTGTGTAGCTTTGCGACTCTCCTGGAACTCACTTGGTAGCCCAGGCTGGCCTCGAACTCACAGAGATCCGCCTGTCTCTGCCTCCCGAGTGCTGGAATTAAAGACGTGTGCCACCACCGCCCGGCTGTTTATTTATTTATTGAGTATTACCTAGCAAGTACAAGGCCTTGGGTCCCAGCACAGGGGGGAAAAAAAGTCAAAATCTGATTTTTGCCTACCTCGCTGGCCTTGTAGTGTGTTCAGTTGCTGTTCCTGTGATCAGCTTGCTTGCTTCCTTCCTTTTCTTTCTACTATTTATTTAATGTGTATGAGTGTTCTATCTGCATGTATGTCTTTATGCCAGAAGAGGGCATCAGATTCCCATTCTAGATGGTTGTGAGCCACCATGTGGGTACTGGGAATTGAACTCAGGACTTCTGGAAAAGCAGCCATCTCTCCTGCTCCCTCACCCCGCCTCCTTTTTTTTTTTTCTTTTTTGAGACAGGGTTTCTCTCTGTAACTGCCCTAGCTGTCCTGGAACTCACTCTGTAGACCAGGCTGGCCTCGAACTCACAGAGATCCACCTGCCTCTACCTCCTGAGTGCTGGGATTAAAGGCGTGCACCACCATGCCTGGCTTAGCTCTTTCTTTTTTTAAATTTTCATTATATGTAATAAAACATTTACGTGTGTGAGTGTGTATGTGTGTGTGTTTGACAGTATGTGCCATAGTGGAGTCAATAGAAGACAACTTACAGGATTCCATTCTCCCCTTCTACCTCCTGGGCCCCAAACTCAGGTCATCAAGCTTAGTGTCAGGTGCTTTACACGCTGAGTCATTAAAATGAGATCCTTTAAATGTTAGTCAGATATTATCACCCCACTGCCCAAATCTCCTCGGTCTATGGTAGTTGTGCATTGTGGTTCTCCCTCATCTATACTATGCATTAATCTTTTGTTGTTCATGGGGCTTCATCCATTCTGGTCCCTGACTTCCTATGATCTCAGCTGTGCCTTTGCCTCCCAGCAGATTTTCCAGGAATGAATGTAGTTGGTACCCCCCCCCCCCCTTATTTCTGTACTCAAATATTGTATTTTAAAAGAGAGACATATTTATTATATGTGTGTTAGTGTTTGCCTGCATATATGTATGTGTATCACATGTGTGCCTGGTGCCTGAGGAGGCCAGAACCAAGCATTAGATCCCCTGCAACTGGAGTTCCCAACGGTTGTGAGCTGCCCTATGGGTATAGGGAACTGAACCTGGGTCTCCATAAGAGTAGCGAGTACTCTTAACCACTGAGCCATCATCTCTTCAGCCCTCAAACGTGGCTTTTTAACTGTTGGTTTTTAAGTCAAATTCTTAGTAGTTTATTTATTTATTTTTGTTTTTTTGAGACAGGGTTTCTGTGTGTAGTCCTGGCTGTCCTGGAACTCACTTTGTAGACCAGCCTGGCCTTGAACTCACAGAGATCTGCCTGCTTCTGCTTGCTGAGTGCTGGGATTAAAGATGTGTACCACCACTGCTGGGCATCTTAGTAATGTTTTACATACATTCTTTTAATTTTTTTAGGTTTATTTCATGAATATGAGTGTTTTGCCTTTATATATGTATGTGAACCATATGTGTGCCTGATGCCAGTGGACATAGGACGAAGGTATCAGTCAGATCTCTAGGAGTTGGAGTTATGGATAGTTGTGAGCCACCATGTGGATGCTGGGAATTGAACTCAGGTCCTCTGCAAGGGTAGCAGGTACTCACTGCTGAGCCATGTCTCCAGACCCTCACATATATTCTTTCTCTACCACAGTTGGGTGGCTTTAGTCTTCTGTATGTTCTAAGTACCGGAGGTATCTTTTTCAGTATGCCTTCTGGATTGCAGTTGTCACAGAAAGTGCACACCCCACCTCTGGAGTAGGCATCCCTCTCCTTCACACCTTCCATGCCAGCATTGTCCTAAGTGTCTGTCCCACACACTTCTTTCCTGGGTTCTTGTGTCTGGTCTAGTGTTTGCTTCCATCTCCGTGCTACTTTGTCCTTTCTTCTTTCCTTTAGCACGATGCTGCTGACCTACATTTGCTCTGATGAGGAATGAACTGATTGTGATGAGGATGATGGGAAACGGGAAAACATGATTTTGTGGGGCTCAGAGAGGACTGTGGTATGTTAGGAATCTTGCTAAGACGGGAGTTACCAGACCTGGCCCACCACCTGTTTTATTATGGCCTATGAGTGAAGGGTGGTTTTTACATTTAAGTAGCTGCCACCTGAAAGTGATGGGAACTTTAAATTGTGATATTTACAAGAGAGTATTCTTTTACAAGATCCTGCTGTGTAGGCCAGGATGGCCTTGAGCTTGCTATCCCCTTTCCTCTGTTTCCCAGATGCTGGGATTACAGCACAGTAAGCCACATTTGGCCATCATGAAGTTGTTTGTTTGTTTTTTTCCCCTCTTTTTTGGTTTTTTGAGACAGGGTTTCTCTGTGTAGTTTTGGTGCCTGTCCTGACCAGGCTGGCCTCGAACTCACAGAGATCACTTGCCTCTGCCTCCTGAGTGCTGGGATTAAAGGCGTGCGCCACCACCGCCCGGCATGAAGTTGTTTTTTAAGATTTGTTTTTAATTAGGAGTATGTCTGGGAGGGTGTCTGTGTCCATGATTGCCAATGCCTTCAGAGGCAGAATGGTGTTAGAGCTACTAGAGCTGAAGTTAGAGGTGGTTGTAAGCAGCCTGATGAGGGTGCTGGGCGGGAACTCCAGTCCTTTGCAAAAGCAGTAGTCCTTTTTAACCAGTGAGCTGCGTCTCCAGCCCTAACACAGTAGAGTTTTATTTGAACTAGCCCTGTTCATTTGTTTAAGTGTCATCTAAGGCTGCTTTTCTGATGAAGAGCAGGGTTAAGGTGTTTTGGGAAGTTTCTGGCTGTCAGAGTCTAAAATACTTGCTGAGATGCTCTTTACACATAACTTTTGTGACCCAGCAAAATGGATTGGTTAGGGCTGTCAGAGACCACCTGAGCCTGGATGGGAGAGAGGAGAGGGTAGTGTACAAAGGAGAGCCTTGGTCTTGGTAAAGGTGAAGTTCAGAATTTTACTGTAAGCTCTTTGTGTGTGTGTGTGTGTGTGTGTGTGTGTGTGTGTGTGTGTGTACACACACACATATATATATATATATATATAAAATTTCGGCTGCTTTTGATCAACCAGATCAAATCAATAGACAAATTTTGTTTTATATAACAACTAGTGATTAGGAAAAAAACTATGAACTTTTAATTATTTTTCTTAGCAACAATAGTTAAACTACTATAAATACATAAGCCAGCTTTAAAAAAAATATGGTAGGTATTAGAATAATTTTTAAGCAAGTGTGATTGTCTTAGTTGCAGTTACAATGTCTAGCAGTTAGTTTCCTTTTCAGTAGGAGGTCCACTGATAAATTAACTGTAAAATGTGTGTACATATGGTATATTAGGCTTGTCTAACCTGTGACATATAATCATAGGTAGTTTTCTTTAATTTTACTCAAACAGGACTTGCCAAGACCAACAAATGTGTTGAAACTTGAAGGAAATGAAATTCTACCTTTTGTGTAACTCAAAGGAATTTTTTTGTCCTCTAATACAACATTTCATTTATACATTGTCTTCAGGGTATGCATTCCTATCTAATAGGGACGTCTAACGGCTGAAGTTTAATTGTCTCCATAAGTACTCTGCCTTCTGCGAATGAAGTAGCTAAGCTTCTTAAAGCCTCTGTGAATATTTTTGTTAGTTTGGTTAAAGTAGGACTGACAGCAATTATTATTAATAATGTTTGTAATATGGGAGCGACTGACTGATCTTTACCAGCTATTCCATTGTCATTAATCATTACATATTTAGATACATTTCATTGTCCTGACTGTGAACACTGTGCAGAACTGTAATGCTCAGTAGGTTTTTTCAAGGCTGTGGAGAAGGGAGAGCAGGGGGGAGAGGTGAATGCTTTTACTGTTGTTGAGAAGAGCGTCTTCATCCTCTAATAAACAGTGCTCATGTTTGTATTATTTCAGGCAGGGTTCATAGAATCCATAGCTATTTGCCGTAAGACTCTGGAGGGATGTTTTTGTTGTTTCTTTCTCAGCGTTTATAGATGGAAACAAACATTTAAGACATATTTCCCACCCTCAGGAAGTTTAAAATACAGTTAATTTGGGCTATAGACTATCCTTACAAATTAATCTGTTTGTAGTAATTAATGGGGAAGGAGAAATGAAATATGCCAAATAGGAATCACAAGACATATATCTACATTAGAGCCACATCTTACAAGGTGAGTATTCTTCTAGTTCTGCATCTAGAATATGTGGATCTCTTAGTGGGAAGAAAAAGAATTAAGCTAATGTCTAAGGTACTGCCTCCAAGTGCACCGACTTTCCTGGATAGCAAGGTACAGGCCTGGACCACTTTGATTGTGCCACATGTCCTTGCTATTTAAGGTAGAAAAGAAAAAATCGGTCAGTGAGTACCAGTGGACTAGAAATACAAAAGAGTCAGCTAGTCTCTAGTTTGCAGGATACAGAGTTATAGGGCATACACTGGAGAAGTAGATGAGTTTCACCAGGGATATGGTCTTCAGAAGATTTCTGAAAAAGGAGATGTTTAGGCTGGAGGGTGTAGCTCAGTGGTAGAATATTTTCCTTAAAATCAGAATCACAGGCCAAGTTTTCGAAGGCAAAGAACTAGGTGGAGACAATGTGCCAAGTGTATGCTGGTGGAAGGGCACAGAAGATTGGAAGTGCGTGGTGCTTTCAGGAACCCATGGGACTATAACCTGGGAAGAGCAAGTAAAAATGATCACTCTACCGAGTGATCATTTTCTCTGTTCTACAAACACAAGTTATTTTGTATCTCACAGATGTGTCATGTGAGCTTACTGTGTAGAAGCTATTTACAATTATTTGGATTTCAGGAGTCTTTTGATGGGTCTTAAGTTCAGTTCCATTTTGTTTGTTGTTATTAAAGTATAATAAGGACCCAGTGCATCCCTGACAAGTGAATATGTAAGACTGGGAATTATCTTTGTAGGTTAGTTCATGAACTTAACTCTTTTTTCTGTGATCTCTACATTATAAAATCACCATTGTTCTTGAGAACACCTATCTTCTTTAGTCTGTAGCCAGAGTTTTGTTCAAACCATGTGCTGCTTCAGCTGTCAGCTTCTAGAGAGACAGCTGGTAAGAGATCAAGGGGTGACTGTCTTCAAGGGAAGATTGTGGACAGTGGTGTGCGTCTGTGAAGACCGTGAAGGGCCAGCTGAAAGAATTCAGACGGACTCCATCATCCCAGGTGTGAATGCACATCTCTTAGCCATCTGAGGAGAATAGAGAAGCTACTGGAGATTAGTCTAGTTGGAGAGCTGTTTTCTTGTTATTTTTGCACTACTAAAGTTTGAACCTAAAATTTTGTGCATACTAGTCAAGTGTGGTGCCATGAGCTCCCTCACTTCTGTTTTTATTTGTAAAACCAAATAGTAAATGTTGAAACTGCACATCAGAACACATACAGGTAATTAGATTGAACTTTATCATAGAAACTGTGATACTCTTGCCATTCTTCAGTGTGTTTCAAACTCTTGGGTATTTTCTCCAGCATATTCATTAATCCTTAATGCTATCATGGGAGTGTTAGTAAATGCTTCCTTTTTTAAATTTTCATGACAGTATTGTCAGCAAAAATGTCTTACATATGTAATTGGTTGATACAGTTGCCTAGGCTGGTGAATTTCACTTTTTTGTTTGGTTACTAAGTCACTGAAACACCTGGGTCAAAGTTTTATGACCTGTCCTTGGAGATAGTTCTGACTGGAGGGGTGAGGGGGGCAGTCAGATAATTGTGTTTCTCAGTTTTTAATTAATTAATCAATACCCTGTCTCTTTCCTGAAACAAATTTCAGATGTCTTAAAATTAAATTAATTTAAAAAAAGATAAGGGGAGAGGGTAGAGTTGTAGGTCAATGACAGTTTCTTAGCATGTGGGAGGCCCTGAGTCTGGCCACCTATTTATGTCTGAGAAAGAGATAAATGAGGAAATTGGGGAGAAGAGAAAAGCCAGATAAAGTGGAATTCATATTGTAAGATATGGGCTATATATTTACCTCTAGATTTATCAAAGATCCAGCCATAGGAAAACATGGGATGTCCGTCTCTATAAGACTGACAGATACCACATAATACACAGAAGCCATGTGCTATGTTCCTGGTTCTGGAAAGGAAGGGACATTTATGGAATGTCTTTGATCATATCCAGGCATCACAAGGTCATTACTAGTTTACAGTTTCTGTGGTCTGGCTTAATCTTGTCATTCTACATTGAGAACAGAGAACACTCACATGGTCAGGACTGTCCGTAAGAGTCTCATAAATATCTAACATGGCAGTTATTCTTAGCCCAGGCTGTCTTGGAACTTGCTGTATGAACCAGGCTGGCCTTGAACTCCGGAGATCCACCTGCTTCTGCCTCCCAAGTGGTGGGATCAAAGGCATGTGCCACCACCATCCCAGCTTTTGTTCTATCTTTAAAAGCAGATTACTGTTTCCTTAGGGGATTTATGAAATGAGGAAATTGGCTTTCATTTAGGTACCAAATTGCACTAAAAATTGTCATCTTCACAGCCCAGGAATGATAGGAGGCTATATTTCTGGCATGAGAGAAGCATGCACAGACTGAGGTGACTGAGAACACAACTGTAGGTCATCTTTCTGCTGGGCACTCATCTTCATAGGGACTGGCACACTACAACCCCTCCCCTGTTCCCTCTCGCCCTTCCTCTCACTTGCAGTTGCACATGTAAAGTTTGTGTGGTTGTTGCTGGCTTCATAGGATCTGTAGAGAAGAGTGGCATGCTCTCTTGTCCTCTACCTAGTCCTTTTAGAAAATTGTTTCCTGTAACCCAGTGCAAGGTCCATATTGGGTAGTGGCAGATCCATACCAAGAGAGTTCATCTAGACAGGATTTAGATTGTCCTGGAGTATGCAAGTACTAGAATCAGAGAACTTTCATTGGAATTATGGCTCTGGCATTCATTGGCCAGGTGATGTGGGTAAGCAACTGCTTCTCTTACATTGCCTCTAAAATGGATCTTAAGATTATTTCAATGGTCGTGAGAGAACATGTGTAAGGACTAACAGCAGTGCCCCACACGTAGTAGCTACACAGTCTACACTGCAGCTCCTAACTTCTGTTTCATAAAGAAGGAGCTGGAGTAGACTAATCTAGCTTCCCCTGGCTCGAGTAGGTAAAGCAGTTTTGGGGATGGGACATTTGGAAGTCTGTCAGTCCCATGTGTCCCCCCCATCCCCACCCTCTCCTCCCACTCCAGTTTATAACAACTTTATCTTCTTCCAGGGAAACAGCACCCAGAACGATCTTCCAGAGAGTCCTGGATATCTTAAAGAAATCTACTCATGCTGTTGAGCTGGCCTGCAGGGATCCTTCCCAAGTGGAACATCTGGCTTCCAGTCTTCAGCTAATCACTGAATGCTTCAGATGTCTTCGGAATGCTTGTATAGAGTGTTCTGTGAACCAGAATTCAATCAGGTAATGACACATTTCTCTGAGTGTTTCTTATGTGTTGGCTAATGTTTTGGCTTTATAGTATTACCTGTTGTTTTTACAAAGCTGTCCTTTACCTCTACAGGGAAACATCCTTTATTTCTTGTATTCTCTTGTTTAACAAGAGGGATTATTCAGCTTTCCTATTTGTAATTTGTAACTTGTTTTGAGGTATTTGATTCTTCCTATGGCAGTGATTTGAATTTGGCATTGGCTCCATATTTCTAGGTTCAGCCTGCCGAAGTTCACATGTAGTTCTTGGCTTCCTTTTAACTGTAAATGTTTAGTTACCCTGTATTTACATTGAGCAGGAATATTTCATAAGTTCCTGAGATGATCTGTCTTAAGACTCTAAAGCTCAGAACACTTTCTGTCTGTTTTAAGCTGGGTCTGTTTTTGACAAGTGGTAAGTCCTGAGCAGAGGATGCTCTCTGCTGCGCTTTCCTTTGTACAGCTCTCATGCCTAGAGCCCAGCTGCTTTTCCTTGGTGGGTTTTTGTTGTTGTTGTTGTTTTTGTTTGTTTGTTTTTTGTGTTTTTTCCTGAGACAGGGCACAGAGATCCACCTTGGCTCTGCCCTCCGAGTGCTGGGATTAAAGGTGTGCGCCACTATGCCTGGCTTTTCCTCTTGCTTTTATAGAACCAACTTCTTATTACATTTTTTTTTTTTTTTTGAACAGTATTTTACTTGAAATGAAGTCGGAAGCCACAAGCAGGATGCTCACCTTTCTTTCCTGGATTTGCATCTAGACAGGGCCTCAAGGCCTCTCCATCACTGTTGTGATGGGTGAAGTTGAACTGGTCCAGGAGACATTTGATTCCCTTGGCTACTTAGACAGTCTTACACCTGAGGCTTTAATATGATTAATGAGATTTTTAAGATGAAAGGAAAGGAAGAAAAGCTGGAGTTGTTTTAACATCAGTGCTAAAACAAACCTGCCATCTCTTTACAGAAAATGGAGAGAAATAACAATAATCTTGTTAATAATAGTTAATACTTTGCTTTTTTTATAGCTAATTAAAATTGTAAACATTTTTAAGATTTGTTTTTTATTTTTGTGTCTGTGTGTCTGCCACATGTATATTATGGGTGCCTATGGAGTCCAGATGGGGGTGTGGGGTCCTCTGGAGCTGGTGGGTATGGAGAATGAACTTGTATCCTCTGGAAGAGCAGCAAGTTTTTGAAAATGCACCATTATGTTCTGGAAACATCAGCCAGAATGCCAGTTTCTTTTGTACTTTCCCAGGTGGGGAAGGACAGGGAAAGGTGGGCATCTTTGCTGGGCTGGTCAGCATGGGGAAAGGTTTGGTCCTAGGAGCTTTACTTGCAGTACCTTGTTTTAATCCTTGGGTGTTGTAGCAATCCTGCAGAGTCACTGTATCCAGGGTAAACATTAGAACGGAGAGTTGTTTTCTAGAAGTACTTTGACCTTGAAGAAATCATTGTGGAAAACAGTGATTGTTTTCCATGAATTGTAGAATTGTTTTTCGGAGGGAGCATTACAGCCTGTGCATGACTTTGGTCACAAGACTCCCCTGGCACACCTGGGCCCTGCAAATGGTACACAATAAGGAGTCAAGTAGCAAGGGCCTGATGCTTTCCTTTAGAGAAACAACGGGATTAGATTAGAGACCTTGGTATGAGGAACTTGTTTACTCAAAAAAAAAAAAAAAATCTTAGTGTAACAATCAATAAATATGCCTTTGTCTGGCTATGGGAAGTTCAGTCCCCCAGAGGCTGGACTTCCCTGCTGCCACACAGGCCTAAAAACTCATTTTGGAGTGACCTCTTTCTTTCACCGATTCGTGCAACATAGAACACCCGAACACTAGGGATAAACTGAAGAACACTGTGCTAGTTTCCTTCCAGTGTTCCAAAGGAAGAAATTGTGGCTTGGAGAGGTGAACTAGTCTGAAGTCACTGATCGCCCAGGGAGCCAGAGATCCTCTTTCCAGCTCCATGCTGAAAAGCAAGTCCTTGCCATTGCTGAGCCACCCAAGGTCCTGTTGTCTGGGATTATGCCACCTTCTTGTAGTCAGTCATCTGACTTTGGACACAAGACCCCGAGTGCGTGGAAGAAGCCCTTCTGAATAGCACTTCCCCTTTTCATAGGGTAGTGACTGGTAGGGGAGATTCCTTAGCCCGTGGTCTCTGTGGGATAGCAAGTGTGTGGTACTTCTGCCTCTGCTGGTAACACTGTCACCTGCTTTCAAACAGTTTGTATTCTATCTTCTGGGCAATATATGCCTACTATAGAAATTGAAATAATATAAAAATAAATACCATGGGAAATGAACTGTTCAGCCTATGGCGTGGTCATTAAAGCAAGGGCAGCACATGTAGTCATGGTTACCTCTACTGTGTGCAACTGCTGGTTGGTACACACGGAAATACAAATATAAGGGCACTGACTTTTCCCTGGTTTTGTTTGGTTCCTAGTATTCTATTGTTGATTTCCAAAGGGAAACTCCAATCATTCGAGGCATTAGTTCTGGGGAAAAATTTTTAGTCAGAAATACAACAAAGATTCCAGTGGGAACTTTACAGACAGTTTTAACTAAAGTCAGTATTTCTGAGCTAGTCAGGATTCAGATGGAAATGTCCATGTGTATGTGTTCTCTCTGTGTGTGTGTGTGTGTGTGTGTGTGTGTGTGTGTGTGTGTGTGTGTGTCTGTGCTCGTTTTCTTCTTTGTTACTCAAGGTTTAGAAGATACGATGCCGCTGAGGTCTAAGTCTCTTTGTATGTAGTACAGCAAAGCAAACCATCTGAGGTCTGCATCAGGTGATATTTCAGGAAATACCCAGGAACTGTTCAAGGCATTGGCTCTGCATATAAAGATAACCACTGTTGCTGGGGTCACTGTACTGTTTCTGTAGGGCCAGCTCATAGGTAGTTAAGCTTTACTGGAGGTCTCTACACATTTCTCAACTCCATTGTAGTGTGACATCAGCCAAACACAGTGTGAAAGACTGAGCATATTTGCATTACATTTTTAAACCCTGAAATTTGAATTTCATTAAATAAAATTAATTTCATGAAATAGTGTTTTGATTCCTTCCCTGCAGCCATCTTGTAACATTTAACAAAGCACAGTTTCCCCTTATCCTGGGAGCTTTGCCTATGCAGAAATGAGTAGAACAGGATGCAACAGCCTCTTTCCTGGAAGGCAAGTGTTGTGCTCTTTCTCACTGACTGTCAGCCTGGGTGAAGAGGCTAGAGCAGTGACTGACCACCCGGACCTGTGCACGAGGAGAGACTTCCTGTGACCCTCTCATAGATTGCCTAGGATAATCTCCCCACCTCAAAATTGGCCATTAATTTAATTACATCTAAACGGTCTCCTGTGTTTACTGACACCAATCCTGAGTCTCTGATACTAACTGGATGTTTAAGAACTCACTTCTGTTGTGACACTATCTGTGGGAATCCGTCATAACTTAAAAGGCTCACTCCTAAGTGGCTGTTGCTGTAAGTAAGTACAATAAGAGACTACTGAACACAGTCTTTTCCCTTGCTAAGTAGGTGCAGCAAGAAACACCGAAACAGCCATTCTCCATGGATAGAAAGAACAGTTTTAATAAAAAACCAAAACACAGAACAAAACTGTCTGGCTGCTTGGGACAGTAGAGAGCAGCAGCCAGCTATAAAAGTTTATCATCGGGTATATAGGGTATATGGAGGGCAGCTGCGATGGAGGAGGTGTTTATTGGATATATAGGGTATATGGAGGACAGCTGCGATGGAGGAGGTGTTTATCGGGTATATAGGGTATATGGAGGACAGCTGCGATGGAGGAGGTGTTTATTGGGTATATAGGGTATGTGGAGGGCAGCTGCCATGGAGGAGGTGTTGCAGTTGGGGTCAGAAGTATTTGGATGCTGACCCATCCAGTCAGGAGCATTCAGTTAGCTGGGAAGGGCTTCTGAGAAATGCTTTTGGTTTTTGTTTCCTAGCAAAGCCGTGCTCAGGTGAGGGTCGAGGCTTTGCTATCAGCACCGCCATTTGGGGGACCCACTTCTTTGTGACCTAACAGTTGCCACTTTGGATACTAGCTAGAGTTCAGGTACCAGGCAACCCCCATTTCTGTAAGACGTCTAGAAGTTGAGGGTTCCCTCAGTTTTAGAAATTCACAGAACTCAAGAAAGTAGGTTTCTGGTTCACTGTAAAGGATTGTACTAGGAACATCCAGGTAGAAGGATGTGCACAGGACAATGGATAGGGTGGGATGATATTTCTGTGTCCTCCCTGGGTATGCCATCCTCCTGGCAGGTTGATGTGTTCACCAACCTTCAGGCTCCCCAGACTCCAATGTTAGTTTTTTTAATGGAGTTTTCATTATATGGACATAGTTAATTTAAACTATTGGTGGTGGGTATTGAATTCAGTTTTCATCTCCCTTGCCTCTCTGAGACTGAAGTTGACAGGTTGGGTTCTCTGGCAGCACACACCATTCTGAAGCTGTGTCTGAGTTACTTTTAGAGCATATACTCCAATGTGATCAGGTTCCTATCATTCAGGAAAGTATAAGGGTTTTAATAACTCTGCACCAGGTGCTCAGTACAAAGATCAACTACAGATTGCATCTATTACTGTGTCTTGTGCCCATATAAGGTCACTTAAAAACAAACGAACAAACTGATTAGGAGTTTAGGTTCTTTTATCCCAGTTCACCCATCAATCTTAAACATTCACATTAATCGAATTCAGAATACATTTTTTTCTCCTACATTCTAAACCCACTATAGCATCAACTCATGTTCAGAATGCCCTCTAAATCTCATTAGCTAGAAGTCCCACATCTAATCCTCTGACTTACCTAAGTTACATATGAACCTCTGGATGGTGATCCATCTTGGGACAGAGTTCCACTTTATCTGGGCCCTGTAACACTAGGAAATGAGTATCTTTTCTCAAACACAATAGGCAGACGATCACAGTACATGGGACAGTTTTGGGCATTTCTTTTTTCTTTCCGTCCCACACAGCTGTAGGATGCTGTCCAAGGATTCTTGGCAGTGCATAGCAAAGATCACCATTCCTGTAGTCTCTAATAACATGCTCTCGTTTCCTTCCAAACGTTGCCAGCTGTGCCTTTATGTGTGTGTTTCTATCAGAAGTCTGTCTAAGGCACTGTGATTTTTTTGGTCATGCGTTTTAGGGTTCTTTTAGCCTTTGCCTGCTGACCAAAGTCTCTTCCCCCTTTTCAGTTATTTGTTACACCCCACTATCGCTACTCAGATCTGTGTCACTTTACTTTTGTTACAGTGACATATTATCAAAAACTTAAACAGCACACATATTTATTATCTTATAATTTTGAGGTTCTGCAGTCCCTAAGGGATCGGCATGGATAGTACTTCCTTCCGGAGGCTTCTGTGACAGAGTCAGTTTCTTTGCCTTGTCAGCTTTTAGCCCTACCACTTTTCTTGGCATATAGCCTCCTTTCTCCTGGTTCCAACTTTCTTGTGTTCCTTCTGTACGGAGCCTTGTGATATATTGGACCTCCATATAACTCAGGACAGTCCTTCCATCTCAAAATTACTGATTTGGTATTGTCTGAAAAGTTCTCTTTACCAGCTAAGATAATAATTATAGATTTCAGTTATTAAGATGTACACATCTCTGGAAGCTGTTATTCTGCTCGCTGTAGGAACTATTGGTCAGTAGTCTCAGCATTATACAATAAATCAGCATTTGAAATTCAGTATTAGAGAAGCACATATATTTAGTTTAATTCTGTCTTAAACTTTAATACAGGAACCTGGATACAATTGGCGTAGCCGTTGATTTGGTTCTTCTCTTTCGTGAACTTCGGGTGGAACAAGACTCTTTGTTGACAGGTAATGTGCAGTATAATTAATGGATTATTATCTTGAAAAATGTTTAAAACTAATGCTCTGGGTGTTTAGTCATTCACTGAAACATGTTGTATATTTCATGTAATATTAGAGTTACTACTATGAAGGAGAGTTACTGTAACTTCCTTTCCGTCCTGTTTTGGGCTGACTTGTCTCTTCCCAACTTCTTATGCTGAAGCTTCTCTTAGTCTGTTTGGGTTGCTGTAGCAAAATACTTTAACTTAGGTAATTAATGAAAGCATATATTTGTCACACTAGAAGGCTGGGAAGTTCAGGATCAGGGTTTCAGCATATTTATTATGTGGTAGGGACTTGCTCTCTGGCTCAGTGAAGATGTCTTCTTGCTGTGTCCTTACATAGTAGAAGGGCAGAAGGAAGCAAAGGAACTCTTGGCCTCTTATAAGGGGTACTAACTGCAAGATGTAGTTACACCTGAAAGCCCTCATCGCTTACTACCAACACTTTGGAGGTTTGATAATCAGCATAGGAATGTTAGAAGGACACATTAAACATTCAGACCATAGCAAAATCCTAACCTCCAGTGCCCAGAGTATGACTGTATTTGAAGAGAAGGTTTTACAGGAGGTAGTTAAGGTACAGTGAAGAAATTTGGTATCTTTTTGAGAAAAGGATAGTAGGACACTTAGGTGAAGACCATGTGAAGACACAGGAAACAGATTGCAGTCTAGTGTCAAGAAGAGAAGTATCAGGAGAAATCAGCACTGGCGGCATCTTAATGGTGGACTTGGAGCCTCCAAAATGGTAGAAGGTAATTGTTTGAAGCTGTCTAGTCTGTGGTTCTTTGCAGTAGCAACCTGGGATGTCTAATGCACTGCCTTGTGTTGCTTACAAATGTGACAGACACTATTTTTGGTTTGAATATGAATACCCTCCACAGGCTCATGTGTTTGAACGCTTGGTCCTCTGCTAGTGGCACTGTTTTGGGAGGTTGTGGAACAGTTTGGACATGGAGGCTGGCTGGCGGATATAGAGCCATAGGGGCAGGGTTTATGGCTTACAGTCCATTTCCAGTTCTTTCTGAGTTACCTGCTTCCTAACTACTCTGGCAATGTGACCTGTTACAATTCCCACTACTCTAGCCACAAGCTGCTCCAACTGTCACTATCATTTCCCCTCCGTGACGGACTGTGTCATCTTAAACTGTGAGCCAAAATAAATCCTCTCTCCCTTAACTTGCTTCTTTCAGGTGTTTTATCACAGTGAAGATAAAAGTAACTAATTCAGGTGTGATTCCAACAGTGACCAGAACAGACAGAAATCTCAGATCTCACGTTCCAGTGAGGAGAGCCAGATGTGTTAGGTCTGTTAAGTCTGTCAGTTACCTAGTGTGACAGAGAGGGAAAGTAGCTCTTCTCTGTAACAGCTGTTGATGTGGGATTAAGAGTTTTTGAGCTTGAAAATCTGGAAGGTTCTTAGACTATTTTGAAGGCTTTTAGTTTTGTATTAGTAGCATTAATGCTTCTCCTTTGTACAAAGATTATTATCTTAACACATCATTAAATTAAATAATAGAGATTTTATATATGGTCTTCTTGTCTAAAGAATTGAGATATTTAGCTGGGTGGTGGTGGTGCACACCTTTAATCCCAGCACTTGGGAGGCAGAGGCAGGTGGATCTCTGTGAGTTCGAGGCCAGCCTGGTCTACAGAGCAAGTTACAGGACAAGCTCCAAAGCTACACAGAAACCCTGTCTCAAAAAACAAACAAACGAAAAGAGATATTATGAGTAAATATAAATTACTTGATATAATCTTAAGTGTCCATGCTTATTAGATGTACTAGATTATGAGTTAAAGTAATTGTTATAAAAAAGAACACCTTTATCACATATGTTATAAATACTTCCTTGAAGTGGGAAATATAACTTTAAAATAGATTTGGTTTACAAATATTTCTTAACTCCTGTTTTTATATAACATTAGGTATGTTTATATTAATGCTACCTGACATCCTGTTCCCAGTGGACAGGAGAGAACTCAGGTGAGGCTCTTTTCACAGGCACGAAAGGAATGGTAGTTGTGACACAGACAGGGAACTCAGTGTGCTCGGGTGCTGCAGGCACTGTGTGTGTTACTTAATGTTCACTCCTTGTGTGATTTCCTAGTGTTTCCACTTGAGATTCATTTCACTACAATTTTGAGGTCTTAGTATTTGATTTAGAAATCATCTTTAAAATCTTAAGTCAGTTACCTGATATGACAGAAAGTGGTGGTTTCATAAAGTTAACTACATATCGAAGAGTTTATAAACAATATCTTAGCTCTAAACTTTTCTGAGTGGCAGTATTTTAAGAGGTTGGTAGGCCGGGCGGTGGTGGCGCACGCCTTTAATCCCAGCACTCGGGAGGCAGAGCCAGGCGGATCTCTGTGAGTTCGAGGCCAGCCTGGGCTACCAAGTGAGTTCCAGGAAAGGCGCAAAGCTTCACAGAGAAACCCTGTCTCGAAAAACCAAAAAAAAAAAAAAAAAAAGAGGTTGGTAGGATGTAGAAATTAGTTGTAAAATATTTTAAAGATGTTTAATATTAAAGGGATTTTTATAGCTCTGCTTTATGATGAAGCCTTGGTGCTCAGAGTTGGAGGATTAAAAAACAATGATAAAGTAGTAAGTTTCATTGTGCTGCATGGAAAAATCAGTCTGTGAGGTATGTAAATCAACCACTGTTCAGATGCAGTCCATTTTGTAATTGCAAAAAAATAGTAATAGAGTATTAGCTGTCACTAGAAATAGGCTTTTCTTCTAATGGTGTGTTCCTAAATAAGCCCAGCAGAAGTGCTGGCAAATGCTATGATTGTGGGAGCTACTAGAGTGGAGCTAGTCCCTCCCTTAAACCTTGGACACCAGCCCCGCTCACCCACACAGCTTTTCTCTTGAATTTACCCCATTTGTTCTCAGCATCACATGGGTCCTCTGCCCTCCAGCATCCTTACCATTATGTAGTACATTCTCCTGCTTCCATCATGAAATTTCTTTCCTTGGTTCCGCATTCCTCTTGTTCTTTTTTTGTGCTATCCCAAATCTCCTGTGCAAGACTTACTTTGTTTTTCCACAATATATGATAAATGGTTGTTTTATCCTTTCTTCATTGAGATGGATATAACCTAAGGAAAATAGAAGAGGGAAGATACCTAAAAATGTTTTATAACAGTTATGTGGTGAAGTAATACATTGATTGACATTAGAGAGTAGATCCGTGTGCTTTTTCTTTTTTCTTTCTTTCTTTCTTTCTTTCTTTCTTTCTTTCTTTCTTTCTTTCTTTCTTTCTTTCTTTCTTTCTTTTTTTAATTTTAGTGGTATTGGGAATTGAATTTTGGGCTCCAGTATGGTAGGAAAGCCTCTACCACTGAGCTATATTCCTAGCCTTAGTCTTGTTTTATAAAGGATACATTAAGAGTTGTTAATAATTTAGATAGCTTCAGTACTACCAGTTTAACTAATTGATTTTTTTCCCCTGATAGTGCTGGGGTAAACTTAGTGCCTTGGGCATGCTAGCAAGCATTTTATCATGTAGTTATGTCTCCCAGTCCATTTACTTAACATAAAACCATCCATTTTAAAGTGAATAGTTGAGTGACATTTAGAACAGTACAATATTGTACAACCAACACCTGTCAGAATTAAAAATAATTTCTTACACTCCAAGGTATAAGAAAAGCAGTTCCTCTCCCTTTCCTTCTCCCTGCCTCTGGTGTCCACAGTTTTATGTTTTGTCTCTGAATTAATTAATTCTGGATATTTCATATAAGCGGAATTGTAGAGCTCCATGGCCCTTGGTCTATTTCTCTTATTTTTGAGGTTCAGCCACATTGTAGCATGCATCAGAACTTTGTTCCTTTGGACTGAATAATGCTTTATTGTTTTCCATTCGTCAGTTGATGAACACAGGCTCTGCTTACCTTTTGGCTATGGTGTATTTGTACATGTTATTTGTTGGAGAGCCTGTGTTCAGTTCTTTGGAGTATGTGCCTACGATTAGAGTTGTTGGGCCTGAGTACCACAATGTTAAATATTAGTTTTTCAATATTCATTCTGTCTCTATGTCTTTATTTGTCTGCCTTTCTGTCTCCATTTCCCTGTTTCTGTCTGTCTGTCTGTCTCTCTTTCTGTGGACATGTTATGTGTGGGTTCCTACAGAGGCCACAGGAGAACTTTGGATCCCTTGGAGCTGGAATTACAGGTGATTCTGAGCTGTCTGACATGGGTGCTGGGAACTGAATCTGATTGCCAGTCCTCTGCTAGAGCAGCAAGTACTCTTAACTGCTGAGCCCTCTTTCCAGCTCTTGTTTTGAGGCGCCACTGAACTGTTTTTCAATACAGTGGAGCCATTTACATTCAGTCAACAGTGTGTTTTCTAATTTCTTCACATCCTTGCTGACACTTTCGATATTTTTTTTTTTTTTTTTGGTTTATAAGTCATCCTGGATGGTGTAAAGTAATGTGTGGTTTTTATTTGCATTTTCCAAATGACTAGTGAATGTTTTCTCATGTGTGTATTGGGCATTTATAAATTTTTGGAGAAATGTCTGTTTGAATCCTTTCCTCGTTTTTTTTTTTTTCTTGATTGTAGTTGTGTTTTATTGTTGAATTCTGTAATATATCGTAGATACTAGGGATTATGTTAAATCTACAGTTTAGTTTAGGAAGAGTTGCCATCTTGACAATATTTGGGTCTTCTAGTCCATGAAATGGAAGCATTTTCTTTTCAAAAATCCAGCTGTCTCTGTTTTAAGTAGCTGACCTGTACTCTGCGGCAGAATTGGAAGAGGGGCAAGGAGGAAAAGGAAAGTCAGTGCTATTTCTCACCACCTCTAGGAAAGGAAAGCCCCCGGTTTTTATTGGAATTCAACACTGACATTTGCATTTAATAAGAAGCTCAGAAGTTATTTTCATAGTGCCTTAGTTCAAACCCAATGAAATATCATTATAAAAAGTGTTCAGATTTCACTATCTGTTAATACTTTCCCTGAGAACCTTATTTTAGGGAGAGTGTTGTCAGGGTAACTGTGCCAGTTTTTTGTTACTGCTTCTGAGGTAAGAACTGTAATTATATTGTCAAAATAATATTTAGAGTATTATTTTCAGGCAATAATTGCAGTGGTCTGACAAATATATTATGGTCATCAAATTTTATGTAAACACAAGTATGAGTTATTTTAATTGAGCTATTGATGTTGTTTTTGGCATATATTCTTTCCTAATCTGTAAAAATAATGCTGGCATTTTTTAGGGGCTTTGCGCTATTCTTAGTGTTTACATAAAGATCAGTTGATAAGCTGTTTGGGAGAGTAAACTGTTATTTTACTTGCCTGCAGTCTTCTCAATTGTGCCTAGGCCATCGCAAAGCCTTTTCCTTCCCAGAATCGTGTTTTGGATTTTCAGAGGTTTTCGCTGCTTTTTTCCCCCCCTGAGGAACTGTTGTTCTGCTTGGCTGTCAGTCCAGAGTATCCCTTTCACTCTTTTGGTGTGTTAAATTTGAGTGTTAATAGTCTGAAGTATTTAGTAAAACTGTTAGTATCTTACTTTTATATTATAAACAGTCAATAAGCATTTATAATAGACTTTTTAAAAACTCAGAAAAGTAGACAGATGAAAGTATAATTCTATAAGCAGGCTGTGAGAAGCACTTGAATTTCAGTATCGGGTTTCTTGGTGCATCATTTTCTTCGAATACTTTTAAGAATTGCATGGTTGAGCCTTGGCTACAGTTTTGCAGGAGGCTGTCAGGCTCCTGGGTTCTTATAGCCCAACCTCTCTCTGTGTTCCTCCAGTTCTAGGGCTGTACCTGGTCCCTGCATCTCAGCCTGTGTGCTGCCTCAGTGTTGCTTCTCTTGGAATTCCTTATATTACATTTTCTTGGTTAAAATCACTGGCTTGCTTTTTATTGACTGTTCTCTGAGGCTCCTACTTGGTGTCACTTGTCCCTACTGGTCTCTCTTCCCTCCCTTTGTCCCTCCATCCACTCACCCTGCTAGTAAGGGTACAAGAGGAGACAGCAGCCACTGCGTAAGTTGAATAGGAATGTTTTTTTTCTACATTTGCATGTGAGCTAGGTTTTTGCTGTGCAGCCCAAACTGATGTTGAACTTATTCTCCTGCCTCTACTTCCTTTGTGCTGGGGTTCCAGGCCTATGCCCCCATACCCAGCTGGGTAGTAAGATTGAATGTAAAGAGTTGCTGTCATAAAGGTTGAAATTAATGGCATTGACTGGTAAGAAGTAAGGAGAATGAGGAGTTCAGGGATTGTGGATAGACGAAGCCTCTAATTCCAGGGTTAAGGTGGGGCCTCCATGACCTCATCTCCAGGCTGAGACCCTTGGGGAGATTGCACTCATGGCTCATTGGCTCATTGCAGAGCAAGTGCTGAGAGGTGGTGTTGATGAGCGTGATGAAAGTAGTCCACCTTGGGTGCGAGGGGAATGTAGCCATGAAGCTTGCTAAGGAAGTGTTTATAGAACTATCAGTGTCTCTTAAAATTAGAGCTATCTGGAACAAGGTTGGTACCTTTATATTATAAACAGTCAGTAAGCATTTATTATAGACTGATTTCTAAAAACTCAGAAAAGTAGACAGAAGGAAATAATGTAATTCTGTAAACAGGCTGTGAGGAGCACTTGAGCTTTAAATTTTTTTCTTTTTTCAATTTTTTTTTTTTTTTTTTTGGTTTTTCGAGACAGGGTTTCTTTGTGTAGCTTTGCGCCTTTCCTGGATCTCGCTCTGTAGACCAGGCTGGCCTCGAACTCACAAAGATCCACCTGCTTTGCCTCCCAAGTGCTGGGATTAAAGGTGTGCACCACAACCACCCGGCTCTTTTTTCAATATTTGTATCTGTTGGTATAAACATGAATTTTGTGTTCAGTTTCTTTCTTTCTTTGTTTTTTTTTTCTCTTTTTTGTTTTTTTGAGACAGGGTTTCTCTGTGTAGTTTTGGTGCCTGTCCTGCATCTTGCTCTGTAGACCAGGCTGGCCTCGAACTCACAGAGATCCACCTGGCTCTGCTTCCTGAGTGCTGGGATTAAAGGCATGTGCTACCACCGCCCGGCCATGTTCAGTTTCTTTAAGGTATATTAACTAAGTCAGTTTTTGGGTTCTGGCTGCTAGTGCTACTGATGCCATGCTTTGTGGGAGCTGGGCCTGGAGAAGCTGCTCCTTAGAGCAGAGGAGGATGTCCTCCAGGAGAAGTAAATCATGGTGACAGTGCTGGCAGCCGAAATGTCTTGAGGGTCCAACACCTTTATTTTCACAGAGCAGACACTGCAGTTTTGTTTGGAGCTGGGAGGCAAAATCAAGAACTGGTGCTATCTACTTAAAGCTGTTTTGACTGTGTCCTATTGTTAATAGCTCATGGACTCTTGGACCTTTGGCGCCTACACCCTCACCACATGCTGTTGTTTTCTGACTGTAAGTTGCGCCAGTCCAGTGGGTGTGGAGGAAGCCTCTCTTGCTTGTCTCATGGGTTAGAGTACTTTTTCATCCCTGCCTAACTGTTTTGGAGCTTACCAATTTTTTTCCACAAAACTTTTTTGCCTGTTTTTCTGTTCGTTTATCTGTCTTTTAAAAATGGTTTATAGCCAAGTGTTGTGACGCATGCCTTTAACCCCAGCACTCAGGAGGCAGAGGCAGGTAGATCTCTATGAGTTCGAGTCCAACCTGGTCTACATAATAAATTCCAGGACAGCCAGAGCTACATAGTGAGACCCTGTCTCGAAAAAAACAAATTAAAAAAAAAAATGACTTATAAGAGCTCTTTGAATATATGGTAAGTCTAAAGGTAGTTGTGTATTTCATGTATCTTCCTATTCTGTGGCACTATTTCTGTTTTCCATGGTATCTTTTGAGAAAAAGTGTTACTAGTTTTAACGTTTATTACTATCTTTTCCTATGGACTTAAAAGCTCTCCAATGTTTTGAAAACTTTTTGATTTTGGTGCTTCATGTTCAGTTCAGGGGTTGGGATGGAACTTTCTGTCTTGTGTGAGGAAGTCCAACACTGTCAGGTTTTCTGTGCTGGCACCAAGGCACCCAGGCACCCCACTGCTGATTCTAGACCATTGTTTATCAGTGATTTGCTGCTGATACCTCTGTCATTAATCATTTGGTCAAGTTTGTGTTTGTTCCACTGATCTGTTTATTCCTGTCCTGGTTCCACCCTGATGTACCTCATCAACTGAACCAGCTGGTAGTCTGCGAACACAGATCCACTTTTCAATTTTCACCAGGGTCATAGCTATTAACAGCCCTTTGTGTCTTCATAGAAGTTTAGAATGGTTTTATTATATTTCCTACAAACATGTATGTCCTCCAGGATGTAGAATGACACATACATGTGTATGTGTGTGGACTCTCCTGCTTGGATCTGGACTGCCAATTACATTTAATCTCTATAGAAACTCAGTCACATGACTCTGGACCCGCCATAGTTCTTCCCTTCCTTAGTTCCACTTAACACCTGTTTTGTGGTTTCCTCCTTGGTAGTGTGCTCACTGCTGTCATTTGTATCTTGACACTTACAAACATTTTCTTTTTAGATTTGTTTATGTGTATGATGGTTTTGACTGCATGTATGTGAGTGTACCCTGTGGAAGGTAGAAGAGAATGTCCAAGCCCGTGGAACTAGAGTCACAGTTGATTTTGAGCTGCCACGTGGGTGCTGGGAACTCTGGCTCCTAACTGCTCATCTCTCCATCCCCATATCTTGGTACTTTTATAAATGGTGTCCTTGTCCTGTTCCCATGCCATCCTCCCCTCTTATTGGAGATTGAGACCTGAGCCCAAGGTCTTATAGATGTTAGGCAAGTGTATCCTGTTTGTAGCCCAATGTCCTTATCCTTGGTCGTTTCCTGCATATAGAACTATGGATTTTTTTAAATAATTGACTTAGGTGAAATAACTTTTGTAAGCTCTTTTTAAAATCTGTAAACTTTATTATAAAAAAACCTTACAAATAAATAAGCTTTCTCAAGAGTGCAGACAACTTACATATTTAAAATAATCTACATACATTAACATTTCATTGATACTGTGGGATATGATAGTTTGATTTGTTCCTTTTTAGCCCTTGGGTCTTTTGTCTTGCTGGCAATGGTACTTTTGTACTCTGGTAATTATAAATGGTGATTACAAATGCCTTGGACATCTTTGAAAAGTAATACTTGTCACCATGCCTGGCCATTAATTCTAATGTGTGCTATAGACTTTTTATTTATACCTAGTTTTAGGTTAAGGAAGATCCTGAATGGAGATACTTGGTAGTTTGTAATTTCCGTGTTAGTTGTATGAACATCACTTTCATTATGTTTTGATGCCTTTGTTAATGGTATCATTGTGACTTTTGTGTGTTTCATTATAAGAAATTGACAAACAGCTTTTCAAAGAACTGTACCAGGTTCTGTTCTTGTCTGCAGTAAATGAGTCTGTGGCATTTGATGCTGTCACTTTGCTGAACTTTTGGCCAGTATTTTTGCTGCTAACATTCTAAATGTCAGGTTTTTATTAAATCTTACTCAGATATTTGAGATATATTGGTATTTTTTTGTCTGCTTCTTCTAGAATTTGTTGAGAAAAGGTATCTTAAAACTATTCAACTTATTGTCAATATTTCTCACTGTGGTCAGCTTTTCTTTATATATTTGAGAGTATATTACTAGGTGAATTCCAATTTAAAAATATTTACATCTTTTTTGATAAGTTAGTCTGTGATGGTTACTTAACATATTTCCAGCAATGTCTTTTGCATTAATGCTTATTATATCTAATTTTAAGTGGCTATCTCTCCTTTTTCGGCTGATATTTGGTCAGTCTCCTTTTAGCGTTCTTTAACTTGCAGTATTCTGTAACTTTATGTTCTAGGTATGTTTGTTTTAAAAAACTTGTAGCATTTTAAAAATTCATTTTGAGACAATTTTATTGAACTGGTCTTGGCATGTCTTCTGTTAGTATGATCCTCCTGTCTCAGCATCTGGAGTGCCTTGATTACAAATATGTGCAGACATACCTAATTTGTAATGATCTTTTAATTGGAGCATGTAGTCCAATGATATTTCATGTAATTATATTTGAGTTTTTAGTTTTTAAGAAGTTAATTTTACAGTGTTGTTTTGATGAGGCGTATTAATGTCATGCTCAGAATTTCACTGTGCATTGAGACTCTTAGATAACCAATTTCTCTCTTTCTCTCTCCAACCCCCTCCTCTCCCTTTCTCTCTCCCTCCCTTCCTCCCTCCCTCCCTGTTTTCCTTTCTCTTTCTCACTCTCCTATTTTATAACATGGGAAATATTCCTTACTAAGATGTATTTATTCATTGTGTTGAATCTGTTATCTTCAATTTTTACTTTTCTATATTTTTAGCTTTTCGTTGTGGCCTACAGTTTTTAGGCAACATTGCCTCACGGAATGAAGATTCCCAGTCCATTGTTTGGGTCCATGCTTTCCCAGAACTCTTTATGTGAGTATAATGTTAAGATTTTGTTGTTGTTGTTGTTGTTTTGTTTTTTTTGGGCTGGCTCCTGAAAAGAGAGTTATATTTTCATTTATATGAAGTTCACAAACAGGAAAAACAAGATTGTAGTGTAGTAATAGAATTCAGGATAGTACATATTCTTTGTGGCTGTTAGCAGGTAGGTATTAGCTGGGAGAGAGTATGAAGGAGACTCCTGGACCCTGCCAGTGTTCTGTACCTTGGTTTGTGTGGTGGTTCCATGGTACACATATCTGATACTCATTGAGCTTTGTACCAAGATGTGTGGTACTTGGGAACATGCCAGCTTATTTTTAAGAAATAAAAGTCATGGGGAAAGTAGTAACTTCATTAAAGACCCTGAAATTTATACAGAAAAACAAAACAAAACAAAAAAACCCATGAACAGAAAACATTAAAATATGGGCAATGAGTTAATCCTTTTTTTTTTTTTTTTTTTTTTTCCAATGTTGTGTATATGCCTGGCCCAATACTATTCTTGGTAGAAAATGGAGAATTCTAAGATTTGGATAATATGTGTTTATCATTGTGAGGTGACCTTCACTGTGAGAAGTGGGGATAGCTATTCTGTTGTTCAATCTGTCACTATGAGAAGAAGATAATTCAGTTTCCTTTGTCAGTGTTAAGAGATGAGCACTGAGCTTGTTTATTACTATGAGATGTGATTGACCAGTCTGGCTGCTGTAAGAAGTCTATAACTAGTCTGGTTATTTATATTGGATCTTGAATTGGTTCATGTTTTGCATTACTTTAAAACACTAGCTCTATGAACTCGTAAGTTGTTGAGCATCACACTAAAATGTAAGTTGGTGACAGAAGTGGATGGGCAATAGAAAGACACGTGTGGTGGTTGTGGAGGCCAAGCTTCGAGTGTGGGCAGTGTGGGCAGCAGAAGAGCAGCTAGTGCGAAGTGCTTTAAGTCGGGCGCGATTATCTCTGTTCTTCCAGGTCCTGCAGATAAACGGAACCAATCCTGCTTGGCCAGGTGAGGTTCCTGTAGATTGTCAGTAGTAAAGGGTATGGTTGCAGTGTGAAGCCAAGTGCTGCTGTGTAAGGTCTGAGCTGCTTCTCTGGTTGTGCTTGTTCTCTGGGCTTGTATATTAGTTATAATTATTAGATGAACTCTTACTCAATTCTAGCTCAGTACATTTCTCAAATGCCTGAAGTGTGTGTTTATAGATATATATCTATTATCTTTACATTTAATAGTAATTGATTGTAGATGGAAGGAAAGAATGAAACTTAAGCTACATAAATACACATTAATTATTTACAAGTTTTTGTTTTAACACTTTCTGTTTATTGTTCATGCACATGTGTTTGTGCTATAGCAATTATGTGGAGGCCAGAGACAGCTTGCAGGAGTCAGTTCTCTCCTTTTCACTTTTACATGGCTTCTGGAGACTGAACCCAGGTCATCAGGTTTGGTGGCAAGCACCCTTACTGACTGAGCAAACTCATTGGCCCATATAACTTTTTTTTTTTTTTCCCCCTCAAGACAAGGTCTCACTTTGTAGCTTTGGCTGCCTGGCCTAGAACTTGCTATGTTGACTAGGCTAGGCCTTGTAATTCACAAGCAATCCACTTGCCTCTGCCTCTGCCTCTTGAGTACTGCCATTAATAGCATGCATCACCATGCCTGGGTTGTGAAGTTTAAGGGGCGGGGGTGGGGAATCAAATTTTAGGATGAGCCATGACATAACTGACAATAAGTGACCTCATTAAGTTCTTGTAGCTGATAGGATTTAGGAGTGATCATTTTAATTTTTTTCTCTATTTAAATGTTACTTTCTTTTCAGTTCTGAGTCCTAAGTCAAATGCAACTTTTTATTGCCTTTTTTGAGATTTATTTTTATTTGTAATTATATATGTGCATATATGTCTGTGTGGGTAGTGTGTGTGAGTAAAGTTGCCCTCAGCCAAAAGAGTGTTGAATCCCTTGGAGCCAGAGTTATAAGCAGTTGTGAGCCTCAAGGAGTAGGTGCTAGGAACCAAACTTGGGTCCTTTGCAGGAACTGTTTGTGCTTTGAGTCACTGAACCATCTCTCCAGTTCCATTTTATTGTAGCTTACTGTTATATTTCCTGGTTTTATACTCAAGGATATGCTTTGCTTCACAGCATTGTAAATCTTTATTATACCCTAAGAATACCAGTATATACTGAGTTTGCTAAGGCTTACTAGTATTTATGTTACAGTCATATTTTACCGTGTTGATGATTGGACTAAGAGTCTTCATTTCTTTGTTTGTCAGGTCTTGCTTAAATCATCCAGACAAAAAGATTGTTGCCTACTGTTCAATGATTTTGTTCACATCTCTTAATCCTGAAAGAATGAAAGACCTGGAAGAAAACCTCAACATTGCAATTAATGTCATAGAAGCTCACCAGAAGCATCCAGAGTCAGAATGGCCGTAAGTATCTTGCTGGAAATGTGATTGTTTGAGGCCATCCTAACAGATCATTTTCCTTATAGAGATTTTAGTAATATAACAGGGTTTACTCTGTTCTCTAGGCTGGCCTTGAAGTTTTGATCCCCTGCCTCAGACTCTCTGTAGCTGAGATTGTTACTTCCACATCTGGCTTGTTCTAGCTACTAATTTAATAATTTATTTACTTTTTGTGGTGCAGATGAGTTGAGTTCATGTAGACAAGTGCTCTCCCACTGAATTATAATTTCAACTCCTTTGTAGAAGTTTTAAGAGAAAACTCAAGGTATGGTAGTTGTTTTGAGGTTGTGAAAAAGGTAAAGCCTGAGCTTGGCCTTGAATAGGAGATTCTTTAAGGTAGTAAGGAGGTGAAGGTCAGTTTTGGTGTGTGAATGAACACAGTACAAATGTCTCAGCCTGTTTGGAGACCGCTGTGACCTTAGCAGGTGGTTCATTAAAGATCAGAAGTTGGTATGTGTCTGGTGGGCATTGCGTAAATGAGACACTGTTGCTCTTCATGTCACATTGTCTCTGTAAACAATGTTTGGTTTCTCTCTGGTTGCTTTTAAGATTTGCTTTACTTGTTTTTTTTAGGAGTTAATGTTATTTAGCATAGGTTTTTTATTTCTTTCGTTTTTTTTGCTTGTTCTTTTGGGGATTCCTTCAACTTCTTATTTTTTGGGGGAAGGGGACAGGTTCAAGGCAGGGTTTCTCTGTGTAGCCCTGGCTTTCTTGTAACTAACTCAGTAGACCAGGCTGGTCTTGAACTCACAGAGAGCCAACTGCCTTTGCCTCCTGAGTGCTGGGATTAAAGGCCTGCGCCACCTTTACCTGGCCCCTTTAACTTCCTGAGTCTGTAGGTGTGCTGCTTGTTTGTGTCAGCTTGATACGAACATAGACATACTTGAAACAGGGACTCTCAACCATTGAGGAAGAAAAGGGCCTAGTCCACTGATGATGATGGAGCTATTCCTAGGCAGGCGGGTCTACATTGTATAAGAAAGGTAGTTGAGCAAGCCAGCAATCAGTGTTCCTCCATGGTCTCTGCTCCAGTTCCTGCCTGGAGCTACTGCCCTGGCCTCTTTTGTTGATGGACTATAACCTAAGCAACATAAACCCCTTCTTCCTCTGAATTGCTTTTGGTTAGTATTCTATCACAGCAACAGAAAACACACAAGGGTAGTAGATGTGTGTCTTTCTTCAGTTTTCAGAAGTATCTGCTGGAGTACTTTTTTCAATCCTAGGTCCTTTGACCTGTCTTTTAGGACTCAATATTAGAAATACATAGGTCAAGGTGTTGGGTGTTTTTTCCAGACTAGTAAAGGTCTAGATAGACCAGCCACTTGTGGCTTTAGACAGTGTGTTACTTAGAGGCACAAGCTGCTTTTATGTTGTGAGAGAGCTGTGCAGAAAGGACCCTACCCTTTAGAATCTCTCACAGTAACTGTCTTAGGAAAGAGCCTCTTATCTTTTATTCTAAACCATCACAAGGTATCAGTAGACTCAGATGAGCTGCTGTTCAAGTTTTGGTCTGTGTAGTCTGTGCGAGAGGATGCAGACATTCCGGTGCTGTGCTGGAGCAATTTCCCTCTGTTCTCTGTGTGTTCAGTAGTCAACCTTGCTTGGTGTCCTCAGGATGTGTCATCTTGCTTGAGTTTCCTGCTGGGATGTGGGGCTCACCAATTAGACGAGGCTGGCTGGCTAGCAGCCCCATGGGATCTGCCTTGTTCCTGCCTTTCCAGCGCTGGGATTACAAGCACACGCCACCATACACCTTTCATTATTTATTTTTCATATGCCTTGTTGTGGATGCCAGGGCTTGAACTCAGTTGAACTGAGGTTGCAAATACTTTAATAACTGAACGATCTCCACCAGCCAGTTTTTCTATACTCTGAGATATAAATGCTGATGTTTTATTGTTCACAGGTCTGAACCTCTGGTCAGTTTCTTTTTCTTTTAATTCTTAAATCAGTTTAATTTCTCTTTTAATGCCAGTAGTACATGGTGTTGATAAACATAAATTTAAAATCTGAAAATATGAGACTTCCTATGTTCTTTATCAAAATTTACGTGTTTGCTAGGGAGAGGAGGCTACTTTAGGTCGCTTGCATTTCTATGTTAATATTAGGACCATCATTTTAGTTTCAAAAACAGGTAGATTTTTTTTTTTTTATGAATCTGTAGTTGTTTTTTAAAGAATATATTATTGGGTGGGAGGTGAGGAGATAGGTAACTGCCATGGTACATTTATGGAGGTCAGAGGACAGTGTTGTGGATTGAGTTTCTCTTTCTGCCTTTATGTAGGTTCCAGGGATTGAACTCAGGTTGTCAGGCGTGCTCAGGAAGAGCTTTTACGTGCCGAGCCTCCTCACTGACCCTTGTGTTTGACTACTAGCCCTTGTTCCCTTTTTGGTGTAACCTTTGTTGTAGCATTCCTGCTCCTTAGTTTGGGTGTTGTCTTTTTGTTACTTCTAAGGATGGAAAGGCAGCTAGATTGTTGACATGGGAGTCTAAGCATTTACATCCATCAATTTCCGTATGAGAACTGTTTTAGTAGTCTGTGCATCTTGTTGAATTGTGCTTTCCATTTCATTCATTTCAAGTTATATTTTAATTATCTTATAATTTCTTCTTGTATCCATTGGTTATTTAGGAGTTTGGTTTTCATGTATTTGTATATTTTCTAAATTTTGTCTTGTTATTGATTTTTAATTTTATGAAAGTAAACACTCTTTGTATGATTTCATTCTTTTTACAATTCTTGAGGCTGTTTATGGCCCGCTATATCACCATCATGGAGAATGTTTTGTGTGCACTTGAGATGAGTGTGCTTTGCTAGGTTTGCTAGAGTCTTCAGCAATCCAGTGTCTTTCTTTTGAAGCAGGGTTTTATCTTGTAACCCTAGCTGCCCTTGAACTCATAATTCCTGTGCCTCAGCCGCTCAGGTGCTGACGTTCCGGCTGTGCCACCAAGCCCGTCTCCTTTCAGTTCTTTCAGGTGGCGGTATTTGTTTTCAGGCTCTGTGTTTATAGTTGTTACAAAATCATACAGTGTCTGTGTTTACAGCTGTTACATCATCATGTAGTGTTTATATTTACAATTATTACATTATCTCTTAACAATTTGACCTGGTTTTCTTTTGTCGTTTCTATTTTATTTTTTGTTTTTCACATTTTTCACATTGTGGATTCCTCACAATGGGCAGTGTGGTCAGGACCCAGGTGGCCTTCTGGTAGTGAGTCTTGGGTGAAGTATAAACCTTTTCAGTTTGAGCCTCTTAAATGAAATATTATTATGTTGAAGTTTTATCTAAGTTTAAAATTATTTACTTTTCTGGAAATCATTTGTATTTGAACTACCATATGCAAATAAACAGCTGCTGGTATGTGAAAATCTTACGTGTTTAATTTGGAAAACACCCCTGAAGTATATACACGTAACATTTGCAGTCATTGAGGTAAGTCCTCAGAGTCAGCTTATTTCGAGCCAGCTGGTAGCAGAGTTCTGTTTTATTTGGTAGGTACTTGATAGGTAGCCAGGGTCTGTATCTTATCAGCTTGGTAAAGAACCAAGCTCATAATGGGCAGATACAGAATGTACCTGAGAGTACCTCAGAAGCCGTCAGCGGTCACCGGGTGGAGTTCAGACAGGAGGACAGGGGAGGTAGTCCTCAGCTGATAACTTCTGCTGCTCATGGGCTGCATTTGGCTGCGAACTGGCCAGAGGCCTCCAAAAATTGTTTTACTGTTCAGTATGAACTGGTTCCTGAAAATTGGACAAGACCCCGTTTCTGCCCTCTTTCCCTTGTTTGGGCGTGAAGATGGCTGATAAAGAGCACCAACTACATGAGAATTTATTATCTCCTCATTTTTTTCTTTATTCTTAGAAAGGGAAAGATGTAAGACTATCATAATAGCTCCAGATCTTTCTGTTTGGATATACTGGAGTAACATGAAAGTGTAGGTGAGAAAGTCTTTGGCATTGCGTTTGGTTTGAGTGGTTGAATAATGTCTTTTTCTATGCTTTAAAAAGTTCTTTTTCATAAACTTTATTATAAAAATTTTGCAAATAAAAACCATCACAGTGGAGCCCAAGCCTCACTCTGCAGGCCTCCCCTTTAGGACTGATCATACCTGCCAGCCACTGTAAGATTTGATAACTGAGAGAGCCATGGTCTTCTCACTGACAAAGACTCTCTACTTGACCAAACATTAGTCAGGCCCTTTAGACCCATCTGTGCTTCCTTGTAAAATCCAGTTTTAGCAAAAGCCCTGTTCAGTCCGTTTAGCAAGAATCACTGACCTCAATGGGCTTGGTGGCGCACACCTTTAATCCTAGCACTCAGGAGGCAGAGGCAGGTGGATCTCTGTGAATTTGAGGTCAGCCTGGGCTACAAAGTATGTTTGGGACAGCCAGAGAAATCCTGTCTTGAAAAACTAAACACCCCCACCCCCACAAAAAAACCCATATACATCTCAGTGAACTTCTTTACATTTAGAATAGCCATAAGCTGTGGAGCTTCACATTGGATTTTTACACGTTTACCTTTGGATATATTTTTATCCACTTAACCCTCCCCACCAAACTAAAAATATCCATGACAGACTTAGAATTAGAAAAACACTTAGTTTTTTTTTAAAAACATCTTTTCGTAACTCATGTCCATCACCTATATTTACTCCTTCTTTATCACCTAATATTTATTCTTTCTTGTTGTCTTTTCTATGTGTTGTACTGTATACCCACATGTGCACTTGTTTACATATGTGTTTTTGTTTAGATTCTACATCTGAGAGAGAATGTGTTTTTTTCCTTTTCTGAGATTGTGTGACCTAGAGTAATATAATGCATCCATCCATTTTCCTGAAGTTTTTTATTACATTTTTCTTTGGAGTTGAATAGTATTTGTGTGAGAGTATGTGTGTGTTTAATATTCATTATCCATTTATCAGTAGACAGTTAGGTTGACTCCAGTTCTTTGCTATAGCAGCAGTAAACATGGAAGTGCAGATATCTCTATGGCAGGGCATGGAGTGTGCTGGCTATATGCCCAGGAGTAAAACAACTGGGTCGCCTGGTAGTTGTGGCTCTTTCTCTGCTGTTTGAGGAGTATTTGGGGAAGTAAAACTTGTTTTCTAGTTTCTGGTACGGTATTTACAATATTGTGTTTTTTGGGTAGGGGTGTCATGGGATAGTCTTGTTGTGTTGTCTGGGCTGGCCTTGAACTTGGCAGTCTCTGCATAATCCTCCCTTGTTCTAGGATCATAGTCACACACTACCATGTTTGATTGAATATTATTTTTAACAAATGTTCTCATGAGAAAAGTTTTGATTTCCAAATAGCCAAATTATGTTTGAATGGGCTTTAGGATTCCAGTTTTATTTGTCAATCTAGCTTGGAATGCATGAATTCCTCTTACTCCATTTGATAAACTGCCTAAATTAATATGAATACTATTGACATTTTTATTACTATTCATTAATATTCATTATTGTTAGACATATTTAAATCTGAGTAGTTGGCAATTTTAAAGATCTGTAGAAAAAACAGAATACTTGTTTAGATTTTTCTTTCAGAGGTAGTGGTGTGGGGCCACAGGGCTTTGTGTAGGTAGTAGCCATTGAGCTACATTTCCAGTGTGGGAAATGTTTAGAGGGCAGTGTGGTGGTCATTGGTGTGTGTCATTTGATTATCACACTCAGTGATATTTGAGAGGGTAAATAAATTGTGTATTAGTGTATTTACCACTTTATAGTCAACTTTTATTACTATAACAGTATTTATAAACATCATATTCCTTAGTTCTTAAGTCTTACTGATTCTTTCTCTTAGATACAATTGAGAAATAATAGTGCTATCCAATCTTTTTAGATGTCACAGAGGTACTTTGAAGAAATATGCTTATAATCTTTGCCTCAGGCTTCCATAGTCATCTCTCTAGTCCAGATGAGCACAGTGCTTGACAACGTGGATGTTTTCTTGGTAACTTGAGTACTCTTAAAGAGTGGAAAATCAAGCCAGGATTCATCACTGCATTGTTGGCATATTTTTAAATAACAATATGACATGTCCATTTTTCTGCCTCGTCTTAACAGCATTAAGCTTCTGACTAAAACCGTGTGTTATGTTTCCTGTCTAGATTTGAAATTGTAGCTAAATTTCATGTTTCTGTTCATAGTGAAAAGCTTGGTTAAAAGCTAAAGTAGACTTGCTTTTCTATTTGAAATTGAATTATTTTCATAAAATTTCACATGGAAAATTAGAGAAAATATTTCAAGGATCACCACCCCACCTTGTTAACTGCTAAAAAAAACAATTCATGAACTGTCTAAAACAGAGAAGATCACAGTAAAGTTAGGGCTTTAGAGATGGCTCAGGGGTAAGAGTACTTGTTGCTCTTACAGAGGACCCGGATTCAATCCCCAACACCGCAGCAGTCTTTAACTCCAGTTCCAGAGGATGCATCTTCTGGCTTCTGTGGTTAGGCATACATGTGGTGCACATACATACTATGTACACATGTACACACAGACAAAATGACCATATGTATAAGAATAATATTTTAAAAAGTAAAAAAGCTCAATAAAATGAAAGGTTTTTCTTTTGTGTAAGATGTGTCTATAAAGTAGGTAAGGACATATATGTTTTATTGTATGTAATAACCAAATTTTCCTTCCTTCTCCCTGTAGGTTCTTGATTATTACAGACCATTTTCTGAAAAGCCCGGAGTTGGTGGAAGCCATGTATTCTAAACTCAGCAACCAGGAAAGGTAACCCCCAAACCAGTGTGATTTTGACTCTTTAGCATTCCATAGAGTGTCCTATAGCCTGGACTGAAAGCTGTGTGATTTATCGTTGGCAAAGGCCTCCAAGTACATCTGTCTGTAAGGTGCTGGTTTTACATTGCTTGCTTAACATCACAACCTAGCCACAACAGGCAGTGATTTTTATAGGGTCACTGAATTCAGTTTGATGCCATTATTTAGTAAAAAGCATGCTAAAGAAATAAAAATAAAACTTTTAAGAACAAAATTTTATAGTGACAGTTTATTGAAGTACGCATTATATACTTGTATATTTAGGATGTGTTTATTTGTTCATATAACTAGTTTGATTATTTCAAATATATATTGCTGGTTTCCTGGTAGATAATTCATATAAACTAGTATACCTTTATTAGAGAGGAAGAACATTTACAAGGCCTATTCACACTCAACCTAGTAGATAGTAAAGGTAATCCAAGTAGTATGCTTCCTGCCACTGAAGTCAGGAGGTAGATGATAGCCTGTGTACACATGCAAGCCTTCAAACACCCATAGCACAGAGGACAAGGACACACAGGTCATGTCCCTTTAAAGAAGAGAGCAGGCAGGTTTTGTTGATGTGCTGCATTCCTCCTGAGTTGAGTGTTCCATAGTCAGTGTGTCTGACATTGATGGCACACAGAGCATGGTTTAGACATCTTGATCAGTTATTGCCTGCTAGCTTCAGAAGTGAATGAAGAGTGATCAAGTCTGCACACTGACTTAGGTTTAGGTGAAGGTGTGTCTGGTAGTATGTATCTTGAGTGGCAGTATGGCCCCAGCCACAGTGCCAGCTATCCTAAGCTTCGTTGTTCAAAACAGAGCAATCAAAAGTATTCTGGCCCAGGATTTGTACTTGTGTTTTTCATGCCCTCAGAATGGCACACATGAACATGGATATAATTTATCTATACTAACACATGTTTTCAATATATACTGCTGTGGGATGGTCTGTATGTCAAATGTGTTGCTGATTGGTCAATAAATAAATCACTGATTGGCCACTGGCCAGGCAGGAAGTATAGGCGGGACTAACAGAGGAGAATTGAGAGAACAGGAAGCTAGGTGAGGGAGACACTGCCAGCCGCCACCATGACAAGCCGCATGTGAAGATCCCGGTAAGGTATAGATGAATGGAAATGGATTAATTTAAGCTGTAAGAACAGTTAGCAAGAAGCCTGCTACGGCCATACAGTTTGTAACCAATATAAGTCTCTGTGCTTACTTGGTTGGGTCTGAGCAGCTGTGGGACTGGCAGGTGACAAAGATTTGTCCTGACTGTGGGCAAGGCAGGAAAACTCTAGCTACAATATACAACCATGTAGTCTTAAAATGTGGCCTAGCCGGGCGGTGGTGGCGCACGCCTTTAATCCTAGCACTCGGGAGGCAGAGCCAGGCGGATCTCTCTGAGTTCGAGGCCGGCCTGGATTACCAAGTGAGTCCCAGGAAAGGCGCAAAGCTACACAGAGAAACCCTGTCTCGAAAAACCAAAAAAAAAAAAAAAAAAAAAAAAAAAAAAGTGGCCTAAATGTAGGAAGTTATACTGCTTTCTACAGATGAAAAAAACTACAGACTTTTTTGTTCCCAATTAGGGCTAAAAGCAAATTGTTGTTACTTGAATCACTTCAGTAAGTGATTTCTGACTGCCTGTGGCAGGCAGTTTTTGGATGTGTTTGCGAAACAGTAAAAATTTCATTTTGGTTGAGAAAAAAAAAGGAGAGCAGTGGGTCAGAGCACTGGGTAGGAAGGACAAGATTGGGCTTTGTTTTGGCAACAGGAGTTTTTGTTGCAACCAATACATTTTTATGATTTATCTTTATGGTCCTAGGGGTCAAACCCAGAGTCTCATGTATGGTTTGGCAAATGCTCTACCACATCGTTACACCAGATAGCCCCAACAGTCATATACTAACTGTCTGATGACTGCACCAGAGTTAACCTGTTTGTGTGGACTGTGCTGCATTGGTGAGAGGGAGATGTAGTATGAACTGCTCTGAGGCTCATGCTGTGAATCCGAGAGAAGGACTTAGTAGTCGGAATCTCTCTGTACCCACAGAGCTGTGGAATCCAAGTCCTGGAGTCTCAGGGTGACAGACTCCAGCCATTGAATGAAGGGCTGTCGTGTATATTGTTGTTGGTGTCCATGCTAATGTGGAGAGATCCGTGCTGAGGAGGAGGGGCTGTGAGGGTCTTGGGTTCTGGGTGAAGTGGAAGCATGGTGCCCTTTGCCTCTTTCTGAAGAAGATAGGGTGTATTCTTTGTTCAGAAGTTTTCTTTGGCAGGTTAATAGGACTACAACAAGTAAGAGTTTTTATCAACAGGTTTGTGTGACAAGTAAATTTTTCTCCTGTGCATGGAGAATCCTTGGGAGAACCAAGGAGACAGTGTGTTACTCAGAATGTTCCCAAATTCTGTGAGTCAGATGAGGAACCATACTTGAGAGCAACAGAGGGACATAGAAGACTCCTTTGAGATGTCAGAGTGTGTCCCCCGTCCCCTGCATTAGAATATCTGGTTGGCTGTCCACATTTTAAAATATGTTTGTGGATCAGTGAATAAGACAAGTACTGTGCTAAGTATCTGCTGGTGGCTCCTGGGGCATGATGGTGAACAGTGAGCACACTCCCTGCCTAGTGTGGTATAGACAATAACTGCGTGTGTGAAAGTGTTCTCTTCATGTGTGCATTCTTGTAATTGTTAGAGTTTTGACTCATTTACCTAGGAGCTGGCAGTCTATTGGGAGCAGATTATTTGTGAGGGAAATTTGAATACACATGTGATTGGTTTGTTTGGTATGATTCACTAATAATGAGAGCCAATATTATGCACTTTCTGGTCCCCATTCTTGCTGAGCCCGTGTAATTGTTAGCAGGTTGAAAGGCTGCTCTGTAGAGGCAGTGTGTACAGTGCTCAGGTTCTAATGTGTGCATGTGGCACAGGAACAAAGGGCAGCTGCTATTTGGGTGGCTCACTCATTTAACCTTTTTAGAACCCTGTTTCATCTATGTGAAGGGATAGTAATAGTCACTTGATGGAGTTATTATAACTACCTAAATATGATGTATTAAGGTCTTAGTGTTTGCATAGTTAGTAGTCAGTAAATGTGAGGGAATGCCCCTGTGTTACTATATTGTCTAAGCTGGTCTCAGACTGCATTGGCCTCACAAAAGCTGGCACTAGAGACTAAGATTGCAAAGTATGTGCCACTATGCTCAACTCTGAATTGCTGTTTCTGCTTATGGCTTCTACCATTAGTACTGTGCTACCACCTTAGCTCCCTCCTCTTTTGGAAGCTGTGAGTTTTCTCAGTGTATCTCTGGAAAGCAGTGGTTAAACACTGAAAATACAAAGACAAATGCTTGATGGAGGAAAGATTTGTTCTGGCTCTCAGTTTTAGAGGTTTGAGCCTGTAGTCTAGCTTCGTGGCCATTGTGAGGTACTGTACCATGATTGGGAGCATGTGGGGGAACAAAGTGGTTCACTTCCTGATGGGCTGGAGGAAGGGATGGCAGACCATGTATAACCTTCAAAGGCATACCTTCACTGACCTACTCCCTCCAGGTAGGCCCACCTCCTGAAATTCTCCCATCTCCTAAAAGAGTATTACCATTTAGGGACTAAGATTGTGGTGGAATGGTGTTTGTGCAAGCGTGTGAGAGCATGCCTGTGCACTCGTGCATGTGTGTGCACACGGAGGCTAGGGGATGATGTTGAGAGTCTTCTTCTATCACTTTCCAGCTTCTTTCAGTTCATTCATTCATTCATTCATAGGTAGGGTCTTGCACTGAACATGAAGTTCATGATTTTTGACTAGGCTGGCTGGCCATCAGGCTTCCAAGATCTGTTTGTCTCTGCCCCTTTGGGGCTATAGGCATACAAGGCCGTGGCTAGGTTTACATAGGTGTTAGGAATTAAAGCTTAGCTTCTCTTGCTTTCATAGCATGTGTTCCTAGATGCATTAAACTGCAGTGCCAGTACTATATGTTACTATGTGAATTGTGTGGGGATATTCCATATTCAAACTGTAGTACCACCACTGTCCTTAGATCCTCAGTCACTGTGACTTGGGCATTGTTGTGTTTTCCAGGTTAGGGATCTGAGACTCTGTAGTGCAATGCTTACTGAGGTTACAGAGATAGCTGCTACTCCAGCCTGCTGATTCTGTTTTCTGTAACTTAGTAAGGTACAGATGAAGTTTGTCAGCAGCATTTATTGCCTCTACTTGGTTAGCTTGCTGTTCTGGGTTAATACAATTTTTGGCCTTTGTAGCATATAGTATTCAACAAATGACACTTTTGGAGAAGTTCAAATCTAAATTGAAAATTTACTGGAGATGCCAGTCTTTTAATTTGAATTACAGATATTTTATTTCTTGCTCTAGAATACTCATAAAACACTCTTTTCTCTTCTTGGTCCTCTTACCCTCATTCTTGGTCCTTATCAAAACCTTTTCATGGTTGCATATATGTGACTTTAACAACTGTAGCCCATGTCACTTTAAATATAACTAAATAGATTTTTTTTGCTATAGAAAATTTCTTTAAGTCTTTTGCATGTTCATTACATAAAAAAATGCAGAAATCATAATTTTGAGAGAGAGAGTATGTACCTATTTGGTTATGAGTGAATTAGAAATGGTCATGTCAGCTAGTGACTTAGACAAAATCATTTACATGTGTGTGCACACAGGCATGTGCATGTATGATGTTTGTGTACGGGAGAGTGGGTGCCTGATGGATTACAGATGTTTGCTATTACTCTAGATTGACATCTTATGTAAAACTAATGATAGTACTTGTTCTGTGGAAATTTGTAAGGGTTAAATTAGCTAATATGTGTAATGTGCATAGATTGGTGTTAAATAGTGAATAAATGTTAGCTGCTTTACTTTTGCTACTATTATATTGTGAGTATTTGTAAAGCTTAAATTTGCAACCTTTCTGAAATGTTGAATTACTTCAACATTTAAAAGTTATGGATATAAAAAGTGTATTGGACAGTTTTTGCTGCTAGTAAGTCACATAGAAGAAACTAAACATTTTTTCAAAAAAAGGTAATTGATAATTAGCTTTATTAATAAAAGTTTTTCCTAGCTAGATATTAAAATAAAGTTAAAAAATTTTAAAATGGAGCTGGAGAGATGGCTCAGCAGTTAAGAACACTGACTGTTCTTTCAGAGGACCCAGGTTCAATTCCCAGCACCCACATGGCAGCTCCCAACTGTCTGTAACTCCCCTTTCAGGGGACCTGATACCCATGAACATTTAAAAAAAGAAAAAAAGCCAGTGGTGGTGGCACACATCTTTAATCCCAGCACTTGGGAGGCAGAGGCAGGTGTATCTCAGTGAGCTCAAAGCCAGCCTGGTCTACAGAGTGAGTTCCAGGACAATCATGAATGTTACACAGAGAAACTCTTTCTCAAAAAAAAAAAAAAAAAAAAAAAAAAAAAAAAAAAAACCCAAAAAACACTTGGTATCACACAGCATAAATGTTACATACTCATGCAGAACTCTTTTGTTTTACAGGGTTACACTGTTAGACATTATGATAGCCAAGCTAGTGGGTGACGAGCAACTGACAAAGGATGACATCTCTATATTTTTGCGCCATGCCGAGTTGATTGCAAACTCATTTGTGGATCAGTGTAGGAATGTGCTAAAGTTGACCTCGGAGCCTAACACGGAAGATCAGGTAAGGAGACGGATCTCATAGGCCTGGAGGAGGAGAACAGACTGGTTTTCGAGTTCAGTCAAGTCCTCTATGAGGTTTCTTTCTTAAAAGGTTTTAAAGATTTGTGCTTATTTATGTGTGTGTTTTGTTTGAATGTGTGCCACATGTGTGTGCTTGCCTGTGGAGGCCAAAAGAAGGTGACAGATCCCCTGGAGCTAGAATTACAGGATTGTAGGCTGCCTTATGTGAGTGGCGGGAACTGAGCTTGGGTCCTCTGGGATAGCTCTTCATTGATGACCCATCTCTCCAACCCCACTTGGAAGGTATAAGTATACTCCCTGAGTGAGAGGTGGTTTTACTAGAGAACTTAAAAACACAGATAAGGGGGAACCATGCCCTTGTTTTTTCCAGTACAAGTTAGTGGTTTGAAAAGTAATTCTGGTTGGTACTTTTAGCTAAGCATAGATCCACAGACGTGTGTTAAAGACACATAGATGGATTTTATGCCATTTACTTGTCAGCTCCACTTGACAGAAGTGTGGCCATGGTCATAGTACTATAAACATAGTGGGCACTTCACACATATTCAGGATGAGTATGGTCATCCCTGTAGTTAGACATGTAGATGGTTTCTCCTTCTACTCATTGTAAACAGCGCTGTAGTCCAACTCTGTACATGTCCATTCTCTCTTGCTGCTCTTGCAAAGGACCTGAGTTAGGTTCCCAACACTCACCTGGCAGTTCACAACCATCTATCTATCTGTAACTCCAGTTCTAGGAGATTTAATACCCTCTTTTGGCCTCTGAGGGCACCAGGCATACATGTGGTATACATATAGGCTGGTGAAATCCTCATACATATAAAACAAAAATAGATCTTTTAAAATAAAATAAAATCTTAAAACAACAACCTTTTAATAAAGGTTTCTGAGCTGTTGTTTAAAAAGTATTTCTCCTACTCAAGGTAGGCGCTTCCCAACCCCACCCTTCCTGGTTAACCGCCTCACATTCTCCTTTACTAACCCTTTCTTTACTAAAGGCTACTGAAGCTAGTTGGCAGTAATTCTATCCCTACCTTTTTGCTGGATAAACCTCGACTTTTACCTATTTCTTTGCCCTTCTTTCTGAATTAAAGTCAGAATTGTTATCTTTGGGAACTGCTCAGTAGCAAAATAAAAGCACTTCTGGAACAGCATGAAAGGCGATCCTAAAGTAGCATGTGAGCAGGTGAACTAAGCTAGACTAGGATGCCATTTCTGTGAGATTCAGTAGTAGGTTAGACTCGTGGATAATGACAGAGAACAGGTCATGTTAGCTGGGGCTTAAGTCACGGCTGAGAGTAATTCCACAGGGACACAAGGAAACTTTTTGAAATGTTATTCATAGCTGTGTACTTTGACAAACCCTGTTTTGTACACTTAAAGGTATGTATTGCATATAAATTGTATCTCAGTGAAGTAGATTTTAAATATATTTTTAAAAAAGATAATAGATCATTTGTGTCCTGGTAAGACTGATCAAGATAGGAGTGGTTGATGCTAGAATGCTGTTGGCAGTAGCTTGAGACAAGGTGGGAGAGCTTGGACTCCAGAATGGACACCCAAACAGCATGGGAAGGTGTGCAGAGAAGCAGAAAATAGATCCTAGTACACCCCGGAGAGTGAGTGATCATGGGAAATTCTTGAGTTCTGGTATAATTGAAGTCATGTTTGTGATGTTTGGCTGTGAGAGCACACTGCCCTGTTTGTGCTTGGGTTCAAGGCCCCTTGGTGGTTGCCTTTCCTTGCCCTCACATCCACAGCAGTTCTCTTCCTGGGAGAGAAAGGAAGAAGTCTCAGCATTGGTTTGCCTTTCTGGAGATAGTTGCTTCTGTTCCCAGCAGGGGGAGCAGTGAGGTGCGCTTTAAAAAGCAGTGGCATCAGTCCATGAGCTGGGGTCCCAGACTGAACACAAACGTTGATGCATGAGCACTAGCCTTTATCTCTCTCTGCTTCCTGACTGAGGACCAGCTGCTTCATTCATGTTCTTGCTACTGCAGCTGCTTTTGTCAACACTTTGCAGGTCATGATAGAGCAAACCCTCAAAGTGTGAGTCAGCATATGCCTCTCCTTTCTTGAGTAACTTTTGCTAGGTGTTTTGTCCCAGACATGAGAAAAGCAACATATATACATACATACATACATACATACATACATACATACATACATACATACATACTCTAATGATATATTACACATATCATATTGTTATATATTACAAAATATATAACATATATAAGTTGCTTAATTTATATAATATATAATCACAATCATTTATACATATATTATATAATACATGATTATATGTGTAATATATAATAAATATAATATAAGAAAGTAATTTTCTAGGAAACAGTAAAAAAAACTTCAATATTTGTTAAATCACAGCTGACTTTAAATTGTTCACAAGAATTGTGTTTAAAAGTTTTAGTATTATAGTAAGATATACCTGTGATGTTTGTGTTTGTGTGTGTGTGTATTGTATGCATGGGGTTGTGCAGGTGTGCATGTTCATGGATGTGCATGAAGAAGCCAGAGCAGGATGTCAGGTGTCTTCCTTTATTGCCCTCCACTTTACTGTCTTAAACAGGGTCTCTTATTGAACAGGTAGCTTGTCTCTTTGGCTTGGCTGGCCAGCCACAGATCTCTCTGGACCCCCCTGTCCCTCCTCCCCGGTGCTGGGGTTATACAGTTTATTTATGTGGGTACTTAGGTACTCATGCTTGTACTGCATGTGCTCTCACCCACTGAGCCTTATCGTCGGCCTCTAATTTTTTATATAGAAAAATATATTTTTCCTTCAAATGGTTTCTATAAGGGAGGAGGAAATATGCTGATTTGCATGTATAATACTTTGAGATAGAAATAAGGATACGCCGGGTGGTGGCGGCGGCGGTGGCGGCGGCGCACAACTTTAATCCCAGCACTTGGGAGGCAGAGCCAGGCGGATCTCTGTGAGTTCAAGGCCAGCCTGGGCTACCAAGTGAGTTCCAGGAGAGGCGCAAAGCTAATCCCAGCACTTGGGAGGCAGAGCCAGGCGGATCTCTGTGAGTTCAAGGCCAGCCTGGGCTACCAAGTGAGTTCCAGGAGAGGCTCAAAGCTACACAGAGAAACCCTGTCTTGAAAAACAAAAACAAAAAAAAAAAAAAAAAAGAAATAAGGATACAAAGCTACACTAGGCTTGAAGAAGACCCTTGAGCTAATATTCCAATACACCATATTCTCAAGTTGTATTCTGGAATTGGTTGATGCTGACTTCTGAATGTCTGCATAAGTGTGGAGGTCACAGGACAACTTGGGGGAATAGATTCTTGTTGTGGAATATTAGTTTAAGATGTGTTTCATTTGTTTATGTTGTGGAATATTTGTTTAATGATTCAAAGATGTGTTGCATTCTTTTATATTGCATTTGTTTAACTCTGTGAAACTGTATGACTTTGTCTGTCTAAAACACCTGATTGGTCTAATAAAGAGCTGAACAGCCAATAGCTAGGCAGGAGAGAGAAATAGGCCGGGTTGCCAGGCAGAGAGAATAAACAGGAGGAGACATCTAGGCTCAAGGAGAAGAGCAAAGATCAAGAAAAGGAGGAGAGGAGCGTACCAGGGGCCAGCCACCCAGCCAGCCACAGAGTAAGAAGGAAAGAAAGATGTATAGAATAAAGAAAGGTCAAAAGCCCAGAGGCAAAACATGGTTAAAGAGAAACAGGATAATTTAAGGTAGAAAAGCTGACTAGAAACAAGCCAAGCTAAGGCCGAGCTTAAGTAAGTAAGAATAAATTTCCATGTATTTATTTGGGAGCTGGGTGGCGGGCTCCGAAAGAGCTTTTTAAAAAAAAAACAAAAACAACTACAGATTCTCTCCTTCCAACATGTTGATTTCAGGGTTTGAGGTTTGGATGCAAGCAACTTTATCTGCCTAGCCCTCTCACTGGCCCTACTATATAGTTTTTCAAAAGTTGAATAAGGTTTCACTATTTAGACATAGTTTTTTTTTTTCCCTAGACTCTGTGTTACTGACTGAAAGGAAGTCAGTTTAATCCCACCTAACATATTCTCCATATTACTCATTAAATTTCTTTTATTAAAAAAAAAAACAGCAGGATGGTGATGACAACACAGGCCTTTAATCCCAGCACTTAGGAGACAGAGGCAGGCAGATATCTTTGAGTTCAAGGCCAGCCTGATCTACAGAGTGAGTTCTAGGATAGCCAGGACTACACAGAGAAACCCTGTCTAGAAAAACAAAAATTAACCAATCAATCAATAAATAATAAAACCAACATTACTTTGGTATATCACTTAAAAATTACTCTCTTAAGGGCTGGAAAGATTGCTCAGTGGTTATAGCCTGTACTGCTTTTTCAGAGGACCTATTTAGTTCCCAGCACACCTACTGGGTAGCTCACAACTGCCTCTTAACTCAATGCTTCTGGCCTCTGTGGTCACCTATACACACCCACACCACACAGATACATGCATGTATGTATATAGTTAATGATTGACAGTTACTGTCTTAAAACTAAGTGAGATGCGGCCGTGGCAATAGTCCAGGCCGTGAAGTGCTTGCACACAAGCTTGGGGCCTGAGTTTGATCCCCAGGACGCACGTGAAAAGCCAGGTGGTCTGGTGTACTCTGGTAGTTCCCACATTGAGGAGGCTGAAACAGGCAAGCCCTGGAGCTCGTGGTCCCTAACGGCTACACTAATGAGTGAGCTCCAGGCCTGTAAGAAAGACCTCTTCTGGCCTCCCTGGGAACCCACTCTCATATGCACAAACACATTCAAACACACGCAGATAATTAAAAATAAAATACAGCTTTAAAAAAAATGCAAAGTGTTGTGACAGTCTTCTAGTGGGTTGGTGTACCATTCAAAATAGTGCTAAACTACTTTTAATGTACATACTCTTGACCCAGCAATTGGATTTTTAAGAATTTATAAACCCATATTTACTTATTCAAAACTGCAGATATTTATACAAGAGTGTTCAGTATAGCATTATTTGTATAGGGTTTTAATAAATTTTATGTCTACATAAAACAAATTTAAAAAAAACAGAATAAAAGCATGGTGCACTGTGCAGAATCAACCTGCTGTTTTTCTGATAGACTTGTTACATAGAGGAGACAGTCTGGGCTGTCACCACCTAACAGAGGAGAGTGCTGAAGCATTGCTGAGCTGATGTCTTTGCCCTGGTACCGACTTCAGACTTAGAGTCTAATCTTTTTATGTCCCTATTAGCTCTGTATTAGCAAGCGAAAGCTTTGAAATAAAGACCCAAGGCATTAAAGTGTGTTATTTCCTGATACTGTTTTGAGACTTGTAGAAAGCTATATTAAAGATTTTCCTTAAATTTTTCTAAAGACTATAAAGAATAGTATTAAAATCTGTAAAAATTAAGTCTTTGAAAAATATATTGAAATATTGAGATGCCATAGAGTTGGCACTTGGTGATTTCCTGGTTGTGTCTTCTGTTTCATATAAACTATTTAGTAGCTGTGAGCTAGCATTTTCAAATAGTACTATCTTTTCTACCCTACCAATACATTGTATACAGGCTTAGATTTACCCAGAAATAATATACATTCTTGAAGCTAGTGTTTTTTTAGATCACAGGACATTACAGAACTTTTGTGGACAAGAAGTTAATGTGCTTCATGGAATTTTTGCATCTTTGAAGTGGAACATACTGAAAATGCTTTAAAAAAGTATTTGCATAAGTGTTATGTGTAACTTGTACATTTTGAACACTTATCCCACTGTGGAAGGTATTTTTGCTTCAATAAGAGCTTTTCTACACTGCTCCAGGAAGACACGTAATGACACAGAATCTTGTCCTCTTGATGCAGCTGTTAGTGATCATTCAAGAATATTTAAACACTGTTTCTCTCTGCAGATGTGGCACATAGTATTTGTTACAGCATTTCATTCTCTCACCGTTATCTATAACAATCAAAGTTAAAATTCTGATTTCTAGCAAGGAGGTTTCCTTATCTTTTTAGGAAGCACTGGCTACCATTCGGCTTCTGGACGTCTTGTGTGAAATGACATCCAACACTGAGCTTCTCGGCTACCTACAAGTTTTTCCTGGGCTGATGGAGCGAGTGATTGGTGAGTGAAGTAGCAGACACAGTATTTTTAGTTAGGAAATCTTTGACATGCTCTAGACTATAAATTGAAACACAAACCCTTAGTTTGGGCGTTTTCACTTGAGAGTCTTTGAAACCTTTTTCTTGACTGGAATTGTGGAGTTGCTTAAGCTGAGGCTGCACTGTTGTTCCTTCCCTTCTTGGGTCCTACTTAGTAGCATGTGACGATCAGGCGTCTCTGTGAATACCTGCAGTGCCACCTCATGGGAATGTGTTTGATGAAACTGATGATGGGGATTTGCAAATCATAAGAAGGGTGATTTTTGTAAGTTTTATTATACCATAAATTTCATTTATAAAATCTGGTAATGTATTTTCCCCAATTATACTTCCAAGAACAAAGAATAGTGTTTCACTCACCTTAGAGATTTAATCTTGTAACAAGAAGATTAACAATTAATAATTAGGAAGCCAGTATTTGAAACATTACTGTCTACTCAAAAGCTGTTTGCAAATCAAGTCCAATAGAGCCTCCGTTCATATAGATACCCAGCCCTAGGTTTTGCTTGTCACTATTCAATGTTTTCCTTTAAAAAAAAAAAATCAGGTACTTTTTCTAGATGTCAATTTAGAAGAAAGATGTCTTTGTATCTACAAGTGTAGTTTAACTACCAGTGCTCTGTAGAAGGTACATAGAATTCCATCCCAGAGTTCTATGTTAAATCAGTACTTTTAATGATGATCAGAATAAATAACCAAACTGGTAATTATTACGAAGCTAGGACCAATGTGGGTTGCCATCCTATCTCTGCCAAGTGACTGCTTCTCTGAGTCTGATTACTTCATGTAAAATTGTGAAAGTAATGCCTGCATTTAATAGGTTTGTTCAGAGGGTTAAATGAAATAATATGGGAAAATGTATAGCTCCTGGAAGATTGTCTGTTTTCATAGGCTGCTTGGGGCTTTTCATAGAATATAGCAGTATTATTTCCTGTGATTACAGCTAATGGCAGTCCATGGCTGAGGTTGATTATTGGCCATTGAGAAAGCTGTAAGTCATTACCAAAACCTCTGTGATTTACACTTACCTGACTAGCTATCACATTAGATTTTGTATAAATAAATTAGAATTGAAAATCATTTTATAAGAAAGGAATTGCAAAATTTTAGTTAACTTTCCTTTGTGGATAAATATAAATTGAGTGAGGCTAATTGTTATGGTCAACCTCCTTCAAACTGGGACTTAAAAAAAAATAATGCAAAAGCAAAGAAGCTATCTAGTTATTGTTACTGCTGTTGCATTTCTGGTGGTGCTGAGGATAAACTGAAGGCCTTATGCACTCTAGGCAGGTGCTCAACTGCTGAGCTGGACACCACATGTGAGTCATTGTTGAAGGAGTGTTAGATGCTTTATCTACTTTATTTTAATCCGTTGTGTTTGTTTATGGAAAACTTAGATGCTGTTCTATTTTTTTAGGGAAAATGAACTCTGCTCTTTTCTCTAGATGTTTTACGGGTGATTCATGTAATTGGAAAAGATACCACGAACATCTTTAGTCCCTCTGACTCTCTAAAAGCAGAGGGTGACATCGAACACATGACTGAAGGGTTTAAATCTCATCTCATTCGTCTGATTGGAAACCTATGTTACAAGAATAAAGAAAACCAGGACAAAGTAAGATTATTTCTTCGTGTGCCACATAGAACTTTGTTTAGAATATGCCGTTTAGAATTTAGAATACCTTTACTCTGCAGGGGAGTGAAACCTTACATGAATTCTTAGAAAATTGATTTTTGCTACAAATAAGCACAATATGTCATACTTGAAATTTTTTCTTTTTATTTTAGTGGGGTGTGTGTGTGTGTGTGTGTGTGTGTGTGTGTGTGTGTGTGTGTGTTAGATGTATGAGTGAAACACTGTAGGTCCATGCTTTCCAGTGCATGCACATGAAGTTGGTTCTCCCTTTTCACCATCCATTCCAGAAATCAAGCTTAGGTTGAGAGACTCTGCAACAAGTGGTTTTTATCTGCTAAACCATCTGACTGGTCCTGTATGTTACTTTTTTTTTTTGCTTGATGGTCTGTATTTTTATAGTTTTTGCATTGTCTTTATCCTGAATGTATTTGGGGAATTCTCCTTGCTTATAAATTAGCAGTGTTTGTTTGAAATCTGTTCATTTAAACACTCTATTATGATGTAGAAAGCAATCAATAAATTAAAAACAAAAATAGCCAGACTTGGAGGTAGGTGGATCTCTATGAAGTCCAGGCTCACCTATTCTACATAGCAAGTTCCAGGTGGCCAGAGCTGCATAGTGAAATCTGGTCTCAAAAAATAACAAAGAACAGCAACAGAAAATTATTTTAACAAGTTAGGAAATTTTTTCTAGTAATAGGCATTTCAGAAACATGGTGCCAGGCATGGTGACACACATTTGTTATTCCTGCTCCAGGGAGGACCAAACAGATGGATCACTACTTCAAGGTCAGTGTAGGCTACATAGCAAGACCCTATCTTAAAAAGAATAAAACCAAAAACTGGTATTGCTGTTAGAAAAATCCTTGACTTGTGCATCCTACATTTATGGGTGAATAGTGTCCTGTCCTGAGTCTTTAAAACTAGGTGTTCTGAATGGCTATGTATTTAGTTTCTGGAAATAGGAGAGGCCACCTTTAGAACCTCTTTATTTCCTCTTTTGTACTGAACATTGTAGAGCTGATGGTACTGAAAACTTAAGATTGATATTGATAAAAGAGTGGCATGATGATAGGTCACATGCTTCACAATGAATTAACACCCACCCACCTCCATCCCCTAGATAGGCTCTCTCTATGTAGCCCTGGCTGTTGTGGCACTTGCTATTTAAACCAGGCTGGCCTCGAACTTACAGAGATCTGCTTGCCTCTGCCTCCTGAGCACTGAGATTAAAGACATGTGCTACCACGCTTAGCTGGAACTAGAGGTTTTTTTGTCTTACTGGAATTTACTTTTGACAGTGTTTGTTTTGCTTATTTAAATATTAAATCTATTATAGATTATATTTTCTAAGACATCTGTAAAAGTTCTTATTATTGTATGTACATTTCTGAATGTCATTTTACCATACTCTATCAAGGCATCTATTTCTCCATCCTGTTGAATCTCTCCAGCTCACATGACTTCTTTGAACAGTAACCTATGATAGGAATGAGCCTGTATCATTTGTGGCATAGTCCTTCATTGGCCCAGTTTTTAGAAGCTAGTTATGTAAGAAGTGCTGACTCCATGAGCCCACCGTGCTGTGACTTGGTGAAACCATGTGGAGAGGCCCTTGAAACTGAGATGTAGAGAGGAACTAGTCAAGAAGCACCATGGTACCAGAAACACTGGGAAACAGCCTTCTTGGAAGTATATGCAGCCTTGATTCTTTACATGACTGATCATCCAGGCAAAGCCTTTACTTGACTGTGGATCACAGCACTGTGGGAAAAAGTGAAGTTAGAAAAACTTTGTATAGATTTTCCTTCTGCTAATAGTGCAGGATGCTGCCATCAGCTTAACAGTTATAAACTGAGTGAAGGCAGTCTTGTGAAGACATTCAAATTGGCACAGATTCATAGATTCTGGAGTGAAATTGATACTAGAAGAAGGGAATGGGACAAAATGTGACTTACAGAAAATCTGCATGTTTTCTAGCTTGAAGGAAAACAAACAAACAAACAAAACCAAAACAAACAAAAAACAAAAACAACAAAAAAGAAAGAACAAGGCTAGCAAAATGTCTCAGTGGGTAAAGGCACTTGCCACCAAGCCTGATGGCCTGAGTTCGGTCCTTAGGACCCATGTGCTGGAAGTTGTCCTCTGACCCCTATCCAGGTGCTGTGACATATTCATTCATTTTTTCTCCCTGGCTTCCCCAACCGCTCTCTTTCCCCCTCTCCCCATCTCTTCCTCTCCCTCTCAATAAATGTAATAACAAAGGGGAAAAAAAAAAGCCAAAGACCAGTTTGGGGGCAAATATTATTGGATGTGAGGAGGGAATCCTTGAAAGTCACAAGCAAGTCCCACGTTCTCTGCCTCATTTCTCTAAATCTTTGCTTATGTTTGAATCACGCACAAACTCAGCAGGCTCCAGACAGGTAAGCTGTGAACAAAATAATTATTAAAATCTGAGTTATCAGTCTGCAAAGTTTATGTTTAAGTCAGCTAAATTAAGTGTTCACTAAAACAAAGAAACAAACAAATAGCTCTCTTTAGAGGAATAAATATAATATAATTATGAGTTTCCACAGAATAGCTTATACGGTGTCTAGGAGCCAATACAAAATTATACCTGACCTACAGGAAAATGTATTTCATCGTTAAAAGAGTTGTTACTTCTTGTTGTTTTTGCTTTTTGGGGGGACCTACCACCTAACTCCCAAATAAACCACCCAGCTCCCAAATAAATCACACACAGAGGCTTATTTTTAATTATGAATGCCTGGCCTGAACTTGTTAGCTTTTCTTAAACTAAATTAGCCCGTCTACCTTTTGCCTCTGGACTTTTACCTTTTTCTATTTTTGTATACCTTGCTATGTTTCTTACTCCATGGCTTGCTGTGTAGCTGGGTGGCTGGCCCCTGGATCTTCCTCCTCTTCTTGCTCCTAGCTCTCCTTCTCTTGCAGATTTTCCCTTCTATTAATTCTTTCTGCTTGCCAGCCCCACCCATCCTTTTTCCTGTCTTGCTATTGGCCGTTCAGTTCTTTATTAGACCATCAGATGTTTTAGACAGGCACAGTATCACAGCTTCACAGAGTTAAACAAATGCAACACAAACAAGAGCAACACACTTTAAAATAATATTCCCCAACAGTTACTCAAAAGAAGCTGACTGCAAATCACAAAGATTCTGCCAAGGATTTTAAAGGAGCAGTTGTAATAGTGAATGGACAATATGTATTATATGAATGAAAAGATAGGATAGAAATAGGAGCTAAAGAACTAAGTAGAAATTATAAAAATTGAAAAAATATAGTATCTGAAATGAAAAGGTTTATGAATTCTTAACAATACTAGAGATGGTAGGAAAGTGTGTATACTTGTTTAGGTAGTAGAAATCAACCAGTCTGAAAAAGACAGGGGATAAAGATTAAAAATACTACTGGCCTTTGTAGTATGTCACACTTGGGCACAGTTTGTTATATCGTAGTCAATTATGGGAAGAATAAGACTTGCTGTTTTGTCCAGTGTGTATACAATTTGGATATTCCTCCTAATTGAGCAGGTGTATATCTAAGACTACTGATTCCCTCTTGGAAACTGATTTTTGTAAAAGAAAGTTGATAGAAAATGAGACACTTTACCTGTTTTAATAACTCAAACTGCCTTTCATAACAGAGGTGAGTTCCTTGTGTTCAGTGAGGAACATGCTGTAGTGACCCTTAGGCTTATGGATAGCTCAGAGTCAGGAGCAGATTGCAGTCTAAGAAGCGTGGAGTGTACCCAAGTGCTGTGTAGAGGGCCCTAGGGCCTCCAGGAAGTTGATGTGTGTTCTCTATTAGAGCAAACACTCCAGAGAACATGAAGGATTCGTTCTTTAAGTGTGAGAATACCTCTCTATCCCAGTGTCTTTCCTGTGCTAACAAAGGCTCAAACCTGAAAGCGTTACCTTTGGGGGATTCCCCCCCCCCCCCCACACACACTGTCTTTTTCTATATTCTGGAAGCTTCTTTATTCTTGTAGCTCAATCCTGGTTCTAGTCGGGTAGTAAAAATGTATTTTCCTTGCTTATTATTTCTGCAAGGGATAAAGTTCAGTAGTTTTCTAAAACTTTTGTTAGAGTTCTGGGGAAATGGATGTTTGGGAAATAGTTCTTTATATGTGAATCACTAATTCCCAGGGTGTTGTTTAGCTTCTATGCAACTATACTTCCAAGACTAAAAAAGATCCAGGTTGGGGGGATTTGTGTCATCTCACCAAAAGAAAAAAGGAGTGGATGATTTATTTGTCTAGTGTCTGTGTTGCTGCATCATGCCTTCTTAGGGGTTTGTCAGCTTGAACCTTTGCATCAGCCTTGCAAAGCAGGTTTTGCTAGGGATGTGAAAGGAGAGGCTGTCCAGTGGTGTAGTGGCGGAACCCAGAGGAAAATTTAGATTTGTTTTCCTGTGACTTCCTGGGTCTGTGCTTGGTCTCCTGCACTCTAGTGCCTCTAAGTTTGGAATTTTCCTACAGTTTGGCAGGAAAGCTTTAGACTTCCTGAAAATCTTCAGCCTGTAGACCATCCAGCTAGACCCTTTCAGCTCCTTCTGGGTTCACTTCTGAAATTCCAGTGTGCTTTCATCTCTGTTTCTTACTCATTCCTCCATCAACTGTGACTATTCTTAATCTTCAGGGCCCTTTCTTTGGTTGATGAAGATTTACTTCCTGGGACGGTTCCACTCTAGGAATGTTGTGAGAATTCCTTTTCTGGGGAGACAGCTATTCCCTCCCTACAAGCTCTCAATGATTCTACCCAAGTTCACTCTGGGGAACTGGTGAGTCTTGGGGCTTATTTTATGTGAGAGACTACTCGTAAGAGTGGGAAATCTTCACCGTGTGTGGATAATGGTGTCCCCACAGCCTCATAGATGGAGTTCCTTCAGTTAAGCTTCCAGCCTGTGTGCTCTAGCACCTCCAGAAGCTACTTGCAGTTAGGGCAGAATTTCATTTAAATGGCTAGGAGATATGGGAGGGAGTACAATCTCCTCCTCTGAGGGTAGGGAAGTCATCTTCCCCTTAGAGACCTCTACTGAGGGCTTTTGCAAATAGGTACAGCTTATGAAAAATGCAGTTGTTTTGTTTGGAGGAAGGTGTTTTGTAAGGATATCCGGGAATCTTGCCTCTGGCCCACCAAGTTATTCACAATAGAAATTTTCATAGAATCTTTGTACATGGTGCTTAGTTCCTCAGAAGCCTTAGCAGAAGCCTTTGAGCCCTACTGTATTTTTGCTTGTCCTTTAACTTTATTCATAATAATGTGATGTCCAGTAGTTGACTAAGTTACTCCTGTGGTCTTTTGAGTTTCCTGTTTTTTTGCATCTTCATTGGGTAACTAGAGTTTGTGACTCCTATGTAAAAAAAAAATGCCATCAATTTCTAGATTGATGAATAAAGAAACTAAGGCTCAGGGAGATTTCAGTGTGATTTAATTCAGCTGATATGTATTGAATGCAGACTTGGTGCTGTGTGTCCTGGAGATGCCATTAATGCAGTAGGAGCTAACACACATACACACACATACACACACACACACACACACACACACACACGCACTAGTACTTCTTACCCAACAATTCTGTTACAGAGGCCCTGCCAGAGAGGATCAGAAGGGTGACTTTGATTTCAGTGTGATTTAATTCAGCTGATATGTATTGAATGCAGACTTGGTGCTGTGTGTCCTGGAGATGCCATTAATGCAGTAGGAGCTAACACACACACACACACACACACACACACACACGCACGCACGCACGCACGCACGCACGCACGCACTAGTACTTCTTACCCAACAATTCTGTTACAGAGGCCCTGCCAGAGAGGATCAGAAGGGTGACTTTATATTCTCGGGCGGCCAACCCAGAATGGTTCTTTCTGAGCAAAGCTCGGCTGCCGGGACATGGAGGTGATAGAATGGGAGATCACCTTTCTTTGTATTTGCACCTTTGGACAACCTGCTCAGAAATGTATTGAACCCAGTCCTTCCATGGCTCTTGAGCTGATCCTTCTGTGGAGCTGGTGGGTTGCTTCCTCAACTGTAAAGGCATCTAGATGTCCTTACTAAGTCAAGACAGAGAAGTGCTCCTAATCCTGCAGACATCTCCTTTTACTCCTCTTTTGTGCTCCACTTACATAGCATTTCTGTGCTACAGCTGTAATGATTAGTTTACTTTCTAACTCTGTGGACCAGATGGACAATGATTCTGTTTTGGTTTCTATTGTAAGAAGCACATGGATGTTGATGCTATAAACATAAAGAAACCATTCGTTGACTTCTTTGTTAGAATATGGAATGTATAGTTTACCCTTTTTCTTCCTCATTCTTTTGCTTTTCATTATTGTTGTTACTTCTCTAAGTAAATGCCTTATTTGAAGAAGAAAAAGGTTTTATTTCTTAAAGCTGAATGTGTTATTTGAAATATCTGGGAAGATAACCAGTTTATCTACTTTTTTCTTCTCCAGAGGACAATGTCATTGACTAAAGGATACACACTTGTTGATCACACGGTACATGCTGCTGAAGGCTCCCTGGCAGTGCCGATTAGTTCTTCCTTCTTTCTTTCCCTCCTCCTCGTAGAGATTCCCAGCCTTGGTGCTGGTGCCTGGTGGTCTCGGTGTTGACATGTGTGCACACAAAGCTTTCATTGCAGGTATCAGTCCATTTGAAGAGGCTCAGTGTGAAGAAGGTGCAACTCAGGACTCTCCTGTCTAGACCCGTCCTCTAGGTCATTGGTTCTTAAACATCTGTGACCATCAAAGCACATTTGTCATCTTTTTTGCTTGTTGTGTTATGCCTTTACAATTTTTATCTGCTAAGCAGTATGCGTTCAATTAAATGAATGAAAATTCTTAAATGAAAGTTCATCTTTTGTGGTCTATAATTTCTTAATAAAAAATTGACATTACCATACAATGTGATAGGTTTCACAGTATTTTCATATATACATGCTATTTTATTTTGTTGTTAGGTTCTTTACTTTGTCCTTTACCCATTGTCCAACTCCATCCCTATATTCCTCTTGCTGATCTCCTTCTTCCTCCAGTGGGTCGTTTAAAGTGCATCCTCCCCCATTATATTTCCTTTTTTTGGTGCTCATGATCAAACACAGGGCCTTTGGTAGAAACCCTCTACCACTGAGACATAGAGTATCAGTTGGCCTGTGACAATTTATCTTAAAAATATTTGTTGTAGGGGCTGGAAAAGAGATGGCTTGGTGGTTAAAAGTATACTGCTCTTGTAGAGGACCCATGTTAGGTGGCTCGGGGATTTGACATTCCCTTCTGACCTCCTCAGCACCTTTACTCGTATACATAGAATTAAAAATAAATCTTTAAAAAGTTGTTGTATGTTCACTACAACAATATGGAGTGTGGTTTTAGCTTCTGAAGATACAAAGTAAGTAGAACACTGTTTTCTGGCTCAAGGAGTCATTTATAAACAGACTAGACAAAAAAAACAAACAAACCAACATTGCATATGGAAGTTAAAATTCCTTTTAATCCTGAATTCTGGAACACATTTTAGAAGTCTTTTATGTTTGAGATACATTTGTTTGTTTAGCTAGTGTGTGTATTTGGGGTCATGTGTGTCACTGTGTGTGTGGAGATTCTGTCCTTCCACATTGTAGGTCCTGAGGATTGAATTCAGGTCGTCAGGCTTGGTGGCAAGCAAATTTACCCACTGAGCCGTCTCACCAGCTCTATTGGGTATTTCAGTACATTCTGACTTAATGTAACTGCCTGTTTCTGTTGTTCAGTTTCTTAGGTCTGGAGCAGGCCAGCCGGCCAGTCCTTTATGATTCCCTCCTGGGTAACGTGGTTTCAAGCAGGGTATTTGCTTAGTGAATCATGAAACTGGTGACAAGTGTATGGCTGTGTCCCAATTGTTTCATTGAGGCTGGTTTTCTCAGAGTTAGTAACTGCTTGTTGTTTATCAGTGCTGACTGGTCATTAATTGAATAGTTGGTTTGTGAAGAAATAATGTCTTGATTAGCATGTGCTAGTGTCTTCCATTGAGCTGCTAAAGCATAGGCAGGATGCCAGAGTTCTTGTATCTGTTATGAGAAGAGCCAATTTTCTATATTCTTGCCCTATACTAGCATTTTGTGGACTTCTCAACCTCTTTTCTCATCCATTTGTCCTTAAGTTCCTTTTTAGAGCTCCTGGTCACAAAGTTTATAAATTTTTGTAAGCTTAAGGTCAGCAGGAAGAATGTTCTACTCCATTGTGCTCTCTCTTGATGGTTTTGCCTTTCTGCCTACTCTGCATGTGGAATTGGTTTCTGTGTGTGGATATATCATGGTGCATATTTCAACATATGCATGCTTGTTTTGCTTTTACTTGTCTTTGGTGTGTATAGATTATCTACCAGCCAAAGAGATTACCGCTCTCTTTTACCTTAACAGGGTAGATCTGTTTCCAGCTATATTGCCAATTCCACACCTCTTTTCCTGGCTTCTGCTTCTTGATCACTCTCTTATAAAAACTCTTTCTCTATGTCTCCTGGGTAATATTGCTGAGAAATGGATTGTACCCAGTCTTCCCATGGGTCTCGAGCTGGTATGGGTGATGGGTTGCTGAACTGCAAATACATCCAGACTTCTTTATCAAGTCATGGTATGTGTTTGTCCATCTTCTCGGGGCTCAGTTCCTTGACTGTGCTCAGGGTTAGCTGCACTCTCCTGTGTTATCCTTGAGTCATTACAGCAGGCACTGGGTGTGCAGCAGTTAAGTAAACACAGACCGGCTTCTTAGTCAGTCATCGACTCACTGCTGCTCTTTGAGTTCTTCTCAGCTTCTTTGCTTCAAAATGGAGACAGCTCGACTTTCCTGAGGCGTCTGGAGGATTGAATGTGATGATACCCAACAAACTACCTAGACTCTCCATTGTATCTGAGCCTCCCTTCCAGGCCATTGTTGAATAGATATAGTACATTTCATCATCTCCTAACGATATGCTTGAAGAAATTGTTACTACATTTATTTCTGTGTGGGAGTGGGTAGTATGTGTGCGTCTGTGTGCATGTTGTGGTGTGAGTGTGGAAGTCAGAGGACAACTTGTAGGAGCTGGCTCTCTTCTTTCACTGTATGGGTTCTGGGTTTTGAACTTAGGTTATGAGGTTTGGTGGCAAGTTCTTTTATCCACTGAGCCATGTTGATGACCACCAAATATATGTATGTAAATAGAAATTTATAGATAAATGTCATAAGAATTTACTAAGTATAAAGTTAAGTAATCTTGATATCTTTGTCTTTCTGGGTGGGGATTGTTTGAGGAAGTAGTGAAAGTATGTAAGAGAACTTTCTTTTGGACAAGAATACTTTTTTTCTTGTCAGGTCTACCACAAATGCTATTTTAGTTGAATTTTTTTTCTCTTAACATTATCCATTAAATAGGTGAAGTATTTTCTATCTGTCCAAAATGTGTTCTCGAACAGTTTTGAGAGCATGGAAGGATTATTTTTTTTCTTACTCATTTATTTAATATGCGCCTGCGTGGCGGTCAGAGGACAGCTTGTAGAAGTCAGGGCTGTCATTCCTGCAGGTTCTGCAGATTGAATTCAGTTCATCGGGCACAAGCAGGTGCCTTACCCATGGAGCCACCAGCCCTGGAGGACCACCAGCCCTGGAGGAACTTTGAAATCTCAGATCCCCCCTTAGTTGCACTTTGTGTTTCTCCTCAGTCAGAAGCAAGTTGCACAGAATTACAGCTTATTGATTTGATGATTGAATGTATAGACAAGATCTGGCTTGCTTAGAATTCCACTTCTTTGTAATGTAATCCGAGTTCAAGAAATACGTCAAAATTCATAAATCAAGCTGTCACCGTTAGTTTCTTGAACTTAGAGTTCCTGCTACAGAAAGTGAAATTAAAATTCCTGTCTTGAGGATGCCTATAGAGATTCAGTTTGTTGCAGCTGTACTTTTTTTTTAAAGGTACAGAGGAAGGCTGCGGCTATAACTCAGTGGTAGAACATCTGCCCAGCATATATAAGGCCCTAAATTCAATCCCTAGTACTGCCAAAAAATTAAAGCACTGAGGAGGTTTTATTGTTTGACTTCAAAACTCCCCTTTCTGTTTCGTTGTAGGAGTCATAGCTTGTACTTCTGTGGGAGGGCCATGGCATCATTTAAAGGGGGACTTACATGAGCAGTGTGGGCCATCTGTCGCTGTTATTGCGACATGCCGTGGACCCATGCTTTGTGTTGAGTCAGACTGGTGAACTCCAGGTTCAGTGAGAAAACCTGTCTCAGAACACAAGTGGAGAGTGATGGAGGAGGACACCTGATGGTAACTTCCAGCCTCCACATGTGAACATGCAACGTGTTGAATTTTAGCATGTTTAGTTTTTTTCTTGCAGCATTTGGAAGTTAAGAGGAGCAGAGTTATTCAACATGCATGTACGTACACACACACACACACACACACACACACACACACACACACGGAAAAGGGCATGGATCTAGAGGTCCTGTTTGTCTCTGATAGGAGGAAAACGACAGTTCTTAGTGACTATAACCACTTCTTTTTTCCACTTTCTTAATTGATGCATATCTCCTTACCTTCCTCAGTCAATGTCTGGGAGTTTAAAAGAATTTCAATTCAGATTTTATAGAAAAAAATGAAGAGTAAAACATTAGCATATGCTCTGGAGAATTTTACTAGCAAAAATAATTAAAAGCTCATATCAAGGTGACTGGGGACATTCTTGAGTGCATATCAATTTGTCTGTGTGAAAGAGAAGCAGAGGCAAGTAGACAAAAAGAGAAGGATCATTCCTGCAGTGTGTTGAGTTTCTCTCTCTCTCTCTCTCTCTCTCTCTCTCTCTCTCTCTCTCTCTCTCTCTCTCCCTCCCTCCCTCCCTCCCTCCCTCCCTCTCTCTCCCTCCCCCCCCCTTTCTTTTTTTAACTGCAAAGGAATAGGATTTGAATTTACCTTCTGTTGGCAGGGCCTCTGGTTTGGGCATGTTAGCTTTTGGTGAATGGTGAGTTTTTCACGGTTCTACTACATGTCAGAATCTAATGAAAACCCAAGTACTTTTGACATTGTAAGTTTTCTTTTGTATCTCTAGCCTTCATTAGTTTGGAGAAATAAGAGAGTTTTTATTTCAAGTGTTAAACTAGCTCCTTTTATTTCTGAGGGAATAAAAAAGATGGAACTGCCTATCATACATCTAAAACATGGTCAGTCTTTGGCATGATTATTTGTTTGCTTTTCCTAGCAGCAAAGGATCAGAGTTACATTCTTAAAAATATAAAAAAAAAACAGTCTTGAAGTAATTATCTTATCTCTTCTTTTAAAAGCTTACTGCTTATCTTATTTTGGTAGAATTTATTTTCATACTCATCATATTTAGTAGAAGAGTGGCATTGAGTCTCTCATGCTGCAGTGTTTAACGCAGATCTATCTATATTACTGCTATGCGGCAGTTGGAATAAGGCCATTTCTAGTCTGTTCTCCAGATAGGAACTGCCATGCTGTTCTGTCATCATGGTAGAAACTTGTAGTTTAGTTCAAGTATGTATTTGCCATCTGCTATGCACCAGCTGGTGTTCTAGACAGTGAGAATGTAGAAATGGATTTGGCATAGTGCCCTCTTGAGGAATTCATGTGCACAAGGGAGACAGATGTAAACATTTGCCGTTTAAGTGAGTTTGTGAGGCTAGCATGAGCCTGAGGAGTGGCTGCAGTGTGTACTAGGGAGAAGGAAGGCTCCACTAAGTTCAAGAAGAGCCAACCTGTGCAGAGGTGAACAAAACTGAGGGAAGCAGGGGAGGGAGGGAGCAGCCTGTGAACTCTGGAACTTTTCCTTGTCACTGTCCTGCTGAAGACCACCTACCCTGGAGCTACTCCCTGGTCAGTGCTGAAATCCCTGCACAGGATAATTTTTGAATCTTACTTCATCTAGAAGTTAGAGGTGATTTTCCTGATCTCATGTTTGCTGTGAGGACTAAGTTATCAGTTAATGCAGTACTATTGCTAACTGCCCTGTCGGGTGCCTCAGTGTGTGCTCTAGTGGAGTGCTTATAGCCCTGCTCTCTTTTAGCCTAGACTCCTCACAACCCTGAATTCCACCATATCCTTTGGCCTTCCTCAATTCAGTATACAGGGGTCGTATTCTCAATATCTCCTCGGTGGTCGGTGGTTCTCTTCCCTCAGCTCTGTGCTTTGTCAACACTGTCATAGGCTCTAGAGCAGGCAGCACCATGAAGGATACCAGTGGTGCCGAGGTTGAGGTCCATACCAGTTTCTTCTCTGCTCATGAGCTTCTGTATCCTTCCCCCAGTGTGGAGTGACTAACTTTCTCTAGTAAGCCAGTTTCCTGGTCCCAGGGGTGTTGGTGCAGGGCTCTATAAAGAAAGTTGCTTGTTTGCTGCTGTATGTAGCACCCAAAGCCAGCCTCCCGTCCTCCTCTGTGCGCCTGCACAGTGCTGGTGAAGCAGGGCTGGAGGAGTAGAGCTGCCCACTCAGGTAAGCAAAGGCCTGATGGCATTCCACCATCTTCTCAATGTTTCATCATGTTCCAAGTGCCATTGTTCAGCTTTCACTTCCTTTAGTTCTGATTTGTGTCAAAATGCTGACACACCTCGATTGAGAAACATTTCAGACCTTAAGCATTCTTTTACATATTTGTGTGAAAGCATTTCTGGTTTTTCCTTGACAAGTAACTGATCCATACAGGTAGGAGAGCAAAAGGGAATGGAGGAACAAGATTTGATGCTGTGTTCTGTGTCCCCTCCACCTGCTCACTGCCTTCATGATGGCTGCCCTCACCTCTCTAGTCATTACTAAAGGAGGTGTAGGGGGCTATCATCACCATAGTAACTAAATACCCTGTAGCTCTTTATCCCACTAATAGTAATAATTTGTATGTATTTGGAAGTTCTGTATTTCTTTTTCAGGAAAAGTGTTATTCACTTAGAAACTCACTTAGATTGGAAAAATTAAAAGTTAAGCCTTAGTTAAGATCTTGCAAAGGTTAATAATCACTTTCAAATTGAAAAACAATAGCACCAATCCCAGTAACACAGTGAACACGGTACTGTGCTTATTACGTGCCTGGCACCCCTTGAGCCCTTGCTTGTATCAGTGTATTTTCATAATATTTGGGGGGAGTGGGCAATATTATCCTATCTTAATTTGCAAACTCAGGTGTGTGGTCATTAAATCATTTGCCTAGGGTCTCATATATAGTCAGTGGTAGAGCACAAGAATCCAGGCAGACTGACTTTTGACACATACTCTTAGTTTCCTTATCTGCCCACTCACGGTCTGGCTACAGCTTAGGAATTGTCTCTGAGGCACATAGTTAGCCAGAGCTATTGTTCTTGTAGTTTTCTATGATATGATCACAGAGTTGACCTATATCTGCAGGTGTGTATAGGATAGCCCATATCTTTCAGGCGTAGGAGTATGGTGGGTTTTGTAATTAAGCCTAGATTCCCTTGGTTTTCCAGAGTATTTTAAACATTGAATATTGAATACAGTCTTGAAACACTGCTCTTTCCAAAGAGAAATGTTGATTAAAAGAATTTTTATATATCAACATATATTCATACAAGCAGGGTTTATAATTGTTTTTTAATCATTAAGGAAAATGAACTAAAAATGAATAAAAAAAGAAAATTGGTAAATAATGATATGAATTTCTTCCTAAGGCTGTTTTCAGTTTTTTGAAATTTTCTGACTCAGGCAGCATTTCAGGCCCCTCTGAGAGTTGTGGCCAACCAACACTGTGGATGAAGCCTCTTACAGTTTATCCGGGGGTGGGGGGGGGTGGGAGGGGGAGGGAGTTTTGGCCTTTTTTTTTTTTTTTTTTTTTTTGGTTGTTTGTATTTCTTGTATTTTTTTTTTTTTAGTTGAGTTGTTTGTATTTCTTGTATTATAGCGCATCTTACATTACAAATCCTTCCACAAGCTCCACTTAGCTCATATTACTTTTGGACATTTGAATAATTGGTTTAATGTGATACTAATTTCTGGAAATGATTCATCACTATTTACTTAGTATTATAACTAGTGACAATGTTGTTTTTACCTGCTGGAAAAATCCAAGAGGAAATGTTTAAATTAAGTCACTAGCCTACAGAGAGTTGGAGTCAAGAGGAGGGATCTGAGCTAAGATTCTTTTTTTTTTTTTCAATCGTATACTGTCTGTGCCTGAGAGGATAGGAGGAGGACCCACCGGAGGGATCAATCAAAGCCCTGTGAGAATTTCCAGTGTCCTCAAGAACAACTGGGCCTCCTTCACCCAGCTTGGGACAGCCAGCCAGAGGGGCTTGGAGGAGGAAGGCTGGGAAGGCTGGGCTGTGGTTGAAGAGTGTTGACAGAAAAAGTCTGACTAGTAGGCCAGGCAGGCCACAGGATCAGGGAGAGGAGGGTGTGCCCCTCACCTGCTGTGATTTCAGTTCTGGAAACATTGAATATCCCACCCCATGGAACAGCTGGTTCCCGTAGCATCAGGAATCATTGGGCATCCTGGCCTGAATCCAAAATTCTGCTATTGCCCCTTGGGACTCCTCCTGATAAAGGTATTCCTAAGTGGAGAGTATTGAATGATTTGTTGAGAACTTGGAGAGAGTAAGAAAAAAAGTCCTTTTTGTCTTTTAAAAATATAGTTGTTTTTAATCTTGAGAAATCATTTCTAGCCATTTTAGAAGATAAAATATAAATTGAGCAAAATGGTTCAGTGGGTAAGGGCACTTGGTACACAAGCCTGGTGACCTGAGTTCAATCCCCAGAACCTACATGATGTGGAAGGCAAGACCTGACTCTGGCAAGGTGTCCTCTGACCTTTACACACTTACAGTGGCAGACATAGGAGCATGGCCACACACATGATAAAATACATCTTCAAAAAGAAAAGACTGGTGGGGCATGTGATGTCTAATCTTGGTTGTCAGCTTGATGACTCTCCTAGGAAGACAGACCCTGACGGTGTAGGTGCCGCCATCAGATTGGCCTATGAGCATTTGGTGAGGAATTTTCTTGATTGCTGATTGGTGTAGAAAGGCCCAGCCCACTTGGCAGTGCCATCTCACATAGGCAGGTGGACCTGGGCTGAAAAAAGGTGGTTGAACAAGAGGCTGGAGAACAAGCCAGTGAGCAGCAGTCCTCTGTGGTCTCGCTGCAGTTCTGTCTTTTTGAGCTCTTGCCCTGGCTTCCCTGGATAATGGACAGTAACTTGTAAGACAGAGTTAACCCTTTCCTCCCCAAGTTGGTTTTGGTCATGGTATTTATCACAGCAACAGAAAACCCACTAGCACAGTGCTGCATTAGTAAATACAGAGTTCTTGTAAGTTACTTGATGTTTGGGTCTCCTTTTAGAGTTATTCTTTACTAGTAATTTTATCTCTGATGCAGTTTACATTTACTAGAAAATAAGCTCTGGCTCCACATCTTCAAATAATCTCATTGTTTTAACCTACACTGATAACAATGGCATTTTGGGATTTCTATTTTGTATACTATTTATTAATTTTGCTGTAATGTGTAAAAGAAGAACAAAGTTCTGCCTTTGTGCTAAGGCATACAAATTCATATTTAAATTGATACTACTCAGTCTGTATAGCAATGACTGACGTAGTAACACATTGCTGGCAGCAACAGTGGCTCAGGAAGTTTGGGCTGCAGCCTGGGGCCCTGTGCTATCTCTACAGCCTGAGCTGAATCAGCCTACTGTCCCATGCTCCTGTCTGGCCTGTGGCTCAGAATGTTCTCACCTTCCTTACCTCTGAGAAAGGTCCACAGCTCCCTACCTAGGCTTGTGGTAAGATCACTTGGGTACATTGTGCATAGCACTGGCATCTGCCTAGAACCCCGCTTTCCCTCCTGTAGCAGGTGTGCTAGCCACTTCAGACAGAGGCTTAAGAAAGTGATGTGTTTGGGAAATTGCACCCTTGTGGCATGAGATGTTCACCTACCCAGTAGTGATGTACTTGGACCAAAATGCACCTTTACTTAAAATTCAAAATCAGTACAGATAATTAATCTACAGACACTGAAGTTTCCCAAGGAACAACTTAGTTTATTTCAAGGTTCCTTTTGTGGTATTTGCTTTGCTAATCTACAACTTGTAGAAGTTTGTGGTGAGTGCCAGGTTTCCTGCTCTGACAGCGTTCTCTAAAGGGTTGCTTTTAGTTGGGTTGCAGGTGTTCATTTAAACATACTGGCTGAATGCTTGTGAGTGCATGCGCACACTCCAGACAGTGCCAGAAGCTGTAATTTAAAGGTGAGCGGGCAGAGGAGTATGTAATGTTTTTATCTTCCGGGCAAGATCCTGATGTACAGCTTCATGTGACATCTCGTTTTTTAAAAGCCTGAGGCATCTGTAATCTTTATAGCAAGAATTCTAGTGCTGTGTTTTGCATTCCAGGCTTACTGTCTATCCTGCTCCATAAATATATGGCTCTTGTGGACTTATAAATCATGACAGTAGGACTCATATCCAAAAAGAAGAGATTTAAATCTTTACAGTTTCTAAGATTTAATGTAACATAGACCTTACTCTTCCTCAGAAGTTAACATTCTTATTTGAAGACAGCACATCTCATGTCTTTGATAGTAACTTTAAAACCATATTTCCAGAGAAACAAATTTAAGAGCATAGTCAACACTACACTTTGTACGAAGTCTGGAGGAAGGAAATAAAACAGGTAATTGCCTGTAAACAACTCACAGCCTAGAGGAAAACATGAAAAGCTAAAGGTCCTAGATCTGCGGGACTGCAGTGACTTCCCCACCCACTGAGGCTTTGAGGCACTAGCAGAAGGGAAGGCTTCTCCAGGCAGCAGGTGCCACACAAGCTTCCGGATGGGTGCTATTGAAGAATGCTATCCTCAGGCCAGGTTCACCAGATGTCCGCATGTGCTTCCCAGATTCCCTCTTGCTCTTCTTAACCTTCATAAGAGTTCACCTCTCAGGGAGGGGCTTTACTTCCCTGAGCATAAGACCAATGGGGATATACAGCAGTTACTAGAATCTGTGGTCTATTCTTCCCCTTTTCCTCCCCTCCTCTCCCCTGCCCTCCCCTCCTCTCTTCTTCACTTCTCTCTGAAAGGGGCTGGGAGCAGTTGCTCATACTTGGTGGTCCTGGCTCCTTTAGTGGCTCTTTTTAGGGGAGCTTTAAGCCATGGGACTTTCCCATCTGTGGATAATGCCCTTGCCTCATCCTGTACTTTTATTTAGCTGTCCTGCAGGCCAGGTGTGCCTGTGTGCATACCCTCACTAACATGGTGCTCTGTGTGTGTAGAGCGTGTGTGAGATTTTTCAAGACCACAGGAATTATTCATCAGCACTCTGTTCTGTGGTTCAGAAAACTTCATTGAGGGTCCACATTGTGACAGATATTTTGATAAGCTCTACAGTTCTCAGACTGAGTGGTATAGTGCCATTTATTCTAAGGTAGTTCGTGATTTGCTATGGGATATGATGCTCCAAGATAAAAGTTGTGAGCACTAAGACTCGTTAATAACAATAGTAAAGTTACCTGTTCTTGGTGCTGCGTATGTACCAGGCACTCAGAATTGCAGTAGTCTTGAGTGTGATTCACTCACTTTATGTAATGATATTTTCTCCAGGCTACAAAAGAGGACACTAAGGACCTGAGGATTAAATGATATGCCTAAGACTGTGCAGCTGCTAGATGACAGGAATAAGCAGACCTATTTGAAACCACTTAGATTTGTATGTGTTATTTCTTACTGCAGCGTAACATCACCCACCTTAGCCCAATAGGTTGGAGAAGAGCCACCGTTCCAGGAGCTATCTGGAATGTGGCTTGCAGATATCTGCAGGAAGAAGTGGATTGGCAATATATAGGGTGGGATGAGGGACAGATTTCAGACAGAGTTGGGAGAAAGCAAGGCAACAGGTAGCTTTTCTTTCATGGGCCAGTGTTGTGAGAATGCCTTACCTTTGGTGACATAATATTGTACCCCACTCTGTAACATCCCAACAACAAAATATGATTCTGCCAATGAGCTGAGTGGGCTTACTTAAAGAGCATGGGTGAGGAGTTGTCAGCAGGGATGTGGGTGACCCCAAAGCAGCTACAAGGAAAGCCTTGATCCAGCATGCATAGCTTCCCCATACCCACATGGAGGGAGCCTAATTTCAACTAGTTTCCTCCAGCCCATCTACTTTAGCACTGAGACCATGAACAGTTTGGTCCAAATTGAATACAAATCACTGGGAGGAATGGCTAGAATCTCAGATGAGGATCTAGTGACCTCCTCACCCCTTCCTTCTGTTGAGGCAATGTCAGCAGGCACCCCTGATCTGATCAAAATGGCAACTGTTCTGCTCAGAGGCTAATAACCTACAGTAGTCAAAGAAATAGCTGGCCTTTGGGGAAGCAATTGCCTTTCCATGGTCACTATGTGTTTTTATAGACTATCTCAGTATTGGGAAGCTTTTGTGATTTTGAAATCTGAAATCTGAGCACCTGACCTTTAAAGCTTGTAAATCTGTTTTGCTTCACTGTTGTGTCTTGTGTCCCCGCCCCCACCCCCACCCTGCCCTGCTTCAGCACAGTGCCTACCTGGGGTGAGTGCTATCATCTTGTTTGTTTGAGAGTTTCATATGTGCATATAATGTGCTTTGATCAGGTGCACTCCCTATCCCCTCCTCCTCAATTCCTTCGTAGCCCTCTTTCCTCACTGTGCCTCTCAATTTCATGTGCTCAATGTTTTAAACCCACTGGGCCCACTTAGCGCTACCAGAGTGTTTATGGTATAAGGTTATCTACTGGAGCGTGAGTAACCTCTCAAGTGCTGCATCCTTGAAGAACTATTTCCCCCTCTCCCAGAAGCTATCAGTTGACAATATCTCCTCAGTTAGGGGTGGGACTTTGTGACCCCCTTCTCCGTCCATGCTAGGATTTTGTCGGGGTTGGTCTTGTCTTGTGCATGTTGTCACGGTTGTTGTTAGTTCATGTGTGAGAGTCCTGTCATACCTAGAAAACATGATTTTGCTGCAGTTCTTCGCTGCCTGTCTCTTAACAATCCCTGCCCTTCATCAAAGATCAGTGAATCTTGGGATATAGCGGTGTGATATAGATGGCCCATTTATACAGATTGACCTGTTGTGAACCTCTGTTTTAATCACCATCTAGTGCCCACTCCCCAAAAGAACTACCCCCGCTTTCCATGAAGGTTGAGAGAAGCACTAATCTCTTGAGTATGACTGTAAGTTCTTAGGAGGCAGTTTATCACTGTGTCCATTTAGTGGGAGAGTATTAGGTTCTTCCCCTGGACCTGTAACCGTGGGCAAGTGAATATTCTTTACCAATGATTTTTCCAACACTTTATGTGACACTTTCTCTCTCTCTTTTTTAAATTTCTCTCTGTTCTTTATTGGAAAACTAGGTGTGAAAGGGTGACTGATTAAATTGTAATGGCATATAAAGACACAAATGCCTTTTAAAAGACCAAAAGGTAACTGTAGCAAAATCCAACTTGTCATAGGAAATATTTTCATAGTTTTCCTCCTGACTCTAGTGACTTGGGTGTTTTATATAAGCCTTTGCCATTCCTTTTTAAATCATGTACCTTTTCCCATTTTGCCTAGTCACTATTAATAATTCCATAAAAATCTTTTTTAAGCCATACCCCAGGGAATAGCAAAAGTTGGTTGCTCAACATAAACAGCCTTTAATTAAAGTTGGGGAAAGATTAGGCTTTGGTGATAGAGAGATTGTTGCAGTGTTTGCTGAAACAGAAGAGGCTGATTTACACTTGATCAAGTGGAAACCATTTGTACTTAAATGGATTAAAGTGGAATCTGGCTTTAAACCCACAGCTAGCTGGGTGTTGTTAGTGTATGGTCCCACCTTAAGCTGGTGAGTGGACCCACAGGCCTTTGAGTTTTCTGACTCCTGAATTCTGGGTTTTGTGGCATTTCCTACTTAGACACATGCATTTTACTTCACTTTATGGTTTAAATGATCTGAGCAACAAAATTCAGTTGTGAAAGGTGACTATTTACTTACAATGATTGAAAAAAGACCAGCTTAAAGTTACAGGTAAAAAGAGAGTTGATTTCCTCTGTCCTATGCTGCTTTTTCATGGTATTTTTGAAGCTGGACTTAAATTCTTTTCCTTTTGTCTCCCCAGACAGCCCTGGGTTTCTTTCTCGCAGGACCAGTACCTCAGTTTGTTTTCTCCTAACAGAGGGCCCTGACCCTGGATAGGCACCCAGTGTTTATTGAATAGCTCCCTGTGCTACATTGAAGAAGGCGTGATTATTTCTTACTTATCTTTGCTGTGATAGATAACAGATAAAGCATTTTTTTCCCAGTCAGAAAACAAACGCAAGCTAAGAATCCATTGGACTATTGTGTGTTCTTTGCTTAATATTGATTGACTTAACCAGAATCAAAATGCACCTTGAACTTGTTGATCCTTACTGGATAACTCTTACTCTGTTTCAGGTCAGGTTTCTTCCTTGGTAATCTTCTTAGAGCCCGGCGATGTTCAATGTTTCCACAAGGGCATATTTTATATTGTTTTCCTACCAGTGTGTCTCTTTAAACATGCTCCATCAGAACTCCTAAAAGGGTTTTATCATTTATAAAACAGAAGCAGAGGGACACATAAACAGACAAGGAATTCTACCTTAGCTTAAACCTCCTCCTCACAGGTCACCCCTGGAACACATTTCTCCTCAGAGCAGTGGCAAAGGGAATGTTTGCCTTAGTGTTGGGTGCTAAAGAAGCAGTAGTGGCAGCAGACCTTCCTGGTGATATATGGAAATGGAGCCAGAGGCCTGCCTGGAAGCATAGGGGCCATGGAAACCTGGCCAAACTCTGACAGGAGCCAAGAAGAAAAGAAGAACTCACCAATACCAGTCATATATCTCAAGATTTGTAGAGTATTTTAACATTTCTAAAATAAATAGTAATGGCAAGAAGTGGCTTTAGAGGATCATACTGGGACTAAGGGTGTCTTTGTGGACTTGTTCCCACCTTTACTTGCTGGGCATTATCTCAGTTCTCCCACTTTGGCCCCGCACTTACATTTTCAGTGCAGAGGTCCTAAAGCCCCTCCATGTCATAAATCATCTTTCAAGCAGAAATAATTTCCTAAAATATTGCAAATCTTAGTCTTGCTGTTGAAAATATTGGCCTTCTTAAATGATACTCTGAAAGGATATGTAATATTTCTGTGAACTTGTTCTTGTCTTTGTTTCTATGAATGCTGTTTCTCTTTATCTACATTTATCATTTTAACATATTAATAATGCTTGTTTTTTTAAAAAAAGAGCTAGGTAAGAAAGTTAATACTGTTTCTTTTTTTTTTTTTTTGGTTTTTCGAGACAGGGTTTCTCTGTGTAGCTTTGCGCCTTTCCTGGGACTCACTTGGTAGTCCAGGCTGGCCTCGAACTCACAGAGATCCGCCTGGCTCTGCCTCCCGAGTGCTGGGATTAAAGGCGTGCGCCACCACCGCCCGGCTGATACTATTTCTTTAAATGAACAAATAATAGCCAGAAAATTCCCAAGGAAAGAAAAACAACTGGTTGATTTTAGTGTGTTTAACATGTGCCAGTTTCACAGTTAGAAACCATAGATTATTGACCTAGAAGAAACAGGGGAATGGGACAGAACACAGAAATACACAAGTAACTGGAGGATTTTATTAATTTGGTTTATGATAAAGGTGCCACCTGAGATGATTATAGGTAAAGAAGAATTATTTAAAAGAGGTTGAGGCAATAAAGATAACCTTTATTCATAACATTGTGTCTGTCCCTTTTGATATATACTTGTTTGGATAATTTCCAAATGTCATAGTTATAAATATGAAACCATCTGTGTTTTAGGAGAAAATATGAATGAATTCCCTATATAAGTTGGGAATGGGGGAAACTGTATGTGACTCAGTCTGTGTGATAATTAGTGTTGTCGGCTTGACAGGATATGGAGTCACCTAAGAGACAAGCCTCTGGAGACACCTGGGAGAAATTATGTTGTTTAGATGAGATAAAGTGGGAAGCTATACACTAAAGGTGGGCATACCATATTCTGGGCATGGGTCCTAGGCTGAATAAAAAAAGAAAGCTGGCTTTGCACAAACATTCATCATCTCTGCTTCCTGATTGGGAATGCAGTGTGACTCGAGTTCCTGATGCCCTGACGTACAATAATGACCTATATGTTTGAACTGTGCACTGAAGTAAGCCCTTTCTCCCCTGAGGTACTTTTGTCAGTGTCCCCCACCCCCATGGCACCATGGCAGATAGGAAAAGCAACCAAGGCAGTTTGGAAGCAGAAAGAGAATATACTGACAGATTTATTTTTAAAAGATTGATGGACAAAAGACAAACCAGTTTGAAATGGTAGTTGAAAATGGAGACTCGTAAATTAAATAACAAACAACAAACAGAAACCTGATATCTGTAATACAGAAAGTTCCTAAAAATTAAGAAAAAGACCAGTAGCATTATAGAAAAAATGAGGGGAAAGATAGAAACAGGGAGTTTACCAAGAAATAAATGTGATGATACAAAGGATCCTCAGATAAAGTATTGCTTGCTTGGCTTTGATCAACAACGGGGGTGCAGGCTAACCTACACACTAAAAAAGTTGACTCCCAGCCGCCTTTCAACACCTATGTTTGACAATACAGCACGTGACAGATTCCTCGTGTACTCTGGTGGAAACGCAAAATGGGACAAATTGATACTGCTAAAAATTTAGTAGTGTCCAAAAAAACCACACATACCTTTGCTCTTCACTCAGTGGTTTGGCTTTTAGGACTCTATCCCAGAGTCCAGAACAGAGTTCCTGCTGCATTATTTCTAATTCTGAGATGTGGTAAACAACCAGATAGCAGTCACTAGGAGACTGTGGTTTAGCAGTGCGATGAAGTACAACACACTGAGGATACATGATGGGAGTCCTGTGTGCTCTTTGCAGTGAGTAGAACAACAGAGTACTATGTGAAAACAGCACTCATAAAGCTCTTTGCTAGTTTTGTGTAATACGGACAAACCTGCACATACACACACCATGTGGTTTTGTTGTTACTCACATATTTTGAAAAAGAAAGCATGAAGAATAAAATAAACTAAGAACCAATTTAAGGAACTGTAAGAGGAATCAGGGTAGAATAGATATGGATAGGAGTTAGACTTCTGTGAATGTTCTACTTTTAGTATTAATTTGAATTGCTTGTTTTACTTAAAATTAAAAATAAAAACAGGCATGATGTCAAATTCCCAAAGAATCAATAAAAATTATGTTAATAAACAAACAAACAAACAAATAAACAAATAAGGGCTGATGAGATGGCTGAGTCCGAGAACCAATCCCTGTAAGTTGTCATCTGACCACCATACAAGTACTTCCACACATATACACGTGTGCACACAACATACACTTAAAAATACGTATTTGTTTGCTTGTTTGTTTATATAAGGATGTTTTGCCTGCGTGTATATCTATGTACCATGTGAATGCCTTGTACTCAAGGCCAGAAGAGGGCATTGAATGTACTTGGGACTGGAGTTACAGACGGTTGTAAGTTGCCTTGTGGGTGCTGGGAATCCAATCTGGGTCCTCTGGAATATCAGTCAGGGCTCTTAACACTTGAGCCATCTCTCCAGTTCTTATAATGCTTTTTAAAAATGTGATTTAGAAAAGAAAAATTTATAAATGTAGTCTCTCCTTGAAAGAAGCTTTTTATAGGTACTGTAAGCTAAAAGCAATGAGACAGGAAGATTGAAGGCAGCCTGGGCTATGTGGCCAGGTCATGTTTCACTATGGAAGAAATAGTGGCTACTGTGTGGATGGAAAGTAAAGACTTAGAAAGGTGGAAGAAACATACTGACCACATATGTGTTCTCTGCTGGCTTTGAAGAGCTAATGCGAACAAGCCAGTTGTGAAAGGGCTTTTAGGGATCTTTTTGGATATTTGAACGTGGACTGAATACTAGGTATTGTTAAGGAACTGTAATTGATCTGACTAGACAGTGCAATGGCAATCTTTTTTTTTTTTTTTTGGTTTGCTAGAAATATTAAATTATTAGCTAGTTATATAAGTACTTGAGACAGTCTTTAGTGAATTTGGGAGTCACATAAGGTCTGACAGAGTTTTATCAACAATAGTATCTGTGGATGGGTACCCATACCCACTCTGTAAATACAGGTATATTTTATTGTTATCACGGAAATAGTGGGTATTTCCATGGCCTTTCCTTGCTATGGGAATATATTGATGGAGTAATCAAGGAGGAAATGGTCAGGGCACTGCCTCATGAATGGGCAGAAGACCACAGCAGAAACGTGATGTTGGTAAAGTACAGATGGCCCAGAAAGCATCCTTTCAATTCAGACTTCCCTGTGGGAAACATTGCGGGAAGTGATGAAGAAGAGTACTTAGGAACAGCAGCTGCCAGCAGAGGCACTGAGGAGCAGGGAAGGTTGAGTCTGGCCAGGGCCAGGTAGACATTCTTTTTTGTTTGTTTGTTTGTTTTGTTGTTTTGTTTTTTGTTTTTTCAAGACAGGGTTTCTCTGTGTAGTTTTGGTGCCTGTCCTGGATCTCGCTCTGTAGAACAGGCTGGCCTCGAACTCACAGAGATCTGCTTGGCTCTGCCTCCTGAGTGCTGGGATTAAAGGCGTGTGCCACTACCACCTGGCCCAGGTAGAGATTTTTGAGAAGACTTGGGCAAGGAAGGTTGTGCCAAGGCCAGATTCCAGCCTGTCATCTGCCTGAGCAGCATGTACAGCCTACTGACAGCTAAAAAATACATGATGCGACTATGCAGTCACAGTACTGGGAAGTTCAGAAATTGGTGTTTCTTGTGGAATGTGAAGGATTGAATAAAAGCATGTGCCACAGTAAATGTACAATTGAAAATAAAAGTCAGGCATATTGGTGCATGTCTCTAATCCCAGTACTCGGGAGGCAGAGGTAGGCAGATCTCTGTGAGTTCGAGGCCAGCCTGGTCTGCAGAGTGAGTTCCAAGACAGCCAGAGCTATATAGTGAGACTCTGTCTTGAACAAACAGAAAACAAACAAACAAAATTAATAAAATAAAAATAAAAATAGCCACGTAGTATTTCACAAAGCAGTCTGTGACCTACACAGTAAGACTAGGAGCTAGTGAACAGAGGTTTATACTTCTAGAATAAGGATGGCCATGACTTCCTCAATACAGTGTCGGACCAAGGCAGTATGTGTGACTTTTTCACTAAGCAGATTTGTAGCTCCTGCCTTACAGATGAGGAAGCAGAGTCATGGAGGTAACTCGTTCAAGCCCTTTGTGGCAGACACGATTGAAACCCCTCTTGAATCCTATCTTGAGCAGAGGCTTTATGAAATGAATTCCATTGTTCATAAAAAGACAGGATAAGATGGAATAGAAGAAATGTTTTGTGCATGGCATGAGCATTGGAAAGAAGTACCTACATTGTGATGTGACCTGTGGGCCTGTTCAGACAGATGATGTGTATATCTCCATGCAATAAGTTTAAAGACAGGTGAGGTAACTTTGTGTTGGGATCTCTGGGTGATCTGGTGGATAAGTAGACACCTGGCCTGAATAGAACTTTTTACGAAAGCATGTCCACTGTAGGAAAGCTACCCTTGAGGAAGCTTGGCCTGGCCTGGGGCAGCAGGCTATGACTAGCAAGGACAGGCCTTTGCTTCAAGGCTCAGCCCAGGTCAGGAACAGACTTCTCAAGGAAGGAGAGTTGAATGGCAGCAAAGCTGAGTGCCAGCATCAGCTACCCACACCCTCTAGGCTTAGCTCAGTGTCATAGGAAAGAGAACGGTTTCTACTTGATGATGTGTACATTTTAGAGTAGCTTGCTAGTAACTATCCACAACTTACCATTCTTGTGTTTGGTCTACTGCGTTCTTTGAGGAAGAACTGATGGCATTTCCTTGTGGAGCCTCCCAGGCCATGAGCAGGGACTGTCTTGTCATTAAGATCACTGATAACTTCCATCGGTGCTTTGATTTCAGCCTGTATGTACCTTGATAGATTTATATCTAAGTATAAATGAGGAACTACTCTAAATGTTCCTTTTAAAACAGCCTTTGGTTCATGGCTGGGCATTGTGTGTAGGTAAGAAAATAAGATTAATTTTTGTGTTTTTACCTGCTATCCTGTGGCTTTAGTGCGTTTGTTCTAGGAGTTTACAGGGTAGATTCCCAAGACCTTTTTATATAGGCAAACATCTTCTGTGAATAAGGATGACTATTTTCTTAGTTTCTACTCTGTCTTTATGCACTGATAAACTTTTTTTTTTTTTTTTTTGGTCTCTCCTTTTTGGGGGTAGAATGACACTAGAACTTGCTTTTTATCAAATATTACTAAACTAGAGTTGGAGAGATGGCTCAGTGATTAAGATCATTTCCTGCTCATGCAGAGGATCTGGGTTTAGTTCCCCATGTGGCAGCTCACAGATTCCTGTAACTCCAGTTCCAAGGCATCCATTGTTCTCTTCTGGCCTCCACAGGTGCAAGCATGAACACAGTGTGCATACATATATACAAGCAAACACAGACAAAATAAAAATAAATTTAAACTCTTTAAAAAAATCAAAGAATTACTAAAATTTAAGATAGTTAAAGGAATCACAAAAAAATTGTTTTGTTGTTGTTGGATTTTTTTGTTTGTTTTGTTTTGTTTTGTTTAGTTTTGTTTTGTTTTTGAGACAAGGTTTCTCTGTGTAGCCTTGGTTGTCCTGGAACTTGCTCTATGGACCAGGCTGGCCTGAAACTCACAGAGTGCTGTGATTAAAGGCATGTACCACCACCACCCAGCCAAAAGAAAAAAAATTTGAAATCACCTAAAATTTTAAAGAACAAAGAAAAGACTCAAACTCTGGATAAATAAGGGAAAATGAGGAAAACCTATAATGAGGTATCCTTTCAGTATAAAGATTTCCTGTTCTGAATATTGACCGTGGAGACTTCTAGTTCTTCCGTCAGCTACCCCTTCTTAATCTTTGTGCATATATGATGGGTGGGACAATCTCAGGTGTCAATCTCCTCTTTCATCTGGGCTGAGACAGGGTCTCTTTATTTGCCACCTTTGATGCTGGGCATCAAGGGATTCTCCTGTATGTGCCTCTTATCTCACCATAGGAAAGCTGAGATTAGACGTATTACTACCACATCTGGTTTTGCTTTATTTCCAGAAATCCTAACTCAGGTCCCCACACTTGCATGGCAAATGCTTTACCTCCCCGGTCCTCTCTACAGCCCTTCATTCCAATCCTTTGAGTGGAAAGAATGGTTAGTTGAAATGCACAGAGCACAGAACAGAGCAGCAGAGCACCTCCAGGATGTTAGACAAAAGATTATGATGAACCTTACACTCCAATGGATGTTTGCACATACCGTTCTGGGAGCTCTTGTGACAATCACCCATGGAGGGTGTGGGACCTCCTATGCCCGTGTGCAATGTCTGTCCGTCTTTCCTAGAATATTACAGTTGGAATAAAACAATGGAGAGATATTGTTTCTGAAAACACACATGACCTTCAGTGAGAGAAAGCTCAGTGTTTGCCTGTTCCTATGGGAACCAGGCTTGCTTTATAGGAAAAGGAAAATGATTCTCTGAAAAGAGAAGGTCAATTCTCTGAAATTTCGAACACCTTCCTGACATACTTCTACCTACCTAATCCTGATCTAATGTGTAGGAAACCTACAAAGTCAACCTCCCTTCTCTTCTCTTCCCACTTCTGGTGCAAGACTTGGTGACCTATCTCTAGATCCTACAGTATTAGGATACATCCATTTGCAAAGCGGAAGGAGGGTTTGGTCTGGAGCATGTTAGGAATACACTGGCCTTGGGTCCTCACTATCCTACCTTAGGAAAGGTTGAGTTGAAGCTGATGGGAGGAACAAAATGGTCTGCATCCACAAAAGATGTATAGTTGGCAGCACAGCAGGGGCTTCTTGACACAGAACGGGCGGCAGAGCCTCACTCACTGGCTCTGAACTAGAGCTGTGCCTGCTTGTCCCTCCTCAAGTCTACACCTCAGCATAGCATCTGGAAACAGAGATGCTCCTCTGTCAGGTGACTCGGTTGTGATGGTTGTTTCAGACAAGGTTTCTCTATATAGCCCTTGCTGTCTGCTTGCTGTGTAGACCAGGCTGGCCTTGAATTCACAGAGATATGCCTCCCGAGTGCTGGGATTAAAGGCATTATCACCATGCCCAGCTTTGTGGTGAATTTTAAGAAATTAAGACTGAAGTTGGAAAATAGAGATATTGAAGTTTGAGGCAAGTTTGTGAACCTGCTGACAGTTTATATTTAACCCATATTTAATTCGCTTCTTCACCTAAATGTGACTATAACAGAAACAGAGTTTGCAGTATCATTAGTAAGAAAGTTCTAGTAAAACACATTTGAGTAGAATTCATACTTGAAGAGTTTGTGATGTGGATTGTCAGTTAATTTAACAGATACTCACTTTTTTTTTTTTTTTTTTTTTTCGAGACAGGGTTTCTCTGTGTAGCTTTACGCCTTTCCTGGAACTCACTTAGTAGCCCAGGCTGGCCTCGAACTCACAGAGATCCACCTGGTTCTGCCTCCCTAGTGCTGGGATTAAAGGCATGCGCCACCACCGCCCGGCCCAGATACTCACTTTTACAGCTTTTGATCTGTCTCATCAGTTAGTCCTCTCAGCAGGCTTGTGAGCTGAGACTAACAGTCCCTCTGTTGATTAGAAACTTAGAGTTCTGAGAGGTAAGTGGAGCTCCTGCAGGCACAGATGTCCTGCTCCCTCCATAACTTACTAGCTCTATCCTCTGCTTACAACGTCTGGTCTGCTTGAGGATGGCCTCATCACAGAGAGCCCAGGACTCATAGCGATGTCTTTGAACATGCCACATGATTATTCTGAATTGTAGTTTTTATGTCTTTGAAGATGAAAGGTGGTAGTCTACTCTGTAAAAGCTGGAGTCAACAGAAGCAGTATTTTTTCAGTAGAGGGCGTACAAGTAAAAGGTGATTGTATGACATTCACTATTTTCTGGGAGCTATGAACCAATGTCTGGTCACCACAAACCAAAGTAATAATGGTACAGTAAAGTCCAATTTTATTTTATTTGAGTTACTTATAGGAGTATGGATGAGGGGTTACATATAGGAACATGGATAACTCAGAAGAAGCTAGGCCACCAGAAGGTCCACCTTAGTCTGGTGACCACTCATGAAAGCTACAATTCCTGAAGCTCTTTTTATAGCATACTAGTAGGTTGGACTCTCCTCTTTTCTGCAGTCTTTACTGCCCTATAACCTTGGGAAGAGAGGTGTATTGTGACTTTGATAAGTCTCAAGGACTTCTGAGACTTGTGAGTTGTTTACTACCTGAGTCTTAAAGAATCTGGGTCTAGATGATTCTGAGAACTGCTGTACAACAAGGATATAAAGGTTGCAGTACTTTATGTTTTTTTCCAATCAAAATTTGTTCTGGACCATGTTTGCCTCAATCTTAAATCATTCATTGATTTGATCTTTCCATGGTTCTTTGCATTTTATTAGCACTCTACTCCACAGCTATCTGGTCTGATCACTTTACATTTTATAAAGCATTTCATGTGCGTGTGAATGAAAGTATGATACATGACTTGTATTTCATGGGAATGCCCACCATTTCTCTCTCCCTTAAAACTTTTTCACCCAGATTTGGGCACAAAATTCCGTCCTTAGCTGAGGAGCTTTTGGCATGCTCTTAGCCCTGGAAAGCTCTTCATATAATTTACATGTTCAGAAACTCGCAGGGACCTATTTCTGAGCCTCAGAGTTAGAACTGAACTGTACTTTAAGGGAATTATGATAGTAAAGCAAAGTTACAGCCAGAAGGCTTGGCAGACCTGGTTCTAAACCCTTGTGGCTCAGGTGCTTACTAGCTGAGTTGAAGCATAAATAATGAGTACCAATTTTATCATTTGAGAAGATGTTTTGTCTCAGGGTTGCTGTGAGCAAAGGCTGTGTGTGTGTGTGTGTGTGTGTGTGTGTGTGTGTGTGTGTGTGTGTGTTTATTCCATTAAGTAGTATTTCATGAATGACAACCAAAAATACTAACTACTGCTACCATTCTTTCCCCTTATGGTGTTGGGGATCCAGCTCAGAGCATAGGACACACTAAGCTGCACTTACATTCTAATTACATTAGGCTTTTACTGGTAATTCTGATCCAGATTTTTAAAACTTCTCTAATGGGAGGAATTATGTTCTTAGTTTTTATTTTCATGTATCACTCTGTTCATAATTTTTCTGTTAAGTATAGCAAGTAGAACTCTTAAATAATATGTATATCATTTAAATGATGGACAGCATTGAGTTTAAATGATTATATATGTGTCTTTGTACATTGCTCACAATAATGCCACGTAAACCAGAAAGCTACTTTCATAATTTGGAATATAAGGACTTCAGTTTTCCTGACCAAACTTCACTGTTGCTTGTAAGTGCTGCTTTCCACTACTGAGATGGGCCAACCTTGAGGACGAGTTTGTCAGGGTTACTGTGTACCAGATACCCTATAATTACTGAGATTATCCAGCTAGTGTAAAGTGCTGTTTAGTTTTTGTTATTCAGTTGTTACCATAGCTGGAGTCGAGTGGGTGTTTAAACCCTTTTGAACTCAAGATTCTTTTATGATGATGGAATATTTTATGTTTTAATGCCCAGTATAGAGTGTGTGCTCAAATATTTTACCAGGTATGTGTTTTTTTACAGGTTCATATAATATATAAAATGCATTTCTGTTCCAAGAAAAATATAAGTGGTAAACAGTTGGGAGAGGGCTTGCATATTTTCCTTTATTATCCTGTCTGATGATTAATGCTTTCAGTTATGTTCACCTCACGTTTAACCAGGTTAGTGTTTAGTTTTGGTTAGGCTGTTTTCCTTATGAGCACAGGAACAGCCAATCCTGTGCTCTGCCTGTCTTCCAGGTGGAGTCTTTGCATTGTTTCCAGATCACGGTGCTTAATGTAAGGTCAGATTTTCTTATGAAAACAGATTTTGGATTAGCTGTGTCTGTGCACTTGCACACGCCCCTGCACACCTGCCTGTGCACTTAAGCTGGAGTCATGTTCTGATTTCAGGATGCAGAGACTTCGGATTCTGCTTTATAACCTAAAAGTACAAACTCAGACTGAGGGTACTGTCACCTGCAGCTACTGCTTTTGTAGAGTACAAGGTCTGCGGAAAGAGCATGGTGATTATGAGCACTGCTTGCAGGGGCTGCACACTATGGAATGTGGGTCTGTTTTTGTAAATAAAGATTTCCTTGGACACACTACCATAGCACAGTTAAGTGGTCATGACAGAGATTATGTGGCTTGAAAAATCTAAATTATTTTCTAGTTCTTTATAGAATAAAGTTGGCAACCCCTGACCATTTTATTTTTTTTTTAAAAGCTGTTTTTTCCCCAGCTTGATCACACAAATACCTGTAGGAACTTGACCGTCTTCTGTGAGCAGTTGGGGGTGTGTATGTGAATATATATCACATGCTTATTGTGTATGCCATGCTATTTTCCAGGTTCAGGAGGTAGAGCATTGAACACAAGAGACATGATACCTGTCCTCATGGAACATGAGGCCAGTAACACTGGCCTTCTGTGAGGATAGTGACCACATCTTACAGATAAGGAAAAGTATCGGAATTGATATTTATAAAAGTAGTATTGTGAACATTCTTTGGCACAGGCAGTGATAAGCAAGCACATTCTGAATGATGTTAGGGTGAGTCCATGTTTGCTACCCTCAGAAGTTTTCACTGGAAGAGTGGATAACTAGAAGTAACAGGGAATATGTCTGGCATATTAGCTCAACATATAGATGATATAGAGATGAGCACATAGGAAATTCTGATTCACCACTGAGTGAGTAATCCTTGTCACTGCTCAGATACAAGCATTGCAAGAGTAACAAATTGTTCTTGTAGAAGATGGTTCCAGTAGAGAAAATGAAAGTTAAAAAAGTAAAAAGCCCAGTGCTTTCAGTATGTTAGTACTTTTTGTGAATCTGAGTTAATTCCTGAAGTTTCATGCTCACTCCTTTTTTCCCCCCTTTAGACAATAGTCTAGTTTCAAAATCCTGTGTGCTTTAGAGGCTCTTTGAGTCTGAATATCACGAGGAAGGCAGGAGTGCTTAGAAATGTAGGGATCCGAGGCCAGCCTGGGCTACAGAGGAGATTCAGGACAGGCACAAAGCTACACAGAGAAACCCTGTCTCGGAAAAAACAAACCAACAAAAAACAAAACAAAAAGAAATGCAGGATCAAGTTAGGTTCCTATTCTTTGAAGTAGTGATTATGTTTTAGGAATGAAGAATACCATTTAAAATTATGGGAACTAGCCAGCTGTAGTGCTGCACACCTTTAATTCCAACATTCAAGGGGTAGAGGCAAGTGGATCTCTGTGAGTGTGAGGCCAATTTGGTCTACACAGCAAGTTCTAAGACAGCTAGAGCTACACAGAGAAACCCTGTCTCAACCCCCACTCCCCCACCCCAAAGGAAGGAAGGAAGAAAAATAAATAAACGGATATGCAAATAAATAAATAAATAAATAAATAAATAAATAAATAAATAAATAAATAAAGGAACTGATCCTTATAACTCGTTGAGTTATAATGTCTGTTTTTGAGATGGGTAATAATAGTCTAGTTAAACTGATCTTTGTACAAAAGGTGCTAGGATCTGAGTATTTTATTACATCTTGGTGTCCACTCATGTTTGGGTGAAGGTTATCAACCAGGTGACTTGGGGGAAATACTCTTTTTAAAAACTTCAAATTTTGTATTTTTTGTAATATTACTGTTGTAATGTGTGTGTGTGTGCATGCACGCAGGCAATGCATGAAGGTCAGAGGACAACTTTTAGGACTTGGTTGTATTTTTCTATGTTGTTGAGCATAGTCTCTCTTGTTGCTGGATATTCCAGGCTGGTGGCACTTTTCTCTTGTCCCCACCTCCCATTTTGCTGGTGTTACAGATGTAAGTCACTACGTCTGGCTTTTTATGGATTCTGGGGATCAGACTCAGGTGTCAGGATTCTGTGGCAAGCACTGTTGCACACTCAGACACTCTGCTGGCCCAGGAAAAGTACTTTCGCTAACTTTTTTGCTTGTAATATTGGAGTAGACCAAGTTGGTGGGGTTTTTTTTTTTTTTGGTTTGTTTGTTTTAATTTTATAATTTAATTTTACATATCAGCCACGGATTCCCTTGTTCTCCCTCTCTCGCCCCCCCACATTCCCCCCCCCGGCCCCCTCCCCCATTCCCATCTCCTCCAGGGCAAAGACTCCCCTGAGGATTGAGTTCAACCTGGTAGATTCAGTCCAGGTAGGTCCAGTCCCCTCCTCCCAGGCTGAGCCAAGTGTCCCTGTATAAGCCCCAGGTTCCAAACAGCCAACTCATGCACTGAGTACAGGACCTGGTCCCACTGCCTGGATGCCTCCCAAACAGATCAAGGTAGTCAACTGTCTCACTTATCCAGAGGGCCTGATCCAGTTGGGGGCAAGTTGGTGTTTTTTAAAGCACTATTTGTAGTGTGCTTGTATGTAGTGGGTGTTTGGTGTATGCATGTGTACGTGTGTGTGGTCACAGGACAACTTGCAGACCTGCACTAGTCAGTTTTTTTCCTTTGGCTGGGTCCCTCAGAAAGTTTGGTATTGTTTTCCTGTCCTGTAAGAAGGGTCACTTCTACACACAACCCGACACCTGTGGTTTTCCATGTGTCTAGCTGCGGAGCACTTACAAGACCCATTCTTGAGACACACGAGGTGCTGCTGCTCTTTTAAATGTCCAGAGGGCACATGCACACTTGTGTGTCTATGGGTGCCTGCAGCAGTCAAAAGAGGGTTTTGGGTCCTCTGAAGCTAGAGGTACAGGCGGTTGTGAACATGGGACATGATTGCTGGGACCCGAGCTCAGTTTTCTACAAGTGCTCTTACTTGTTGAGCTGTTAGTGAAAATACAATTTTGTTAAGCTACGTATTTACCTAGGACACTTTCAGTTCCTGTCATATTTCAGAATAGAGTTCAGACAGAAGGTGGAGTAAAGGAAGGAGGCTGTGTTGTGTACCTGTTGGTTTTTCAAGGAGAGAAACCTCTACAGGTGGGAGCAAGACTGGGCTTGTGTCAGATTGAGGTAGCAGCTTTTTAGCGAGCAGCCACAGTGATTCCAGAGAGCACTCTGCTGGTTTTCTGTGGTGTTCAGCAGTACCCTCTTTTCCCCTTTAATTAAATGATGTTTTCCCCTTGTGGAAAAAAACACTAGAAGAGATGTTTGCCCCAAAGCACATCCAGTGTGAAACACCTAAGTTTTGATAGACACCAACAGTGGAGTTACAAATGGGAAAACTAGGAGTTGAAGTCTAAAGCTGTGGTCTGTGATCAGTAGAGATTTGATAGAATCCATAGACACCTTTTGAAAGCACAAGAGAAAATTACTTGTAGTGCATTGAAAACATTATCTTTGGGAACACACGCACACATCTACAAACACATATGAAAGAATCAAGCATTATACTACGTCCAGAAAACTTGAGCCTAAATGAGAAAAGGCAGCCAGTGACCACCAAACCCAGGATGACATAAATGTTGAAATTACTGACAAAAATTGTGAATGATCATCATAGCGATGCTCCAGGGAGTAGGTGTGGACACACTTGAAAAAAATGAAGGAAATCTCAGCAGAGTAGAAGACAGATTTTCATAAGCTGAATGGCAACTTTAGGACCAAAACAAATAAACACCAAAAATTGAGATAAAAATAAAAACCTCACGTCATGGCTCATTAATGATAATTAATTAATTAATCCATAGAAACAGCAGAACAAACAGCCAGTGAACTTGAGGGTAGAATAAAGTCAACCAATATGAAAACAAATGGTAAAAGTAAATGAGGAAAAACGCTAACGAGTTCCTAGAACACACAAGACTCAAATGTCTGCCATTCTGTTTTCAGATTCCTCACCAGGAGAGGGAAAGTGGACCTGAAAGGTATTCACAGAGTATATTTCAACTTGGTAACAGACAGAAACCAAAGATGGAGGAGGGTCAGGACTGGTCATGATTCCTTGGTAATAGCTGTAGACTAGTAAAAGACTCAACTCTGAAATTTCCTGTGAGCCCAGTAGCCCACCCATCTTGTTTAAACAAGAAGGGATCTGCTGTCAGTCTTTACCCCGTGACTAAGAACAGCTCCCCTGCTTTAGCCCAGGCTGCATTAACTAGCATTTCCAATTAAAGTATAGAAAGATGATGTTTTCATTAAACCTGTTCAATGATAGTTAGATTTTCCTCACTGTAACAAATACTTGAGATAACCACTTTATGAACAGAAAAAAGATTATTTTGACTCACACTTTTGGAAGTTTTGATCCATGGTTATTGGCTCTGTCACTAGGCTTATGATGACATACCATTACAGAAATGTATGAAGGAACAAACCCTCTCACTTTATGGTGGTCAGCAAGCAAAAGGAAAGGAAAGTTCCCTGGAAGAACATGTCCCCCATGACCTGAAACCTGTCCCTGGGCCCCACCTTTTAAAGGTCCCCCTTTCAAGTAGTGCCAGGCTGAGAATCAACTCTTTAACACATGGGACTTTGGAGTTACTGATCTAAGCTGTAGTGATATTGTTTTGCTAAAGCAGCAGTTGCATGCTGCGTGTACACACACACACACACACACACACACACACACACACACACACTGCTGAAATTAGTCCTTATAGCTTCCCAAAAGACATGTATATGAATATTCATAATTAGTCAAAAACTAGAAGCAACCTAATGTCTGTCATTGATGGAATGAATCAGCACGTGGGGTGTTCATACTGTGGAGTCATTAATACACAACAGTGACAAAGGGAGCTGTCAGGATGGTGGTAGTGTGTCCTCGGAAAGAAACCAAACACAGAGAAAGTCTCAGAAGAGGCTGGGTTAAGCCAAGGTGATAGAAGTTTAAGTGGTAGTTACTACTCTGTCAGCTAGAAGGGACTGCAGCATTTTCTGTGGTGCTGTGAGCAGACGGAACAAATGCACATAGAGCAATTCATACATGCTTCATACTTTAGTGCATGTTAGCAAATTACAATTTAAAGAATGGTGTACATGTGGTTGTTTTTTTTTAAAAACAAAAACTATAAACTACTTGGTACAATGTGTATAGAAGCCAGGTGGTGGTGGCACATGCCTTTAGTCCCAGCACTTGGGAGGGAGGTAGAAGCAGGTGGATGTCTGTGAGTTCAAGGCCAGCCTGATCTACAAAGTGAGTTCCAGGACAGCCAGGACTGTTAAACAGAGAAACTCTGTCTCAAAAAACAACAAACAAACAAACAAACAAACAAACAAAAATCTGTATAGGATAGACTAAAAGAATTGTGAGTCTGGCCTTCAAGAGAATATCTATGATTGAACCTGCTATGGGTAGATCTGGCATTCTGTGTTTGTATTTTTGTCTACTTCATGTCTTGTCTGGGGCCTTTTCTTTCTATCCTTAATCCCTATCCTGACTTTGGTAAGTGTAATATATGTGGCTAATGTGTACTTTAGTCTTAATTTAATATAAGATCTTTTACAAAGCAGCTTTCTTTTAAATGCTTGTCACATGACTAGATAGTCGTTGATTTTTTTTGGAGGATCTCATTTTGCTTTGCTTGAGTATTTTTTGTCTTATCTGTCATTTGTTTATTTTGATTTTGTTTTTTGCTTGTGTGTTTCTTTTTTTCTTTGGTTTATTGAGACAGGATTTCTCTGTGTAGTTATGAACCTGTCCTGGATCTCGCTCTATAGACCAGGCTGGCCTCGAACTCACAGATATCCGCCTGGCTCTGCCTCCTGAGTGCTGGAATTAAAGGTGTGCGCCACCACCCTGCTTGCTTCCTTTCCTTTCCTTTCATTTTTCCTTTCCCCTTTCCTTTCCTTTCCTTTCCTTTCCTTTCCTTTCCTTTCCTTTCCTTTCCTTTCCTTTCCTTTCCTTTCCTTTCCCCTTTCCTTTCGTTTTTCCTTTCCCCTTTCCTTTCGTTTTTTCCTTTCCCCTTTCCTTTCCTTTCCTTTCCTTTCCTTTCCTTTCCTTTCCTTTCCTTTCCTTTCCTTTCCTTTCCTTTCGTTTTTCCTTTCCTTTCCTTTCCTTTCCTTTCCTTTCCTTTCCTTTCCTTTCCTTTCCTTTCCTTTCCTTTCCTTTCCTTTCCTTTCCTTTCCCCTTTCCTTTCCTTTCCCCTTTCCTTTCCTTTCCTTTCGTTTTTCCTTTCCTTTCCTTTCCTTTCCTTTCCTTTCCTTTCCTTTCCTTTCCTTTCCTTTCCTTTCCTTTCCTTTCCTTTCCTTTCCTTTCCTTTCCTTTCCTTTCCTTTCCTTTCCTTTCCTTTCCTTTCCTTTCCTTTCCTTTCCTTTCCCCTTTCCTTTCGTTTTTCCTTTCCCCTTTCCTTTCCTTTCCCCTTTCCTTTCCTTTTTCCTTTCCCCTTTCCTTTCCTTTTTCCTTTCCCTTTTCCTTTCCTTTCCTTCTTTCCTTCCTCCTCCTCTTTTTTTTTTTTTTTTTTTTAAAGAGAACTGAGGTAGGGAGGATCTAGGAGGAATTGGAGGAGGGAAGTAAATGACCAAAATCTAATGTATGAATTTTTTTTCTAGATAAAATACAGGTATTTCAAAAAAAAAAAAAAAAAAAAAAAAAAGGATTTGTGACTTTCAGGTGTCAGCCACAAAATCACCCATGGAGAGAGATCCTTTATAAAATAACTGCCAATATTGTGAGTTCTCCTCCTGTGGGCACTGAGAACATTCTCTAGTGTTCCTTCCTGTTGTTAAACAGACCTGAGCTTTGTTGGTCACTAAGCTGTGTGGCTTTGAACTAGTTAACTGGTACAAGTCTCATGATCTTCATGATCTTTATCTACCTGATAGGAATGCTAACTGCTGCTTTGCAAGCCTGTGTGAGAATCAGATCTTGGCATAGGTTTCCCTTCCTCTCACATTTCCCATTTTGCAACAGAGCTAGTAGCTTCTGTGCTGCATCTACTTGGTGCATAGACGGAATTTTAGTAACAGGCAGACATTTCAAGGGTCTGCTTTGGTTCCATGTGTCCCATTTGATGGTGGGCAGCCACATGATTCCCCAAAAGTCTCTGCCAGCTTGCCACGCTGTGTGAGTGGCTAAAGGGGGGGACAGACATGCATTTGGTTTTTCATTAGCCTTCTCCTTCACCATGTCCAGAGGATGCTCAGTGTAGAACAGTACCCAAACAGATGACCTGCTGGTTTTACACTTATGAGATGCTTATTCCCAGTCTACTGTGGCACATAGCTAGATGACCCAGAATATTAGTCTCCCAATGGATATTAATGTCATAGACAAGTTGATCACCAGGCTCCAAGACTCTTTTATTAAGGGCCAGATGCTCAGCTGATATTGCAGCAGAAAATAGAGATTCTGTCTGTGGGTTAAAAATTAAAGACCAAATGCATTCAGGACAGAATTCTGTTTGTTTAGGCACTGAAGTGTGGCGTTGTAGATAATGCATTATGGGTGGGAATTGCATCTTAAGTAGCCAAGGTGGAGTGCATATTTTTATAAGCTTACTGTCTGAGTTATTTTTGTTCTAAATGCAGCTGTGCTTGTTAGCTTCTCAGAACTGCCTGCTTTCTCACCCACTGCCATGGCTCCCAGTCTCTTTTGGTGTTATGCTTTCTCAGTTTGTATCTTGTGGCTGTGAGGTAGTATCTAGGTAGAGTGTAGTTTTAAGTAGTGTGTACTTGTGTGTGTTAAAGAAGTGCTTTTCTTGATTCATATTTTTTTCTACTTCAAAACAGGTCTTTCATGTAGTTCTTTAACCATGTCACTGGTCATCTTTTGACATTTTACTTTATTAAACTGTCTTTAAGAAATGATATTCAGGGATAGAGAGATGGCTCAGAGGTTAAAAGTGCTGACTACTCTCCCAGAAGACCCAGGTTCAATTCCCAGCACCTACATGGCAGCTCACAACTGTCTGTAACTTCAATTCTAGGGGACCTGACACCCTCACACAGACATATATGCAGGAAAAACACTAATGTACATAAAATAAAAATAAATAAGTAATTTTTAAAATAAGAGACAGACATAGAAAACTAACACTACTTATGAATCAGCAGGTTTAAAGTTTTCTACAAAGACTGAAACACAAATGTCATAAGTAGAAGTATAAATACGAATGATTGTATTAATGTCCATCATTCAGGGCACTTTCTAGAAGCCAAGTATTGTTCTGGTTAGTTTTCTCATCATTAACTAAAGTGACACCCTCTGGTTGTAATGGAGCTTTTTTTGGTTTTGTTTTGTTTCCCTTGGCTTTCATATGAGAGGTGAGTCACCTTCCTCAAAGCCGTTCAGATGACGGTACCAGTCTCCCTCCCTGCCCTTATGTCTCCCAATGGCTTTCCTGCCATTGCTCCTTGACTGGGAGAAGCTCCAAGAAGTGAAAAGGCTAAGCCAGAGCCCCTCCTGTGGAGGGTCATGCTCTGCATTCCAAATCCCTGGCAGATACCTTCTGACATCTAGTCCTAAGGTGTCTGGTTGATTTGTAGTTGGGAAAAGTGGCCCCAGACACCTTCTGTAGGAATGCACAGAGTGAGTTTCATTCACCAGATGTTGCCAGAGTTTCTGCCTGTGCCCTTTCCTCCTAATGTAAGAACAGTTGGGAGTGGATTTTATGTGTTTGTTTGATTATTTTTTAAGTCTTGGGTTTAGAAATATAGTTAGCTTCTTTAAAACTAGCTGACTTCATTCATCATGTAAGGAAAACCAGTTAGGTGGAAGGTTTTGTAAAATGTGCATGTGTTTGTTAAAAAAAAAAAAAAGGAGCATTTTACCAATGGGCATCACAAATTTAAAGATGTTTGTATCTTACTGTCTCTGTGTGGTATGTGTTGAACTTTCTAGAATTTGGTAGCTGAACTTAGAAAATATTTCTCATTAATCATATTTCTCTTTATCCTTCCAGATCAGTGGTTCTCATCCTTGCTAATACTGCAGCTTTTTAATACAGTTCCTCATATTATGATGACCCCCAACCATAAAATTACTTTCCTTGCTACTTCATAACTGTAATTTTACTACTATTATGAGTCGTAATGTAAATATCTGATAAGCAGGATATCTGTGAAAAGGTCATTCAACCCCCAAAAGGTTTGTGACCCACAGGTTGAGAACCACTGTTCTAGATGACTAAGAGCCCAGCCGTATTCTTGAGAAGATGCTGTGGCTTGCACAAAACCTGCCTCTGCTCAATTGCATTCACCATGGAATCGTGGTATCTCTTCCTCCTGTACTCCTCTCTGTTGAGGCTGTGTGCTACAGTGAGTTGTTTTTCATGTTTTGGTCTCACACACTTTCCTTCCTGGAAGTGTCCTGGCTGGGGAGGCTTCCTTAGGGATGGGGTCTCAGAGGCCTCCCTCTGTGCCCTTGCAGAGCCTGCACAGTTCTTCAGGAGCTTTATGTGCCACTCTCCACTTTCACAGCATGTAGGGTGTGTGCTTGCCTATCTTTCCTGTCTGCATTGCCCTGTTGGTCCTGACTTGATGGGTCCCAGTGCTCTCTCGGGATGACCCTGGCACATACCAGCTGGTCAGAGCTTTACTGTGAGAGCCTTTGTTTCCTAAACCTAAGTCCAGAGAACCCGAGCTGGTGGGGAAATGTTCAGTCTTTCTAATAATACAAGGCCCAGTAATCCCTGCTCTGTAAAGTTTTTATTAAAAGTTCATTATAGGTAAAGCAGTATGTCATTAGGAATCGTTTTACTGCTATGTTCCTTTAACAGAATAAAGTATTAAGTTTCCCCCTAGTCCCATGACTTAGCTAGTCCCAGGTTCTTGGCCACTTCAACAGTGTAACATACGGGTTCCATCTCATGGAGTGAGCCTTAAATCCAAGCCGAAATTGGTCGGTTGCTCCCTTAACATTTGTGCTACTATTACACCAATATATCTTACAGGTGGGTCACAGGTTTGTAGCTGGATGATATTGATGATTATCTTTCTCCTCCAGTAGTACAGAGTGCTTCCCAGTACCATGAATTCTTGTCAGTAGGCAGGAATCTTCTAGTTAGGCATCAGCTAGGCGTCTCCACGTTCCACGATGTAAGTCAGTGTCATTTTCAACAGTTGGACCTTACCATCAGATTATGCTGAGCAACTGACAGCCTTGGCAGTAGCCTCAGGTATTGGGGTGGACGGGGTAGCGGAGGGGGCTTTGGCCAACAGTTCAACAAGGTGGGACCCATTCCTGCCTACTTGGCGTCATCTCCCCTGTTATTTGGCAACTCCATTTAGCTTCCTTTCATATATGTATATATTTTCGGAAGCTTCTACAGGAGTGGGTTCCCTTATGATTTTTCAAATGGCATTCAGTGTTAGTTGTCTTTCCCCATGTTCCCTCCTTTACCTATCTCTCCGGTCATAAAGACTATTCTTAATATTCCAGCTCAGCCCAGCACTTTTCTTCCAAATTTCAGGGAATGAGATCCCGGTGCCACTTAGCCACTTACGAGTCTTGGTGTTTTCTTCTTGCTCTTATCCCCACTACCCTTGAAAGCAGGTCCTGGGTCCCAGCCTAAGATTTTTCTTCGTTTCCCTTTAAACCTGTGACCCAAACACACATCACTGTGTTCTGCTTCTGCACTAGCTTTCTCACAGATATTCTGGGTGCTGCAGAACACTTGCCACTTCCTACTCAGTTCTTTATGTAGTTGAATCTAGATTTAAAGCTGGGTATGGTGGCTCATGGATCTAGTCCAACACTGGGGAAACTGAGGCAAGAAGATCATAACTTCAAAGCCAGCCTGGACCACATAAGGAGATCCTGCCTCAGAAAACAAAAAACACCTTTAATTGGATTTTTCCATTCATCTCCATAAAATCTTCAATTGCTCTCTGGTTTCTACGACTTTATATTTTGCTCTCCTGTGTATCATGTATATATGCTTAGGATTATCACCTCCCAAATTCAGATTTAGTTGTGGACATCTCAGTACTTTTGAAAGTTTCCCATGTGATGTGGATTCACAGTAAAAACCAAGAATCACCTTCTGCATCGTAGACTTGCTAGGTCCTAAACCTCGAGCTTCTGAATGGGGTAAGTCCAGGTGTTTACATCTCCGAACAAGCTGAGTTGGTGATTGTGCTGCTGGTCCAGAGAATACCCTTTAAGACATGTTTAGGGTTTGACTTCTTTGTTCTCCAAGTTCTTCTACTGTTGCCAACGACTTTCTTCATGCCCCCATGCTGGTGTGGGTTGTCAGGCTCAGGTTTGTTCAGCTCGCTCTTTATGCCTCAGTCTGCTTCTGGTTTACTCTGTCTAAAAGCTACTGGTGTTGGTATCTGGTCCATGTTCATGGCTAGATTGCTCTCAGAGATGAGGTCTCAATACAATTGTCACCATTTTATAAGAAGGTCTCTCTGACAAATATCTAAAAATAATACCTTGCTAATCACTCTGGTAGATCATCCTGTTTCTTTCTTTCATAGGCATTACCATGTGCTGTAATTATATTTTACTTTCTTCTCTTTCTCATTCTCTATATGCTGTTGGTTAGGACTTAGTTGGAATTGGTATGAGTGTAAAGGTGGAGTAGGCACATAGATGGAATTAGTTACAAAAGATGTTTTGTCTTCTTCACAAAACTTTTTAAGGCAAATAGTTATTGGTCATCTACGGAATGAAAGAGTGGATGAAAATAGTTCTTGTTTTAATTTTGAAAGCTCTGAACAGCAAATAGCTCTGATTTCTGTGGTTTCTGCTTCACCTGGATTTTGCCAGCCACTGGCAGTTGGTGCTATGATGTAGAGAAGTTGGGGAATGTTGTGTGAGGTCAGAGCAAGAACGTTTTGAGCCGGCCTTTTCTCTGGTGGTCTGCTGGTGTGCTGCTTCACCTTTGATTCCCCAAGGCCATGGAGTGCCCTCTTTGGGGAAGAAGCTCCTCATGTCAGAAGACTCTGCCTTCACTTCTGGCTGTCCTGCCAGCACTGAGCTGTTCCTTCTTTCTCCTCAGCCACTAGAGGGGAGTGGATATTTTGCCCCCAGGAGACCTTAAGTGGTATCTCATTAACTCCAAAAATCATACTGGCCTGGAGGCAGATAATGTAATCCATTCTAATATACTCCTTTGAGAGGCCTAAATTCATTATCATCAAATGTCCACAAGAGATACTCTATATTTGATTATTAATTCTAACTCATCATCAAATTTCCAGGGAACTGTGAAAACCAGGAGATGATATTTCAAGTCCAAAGACATTAAAGTTAAATCATTTGTCCATGTGTGTGAAAATATAAAGAAGTGTAAGTTCAAGATGTGTTCTGCCTGATTTCTGAGTCTGCTCAGCCTCTGGCTGTGTGCACGCTGGCATACTGGTATCGTCCCCATGGCTCTGGTTTGCTCGGCTCTTTATGCATCAGTCTCTGTGCTGAGGATTTTGTTGGGCATGGGAGTGGGGGTATCTCTTTGTGTAGCCCAGGGTAGCCATGAGCTGTAGAATTCCAAGTACATACATGTGCCACCACCCCTAGTCTGGATGGGCTCTAGCCTGCTGCCAGTCCTTTAGTCCTTACCGTTGTGGAAGTACAGCCTCAGGAAACAGCACTTAGAGTCCATTACCATATCCTGGCCACCACAGGGAGTCTGGGACAAGGAAGGCCCCGAGAGTCTCATTTCTGCTTCATCTGAGTTTTGCCAGCCTCTGGTGACAGTGAAATTTGGGAACAGTCTCTTCTCACTGAGCTTTTGGATCCCATCTAAACTAACCTCTTTTTCTCTTGTGGGCTTTGTGGGACACAGCCATACTGCTACCCCAGAAATAGAGAGACATCCCTTTCCTGAAACCCAAGTGTAGTGTGGGTAGAATGCAGTATACCCTCATTCCCCTTGTCTCTTTATTTTAGTAAAATGTCTTTTATTTATTCTTTGACAATTTCATACATATAAACTATCTTGATTATATTCACTTCCTGTGGGAACCCCCAACTTCTCCCTCCTGCCATCCCCAGTTACCCCCAACATGTTCCCTTTGATGTCCTTTGGTTTTGTTTTGGTAATAATACAATGAGTCCAGTTACTGCTGCCTGTTGGAATGCTGACTCATCTTGTTGACTTGATCTTGTTCAGGTAATCATAGCTACAGTGAGTTTATGAGTGCTTTGACCATGCCATGGCCCCAACACAGTGTTCTCCCATCCTCTGGCCTTTATGTTCTTTCTGCTCCTCTTCTCCGATGTTCCCTTAGCTATTTTGTCCAGGGAAGCTGGGCTCATGGGTGGATATAGATGTCCCACTTAGGACTGTGCATCTGTTAGACACTCTCGGCACTTTGATCAGTTGTGAATCTCTGCCTTGACTGCTGCTCACTGCAGAGAGAAGCTTTCCTAACAAGGTTGAGGGCAGCACGAATCTATAGGTATAAGCAGAAATACTTAGAGTAGGTTCTGCCTTAGGCCCATGACCTCCTGAGCTGTGGGCTTGATGAGGTTTACAGTAGCACTGAGTCTGAATTCCTTCCTGTAGAGCAGGCCTCAGATCCAACCCCAAAGCAGATCATTACTCCTGTCTGTAACCTTGGCGCACTATTGTACCAGTGAGCAGCCTTGCCTGGCAGGGGCTGGTATTGTAGCAGGCAAGATTAGCTGCAGGTTACCACTTACCTCAGCAGCCAACAGAGATCCTTCTGGTACTATGAAACCTAGTCAGCAGGAAGATTTCTTCCCTGATTTTTCTGTATCCTGCAACAAAAGTGTGTTGTGTCTTCAACAGTAGGGTCTTACCATACAGTTATGGTTAGCATCCAAGGTTGATGCCAATGTCCTGTGTTGTTTTAGGGGCTTTTGGAGTCCTATTCATAGGGATATCTCATAGCAGGTATCCCATACTTGGTATTAAAATTTTTATTTAATAATCCATGTCTTCTGGCAGAATCATTGTCCACCCATGTAGGGTATCTGTATTCAAAGTCCTTCTGTTTTTAAAAATTATGTTCTTAAATTGGTTTACAAACATAGCTTTCTTTAGAGATTTTTTTCATGCATCCTTAGTTCTGGTTAGCCCACTCTCACACACACCCCATATCTCCCCTCATTTCAACAGTATGGCTGCCTAAATTAGACCTGAACATGACAACTTGGATGGGGGAATCTGGTGGGCCACGAACCTAGATGAAGAGCTGTAGGCAATTAAAGACTGCAGAGACAGAGACGGAAACAATGACTATCAGTCTTCCCCATAGATGAGCCCCCAGTGGGTTATCCAGTGCTGTGTGATCATCCCTAAAAACATAAACATATAAGCAACACTAAACAAACTCAGCAGGTTTTGTGTGTGTGTGTGTGTGTGTGTGTGTGTGTGTGTGTGTGTATTTGTGTATGTGTAAAGTAATAATTATTAAAGAATAAGAGGCCATGAGCTTTAGAGGGAGCAGGGCAGGGGTAGGGTGAGACGTGAGAGTGACTTAAGGAAGAATGGGGGGGAATGATATAACTATCTTAATTAAAAAAATTTAAAAAGTTAAACATCAAAACAAGAACAGACAACTCTGTTAGCTGCATCAGTCTTTATGCTTTATTATTTTCATTCTTCTACTTCTTCTGTCTTGTTGGTGAGCCTTGAAGAACTTCTCACATCAGCTCCTCATGACTTTCCTGAGCATCTCTGATCTTTAGAGAGAAAATGTTCCAAAGACCTTTACAATTTTAGCATCTTATCAGACTAACTTTTCTACATCATTACTTGGAAGCAGATAATGTTTATGCACTTTTGTATTGTTATGGTCTACCTAAACTTACTGTAGCTGAGGAATTCATGACAGACCTCTGATATAACCCTCTTTCAGTTTAATGGATTTCTGAGAATGTAAGAAACTGTAAGTAGGGCTGAGCTTGGCTGGTACTTTTCTCTGCAGACTGAGATGAATTTGAGTGTATCAGTGAGGATCATTTCCTTGTCTACATCTTGATCTATGCTATATTTGCATTTTTTGAGAAAGCTGCCTGATCTTGATGCATTTTTGGAGACTGTTCAGTCTAGCTAGTTACAGGATTGGTGGTGGGGAGGGTTTAAGTGGATTTGTAATTTTCTTGTACTGGTTTGTCTTACTCAGTTTAGAGACCACGTGATACTGGCTTTGTACATTCATTGTTTAGTTTTAACTTTTCCTATTCTGTTGTAACAGCTGTGTACAAAACATGGTTTGTTCCTTAAAGCATGGTGACATATATTGTGTGTGAAGTAGTATAATGCTATTTATAAGCAGGTTGCAACAAGTTAAAGATGTATTCTCTGAACTCTAGAACAACCACTTGGAAAAAAAGAGAGAGGAAGAGGTATATAGGCCTAGTGGTTGGAAGGATCTCTAGTTGAGCTCAGTTTAAACAACACAACAAAACTCTGTGTCTAGAAACAAAACAAATAAAAATATCTAGCAAAGAATGAAAAATTTCTATAATGCCATTATAAAGTGTGAAATTCTTAGGAATAAGCTTAAGTATGTATTCCAGACCTGAAAGCCCTAAAAGTTACCAAGAGAAGCTGAGATTTAATGAAAAATTCATTGTTGTAAGGATGTCATTTCTTCCCAAGGTGTTAATGTGGAAGTTATTTAGACTATACCAGTCTAAATCTCATAGATTATTTTTTTAACTGACTTTAAAGTTTATTGGGAGAGACATATAGTAGCTATTATTGGTTGAATTTTGCATCCTCTCTCTTCCCTTCCTGTGTTGAAGTGCTATATGTGACCTTATTTGGAAATGGTCATTTCAGATGTAATTAGCCAGTTTACGATGAGGTTAAACTGATGTAAGATGGGCTACCTAATGCAGTGTGACTGGTGCCCTTATACAAAAGAGCAGTTTGGATACAGTCTACAGGTATAGGCCAACTATCATATGATGGTCAACACAGAAATCTGCAAGCCAAAAAGGACCCACCAGCAGTGGCCCAGAAAGAAGCCTGAAGCAAATTCTGTTCTACCACCTTTAGTAGAAAGGAAATAACAACAACAAAAAACACCCTGTTAATCTCTTAACCTTCAACTCTTTGCCACCAAAGCAGATAAATAGTTGATGTCTATCCTATAAGCCATTTGCTCTATGCTGCTTTCTTATAGCAGCATGGCCAATAGTACAGCAGCCAAAGCAGTTTTAAAAAATGGCAGACAAACCAATATTCACCACCACACCTGGCTAAAATGTGGACTCTGCCTGCCTGCCTGCCTGCCTGCCTGCCTACCTACCTACCTACCTACCTACCTACCTACCTACCTACCTACCTGTAGTGCTGAGGATAGAACCAAGGGCCTGAAGTTTGCTAGGCAAGTGCTGTGCCACTGAGACATCCCCAGCCCTGGTTCATTCTTTTTGGCTTGAGATTGTTATCTGTGAGTCTGCCTGAAGATCTATGTTATGAATGCATTTTTATTAAACATTAAGGCCTGACTGGAAAAAATTCTGCCCCACCTTAGTATTGTGTCTGCTCTTGAGTTTTTTCAGGGTTTTGTATTCACTATTCAGTGTCAAAGCAACCAGGATTACTAAGATAGTTTCTTGGCCAGCCCAATACATGTTCCCAAAGGAGCTTGCTTTCCTGTAAGGCCTATATGCTTTATAGTGTTTCTCCAGCATCACCTGCTCCTGTGGGACTGAAAGGAAATAGATAATCAGTTAGCTGTCCTCTGTCTACACTGTTTCTAGGGCCCAGATGTTTGTTTAAGCTAGGCTTACTGTCTTGTAGGGCAACATTACCATGTAAAAAGAAAGTGTTGACTGAGCTTGGCTCCTCCAGAGAACTATAACTTGTGACTCATTTATTATGGGTTTACAATCAGTTCCTAACATGTTAGGTAAAGAAACAAACAACTTCCTTATTTTATGGAGTGCTAACAGAAGAAAACTCGTTAATTTCCTAATTGTTCTCTTGCCCCAGATAGTCATTCTACACATGTAGCTGCAGCAATAAACCTGAGCTCTGTAATAACAAATTCTGTTGTCAGGCCCCCTTGGAAAGGTGTTACATTTATGTCTGCTTTTCCCAGTGACCTTACCCTGTGTTCATTCTTAAGTCTATAATTATGGATTTGTCATCTGTGTCTAGAATAGTCCATGTACGTTGAAAACAGTCAATGGGTTTCTATAAAAAGTTTCCTGTAGCCTTTTGTAATGCAGCCCTGTGAGTGAGGTGTTTACCTAGGAGCCCACAGCTTCAGTGGAGCCATGATGTTTAATAAATCTTTAATTTACCTGTGTAGCTTAAGTTTCAGTATTTATGTGTGATTTCACTTCTATCAAAATCTTACAACTTGATAGACCTTAGGATTTTACTATTTTTCTTTAATGTTTTTCTTGCACTGAATAAATCCTGAATAGTTTTGTTTTTCTTCTCTCAATTATGAAAAGTTGGCAGTTTAGCACTATGCAGAATGAAAGTATATATTTGGCCCTATTGAAAATATACTTGCTTCCTTGAGCTTCCAATGTCCCTCCGTATTCCTTTCTACAGTCAGCCAGCATCATAATCCTCAGCCACAATCTGTTCCACAGCTACTGTTTTCTTTGAAGTAGACTTTTACTTTCCATTTTGTAGATGAGAAAACTGAGTCGTCAAGGTTCCATAACATGCCCAAGGTTGGGATCGTGGCCAGACTTCAGCTCCCAGCCCTGTCACACCTGTCTCCTGATTCCTAGATTACTGCTCAGGCTCCTCGCCTCCAGTGTGTGTTTACCCCTGTTCCCCTGCTGACACCCTGTAGCCTCTGCTACTCACTGTTAACAGAAATCTCGGACCGTTTCAGTTTTGTAAATCTTTTTGTATTAAAATGCTATTCCTTAGCAAGTGCAAGGCCCTATGTTCGATCCTCAGCTCTGAAAAAAAAAGAAAAGGAAAAAGAAAAAGAAATGCTAATCCTTTGCAACTATATTACAAATCTTTAACACCCTACAAATATGTCTTCTCAGTTTTAATTTGTCTTTTTTTTAATGTCAAATGTTAAAACTTTCATTTCTGGACACTAGTCTTAGTTGGAAAATCCTTTTCCTGTTTTCATCACAGAAAAGGATTCTGATCTCTATTTTGGTAGCATTTCTTTGTTCTTAAAGCTGAGATAGGAAGTTTATCCTTAAAAGGCATTATTAGAGTGTATCTACTTCTGCTCTTTTTTAAATATGGCTGCCCCAAATGCCCTAACTGTCTTCAGGAAGAGTGAAAAGAATAAAGTTATCTCTGTGCTCATATGCCCGCTTCTCTCTTTGTGTGTGTTGTATGCATGAGTGTGCATCTGCACTTGGAGACCAGAGGGCACCTTCCAGTGCTATTCCTTGGTGCCAGCCGCTTTGTTATTGAGACAAGGTCTCATTGATGTGAAGCTCAGCAATTAGACTAGACTGACTGTTCACCGCCCTTGTGCTGGAGTTACAAGTGTGCACCACTGTGCCTGGTTTTTTGTTGGAGTCGGGGATTGTTTGTTTGTTTTTTAAAAACATGGGTTCTAGGGATCAAACTCAGGTCTTTATGGTTGCAAAACATGTACTGTACTGACTGAGCCATCTATCCAACCCCTGTATATCTGCTTTTATATGTTGTAGTAGTTGATTATAACAATATTATAATCAGGAAATTAGGGAGGTGAAACGAGTCATCTGTTCTGTGATCCTGACCTGGTTGTCCATTTTCTTTCCTTTTAGGTGAACGAGCTGGATGGCATTCCTCTGATCCTGGACAGCAGCAATATTGATGACAACAACCCCTGTATCCTTGACTATGGCCCACGAGCAGGTGCTAGAGCCTGGCTTGTCCCTGTCTTGGCGCTTGTTCAGTATGTAAGATGGCTAACTCCTAGTACAGTGAGCTCATTTTCAAGGTAACCAGGACATCTGAAAACAGCATGTGACTAAAAATGTGGCAGAGACAGTTCATTCTACCTCTGTGCTATATGTCATCTCCAAAGTATGTGTGTGGTCCTTGGAATAAGCATACAACACTAGGCTTGTTTTCGCTGTAGAGATCTTAGACTCCAGGAGCACGAGGCACATGCACTCTAGCCATAAGAACGTTTCTGTGCCCATTCGTTTTCCTTGTTAAGGCCCTGTCCTGCAGCCCCCTGCTGCTGAGGTGCCCCTTCTTGGGTTGTTGTCCATCCTTCCTGACTAGTGTTCTGCATGAGATCTTGATTATTTCTTCAATGCACTGGGTCATGATGCCAAATTAATTTAGTACAATGATTAGTCAGGGACCTGGTGCAACCTCTTTAGATTTGAAATGAAACCTATTTAATTATAAGAATTTACCTAATGAGCCAAATTCTGTCCTGCCCTTTGCTCTGGGCCCTGCATGGCCTGTGCTTTTGCATTGGAAGAAGAGTCCATATGAAGTTGAAAGTCGAGAGGATAAGGCTTGGTTGGGCAATGATGAGCCCAGCCTAGGATTTTTAGGGTGCTTTACCCAGGAGAACCTTCTCTTGGGGACTTCTACGAAAAGATAATCACACATTTCAGAGTAAACAGAGAAATGCTTAATATTTGTGCTAAAGATACTGCCATTTGTCCAATTTATAATATAAAATCTTAAAGAGCACAGCAGCTCATGAGGTCAGGGAAAGCCACATCAAGAGCCTCAGAAGGCCCTCCTTCAAGGCTTAAAAGAATGGACCCACTGTATGCATTGCCATCAGTCACTGCATTACTGGGATTAAAGGTGTGTGCTACCACTGCCTGACTCTGTTCAGTGTGGCCTTGAACTCACAGAGATCCAGATGGATCTCTGACTCTGAGTGATAGGATTAAGGGTATGTGCCACTACTGTCTGCCTCTATGTCTAATCTAGTGGCTGTCTCTGTCCTCTGATCCCCAGATAAGTTTATTAGGATACACATTATATTGGGGTAGAAAATATATCACCACACCACAGAATATTCAGAGTAGAGTTTTGATAGCTGTTTAGCTCAAAGAAAAAGGAAAGATAAAAGAAGAGTGTTTTCCTTGGTGGGGGCAGTAGATGTCTTTCCAGTGAGAGAGCAGGTTCATCTTGACCAGGACTCTACCCACAGTTTGCTTTCATGCTCCCTAAACTCAGAGTGGAGAAGCGTTTTAGCATCGGTACTTGTTTTTACCAAGTCCAAAGAGGAGTGTTCCAGTGTGCTATGGGAGTCGTGTTCACAGTGCTTCCACCTTTGCTTACTCTTTATTATGTCTTCCAACATGGTATGACTTTGCTTAATTCTGGCAATACCGGAAGCAGGAGCTAGTACGATCAGACCCCATTTTGTAGATGAGGAAATAAACCAAAAGTCCCAATCACTTGTCCTGAATGTCATTCAGGACTTAAGCTTGTGAGTAGCTGGCTCTCCTGCACTGCCTCCATAGTAGTTGCTGAGATGAGGTGAGCGTATGCAGCCAAATCATATGCACATGTCCATGCAGTAGAAAAATTACTTTAAAGTATATCATGGATATCCATGTAGACAGTTGGCTTTTGTCGCGATAATGCAACATTGTGAGACCTCGATTCTCCTCTAAATCATTAAGAAAAGAGAATATGATAAGCAATTTTAGTGTGTTTGATATTTCTTTGCAGTTTCATTTATTAGTCCCACCAGATTTTAAAGTCATAAAAGTATGTTTACAATAAGATGAGCTACATCCTGAAGTATCAGAGCAAAAGGCAAACAATGTTGAATTGTCAGAAATGAGAAGGCATTACACCCCAGTGGTTCATTTTCAGTCATAAGCTGTAAATTAAAATCTGGTTACCAAAACAAATAGAGAAATGCTGTGCAGCATGTTGCCCACCTCACCCATGGGTGCACATGCGCAACTGCTTCTCTTCCTCTGCTTTTGCTCGCAGCAGGTGTCCTGAGAATTATCTCAGTACCCTGACATCACTCCTCACCTCCCAGTTGTTGTTCTTCTTCAGTGCCTCTTCTCTTCCTTAAATGTTTTGTTGAAAATAATACGTTTAGCCGGGCGGTGGTGGCGCACGCCTTTAATCCCAGCACCGGGAGGCAGAGCCAGGCGGATCTCTGTGAGTTCGAGGCCAGCCTGGGCTACCAAGTGAGTTCAAGGAAAGGCGCAAAGCTACACAGAGAAACCCTGTCTCGAAAAACCAAAAAAAAAAAGAAAAAAGAAAAAAAAAAGAAAATAATACGTTTATACTGGGTGTGCTAGCACACGCCTTTACTCCTAATGCTAACTGGGGAAGCAGAGGCTGGTAGATATCTGTGAGTTCAAGGACAGGCTGGTCTACATAGTTCCAGGACAGCCACAGCCAGAATGACATAGTGAGATCCTGTCTCAAACAAACAAAGAAGGAAGAAAGAAAGAAAATAATGCATTTTAATGGCTTTTCTTTTTCAAACTACTAGAAGGCATTTAATGGGAGAACTGTAGCTCTGGTACTGTCCACACTTTGGATTTTCAATTTTGAGAAAAAAAGTCTTGCTATGTAGCCTAGTCTGGTCTCAAACTTTTTATGGTCCTCCTTCAATTCCAAGTAGTATGCCACTATGCCCAGGATCTGCATTCTGTTTATTCCACCCTTGGAATTGTTTTTTCTTGTAGTTGCTTTTGTCTATGAAAATGTTATACTGTGTTTTTTTTTTTTTTTTAAGATTTATTTATTTTTATTTTGTGGGTATAAGTGTTTGCCTGCCTATGTATATGCACATCATGAATGCAGTGCCCACAGTGGCCAGAAGGTGTCACTGGATCCCCAGAACTGGGGTTAGACAGTTGTGAACTGCTGTGTGGATACTGGGAACTGAACATGGGTTCCCTGCAAGAGCAGCTAGCTCTCTTAACTGTTGAGCCGTCTCTCCAGCCCGGCCCCATATACTGTAATAGATACCTTTTGGTACTGCCTGCTTACTTCATGGTTTGAGCATTTAGCTCTTGTGTACTGCCATCTCACTTCCCTCACTTCCCTACAATTAAGACTGCAGACCCCATTCTCCATTGTACATTACTAAAGGGACTGAGCATCTCCTAAATGTTTGTTTGGCCAGGAAGTGGTAGTGCACACCAGTAACCCAGCACTCAGGAAGCAGAGGTAGCTACTAGCTACCTAGTGAGATCCTGCTTCATGAGACAAGCAAAAATTGAACCCTTTATGAAACATGTTCACTTGCCATCTGAGTTGTGTGTGTTATATTTGTACTTATACCCAAAACATGTTCTTGATGAAGCCATTGGTACATTCTTACATTGGACTGCCTCTCACTTTTATTATTTGTGTATGTGTTACGTATATGTTCATGTGGGGAGTGCATGTGTACATGGGTATGTGTGTATATGGGAATACACATTTGTGCACAAGTATGTGGAATGTGGAGTCTAGAGCTTTTATATTGCATGTTTTTCTCAGTTATCTTCCACCTTATTTTTTGAGAAAGGGTCTCTCACTGAACCTGGAATGCTTAGATTTGGCCAGGCCTCTGACCATTGAGCTGTACGGACCTGCCTGTTACTGCTACCTCCATTCTCCTGCACTGGGGTTACAGATGATTTTGTATTGATCTACACTCATTGCCTTCATTGGACACATAGTGTCTGTAGACAGTTCTACTTCTACTTTCACATGATATATATACATGCATGATTTTGTATGTTTCTGTAAACTCTAGGGCCCACAAATGAGAGAAAACATGTCATACTTGTCTTCCTGAAACTGATTTAATTTGCTTAATATGACTGTCTCCATTTACACCCATTTTCTTACCAAAAACCTGATTTCCTTATGGCTGAAAAATTCCTATCTATACATACACCACAATTTCTTTATCCTTTCTGCTGATGGACGTGTACGCTGATCCCATAATTTAGCTATTCTGAGCAGTGCTGCAGTAAGCATTGATGTGCAGGTGTCTCTGTGATAGATTGACTTGGAGTCCTTCGGATAAATATCCAGGACTGGCATGGCTGGGTCAGCTGGTGGCTTTGCTCTTCGTTTTTTAAGGAATCTCCATTCTGATTTTCATAGTGGGTGGACTGGTTAAACCTCACCACAGTTAAGAGGGGTTTGTTTGTTTGTTTGGCTGGTTGGTTGGTTTTTTTTTTTTTTTTTTTTTTTTTTGCTCACAGCCTCACCAGTGGCTGTGGTTCTCTGAGTTTTCTCTGCGTCTTCACTGGGGTGAGGTGGCATCTCAGTGTCTTTTGTTTGTTTGTTGTTTGCATTTCTCTGATGGGTACAAGTGTTAAACATTTCTTCAGATATTTCTTGGCCATTCATACTTTATCTTTGAGGATTGTCTGCTCACTTTATTATTAGCTCAGTTAACTGGGTTGTTTGGTAATTAGTTTTCAGAGTTCTTTGTATATTCTAGATATTAATCCTCTGTCAGATCTATACTCAGCAAAGATTCTTCTCATATTTTGTAGACCATTTCTGTACTTGATGAATTATTTCCTTTGCTGGACATAAGCTTTTACTTTCATGAGCTCATTTGTTAACTGTTGGCATTATTTCCTGAGCAAATGGTACATGACAGAATCTTCCAATCTTAGGTCCCTTACTCCCTCTTTTTAGGTAGTCCAGGACCACTAAGACCCCTCCCATGCTCTGGCTATGCTGTGTTTAGTTCTGTATTTGGAACATCATAAAATGTTTCTTGGGCCAGCAAAATGGATCAGCAGGTAAGGTTGCTTGCTGCCAATCTTGACCACCTTAATTTGATCCCTGGAATCCACTTTGTATCAGAGAACCAACACCCACAACTTTTTGTCTGACTTCTACACATACCATGGCATATATGTGAACACACACACAATTAATAAAAATAAGTAAGTGTTGTTTCTGTTGTATAGTGTCAGTATTTGTTTATCACTTTTTCTCTCTTTAATTAATTACATTTCCGCCCCTCTGCCTGGACTCATTCTCCTCCTTTTAGAATTTCCTTTAATGTGGCTTCATTGTCGGAGGACAGTCGGAGTTTATTTGAAAATGTTTTTCTTGGGCTGGTAGCTCGTGGGGTTAAGACACCTGCCATGCAAGGCTAGCAACCTGGGTTTGATCCCCAGAACCCATATACAAATGGAAGGAGAGAACTGACCCTACAGAGTTGACCTCTGACCTGCACATGAACATCGTCATACATATGCATGTACACATGATTTTTAAAGTGTGATTTTTTTTTTAACCGCTCTTTTCCTTTGGCCTCCAACTTTTCCATTGTTGTGCTAAAATGTGTAGTGATTGTGTTTTGTCAGGCTAGCTCTAGGGACTTGACTTTATTCTATTTATGCTTATATTTATCCCCTCTGTCCCCAGAAGGTTATCTCTACTCTTAGCTGTTTCTGATGTGTACTCCATGTTCTTTACCCTGCTGCTTGACTTAATGGGTTATTCCAGTCTTCTATTAGAGATGAAGGAGAGTCACTAGGGTCCACCTATTTCCCCTGCCGTGTGTGTGTGTGTGTGTGTGTGTGTGTGTGTGTGTGTGTGTGTGTATGTGTGTCAACCTCAGGTGTCATTCCTTCTCTGGTGCCATCTGCCTTGTTGTTTGAGTCAGAGACTCACTGGGACCTGGAGCTTGCCAGTTAGGCTAAGCTGGTTGGCCAGTGAGCACAGTATCATTCTGTTTCTAGTTCCCCCTGTGCTGGGATTACAAGTGTGTGCTATCACCTGGCGTTTTATGTGGCTGTTGAGGATCTAACCTGGGTCCTCAGGCTTGCAAGGCAAGCACTTCATGGACTAAACTGTCTCCCTAGTCCCTAGGCCCACCTGCTTCTTAAATTTGCAAACAATTCTTTTGTTTTATTTTTTAGGGGTTATTTTTTGTGGTGGTTTGAAAATTGGCTCCCATAAGTCCATAGGGAGTGGCACTATTAGGTATGGCCTAGTTGAAGTAGGTGTGGCTTTGTTGGAAGAACTGTGTCACTGTAGGTGGGCTATGAGGTCTCAGAAGCTCAAGCCAAACCTAGTGGCTTACTTCTCTTCCTGCTGCCTACTAATCTATGGTAGAACTCTCAGCTCCTTCTCCAGCACCATGTCTGCCTGTGTGCTTCCATGCTTCCCAATATGATAATAATAGACTAAATCTCTGAAACTGTAAACCACCTTGATTAAATGTCTTCCTTTATAAGAATTGCCATGATCATGGTATCTCTTCACAGCAGTAGAAACCCTAAGATATTGTTTTTTCATTTCTAGGGGATGGGGCCCATTTTCACCTGTAATTGAATATGTACATGTGATCATCTTTCAAATCATTTTCTTGTTCTTCTCTGTGCTGTCCTCCCTGGTTTTACGCACTCAGTTGTCTGTCTGTTAACTTCTTGTCTCTTTCTTTTTAGCATTTAAAACATTTTTTAAAAAATATTTATTTAATTTTATCTGTATATGTAGGGAAGGAGGCATGTGTACCACATGTGTGCATATGACCATGGAGGTCATATGAGGTCAAAAGAGGGTATTGGAACCCCTGGAACTGGATATACAGGTGATTCTGAGCTGCCTAGTATAGGTACTGGGAACCAAATTCAGGTCCTTTGCAAGAGCAGCAAATGCTCTTAACTGCTGATCCATCTCTCCAGCCCTCGCTTCTAAAATCTTACATGTATGCATTTGTGCCTTTAAATTTTTTTTTCATACCAGGTGATTGTGGTGCACTTCTTTAATCCCAGTACTCGGGAGGCTGAGGCAAGTGGATCTTTGTGAGTTCAAGGCCAGCTTGGTCTACAGAGCTAATTCTAGGACAGCCAAAGGCTGCACAGAGAAACTCTGTCTCAAAACACCCCAACCCCCAATTTTTTTTCCAGTGAGACTTCAAAACGGGGTCAGAGTCAGAGTGTATTTATAAATTTCATAGTTTGTTAATGGCCACATTTCCAACATATTGCCAAAATCGGTAGATATTTTGCTCTATATCTATGTGATTTAATAATTTCTAAGATTTATCTTGTTTTGATTTATGTGTATGTGGATATGTACATGCATGTACAGGTGTCCACAGAGGCCAGAAGACAGGATTTTGACTGCCTCTGGAGCTGGAGTTCCAGGTGGTTGTGAGCTGCCTACCGTTGGTTCTGGGACTCAAACTTCTGTCCTCTGGAAGAGCAGCAGAGTTTCTTACCTACTGAGCCATCTTTCCAGCCCTATGACTTTATTTTATCAGAATTAATCATGCCCTTAGTATACTACCTTTCTTGGCTTCTGTTTTTCTCCTTCCCTGCTCCCTTCTTTCAGTGGCTCTTCCTTGTCTCCTTTGTTGCTGCCTTTTCCATAACTTAAATGTTGAAGTGTGCCTAGGCTTCCTGGTGTCTAGAACTCTCTTCTGTTGTCTCTGGCAGTGTTTATTGAATGTCTTTTACATATCTGGCATGGTCCAGGCCTTAGGAAAGATGAGTGACCTCCAGCAAGGTTGTTGATGCCATCCAGACAAGAGGTGGTAGGTGGAGTGGCCTGGGCTGGTGTCATTGCTGTCCTGTGTGTGGTCATAGTTCTTACTGCTGTACACACTCAAGGCAAACTTCATGCTAAGCATCAACTCCCCATGTCACATTCCTAAATTAGCAGGTCCAAAATTAAATTTAAAACTGACCCTGTCTTCCCCGTTCAGTGAGAAAACACAGTCACTCATGAGTTTCCTTTTTAATTCTTCTATGTAAGTGTTATTATGTCTTGATTCTTGCATTTATTTATGTTTATTAATCAGGAGGCAGAGCAACTCCAAGCCCAAGAAAACTTTTCCCCAAGGGTTCTTCAATTGTTTAATGAATTCTTTATCCTAGGTTTGGCAATATTTTGGGTTTGTTTGGTTTAATCCATTCTTCCAATCATTTAACCTAACCAAGTTTTTAATCAAGCTTTAGACACCTTGTTCTCTCTCTCCCTCTCTCTGGCTCTCTTTCTATTTCTCTGCTATCTGTGTGCATGCATATGTGTATGCGTGCACACACAGAAAATACATAATGGAATGTGCCTGGATAAACTATAAACTGGCTGTGTAGTGTCCCTGAGCATCCTCCAGGTATTGAGGTGGGGCCTGAGATGCTTATAAATGTCCATCCTATCTCATGAGAAATCTGTAGACCTCGTTGTAAAAGACCTCTGCTTCCTCCATCACCTGCAGAAGGGAAGCTCAGGCCGGCTTAACAGAGTGGGGTATTCTTTGGAAGCAGCTTATGCAACTAACAAGGATTTCCACTGCCAGGGGAAAGCCATGGCTCAGAGGGGAGCCTAACCCTGCAGGCCTGCACTGGGGTACTCCTGGGTCAGGGATGCAAGCCCAGCCAGCTCCCAGCTGTTGATCGCCCCCACTCACTCTTGGGTCACCCACAGTAATGACAGAGTAGCTAGTGCCATCGGAAAATTCCAGCTTCACTACCGCAGAGTCGATTTCTTATTTGTCAGTTTATTGTGGCAAGTGGGATTTTTTTTGTTGTTGTTCCCAAATAGAAACAGCTGAACTTTATTTGCAATGTTTTTCTTTTCATTCTTTTTTGATCTATGTTTTGATCGGTAGTCCTTGATGTGGGTTTTTTTTTAATATATTGTTTTTATTGGGGGAATTGGGTGGGGACAGGGATAGAAAGAGAGTCCAAGCTGGGTTGTTATATGTATTTTATGACCCCCCCTCTTTAATCTATCTCATCTCTAAATCCCCCCCCCTTGTGTTGAAAGACATTTGTTTAAAAAAATAGAATTTTCTTACATGGAGAAATGTAAGCCTTTATAAGAATAATAACATGTAATCTTGTGCTGAGGAAACATGGCATAGTGGCAGGTGTGTCTGCTCTAGGGCCAAACAGACTTAGACTTGCTGTATATCACTTCTTCACTCCAGCTATCTCACTAACTGTGAGTCTCTACCACCCCCTCTCGGGTTGTAGTGACTGAAATAGCGTCATGTGTATAAACACCCTGCATAACCCCACATAGCTCCTTAGCAAGTAAGTGTTCTTGTGCATATATCTTACTATGGCTCTTAGTCCTTATAAGAAATGTACATTTTCATCTGTGATTGCTTTAAGACAGTGCTGATTCTCCAGTAATGACATCCAGAGCAAAATGGAGAGTGCAGAAATACTGCCAGAGGCCCCTCATTCAGAGAGAAGCAGGTCTCCTGCTAATGAGGCTTCAGCAGAGCTATCTCTTGGGGGAGAGGGGTGGGGGCTACAAATTGCCTTCAACCCCCCCCCCCTTTCACCATTCAGCAGTGTAATTCATGGGGAGTCATAGTTCTCACTGTGAGCAGGAAAACAACAGAGCTTCTAGAAGGAATTTCGGGGGAATATGATGATTATACTAAGTAGACAGAGTTCCTAAACAAGATACTAGACCCCCAATTGGGAGCACTAGCTGTAAAAGAAAGACTGAAACATTATTTGCCTTTAGTATATCTGACTTTGGACTTGTATAATATGGCAAGTATTCTATAAAACATCTAAGAAAAGATAATTCAGTTTTCAAAAATAGACAAAAGATGTAGCATGCAACTTCACAAAAAAAGAAATCCAGTGGCCATTAAAGAGAGCTCTACAGTAAGAAGTCTGTATCTACTAGCCCATCCCAGTAGCTGGGGAAGCAAGTGACTGATGGTAGGGGCATGCAACACCTGCTCTTTACTGCATGGTGTGGGGTATAGCTTGTCAGTGTTGGCCAACACCAATGCATGTATGCCTGCCTGCTCTGTGAGCCAGTGGTGCACATCTAGGTGGAGCTCAGTGTGCGCATGGGTCTGGTGGCAGATATGTGCCAGGAGTGTCACAGCAGTTGCATTTCTAAGTACTCTCAAGTTGAAATAAACTAGTTAATGTGCTTGTGCCTGTCATGGAACACAGTAAAGGAAAATGAACTGCTATGTGCAAGAGATTGATAAATTGATTAGCATAATGCTAAGTGATAGAAACTGGATGTGAAATGTACCTGTGCAATATGATTCCTCTGTGGTAGTAAACAGAAGAGTAGATATGGGAGCTGGGGACATGCATATTGTTAGAAAGGCATATGGGGACTTCTGAGGTACTTAGCCATGCTCTAAATTTTAACAAGGAATATATAGATACATACATATGAAAAAAGTGATCAATATTTTCATTGTAGGTGTGTGCATTCTGTTGTACCTCATGCTTAAATATTTTCATTATTCACTGAGTGTTTTCTGCATTCCACATCCTGCCTATCCATTGTCTTGCAGAGTTTTCTTAAGAGCTTTCTTAAGAATAATTGTTTCAGTTTTACAGATCAGGAAACTGAAGCTTAAGAGTTGAAGTTGCAATCAGAACTCCCCCAGCTCATGTGTGTTGTGGGGCAGGGTAACCCTAGTTTGTTTGACTCCATGGCTAAATCCTTTGTCCTAATTGAAAAGTCTAGATTCCCATTTGAGACCCCTCTTCTTGGATGACATGCTTCTTTCAATGGTATTTTCTTGAGAAAGAAATGAGCACAGCTGTATTGTATTAACCCCAGTAAGGAGCATATAGTACATAGTAATCACTTGTCCTGTGTGATCTTAAGGGAGGTTCCATGGGCTATGTTTGTAAAGGCTATTCACAGACTGCTACAGCAGGGAGCTGTGGACTTGATGCTCACCCTTGAATTAAGAATCGCACATGCATACCTTCCTGCTTCCACATTTCACTGTACCCAACCTCAGGAACATCTCAAGGGACGTATTAATGACCAGGAAATCTTGTTGCTATGGTGTGTTTCCTGCTCTGGAGAGGGCACTCTTCCGGTTGTTTGCACTCAGTATTAAGCAGGTAAGCAGCACTCAGATCTAGTTCCATTGTTGAATTGACATCAAAGACCAGAATCTTAGTAGTACTGCTTTCCTTTAAACCTCTAAACGGTTTTTCTGCAATCAGTGTTTGTTAAAGGTGTAAAGTCTCACTGGGCATGGTGGCATCCACCTTTATTCTCAGCTCTTGAGAGGCAAAGGCAGGTGGATCTCTGAGTTTGAGGCTGACCTGATCTACGTTGTGAGTTCCAAACCAGCCCATGCCACACAGTAAGACCCTGTCACAAAAATTATACGAACCAAAAAATTTATAAATTCCCTTTCTCTTGCCTACTGTGAGGAGATAATGTAAATCAAACTTTTCTGTCTACCAAACGCTAGTGCCTTATGGGAAGGCAGTGAGCAGGAACTGGGCCTCTGGCTGAGAGTGTACCAGTGACACTCAGTGTGTATTCTCTACCTTCAAGCTCCCTTGACAAGGTTGTGGGTTACTGCCTTGTAGACGGGAAGTGAAGACCTACCTGTTCGTGTAGCATTGCTGTTGGTCTGGCAGTGGCACCCAGAACAGGAACTTTGAATCCAGAGGACATGGACATCCTGACAGGTGTGCTCTTTGAGAAAAGTGTATTTTCCTTTGGTTGTTTTGTTTTTTTGTTTTTGTTGTTGGCTTTATGAGACGGGCTTTCTCTGTGTAGTTTTGGTGCCTGTCCTGGATCTCGCTCTGTAGACCAGGCTGGCCTCGAACTCACAGAGATCCACCCACCTCTTCCTCCTGAGTGCTGAGCCACCACTGCCCAGCTCTCCTGGGGCATTTTAAATTTAGAACCAACAAGAAGCTTTTTTTAGGCCTACAAGATGGCTCACAGTAAAGATGCTTGCCACCAAGTCCAGTGATCAAATTTCAGCCCTGGAACCAACATGGTAGAAGAAAACCAGCTCCTACACAGGCTTTTTTTCCTCTGACCCCTGTGCGCACTGTACACACACACATACACAAACACATAAAACAAATATGTTTATATTTTGTTTTTTGAGACAGGTCTGCATCATTCCGGGGATCAGGAAACTTTGATGTAGGGCAGACTGGCGTCATACTTACTCACAGAAAGGTCTGTCTACCTTTGCCCCTCAAGTACTGGGACTAAAGGCTTCTTTCACCATACCTGGCTAACAAATGTTTTTGTTTTGTTTTATTTTTAAGAAACTTTTTCTAAATTATATACTCAGTATGTTGACACAAATATTTTGCGTATCTCCCAGTTTCTCTACAATGCAGAGTACATAGTATAGTAGAGTGAGTTTTTAAGTCGTAACTTTATATTTTAGAACTTTTATATCCAACTTAACAAAAGTAGCAAGGCTAAAATGCCCCATGCAATGGCTGCCTGCTATCGTTGCCTCTGAAGAGCTACTCTGTGATTCCCAGAAGCCTGTCTATACAGTGAGTTGTACTCCTTTTCAGAATCACAACCACAATCACAAGGAAGCCTGGTGTGATATGTGTGCTACACCTGTCTCCAAATCACTTCACAAACACAATGTCACAGGTGCTGTCATCCCACTTAAGCAACCTAGGCAGTTCCCTGACCATAGTCATCCCGGTCATCTCAGAGGGTGAAGATTTGCCTTCAGACAAGCTGCAGAATTTAGAGGGAGAGTAATATGGCTGCTGATGGATATAGTGCAGAGAAGTTCCTGGCACAGAATCTCCCTCATAAACAGTATTAATACTTAGGTATCAGTTTTCCTACAAAGTTACTGTTTGTGTTAGCTTCCTGTATTTCAGACAAAGGTAGCTGGATATGTTTAGGAAATTAGTAACGTTAAAATTGCTATTCTCAAATACCATTGCCATGAGTAATACATATTTAGTAAGACACTTCAGCAATTGGGTAGCTGATTGCCCTAAAGAAACATGTTCTAGGTAACCCTGAGTAATCGCTGGGATTTTTGTCTAAAATGACTTAGCAGAAACAGTCATTTTCTCTGGACAAAACATTGACAAACCACAGCCATTCAAAACTGTTAAATAGTAACTCACTGCTATTTTATTTTTCAAGCCATCATTCCTAGCAGGAAGTGTTGTACTCTCTGTACAGTTGTTTTTCTAGGACCAATATATTAAAAGAGAATAATATAGTTTGTTTGATCCTGTTAAAGGGTATTACATTCTCGTAGATTTAATGATCATTCATTATTTCCTTATGACCAAATTATAGAAGCCAAGCTCTTAGACTACTGAGTTGGGGAAGAAAGGTAGACAGAAAACAAAGGGTATAAAACAAAGAATAAGCTGACCAATAGATGTTAGAGTGTGGCAGGGAGAGAATAAAGAAATGGTGACTGAAAACTTCCCATGTTTGATGAGAAAGACAAGAACATCTAAGAAGCTCGGTGACCTCAATATAAAGTGCTTGTAGCACCTGAGCTTAGATTCCCAATACCACATAAAAAGCCAGTTGCATGTATCTCCTTTACCAGAAGACAGAGACCAGAGGATTTCTGGGGCTTAATAGCCAGCCATTTTAGCCAAATCTGCAAACTCCAGGTTCAGTGAAAGACACTCTTTCATTCATACACACACACACACACACACACACACACACACACACACACACACACAAAAAAAAAAAATAATAATAATAATAATAATAATAATAATAATAAAGTGGAGTGCAGTAAAGGAAGGTAACCTAATGTTGATTTTGGCTTCCATGTGCATATACATATATGTGTACAACATAGAACACACGCAAGCACACAAAAATAATTTTCAAGAGATTCATGCTTAGATGCATTATAATCACACTTTTGGAAAACAAAGGAGACTTTTCGAAGTAGCAGGAGAAGAATGTCTTGTAACATATAAGAGCAGTCAACAAAGATTATTTGAAATTTATCATCAGAAACCTTCAAAGTAGGTCTTGAGGTGGTATGTTCATTGTGTGTGGGGCATGGGGAATTAAAGCCGTGCCATCCAAAAATACCACCATGTCTGTCTTCAAGCATGAGAAACTAAAATATTCCCAGAGAAATGGGCTAAAGGAGTTTTTTCCTCATTGCCTGACCTTGTAGAAAATGTTCAAGGGAGACCTGTAGTATGAAATTAGAGGCCACTAGATGGAACCTGGAAATCTAATGTTCTAGTTTGCTTGATAGAAAACTTGTGAGCAAAAGCAGCATTGAGAGGAAAGAGTTTATTTGACTTATGCTTTCAGGCCCAGGCAGGAACTGAAGCAGAAGCTATGGAGGAAAGTTTACTGGCTTGCTTCTGATCGCTTACCCGGCTTGGATTACCTGCTCAGGAATGGTACCGCCCACAGTGTCCTGGACCCTCCCATGTCAGTCAAGAAAGTGTCACATAGACTTCCCTATAGGCCAGTTTTACAGAAACATCTTCTCAGTTGAAATTCCCCCTTTCCACATGAACCTGACTTGTGTCAAGTTGGAAGCAATAAATAAATAAACGAATAAATAAATAACCAGCACACCTATGAAGAAATTAATTGATAAAGGTAAATCCTTGAAATTCAAAAAAAGAGTTGAAAATTTTCACCATAAAAAGTAAGTGTACTACACACAAAAGAAGAACTAATACCAAGAGAGTCATTGACCTGACAGAAAACATAGTAAAGTGGCATAAAAGTGAATCCCACCTTATCACTATTCACTTAAATACCAATAGAGCCTCTTGTCAAGAGTATGTACCAGTAGGGAAAATGTTATCCAGTTATGCTAGCTATAAGAGACTGAGTAGATTCAGAGGCAGAAAAGGTTAAAAGCATAGAAAAAAAGTAAGTAAGCAAATAAATAATGAGAACTGTGGTGGTCACATCAGACAAAATGTGCCCTAAAGGGATCACAAAAGACAATGAAGGGCATAAGACATAGTAATAAAAAATTTACCGTAGCAAGAAAAGACAAGAAGTAAATGTTCATTGGTAGGAGAGGTGGTGGCTGCACAGGTTAAGCCACTTGCCACCAAACCTGAAGACCACAGAGTTCATTCCCTGAATCTCATTTGTTATGTAGAGAGTACCAACTCCAACAAATTGTCCTCTGACCTCCACATACACCCCCATGCACACTAAAATAAATATTAAAAGTTGTTAATTAAAAGGATTACAAAGAATCTAAAATATATATATATACCAATATACCAAAAGCACATTAAAATATATGAATCAAAAACTGACAAGTATAAAGAAAACAGGATTTTTTTGTTGTTGTTTGTTTTGTTTTGTTTTTTCAGTTTTTTGAGACAGGGTTTCTCTGTGTAACAGTTCTAGCTGTCCTGGAACTCGCTCTGTAGATCAGGATGGCCTTGAACACAAAGAGATCCACCTGCCTCTGCCTCCTGAGTGCTGAGATTAAAGGTGTGCACCACTACCTCCCAGCTCAAAAGTTTTCTTAATGGTTATCTATTTCATTACCCAACTTTGAATAATAGGTAGAACAGTCTGTCAGAAAATGAGGAAGCCCAGAGAATTTAAACAGCATGTTACACCAACTACATCTACAGAATGTACAGAATGCAGTGGCATGCTTACTTTCCACAAATGCTTCCTGGAGCATTTTCCAGGATAGACCCTATCTCACACCACAGCTTAACTCTCAGAGATTTTAAAAGATAATTAACATGCACAGCTTTCATAACTGATGAAATTAGGTGACAACCAAAAGTTGGTTCTTTAAGTTGGGTAACCTGCATCTACATGGTTATGAAAAAGGAGAAAAGACTCAAATTACTAAAGTCAGAGATGAAATAGGGACAATACTCTGCTGAGTCTATAGAAATAAGAATTAGACAGGTGCTGTGATAATTGTATACCTACAATTTGATTAACCTGAGTGAATGATTTCTGGAGATTTGCAACTGTATCTAAATTGCTAAGGAATGGAGATGAGTACATTGTGTCTGGTCAGGAGATGGGAAACCCTGCCCTTGACGCCTTCCCTGGTGACTTCTACATTGACAGAACTAACACTGGCCATTCTCAAACTTTCCCAAAACATTGAAGAGGGAGTAATACTTCTTACTTCACTCCATGAGAGGAACATTACCTTATAAAGTAGTCCAGGGAGACACTACAAACCAATATCCCTTGTGAATACTGACCTTGAAATCTTCAAGAAAATACTAGCAAACTAAATTCAACTGCATATTAAAAGGATTATACACAAGAATCCAGCAAGATTTGTTCCTGGAATGCAGGGATGGCTACTAAATTGGTTGTATGGTAAACCACATTAACAGAACAAATGAAAAGATTTCATGGCTAATTCTATTGATGCAGAAAAGACATTTGACAGAATTCAGTGCCTTTCATGTTAACAACAGTCAGCAAACTAGAAGTGCACTGTAGCTGTCCCACTATAATAAAAGTTTTGTAAAAGTCCATGGCAGACATCACAGTAAGTGGCAGAAAACTGAGTACCTTTCCTCTAAGATGAAGAACAAAGCAAGGATGCTCCCTCACCCTTTAGTTTTGGCTTTTCAAGACAGGGTTTCTCTGCACAGCCCTGGCTGTCCTAGAACTCCCTGTGTAGACCAGGCTGCACTCGAACTCAGAGATCTGCCTGCCTCTGCTTCCTGAGTGCTGGGATTAAAGGCATGCACCACCACCACACCACCCTGCTTGTTTTCCCACTTCTTATTTGAAATAGTTGTGAGGGTTCTAGCCAATAGGCAGGAAAAAATGAAGGGCATCCAAGTTGGAAAGGAAGAAATGAAACTGTCTGTTCAGGTGATTAACTATACATACAGAAAACTCTAAAGTATTCTAGACAATATTATTATAACTAATAAATGAATTCTACACAAAAGTAAAATATAGAATCAGTGCATTAAAAACAATTGCATTTCTGTATGCTAATGAACCTTGTGAAAAAGAAAATGTCCCATTTATAGTCATATCATAAAATACTGAGAAATTGGTCTGGGTGATGGTGGCACACGCCTTTAATCCAAGCACTTGGGAGGCAGAGCCAGGCGGATCTCTGTGAGTTCGAGGCCAGCCTGGTCTACAAAGCAAGTTCCAGGAAAGGCACAAAGCTACATGGAGAAACCCTGTCTTGAAAAACAAAAAACAAACAAACAAACAAAATACTGAGAAATTAACTTAACCAAGCAGGTGAAAGACTTATACAATGAAAATTATGTTGAAAGAAAAGTAATTGATAAGGAAATGGAAATACACTCATGTTCATGAATTGAAGGTTAATATTTCTGTCAGTAATTCCCAAATATTGTATGTCTTTAAATTTAGTGCATCTTAATGGGAAGACCTGTTCTGAAATTCATAGGATCTTAGGGAGCGTCAAAAACCTCATGCTTCCTCATTCTATAACTTAATCTACATTTTAAAATTGTCAAACAGAGAGACATGTGAACTAGTACAATAGAATTCAGACCCAGAAATAAACCTTTGCATATGACAAGGATGCCAGGACTGTTCCATTGGGAATTTTCAGTCTATTTAACAAATAGTGCAGGTAAACTGGACACTCACAAATGACAGAAATGGGAAAGCTGAGCAGCTGGGGCAGGAGGATCACTTGAACCCAAGAGTTGGACTCCATCCTGGACAGCATCATGAGACCCACTGCCAAAAAAGGAGTTAAAGAGCATTAGGAGGGACCCTTTCTAACACCATACACAACAGTCTTACTAAAACTGTAAAACACAAGGAAGAAAGTGCCCTGTCTTTAGATTTGGGGATGGTTTCTTGACTTTGATAGCAAAGGCAAAGTTGACATACAAATTGGGCTGCATGAATTTTTTTTAAATTGAGCATTAGAAGACACCATCAACCATAAAAAGGTAACTATGGAATGGGAGAAAATACTTGCAACCAGAGAACATAAGCCAATTCCAAAATGGACAAAGGATTTGAAGGTATCTTTTTTTTTTTTTTTTTTTTTGACTGTGTAAGCACCAGGAAAAGATGTTCTATATCATGGGTCATTAGGTGAACACACAACAAAACCATAATGAGATACCTCTTCACACTCACTACAGTGGCTGTTAAAAATACAGGAAGTTAAGCAATTTGGCAAGGATGGGGAGAATTGGGACCTTGTGTACACTGTTAGTGGGAATAAGCATACAGCTACTGTCAAAAACATTTTGGAAATAGTGCTATTCCTCAGAAAGTTAAGAACAATCCAGCTATTCCACTTTTGGGTGTACTTCAGAACTGAAAGCAGGGCCTTGGAGATTTTTTCATACCCCATTCATAGCAGCATCATTTAGTAGCTAAAGCCTGCGTGCAGTCTAGGTGTCCATCTAGAGGATGGATAGGAAAGCAAAATATGTTCTCTGTATCAGGGAATATTAGCCTTTTTCTGAAAAAGCAACTACTGTCACATGCTATGACATCAATGAACCTCAAGTTACTCACAGAAAGACATGTTATCTCTGCCTCCTTGTACTTAGTGTAGTTGGAAGCATGGAGACAGAAAGTGGAAAAATGTTTGCTGGCAGCTGGGGAAAAGGGAGCATTACTGCCTAGTGGGTTTAGAGTTTCAGTTGTACAGCACCAAAGGTTATGGAGAGGGTGACAGAGATGACTCCGTGGGCAAAGTGACTGCTGCACAGCATGAAGACTTGGCCAGCCAACCTAGTCAAAATGACATGCTTCAGATTCAGCAAGAGATTCTGTCTCAAAATAAGATGGAGCCAGGTGGTGATGGTGCAACCTTTAATACCAGCATTCAGGAGATCTCTGTGAGTTCAAGGCCAGCGTGGTCTACAGAACGAGTTCCAGGACAGACAAGTTTACACAGAGAAATCCCTGTCTTCAAAAACAAACAAAACAAGATGGTAACTAGTGTACATCAGCATCACCCCCTGACCTCCACATGGTACACACACATACACCACACACACAGGATTGTAGAGATGGTTATAGCACAGTTGTATTTAATGCCCCTGAGCTGTGCACTGAGAACTGATAAAGATGGTGAGTCACATTTCCCTGTAGTGAGAATTGGAAGAACAGAATACAGTAGTCATTCCTTGTACTGAGTCCCTCCTCAGGGCCCACACAGAGTTGGTTCCTGATCTTTTGGGTCCAAAAGCCAAAACATCTGATTAACAATTCTTATCCATGACATTGTGATTTTATTTAATCTGCATGATTTTTTATTACCATAGATATTACTTTTATTTTATAAAATATTACCCTTATTTTATGAAAGAGAAAGTTGTAGCAAATGGTTTTGTGAGTGGCCAGGACTCTTAGGCATTTAATGGCATGAATGGCAGTCCACTTTATGTCCATGAGGCCCACACCATCACCTCATATAATACAAGAAAATCTGTGATCCTCATTGTATGAATGAAGGAACTTAAAGCCAAGAGGCATGGAAACATGCCCATTTGAAATGACTGCTACTACAAAGCCCTGTACGGGAGCTAAACCTGGGCCCCCCAACCTAGGCAAGGCATATGATATCTTCATACTTCCTAAATGAATGCTTTGGTCAAGGTTAAGTTCTGGAGAGAGATTCCAATGTGTAATTAACAGTTTGAGCTTTTGCGGGATCTTAATCCATGGCTCTAATTTTAGTATAAATAACAAGTCCTATTGTCTGTATAAGATGAGAAAACACATTCAAGTGTTAACTTTTCTAGAAGGGACTATAAGTGGTAGAATGCTTGCTTAGCATGCACCAAGACCCTAGTACTGCAAACAGGCAAACCTGACGATAACAACAAAAATAGTACATTTCTGTAATTAATTTCCCCCACAAAAGCAAGATATCTAGAAATACTTTAGAAATGTAGTGTCACCACTACCACTTACCTAACTTTGAAACAGTCTAAAGTATTTATTAGCTCCTGTTTTCATAAATTTCTGTTGGTAGGCTGACATTAGGAGGTTAAAGAGATGCAGTAGTGCTTCTCTCTGATAGGAAGTCGGGCTTAGAGTTCCCATGCAGAGAAGGAATCAGCTCTGCTCTCCAACCACCTCCTCCTAATTACATATTTACAGACACTTCTTTCTGATCCTAAGTCTTCCAGCCCACTCCGTTCTGACTGCTGACTTCCTGGAGGCTTTTGAGAGGGGAAGGGCCAGAAGCAGCATATCAGCATGGCCAGCCCCTTTTTTCCCCCCAGGGGACTAGTAACATCAGCCAGGACAGTGGGTCCAAGTGCCCAAACCCCCAGCATTTATAGGATGGGGCTTTCCTGGCTCGTCGATACCTGCTGTGTCTTGTCTTCTCTCAGATCCACCAGAAGCTCTTTGTTATTGGTGTTCTTCATTTAATCCTTCTTAGCACAGAACTGTTTTTGACCCTTGGCTACACTTTATTACTTCTGAAATGTCATTAGTGCTAGACCAACACTAATCTCCTGTAATTTAGATGGGATTACTTTCTCAACTTCACATTTTCATTTCATTTTGAGCATTAGTTTATTAGCTAGTCCTGAAAGTATTTTACAGAGATCATTGATCTGAATGCTGTCTGCAGGTTGGTGTAGTCCTGTGGGCTTTTTGGAGTGAAAGAAACCAGTTTCAAGTCTCAAACTTGATCATTCTTCCCTTCCTTGCACTCTGACATGAAACTCAGTGCCAGGAGGAAGGCCTGCCCTGCTTCTTCTGGGGATTCAGTCATCTCCACAGGCAGAGGAGTATGTTTGGAAGCTATATGGCCTTGAGACGGGAGCTGAGGGCTGGAGCCACATTGCCTGTGTCTATGCCCTGGCTTCACCACCTTTTATCGCAGGACACATGACAGGTTACTCAGCCGCTTGGTTTTCAGGATCTTGGTTTCCTCTTCAGTAGGTTGAGGATAATCATAGGGTTAGTAAGTGCTTAAAACAGCTACTGTCACATACTAGGTTGGACATGAGTCTGCTGCTATTGTTTTTATTACTACTTTTCCAATTTTATGCAAATACACTGACCATTCTCTTCTCAGTCTTGGCAAGTGGGAGACACTGAAGTGAATTCCTCTTTTTGTTATTATTAAGAAATTTTCTATTCATTTTACATACCAACCACAGATCCCCTCTCCTCCCTTCTCCCACCCCGCAGCCTTCTCCCCCAACCCACCCACCCCCATTCCCAGCTCCTCCAAGGCAAAGCCTCCCATGGGGAGTCAGCAGAACCTGGTACATTTAGTTGAGGCAGGTCCAAGTCCCTCCCCCTGCACCAAGGCTGTGCAAGGTGTCCCACCATAGACACTAGGCTTCAAAAAGCCCACTCATACGCCAGGGATGGATCCTGATCCATGCACCATGTGGATCTCTGCATCTGCTTTCATCGGTTACTGGATGAAGGCTTTATGATGACAGGGTATTCACCAATCTGATTACCAGAGTAGGCCAGTTCAGGCACCCTCTCCACTATTGCTAGTAGCCTAAGGTGGGGTCATCTTTGTGGATTCCTGGAACTTCCCTAGCACCCTGTTTCTCCCTATTCCCATGATGTCTCCATCTATCATGGTATCTCTTTCCTTGCTCTCCCACTCTGTCGATATTCCAGCTTGAACATACTGTTCTCTTATGTTCTCATCCCCCATCTCCTACCCTCCATTGGCCCCCCTCACTCCCAGTTTGCTCATGGAGATCTCATCTATTTCTCCTTCACAGGGTAATTCATACGTCCCCTCTTAGGGTTCTCCTTGTTATCTAGCTTCTCTGGAGCTGTGGGTTGTAGTCTGGTTATCCTTTGCTTTACATCTAGTATCCACTTATCCTTCTGACTCTGTGTTACCTCACTCAGGGATGATATTTTCTAGTTCCATCAATTTGCCTGCAAATTTCATGATGTCATTGTTTTTCTCTGCTGAGTAGTACTCCATTTGTGTTTATGTGCCACATTTTCTTTATTCATTCTTCAGTTGAGATGCATCTAGGTTGTTTCCAGGTTCTGGCTAATACGAATCATGATGAACATAGTTGAGCATGTGTCCTTGTGGTATGAGCATTCCTTGGATATATGCCCAAGAGTTGTATCATTGGGTCTTAAGGAAGATTGATCCCCAATTTTCTGAGAAACCACCATATTGATTTCCAAAGTGGCTGTACAAGTTTGCACTCCCACCAACAGTGGAGGAGTGTTCCCCTTGCTCTGTATCCTCTCCAACATAAGCTATTATCAGTGTTTTTGATCATAGCCATTCTGACAGGTGTAAGATGGTATCTCAGAGTCATTTTGATTTGCATTTCTCTGATGACTAAGGATGTTGAGCAGTTCCTTAAATGTCTTTCAGCCATTTGAGATTCTTCTGTTGCAAATTGTCTGCTTAGCTCTGTAGCCCATTTTTTAATTGGATTGTTTAGTATTTTGATATCTAGTTTCTTGAATTCTTTATATATTTTGGAGCTCAGCCCTCTGTCAGATGTGGGGTTGGTAAAGATCTTTTCCCTTTCTATAGTCTGTTGTTTTGTTTTATTTTTTTTCCAGGTACAAAAAAATGATAGGCTTTTATTCATCTTTATGACATAATACTCCATTACACATATACATCATTTTATTCTTTCATTTGTTGAACATGAACTATAGTTCTGTATTTTGACTCCTGTGACTACAGAAACATACCTGGACATAAAGGTACTTATTGTATTACAATGATAAAGTTCTTTGGGTACATAGTCAAGAAGGGCACAGCTAAATAAACTGATAGTTCTTCATTTAGTATTTTGAAGAACCTGTCTCTTGCACTCTGTACTGGCTATACTAGCCTGTATTCACACCAACTGTGCAGAAGAGTCCATTTTCTCTGTGCCCAAAATCTAATCTGACTGCATGAGATAAAAACCCAAACTTGCCCGGTGGTGGTGGGGCACGCCTTTAATCCCAGCACTCGGGAATCAGAGCCAGGTGGATCTCTGTGAGTTCGAGGCCAGCCTGGGCTACCAAGTGAGTTCCAGGAAAGGCACAAAGCTACACAGAGAAACGCTGTCTCGAAAAAAACCAAAACAAACAAACAAACAAAAAAACCCAAACTTTAATTTCTTATTATGTGAATGTTTGCCTACTTGTATGTATGTATGTGCAGCATGTACACACTCAGTATAGTTTTTATTTGAACTTTGCTAAGGATTAAAGATGTTGAACATTTTTCATGATCATTTTCATAAATGTATTGGCTGTTTGTGCTCTTGCTTTTAGATAATGCTATTGATTTGAATGGAGAATTTTCTTTTTAATTTTTTAATTAATTAATTAATTAATTAATTTTCTTGTTGACCATGTCCTTTGCCCTACAAAAGCTTCTCAGTTTCAGGAGGTCCCATTTATTAATTGTTGCTTTCAATGACTGTGCAACTGATGTTATATTTAGGAAGTGGTCTCCTGTGCCAATGCATTCAAGACTACTTCCTACTTTCTCTTCTATCAAGTTCAGTGTAACTGGATTTATGTTGAAGTCTTTGGTCCACTTGGATTTGAGTTTTGTGCACGGTGATAGATATGGATCTATTTGCAATCTTCTACATGTTGACATCCAGTTATGCCAGCACCATTTGTTGAAGATGCTTTCTTGTTTCCATGGTACAGTTTTGGCTTCTTTGTCAAAAATCAAGGGTGAATTCCTCTTTTAAAGCCTCTCTGAGAATGGGAGTGTACTCTGAATGGGTTCAGATGAAGGAACTTTTCTGATGTCTCTTCTATTCCAGAGTTCTGTGCATTTTATCAACATCTCTTCACTCAGCAGGTGGGGCCTTGCTGTGCCCTGAGTTCCTCTTTCAGGCAATAAAGTTCATCCATGGCACTGTTAGTGGGGACCTGGGTATGACTGGAGTCCTGGGCATTGTTTTCTTTAGAAGCCTAATATTCTCCCCAGCTGTCCCCACAACAAGAATGAAGGTGGCTGTGCTTGTGTTGTGCATCTATATGTGGTCCTCAACATCTCACAGCCCAAATCTGACACAGGAACTGAGCAGGCCGTCTCTGGTTAAATAGTTAGATCACTTAAGCTCTATACCAAAGGCCACAGCTCAGATAATGAGGAGCCTGGCAGGTGAACAACACATACTCTGCAAGAGTCAGGGAGCACAGGAAGGAAAGCATTCCCAGAGTGCTGTAGAATCCTGCTCCTATGCCCTGTGTTCAGTGCACGTGCTGGACACTTTTTAGCATGCCGCATGCAGCAGCCCTGTTAGTCTCAGAAGTGACGTCAGAGTGCTGCCCCAAATACAAATGGAACCACTTGTGGCCCCAGAGCTCTTTGGTGTGGTCTGGGTTAGAAGTGGTATTGGTTGTTTCTGATCCTGAAACCTGTAGTGTGATAGGGATGCCAGACTGTGCCTGCTTTATACCACGCTCTGCTTTGAAGTGGGTAGTAAAAAGGATTCCAGAGTATGTAATGTACAAAATTAGTTTCAGTGCTCTAAGATCCTTTACCACCAAAACCCTGTGAAGACAAGGTACCTGCGAGCACAGCCTTTGCTCGCCACAGAAGCATTTGGAGTGGGCAGTGCTGGTGATGACTGTCTGGCAGGGAGAATGTCGTCTTCCATGACTTCACTGCCAGCTGGATGGGCCCACAGTATGTTTTCTTTCTCATCTTGGGTGCTGGATGGTGTGCATCTGGGATTGGAGGAGAGAGCATAGAATTCACCAGGGTCCAGACAGAGGGCGGTATGTGGCATGGTTCCCCACCCTGCCCACAGATGCTATCAGGAAGTGGGAGCTTTCAAAAGGTGGAGAGATATGTGGGCTTCAAGGAGGAGGCCCTTGAAACAGTGTCTCACCTCATCTTTAAAGGTCACTCTAGGAAAAGTAAGTTGTATGCTGTAAAGACAGTGGATGTGAACTTGGCACAGAGGAGCAAGTCTCCAGTGACAGCTGTTCAGGCAGTTCTGCACTGTCTCTGAAATTTCTGTCTGTCTCCCTTGTGGCTGGAGAGGACAGGAAAGCACTTGGTCTGTAAAGCAGTGATTCGGAGATGACTTTCCCCCTGTATAGGCAGAAACTACTTGCTATTTGTAGCATGCATTAAGAACACATAGTCCATATTCTTCATATTATGACCTATAATTCACTAATGTGGCAGATTTTTCTTTCCCACCCTCTTCTATTTGTTTTTCCTTTTTACTGCTTTCAGTGTTGGCAGTTAGCCATTAATTAGTAAGTTGGCAGGTATGCACACATGACTTGAGCTGTGATTTGTTAGATGCTGTTAAGACAACAGGCTGCAAACCGTGAAACAGCACATGCAGCGCTCACTGAAACACTCAGAGCACAGATGTTCCCTTGTATTAAAATACAAAACGCAGAAGAAAATTAGATACTAGATAGTCCAACAATTTAGGGCAGTAGGAGGAGCCAGTGTGGGTGGTTTGTGGTGGTTACTGCATACACTGGTTCCAGCACCATGCAAGGAATTTAGGAGGATCTACCCCCACTAAGCTTTCCTCTTTAGTTTCTGAATGAGAATAGTGTGTAGTGAATGAGTGTTGATAACCAAAGATAATGATAAAAGTTAGCAGTGATGTAGAATGAACTTCATTATGAAAGCAACAGAAATATCTCTGGATGTCTAGAAATGGTTGGCCTCTGCAGAGAAACCTATGGCTTTGTGGAAGAATGGACACCTTTCCCCACCTCCGTCCTGTCTGCCCACTGCTCTCCATGAGCCTCCTTCCAGCCTCTGTTGTGACCATGAGTCTACGGATGCTTCCCCTTCCTCTCCATGAGTTAGTCCGCCTCTGAGGGGAGGGTTGATGGAGGCCGCCCAGCTCCTACCAAGAGGGCTGGGGTTGCTGAGCACACTTTATTCCTGGTCCATACCTCCATGGTTTTCCTTCTCTGTATGAGGAAATCAGCACACTTGGGTTTTAGTAATATAAAGAATCTCCAGAAGTTTTATAACGGACTGCTTGCTATGCTCCTCCACCTCAGTTTTGCATAGTTTGAAAAGGTTGTTGTTTAGTGTGCTGCAGGTACTTATCATTCACTCTGATCCTCAGATAACCTTCCATGATGTGGTTTGTAAAGGCCCTTGAAGGAGACTTGTCTGTCACTGACTCTGCTCTTACAGTGCAGTTTTGTTGGAGGATCTCCATGCCTGCTCTCTGTCTGCCCTCTAGCAGTAGCTCCTCGGAAGTTGTATGCATGTAAATCCCATTCCTTCACTGGCTCACTGTCTAAAGTAACTTTTCAACATACTATGTAGGTAAAGATTATTATATGGCATGCATATACAAATGTTATGTCAAGTACACGTATATCCTAAAATTCAAGTAAAAGCCTTTGATATTTAAATTGTTATCAATGAAGTGTAGGTTTCCCAAACCTATACTTTTAATAGTTCCTTGCTTGTTGGTTCCTTACATATCCAAGGCCATAGGTCAACATCTGAGGGGCAGAATGTTAAACACCATGCTTCTCTGGCCTACTGTCTTTACAACTACTTACTCTCAGAGCAACCACAGGTCACTCACCTGTGATTGTTTCTGACCAACTAGAGGTTAGTTGAATTTGTAGACACGGAAATCAATCCCCTAACATATATGAGAACTGTATGAACTACATCAAACCGTTCACTGTTTCTTGCCAGTTATTTGCCAGCCCTGTTCTCAGCAGGCTCCTAGTCAGGCTTTGGGCCTTGACAGCAGTCATCCTTAGACTTGAAGTCTGTTGGGTTTGATTCCTAGAAACAGCCTGCCTATAACTAGATGAAGTCTGTCTTAACAGGTAACATTTTAACCAGGTGATTATACTTTAAAGCAGACATGTCTGCTGGTTGGTACTAAGGTGCTTTGCAATTTTCTGTCCACTAATACCGAGTCACCTAGCCTGTTCACAGCTTCAGGCTTAGCATGGACCCATGGAGTGCTGAACTGGCACAGGTGCCCTCAGCCCCTCCTCCCCTTCCTGGTGCAGCAGCAGCAGCATGGTGCTAACTGCCACTGTGGTCTCTGTGGCCTAGGTCACACCACCAGTGTGTTCAGAAAAGCTGCAGCACTGATTGCGGGCCCTTTCAAGGCAGTTTTGCGACAAACAGGCTCATGCCTTCTATTTGTAGTAGCTATGGAAACGGTAAAAGCGCTCTCTCCAGAGCTAAGCATACAATAAAGGACTTGAAGTTTTGGTAGGATTAGAGACTTTAGAAGATGTTGAATTTTCTCCCCCACTCTTTCTTGTTCCCTGTCCCTTTACAGAGGGAACAAGAGGGCAATGTGAATATTAACTGGGACTTGTTTTAATCTCCCTTGTGACACTTAAGACTGTCTAGGTCTGAACTGACTACTCAGGCTCCAGTCTTTCACAGCACACTAACAAGGAGCCCATACATATTCATGACCCAGGGCTACGGATCAGACGGCTCTTAGATTGTGTTTTGCAGTGTTTCTCTTTTCAGTTCCAATCTTCTGAAAAAAGTGCTTTCTTCCTGTCATCTCTGAGTACTGAGTTATGGTCAGTTCGGAATAAGAAGTTCAGGTGCTGTGGCACAGTAGGGTGACTAGTTAACAGCAGTGCACTTTAAATGTCAAAAAGTTGGGAGAAAGGATGTTTAGTGTTTTCACTATAAAGGAATAGTAATGTTGGTGCTAACACATTGCTTAGTGAGTAAAGGTGCTCGCAAGCCTGGCAGCCTGAGTTTGAGCCCAGAACCCACATTGAAGGGAGAGAACTAACTCCACAGAGCGTAGACCCACGGAATACCCATCCAGCACCGGTGTTCTCCTCCTCCTCCTCCTCCTCCTCCTCCTCCTCCTCCTTCTCCTCCTCCTCCTCCTCCTCCTCCTCCTCCTCACTTCCTGGTGCAGCAGCAGCAGCATGATGCTAACTGCCACTGTGGTCTCTGTGGCTGAGGTCACAGCACCAGAGTGTTCTGCAGAAAAGCTCCAGTGCTGACCTCCATACATGCACCATGGCACACATGCTCCCCAACACACAGACACGCATCATGCATACACCCAAATAAAACAGGGGGAAAGAGGGCCAGCAAGATGGCTCAATGAGGGTAAAGGTCCTTGCTCTGCAAGCCTGTGAACCTGAGTTCACGCCCCAGAACCCATGTAAAGATGTATGGAGAGAACTGACTCCACAGAGTTGTCCTCTGACCTCTACAGACATGGCGTGCACACCTCTATGCATCATTCATGAATACACACACTAATGATAGATAAACGATAATAAAATTGTTGGATGAGATAGGTGTGAACTTTGCAGTGTATGCACATATATGTGTTGAAATGTCATATGGAGCCCAGAAATATGAACAATCTCATATCTTTGATATGCGAGTTTAAAAATTAAGTTAAAAAGAAAAATTAGAGCCTGAACACCTAGTAAAAACAAACTTTAGAAATTTATGTGTAATACAAAACCCTGGACAGTAGTGCCTAGATGTTTTCATTTGAATAGAAACAGTGTTTGTTCTATTGATGGACAGCACCCGTCAGCTGCTGGTGGTCACTTAGAGGGAGGGGTGCTTTCTTCTTGTCTACCTAAGAACTTGTACAGGACTCGGAGCTTTATGGAATCCTAGGAAAGCTGATTGATACCACTGAGAACATGAAAAAGGTGTTAAATACACAGTTAAGTGACAAGTGCTGGTGTTGGCAATTCGTATTTATTTCTGATTTCCCAGGTGCTGAGGTGTTAGTTCCAGTATGTTCTTGTGACTATAGTTCTCACAAACTCTTCCACGGCCTTCACTTCCACATCTTGGCATTTTGACTACCAATTTTGGGAAAGATAAGAATGCCTTTGCTGCTTGGCTTTCAAGACTTCTTCTCTTAGGTTGTTGTTTTGTCCTGGAGAGGTATGCCTGGAGGCCCAGCTTCAGCCTTTCATCTGCTAGAGAGCTCTCATCACGCTCATTCTTCCATATAGTTGCCTTTTCCTCTTACAGGCAGTAGGCATCACACCAGGTTGGTTTTGTTTTGTTTTGTTTTTTTGTACGTCATTTAGCTTCCAAACACTTAGGGGTGAGTTGCTGATAAATTGCCATGCTTACAGTGTTCCTGGCCCTGCCCTGAGATGACTGTGTTTGAAATCCACTGTCCATGGAATTGTGCTGGTGTTTGGTTGTCTTGGCCCTCTTGTTTACACAGTCCAGCATCCTCATCCTTAACCTGCTTGCGTTTGTGTTGGGTTTGCTGTCCTGCAATCTTAGACTTCCCCAAAGCCATGATTCAGGAAACTGCTGGGATGTGAGAGCAGAACATTGCTGGTGTGGGTGTCGCTTCAACTCCTTCATGGCTGTACGTGTGTGACACTAGAGAGGATGCCCTTCCTTACACACTCAGCTAGTATCTGTCTACACTGCGCTAGGACAAAGGACAAACACAGATGAATAAGACACCAATCATGTTTGCGAAGCTCACAGTTATTAGGGTGGACAAGAATATACACAAGTAGTGGGAACTTGCATAATTTCAACAAATGAGTGTTGATGTGGGCACTAGGGGCCAGACTGGGTGCTAGAGACATAAAAGTGAATTAGTACCTGTCCTTGAGGTGCTCATAGCGAAATACAGTGCAGTGTGAGGGGGAGTGTGACTAAGAGTAGGTTCCTCTAAGAGCCTTAGTTGACACTAGTGTTGGGGTAGTGAGGTCCCTGGAAGGCTCCCAACAGCACCTGGGACTCAGCTGAGAATGGCTGCTGAAAAAAAAAGTAGGGAGGGGAGTGGGGGAGTGCAATCAGGCAAGGACATAGGCCTAAGAAGACAGGTAGTATGATGTGGCTGAGGTCTAAGAGGCTAGAGGTCCCCAGTAAGAGAAGGGCAGGGCCATTGGCTCTCCCCAAAGTGGAGCTGACTTGATAACTTGAAGTTTGGGTCGTGTTGTCTTCCTCCAGAGAATCTGTGTTTGCAACTGGTAGTGACAGTGTGTCACCACTGAACCACCCAGCCCTTTGATTGAAGGAGCTATTAGAAAAATCTTGGCAACCTCAAATTTGTTCAAGTTTGTTTATCTTTAAGTTAATAGCCAGGAAGTTCCAGAAAGGAGAGAATGTTTGGCCTCTGCCATTTACAGCTGGAGAGCTGTATCTGTGAACCAGCCCCACCTCCAGTCTTACACGGCGTCGTTTTGAGTGTATGCTTCAAATGTTTGCGCCTTTCATCACTTCTCGTCATGATTGCTGCTTCGTCTTTTCTATAAAAAGTGAAAGGATGAGTTTGTATAGTGATCGTGTCACCTTAGGTGTAGAAAATAAATTGTTTAGAAATTACTTCTTGTGTTGAAAGTGTTTGGCACCCACAAATGCTATTTTATTTTCTATGATGGCACAAGGTGGAGACCCAATGACCGTGGAAAGGGGAGAACTGCAAATTCAGGTTTTATTTCAGTATTTGTGTGGATTTGGTTTTTAGAAAAGAAGCAGAGTCTTATAAAGGAGCTGGGGGCCTTGTCATGATGGATGGCAGACAGATTGCCAAGTGAAAACAGTCTCTAGCAAGGGGTGATAAGTACAGACTCAGCATCTGCCGGCGAGTGCAGCTTCTGTTCTGTACCTTTGGAAACACTCAGCCATTGATACCCTCAAGTGGTTTCAGTGATAAACCTTCAAATACCAACAGATCGTTCGTTCATTTATTCAAGGCTGCTAAGTAGGACTTTTCTCTGTGCTAGGCTCTGTTCAGGCCCCATAGTCCCACAGACATGAATGAGGCCAGCCAGAGGAAGAGTCATGATCAGGAAGAGAGCTGACCTGAGACAGTGTAGAAAGGCTGGACTGGATTATGAATCAGGGTTGGGTTATAAAGACTAGGATGGCACAACCATTTAAAACCCCATAAATACCCCTTGATCATATAGTACCCCTACTTTTAATGCTTTGATTCTTAGTTAATAGATTCACATTTTAATCTCATTTGAGGTTATTAAACTAGAGAGAAACCGTTTCTTTCTTTCTTTTCTTTTTTTTTTTTTAATTCTATAAGAAGAGCCCCCACCTTTATTACTGTTGACAGCCTCTCTTGGGTTTCACTTCTGATTAGTAGGCTAGAAATGTCTCAGAACCAGTCTGAGAGAAGCCTAGGGCAGGATCAGAAGCTTGGCCTGATGCCTTTTGGAGCCTCATGCACCCCGTCTGCCTTTGGAACTGCCTGAGTGTGTATCTAATGGCTATCAGGAAAAGGATCCTTCCTTTTTTGTGTATGCTGGAGACCGAAACCATGACCCAGTGAATGCTGTTGTGTAAGCACACTGGACCACAGTGCTGCATCCCCAGCCCTCTGGATTTGATGATTTTGATACTCTATTGGTCATGAGCAGATAGGCCTATTTCTTTGGGAATATTGTTATTTTAGCCTAGGTTCCTGTGGTTCCCTCTGGACCAGAGTGAAGCCCTAAACAAAAAGCCTACCCTTGGTAGTCTCTGCCTTACAGGGTGCTGTAGAGTAGCAGCTTTCAGTTTTCCTGCCACCATAGTCATCATGAATAATGCAGTGATGTGACCCCAAGCTTCTATCGTCTTCATTCTGATGTGGGGACACCAAGCAGGGCATTTCATTTGAGGGCCTGGGCATGGGGAGGCAGTGAGGGTCGTGTACTTTCAGAGCATGAGTGTTTCACACTGAACCTAGCAAATCCTTCACAGCTGAGGCTTTGTCTCTGAAATACTGAATGAGAGAAATTCCATGGTGACGCCTAGGAAACCATTCTTACTGATAACTGCACTTGAAACAGAGCTAGTTTCCTGTCGTATTTTTTTCCCAGCGCCTCTGACTTGTCTGCAGAGCTCCTCTTGTCCTTCCCTAGTGAATTGACATAATGCCCAGGAGTGTGCATATGTGTACTGCTGTGTTCATAAACCTCAGCAGTAGCTGCTCTGGGTCCCCCCAACCCCCCCACCCCCCGCACTCCCCCCGCACCTCTGTGCGTGTGTGTGTGTGCGCGCGCGCGCGCGCGCTCATAATCTTGTTCATCAGACACTCAGTGAGCTGTTCTCTGGGACTAGTTGCTGAATCACATGCTGGACACACAAGCACGTGTGCACCTTTACAGCCTTTTAAATGGTTTCCTCTTTGAGTGCATTATTTATATTCTTTCTAACCCTCTAGAAAAATCTCATCAGTATTCTTGTACTCCTCCACTGTTTACCTCTGACAGTCATGTGAGTTACAGAAATGGGAAGTATGCTATTAAATTCCTTCACTCTGACTCCAGTTATGATGCAGTGGGTGGTGTATGCTGTGCGAAATCTCACTGAAGACAACAGCCAAAATCAAGATTTCATTGCAAAAATGGAGGAGCAGGGGTTGGCAGATGCATCCCTGCTGAAGAAAATGGGTTTTGAAGTTGAAAAGAGTGGGGAGAAGCTGATTCTGAAGCCTAATAACGACATCCCCCCACCTGTAAGTACTCTTGTGTAAATTGTCCTCCAGTCTCCCCCTGGAGCTGGCCCTGCATCCTTGTGACCTTGGAAGTGAGATTGTTACAGGGAACAGAGAAGACAGGGAGAAATTGTTATCTGGCATGATTACCAGCCAGCACTAAATAGTGCTTCAAAGAACTTTTTGGTCAGGCTTTGTGATACCATTTGCTTAAAATTAGAACTCACGCAGATCATGACATACAAAAACATACTGAAACATATACATGGTATAAACAAGTTCCTGGCCAGAACTAGGCCTTCTTTTAAGGTAGCAGCATTCACTGCCGTTTTTCATGTGCTATTGCAAGTATCCATTAAGGATCTTCCTGGTTCTCTGTGACCGTGACGTAAGCAAAGCTCTGCATTTTCCCTTTGATGGTTCTTGTATATAGATGTACTGTAGCTATGACCCTGTTTCTTGTTTTGTTTTTACTTAGTGAATGACCTCTCCATCGGAACATGTTCAGATTCCGTCTCGTGGATCTCTCATCTCTGCAGTATATGAAATCCCAAGTATTGGAAATGTAGAGCACAGATGCGGGACCTCTCAGTCCTTTAGAGTTCAATGTGTGTAAGCTACAAGTGGAAGTTTTCTTTATTTCTTTGCAGTAAGTGTAAACTGTCTGCCTCACCTTTGTCCCCCTGGGTAGAACGTGCTTTCAAGTCCTATACCTTGTGCTTACCGTTGTAGTGGATAATAAACATTTTTGAGGGCATAGCCCCTACTTGGCAAAGACTGGGACCCTTGATTGGATTCTGTCCATCCTTTCAGATGGCAAGTATGCTTCATTCCTTTGATTTTCTGCTGCTCATTGGATTTCTGAGCTCTGGTGGGCTCTTGAAGTAAGTTTCTCACTGTGATTAATTCTACCAATCTCTTTTCTCCCCTTCTGCCTTTCCAAAACATTGACATGACTCATTTCCAGCTAATTAATTTGAGAACTCTCCTTCTTCATTCCATGCACTGTGTTGTCACTGAGCCCTGTCCTTTGGAAGTTGGAAAGGAGTAAGAATGGGTGAAAGAGCATGTGACACTTAACTATTTGCATCCCAGACTGACTTAGAGGTACGGAGTCCATAATAAAGCAGATACTTACATCTTGCCTTATTCATGCCTCTCTGACACAGAAAGGAACACTTGTTTTCTGTTTGGTGTGCATTGCTACTGTGTGAAAGGGACGTCCATAGCATCGTCTGCTTAAAAGCGTGGCTGTCAAAAAGACCACTCCATTTTAGCTTTGTTGCCATAAGTACAAATGTAATTTGGAAGAGCAAGAATATATTGGTATCTAGCTAGCTTTTGTTATATTTTTATACCAGGTCGAACTGGATTATGGAGGCACTAGACTCTGTGTAGCTACCCGACTCACTAATAAAATCACAATGAGCTGGTGGTTCATGTTGTGGGTACTTAGCATTAGTTTTCTGAACAAGCATGTTCAAAACTAAAATATCCAGAGACATCACATAGTTCATATTTATACTTCTGAAATAAAACCAGTAAAGACCCAACCAAAAGCTTCACAAAAATACTGTTCCCAAATGGAGTCCTTGTGAGTTTCTTCATGGCCATGCTTACCTCGCTTTGTAAGAACAGCTTGAGCTATTAAACAGCAGTTCCCATACATAGTTCACTGTCTGGTGCGAGCTGTGGAACTGAAGAAATACCAGATTCTAGGCCTATGGCAGTTTAAGATGCATTCGTGATGTTCAGCCATTGCAAAATGTAAAATACACAAAGAAACCATTCCCTTCTGGGACATCAAGAGTTAAAATCCTCTCTCTATAGAGATCTGGCCAAAGGAAAAACAGTGGGGGTCCCTTTCTCCTTTTAACAAGTTTACAATGGACATTCTTTTTTCCTCTCAATGGGTGTGTACACACCAGTGGAGTCACACAAACATGTTGGTATGCACCATATAATAACAAACACAAATAAATAAAAGGAGCCTTGTGAGAATGCAGAAATGGGGTATGGATGTGTGCTCTAAATAGGAAGTGTGGGTCTTGCAGAGTGAAAACATGCTGATGACTGCATTGTGGCTCCTTTTGATTCCCTGGAGATGAAGGATTGAACACAACAGCTTCCCTGTGCTCTACCAGTGGGCTTGGAGCTTCCCAGAACCTTGTTCTACACGCTGTAGAGGATTAATTTGCCACCTCAATCAGCCCTTTGTGGGGGTGGGAAACAGGGCAGCCCCGTGACATTTGTAAAGATATGGAATAGTCACAGTGAGTTTTGTGACCGTATTGTTTTCAAAAGCAAATTGACAAAGCTTTTGGCCTACTTCATTTTCACAGATAGAAAAGACAGGATTCTTGGCTTGGTAGTAAAGCTAAGTGTTTGCAGAGTGGTTCTTTTGTCATACCTAACAATAGGGAGGACTTTAAAACTAACTGTGTTTTTAGAAATTGTGGAAAAGCAAATGTCAAGGTGCATATCTTGCTTGGTAACTCAGAATCCAGCCATGGCACTTTGGGAACCACTAGAACACACTCTTGCGAAAGGAGATGCAGAAAATGATTAGGTGCAAGGGGGCCTGCTAGTTGGCAAGCTTCCAATCAGATGTCGACCTGTGTGGGTCTTAAATCTGTTCTCCTTTGGAGTGGTTTATAACAACACCTGACATTTAAAGGGTGCATTATTTATTTATTTGTTTGTTTGTTTGTTTGTTTTGCTACCTTTTGATCTCCATCCTAGAATGGAAAAACTGAAAGATGCCAGCCAGGCATTTTTACAGCAGGAAGATTTGTTTAAAATTATCCCAGCATTATAGGTTCCACACACAGTAAGCTTCTATATGTGCAGCAGTGAAAGTAAGACAGGTGTTTAGAAGCAGAGAAGCTGAGGGACAATCTATAAAGATAAAATAAAAACGGAGTATCTCATAAAGCCCTTTAGGGAGCCAAAAGCCCTCTTGGCGCTGTCCAAGGTTCTGATAACTTCAGCTCCGTCGGCCTAGATCCTTGTTTTCAAACTTCTGGGGTCTTTTTCCTATGGCACAATGCTTGTTCTCCTCTCCCTTACACATTTTTACAAACTTATTTTTAGACCAACTACTACATCCTAGTTTACAATATGAATTTGATTTGCTGTCTACATTATATATGAATTTAAGCCAAGCCTTTTCTGTACATGTAGTGATTCTAGTATTGACTCCATTACACTGTCAGACTTTTCTCATAACCAGAGAAAATCCATGAGTATAACTTAAGTTTCCTTAAGTTTTTGATAATTCTTATTTTGAGACAGGATCTCACTGTATAGCCCTGGATGAGCTAGAGCTCACTATGTAGACTCAACTGGCCTTGAACTCGATCTGCATCTGCAAGTGCTGGAATTGAAGGCCTGTGCGAATACATCCAACCTGTATTCCTACTCTAACTAAAATCTAATTGTCCTCTGTTTTAAAAGCATGACTTGCGTTCTTTGTTTACTTAAGCATGGATGATGCTCCCTTTCCATCACTAAAGCAGGAGTTTGGGTACCCTGTTAGAACATGGATGCATGGTGTGAACTGGGAGCTGGGGTCCTGGTCTGTCATCAGCAGACACTAAAACAGATTCTATAAGCTGTCTGTGATTCTTCCTCAGCACTGCAAACCTGGTCCATAGTGCCACCCATCTTACTGGAGCATTTGAGGACGAAAACAGGTGATTCTTCACTTCAGTAAGTAAGAAGGTGCTTACTTTAGAAGAATAAGTTGAGTCAGAGTAGCTAGTAAATCTCCCCAAGGTCACACAGCAGTAGATGTTTAACAACTAATCGGTATAGTTACGTGGACAAGAATGAGTGAGGAAACCATGTGGCCACTTTTCCTGGAAGCATGGAAATTAAATGTGGCAGAACAGGCTGTAGTGTTGCCCAAGACACAGCACAAAGGAAACTGAAGGTTGTAGATTTCATGATTACAGAACCGAAGTCCAGCTCTCAGCTGCACTTCTTGCTGGCTGTGTAGCCTGGAGTCAAGTGCTTGGCCGCTTGAGCCTATGTTTCCTCTCAGAATACCAGGTGCTAGAGCTAGAGCAGGACAGCCGTGGTTCCTCCCCTCAGGAAGAAGCTGCATTCTGATGAGGCTAACAGGAATCTGCTAACACGTGAATGTGCCAGGGCCCAGGAACAGTGTTAACTGCAGGAAGAAAATAAAGCTGGTGGTAAGAGGGTGTGCTTTCCAAGTTTAGTCCCATGTGCACAGAGGCCAGAGGACTGAAGTAGACCATGTAGGACGATGGAGCAGCATCCTTATGGATGGAACTGGATGACTGCTTTTGATAAGCACCAAAAGTGGTGCTAGGACCCAGATCTAAAAGGAGAATGAAGTGAGACTGGTCATGGGGTGCACAGGCTTCGACAGACCTGGTCTACAAGGCCCTGGGAGGAATTTACTTTATGTACATTGCATCTGTTTTGTTTTCAAGTGTGGAGATTGAGTCTGCAGTTAAATGACTGCCTTTGCTGCTGTGTGGGAAACACAGTGGAGAGAAGGACCAAGGTGGGTGGTGCCGATGGCACTGGAACTAGAGTGGGGTTGGCATAGGCTGGAAGTAGAGCCCTTAGGATCTGCTTGTAGGCTTGTTGTGAGAGTAGGTGGAGTAACCAAGGATAAGATGCAGGCTTTATTGAACAGTTACGTTTGGCTCTGCATTCGCACAAGTGGAGACCCTCAGTGGAAAGAATCATTCTTACTAGCGTACTTACTTGGGGACACCACAACTAGTCTTCCCTTTTTGTCAGATTTTTTTTTTTTTTTTTTTTTTTGGTTTTTTGAGACAGGGTTTCTCTGTGTTGTTTTGGTGCCTGTCCTAGAACTCACTCTGTAGACCAGGCTGGCCTCGAACTCACAGAGATCGCCTGCCTCTGTCTCCCGAGTGCTGGGATTAAAGGCGTGTGCCACCACCGCCTGGCTCTAGATGTTTTTTTAGACACCCAACTGGACATAGATAAAGATTTGAATTCACAAGGCCCAGTGGTACTGGAAATACATGTTAGGAGTCATGGGCTTCACTTTCGGGTGATGATGTAAACAGTATTCTAGGGATTATGTGAACAACCTGGGAAGAGACTTGACTCATAGCCCACATCTCAGACCAGCCTACACTGCACACCATGTGTAAGATTGTTTGCTGTTACAGGTTCCTCATCAAAAGAATTTTAAGAACCTTACCATCCTTATACATAACATTCTGTGAATTTTAGTTTACATGTATATGAAGTCAGGGACAATAGATGATTAAAGATTTTCCTCAGAAATGTATTTATATTAGAAACAAAGAAAGAGAGTTGGAAAGCAAAATATGGACAGACCAGGCCTGAAGTTGGCTCCCAGTGGCTACTCGGCTAACTGAAGAAAATAAGACATTGTTCACCTGGATAATTCTGACCACACCTCCTTCCAGGTAGTTAGTGGCCACCTCTTGCAGACTCTTGCCCATTGTCTCCAAGGGTTGGAGTCCCATGTGGCCAGCATGCATTGTAAGCTCAGCCTACCCGACTCACCAGAGAGTTAGAGTGGTGTGTGCTCAGTCTGATAGACAGGCTTGCGCCTCGCCGAGTAGGCATGAGTGGACTCATTCTGCCTCTCTCACAGCATTGCTGTGTGTAGTTACACCACAGGCTTGCTCTCCATTACATCATGGGAATTCTTTACAATTTGAAGGGAGAGCACATGAGACTGTATTTTATCTCAACATGTATAAACAAGCTTTTAGAAGTAACACATTGACCCCAGCAGGGTCAACATGTTTACAGCTTTGGCAGGCTTTGAGGGTAAAAGCATGGTTTTTACCTTTTTTGGAGACATTGTTTTGAGCAATTCAAGATAAGCATGTTTATGAGTGAAAGGGCATTTTGGCAGGTATTGTCGACTGAGTTGTGTTCATGCCTCCCATCAAGTATATGCACCAAAATCTTAACCTCCAGTGCGTTGGAATGTGATCTCACTTAGAGATCTCTAAAGAGATAATTAAGGTAATACAAGGGGGCCCTTGATATTTTGGTGGGCTCTAATCTCATAAAACTTCATACCCACACAGAAAGGAAAGTTGGGCACAGCTTCAGAGAAAACACTGTACTAAGACTAAGAGAGAAGACAGGCATTTATAAGCCCAAGAGAGAGCCTTAGGAGAAGCCATCCCTGCTGTTAGTGGCAATGTACTCCCCACCCACACTTACTCAAAACACTGGAAATGGAACATGGAGCTTCGCCCATGCCAGGTGAATGCTGTACCATTGAGCCACATCCGCAGCACACAATTTTATTTATGTTTTTACTTTAATAGAAGAGAGCACCTTTCAAAGGTTTTCTTCCTAGACTACCATGGAGCGGAAAGTTGTTTGGAAGGTGTGCTAGCCAAGAATTTCTCAAATAGTATCGATAAATACAAAGCCAAAGTTAAAAAATGTCAATGAACCTGGAACAATGTAAATCAAAGGGGAAAATGCTTTGTAAAACTATTGAAAATCTGCAACAAAGACATCAACTATAAAGTGTCTTGACCGAGGATAGATACCTCTTGAGCTCTTGCAGCAATCCTGCCTCTTCGAAACCGTGCCTTCTGTGATGCTGACACCTTGAAATCTCGCTCACTTGTTTGCTTCTGTCTGACAGTAGAGTGGCACTTGGGTGGTTAGGTTTACAAAGACTGAGACTTCACTTGGTCTTGCAGAGAGGCCTCTGCACAGTGATGAAGTGTGGAGCCAGGCCCTCCCATTCCAGCTTTCAGCAACTCTTTATAACAAACCTGGAGCTAGAGCCCCAGCAGAACTGTGTCTGATGCATGCTCATCCACAGAAACCATGTACATTTCAAGTATGTTTCAGGGTGATTTGTTACACAGTAATAAGTGTTAAAGGCAGATACTGATTGCTCTCAAGAACAGGTGTTAGAATAACAGCTAACTTATCAACGGAACAGTGAAAAACAAGAAAATAGAATCTTGTCTTTGAAGAGTTGAAAGTAAACAACTACCAACCTACATCTTTGTGTGCCCCCACAAACCAAATCGTCAGTCATGAAGAGAGAATAAGGATAGATGGCAAAACCAAAACAAATTCTAGGGAATTTATCACTGCTAGACTAACTGAAGGCCTTCCTTAGGAATGGTGAGATAAGCAGGCAAAGGTAATCCATGTGCTCGGCAGGTGAAACAACTGTCTGCATCCAGGACCACAGCAGACATTCTTTTAAAGTATACGTGGAGCTGTTTACTATACTTATCTCTCACTGTGTCCTCAGACAGTTCAACAAACTCATACAGAATACTTTCTGTGATCATAGTGTGACTAAGCTACATGTGAAACCAAGAAGGTGACTAGAAAGTCCCCCTAAGTGTAGAAATTAAATAGAGAAATGGCAAGAAGTGGAAGGTTATAGAAAATGCTGTATTCTCAAGTTTGTGAGCGATAGCAAAAGTTATTAATGGACAAATGAGATCTTTTTTGTTTTTTCGAGACAGGGTTTCTCTGTGTAGCTTTGCGCCTTTCCTGGAACTCACTTGGTAGCCCAAGCTGGCCTCCAATTCACAGAGATCCGCCTGCCTCTGCCTCCCGAGTGCTGGGATTAAAGGCATGTGCCACCACCACCCGGCATGAGATCTTAAATGCACATACAGTTGTTCATATTGAGTAGAAAGGATGAGAGTGTAACCCTGAGAATTGAAGATGAAAACAGAAGAAAGCTGAAAACAAAGAAAGTGAATTAAACAGGAAACAAACATAGGGCAAAAGTGATGAGGCCAAAAAGTGCTTCTTTGGGAAATGTATTAAACAACAGAGCTGTTAGGAACAGAAACACTCACAAATACAGTTTGTGTATCTTGTTGAAGTCCTAATATTGTATTTTATGGTAACTCGACTTTTTAGATGGGATAGACAGCCTTTTTTCTTAGCGCACAACCAACAAAAAATGGTTCTCACTTATAATCCGAGTACCCAAGGATGCACAGATATAATTAAACATTATTTCTGTTTATGTCTAACCTCCCAGGTAGGACTGTAAAGGTACAATCAGCCCTGTGTCTATGGACTTCGCATCCCTAGGTCTTTCAGTTGGCAAGAGGGAGGTGTCTTCAGCTGGGTATAGTGGTGCATGTCTTTAATCCCAACACTCAGAAGGCAGAGGTGTAGGTTTTTTGTTTGTTTGTTTTTTGTTTTTTAATTCTTTGGGGACCTGCCACCCAGCTCCCAAATAAATACATGGAGACTTATCCTTTCTTATGAATGCCTGGCTTTAGCCTGGCTTATTTCTAGCCAGCTTTTCTTAAATAATCCCATCTACCTTTTGCCTCTGGGCTTTTACCTTTCTCTATTCTCTATTCCTTTCTTTCCTTCTTACTCCGTGCCTGGTTGTGTAACTGGGCAGCTGGTCCCTGGTGTCCTCTCCTCCTCCTTTTCTGGCTTCTCCTGTAAAAAGGTCATCCTCCTGCTCAGCCCCCGCTAAAGAACCCACCCTACACTTAGTTCCTCACCACCACTTCTGTCAGCTAGTTGCTGACTCAGCCTCCTAACATTGGTTTGATTAAATAAAATTAATTTTTTTAATGTAACACATCTTTGCATTGTTAACAAAAGCAACAGAAACAAATGTAACACACCTTTACACAGTTAAATAATATTCCACAACACAGAAGCAAATGGATCTCTATGAGTTCAAGGCCAACATGGTCTATATTGAAAGTTAGAGGCAAGCTGGGGCTACATAGTGAGGCTTGTCATATATATATATATTAGGCTTGTGTGTGTGTATATATATATATATATATATATATATATATATATATATATATAGAACGTACACTGACTTTTTTTTCCCATGTCAGTGTCCCCTAAATAACTTTGTTTTGTTTACATGGCATGTACATTGTATTAGGTAATCTAAGTAATCTAGAGATGATCTAAAGTGATGGGAAGGATGTACAGATTCTATGCAAATACCATTTTTAATTAGGGACTTGAGCATCTGCAAGGTAATAGTGATTTGTGTATATTCCAGTTATATATTCTGGAGCTAAGAGGAGGGCTCAGGGACATCCTGGGACTGGGCTAAAACCCCATTGCTCCTTGCTGCATCAGCAGTATCCTGGCAAACCAGATCTCCTTTTTCTCGGGACTCAGTTTCACCACTTATATTTGCTTCTGGATCTGTAAGTAGACTCCAGTCCCAGTAGGCACCTGAAAGTGAGGTACAATGAGAAGTACACCTCCTGGCCTACAGTTCAGTGGTACATTCCATTTGTAGGCAACAGGATCTGGAAACAGCTGGCCACATCAAAAGTTGGAAAGCAGAGAGGGGTCAACTTGCTTTCTCCATTTTATACAGTCCAGGATCCCCTGCCCATGGGTCCCACCCGCAGTTAAGATGGGTCTTCCCACATCAGTTAACAGAAACAAGCTAGTCCCCTCTAAGCATGCCCAGTCCCATCTTCCAAGTGAGTCTAGAGCTACCAAGTGGGCAGTACTAACCATCACAGACAGCCCAGTGAGGAGGTGGCAAGGGGGCAGTCTTCTACAAGCCAGGGAGGGCCTGCAAGAAAGCCAGTCCTGCCGACACCCTGATCTTGCCCTTCAGCCTCCAGAGCTGTGGGGCAGTGTGTGTTGTGTGAGATACCAGCCTGTGGTGCTTTGGTATGTCAACTCTAGCTGACATGTAGATAGTGCTTAGTATTTACTGAAGGTTGCATCAGTAAAATACTTTGCCCCTTGCTCTAGATGAGTTCACGAAGGGCATACATGAGGAAAGCAGTTGGTGGGTCCTAGAGTGACCACAGAAGCATGGGGCCCCTGGGGAAAGGCTTCCTGGAGTAGACTATAGCTCATGATGGTATGGACAGGAAGGGTATTCCAGGCAGGGCGCCAGGATACATGAGCTCAGGCCAGGAACCACACCTGCAGGAACTGCTTAATGGTTTGCTAGTGCCAAGGACCATCTATCAGAAAGGGGCCTTGAAGCAGAAATCCAGAGGCACTTCCTGCTAACCATGGAGTGTGAGCCACATGCAGGGCCCACAGAAGACTTAAGAGCGAGCTCTGACTGCAGGGACCCCACAAGAAAGAGATACATGCTACTAGATACAAGAATTAATGCCAGTGGTTTACATAAGTGGATTGCTCTTAAAAATGCCCAGCAAAGGACAGTCTGCTGTAGCTCCTGCTGAGTGGGCTGGGGGAGTAAGACCCAGGAAGAAGCCCGGTCTTGACTGAAGACAGAGCCAGCTTGGCCCCACTCCTCCATGAGCAGAATCCATGCCAGTCCTTCCTCTCAGTATTTATTCAAACTCTTCTCAAGGGCCTGTTCGTGCCTCTGCTTCCTCTACAATGTCCTTTTTTCAAGAAACCATCAAGAACACGTGGCCAGCTGGTGGTTAGTGCCTTCTGCTCATCCTGGTGACATGCCCTGACTGCCATTGGTTTCGTGAGGATGATAGGCTCAGAACCAGAGACAGACCAAACATCTCTGAGCCACACAGAAGGTCCCTTCAGTCTCAGAAACAGTCAGGACAGCCCAGTGTGCCTTCTTCACCGCTGTGCTTTGGCATTCCCAGGCTCTCTTGTCTGTCCATTCATCACTTTTGCAAATACCAACTGGCAGACCCTGGGCCAGTACTGGGAAATAGTGGTTTTCCAACAGAATCAACCAGGGATGTCACTAGACTAAAGAAAGTGCCGGGAGAGGTGTGTGGTTCTGGACTAGGAAACCCAGCAGTGGCTGTCCTCCCTGGAACATCTGACTCCATCTGCTTCTCTCACGTACTTCAGGGCCTGTGAGCAGGAACTCCCCCGTTTGTCACTGAATGTGCTGGCCTCCTGCGCCTATGCCAACGCTCTCTGTCTTTTCCCAGGATTGGTGCCTCCGCATGTGGCTCTGCTTCCTCAGTACCACAGCCCTGCTTCCCTCCTGCTTCCTTCCCAACAGGCAAAAGCCTCATCCTTCTTAAAAAGAAGATATCCCCAGCTACACTGAGTTGAAGGCCAGTCTGGGCTTTGTTTTATGTTGTTTGGTTTTTGCCTTGAGATTTGAAGGCTCTACCTCCTGGGTGCTGGACTGCCCAACCAGTGTTGTGAAATTGTTGGCGGTGGTTGTTGTTTTCCCTATGTGAGATTCTTTCTTTCCATCATACCCGTTTTATTTTGGCTCTTTAGTTGTTTGTATTGGGGTTTTAGTTTTGTTTTTTTGTTTTTTTGTTTTTTTTTCTCCCTTGGGGCAGTTCTATGTACCATCTTGCCATAGAGTTAGCTTTTTTTTTTTTTTTTTTTAATTGATAGTTTTCAACTTGCTTGTTAGGGACCTGCTGGATTTTCATTTCTATCAGTGGCATATTAATAATAAAATTATCCATAGAAACTTTAAAGAAAAGTTCCAAGTACCCTTTGATCTCTTATTCAGCCTACTTTCCATCATACTTTTCGTTTATGTGATTCCAAAAGGACATTGAAGAAATCTATATCAACACTTAAAACTGTATGTAACTTCTTGTATCTTGTGTTTTACACTTGTAGGTAAATCAGTTTTCAACATGTCATGAGATGCTATCAAATGGAACTATTATGATTTGTTTTTGTTTTGTTTTGTTTTTCGAGACAGGGTTTCTCTGTGTAGCCCTGGCTGTCCTGGAACTTGTTCTGTAGACCAGGCTGGCCTTGAACTCAGCGATCCAGCCGTCTCTGCCTCCAGAGTGCTGGGATTAAAGGCATGCACCAAAGACCACCCAGCTTTTTGTGTCACTTTTAAAGTGATTTCAATAGAATTGGGATAGGAAGAGTAGCCGGGTGGCGGTGGGCAGAGGCGGGTGGATCTCTGAGTTTGAGACCAGCCTGGTCTACAGAGCAAGATCAGGACAGCCACCAAAAAACTACACAGACAAACCCTGTCACGAAAAAACAAAAAAAAAAAAAAAAATTGGGATAGAGAAAAATGTAGTTCCTACCCAATTCATTTTAAGATGAACATGCTTTTGAGGTGCAGAAATATTTTTCTTCTATGGTCTATATTCTCATTTCACTTTACTCAGAATTTTATCCTAATTTAATATTTATGCTTAATTATACAGAATAAAATTTCACAAACAGAATCTATCATACAAAGATGCCTGTAAAAAGTGAATGCATGAAAAATATTAAGCATTGAAAAGATTCACGAGGTTGATAAATCTCTGGCAGAGTGCTCAAGAAAAACCTCAAATATGTGATAACAGTGTAAGATGGGGCATCACTACAAACCCTACAGAAGAAAGAGAGTGAGGCTGTAGTTTTAGCAACTTTATGCCCCTCCAGAAATGACAACTTAGAGGGAATGAATGACTTCTGTGAAATACCTAATTATTAAAATGGACTAATGAATAGAAAGCCTGAATTGCTCTATATATTAAAGAAACTGGATTTGAGATTAATCTTGCCACAAAGAAAATTCCAGTTCTCTACCTTCAGTCTGCTTTTTCTCTAAAGCATCTAAAGTGCAGATCTGTCATTATTGTTCCCTTACTGAAATCCAGTGGCTTACTCCACAGTAGAATATTAAGGCCATTTATGATCCAGCTGGTGCCTACAACTTTCTACAGTCATTGCTATCCATCACCTTCCCCTACCCTGTGCCACTGATTACCCGAGTAGTTCCCAGGTGGCAGTACTCAGTACCCCCACCAGGGGGCACTTGAGGATGTGTGGGAGTATGAGTTGTCACTTGAAATCAAGGAATGTCACTGGCATTTAGTAGTCAGGGCCCAGGTGTCAAACATCCAGCAATGCCTGGGACAGGCCCCACAGTGAAGAATCACCCTGTTGAGAATGGCCAGTAGCACCATGGAGATTGGACAACTGGACGTTTTCTGTTTCAACTTTAGAAATTAGCTTTGCATAGAGCCATCTTTTGCCTGGCTGATTCTGACTCCACTTTGGGGCTTCACTTGGGAACCTTCCTGAACAAGTGTCCAACCAATTTATTACACTGAATTTGTCTTCCCTTCCCCCCATTTCTGAAAAGATAGAAGTCAAGTTCAGTTGTAGAGGCAGAGTCTTTTCATTTGAATGTATTCTGAGACAGCAGAGGGGAGGAGATACTAATATTTACTCAGTCGCCATGGTGAACCTCCTAACCCCACACCCCGTCTTGTCTTCCTGGCCATTGTGGTACAGTCTCCTGAGCTGCGGTGCACACCTGGACCCATGGATGCTGCAGTTCTAAGTGCTCCTCCTTCCCCACTCACTCCTCTGCCCTGAGTTCCAGTGTCCAGGGCTCTTGGTCCCTGTTGACCCCCGCCCTCCCAGTGCAGACCCACACTTGAGAAAGGACCTTCCATCTGGGTTTGCCAGAACTCGGGACAGGGATGAGCTGCACTGGAGTTTGGGGATTGCTTGAAAGTGTTCACACTGGTAATTATGGGTTGTGGTATTATTACTGAAATCTGAAAAACTCGAGGAAGAAGTCTCCCTGGGCTGTTGTCACTGATTCTTCGCTGCCTGGAGTGTATGGCTGAGTCTAAAGACTTGTCAGTCAAGAGGGAGGATTAGCCTCACCCATATGAAGGGAAAATTAGGAAGGGAAAGAAAAAAAAGAAAAAGAAAAACCTTGTCTGAACTTGAAAATGAAAATGCTGATGTGGTTTTTATTCCAGAAACATATCTTACTGATTAAGAGCACGGCGCGCTACCGGCTCGTGGGTGGGCCAGCTGTAGCTGGCTCCTTCCTCCACCAGGCCAGGCTCACCGCCGCAGAACGTCAGAGGCAGGAGGCCCGTGTGGTCTGTGCAGGTGGGCATGGCTGTGTGCACACGGGGAGCATAACGGCAGGCAAGTTCCTGCAGTCCACTTGTTCATCTTCGGTCACAAACACAGGCAGCCATCTTCCAGGGAAGCAACAGACCCTGATCACGTGGGGGCTGAACTGACCCACTTACCAACTGCGTGACCGTGGCCAGTGACGGGTTCTTTTCATCTTGTCATCTACGAAGCAGAGGCAATTGCACCTATTAGTGAAGGGATGCCTGTACAGCTCACGACACGTGCTAACCCAGACTGGATGTTCCCTGGATGGTCATCCCAGCAGCCCAGGTGGCAGTTCCCAGTGCTTGCAGCCACTGCCTGAGCAGCTTTTCTCCCTCTGGCCCCCCCTCTATAGTTAGAGCGGCAGGAGTGGACCGAGCTCTGGTGAGCCTTAGTTTCCATAACTGTAAAATGGGCCTGACACCTCTGCTCATCGACCACACAGGGCTTGCGGCTTGGCATGACTGCAGAGGCCGCTGCCAGGCAGGCAATCTTCACCAAGAGCCAGATTCCTCCAGGCCCGGCCCAGCTGGCGTTCTCTCCAGTTTCATAGCGTTGGGTTGCAGGGCGATGCAGCCATTGATAATGGTGTAATTGGGGTGACTTGGGTATTTTCCTAGGTACTGCGCCTGATGACTCATGCTTGGTAAGTCCACATTCCACTGCCATCAAGCGCAGAAGACGGTTAAATAACCTAGTCAGGTATTCAGGTTTCACAACTCTGGTGTCTGAATGTGAGGTCCTTGAGTTACCCAGAGACTCCACACCTCAGTTGTTTACGTGGCGCTTTTGTTCCCAGAGCCCTACACAGATGGGGTTCTCTGGGAGGCATTTAGCTGGCACTGGGAGGATTTCCAGCTGCGGTCTCTTCCCAGCCATTAATAACCTGCAAATGATAAACCTATTCAGTGGCCAGGTTGGACTCCAGCGCCTGCCTTTCCCTGCCTCCCCTCTCAGTCTTTCCAGTTGCTTCTCTGCTCTTCTGAACTTCCTGTTCTCTACTTCTACCCCCAACCCCCACCCCCACCCCCACCCCAGCACCTCTGTGCCCCTCTCCAGAGGCCTCTGCCTTCATGTCCTCTTTTCTCCCTGCCTTGTGCTCCAGGCACACCCACCTCCTCCTCTCCACAGGCCAGACCAGCTCAGCGTTGGAATGAGGTAGGGACAAGGGTGGGTCCTAGAGGAGCACGCCCCAACCCACCATCTGAGACAGGGTACACTGAGTCCTCCATTTGTCTTTCAAGGTCTGAGCTCCAGGGAGCTTATGGTGGTACAAGGAACTTCACTTTCCTCTACCTGAGGTAGGCAGGCACACAGTATCAGCAGGGCAAGACAGAAGGCGGGTACAGGACATGAATAGCTGTGCTTGCCCATAGGAAGACCCCTCACACTAGGTCTCTGCCTCCTTTTCATGTACAAAGTGGTCCTGGGCCTGAATCTCAGCCTGGCCAGAGGTGGTCACTGCCTGGTCCAGTGTGAGCCAGGCCTGATTGACAAGCAAGGTCCCAGCTTTCCTGGAGGGACAAAAGAACACTGGCCACAATGGGGTCTAAGGGAAGGGGGTGCTAGCGGAGTGAGGAGCCGGGCCTGTGCTGTGCCCTGTAGTGGAGGGTGGAGTGGACCTGCTCCTAGCTATGTGGCTTGGGCAAGTACTTCCTGTCCAATGGCAACGCTGTACAGTGCAGCCTGGCCTGCACCAACTCTAAACTAAGAAGACAAACTAAAGGCCTTCAGAGCAAGCTCCAGATCAGGCAGGTTGGCAGCTTGTGGGCTCCCAGCTAGAGGAGCAGTGTGGCCAGAGGTGATCCTGCACTGCCCTCTGGGGGATGGCCTGGAGGGAGGAGGAGGCAGCAGCCACCTGCTTCCCACACAGCCTGCCTACTTTCTGGCTGCTGCCACCTTGGAGGCTTTCTCCCCCTAGGAGGTATGCTCACAGCCCCTAGCTCCCTCAGCTCCTGGCACAAGCACCACCACCACCACCCCAGCTGAGGGTGAGAGACAAAGCTCCCCCGCTTGTTCCAGGGCTTTCCTGCCTGCACTTTTAACCTCAACAACCCAGGGCTAAGAGGCGGGGCCACTGTTGTCATACAATGGAGGTGGCTAAGGCAGAGACCCTTGCTATGCCACCTCTGCCAGAGATGCAGTGTGAGCATGCCATTGCTGGTAACCACCTGCCTTCTGCAGCTCCCCTCTGCCCCTGAAGCCAGGTGCCACTGCCATCACACTTGACTTTCCATCAGCCCCCGCACACCCCATCTCCATGTGGAATTCTCATCTGGCAAAATCCCAACACTAGTTTAATGCAGACTCCTGCCCGTTCCATGCTGCAGCATGGTGATTCAGGTGTGACTGTGACCTCAAACATCCCAGGGCCTCATCTCCTCACCGTGGCCATGCGGCCCATTCCCTTCACCTATTATCTGCCAACTCAGGGCCTTCCTGCTTCTCAAAACACCAGCTCCCAGAAGCTGCCCTCCCCCAAATACCCAGGATCCCTCTCAGGCCACCTCAATCTCTGGCACAATGGAGACCCCTGGCCAATACCACCCAGTCCCTGTGATTCCTTCCTTAAAAGCTCCTTTGTGGACCACACCTCTCCTGCAGCCACTGTCTTGATCTTTGGCTCCCTTGAAAGACGGCCCCTCAAGTAGTATCTGTTTGCATCTCCATGCGTCTTCTGGCTGCTTCAGCTGCTGGAGTTCTTCAGCTCATTCCCTCCTCTGCTGCTGCAGGCCCCCTGTGGCTGTTCCTGCTGGGTTCTCCTACCACCCGGCCTTCCCCCACTCTTCATAGGTCTGGTATTCTCCAGGGCTAGCGGGATTTTCCTTGTCTCCACTGGCTCTTCAGAAATCTATCCAGTCTCCTAAGCACGAACATTGCTGGCTGACTACTGCCCTGGGATCAGATTCCTACATCTAGCTCCCTCCTGGTGTGGTGTTTCCCATGTAAAGGTGTCAAATAGTTCCTGGCCCAGACTCAAATCTGCCCAGCCTTCCCAAACTCAGAGAGTAGCTGGCCACCCCACTCTGCCAGATGTTGGCCCAGGATCTTTATTCCTCCTCCTCCTCCTCCCTCTCCTCTCCTCCTCTTCCTCCTTTCCCTCCCACCTTCCCCACATTGACGCTGTCAGCAAGTCTTGGGGCTCCACCTTCTAGATCCATTGCTGCTTCTCCTCACCTCCCTGACTTGCTAGACTACCTGGCTGCCTTTGCTCTAGGAGACTGTCAGATTTGGACCTCTCCTGGCTCCCTGCCTCCAGTGTGGCCACTACATCGCTACCTTTTTAAGCCTACCTCACCTTCTGCCAAATGTCTCATATTCTCATCTGGCTTAGAACAAGCAGGGGGCCTGATGGCCCTGGGCACTCTGGCTTCCTCATTGTAGCAATCCAGTCACAACTGCCTGGATACTCCACACACACCCAGGTTCTGCTGGGCCTCAGGACCTCTGTATGTCCCCTTTGCTGGGACACTCATTTCTTACACGCTCTGGCTCAGTTCCTCACCAGCCTCCTGATTTTACCCAAATGTCATCTCAGGGATATTGCAGCTGTAACTCTCTCCCTGCAGTGGCCCCTTCCTGTGCCCCTTCCGATCTGTACTGTCACTAGCATTCCAGCATCTAGGCCATGTACCATCTGGCTCATGAGGACAAATAATGCTGCATCAGAGCCTAAGACAGAGACTTATATACGAGTATATAGCATAACGTGGTGCTGATGAGTGTCCAAAGACCTCTCCTGTGAGAACAGCACATCACTGGCCCTTTACTCTTCCAGAAGCCCTACCAGGGAGGACTGCAGGCAGGTTGTCTGAGTCCCAGAGCGTCTTTAGCCATTGAAGAGTTTTAACTCACAGTGTTTAATCCGGGGCAAGAGCGGGTGGTCCTGACCCCACGCCCTGGACTGTCAGAGGGTCAGCATCAAAGCCGGATTAGCACCCCTGCTTGACCCCAGCTGCCACATTCTTGTGACGGTTGTAAAACTGGAACGATTGGCAGTCCCAGCCTTGGACTCAGTTACATGTGGCCACTTCTCACACCTTGCACATCTCATGCTTCCACTCCCACACATGTTGGTGCTGTACCAGTGAGGGAGCCAGGTTCCTCCACCCTTCTAAGGACTGACACCAGTCTGAACCCCTGCAGGGCCTTCCTGACAAGGTCACTGTCGAGTCTGTTTCACAGGCAGGAGGACTTTCCCCAGAGAGGCAGCTACTCTCGAAGCACCTGTTCCTAATTTCGTGCATGACGGGGTTCCAATATAGAATGTGTGATCATGGTGAGGGAGAGCTCCATCCATCTGGACATTCCCCAGCCTCAGAAACTACCTCTCCTAAGGTAGGAGTAGAAATTGTTCCCCTGCTGATCACTGTGTAGCCGAGATGGGGTAGGTGGCGGCGGTGATGCGGTTGTTTTGAGTAATTCCAGGTCCCACTTGACAAAGCATGTGACAGTCAAGCCCTTAACCTATCGCCATAGCTCACCATATGTTCATATTGGAGACTATGTGTGGCTGGCTGGTGTGGCTCTGTCCAGAGAATGGCCCCAACCAACTCAGGCCCTCAGGAACCTGTGTCACATCACATCTCTCTGTGGAGACTGCTGACTGGTTGTCCCCATCACCACCACGAATAACTCCTCGGTCCTCCTGAGCTTGGTTGGAGAGGTGCAGTCAGGAGAGGGCCCTTCCTGAGGTCATATCCTGAAAGCAGAAGGTAAGCAGCCCTTGACTTCAGAAGAGGGCTGCTTCTGCTTCTGGGTAGGATGGAATTACTGGCTGTTGTTTCCTCTGCCAGACATAAGCCCATGAACCAGACAATAGGTGTGGGATGGTAGTTTTCAAGACACTGAACATCAGGCAGGTGCCCTGATCTTTGAGAGACAGAAAAAAAAAAATCCCCAATTGTCATTACCTTCTGCTTTAGAAGATTCCAGGCCATTGTAGGGAGTGAAAATAGAGACCTTACCTGTCTCTGTTTTCTATACTCAAGGTGCTGTCTTGAGTGGGCACCTGGAACCACAAGTCCAGGGAAAGAAGACAGCCACAGAGGGAGAGAACCTGGTGATGTGTAGAGGGACTTATCAGTGCCACCCTGGAATAATGTCCCCCACTAGACAGACGGAAAAGCTTCGTAATCCTGGTGGGGCACTTGATGGGGCATTCCCATTGAGAAGAGGGAGCTGAGTCAGAAAAGTATTGCCTCAGTAGTGCAAACAGTTGGCCCTAGATTGAACTCTTATGCAGACCTGCCTAATAGATCATGACAGCAAGACCCACAAGGATTAGACCAACTCCAAGTAACTTAAGAGTATCTCAGAGCAAAGCTCAGTATCCACTGGAATACACAAATACCCAGTGTGCAATGAGGTAAAAATCTCACACATGCAAAGGGAAAGGGTTACCTCAGAATGAGAAAGTGTTCTTCAACCCTGAATTGACACAGGTGTTAGAATTAGCCAACAAGTACATTTCAAATGTTTGTCACAACTGTATCCCACTAATTCTGATACCAAAGATGGAGAGGACTAAAGTGTGTCAAACTCTAGTGGAGACTGTGACACAAGAGCCCTTAGGTCCACTCTGTGGAGTCAGCAGGAGAAAAGTGACTGAAGACACAGTGGTGCAGAACCCGCGATGAGCTAATGGAGGCGAAGGAGCCCTACAGCTTACACACTGGAAGAGAGCTGGGGAGACGGCTTGGGCTGTAAAGTGCTTGCTGTAAAACATGAGGACCGGAGCTGGAACACCGGGACATGCATAAGAAGCTGGACTTGGCCCTGTACACTTGTAACTCAAGCTCTGGGGAAGCAGAGATCGGGGAGGGGGATCCCTGGGCCTCCATGGCCAGCCAGTCTAGCTTATTTGATGAATCTTAAGCCAATGAGAGACCCTATCTCAAAAACAGAAATGAAAGGAAGGATGGAAGGAAGGAAGGAAGGAATTAAAAAGGAGGAAAGAAAAAGAAGAAAGAAAAGAAAACATTGCCTAGTATGGTAGCCCACATCTTTAAACTCAGCATTCAGAGGTAGATGGATTTCTGTGGGTTCAAGGTCAGCCTGGTCTACATAGTTCCAAGCTAACCAGGGCTACATAGTGAGACTGTCTCACAAATAAAACAATGTAGATAGTGCCTGAGGAGAAACACCTCTGGCCTCCACATACATATAAACACACACATACAGAAAAGGTTTGAAAAAAAATAATGATCAAAAGTTTTGTAAAGCAAAGCCTACAGATCTGGGAACTCAGAAAACTCCAAACACAGGCATGAAGAAAACACAAATACCACAATCTAATTTCTGTCATGATAAAAAGAAAACCTTCAAAGTAAACAGTTTATAAAATGTAAAGTACATGTTACATACAGCAGAAGAAACCATGTTAGCAGATTCCTTATTGGAACCAATAAAAAATAATCTAATAATCTAATCCTCACACTCTAGAGTCAGAGGCAGGCAGATATCTGTGAGTTCAAGGCCAGCCTAGTCTACATAGCAAATTCCAGGCCAACCAGGGCTACATAGAGACCCTGTCTAGAAGAAGGAAGAGAAGGAGGAGTTGTCAATCAGGAAGCCATTCAATCTTAAATATCTGTAGTAACAGCTTCAATTTCACAAAGGAAAAATTCAGAACTGACGGGAGAAATATACCACAATTGTGAGAGAAACATCAGTGTCCCTTTCTCAATAACTAACAGAACAAATAGCCAGGCAGAATATAGAAGACTTGAAGAACATTAACAGCCAGTTTGGCTTAGTTATAATTTATTGAGTACCCCACTCGAAAACAGTAGAACAAACATTTTTGAGTGAACACTGAGTATTTACCAAGATAGACTGAGTTGTTTAAAAAGTGTTTTCTGGCCATAAGGAAACCCAAATCTCAGGATAATCCTCAAACTATACATAGTTTTCATGGGTCAAGTAAGAAACCAAGAGCAAAGCCAGAATTTGTAAACTGGTTGAAAATTAAAGAAAAATACACTATGCCAGAATATGTGAGGTAGTGGGAGGCAGGGCTTGGCTCAGCTTCGGATTCAGACAGTGCTAATGTAAGAAAAGAAAGAATCTGGTGTGGTGGTTTATAATTATATTCCAGAGCCTGGAGCAGTAGGATTGTGATTGGTTACAGGGGCCAGCCTGGGCTGTGTAGTGAGTTCTAGGCCAGCCTGGGTTCCAGCATGAGACCAGGTCTCAAAGAACCAAGAGAAAGGAAGAGAAAAAGATATCAAATCATTGACTTCAGTTTTAGCCTTAAAATCTAAAACAGTGAAAGCTGTAAGCCCACAGATCTGAGAACTAAAATCCAAAATAATCACAAACTAAATAATAAAGATCAAAGTGAAAAATCAGTGAAATAGAAAAGAAAAATGACAGAGGAAGAAAATGAAACCAGTGGCTGGCTCTTTAAGAAGGTCAATAAAACAGAACTCTGGCTAAACTAGCCTATCAGAAAAAAAAGAGAAGAGGCTAATTTTAACAACAAAGACAAGAAAGGAGACATCACTACAGCTTATACAGACATCAAAAAGATAAGGGAATCATATACCTATAAGGCTGACAACTTTAACAAAATGAACCTCTAAACTCACTTGAGAAGAAATAAACCATCTCCATATCTATGAGAAAAATCAGAAATGCATAAAACTTCAGGCCTTTCATTAGTAAGTTATATAGAACACTTAAAAGAATTCTCCGTAAGCCCTCAAAGTATGAAAGAAAAAATTTCTTAGCTTATTCCATTACACAAAACCATGACAAGAAAAGTAAAAAACAAATTCTCTCAAGAACATAAATGAAAAAGCTCTAAAGGAACTTAAGCAAGTTGAACCCAACAGTGTGTAGGTAAGATAATAGCCAAATAGGATTTATCCTCAGAATGCAAGGTAGGTTCTCCATTAGAAAATTAATCATGTAATTTTCCATATTTATAAACCTAAAACATATGATCATCTCAAGAGTCACAGAAGAAATCATTTGGCAAAATCCAACATCCATTTCTTATAAATACTGTCATGGGAGTATAGCTATAAGGGAGCTTCCTCAATCTGAGAAGAAGCCTATACCCCGTGGCTAACGTCACAATTAAAGGAAAAGGCCAGGAACAGGACAAGGATGCCCACACTTACTACTGCTGTCCACCATCATATTGGAGCGTCTATCCAGGCAAGTCAGGCAAGAATGAGAAGTAAAAGGAATCCAGAGCAAAAAGAAGTGAAATGTTCATTACTTACAGATGACATAATCGTTCTGTAGAAAGTCTTATAAAGCTACAAAAGACCAACTAGAACTAACCACAGAACGGAACAAGTTTGAACAAGGTCAAAAGACTGTGGTATTGATATGAAGATAAGTAGATCTTGCTGAAAAAGGCCCCAAACAGTCCCACATACATAGTCAGCATATATTTTTTCAAAGACAATTTAAACTACAGTGTGACAACCTTCTTAACAAATGAGCCTTCAAATATTTGCATGCAAAATGCTAAAGAGCAAACTTCAATTTATACCTGGCCCCATGACCAAAAATTAACTCATGGTGAACCCTCATCCTCGACATAGAACCTAAAACTGTTGAGGTTTGTGATCTTGGTTTAAATGATTTCTTGGGTGATTGTGCTTTGTTGTTATTTTAAGGGGTGTGTGTGTGTGTGTGTGTGTGCAGTATGTGCCCAGAGAGGCCAGAGAGAGTGTTGGATCCCCTTGGAGCTAGAGTTGCTGGATGTTGGAAATTGAATGTTGGTCCTCTGCAAGAGCAGCAAGTGCCCTTAGCACTGAACCAGCTCTCCAGCACTTACCACTGAACCATCTCTCCAGCCCCTGATTTCTTAGTTTTGACACCAAAAGCAAGATTTAGGAAGGAGTAAACTAACAGATTTGACTTCATCGAAATGACACATCTCCACCACCCAAAAGCCATTGCTAAGAGAAGGAAAGGATAGACTCCCGGGGCAGAAACTGATTTTGAAGCGTACATCTAGTGATGTCAGATAAAGGACCTGTATATAGAACGTATAAAGGATCCTCAAAATCCAATTTTTAAAATAAACCGTTTGAGTAACATTTCACAAAAGAAAATACACAAAGAGCCAATGAGGACATAGAAAGACACTCAATAGCACTAGCCGTTGTGGTAATAAAATCATAATGAGCTACCTGTCCATTTATTAACAGCTCCACTTAGAGCTGACAAATGCCAAGCACTGGTAGGGTGTGGAGGGACTTGAACTCACCACTGCCAGTGAGAACAAATGTAAAGGAGTAAGGACACGTAGAAATCAGTTTGGAAGATGTTTTAAAAGTTAAACATATACTGGCCATATGATGCAGGCATTCTAGCCTTCTATTTACCCAAGAGAAACAGCACCAGCTGTCCCTACGGAGACCGGGACATGAATATTCATACCAGCTTTATGGGTAACCAAATACTGAAACAGCCTTAATGTCTAAGAGCCTGAACATCTATCTTCCATGTAAGGGGGAAAATAAGCTGCAGGGTAGCCTCAGGATTGTGCACAGCCCTAAAGCTACACAATAGACACAGGGCCGTGTAGTGCACACCAGACACTGTGGTGTAAACACGAGGCACACACCGGTGTCGTAATGAAGTAGACACACCATGATGTAGCCATGTCCACTGGACAGTAAGAAGGCTACACTGGAGGCTGGAGTGGTGGCCCAGTGGGTAAGAGCATTTGCTGTACAAGTATGAAGACTTAAATTCAGATCCCAGAACCCACATAAAAAGCCGAACCTGGCTGCACATGGACCTGTAACCCCAGTACTGTGGGGAACAGAGACAGGACGATCCCTGGGCCTTGACGGACACCAGCCTAACTCCGGGCTTAGTGAGAGACCCTGTCACAAAGGAATAAGGTGGAGAGTGATAAAGCAGGAAACACTGAGAGTGGGGGGCTGGGGTAGAGGGAGGGGTGAGGGTGGGGAGATGGCTGATACACTCTAGGACATGATCTAGAAATAACTGTTCTAGGTGGGAAAACTAGGATTTACCTTAAATCTACGAACTACAAACTCTTGTGTGGCAGAAAGTAGGTAGATGGTTGCTTAGAGACAGCGCGGGGCAGGAGGGCGGGAGGGTAAGGGTGGGGGTTGTCACAAGGGCCCCCGTGGGAAGATGAGCTGCTCGTTACCCTGAGTTAGTGGTGGCGACCTCACAGATGCATATGTGTCAAGATTTATCAAATGGTCCACCTTAAATGTGCACGGTAATTGCTTGGTGAGTGTACTTAAACTAAGCTGCTTTTAAAGACAAGCAAGAGGAATGTTCCAGAAGTGAGGTCTCCCTTCCTGCACAGACTTTAGCACAGCCTGGACATAGGGCAAGGGGTGAGGATGGTCCTTAAGAAATGACTGCTGATCTGGGTCTGTTTCCTCATCTACAGATCCGGGAGCCCCTGGCTGAGCTCTGGCTAAGTGAGTCCTCCTAAGCTAGGTGGTATGGGAGGACCCTTCCCCCATGGGAGCAGCTGGGATGGGGAGAGAAACCACTTAGAGCCCTGGGGATGTGCTCAGGAGCTGTGCGGCAGATGCCTGCTACTGCATGGGAAGCAGACCCCGAGCTGGTCATAGGCATGATGCCTGGCAGATGCCTGAACTGCACACCCATCCTGTGTCTAGATAAAGACATCCAGGTACTGTCCTGGGCAGCAACATTGATCAGGCCCAGGGACCCGGGGCACATGGTAATGAGGCCCAACATCGAAGGTCTCACAGATTGAGGCAGTAACAATGCTGGCAATGAGCAAGGTATGGCCTGGGCTAGAATATCTGCCTTCGAGCTCCCTGGCTTCCTTGAGTAGGTGATGGTTCCCTTTCACCTACCATCAGGGGTATAAAGGTCCCTAGTTATACACACAGTACACAGCACACACAGTGGGCTGAGCCTCTGGGAACAGACACTGATGTCACTGGCACCAGGAGTCCAGAAATGGGAAGACTGACAGATCCCAAGGGGAGAGGATGTGGCGACAAGTTGATTGCTCCCTTGCAGTGTGGACATGCTATGTGCTTTTTCTGTTGGCGATGGTCACATGACCACAAGCCCCCTCAGATGGGAGAGGAAGTTGTCATCATGGTCCCCTCAGCAGAGGCTGGGGCTCTAACGGGCAGTCCACTTCAGCCACCGTGTTTATAACCAGGCCTTCCTCACGCATAAGCCCTTCAAGGCTTTGCCATTTTGCCAGTAGATATCCCACAGTACAGTTTTCAAGCCCACCAGAGATCAAATTAGAGAAGCCGGGATGCTGCCCTGATACAGGCCTTTCGGGATTGTCGCTGGTTCCCTGAGTGAGATGGCTGTGTGGGGAGAACAGTGTATACCTTCCAGGTGGGAAAGGACACCAGAGTCCCTCCTTCCAAGCTGGGCAGCAGAGGTGACTTCTATGTGGCCACTTGGTCCCATGGTATATTTTTTAATGCTTAAAGGGTTCATCTGTGGGCTGGGGAGGACAAGGCCTTTCTGTGAGCATTCCTGAAATGGGAGTTCCATCCCCAGCTCACCAAACCCCCAAGAAGCTGGCTCCCTTGCAAAGCTTCCCAGTTCTAACAGTACCCAGCTCTCTGGTTCCTCCTTAGAAAAAAAGGGCACCTAGAATTGGTGGGGACATGGCTCCTGGCTGGGGCCTCCTCACACACAGGAGGGCGGGGTACAGTAGATACATCTCACTTCTCACACCTGCCCGGTCTACACAGAGTGGGAGCTGAGGCTAAGAAGAGGCCCTGCCTCACAGCAGCCTTGCTCCTCACCTGAACCAGGGAGAGGTGTTTGGAGAGCGGGGGACAGCCTGAGGGGCAGGCTGTGTCCTTTTGGGAGCAGGGCTGGAGCAGGTTCCACTGTGCAGCTGCAGGACAAAGCTCTGGTAACACATAGACGATGCTTTGCTCCGTGCAAAGCCTGGCCTGGTCCTGACCACCCAGGAGAGAGACGCTCAGAACGACTGTCTCTCTGACAGGCCGTCAGACCTTCCTTGCAGCTTTGCTGTAGGCACCGAGCCTGTTCCCTTCAGGGAGCTGCTTGATGGCTCGTCCCTGCTTCCTCGCGTGCTCCAGGTCACCACAGGGACCCAACTGGTCCCACACGGCGGGGCCCATGAGATCCTGTGTCTCTTACGTTTTGAAAAAGAATAGTAAGGAAAGTGAAGGAAGATGGACCAGTCCAGGTGGCCAGCCAGTGCCAGCCTGCCCAGCTGTGCTGACCTGCCCCTTATCCCTGCTGGCCCTGGGGTCTCGGGCTGGCAGAGGTAGCAGCTGGCACCGTGCTTAGTGAGGACTCTTTGCAGTGACTCTGGGCCTTCAGAGCGAAGGGCATTTTTCTGCCGGAGGATCCTGCCGTAATGTTGGGTGTGAAGGACTAGCGTTGGCTGAGCGCAAAAGGGGCTAGTTCCCCCTTTTGTCTAAATTAATTATTTTAATAATTTTATGGGTTTCATTATGAGATTTTCGTATATAATTTTATGTTCATAATATATTATTATACTTTGCTCATATCCATCCCCCCCCACAGCCTTCTCCTGCCCCATCTGATTCCATTTCTCTCCCCAGATAGTCCCCCTTCCGTTTTTCATGTCACACACACACACACACACACACACACACACACACACACACACTAAATCCTGCATATCCTATTTTGCTTTCTATTCTGTGATAAAATGCTGACCAAAACCAAGTTGGAAGAGGAGAGGATTTATTTTGGCTCATTCTTTGCAGTTCATCACTGAACGAAGCTGAAGCAGAAAGTCAGGGCAGGAACCTGGCCACCGGAACTGAAGCAGGGGCCTCAGCTGCCTTTCTTCCACAGCACGAGGACCACCTGTCCGGGAGTGAACCACCAGAGTACGCTGGGCCCTTCCACATCAATCATTAATCAAGAAAACATGCCCCCAAATTCATGTTCTTCCTCCCTCTTAAAAAACAAAACAACAGGTTGGATGCCTTTAATCCCAGCACTCGGGAGGCAGAGGCAGGCAGGATCTCTGAGTTCAAATCTAGCCTGGTCTAAGAGTTCCAGGACAGCCAAGGCTACATGGACAGACCCTGTCTCAAAAAATAAAATAAAATAAACAATAAAAAAGACAATGCAAAAAAAAAGACATTTTCCCCAACGATAGGCACGTCTGATGGACACAACTCGTCAATTGAAATCCCTTCTTCTCAGGCGACTGGTTTGTGTAAAGCTGACGAAAACTAACCAGCACACTGCATAAGGTGGGGAAGGTGTGGCATTTGTCTCCTTGAGCCTGGCTTAGTTCCCTGACGTGATCTCCATTTCCACCTATTTGCCTGTAAATGGCATTATTTCATTCTCCTTCCGGCTGAATAAAACTTCACTGTGGATAGGCCCCGCATTTTCTTTGTTCATCGGTCGGTTTATTTGGTTGGTGTTTTGCGACAGGGGTCTCTTGTAGACTTGAACTCACCGTGCAGCTAAGGATGGCTTTGAGCTCCTTGATGTCCCTGCTTCTGCCTCCCCAGTGCTAGGGGTACAGGCTTGTCCCACCACGCCCGGCTTTCCGTACCCCTGTTGGTGGGAACCTGATTCCACGTCTTGTCTATTGGAAACAGGTCATTTCTTCTGGCTTTTGACCAAGGGGAGTCCCTTTCCCTGCTGACCCTCAGTTCCCTTCACCAAAGTGGAGTGTGGTTGGCTGAAGAACTCAGCAGGCTTGCAGCCTACATCTGCCATGGGCAGTGTCGTTCTGGTGCCCACCTTTGCTCACGCGTGGTGATGGGACACCGCTGTACCCTTCAGCCATGACTACAAGCCCTTCCTCACCTCTGTCACCAGCTGTGCCTCATTTTGGTCCCCTTATAACCGCAAGCACATTTCTTAATACCTCCAAGCTTCAGTATCCCTATCTACAACAAGTCAAGATGGTGTCACTAATTCCCAGAGCTCATGGCTAAGTTTGGACCAGACTGCATGGGTGGATCACCCAGCCTGTGTGGGCCCATTTCCCACCTTGGTGACTCAGGCTATGAGCTCAGAAAACCTGGGCCAGGCCTTTAGGGGAGTCACATCTGCGCTAAGCCCTCAACCACCGTCTGCCATGGGACAGAGACCAGGCTCTAGCGTACCTCTGTCGATTCCAGTTCCTTCTCCAACCCTCCAGAAGCCTGGGCAGGCTTGTGGCTGCCTGCCCTGGAGTGAATCCCAGGCTGAGGGAGGGAATGGGTGAGGTAGAAAGGATTCAGGGTGCCTCCTTCTGTCCTTCGCACCCTAATAGACTCCCTTTCCAATCAGGAGGCGTTCCCATGGCAACCCCGCTGGGCCTCTCTGCCTCCATAGCCCTGCAAAGGAAGAAGCCATTGCTGGCCTTGCCACCATCCAAGGCGTGACTCTCTCTTCTCCCCTCAGAATACAAGAACACGTTTGAACAGGGACATCCCCCAAGCCCGCACCAAGACACAGAGACACCCATCCCCCCAAGCTACCCACTCACTTCACGACTGGTCCCCGCCTGCCCCAGCAGGACAGATTGCCTTGGCAAGGCGATTGGATTATAATTAGCACTCATTAGCACCTCGGCAATCTGCGAGACAAGTCACCTGTCGCCAAGTCCCCTGCGTGAGAGCTGAAATGATCCATCCCTGTCAATGATTCCTATGGGTGCAGAACATCAAAGGGAGAGGAGCTGAGCCAGCCACCCTCTGCAGAAAGCAGTCCAGGCAGTGTCCTTTATGTGCACCCTCCACCCTTCCCGCCTGTGCTCTGGAAAGTTCTGTTTGTAGAAACAACAGGAGGCGGAGAGGTTGAAGGAGAGGCTGGCTCGGGGCACATCGCCTCTCCATGGGCACACCAGCAGCCCTGGCACCAGCACCATGTGCAAAGGACAGCAGGGGCCCAGTGTCTGCTGAGGGATACCTGCCACCGGGCAAGACAGCGGAGCTGCTGTGAGCGCCTGCCTTGGCCAGCTCTGAACAGAACCAGGAACCTATGGGTGGTTCCCATAGAGGGAGAGCCATCCATCCCCCGGGAGCTCAGAGCCTGTGAGAGAAGCAGAGTGGTCCCTTGCAGACTGGACACCCCCTTCGACACTTCTAGGGAAGGAAGTGTGAGGTTGAGGGCTGAGGAGACCCAGGCAATGGCCCCAAGCAGGAAAACAAACCAGCTCATGCAAAAACCACAAACAGACCATCTGTCCCTCACTGCCACCAGCAGGTAGAGAGGTATTGTCTCCCCTGAAAATGGAGTCACTTCAGAGACAAAAGGCTTGATCACCAATCTGAGTTTGGGGCCCAACCAGCCCATTTCCCAGATGGGAAACAGTTATGTGAATGTCACTGAGTGGCCCCTAACCCCTTAGCCTGTGATCCTGGTATGTGGCCTCTGCCTAGGACCAAGCTCAGAGAGCTGTTTTTGTTTTCCCTCTGGCCTCTGCTGACATTTTGGGGCTGGGAATCTTCACTGGCTCTGCACATGGCGAGCCATTTAGAGATGTAACAGGACATTCACAAAAAGAGACCCTGAGGAGGAGGGAAGAAGGACCTTGGGCTCTCCAAGCTTCCATGGGGGGGGCAATTGCTGCTGTGGAACGGGACAGGGGCTGTCTTAAAAAAAAGAAGGGCAGGTCTGTCAAGCACCCTCACCTCAGCCACCAGATGTGAGTGCCTGTTTAGAAGTAACAGCTCAGCTCTTGGGGCTCTGGGAACAGATATAAAAAGGCTGCCTGACTTGAACTCAGCCACCTGTGGTGACTTCCTGACTAAACAATGATGATGATGATGATGATGATGATGATGATGATGATGATTATGAAGAAGAATAGAATCTGGAGTTTAAAAACTGGGCTTGCAAGTTCATACATTCAGTGCCTACCCACAGGAGTGCCAGGCACCCTGCCCAGCTCCTAAGCTTCTCTCCTGGCCCCTCATTCCTGCCTTCTGTTCCTGGGCATCCATCATCCGCCCTTACTCATGTCTCTATAGCAGGAAGCCCCACAGAATGGCGTTGTCCTGCTTAGAGTTACTATTGCTGTAATGAAACAGCACTACCAGAGCAACTTGGGGAGCAAAGGGTTAATTTGGCCTACGCTTCCACATCACAGTTCACCATCAAAGTCAGGACAGAACCTCAAGCAGGGCAGGAACCTGGAGGCTGGAGCCAATGCACAGGCCACGGAGGGGTGCTGCTGACTGGCTTGCTCACTTGCTCAGCTCAATTTCTTATAGAATCCAGGACCACCAACCCCAGGGATGGCACCACCCACAATGGGCTGGGCCCTCCTCCATCAGTCACTAATTAAGAAAATGCTCTACAGGACTGCCTACAATCCAATCTTTGTTTGTGTTTTGCTTTTCGAGACAGGGTGTGTGTGTGTGTGTGTGTGTGTGTGTGTGTGTGTGTGTGTGTGTGTGTGTAGGCCTGGCTGTCCTGGAACTCACTCTGTAGACCAGGCTGGCCTCGAACTCACAGAGATCCACCTGCCTCTGCCTCTCAAGTGCTGGGATTAAAGGCATGCACCACCATGCCCAGAGGAAGCATTCTTCCTAATCGAGTTTCGCTCCTTTCTGATGTCTTTAGCCTGTGTCAAGTTAACATAAAACTATCCAGCACAGGGGTCCAGTCCATTCTTTCCCTTACAGCTTTGTGTCACTTTGTGTGACTCTGTGGAAGTCAGTCAACCTCTCCATGAGGGCAGTGGGCCAACAAGTGACTCCATATTCAGCACCGACCAACCTAGTCAGGCTGGTGCTAGGAACCTCCCCCCCCCCCCCCCCCCCCGAGGTAGGTTCTCTGATGTGTTACCCAGCTGAACACGGGGTTCTAAGTGAATAGACAGCAAGCCAACCAAACGTAGGATCCTTTCTCCTTGGGCCCCCAAGGGACAGACTCAAAGGACTGGAGGGAGTGTGTGATCCTTTCTTGTAGTGGTTCATCCTCAGGGTACAGCCTGAGCTTACTAGCCAGGAGAGGCATGGAGTTGTCCCCAGGCTTGGAAGAAGCCAGTCACAGTCCGTGGGCTTCCCACTGTCACCACCCTAGCTCATGTGGTAGTTAGTGAGCAAAGGTCTGTCTACATGAGTCCATGCTCATGTCTTGAGTGGTCTTGGCCAAAGTAATCTTCAAAGGGCATATCCTCAATAAGGAACACCAGACACGAGAGACCTATAACTCTGGGGGAGGGACCTCCACCAGCCTCAGGCCCCTTGGAGGGCTCGAAGCTCAGCAATAAGGTCCCCACTCTCTTCACCCAAGGGTGCCTTCACATGGGCAGGTATCTAAGACACCAGAAAGACCCTCTAAGACTGAGCGGACATGGGAGCTGGTGGCCCAGCCTCTCCTGGACTCAGTATCCTCGGCTAAGCCTCAGACGTTGAAAGACACCCACGAGCTGCTATGGGCAGAGGCTGTCCTCACTGTTGTCTCTGCTCACCAGAAGGGCTGGCGCCACCAGAGCACTAAGGCCTGGACACAATATGGTTTGCCGAAAGCCATCTTCAAACTGCTGGCTGGCAGGCTGCTGGGAGCCACCAGCGGTCAAGTTTAAGCGAAAACCTCCTTCCTTGCTTCACTGGCTTCAGGGACAAAGGCCCCAAAAGAAGAAGCCCCTCCCACCAAGGGCCTCTGTCAGTAGAACCATCTGACTCACTCTGGGACATCTATGGCCTCCCAGGCTGCGGACTCAGAGAGAACAAGGGCCATGCACTGAATAGGTATTCATGCCCAGCCGTCCACATTCATCAGGGTCCCACAGCCAGCTTCTTTTGGGCGCCCCCCCCCCCAGGACCCCTTATACCTTTAGCATTCTTCCCCCAGGGGGTGGTCCCCAGCTCTCCATCGCCAGTGCCTGCCACTGCCCTGGAGGCCTTGGGAATTGTCCTGGGGACACCTGTCCCATGCCGGTCGGCTGCAGGCATACAGGGTCATGGCTACTGCAGCTTATTCACACAGGCCTGAAAGGAGGCCCTTCAGGAGGTTGCTCCTGGCCTCTCCCCCTCCTCTGGACTGCGTGGAGGAGGGGCTGGCCCAGTCAAACAGTATTTTTCTGTTCTCTCCTGAACAAATAGAATTCAATTAGGAAAGGAGAAACCCAGGCCCAATCGCACAGAGCACGGAAAAAAAAAAAAACGGGCAAGAAAGCACCGTCTTTCAGCATCCAGAAACAGTGGGATGGATGGTCCCCACATGGTGTCCTCCCTTTCTCCTTCTCTCCCCCATTCCTTCCTGTTTTCTTTCCTTTCCCCTTCTTTCTTCCCAGTCACACAAGGTGCACCCAAGGAGGGCAGGCAGTGGAGAGAGCCCATGACTGCAAATAGTCCACTCCATTGCTCACCTAGTCCTGACCCTCAGAGGACAAGACTGCCTCAGAGACCAGGTGGCAGAAGAGGAGGCCAAGCCCAGACTCCTCCTGCAGGCCCTGCACGGGCAGGGTTAGTGGGCATCTCTGAGCCCTGCTTCTCCCATAGCCTTGGGCACCATTCTGTCTACTCTTCCTTAGAGACCTGGCTACTGCCCAGAGCTACCAGGGTTAGATGCTGGTGGCCCTGGCTGGACTGAACCTCAATATCTAGACCAGACTCTAAATCAAACTCCCATAGATCTGTCTGTCTCAACCCCGAGGGCTGAGATTAAAGGCATGTACCACCACACCCAGTGCATATGTGAAGGAGGGTAGAGCCTTCTGTGGTCTGGGAAGAGCGTCCCACAGAACAACCAGTGGGCATGGAACTGGTCCTGGGATTCTGGGGATGGGGGCTTCTTCTCACCTCCAACTTCCAAATATAGATGCAGAATGGACACAGGGCTCTGGGATGCTCTTGCCCTGCAGGTGAGCTACTCACACCCAGTAGCTGTGGGGTTGGGGAGGCAGCGGGTGTGAAGATGTAAAGGGGACCTCAAAACTGATGGTTGGTGTTAGCAGTGAACACCCAGTGTGCGTGTGCTTAGTGCCATTCAGATGTGGCCCCTGTGGGCCTGACTCAGGCGTCCAGATGGTCTCTGTGTGTGCCAAGCACATGGCTTGGTAAACAGGCTCCTCCCCAAGGCTCACTCCTCACCATGACTGAGATCCCAAGCACCACTACTGCCCTCCATGTAGTCACGAGTACGGCATTTGGGGTGTCATACCCAGGCCTGACCCTGGGCTACGAGACACCGGACCTGGGCTAGCTACTCTGCCCTCCACTACATCCCACAGCTTCTAAGTGTGCATATGCAAGTGTGGGGTGGTTCACACATTCTTGCTATTGCTTGTAGCAATCCTACCCCCATCTTACAAATGATAAAACAAGGTACAGAGAGCCTAAGAGACCTCTGGTCCTCAGATGGTCCTAAACACCTACCTGTCCCCCCCCCAAAGACAACACACAAGCCCCTCCCCCATGCAATGGCCCCTCCTGGGCTGAGTGGCTCAGTCTCACTGAGCATTTCCTCACCCAGCTGTGGACACTGGCCAGGCTGGGGACAGTGCTCTGTAATTTCCCATGTAGCTGGGCATGTGTGTGTGTTATCGGGTGATACTTAAATGGTAACCTTTTCCAAGGCAAACCCAAGTAAGTACGTATTTGGGAACTGTAATTCCAAGCTTGGAGGCCTCCCTCAGGCGGATGGGGAGTGTGGCGTCATGACCGCGAACCAGTCCCTCCTCAGCTTTGGGTTTACAGCATGCAGGGGAAGGTGAATCCTGGGACCGGTGCTGGGGTTTGTGGCCCTTATCCTGCCCCTGCCACTTGACATCTGGGAACAGGATCCCTAAGGTGCCCGATGTCCACTCCCAAGTCAGGCCACAGCTGTGGTCATAGAGCTAGACGTCCGGCCGGCACAGAACTTGGGGTCGGGGTGCGGGGGAGGGAGAGGCACAGTCTTCATCCTTGCTGAGACTGGAAGAAGGAAAGGCTTGGCCACATTAGGTGCAGGGACAGTATGGGAAGGGACTCAGATTAACTACGTTCTGCAGACAATGGGGGACGATGGGAGGCGTGGGAGGGAGGGGAGCAGAGTGAGCTTTAAGATGGGCTGGGCAGCTGGCCTGATGGATAACGTGCTTGCTCGGCTAGCTTGAGGACCTAAGTGCTGATTCCCAGCGCCCCTGTAAAAAGCTGAGTATGGTGGCAGAGCCTGTAATCCCAGTACTGGGAAGGCAGAGGCAGTAGGATCCCGGGACTCACTTAGATAGCCAGCCTAGCCAGTCAGCAAGCGGCAGGTTCAGTGAGAGACTGTCTCCAAGATCGAGGTTGAAATTTATAGACAAAGACATCTGATGTTATACTCTGGCCTCCACACATGTTCGTGTGTGTGTGTGTGTGTGTGTGTGTGTGTGTGTGTGTGTGTGTGTGCAAACAGAGAGAGAGAGAGAGAGAGAGAGAGAGAGAGAGAGAGAGAGAGAGAGAGAGAGCTAAGAGGGGAGGAGGAGGGGGAAGAAGAGAAAAAGAAAAACAGGATGATCTCAGAGAAATGCTTTTTGTTTCTGGCCCCATGCTCAATGCCAGATGATGCTCCAGGGGTGTCAGGAGTAGGGTGAGGATGGGTCTTTGTCCCCACAAGATGCGCGGGAAGAGGTCAGAGGCCGAGGGGCTTAGGAGCCATCTGAGATTAGAACAGGTCATGGATTCACAAAGAAACAGAGCTGGAGGTTTGGTGAAGAGAAAGCAGAATATTGACCCAAAGCACCAGGAGTCTCAAAAGAAAGTAACTGAACTGGATTCGTATGGATATGGTGTAAAGGAATTCACAGAAACTAACTCAAAATGGATCATCAACCAAAATGAAAGTATTGAAAGTTTTAGTTAGAAGAAATCTTTGTGGCATTGGATTTGACAAAGATTTCCTAAATTGTACAAAAAAAAAACATTTGGTATAAAACATCAGGACACTGATCTAAACATCACCAAGATTTAAAACAGGAGCCTAGCATGGGGGCGCATGCCTTTATTCCCAGCCCTTGGGAGAAGCAGAGGCAGGCTGGTCTCTGTGAGTTCAAGACCAGTCTGGTCTACACAGTGAGTTCCAAGCCATCCAGGGCTACAAAGTGAGACCCTGACTAAGATTTAAAATTGCACTGGCAATATGGCTTATCACGTAAGGGTGATGACTCGAGTTCAATCCCTGAATCCCACGTGGAGAGAGAATTAACTCTCAAAGGCTGTCCTTTGCCTCCTCATACATGTTGTGGAACACATGCACCCACAGATACACACATACTCACTTGCATATACACATGCCTAAATTTAAATTTAAATTTTTCTCTCAGGTGGCGCACGCCTTTAATCCCAGCACTCAGGAAGCAGAGCCAGGCGGATCTTTGTGAGTTCGAGGCCAGCCTGGTCTACAAAGCAAGATCCAGGACAGGCTTCAAAACACCACAGAGAAACCCTGTCTCGAAAAACCCAAATAAATAAATAAGTAAACAAATAAATAAATAAAATTTTCTCTCAAAAAATAAGGTTGAAATTGATAGACAAAAACATATGTTAACTCTGGTCTGTGCGTGCACACACACACACACACACACACACGAACACGCACACGCACACGCACACGCACAGACAGACAGAGACAGAGAGACACACAGAGAGAGCGCCCACCTTTGAAGGTTAGCATATACTATCTTCACAAACCATTTGGTGCTTTTGAGGTGTCCCCCAGCTCATCCAGGTGCAGGCACCTTGGAGCAAGTTCCCAGGCCCAGCTGCTGAACCACAGGGTAAGGGAGGGGCAAGCCATGGAACCTCAAGGGTCTCAGTTATGTTTGCTGTACAGTGTGACAACAGGGGTCCCTACTTCTGACAGGTCAGTTGGGAAAGGGCATCCACGGGAATTATGGGAATGAAGAGAGGTACAATGAAGGTTCTGCACATCAGGCCATGGGCTGTCACGGAGACAGAAGATGCCTAAGTTCGAGAGTACACGTGGAGGGGGGACTGGGAGGCAGTGGGGGTGTCAATGGAAGGTGATGGAGTGGCCTGACCCCTTCCTGTGTATTACTCCCAGCTGCCTCCCTGCTAACCAACTGACTAACAGGTGCGTGCTTGAACCAAGGAGATTTCAGCAATTCCTGAAAGATTGTTTAACGCCGTGCCTGCCCCCTGAAAAGGAACCAGCACATACTATCCCTAGATGTGGGGCAAGGGAGACCCCCTGCCTCTTCACCATCTTGCACGAGGCTCCCCCTTCCAGGAGGCCATCTTGCCCCCATTTACCTTCTGCCCCATCCCAAACTTCATGCCGTGTTCTGGCCTGCCTCCTCTTACCCCTTCCATTCTTTCTAGAACAGTCTTTTTGCCCCTACCCAGGATCTTGGGATTACCCAAGGGACTAGAGAGGAGAATCTCCAGAGGCCAACATCGGGTGGCTCCTGTGAGCTTCAGGCAGAAGTGTGGCACCCAGCTTGGGGTGAGCACCTCCCAGCTAGTTGCTAGATGGCACCCCCCTTCCCACAGGGACAGCATGGGCTTCTCTTTCCAAAAGGGGAACAGAGACCATGACAACATGATGGGTCCATCCAGCCCCTCACCCTGTTATCTCTGCTTCCCATGCTCCCCTCATCTGTTGCATACACTCAGCCATCAGGAGTTCCTGACTGTCCCCACTGCCTGCCTTGTGACCACAGTCATCCCGGTACTCACCCTCCCCACTACCAGGAGGATCTCTCTATCGGCTGCAAGCCAGACACCAACGTGGGACTGAGTGACTGACCTCTTCCTGTGCTGGGAGGTGGGGCATAATGCCCTCCAGCCTGAATGGGGCCTGCCATGGCAGCAGAATCCGATTCTGCTGACTGTGGTGACATCACGTGACATTCAGACTCCAGTGCCCAGAGGCCCGGAAAGAACAAAGACTGTGAGCAGCAGCGGTGACCATCAGTGACTGAGCATTGCAGGCCGCTCAACTGCTCTTTCCAAACACATTAGAGGGCTTTGGAGACTGAGGCTCCCTTTGGCTTCATTACCCATGACAGAAGTACCATTCCCAGGTGGCAGCAGGCTCGGCTTGAATGTCCCCCACCTGGGTGGTGCCTGCCCTCAACCCTGCGAGCTGCCCTATGTGTCGGGAAGGGGCAGAAAGGGCCCATCACATGGTTGAAACCGCCCAGCAGCCCCTGTCTCTGAACCTAGCAGCTCAGCTTCCAACATGTCCCCAACATGTAGGGACCAATCTATCCGCCCATACCACCTACCTGAGCAGTGAGTGATAACAAGAGCAGCTCAGGTCCCCTGTTGGGTGCCGAGGAGGGAAGACAGAGGACTCAGATGCCCATTCCAATGTTCCAATGTGCCCTGCTTGGGGATTTGCTGCCCCCCCCCTTCCTGTCACCACCTAGCTCAGGTCACTCCACTGCACACAGACACTGAGCAGCTCCCCAGCACTGGGCCACTGGCCTCTGTTTGCTGGATGGTACAGATTTTGTTCATACGTTCAGTTCAAGTATATCCTCCTCCATGAAGCCTTCCCTGACTGAGCCCCAGTTCAGCAAGCCTGGGGACATATCAGACATCAAGGTGAGGTCAGCTCCCTCACAGAAGAACATTAACCTGTGCTCCCAAAGGGCAGGGACATTTCGCTTGTCATCTTGGAGCCCTAGGCTGGTGGTGGGACCATGGAAGATGTTCGGTAAATCCGTAAGGAACATGGGAACCTGGGTCTGGGGAGAGAGCTCAGGTAAAGTGTTTACCTTGTCACCAAGAAGCCTGGAGTTCGGTCCCCAGAACCCAGTGAAAAAGCAGGCATGGGCTGGAGCGACGGCTCCATGGTTCAGAGCACTTGCTGCTTTTACCGAGGACTGGAGTTCTGGTCCCAGAACCTGACATGGACAGTTCGTAACTACCTGTGGCTCAAGCTTCAGGAAATCTGAAGCCCTCTTCTGGCCTCCAGGGGACCCACACATGCACACACACACACACACACACACACACACACACACACACACACACATGCACGCACGCATAAATAAAAATCAATCTTTTAAAAAAAGCCCTTGCGGGGCTTGTGAGATGACTCATCAGCACCTACATGGTGGCTCACAACTATCTGTAATTCCAGTCCCAGGAGGATCTGATGCCTTTTCCCAACCCTTAGGGATGCTGCGTGCACAGACATGTCTGCAGGCAAAATACTCATACACATTAAATAAATTGATACAAATTTAAACTACTCAGGAGGCAGAGGCAGGGAGATCTCAGCAAATTCCTGGCTAGACTCGTCTGCATAGAGAGTTCCAGACTAGCTAGGGTTTCACAGTAAGACCCTGTCTTGGAGAGGGTGGGGGTAACAGATAGACATGATGATGCACCCTTGAAATCCCAGAACTGGAGAGCTGGAGACAGGTAGATCTTGGGGCTCACTAGCCAGCCAGCCTAACTATTCAGCTACTCAAGTTCTGGACCAGTGAAAGATCCTGTCTGAAAAAAATAAAAAATTGATGGTGTCTGAAGTTGTCCTCCACAGGATGTGCACATATTTGCACCATACACACAAAGACCCTGAGACTTGTATTTTACATCAAAGGACAGCATATGAGCATCCCATAGGAGCAAGGAGTCTCAGGGTCAGGTGTGGGTGAGGTCAATCCAAGTGGCTCCCTGACACGATGGGCAAAGCACAGCCTGCCCTGCGGCTCTGTGCCCATTTCTCTGGGTGTATGGTAGCGGCTGGCAGTGGCTGTAGCTTCCACAGCCAGGTCCCTGGAGGTTCCCGGCTGCTGGGGATTGGGAGTGAGTTACTGTGTGTTGGGTAACTGTGATGGCCTAAAGGCTCTGCAGGATCTTCTGCGCAGTAGAAGCATCATCACCCACCCTGGGGAGCCAGGGAGAGGGCAGTTCAGAAAGAGCAAACACCTGTCCCCTGGCCAGAGAGAGAGAGTCACCCTTCTCCTCCCTGTACACACACATGCACTCGAATGCCTGACCTACTGGGTGCCCTTAGCACCCCGGCCTGGCAGCTGCCCTCGAGGTGGCCCACAGGCCTTGCCTGGCCTTTAGTCATATCCTGATAGAAGCCAGAGCAGGGTGGTGTGTGTGTGGGGCGGGGGGCAGCCTTCTCAGCACCGTGGCCATGCTGCCTTCTCATCAGAATTCCCCTCCCTGCTGGGGCAAAGCCAGGTCTGTCGGCAGCTGCTGGCCCCTACGGCTGTTTTTCCTGCTCCCACGGACACCGCATACTCTTGGCCAAAGGCGAAGCTGATGGGACCCAGATGGAAGCTAGGGCAGCCTGAGAGGGCGGGCAGGGCCTGGTGAGGCTGGGGGCTCCACCTTCTGGTTTGGGGGCCCTGCTCTGACCAAGGATCGATGACGCCAGCCCTGGGTGTCAGCCAGGGACCTCCCAGTGGTCAGGCACCGGCTCCAGCGTGAGCCAGCCATTGGTCGGTCCGCATGCGACTCTATGTGGAGGGCCAGGGTGGACGTCCTGGGTGGAGCACCGGCAGGTCTTGGGATCATTTGTAAGCAGTTGTCAGGATGGCTCACTGGCACTGCGGGCAGAGGGCATCCTGGCACGGTACTCTGGGTTGGGGGCGGTGTCTCTCCACGCCTCAGCTCCCCTGGGTGTAACTGTCACAGCACCCACCGGCAACAGCTTTGTGAATAAGAAGGGATAATTATGGTATAGGAACAGGCTGTCACAGGCCTGGTAGGTGAAGCCTTTGACCCTAGGGCCAGCTCTTCGGATGTGCAGAATGTGCGCCAGCCCACCACTCCCCGTCCTCTGTCTCAGGGACCCCTGGCTTGTCCTGGATGGTGTCTCAGGACATTCACACCCACCTTAATAAACATTAGGTCTTAGGATTTACGCAGAAGCCACCACACACACACACACACACCCCAGGCTACCCTGGTTAGTCTCAGACACTTTCATGTCAGCCTGATCTTCAGACAACTGCCAGCAAACCCTATGCCCAGACCCAGCCAACCCCCTTCCCATCACCTCAGCTTTCACCATGCCCCTTGTGCAGTTCCCAACCAGGTGACCCCACCCCAGCAATGTCTACTGAGGTCAAGGGCATGTTCTCACAAGGCCGTCTCTGTAGTTGTCTGAGACGCACAGCCTGAGGAGGACCAGATCTCTCGTCTTGCTGTTTTCTGCCATTGAGCCAAGGCTTTCTGTTAGCAAGACTTTTCCTGCCCTTCGTCTTTCATAGTGGTACAGACCCAGGGACTCCTTCCTGGGGCTGAGCCTAGGGCTCTACAATGGGCGCGCACACACACATGGACACACACACATGGACACACACACACACACACACACACACACACACACACACACACACGGACACACCCATCAGAGTTAGCCCTTGCTGTCTGGACTCTTTTATGAGTATGGTCAGGAGGTCTTGCCCACTAGCATGGTAACACCAGCTAGAGACCTGAGGCTGGATGGCAGCCATGTGCTGTCCTAGCTGGTGCCGATGGTGAAGGTCTCTTTGAGGGATGGTCACCCTGAGGACAGGTGGGACTCATAGGTGTGTGTCCCCCAGGGCCGAGGGCCCATGGACATGTCTGTTCCGGCCCAGTTTGAACCCCCCCCCCTCCTGACCGGATGCTCTGGTGGGGCCCCTCGGCCTTCTCGTGGGCCGTGACTAAATCAGAGCCCCCTGGCCCGCCCCACCGACGCGGCTTTGTGCACCAGGCCTTTCTTTCTCTGCCGACCATGGAAAAGGCCGCGTCAGCGTCCGCTTTGTCTGCCCTGTCCGCCGCCGCTGTTCTCAGGGCGGACAAAGCCTGGCCGGCCGTTCACAGCCGCCCGGGCGGACGGAGCGATTCACTGTTTGGATAATTCGACCACAAAACCCATGTGGCCCTTTCGCCTCCATCAGCTGGACTGGGCACCCCGCCCCCTATGGCTTTTCAGGGCTCTCAGGAGAGAAAATTCCCACAGGCCCCAGGGCAGGCACAGCCCTGCACAAACAGCAGCTCAGGCCTGAGACAGCATCGAGTCTCACGGCTGCCTGGGGCCAGGAGCCCAGGAGCCCAGTCCAGCTGCAGCCAGGTACCCGCTGCCCGGACCAGGATCCTGGGCCCGGGAAGGGTCTCCTGGCAGGCTCCCGCTGGTCCATGTTGCCTCACCCTGGCCTCATTTTCTACACCTGCAAGCCTTGTGGCTAAACCAGGTCCCACGTCCCAGAGTGTCCAGAGACTTAAGAGCTGAAGCTTTCACAGCTAAGAAACGGAGGAAAGCTCTCCTCCTCCACCTTGCCGTGTATCCAGCTGACTCCACTGAGATCTAGGAGTGTGGGGCAGTGCAGGGGTCGTTAGCTACCATACATCCCCAGACGCCCACCTGCTGGGGCCCCAAGGGCCAGAGGCCACCCGATCCTTGAGGATCCTTTTGGACCTGTGTGCAATCACAGGTCTTCATTTCTCCAGAAAAGACCTTTCCGGGCCACTTGCCTCTCTTGTCCCTGTTCTGATCCCCGGTACCTCCTCCCGGTCTTCTGCCTCCTTTCTCCCTAGGCTCAGCCCAAGCTCTGCCTCGCCTCCTCTCTCCACCCTCAGTCCACCCTCCTGAGCCAGTTCAACCCTCCTGAGCCAGCTCAACCCTCCTGAGCCGACTCACTGTTTAGAATTGAAACTCCTACCTACTGGTCCCATCACGTTCCCTCTTCCGATGGCCAAGTGGCCCAGGCAGCCCTACTTCCTTCCTGATGCCCCAGGATACCCCTCCCCCAGCCTCTGCGGCCAGCAGGTTTCACACCACTTGTACCCCTTGCCTAGCCTCATCTGTCCACTACCACTTCCTTAACATGTGTTTCGGGACTCCATACAGAGTCATGACATAAAATGTGTCAACGGTGAAAACTGGGGCCACAGGGAAGGTTTCTTCCTATTAATTAATTAGTTATAATTCACTCAAAATCAAACACATCATGCTGGATTCAGGGTGCTTCTGTTGGTGTCCACCAGTGTCGAACTATGTGACTTCACTGGAGCCTTGTCTCTGACCACAGGTGGCGTTTTGCGCCGTGCATGTCACCAGGCTGTGCAACACTGCCTGAGATACCTCGGCTGAGATTCCAGGCCCTTGCATCTTGGGAACTGTGGTGTCTTTCACTGTTCATGAAAAGTTCTGTTTAATTGCAGAACCATACCTTTAAGATTTTATTCTTAATTACCTGTACATGTGTTGGGGTGGGTAATGGGCACGTGAGTGCATGTGCCATCAGAGGCCAGAAGAGGGCGTTGGATCCTCTGGAACTGGGATTGCAAATGGTTGTGAGCTGCCATGTGGGGGCTGGGGACTGAACTTGGGTCCTCTGAAAGAGCAGCCAGTGTTCTTAACGGCCGAGCCATCTCTCCATTCCCAGAATCAAAGACTGTTAAGATTTTCCTCAACATAGAGGTAGCCAGTCAGTATTTTTGGTATAGCTATTGTGTAAAATGATCATTTTTGAAAAACTGACATTTGTGGGGCTGGAGAGATGGCTCAGCAGTTAAGAGCAAGTGCTGCTCTTCCAGAGGACCCGGTTCTCTGGAACCAGTTCAGTCTCCAGCATGACACTGGGCAGCCCGTTGCTCCAGCTCCAGCAGATCCAACAGGTTCTTCCCGTCTCTGTGGGAACCAGCAGCCGCATGATACACACACACATAGACATCGATAAAGCTACTTCACTAATTTTTTAAAATTTAAAAATTGGTTTTTGAATTAATAACTTCAGTTTCACTTACAAAATACTTTAGCTTGGGATTAAGGCAGAATTTCCAACAATTTCTGAAATGCCCATAAATAGAGTTCTGTCAATATAAGGCAAGTATTCTTGGCATTGACGATTATAAAATCAAAACATCAATCAGCTTGAGAAAGTGCCAAGTGTGCTCAGTGTCCTACAGAATCAAATACTCAGCCAGATTTCATTCTTTATGTAAGAGTAAAAAAAAATATTCATTTTATTATAACCCAAATTTGCTTTATCATTAGAAGGCAAAATTATGTTCGCCAATAAATTGCTTTAAAATCAATTTCTCTATGGTTTATTACTAGTAAATGTTTGGTTCATATACTTGCTTTATAAATCCATATACCAGGGGACTCATAAAAATGTCTTGGACAGGGTTGGCAAGATGGCTCAGTGGTTAAGAGCACTGGCTGCTTCTCCAGAAGACCCAAGTCCAGTCCGCAGCACCCACATGGCAGCTCACAACTGTCTGTAACTCCAGTTCCAAGAGGTCCAACACCCTCTTCTGAACTCCATAGGCACCAGGCACACCAGGGGTACACAGATATGCATGCAGGTAAAACACTCACACACATAAAATAAAATCCGACAAATTAATTACATTTTAAAAGGCCATGATCAGAAAAGGTCTAAGCTGACTGGTTAGCACCACACAGCTGGCTGTACCAGGTCCTCTTGCTCTCTGTTGCTCCTCATACACCCTGATGACACCCATGACTCTCCTTGACATCTCAGCTAAGCACCCTTCCCAGTGAGCCCCACCTCATTCCCAGTCCCCACCCCTGTGCACACAGCAGCCCCCACCCTGTGACATCCTCTGACTCCCTCTTACATCGCTGCACTGGAATAGTGAGCCTGGGAAAAGTGTCTGCTGGTCTATCCTGATCACCACAGTGTCCTGGCACAGGGCACTGTAGTGTCTAGCCCATGCTAGCACCCAGTTCTAGCTCAGGAATGGGCTGAGTATCACTAGGTCCCAGAGGTCCTTGCCTAGGAGGGCCTCGTGTCCTGAGAGGTCATCCAGCACAGTCCATTCTCTGGAGTGTGTGTGGTATATATGTGTGTATGTGGTGTGTGTGTAGTGTGTATGTGTGTGTGGTGTATAGGGTGTATGTATGTTTTCTTTGTTGTGTGTTTGTGTGTTGTGTGTATGTGTGCTTTGTAGGGTGTGTTGTATATATGCATATTATGTTTGGTGTGTAGTGTGGGGTGTGTGTGTGTGTGTGTGTGTGTGTGAGAGAGAGAGAGAGAGAGAGAGAGAGAGAGAGAAAGAGAGAGAGAGAGAGAGAGAGAGAGAGAGAGAGAGAGAAGGTCAGAGGTTTAGTAGTGTCTCCTCAGATGCTCCGACTATTTATGTTGAGGTGGGATCCCTTACTTCAACTCCGAGCTCATCAGTTCAGCCCTCTGGCTGGCCAGCTTGCTCTAGGAATCCCCTGTCCCTGCCTCTAGGCACCGGTGGGCAAGCATGCAACCATTTACCCCAACGGCTTTCTCAAAGTTCCCTAGGTGTTCTGGTGCTTGTGAGAGGAGCTGATAGCCACACATCCGCGATGCCACCAGAGAGCACATCCTTGTCATTCTTGTGATAGAAAGTCTAGAGCCTCTGCAGATCCAGCCAACAGACCCATGACGAGGGCGGTGGAAAGTGAGTTCTCATTTTAATAGAAATCCTGTTTAAGAATTGATTTGCTGTACAAAAATGAGGACTTCAGTTTGGATCCCAGGACCCATGTAAAAAGCCAAGTGTGTCTGTGTGTCCAGAACCCCAGGTTTGGATTACAGAGACAGGCCGATCCTCGGAGCTCAGTGGCTGGCCAGCCCAGCCAACAGGGTCTGGTTCAGTGAGAGACCTAGTCTCCAGGCAACAATGCAGAGATCTGTAGAGAAATACATCCAACACCCTCCCTCTGGTCTGTGCATGCATTCAGGTGAGTGTGCCGTGGCATGCAACAACACACAGAAACATCATAATAATAGCCATAATAATAATAGTAATAATTGGTTAGGGAGTGCAGAATGGTTGCCCAGGATGCACAAGGCCCTGGGTTCCATTCCTAGCACTGATTTAAAAAGAAAATGAGAACACTTTTCTTCATTTTAAAACAAGGTGTCACTATGTAGCCCAGGCTGGCCTTGAAATCACAGCCGTCCTCCTGACTGAACCTCCTGAGTGCTGGGACCACAGGTGTGAACCACCATACCTGACCTTGGTTTGAAGCTTTTAATTGGTGTTTCAAACAACCCAACACCCCAAACTGCCAGTGTTGGGAGCCTTTAGCAGCATCTCAGAGTGCACACTGAAATCCATTCATATGTAGCCCACAATGCAATGGGTGAGACTGAGGACGACCATGATTGTGCAGAATGTATCGTGAGGAGCCATGGGAAAGAATCCGCAGCAGGGACGATTCTCTCCACAAGGTTTGTACAAATATTTGTTGGCTGAATAGAGGCCAAAGGCAGGATGTGCAGGGAGATCTGGGCTGAGATAGCCACTCCAGCCCTGTGGAGAGATGGCTCATCGTACTTTCATTTCTGTCCCTGGTGAATCAAGCCCAGAGCCTCTTCACACACTCAGACAGGTACTCAACCACTGAGCTGCACCCTCACCCCAGAGGGGGGTTTCCTAACTCATGTGTTATCTTTTTAAAAACAATTTTTACGTGTGTGTGTGTGTGTGTGTGTGTGTGTGTGTGTGTGTGTAGGGGGAAGTGTATGCACCTGTGAGCTCATGCAGAGGACGGAAGAGGATATTACGTCTTCTGCTCTCCCTTCACCGTGTCCCCCGAGACAGGGTCTCTCACTGAACCTGGAGCTGACTGGAGCCCAGCAAGCCCAGTGACCCTCCTGTCTCCTCTCACGGTGCTATGGTTTACAGAGATGCCCATGACCTCACCTGGACTTCTATGTGGCTGTTGGAGATTTAAAGGCAGGTCCTCAGCCTTTCTCAGCTACTACTTTTACCTGCTAACACACTCCCGTCTTCTAAGATGAGTCTGTGGAAGGCAGCAGCAGACCCACAGTCAAAAATGCAACTCTGGAGGACACTCAGGAAAAGAGATGGAAATAAACCTTCCCACTAGAAGGACCATATGGAAGTCACCGGGCAGAAATGCCAGGGGCACGTGGAGGCTCCGACATGTGTGTGATGAAGAATCCAGACTCCAGCAGTGACTCCGTTATGTTCGGATAATAGGTGGAAAGGGTGTGTTCTGACTCCGTTCATTCACAGTCTTTTAGAACAATTGCTTTATTTTGATCGTTGTTCAGTTTGCTTTAGTTTGAGACAGGGTCTTGTTCTGTGGCCCAGTCTGGTCCCAGGCTGAGATCCTCCTGCCTCGGCCTCCCGAATGCCAGGATCACAGGCACATACCACCATACCTGGCTTTATTATAAAGATTTCATACAGTATTGTTTCATAAGTTCACCAATGTGATAAAAGTAAGTTTTGGCTGATGAACAAATATTCAAACTACTAAACAAATAATCTCTCAGATCTCTCTGATCCTGTCTTTTTAAGAAAAATGTTCTTGTTTGGATGGTAAATATTTGTTGAGACAACATGTGGGCCAGCTGCTGCTTCCTGCTCTGTCTCCAGTGGCTCCTTGGTCCTTCTGCCTTTCTTCCTCATTTCCCGAGGTGCCAGGTGCCTCCATCACTTCCTTCTCTCCTCCACACCCCGGCCCCAAGGCCTCCAACCTTCCCCTTCCTCCTCCATCCCTTTGGGTCTCCAATCTTCCCTCTCTCGCCCTCCCCCCTTCTCCACCACTCCAGTTTTGCCTGCTCACTTCCATCCCTCCAGGTCTCCCCTCTCCCGTACCTCCATCCTTCTTCCTGGTCCTCCATCCATCCTCTGGTGCAGACCTGGGGCTGCGACTTTGGGGGTTTGTGTACTGGGGCCGCCACAGGACCAGACTCTGGAGTATCATAATGCCCTGGATGACAGTACAAGGAAATCCAGATGACCTCACTGCCCCTAGACCCCATGATCCGTTTTCATAGCTGAAGAAACTGTTTTCATCGCTCAGTGTCACTGTGCTGAGCCCGATGGCCCCCATCCTGGCCCCTATTCCTAGCTTACTAACCTTCTTCTCTTGGGGTAGAGGGCACAGAAAAGCTTAGTGACATGCCCTAGGGTCCAACTTGAGGATGGGGTTAAGTCCCGCACTCCTGTGTCCAAGAGGCTGCCAGGCCTGCCTGCCACAGACTGCTGGAGTGACCTGGAATCTGGAACTCTCTTTGTCCCTTGCTTTCTTAATGCTTTGGCCAGCAGGCTAGGGGCCTTTGGAGGGGACTCAGTATAGTCCCTGTCCTCAAGACTGCTCCCCTTGCCTATACCCCACCCCATCCCCTCACGGCCTCCTCCAAAAAGCTCTCCCAGCCTTGGAGGACTTCTGACTCTCATCCTTCTTCCTGGACACAGGTCCCGAGTGTCCTTTCCAAGGGGAACAGAGCTCATCTGGCCAGAGCCCTGGGGTCACTGGAGGGTCAGGGCCTGGTGGAGCCCAGAGCTACAGTGTGAGTGGTACTGAGACTAGTGGGCCCTTTTCCTCCAGTCTGTTGGAGGGCCTCACAGAGGAAAGATGGAGAGGCCCCAGCATCTCCAGCCTTGACCCCACTTCATCTCCCCCAGGATGTGGTACTGGATCCCCAGGGCCCAAGCATCATTCCAAGCTGCAGTTCGGAACCAGAGGCGCTTGGAGAAAAGCTTTTCTAGGCTTCTGCCATGGACAAGGCTATCAACCATGGGGGCAGAGGGGGTGGGGGTGGGGCACGGCAGCTCATCCATCTCACAGAGGGAGTGCCTGAGGCCCCAGAGCATGGTACTAGAAGCTGCAGGTGGTGGGAGAGCAGAGTTCCTGGGACTTGTCCTCCAGGGCTCTAACTTCACCCCAGGGGAAACTGAGACCCAGTAAGAAGTAATTAGCTGGCTGACACAACATGTGAGCCAGGTCCCTGGTCCCCAGCTAGGTCTCTCGGTAGACTGTCCCTTTAAGGAACAGGATTTAGGGTAGGGGCTTGAGAGACATGAGACCAAAGTGACAGTGAGACCCAGTCCTCTGGAGAGAAGTGCCGGGAGGGGGAGGAAGGGCCCGGGCTGGCCAGACCTCCTGGGAGAAGGGAGCAGAGCTTCTTGTAAAAACTGTGGAAAAGCTGCCTTTGAACCGGTTTGGCCAGTTTTGCCGGACAGATAGCTATCCTGGGCCTACTGTGCGCTAGGTAGCCCTTGTGGGGAAGGGGAGGGTGCACAGCTTGGGGCTTCGTCTCCATGGCCACTGAAAGCCCTGTGTCCCGTACCCATCAGAGGCTCCTATCCATCGGGCTCTGGGTTAGCCTCACTGTGAGGTGGTATGGGTAGCTTCCACCTGGTCAAGGGAATGGACAGCCTAAGAGGAGCTTGTGGCCACAGAGAATGAGCCTGGCCCATCGGAGTGAGCTCCCTCCATCCCCCACCCGCTACCCCCAGTGCAGGAGTGGTTTATGGCTCACGGTTGCCCAGAGTCCAAACTCCCATGTCTCCAGCTACATCCCGTTCCTGACCATCTTCTTTCCAAAAGATTTCTTTTTCTTTTTAATTATGTGTGTGGCTATGTACACATGAGTTTGGATGTCCACAGAGGCCAGAACAAGGCAGCATGGGATCACCAGGAGCTGGAGTTGCGGGCCGTTGTGAGCCTGTAGGGATATTTCATAATCAACCCCCCCCCACCCCTACATGGGTGCTAAGAACCGAACTCAGGTCCTCTATAATATAGCATGACATGCTCTTAGGCACTGAGTCATCTCTCCAACCCTCACCCTTTCCTCTCTCCATCAGTTTCTTCTATTGTCATTATAACACAATAAAACCTGTCACGAATAACTTCAAGGAAGAGAGGTTTATTTGGGCTCACTCAAAGGTTCTTTCCCATCGCTGCTTGGCCCCATGTTCTTGGGCAGACCATTATCGCTGCCATAGCTTGTGGCCAGTGAGGCTGCCCACCTCATGTCGAACAGGAAGCAGAAAGCGAGGCAGAGCCTGCAGACCCAGTGTAACCTTCGAAGGCAGCCCCGGACCCCGTGGTGACCTACTTACTCAGGCCGGGCTCCATCTCCCCAAGTTTCTAGAACCTGTCAAAACCCAGGACAGTGGTTAGAACCAAGCTTTCAACCCATGAGCCTGTAGAGATATTTCCTATCCAAATGATACCCCTCCTCCGGCCCAGCTCTAGGCTGCCCGAGGTCCCTTCTTGAAGATTAGGGGTTCTTGATTCTGGGGTGCTCAGGCCAGCATGGGAAGTCCTGGGATTTGTACTGAGTAGACTCCTGTCTTGAGATAGGGTGGCAAGTGGTCTAAACAGAGGCTCTTGTTCCCCCAGGGCTCAGGCCCTGAGCTGGGGCTCTAAACTCATTCTCGCGCCCCCCACCCCCGCCATCACCTCTGATGTCATGGCTTCGGCCAACTTCTGCAGATAGTGGACATTCTGTCTCTTCTTGAAGACTGTTACCCATACCCACCCCAGGGTTGGCAACAAGCTGGCCTGCATACAGCACTGGTGAGTGCGGTTATTGCAGGGAAATACTGGGGAGGTTTGGTGGAGGGCAGACAAGGGGACCCCAGTGTGCTCAGGGTCAAATTCCAGGGGCTATCTGAACTCTCTTCTCTGCTGCCCTGGGTCAAGATCCCTAGGAGTGGAAGCCATGGCCAGGCCTAATGCACCTCAGCCCATAGGTCTGCTCTAGGGGTGCTTTAGACAGGTTGGTGAGGTAATGTGCAACAGGCCAGGCAGGCAGGGTCCCAGGGACATTTGTTATTTTGAATGATTTCTGCTTTTAAGTGCAGGGGGATTCAGCTGCAGAGGATGATTACTTCTGACATGCAGGGTCACTGCAGGGGTGACATTCGGGTGGTCAGTGGGCACTCCAAGGCCTGTCCAAGCTGGGACTCTGCTACCTCTTAAGAGTCACCTGGCCAGAGAGGGCACACTGTCCTAAGTAGGAAAGTGTCAAATGTCATGACATAGGGAGGATGGCTGCAACACACACACACACACACACACACACACACACACACACACACACACACATAGCCACATTTTAGTCAGTGGCCAGCTCTGTATGTCACAGGCCTCCCTAAGATTGTGATGGACCAGGAAAGTCCTGTCACCTAGTGATGTCATAGCTCAGTGTTTGGGGCAACACCTGATGTGAACAACCCTGGTGCTGTCAGTGGGATAAAAGCTCAATGTGTCACACTCCACATATGGAGGGTGTCCTCAGCACACCAGGCTGAGCTCTGTCTGAATCCCACTGCGCTGAAGTCAGCCTCACCTGGCTTGTGTTTACAGCATCTCTGGGTGGCATCAAGAGAATGACCTAGCCCCATCTAGGTCAGTGGGAGATATCGGCTTCAGGAGGACTGACTGCCCCGGGGCCTGATGAAAGGGTTCACATTCAAAAAACAGGAAGATAATCTCAATTTTGCCCTGCCAAGGCCATGCATGCCCCCAACCCCGGAAAGAGACTCATCCCCAGGGGAGGATGTATGTGTCCTCTCCACTGACCACCGTGCTGCCCAGAGGCAGAGGCCTCCTGGGGCCTAGAAAGCCTAGAAAGTCTTGGGGACGTCAAGGCTGCAGGGAACTAGAGGCAGAGCCCTTCCAACCATGATATTTTCCAAAACGTGGTGTTGACCGTTTCTCATAGTTAACAAGAGTGTCTCGTAAGATTTGCCAGAGAGCTGTCCCTCGACACGTGAGCAAGTGAACGACAGTCAATTGGAACAAGCAACACTCGAACGCAAGTCATTAGGAATGGGGAGCCGGGGGAATGCTGGGACTCTGTATTCTCTGCTTAGTCCTTCTGTAGAGGCAAAACTACTCTAAAGAGAAATTGATTCTCAAAAGTAAAAAGCCCGAGATTTAGCCACACGGGGCAGCATTGGGGACCCTCGTACAAGTGCAGCCCAGATGTTCCTGGGAACGGGTACATGCGTGGGTCAGACAGGAGATAGGAAGACAGTGTCAGGAGGCCATGTCTTTCTTGTCAGGCATGTGCCCTCAAGGGGTCAACGGCCAGAGGGTGTTCAGGCTTTTGGGTGATGTCCGCCTTCTGGATGGATGGTTACATGGAAGATTTGGTTTCTATCTCCCTGGGCTATCCATTTCTGCTGTGCCCACTTCCCTGTGGGTTCCATGTCATTAGAAAATTCCAGAAAAAAAAAAATAGGCTTGGTGGAAGGGAAGTGGAGATCTCAGACAGGACAAGATGTGTGCTCCTCACTAAAGAGGACTTTGTCCCTCACAGCTGAGACCCAACTGCGGATGACATACGGTCTCATTCACAACTTTGGTCCTGATGCTGGCTGGGGAAAGGGTCTCTTTGCTCACAAAGATAGCCGAGTTTGGGGTCAGCAGCCCTCCAAGGATGAATCACAATGTCTTGGAAGGTTGCCTTCTGATTCAGGAAACACCCCCTCCACACAGTCTCAGCTCGACCCAGAAGCCAGGGAGATGTCGCCACTGCCATACACCAGAGTCTCCAAAGTTAATGGTCTCAGCTGCTAGCGGGGAAGGGTGGGCACCTGAATTCTCCCAGAGCACCTCTTCCAGGCAGCTCTGAGTCCCCCCAGGGCACACTACGTCCCTCCCTGGTGGTGACAGGGCTAGGGCTGGGCCAGACCAGGCGGTGACATCATGAAAAGAGCTTTGCCAGTACTTTGCCGACCTCGGAAACCCCAGCATCCCGCTCCAGGAACTGGCCTGCGGCACTGGCTTTGGCTGGCTGCCCCAGGAGTGTGGCAGGGAGACCCGGAGGCCCCCCTGATCCAGAGTCTGCTCCTTCGGTTTCTTCCCTTCCAGGGCCTTCCAGGGATCCTGGGCCAGTGTGAGAACCAGCAGGGTCAGCTCCTCCAACCCACCCCTGCCCTCTCCTTTACTGCAAGAAAAATAAACAGCTGTCTTGCCTCTGAGACTGGAAACCCCGTCACAGTGCGGCCTCTACTGAGCCCAGCTGTGGGCTGACTCATAGCCTGCCTGGGTGGGGGCAGCACACAAGGGCCCAGGGTTGCCCCAGGAGCCCCTCAGAGACCTTGGGACAGGCCCATGCCTCTCCTAGCCCCACAATCTTGCCTATGCCTGGCGGGCAAGAGGAAGCGTCTATCCCAAGACACCTGGGCTGAGCCACACACATCTTGTATTCTCTCTGGCCAGGCCTTGACCTCTCTCTCCAGTGGCATCCTGGGCCCAATCCAGAGGCCAGTCCTGCACCTCTGACCGTCTATGGTGTGGTCAGGAAGGAAGGCTGGAAGAAGAGGAGTTGATGTGGTTCAGGGTCTCCTGAAGGCCACGGCCAGGCCTCACATGGGGCAGGAAAACACATGAGGCATAATGACGGTTAGCAAGGGTGGGAAAGAGGCCTATGAGACCTTACCATCCACCATCAGGTTCACGCTCTCTATACCACCACTGCTCTGGCTATCAGTCCCTCTTCATCCCTTCTTCCCACCTTCCTTCCTTTTCTCCACCTATAGCCTTCAGTCTCCTCAGCTAGCAAGATGTGATGGGCAGCTCGGGACACCCTGTCACCATGTCCCTCGAGCCGGTGGTCAGCGGACCTAGGTGGGAAGAAAGAGCAAGAGAGGGGCTTCCACTCTGCCAGCTGGCATCACTGGAGAGGTGGGCAGCCTTGGCAGAGATGACAGGAGCGCCAGCACAGGACAGCGTGCCTCCTTGGGACGCTGTTACTCCTGTCTTGAGGGGGGCTCCGGGGCTCCCCAGCTGATGGAGGAGCTGGAGGCTCAGCAGAGGGCCTGGTGGGGCAGGGGCCGAGCAGAGGGCGACTGAAGCCCCGCTGGGTTCCCACGCTGGACAGCAGGGCAGGTGTGGCCTCGGGGTCAGCGAACGGCAGGAGGTACGGGAAAGCCCGGTGTCTGGCCTGGCGGGCAGGAACGTCAACCAATTAACCTGTAATCGCCCAGGGAGAAGCTAAGAGGATTTGCCTTTTGTCTGGCTAATTATTCTGCACCAACACTTTCCCTTCCCTGGGAGCTCAAGCCCTCTGCAGAACTTTAATTAAAAAGAAGCCACTTTCTCAATGGCTCCCAGGGTGGAGCTGCCCGCCTCCAGCCTTTGCTGATGGTCCGGGCACTTTCTCTGAGCCCCCACCCGCAGGACCCTCTTGCCCACCCCACCCCCAATGCCGTCAGGCCCCTTGGGTCCCCTCTAGCCCTACAGCTTCCAGAGTGAGACTCATCCACTAATGACTGTGTGGACTGGTGAGAAGATGGGATCTTTGGGATCTCCTGGAATCCCACACCCCCTGACAGCAGGACCATTGCTTTCTGGGCACCTCAGACATGTGTGTGTGTGTGGGGGGGGGCAGGCGTGATCTTCATGTTTAACAAATGATGTTGAGGTCTGTGCATGTTCCAAGACCCGAGCAGAGCCCATAAGCCCTCATCCCCACCAGTCCCCAGTCCCGCTGAACATCCGGAGGATTGAAGGTCCATTTCTCCAGAGGACTGACATACACTTTGCTTCTTGTGAGCAAAGCTGTTCTGGCTTCCTCAGGACCTCTTGCAGCCCTGATGTCAAAAGGTGGGCCTAAGCGCCCACCATTCCCCTAAGGAAAAGACAAGTCCCCACGGGTATATGACTGTCTTCTCCATTTCCCCAACAACTTCCCTTTGGGTTGCTAGGACTCCAGGGTTGCCAGGAGCTGCTGTGACATGCCCCCCACACACATCCCTGACAGAGGCTGAGGACCTATGGGAAGCTGGACTTCCAGGGCTAAAGATGGGCCTTTTGTCCATCCTTACAGAGATGAAGACGGTCCAGCAGGAGACATACTCAGCTCATCTTACTCAGGGTAACTGTCTGGTACCTGCCATTCATGAGCAGCATAGGCAGAGGTTGCCTCATGCCTCGTGTGCCTCCTGAGGGTTAATTTCTGCAGAAGATAACCTCACTTTATAGATGAAGAAACTGAGGCTTAGAGTACTTAAGAGGTGGGGGAGGACCAGGTGCTCTCGCTATGCCGTGCTCTATCCCTGGACTGCTGTTCTCTGATTCACCAGGCCAGCCTGTAGCAGCTCTTGGGGACTGAATTGAGGAGAAGGAGGGATCCTGTTCACAGCTCCTGGAGCTCTCTCCAGGGTACCTGCTGCCTAGTTTGTCTGCAGAGCACTGGTAGCTTCCTGGAGGAGGCGATGCATGAAAGTGTCTCCATGAGTAAAAAGGATTTAATTGGATGGTCGCCTTGGGCAAAAGAGAGCCAGCCAATGGATGGGGAGTGTGTGTGTGTATGAGTGTGTGAATGTGTGTGTATGAGTGTGTATGAGTGTGTGAATGTGTGTGTGTATGAGTGTGTGTGTACTGTGTACTGTGTACTGTGTATGTGTGTGTGAATGGGTACAGGTGACATGGGGAGGCAGGAGGAAGATGTTAGGACATCTTGCTCTCATCACTCTGACTTCTCTTGAGGCAGGGTCTTTCACTGAACCAGAACTAGGAGGATCAGCGGCCCCAGTGACTGCTGGGTCTCCCTTCCAGACAGTGTTGAGGTTACAGACATACACACAACACATCTGGCTTTTAATTTAGGTTCTGAGGATCCTGTGCTTACACAATAAGCATTCTTACTGGCTGAGGCATCTCTTCAGACCATTGGCGGTTAGACCAATGGTTTAGACCATTTTTTGAGACAGGCTCCAGCTACATAACCCAGGTTGGCCTTGAACTCTTGGTGATCCTCCTGCCTCAGCCTCCCGAGTGTTGGGATTACAGGATGCCACCATGCCTGGGTCATTCTTTCACTCATTGGGAGGTCTGGGGCATTTGCTGCTGTGACCCTCTAGGAGTGACTTTCCCACCAAGGAAGTCATTAGCAGCTCTTTCTTCTGGAGGTTTGGTCTGTCCTTAGATACGTTTACTTTCCAGGATCCTCTTGCTGTTGAACCAACGTGTGGAAACACCATGCATTAGCTCAACATCCCACATTCCTACTGTGCCTTAGGCTCTGTCCTGAGCAGCAGCGATGATAAACCAGTCACCATCCCCAGGCCAGCAGAGCCAATGGCTTCGAGAGCAGCCTGTGGAAACAGAAGGCAGCCACAGAGGGGGAGCCCAGGCAGAGCAAGAGGGTAGACAGAGCAGAGAAGGGTCTTCTCCAGGGACAACTGAAAGGGGCAGAGGGCAAGTGTAAGCCTAAAGGTGTCCGAGAGGACTCAAGGTGGTGGCTTAGCCTAACTGCCACGTTCTTGAGGTCTCCCTGAGTGGCAGCAAGGACAGAGAAACGCAGAGACAAGGGACAGATCACTTCTGAATGGGGGAGATGGGAGCGACTGAGGTGAGCCTTGATTCTTTTCAGGGAACAGCATGGGAGGTTATTACAACCTTCCCTGCTCCGTGGGTGGGTCAGGAGGTGGGGAGGGGGTCTGAGGGATGGGGACTTGTTACCATCCCTGATGGAGGTCAGACAGTCCTCACGCAGAAGAGCAGGATCGAGCCACTAGCTCCTGGGCATACCCTTGACACCAACGCTGTACAACCATGATAAACTTGGCGTGGCTCAGGGCTGCACCCTTTGCTAGCCCACAGGCCCAGAGATGCTCATCCAGGCCCATGTGTGTGACTCTGTCCACTTATCTTCATCATGCCCCGACCACCCCACCTGCCAGCCTGTGTGGTTCAGCCATGAGCCTTGTTTTCCTCCCCAAACCCAAATTGTGGAGGCAGCAACCACTAGCGTCTGACAGACCTCTCAGTCCTTGACTGAGGGAGAGCCCGGGTGGTCTGTAGGAGGCTGAGAGTCACAGCCTTCAGAGAAAACACTGGGCCCGATCCCCAGACCCAGGAAGGTTCCCCTAGATGGTGCATGCAATTCTGTTCAGGATGCTGAGAGTTGCCCAGCATTTCCTAGGTGGTTCCTGACAAGATGTTAATGACTCCTCCGTGGAAGGCCAGAGACAGTGTAAGGACAGGCAGTGACAGAGGCATCTAGTATAGGGACAAAGGGGCGTGTGAAGATGTCCTTGATGATTGCACCAATGCAGCCACACACAGGGACACCTTAGTTCCTGAGTTGAACACTGTTAGAGTGCACAGATTTCTGCACTGTACACATCTTGACTTCAGACATCTGCTCCAGTGGAACGACTGCTACTTTGAGACCCCAGATTGTGGCCATTTTTGCCAGGGTCCCAGGGCCTTGTCTCTGAGGTGGTCTTTACATGGGTCTGCATTGTCCTCCTACTGCGGAGGTTCATCTAAACTTCTCACACCCTCCCTGAGGCCAGAGCGCCTTGGCACCCCAGTCTTGGTTGGATCCTGGGAAAGATACAGGGTGATCCTCATTATCAGACCTCATCTGGCCCTCATTCTCCTCAACTACAGCTCAGGAGATGAGCAGCAGGATGGCACCCTGATAAAGGATGTCTGCATCCCAGGCAGCCTTGGGAACAGTCGAGACTTCTTCTGATCCCCTGTATTCAAGCAGGCACTCACTTCAGGCCCCAAACCAGCCATCTGCCATCCGAGTCCTTTTAAGAATAAAAACAAATATTTGTTAGGAGTGTTGTATGTGCTGGGGTTGAGGTTAGTTTTTTTTTTTTTCCCTTGAGGCTAAAAATAGAAGCGTCTTGGGTCCCATCCCTGTGGGGAGCCCTCCCAACCCACGGCCTGGTGCAAGGTCTGGTTTGGCCTCTGTAGCGTGCCAAACTTTGACTTCACTGTCAGTTGGAGGAGGAGGAGTTTGGAAAATGGTGACAGGCTGAGGTTGCCCATCTGGGTGGTTCGCAAGCGAGATTTAGTTCTACAGGGCTGTGCACACCCAGATGTGTGAGGGGCACAGGGACCCAGGGAAGTGTTTGAACACCATCTCCCAACAAGTGATGGCCTAGCAAGACCAGGAGAGCCTGGTGAAGGAGGGACTCTCAGGGTGTGCAGCAACAGCCAATGGTGATGCTGGGCTGGTGTCGGGGAGGACACAAAAGCTGAGGAGAAGTCAGGAAGCTGAGCCTGCCTACACTGCTCTTGGAAATCGCTTTGCCTGCAAAATACGCATGGAATCCCTCTGTATCCCCTGTGGCCACACCACACCTGAGCCTTTGCAATAGACTCCACTCTCGCCCATCTCACGGCCCCCTTTTCCTTTCCTTCAGAACAGATAAAGGGTCCCACAGGTCATCTTCTTGCCCTTACAGTCCAACCACTGGGAGAAAAGGCCAAACCTGGAGCTGGAACTTCCTGATGTCTAACGGCGTGTTTACCCGTCCCCTCCCCTAGGCCTCGGGCCCGCCTGGTCCCCCTGCTGGACCCCTGCCTGGCATGCCATCTACCATAAGGATATGCCTCCTTATCTCCTCCAAGCGTGTGCTCAGCCCCAGCCTTGCAGCCTGTCCCCCAATTTTACTTAATCCATCTACCCATTCAGCCCCTAGGCGCCTGGCCTTGAACTGCACTGACTGATCAGGCTACCTGTGCTTTCTGGGTCTCCAGAACACTGGGTCTCCAGAACACTGTCCAGGCTTTATTCTGACTCCCTGTGGGATCGTGGGTAAGGGGAAGAAGGTAAGGAGCTTCTGGTGCTGGCAGCAACCTGGCAAGGTCAGGGTCAGGGGTCACGGTCAGACTGACCTTCCCAGAGCCTCTCAGCACTGTCTCCTGACCCAGCAGAAGTGAGATTGCTGATGCCTGGTGCCTGAGCACGTAGTCTCACATAGGGCCTCAGAACCATACAATCAGAACAGCTCTCTCCTTCCTGCGAAGGTCAAGCTATGCTTGACTCTCTAGTGTCAGTGAGGCTCAGCAGACCTAGGAACTGTGGTCATCTCCAGTCCCTGACTAGACCTCTTGATCCATCCCAAAGTCCCTAAGATGAGAGACACCTACAAACCTTGATGTCACAATGCTTCCCAGTAGAATGGGACCTTACTATGGGGGAGTGCCACTCCCTGTCCTGTTCCCGTGATGTCCCCAAGTGACTCAGTTCTTTCTGCGACTGCCATCCCTCCACAGGGTTTGTCATCGAGATGGAATTGATCCCTCTTGTCTGGGGACTAGGGAGGGGACATGGAAGTGGGTCACCCTTCCACACGTCGGGGCCACTGATAGGCTGGCAGGCACCATCCCATCCTTCAGCGTGGTTGACGAGAGCTCACAGCCTTTGACAGTGGCCTTGTTAGTGTAAGGGGGCAGGCTGCTCGGGGCTACGCCAGGTTCACATAGTCCTGGGGATTCATGAGATACCCAGGGCAGGCAAAGACCCCTTGGGCAGGGAAACTGAGGCCCAAGGAGCAACATGAAGGCTACTTGTAGAGTGTCTTTGAGGTCTGTGGGACCCTCTAAAACTGCCAGAAGACCCCAGCCCGGCCCACAGCCATGGGTCCCTCACCCTCCAAGCCTGGTGGTTCTTTTTTTTTTTTTTTTCCTTCGGTTTTTCGAGGCAGGGTTTCTCTGTGTAGTTTTGCGCCTTTCCTGGAACTCACTTGGTAGCCCAGGCTGGCCTCGAACTCACAGAGATCCGCCTGGCTCTGCCTCCCGAGTGCTGAGATTAAAGGCGTGCGCCACCACTGCCCGGCGCCTGGTGGTTCTTAAACACAGGCACCATTCTCTCTCATGATGGCAGCCCATGGGCAGCCTGGGGTTATGGCCCAGTGGAAAACTGGCTCTTTGCCCAGACGGTCACCAAACTACAAGCTGCCAGAGGATGGGGTAAGCCCTTGTGGCAATTCCTAGCCTAGGGGGCTCAAAAAGCTGGGTTCCCTTCTATACTTACGGAACTTTCTGGAACGTTGTCAGCTCAGAGTAGCTCTCTAAGTCTCCAAACTCCACTCCCCCCCACCCCACGGACTCTCAGTTCACCTCAGCACCTATGTCCTCCTCCTCCCCTCCCCCACCCTCCCTTCTGGTGTCAGTCTCAGGAGGCCATGGTAGAGCTTTCCACAGCCCCGTGCTCCCCAGTCTCCCCTGCCGCTGTGGGAGGCTCCCCACTCTCAGGGACCACAGGAGCACTCTGCCTCCCTCTCCCGAGCCTGAGACTCTCTGAGGGACGATGCCATTCTCAGACTCAGCTCTGAGCCCTCACAGTGGTCCACCCAGCTCCGGGCACCAAAGACCTTGTCAGTGCAGAAACGAAAGACTTGAGGCAGCATGGATGCTATGTCGCGTTATGGTAGTAGGTGGAGTCTGCAGAACCTCCAACTCAACGTAGCTTCTGCAGGGAGCTGGGGGCTGGACCTCAGACAGCTCACGCCAAGGACTTCTTAGGGGTTCAGCCATGGCCCTTTACAGGGCTCATCCAAATATCAGGGTCCTTCGGTCACCCTCCGGCCTCAGGTGAACAGGATGCTCACCCAGGAGGGACCAGCTGTCTAGGAAGGACGTGTTTCTGGCCCCTGGAGATGGGCTGGTCCTGCTGCCCTGCTGTTGAACCACTGCCTGTAGGTGGAGTGAGAGAACTCCCAATGGCCCTACCTGTAACCTCCTTGAAAGGCCACGTGAGGCTCCGTTGGTCTCACAAAGAGCTCAACAAAAGAGGCCACTAGGCAGCCTCCCTAACATGGGCTCCTTGTGTCCGGAGGTGGGATAAGGCTGTCTCCAGCTCAGCCCCTCCCCAGGGCCTCCTTCAGACAACCTGCCTCCAGGCTGTTCCTGCCCACTGTGGTGCCATCGAGCTCATGGCTCCCTGGGACCCAGTTCTGTCCTGGGATACACAGTTGAGTGGCCCCTCAGTCACAGAGTCCTTCAGGTTCAAGTCTCAGCTGTAGCCCAAGGAGAAGGACAGAGGTGTCGGTTCGGAGGTCCACACTGGCATTAGCTGTACATCTTGGTTCTATGGTAGGGACTCAGGAATCCAAGGCAGGGTCTGCCACTCTGCTCAGGGAGTGACTCCTGATTTCCCTTAGAACAGCCAGAGACCAATTTCCATTCCCCTCTCTCATTCTCTTAACCCCTGCCTCCTTGCCTCTCCTGGTCCTAGACCACAGTTCCACCCATCCACCCAGAACACCTCCTCTGCCTCCCTTCATCAGAGAGGGTGGCCCACAGCTACTCCCTCTTGACCTCTCTCCAGCTCACCAAGAGATCTAACCTAGGTCTTGCCTGCTGCTTAACCTGGTCTTTGCTGCTCTGTTCTTCAAGAGGACATCGTTGGGGTTTCTCCTCTGAAACCTGCCTCGGCCATTCCTTTCCCACTGTGTGGTCTTAGACCAAGTCTTTGAGTTGGCATTTTGCCGGGTAGGAGAATATGAGCTGGGGGGAAAGAAGACTCCAGAAGATCTGGGTTGAAATCTTGGCCCTGGCTCTCATCTAGATGTTTCCCCATAATTCCTGGGTCTTGGTTAACTAACCCATCTGTGAATGAGAACTTGCATTGGAAGGGTTGTTGTGAAGTTGTGGGTAGCAGTAGATTATATCTAAGAAAGGCTTGGCCTGGGGGTGTGCTTGAGATTCAATGGACTCCTTGGCTTATGAGGAATCAGCCTGCGTAGGGAACAGGGTACCCCCTTTACCCACCTATGGGGCAAGAGTGAAGACAAGGTGAGGAGCTTGCTCAGGTGACCTGGGAAGGAGGGTGTGGGTGTGAGATGGGAGATAGTGGGAGAAAGAATGTCCCAGTGGAACACAGTAAGGGAAAGGACGCATGCAGGTGGCCCTGAGCTGGCTGGACCGTCATGCACATGGTCAGGGTGTCCTCAGAGGAAGAGGGAGCCTGGGGGTTGGTACTATGGACCGTTTGTCTTCTGACACCCGAGTAGGGAAGATGTGAGATGCTTCCTCCTCCCTGCAGACTGCCTCTACTAGCTGTGAGCACTCATTCCTGGGCTCCCTCCTGCCTTGGAACTGTGGGTGCCACCTGGAGGAGAGGATGGGGCACATGGCTCGAGCCCTAAGAGGTCAGAACTCAGCCTAGTTAAGGTAGGACTACAGGCGTGAAGGAGTAGGGTTGACGGGGGGGGGGGGGGCAGCGGGCTGGCTTTTACTCCAACTCCAGGCTCGCCAGTAACAGCGTCCCCAAATCCTTTCCGGACTCTACGTGATTCTTGTTGCTGGGCAGCCTCTGTGTTCTTGGGGCACAGAAGGCAGGCCATTCTAGGAAGGGAAGTGCCAGGCATGCTAGAAGAAAGGCCCCTGGGGTGGGCAGTACCCAGAAAGGTGCAGGGTTGACTAGAACTGAGGGGAAAGGGGTATCACTTGAAGGATGACATAAAGCTACCGGGGACACCTGGGCTGGCCCAGGTGAATGCTCTCACAGTGCCTTAAGGTAAAGCCTGGGGCCAGGCCGGGCAGTGCGGACTCCACGCCTCAGGCAGGGCCCCCAAGGATGCGTGCCCTGGCCCTGGGAGGCCGGGTTGGGATTGAATCGCAGCCAAGAAATAAGTACAGTCTGGGCACCCGGGCCAGGGCATTCTCAGGGCTCCTTCCTCATTCCTGGCCCTGTGGGAGTAGCCGGACCCTGTGCTCCCTTGCAGCCGCCACTGGGGATTTGATGACTGTCTCATGGGGACCCAGGGCTTCCTGCCAGCCTGCCCAGCCCTGGCCTGGGCCCCAGGCATGCTTCAGCCTACAGATCATCAAGCCCCAGCCTTGGGCCACCTCTTGCTCTCTGATGGAGAGACGGAGGCCGTGCCTCAGGGAGGATCATCCCAAGGCTTTCCATGCATCGGGAAAGAACAAGGGTCAGATGCAGGGTCCTTCCTGCATACCCCCTCTTGAAAAGCGCAGCCGGAAGCTCCTCCAGGAGACTTGGATCTAATGCATGTTCTGTGGGTGCCTCGCAGGGCACATGGCTGGCTGTTGGATCAGCAGTTCCACCCAATGCCAGGCTTCCCGGGACAGTGGGCAGTGGCCAAACCAGCCCTGCCACATGCCTTCTGACCCTGGGTAGGGATGCCATTCACCGTAGGCAGTGCGTGGTCACCGCAGATTGTGGCCAGGCAATCAGTTAGGGTTGCAAGCCCCTAAGGACTCTGGGCTCAGGCCCCGTGAAAACATGAGGCCCCTAAAAGTTCACCACAAACAGATGGGGAGACCCAGGTCCTCAGGCCTAGGAATCTGAAGTCGGAAGGGGATGGAAGTAGAGACAGGGCCTTCTACCACCCCTCCAGCGGAGGGCGTACTGGGCCCAGATCCGTGGTTAATTCCAGGACATCAGATGGTTCGTTAGGCCTTGTGTCCTTGCAGCCTGAACCCTCTTAGAGAAGCTTCAAGGCCTGTGTGTAAGCATATATCCAGGGATTCTTGCTGGCTGTTAAAGGCAGGCAAGCCTGATGGTCCCAGCTGAACCTGGCCATGGACCTCAAGTGCAGTATGGAAGGAAGCAGGCCTTCTTAGTCAGCAGAAGAGGTGAAGGAAATGGGAAAGACTAAAGGGCTCAGCCTTGGTGGGGAGTGTGTGTCCCCACCCTCAGGGCAAGAACTGCGGGGGCATCCCATGGAGACTCTACACACATTCGCGTTTCTGATTCCAGCTTTTATTGGGGCCAAGTGCTCCCCTCCGGAGGAGGCAGCAACACAGCCCATCAGAAGTAGGGCACTTCAAGGGCACGTGGTGCCCGGCCACCTCCACCCCAGCACACAGCATTGGGACAACCAGTGCCCTGCCTGGGTCCACTAACCACCTCTCTCCCCTAGGCAAGGTCTGCGGCTGACCGAGTGCAGGCGCAGGGGCCTGGCAGCCCAGGGACAGTGCGAATTGCCTCGGTGGCATCAGTGGCCCCCGAGGGTCTGTTTCAAGCAGAAGGAGGAGCCTGGCTTGGGGGACAGCAGCCAAAGCCATCCCCCATCCCCTCCGGTACCCAGTGTAGGTCACAATAACTTAAGAGACATGACAGACGGGGGACGCTATATAACAATATAAGTTAACCAGGCTCCTCACAGGGGACACAGGGCTATGGACTTGGGCATCCCAGGACTTTGGATGAGGAGATGGGGCTGGGATCAGGGTGGGACATCTCCAGCGGCCCAGAGGCTTGGAACATCCTGACATGATAGGGACACACAGCCGGATGCAAGGCAAGGGCAAACAGGGGTCACTCTCCCCAGGTCAATGTTTAGGCCACCTGGCTTGGTGGCCACCAAACCCCACATTCCCCTGGACTTCTGCTATGAAAACACCTTAGTGTAGGGAAGGCTGTGGGCAGTGTGCTATCGGCCCTGGCAATTCCGTACCTCTGCCATGTGGTGTGGAGGAGAGGGAGGGATATGCCCAGGTCGGAGCTCGTGTCCCCATCTGGAAGATCCTGAGGAAAGAGGACATCAAGCCTCCCACGGACCCCTGCTTGAGGGTCCCATGTCCTCATGATGTGAGGACCCTCAAGCAGGTGTCTGTGGACAACAGGCAGGGGGCCTGGCAGATACAGCCCTAAATTCTGGATGCCAATTCTCTGGCATCAGGGTCAGAATGGAAGGACAAACCCCACGGTACCGGAAGAGGACGCAGCCTCCCATCACCTCAGCTACTTCCAGAGTTTGGGCTGGATGGGACTGTAGGGGTACAGTTCACAGAGCCATGGGGTCTCCAGTAAATATTCAGATTGCTCTGTCTCCATCTGTCATGTGGGGCCACTGTCCCTGACCTCTCCTGAACTCGTGGGGCAGTCTTGGGGGATCAGGATGGCTCCAGAGTAGAGAGGGATTTGTAAACTGGAGGCAGAGGCTGGCAGCGGGCTGGGAGGGTGACGGGCTAGGAAAAGGGAGAGGCATGCCTGGGACCTGACACAAGCCACCTTCGATTTGCATGACAGTTTCCAAATGGAACGGAAGACAGTCTGTTCTCTGAGGCTATCTCAGGCCTTGTAGACCCACCACGCCCCTCCCGGGGTGCTGCTGAGGAGTGCCCCCACCAGCCAGCCTCCAAGCCAACCCTGATATCTCTGGGTCCTTCAAGCAGTAGAGGACCCTCCAGGGAGGGGCCAGGAGAAGTGAGTGAAGGGGGATGGCGGTGGGGCAACCTTGAATCCAGTTAGGTCTGGCTACCCGGTCGTTAGTACTGAGTCCTCATCTGATGCTAAGAAAACATAAATAATTTTGTCAACATCCATCCACACTGTCCGGGGCTGGCAAGACACAGCCCAGGAAACAGTTTTGAGTGTGACTGGTGGGTGTGGCCTTTCTGTGTCCAGCCACCAGGCAGAGAGGTGACCCTCAGAGTCTCGTGGTCACCTTGAGGTTCAATTTTCCCGAAGAGAAGTAAAGGAATCTGTCTCCATTGGGTACCAGACCGTTGCGTTTGGCCTTGGATGCTGGGCAGGTCAGGGCACTGCTGTGCCTCTAGAGGGGACAGAGCAGGTAGGAAGGAGCCTGGAGTAGCCCGAACTCCCCACCCCCAACTCTACCCTCCTGTGCCCACAGCGGGCAGCTCCAGAAGCAAAGAAGGATGTGCAAAATGGCGAGGGCCGCGGGGTGGGTGGGCGCCGTGGGCGCCTGCGCGGCAGCCTCACTTGCAGGTGAAGACCTCCGTGCGCTCGCTGCACGTGTTGCACTTGACGAAGCAACACCAGTGGAATTTGCAGTTGCACTGCCACACCTTGGTGTACTGGTGCGTGTTGTAGCCGCGGCCGCAGCACATGGTGTCGCAGCCGTCGGCGCCGGGGGAGGTGCGGTTGCACAGGCGGCCCTGCGTGCCCACGCTGCCCGTGGCCGCGTCCTCTTCGCAGTAGTTGGGCGACTTCTCGATGTACACCAGGTCCGTCTCCATGGGCTTCTGGTAGCTGCGCAGCTGCTTGATGCGCAGGAAGGTGGGCTGGCGCAGGCGGCTGGCTCGCACCACCTCCACCTGCACGGCTGCGTTGTATTTCTCCTTGAGCAGGTGGCCCACCTCCCGGAACTTGGGCAGCGTGGTCCAGCAGGTTTTGGTGGTACACGAGCCCGACACACCGTGACACTTACATTCAAGCTTCATGCGGTCCTCCAGAACCTAAGCGACAGAGTAAAAGCTCAGCGGGGGGGATGGAAGAGACTGGGTGCCCTCCAGAGTTCTCTGTGTCTCCTCTATGAGCTCATTCGTTGAAGCTGCTAAAAATGGGTTCCCATGTGCACACCCAGTAGAGTGTGGTGTATTTGATCAGACTTATTTGGGTAAATCCAGCCCTAATGAGGAAATGGGACCGGGGCCACTTGCAGGGCAGCAGGTAGGAACGCTGTGCTGGGAGAGGCCCAGCCACAGCAGGTGATTAATAGAGCGCAGGCCCTCCGTGTCTCCATCTCCCTGCCACCGCCTCATGCCTGGTGCAGGGCCTGGCATGCAGTCAGAGCTTAACAGCCAGCTGCTTAATGACAGCCTGGCGTGCCAGTGATGGAGGGAACTGGGAGGGTGAGGGCACGGGTCAGCGAGGCCCAGTCGTGCCATCCTCTGGGAAGCCCACAGCCAGGCCTAGCTGGTTGTTGTTCTTTCTCCCAGACGCATGAGGGCCCGGGATGGGTGCAACCCTGTGTTTTCCTTGGGCCTCCCTCTCGCCCAGGAAGGCCGGTTCCCAGAGCCAGCCCTGACCCCAGGTACTCATTTACCCAGATCGAAAGGGCCCTGCCAGCCGGCCTGATGAAAGATGGGGAATTACTGTTAGCTGCAGCCCTGTTGGCTGCCGAGGGGCCATTTGTCAGCTGTCCCTGCTTCACTGGCCTCACCTCCACAGCCCCGGCCTTCCGGCATTTGGCCCCTAAGCCCCACCCCCAGGGTAGAACTCACTGTCAAGGGCACCTGTTGTCAGCCCCAGCTCTGCCCTAGACAAGAAGCTTCCACAAGTGAGTGAGTGGATGGGTGGATGGATGGATGGATGGATGGATGGGTGGATGGGTGGGTGGGTGGGTGGATGGGTGGATGGGTGGATGAGTGGGTGGATGGGTGGATGGATGGATGGATGGGTGGGTGGGTGGGTGGGTGGATGGATGGGTGGGTGGGTGGGTGGATGGGTGGGTGGGTGGATAGATGGATGGATGGGTGGATGGGTGGATGGGTGGGTGGGTGGGTGGATGGATGGATGGGTGGGTGGGTGGGTGGGTGGATGGATGGATGGATGGATGGATGGATGGGTGGGTGGATGGATGGATGGGTGGGTGGATGGGTGGATGGGTGGGTGGATGGGTGGGTGGGTGGGTGGGTGGATGGATGGGTGGAAACAATGAGTGAAAAGAAGACTCCCACAGAGACTGCCTCCATCTCAGCACCTTCCCTGGACCTCACAGAGGACCTCCGGGACACATGGTCCAGTATAATAAACATGAGAAAACAGACTCATGACTCCCAGGGCCCGTGGGAGCTCACACCTTTGCAGGGCTCACATCTTGATCCATGACCAGGAGACAGAGAGAATGCTGGGAATGCCGAGAGTCTTTTGAAACTTCAAAGCCTGCCTCAGGGACACATCTCCTCCAATAAGGCCACACCTCCCAATCCTTCCCAAACAGTTCCTGAACTGGGGACCCATTATTCAAACCTATGAACCTATGGGGGCCATTCTCATTCAGACTACATCTGTGCGAAGCAAGTCAGTGTATGTGGTTACCTAATGGTACCTGTGGGGGCTTCCTGGAGAGGGTGATGCTTATGGTGGGTGTGGGTGGAAGGGTAGGAGCTCATTAGATAGACAGGGGGCTGGAAGGAGCATTCTAAGAGGGCCTACCAAAAGACACAACAGTGCGCTGAGAATTCAGAGGAAGATGGGGCTTTACATCTCTCGTTGTTGGATGGACCCTGGGCAGGTATCACCATGGTGGTTCTCCAGCTAAGTGAATGACAGCCTGTAGCAAGGACCAGAGAAGCTGGTCAGGAAGAAGGGAGAGGCTGAGGTGGGACTGGCCCAGGTTTCATGTAGAGAGGAAGGGAAACAGTGTGGGACTCAGACTGGGTAGAGTGGGTGGGCCAGAAAGGCCTGGGAGTCAGGCCAGAGTGGTCTCATGCATACTTGGGACCTGTTCCTTACATTCCCCCATCCCTTGTCCATCCCGGTGACTCTCCTGCCCCTGGTTCAGCTCTTTTTGGCTCTGGTCCCTTCTACTAGTCTTCATCAATCCTGATAAGTGCCCTGCCATGGCCACCTGCCCACCAGTTAGCTAAAATGGCCCTCCCAGGTCCCAGGTAGGAGCAACAGGTCACTCAGGGCCTGGCTGACAACTCTCCTCCAGTGGCTGAGACTAGTAGGGGTCCAGGTTGGGGCCATGCCGGCCAGTAGTCAGCTACCACTGTGGCCCGTCACTGCGGCCTGCCGGACACCCCTTGCCCAGGCCATAGCTCCTGAGCCTCCTTAGAGTTCTGAGGACATCAGATCCTGCACAGCCCTGCCTGCCTGCTGGTGACAAGGGCAGATGAAGTTGATTGGGCAGGTGTTTGCAGAGTGAGGGGCCGAATCCTCGCTTGGCTGGGTCCCCTGAGCTGGAGCCTCTCCGGGAAGTGATCACAGGATTCAAGAATGTGCCGTTTCCTTCTCCAGAGCACTCGCCATCAGAACGACAGCGGCAGTGGCGCCAGGGACAGGCAGGAGCTCAGGGACAGGCAGGAGCTCGGGACACGGAGAGCAGCCCAGGCTCTCAGGAGACACCTGGAGGTTGCAGAAAGGGTCTCCTGCCTGAGGCTTACCGCTCTGTGGTCCTGGTTCCCTCCAACACACAGGAGCGTGGTGATAACTGCACCCAGGGGGGAAGGGCCGACATGGAGGATCCAGGGCCTTGGAGTAGCACTCTTTTTGACCAGACTAGGGGAGTCATGAGGCTGGGGCCAGAGTCCTCTAGAAGGCTGGATAGCCCAGGGGTGTCTAGCATCCCTCTATCCCAGCGGGGCAGCCCTGGGTGGGGAAGGTGCCTCACATTCAGCCTGGGAGCAGCTGAGGTCTTGGAGACAGGCTGTCCATGGAGCTCTCATGCACTTCGTTTCCTGAGCCTGGGGTGACCCGGCCTCTCCAGGGATCTGGGAACTGTAGGGGCATGGCCTTTGCCTGCTGTTCTTTGTGACTCTGGGCCCAGGGATGGCTGTGGGTCTTGCTGGCCTCAGAGCAGCAGCCACACTCTGGGCTTGGTGTGGATTTTCCTCCCAGAACTACAGTGGGGCTAATAAGCTAATAAGTCTGATAAGCTCACCCGGCACCACTGAGAACCCTTGGTTAGGACATAGCCTGTGACCAGCTGATAGGGTGCTATCACCCCAGCTCCCAGCAACAGCTTCCAGCCTGGTGAGTTTCAATGGAAGGACTCCAGTGCTGTCCTGAACACAGCACCTGACCCTCCCACAGGAACAGCCCTGGCCATCACCATGTCTGAACAGAGGAAAGAAAAAAAACCACAGATCCCGCCTTCTCAGGCATCTACTCCATTTGCCGATTGTCCCTGCTCCATGCTCTGGTGGGGACCATAGGGGGGCAAAAGTGTTAACCTGGCTCCCTCACATCTGAGTATTCTTCGGGAACAGTCTCGTTCTGCCCAGACACCAGAGGGCACCTCTCTCTAGTGACCAGCACAGCCCATGAGGTGTCTGGGGAAGAGAAGCAGGGCTGGATTGGTGACCACGGTGAGCTGGGCTCTGAGCTCAGCTCATCTCACCCCAGCCCATCCAGAATCCCAATCCCTGTCTGAGTCCGTGCAGCCTGAGGAGAATGGGGAGTGAATGGTTGGAGGCTGCTGCCCAGGACTCCTATCACAGGAAATCTTAGAAATGATATCAATGGAACCAGACGAAAGTGAAATGGAACTGGAATAAGGTGGCCCACAAAGCAGTGAGTGTCCTTCTATGAGACAGAAGAGACAACAGAGCCGGGTGGTGGTGGTGCACACCTTTAATCCCAGCACTTGGGAGGCAGAGGCAGGTGGATCTCTGTGAGTTCGAGGCCAGCCTGGTCTACAGAGCGAGATCCAGGACAGGCACCAAAACTGCACAGAGAAACCCTGTCTCGGGGAGAGAGAGAGAGAGAGAGAGAGAGAGAGAGAGAGAGAGAGAGAGAGAGAGAGAGAGAGAGAGAGAGAGAGAGAGAACATCCTTACAGAGGCCATACAGTCAGCAGCAGAGGCTGGAACAACACACAGTCACAAGCAACAAATGCTGGGACCTCTAGAAACCAGTCAAGGTAAACAGGACTCTGCCCCATACTCTACCTCCCAGAGCCTTTGGAGAGGGCATGGCCCCACCACACCTTGATGCCAGCTTTCAGTGCGAGAAGAGTGGGAGGACATGTGTCTGTCCTGTTTATACTGTGAGTCTGAGGTGCTCCGAGACATCTGTCTGATGCCCGAGGGTAGGGTTCAGACCCTGCATTGGAGCAGTGTGATAACCCAGACCCTCAGCCCCGCACTAGCACCAAGCTGCTTGGAAGAAAAGGCTCAGCCGGGCGGTGGTGGCGCACGCCTTTAATCCCAGCACTCGGGAGGCAGAGCCAAGTGGATCTCTGTGAGTTCGAGGCCAGCTTGGGCTACCAAGTGAGATCCAGGACAGGCACAAAGCCACACAGAGAAACCCTGTCTCGAAAAACCAAAAAAAAAAAAAAAGAAAAAAAAGAAAAGAAAAGGCTCACTTGTAGCCACCAGCTGGCTTTCGGGGGTTCAGGCCAAAGTGTGCTGGCAGTTTCAGGGGACAGGGCCACTAGAGGGGGAGCAGAAGAGTCTGGCAAAGTATCCAGCACCCATTGTGCCAATGGGAAGACTAAGGCTCAGTAGAAGGATGGGGTCAATTCCTACACAATTGAGGACAGAGGTGGTACGGGCACTGTGACACTAATCACTATTTCTATTAGAGGGTGAGGGGAGGCAGTGTCTTGCTATGTAGTCTTAGCTGGCCTGGAACTCACTATGTAGACCAGGCTGGCCTCAAACTACTGGAGATCTACCTGCTTCTGCCTCTTGAGATTAAAAACATATCCTACCACATCTGGCTCTCTCTCTTTTTGAGACAGGATCTTGTTATGTAGCTCAGGCTAGCCTAAAACTCACAATCCATCTCAGCCTCGGTGAATTGTGCTGCCCATGCCTGGGTACTGCTGATCCTCTAACACCCTTTTCCTATGGCCTCCCTGTTCCTAACCAGCCTCCACCTATCCTGCTTTTCCACGGCCTGTTCTCCATCCTGGTTCATGACACTGATTTCCTTCAAAGCCCTAGTATGGTGTCTGGGCTGTTCGTATGCCCTTGTCTCCTCAGCCAACTGCTGACAGGACTCACCCCTTATCCTTCATTTTGGTCCCTGGGCCCACTACCAGCCTCTGTCTTCCCTTATCTCCAGGGTCCATTCCTGCCTTATCCCCTTGCACCTCTTTACCAGATCAATCCCAGACCAGAACCGGAGATAATTGTAGCTGGTCCTCAGATAGCCCTTTGCCTGGAATCCTTGTCCCCATGAACAGACCAGAGCTCAGGCCTGAGGGGCCGCTTGGCCAGCTCTGTAGCAGCTCGCCCTGGGGCTCACTGTCCTTATCTGCAAATGGGGGACAGTGAAATCTTCCTTCCAGGAGAAAAAAATACCTGCTCAGAAACAAGCCACTGAGAGACTCAAGAGGCTCCTACGAGGGTCCAGCCTTGCCTGTCCTCCGTGTGAGAGGCCCCCTCTTCAGCCTCCCTGGCGGAGAGCTTTAACCATGTGCTGTGAACCAGCCTTTATCTGGAGATGTGTGGCTCTCTGTGAGCGCACTGGAGGCCACAGGGCCACTCTTCCCTCATCTGTGTGTCACCATAATCTAACAGCCCCCTCTGGGGGACACCCCACATCAAAGTCAACCCTCATCCTGTTTCTGTGCCAGCTCCTGCTTCCTTGGGACTGACTCATCCACCCATCCTGCTCCCATTGGCTGGAACTCCTTGCAGCCATCCCCCAGGATCAGCCTTGCCTTTCCCCTGAATGTCCTTCAAGACCCCACTCCTAAGCCGCCACCTCCTCCAGGAAGCTCCTGTGCCTCCCCCCGAACGCCTAGGTCCTTTATACCCTTAGGTGATCCCAGACACTCTAGCCGTCGGATTCCTCTCTGCTGCTTGGCACAGGAGAAGGACAGAGTGCTAACTGGGTAAATGAATGAGATACTGGTCTCGGCCATATTCTCGGAGGTGGAGACTCTTCTTTGCCTGGAAAGGCCAGTTCATCCAAGGAGCCCCCAGGCCCTGCAGGCGTGGGTGCAGCCCCTAGAGCTGAGGAGCCAGATCCAGTCCGCGTTCTGCTCGGCTGGCTGCCCTATCTCGGGCCATCTTGCCGCCGTGGCAGCCGCTCCTCCTGGCGCAGTATCGGGGGCCCTCATCTCCCTGCAGCAGCCGGGCTCACTCTGACTTCTTCCCTAGTGTGTCCTGACCTGGTTGTCCTCCATTCCTGCCCTCACACCATTCCACCCATGTGCAAACCCTGACTAGTCCACCTGAGTCCACAGCTGACTAATCTCCCTTTTTCCTCTGGCCTCAGCTGTCTGGGTTTTTCTGTTTGTTTTTTTTTTTCGGTTTGGGGTTTGTTTATTTCTTTGATTGATTCGCCTCTAGATCCAGGGATGTGGGCTATGATGGCCTAGGGGCCTTAGCCCATCTGCAGGTCCCCAGCCAGGCCCAGCTCATGCTTTACACAGAAACGGGTCCCACATGTCCAAATCCTAGATGTCACACCTGCAGATGGGACAGGAAGATTGCCTGGGGTTGCAGAGAGATTCAGAAGTAGCACTAAGAGGACTCAGTGCAAGTACCTCTGTAGGCAGGTACCATGCCCCCATACCCGCCACGCCCACTAAGCCCGCCATGCCCGAGTGCTACCTTTCTGCCTGCCTCGTTGTTGTGGAGGTTCATGAGACGCCGGGCATTCTTTTTGATCTCACGAGCATCCACGAAGCGTCGGGAGAAGTCAATGCCGTAGCGCACATCTGCCGAGCAGCCTCCCCACTTCCAGCCTTCCGCCTGGTTGTAGTAGCCTTGCTTCTCGCGGTCACAGCCGCAGTTGCTCAGGTTGCCCTGGCTGCAGGCCGCGGTGACGGCGTGTGCCACGCCGGCCGCGGTGATGGCGTATGTGAAGGCAGCCTCGCGACTCCCTGGGGAGAGAGACAACGTTGGTGTGGGTGACGAGGCCCTAAAGTTCTGAGCCAGGTGGTCACGGGGGATGTAGTCCGTCTACTGTGTGGCCCTGGGCTCAGTACCTGCCTTCTCTGAGCTTGCAACTCACTAAACTGGGGCTGATGAACCCCACCCTGGAGGGAGGCGATAAGGGCATCTGAGTGGTATTTGTGTCTTCAGTGACCCACCAGCACACACCACTGTCATTTTCTGCCTCCCTATTCCCAAGGGACAGGCCATTTGTGTTCTGGGCAGAAGGCAGTGTTCTGGGGCATGGGGAAGTACAGAGTCTCTGTAGTCATAACTCCACAGAGCTCAGGGCCGACCTCTGCTCATCTTCAGTCCATTTCAGGCCTTGGCCTCCCGGTGTCCCTCTCCTTCCAACCTCTGGGCAGCAGCCATGCATCATTAGCCACCACCCAGGTGTAGTCTAGGCAGGGCACCCCCCTACCCTAACATCTTCACTGGTTCTCTGCTGCAGAGCTAAGCCGATGACTGACAGAACTGAGAAGGGAGGCCGGGCAGTGGTGGCACACGCCTTTAATCCCAGCCCTCGGGAGGCAGAGCCAGGCGGATCTCTGTGAGTTCGAGGCCAGCCTGGTCTACAGAGTGAGATCCAGGACAGGCACCAAAACTACACAGAGAAAGCCTGTCTTGAAAAACCAAAAAAAAAAAAAAAAAAAAAGAACTGAGAAGGGAAGGCACCCCACCCTCCACCCCTGCTAACACCTGCTTGGCTTCTCCAGTTCTCTCCCCATCCTCTGTCAGGGATGATGACTCAAGACTTCTGGGTGTGGCTCACACCTCCTGTAGATTTACTGGTCTTTGGGGTAAGATTCCCTTCTCCTCTTGAGGCCTGGCTCTAATGCCTTCTCCTCCAGGCAGCCTTCTCTGGATGATATCCCCACTGCTCAGATGGGGACCCTTTCTACAAGGTCAGCCCTATAAGGGCTCCTTGAATTCTTGTAGGTCCAAAAGCTCCTCAAGTGGGCAAGGCCTGCCCTGTTTTCTTCTTTATCTACCATAGCGCCAGGCTGGGCTGTGCAAGCCTTCCATCTTGGACTCTTTTTTCTCAGGTCCCTCCCTGTTCACCCACTCTCTATTTCCTTCAGGATTCCAGCTCATGGCGATGTGTGGGTGCCCCGCAGGCTTAGGAAGGCCACCTCAGGAACCTAGGGTAAGCTCCAGTGAGGGATGGCTCCCTACCATCTCATCTACAGACAGCAGGGTCAAGGGTCAAATATGACTAGGGTGGTGGAAAGCCCAAGACCCAGCCTTAGCAAGGCCCCATGCCAGCACCTGCCTGTCCCAGCCTGTCCCTGGTACCTGGCTGCAGGCCCTGCTACCGGAGGCTGTGTCTGCTGTGACCCACCGCTACAAAATAATGGTTCCGAGTCAAATCAGATCCAAAAACCACACCAAGAACCAACTCTATGCCTGGCTTAAGCCTCCCTACCTACCCACCAACCAGCTGGGGGTGTACATGAGGGCATCTTCCTTCCCAAGAGGAGCTCACTGGGGGACCCTCTTCCCTCAAGGTGAGGACAGGGTGAAGACAATGTCTCGGGCCTACAGCAGTCTCCATTTCACCCTGCTGCCCTGCTGGGCTGCCCTCACCCACAGCCTCCCCTCTCTGGTCAGAACACAGTCCCAGGGTCTGTGGGCTCTGGGCTCCGATTATGACAGGAGATGTGAGAGATAAGAGATAACCCTTAAGCTCAATGGACTCTGCCCAGTCCTGTATAGTTAGTGTTGTTCTCAGAGGCCCCAGGGCTGCCCTGTCCCTGCACTGGTAGAGGCTGCCCAGGAGTTCCAGACACAGCAGAAGCTGGAAAGTGCAGGAATCTATGTCCCCGGGTCTAAATTAGATCACCCAAACCCTAAGGAAAGCTGGAGGTTCCCTTTCCCCTCCAATCAGGCCTGGCAAAGTCAGCTGACTAACTGTTGAGGGATGATGGAGGTGGCCAGTCCAAGGTGGGCCTTGGGGTACAGGGGGGCTAAACAGCCACTGACCCCAGGATGGGGGCCCTGTGGAGGCTGAGCTGACCTCCAATGCAGGGGCCTAGAAAATTCAAACCATTGTGCCGTTTTGCAACAGGGGTAGACAGTGGTGGGTGCCATCCACCACCATCACCACCACCACCACCACCACCACCACCACCACCACCACCACCACCACCACCACCACCCAGGCCCAGGCAACCACCAGGGATGTTCAACCTCTTCCAGTCCGATCAGAAAACCCATCTTGAAGCCCCAGGCAGGCAGGCAGGTGCCCTGGCTGGCAGGTGTGTTTCAGGACGACCCAAGGCGTCCCGCATGGGTCCCGCTTTGGGCCTCAGCTCTCACCTACGTATGCCCACACTTGCTCTGACTCAGTTACTCAGCAGTTACTCACCAGGCTGCCACTCCTGCTAGGGCCGTTTTTATTTGGTTTTAATGAGCCAAGCCCTCCGTCTGTTGCCATGGAGATGGGGGGGGGACATGACAAGAGGCCAGTGGTAGTTTGTGGAGAACAAGCCAGGTGAGGTCAAGCAAGAGGGGCTGGAGCGGGCCGAGGGTTCCTGCAACTAGCATGCTGTAATATGTTCGCTTCTGAGTCTTGAACAAGCCCCGAGTGCTGGCTCAGTGGGCTTGGTAACTCGCCCCAGGCTGTGACATGCCCAGGTGTTGAGTAGGGAGGGAGGAGTGACTCTAGGCTTCCCCATCCCTCCTGGGGCCTTGGCTGGGGCTGCCCAGGGCCCTAGCCTGACTCCTCCAGGACAGAGCAAGTGAGAACTGACTCAGAAGAGCCCAACCTTTTCAGACGCAGACAGCCTGGGCTCAAGGACCTAGTTCAACAACCATCGGCGGCTCCCAAGATCTCTGAGATGACTTCCAGTGTCCTGGTCCCCACTCTCCAAGGCCTGATAGTTACCCTCTCCCACCATGAGCTGCAGCCCAACATGGCCAGGGTAAACGGTGGCCCATCTGTGGATAAGTCTATCACCTTAGTGCAGAGGACCTATTTGTGAAGAAAGGAACCCCCAGCTCTCTGTCTCCTGCCTGGCAGGCAGCGGCAAACTCTGCCTTTAGTGATTCCCAGTGTCGCCATGTCACAGGCTCTGGATGCAGCTGGGACTATCCCTGTTGCAGAGTGTATCCTGGAGGCAGGGACAGCTTCCTCTGGGCAACAACAGGGTCAGTTTTCTCACACATCCCACAACCAAGGCCCTCTCCCAAATCCTCAGACATGGGTGGATCTGGGCACTTCATTTTATCTTATCTTGCCAACAACCCCACGGATGGGTCATTTTAATCGGACACATTTCTCAGATGGGAAAACTGAGCCTCCTAGTGGTAAACTATTTGCTCCAGACAGTGGTTGCTGCCTGGGCTCAGGCTGTTTCAGGAGATTGCTATGGCAGGGAGAAGGATGGAGTGGATGATGACATCATGCAGGAGCTGTTGTACAGACACCAGCTGTCCTGGGAGGATACTTGACTCATGGAGACCTAGGAGCCCTTAGGGATCTGAACTATTCCTACACAGCTCTGCACCCGTAAGCACTGGAGCCTCCAGTCCCCCTGGAAAACACCAGAGATGGTTAAGTAGGGTTTACAGTGGCCACCCTTTATTCCTGGCCTCTCAGGGTCCCTGGATGGTTTTCTGAGTCTTGATGGTCCTTGAGGGACCAAGCTGATACAGAGCCCCCTGTCCACAATGATTGGTTACATCAAAGGAAGCACCATTAGTGGAGGGGCCCTGGCCAATAAAGGGGAAATCAGAAAGGCATGGAGTAGGGGAGGCAGATGAACATTGGCAGGGTGGGGGGTTAGCAAACTATAACCCCTCTAGAAGCTTGTGTCCCTACTAGCGTGCAGGACTAAAATGTTCCCCTCTGTCTGGAGCCAGCTCTGGGAGCAAACAGAACCAACGACACTACCCCCATCACTACGAGGAAGAAGAGGGTTGAGGGTAGAGGAACCATAATACGGCCAGACACTTCTCAGGGTTCAGTAAAGCTGGCTGGGTATACCCTCCTCCAGGCCTGGCACTTAGAGCACTGCCCAGCAGTCTCCACCGTCTTCATCCGAAGTAAACCTAGGCTTATCAAGGCATCAGCTTCTGAGACCACTACCCTATAGGTCAACCACAGCTGTAGAGCAGAGGCTGGCCCAGCCACAGGGGGACTGCCCAGAGTTAGGTATGCAAACTCTAGCCCTCACCAAGCACATGGGCTCCCACCCAGCTAGCACAGGCTGGGCTCGAAGGACAAAAGATACAGGCCCTGCTTGCTACACGCCTCCAGTGTCAGACTAGAACTGAGTCTTGACTGCCTACTGGCCCTCTCACGCTGACCCCCAGAGAACACCACTAGGCAGAGACAATGGGCCGGCTGCCCAAGGCAGAGGCAGGACAGGGCCCCCTGCCTCGGGGCAGAGCTGGGGCTAAGCCTACCCCCCAGACCTATCAGTCAAGCTACCTGCCACTTCCTGGCATCTACACGGGCCACACGCTATTTTTAGAATGCTTATAAAAGCCAGAATTGAGCTCACAGTGACCCCATGAGCTACACTGGGGAGGCCGGGCTACAAAAGCCCTTGGCTGTCTCTCAGAAGAGGAGCTGGGGATCAGGAAATCAGTTCTGGGAAGGACCTTGAGGACTTTCCAGTAACATACCTTAAGCAAGGAGACCAAGTGAAGCCCAGAGAAGGATGGCATGCAGCCCAATACCATACAGCAGCTCAGGATATGGCAGTCCCAGGGCTCACAGGTGGAAATCACTGAGGTCAGAGGTCAAAGGTCTGGAGTTACCCAGAGCCTAGAGTCCTCAAGAAATCCAGATCCTAAAATTGGCTACTTGGGTGATGCTGGCCCAGGGGCCTTTCTGTGTCCCTGTTGTGTCCCTGTGATCACACACAGTCCCCTAGACAGGCTTGCCTAAGCTCCATACCCACATATGTTACACACACAGGTTCTTTGTGGTATGCACATGCTTGAGCAAACCCATGTGGTGTGTGTGCATCACGTGTCCACACACATGTGATTTGGGTATGCATGAGCTTCTGTTTGAACTCAGCACCTGGGAGTGCACATGAAGGTGGGTGCCTGTGTGACCTACATTCAGGACCAAGGCAGCCCCACTCACCTTCTTCTACCAACCTTGCTCCCTCCTTTTTAAAAACATCTTCAAGTCATTAATAAAAAAGCAGGCAACCAATTAAAAATGGGCAAATGGGCAAAGGAGGGGTATGAGCATGGCCCAGTGGAGGGTGTTTATCTAGCATGCAGGAGGCCCCAAGTTTCATTCCCAGGATTGAAAAAAGGGGGGGGAGTAGAGAGGTGAGTGTGTGTGCAAAGAGACATTTCTCAGAAAATGAAAATGCCCAATAAACACATGAAAAGATTCTTAGTGTCCTTAGCAAATCTAAATCACAGTGAGATGCAGCTCATACCCACCAGGGTAGCTGAAATTAAAGACCACTAATATCACATGCTGGTGAGGGCCTGAAGCCTCAGATTCCTCGACATAGCCATGGGGGATGTGAAATGGGAAGCCACCATGGAAAAGTCTGGCAGGTCCTCGGACATGTAATGGTTGAGCTACCCTGATGCAGCAACTGCACAGCTAAGAAATGAAGTCACACCCACAGAATCCCACACACAAACACACTGAGTGGCTCAGAATGGAAACAGCCCAAGCAGGCATCAATGGCGAAGAAAATGCGGTCTACTGGGGCTGGAGAGGTGGCTCAGAGGTTAAGAGCCCTTACTGCTCTTGCAGAGGTCCCGAGTTCAATTCCCAGCACCCATGTTAGGTGGTACAACTGCCTGTAACTCCAGCGCCAGGGTATCTGACATGTCTGGCCTTCCTGGGCACCTGCATTCATACACACACACACACACACACTTTTTTTTTTTTAAAAAAAAGAAGAAAATGCACTCTCCATATAAAAGACAATTATTCAGTCTTCAAAGATAAGCAACACTAGCACACAAAGTCTTGGGCCTTGAAAACGTACAAAGCGAATGAAGCCAGACACAAAGGCCCCACACTGTAGGTGCCCATTTAAAGAAATGCCTACAGCTAGCCAGTCCCTAGAGCGGAAGTGAGCTGGGAATAGTTAACTCAAGACATAGAGTTTCTTCTGGGGCTGAGAAAATGTCTAAGGTTGATATTGGCGTGGCAATGTGGGGACCCCAGACCACAGGAGCTGTATGGCTGCAGCCTGCTACAGAAGGGCAGCCTCTGATGGTCTGAAGGGTTCCACAGACCTGGTCCTCCTCAGTCTGAGTCCTCACAGGGCTCCATCAGCCTCAACTAGGTCCTCAGCTCTCCATTAAGACATGGAGCAAAGAAGAAGCCAGTGAGTAGCCTGAGGGTACACAGCGGATGAGCCTGGAGTCTGACCTGGGAACCCTGAGTTCTCCATGCCCCTGTGGCCTAAGTGCCAAACTGGAAAGCTTGCACCCTCTGCCTCCTGCCCGGGACCCCATTCACCTATGTCAACCCAACATCTCACTCTCTCCATCATATACTACGTTGCAGTCTGTGTGTCCCACACCACCAAATGCAGCCCTGCTCCCGGCTAGACTGCCCAGAGCCCTGGGGAGACATTTACATGGGCACCCCCCTCTGGCAAAGCTTTTCAGAAGGCCAGCCACAGGACAGGACAGCATGGTGGCGGGGGATGCTGTCCCAGGGCAGACAGGTTAGGCAAGGCTCCTGGCTGCTGAGGCAGAGGGCAGCAGTCAGACTGTGTAGGGGTCAGCGGGAGGGCAGTGGGGGGGACTAGGAGAGCCAGGCCGGAAATGATGCTGAAGGCGAGTCCTAAATGGTAGAAAAGAGCAGGGGACAGAGAGTGCCTTAGGCAGGTGGACCATCGGTGCTGAAGTCCGGAGGAGGAGTGAACCGAACACCCAGAGTTTATCCCAAGAAAGCAGTGACGATTCTCAGGGGCCCCACACCGTTGCTCCTGGGAGGGAATCAGGAAGGTGTAGGGCTTTCTTCTGAGAAGACAGGGCAGCCTTGGGGGTGTGGCTCTGAGCTGAGCTGAAGGGAACCCTCTGGCCAACTATAGGGATTTAGAGGCATCGAGGAGAGGCAGGTGCAAGGGTGCCTGTGGGTGAGCCAATGGGATCAGCTGGGAAGTGGGGGAGGGGATAGAAGATTCCTGAAGGCCTCATATGTTGGAGGACATCGCCAAGGGGGAGATCAAGCCTAAGAGAATCGAAGGGAACCTTAGCTTGGGTAGTTTAAGGAGTCTGAGGACAGGAAGGGAGAAAATTGGCACACAGGCTTAGTCTCAAGAAGACAGCCCTACTGTGGCTGTGCCCACCCCTCACCAGCCCCAGGAAGCACTGGGTCCGTGCTATGTGACCCTGGCCAGGCCCTTCACTCTTAGGCCTCAGTGTTCCTGGGTGCAATGAGTCCCCTTTAAAAATCTCCTTTAAAAGGTAGTTATACTCTTCTGAATCTTCCAGAAGAATTCCTAGGCTGCCGTGGGCAGGGATATAAGACAGTGGGCCTGGGCAGTGAGACATGGATGGGGATCTCCCACCCAAGATCCCTTCCCTCACCCAGCCTACCAGGTTCCCAGGATCTTCAGAAGTCTAGAACTGAGCAGGCAGTATACCGTCTCCAACAGGATTCATCAACACATTGAGAAATTGAGATCCACAGAAATAAAGGCATCCCTGGACCTGCGGGTAGCTCCACTGCCTACATTAGAGGGACCTTCATCTAGACAGGGCCCCGAGTGGCTACTGGACACAGGAGTTGGGAAGGGGAAGCTAGGGAGATAGAGCAGTACCCCGTATGTCCCTTATGGGTACCCAGGCTCTAGCTTGGCTCCTCAGACCAGCATGGACTCAGTCACCAGAGTCTAGATGTAAACCCTGCCTCAGTGGGTCTCAGGCCTGCACCCTAGCGTGCAGAGTCTCAGGCTAGGGACATCTGTGTACAGCAGGGATGGGGTGGAGACAGGGACAGTGAGGTGGGCCGTCACACAGGTACCTCTGACCCTTCGGGGATCTCCAGGCTCTGCCTGGTGCAGGCTAAGCAGGTTGCCCTGCACCCCTGCCTACTTCTGCCCCAGTAAAATGAGGTAGTACCAAACGCCCCCTGAAGAGGCCTCTGATAGAGAGAACTGGAGAGGCATTACATGTGCCAGGGCCTGAGTACCATGAAGAAGATGGGTGACATACTGTGTGTGCTACAGATATCACCCCTCTCAGAGAGGGTCTGACCCTGGGCCTGCATAGGTGCTGTGTACTCTATGTGTGAGTGAGGAGTACGCATATGTATATATGTGTGTGCGTGCGCGCATGAACTCGCACGTGTGTATACGCGCACAGAGATGTATATTAATTTTGCGTGTGCATGCAGACATGCGAATGTAGGTATATACATACCTGTGTGCAAGTCTGTGAATCTGTGTTTGTCCATGGTATACATCTATGAGCATATATAGATGTATCTGTATCGACGCATACGGTGTGTGTGTGTGTGTGTGTGTGTGTGTGTGTGTGTGTGTGTGTGTGTTTCCATGTGCCTATCTGTCCTTCTCTATCTCTCTGTGTCCCTCTGTCCCCTCTGGCTCCCACCCCACCCGGCCCCACCCGGCTTGGCTGAGTCACAGTCTCCGATCCACCGTAAGCTTCTGTTGTCATAAACAGAGAGCAGCAGGGAAAGGCTTGCCAGGTCCGAACACGCAGGCCTGCCTGCGCCCCAGGCTTTTGTTCCGACCCAGGGTGGCCCGCACATGCTGCTGTGCAGCCCTGGAGATAGTGCCCCAGTCGGGGGCGTTGAGCCCAGAGGACAGGACCTGGCTATACAAGGGAACGTAAGGTTGAAGTCCAGGGGTCTCTGTCTCTTTTAGGTCCCGTGGAGCTCCTGAGGGAAGGCAGACGGCCCTTGGAGAGCCATGGCCTCTCATCCATGTTGCCCTGGGACAGTGTCAGCCACCTTCTATTTCTCCCTCCCTCGGAGCTGCTGACAAAAAACATCCAATGCTCTGGGGAGAAGCAGGGTTTGGGCCTCAGCCCCTCCTGACACAGGAGGAAAAATTAAGGCCCCAAGGACCTGCGGCTATACACTCAAGGTCACCTGGGTAAGCTAAGCTACTGGCCCAGGAAAGATCTCCCCTCCCAGGCCTGCCTGACTATACTCCTGACAGGGCCTGCCAATGAGGTGCAAATTCCAGTTCTGGACAAGTTCCAGGTGGCCTCTGAGGGGCTGAAGGATGGCCCAGGCCACCACACCCAGCTGCTTAAGGCTGCAGAGCTCAATAACAGTGGCAGTGGTCTTCTGGGAGCAGCCCTCCCATCTGTGAGCTGCTTCCAAGCAGGGATGGAGTCCAGGCAGTAGTCTGGGGCCCATAGCATCCCAAACCAGCAAATGACTTTCAAGTTCCCGACTGTCCCTAGAGTGCCAGCAAACAGGATCCTGGGCCTAAGAAATGTCTGTTCTGCTGCCTTGGCTGACCCTGGTATTGGCTCAATGGACCGTAATATGAGATTCTCAGACCAGGTGTCTGAAAACCTCAAGGCTAGGGTCCCTCTAGCCCTGCCACCTCCTGTCCTTCCCGCCTCCACCCAAGTTCACTTGGGATGCCCTAGGCAGAGTTCTGGCCTAGCATACTGCAGGTATTCAATGCTAGCACGCTGAACCACCACATGGGCTGATAATGGCAACCACTGTCCCTCACACTGCATGACTCGTAAGGCCCTGGGAAAAGACCATCAGATGTAAGTTCAAATGTTCCCTTTGCCCTGGCCAGGTGAGCCAGGTCACTTCCATTCTTTCTGAGAACAGTGTCACCAAACAGAAATCCCAAGCAAGCCATGGGTATCTTGTGAGGTTTCCCAATGGTCACAGTAGGAAAAGTATAAATAACGTGGGATGTCAATGTGGGTGATGTTTTATTTAGTCAATATTTCCATATAGTATCATTCTAATATACTGTAGGATAACGGGATGCTTACTTCTGGGGTCTGAGCCCTGTTGGGTCTTACACTACTGTGCACTCAGTGGAAGTATATCTGCCAGCAGAGGCCTCCTGCTCTCAGGAAGTCAGGGAAGTCTGTGTCCTTCTGGGGACAACCTCCCCACCCCACAGAGGCCTACTTCCATGCTCTGGAAGGGTAACAAGTACATGTGCTGAGGAGACACCCTCCCTCCCCAAGGGCCCTCCATTCTCAGATGACCTAAAATGGGCCAATCTACCCCCTCCCCAAGGGCCTCAGCTGCCCTCCTGCTGCAACACTGGTAGACCTGGCTATAGGGACGCTGTCCCTGTAACAAACTCACTCATAAAGCCAGCAGGAAGGAGTCAGCCGTGGTCTGCTCACGTGAGCTCAGATTAGGGGTGGCCCTTATGCCTGGTCATGTCTGAGACCAGCACATGATGGGCAGAACTCTGCATGCTGGAGCTGGGGACTGTGCAAAGCGCAGTCCAGGCCAGCTCAGTGGGTCAGAGGCACTGGGCTCAGGAGGAACTGGGGTTCATGCATGCTTAGAATCTTCTGGATGCTCTGAGCTCTTTTGGGGAGGGGGCTCATGGCATTCCATCTGTCTTTCCGCACCCTTCAGCCTCAACTCTCCCACACCACTACCCCCAGCTTGCCCCACAAAGCACCTGCCCTTCACAAAAAAAAAAAAAAAAAAAAAACCACCCTCTGCTTCCTGGCCTCAGGGCCTTGGCACATTCTGTTCTCTCCATCTCCTCCCTGGGCTCTCCTCTGGGGAAGGCTTTGCTGAAAGTCCTGGCTTGATTATGGGAACTGTTAGCAGCTCCCACACTTGCAAGGGAACCCAAATTTCTAGCAGGCTTCCCTGGAATATACAGATATCCCCACACCTCACCTCTGTCCTGCCCCACATCTCAGGGCAGAGCTGGGCTGTACTTAAAATGCATCACCCCCACGTTCAGCCTCAGTCCATGGAAGAGACCAGTTGGAAGAGCTCTGGGCTACCACCTTTCCTGGAGTCTGGTGGGAACAGTACTGGACAGAGAGTGTCCAGCATTGAATACCATGCAGGGGGACTCTAAGGACTGTCTCAACCTTCTCAAAAGAACAAAGCCACCAGCACTCTCAGTGTGCCACAAAAGGCCACTGTCGTGGTCATCATGAGAATATTGAGCATCCCGTCCATGGAGGTATACAAGACACTGCAAAGGTGTTGGAGAAGGATTGCAACTTTACAGAGGGGTTTTGCTGTCTTAAGGGGGTTTCCCTTCAACCTTTAAGTTTTAGGACTGGCCCAAGGTCACAGGCAAGGCCTAAAGGGGGCTGTCCCACCATCCAGACCATTGCCCCTCTCAGGGACAATCATTAATTGGCCCTGCTTGAGAGGTTGCTCCCACGAGAGCTCCCCGGCTGCCTGCCAGCTCGAAGCCGGGCTTCCGGGCGTGTCCAGGCACCCAGCAAGCCTCTCAAAGTGGCCAGCTCACAGTATAGCCTGCTTGCTGCTCCTGACGCTCAGCCCCTGAGAATGGAGAGGGAGCCTTCTCATACAGGCAAAGCCCCTGGGGTTCCTGCCCCGGCTCCGTCAGCTCGGCCTGTAGCCAGAGCTGCCCTGCTTGAGTGCAACAGGAAGCTACAGGAGGCTAAGGCAGGGCAGCAAGACCCAGGCTGGGCTCCAGAAAGCCTGCCCATCCCAGGGCAGGAAGGGCTAGGGACAGACACAGGCTGACCCAGCTTGAGGGTGTGGAAAAGCCCCCCAGGAGGGAGGCAGATGAGTTATAAAGAGGTAGAGCAGAGGGAGGACTCTCAGGCTGAGAAACGAAGACAGGAAGGGGTCTGGCTTACTTGGGCAGCCAGAAAAGCCAAATGTGGCTGGGGCTCTGGTGGGAGAAACTCAGGGTGAGGGCCTCTGGGCTAGGAAGCTAACCTTACCTTTAGGGCAGTAGAGAGTTACTGCAAAGATTAAACATTGCTGGTTTTTTGTTGTTGGCAATGGATTTGAAACAGTCTCATACAGACCAGGTGGGCCAGTAGCTGCAGATGGGGGTGACGCGACCATACTGCAGCACCCTGGTTTAGGAGGTGCCGGGGAATCGAACTCAGATCCATTGGTGTACTAGGCTAGACATCTACTCACAGAGCAGAAAGGAAAGGACACAGGGTGGCTTCTGTCTGGCCCAGGAACTGGGGCTGTGGAGACCAGGAGACATTCACAGCTTCCAGAAGAGGGCCAGAGAAGAGGCTCCCACAAGGACGTAGAGGAGTGGAGAGTGGAAATGCCACCAGGTGGTCAGGTGGGTAAGGGGAGCTAGGCACAGCACATTTGAGGAGCCCGATGCCACGCAGAAGAGCCAAAGTGTCTGTGGGTCAGTGAGACTCAGAACATCAGGTGACAATGAGCTTTCAGGGTACTGTGAAGAGAGTCATCCATGTGTGCCTCGGGGATAGGACATACCTTATCTAGGGCAAGGCAGAGAACAGTTAGAGACGGGAGAGAACCCGAATTGATGAGTCGAGACGGGAGCCAAGGAATGGGGACAGTCAGCAACACAGGCCACTTATGACCCGGACAAGAAGCTATGTGGAAGCGAACAGCTGTGGGCTGGGGTATAAGAGAGCCTTCCAAGGGTTCTGAAATGTTCTGGGAGGCAGGATGAAGTACCAGGTTCTCCCGAGGAGAAGCACCTGAGGCAGGAAGGGTCCTCTCAAGAGCAGGCGGCACAAAGAGTGGGAAATACAAACTGCTGGACAACAGCCACGTTTGCAGCCTGGTCCCCAAGGAAGCATGGAGCAGGAAGGGCACGCAGGGCAGCCCCCCGCCTCGGTGGCCTCCTTCCTGTGGGCAGAGCTGTGCCCCTCCCGGCTGCTGATGGGCCCAAGGGCCACTTCTCAAGGACTAGCTATAATGCTCGTCCAAAGGCGACACTATATGGTAAGGGGACAGCTGTGGGGCCAGCACTGCTCCTGAGAGGACAGTGGGTAGAGAGCGTCGCGGGGATACCGGGGAAGGCTCAGGGCTGTCACATGTCTCTGTCCCTGTGCCTTGTGTTCCCAAAGTTCAAGCCCCCACTTCCCTGAGGCTTGCCCTGATCGCCAGATGAGGTGACAGACTCTGGGTCTATACCCCGGGCAGGCTGAGTGACAGCAGATGACCTTACAACATCACTTTCCTCCCTGTGGGGTCGGGCGCTCACAGATGCCTCCACACATGGCACCTGGGTAAGTGGGTGGGAAGCCACACAAGGCGGGTACCTCTGCCCACTACTGCCCTCCCCACCGTTCCCCCAGCTGGCACCTGGAGGGAGGGATCTGCACTTGGGTGGCAGAGCCCCAGGGAGGGGGCGGTGCCACGCTCCTGGCTACACTAAGTGCCACCCACAGGCTGCTCACCACAAAGGGGCCCCCGGGAGTTTTCCCCTACACTATCCCCAGTCCCATGCTGGCACTGGCAGCCCTGTAGAGCTGGCTCCTGCCTGGGTCCTGTGGCAGCTGCAGCCCTCTGGGGTATGGGGGACATCGTGGGCCCGAAGGCTAGGGAGCCAGCAAGCCTCAGACTGTTGTCTCATCTGACCTAGAGACAGTCTACAGGGCAGCCGGAGACACTGTCCCTGTCCACAGGCAGCCCACAGCATTTATTGAGCACCTACTGATTTCAGGCATTGAGACCCAGACTACTGGCTCAGAGATCACACTGCAGCGGAGGAGACCAAGGCTCAGAGTAGCCCTGAGAGACACAGCCAAGGTCACACAGCTGGATTCAGATCTAGATATTTTCTGGAAATTCCTTTTAAGCCTCTTCCTAACCCTGAATGGGGTCCTCCCTGGGACTCATTCTCCTTATCTGTAAAATGGGCACCAGGTAGCCCAGGAAATGCTTCAAGGACAGGCACCACCATGCACCACTAAGAACTGTGCCATCAGCAGCCACCACCCCCGACATGATGACCATCTTCGAATGGAAGACCATCCCTGCTCTGGCCGGATCTACCCCTGCAGCTCTGTCTGCTGGAATCCCTCCACAAGGAGCAGGTGGCATCTCATGGTCTTCTCTGGGTGAGCTGAGGTGCTAATCCCATGTCCAAAGCCTCACACATTCTCCCTGCTTTCCAAATGGCAACCACAGAAAGTGGAGCAGGGGCCTGGGTCCTTGAAACTACAGAACAGGCCCACCCACTGCATTGACTCCCCAGCCTCTGGTTCCTGTCTACATGGGTCACTGTGCCCCACCCCACACCCAGAGCTAGCATGCTTACACACAGGCTGTGTGGCCTGTCTGACCTGGACTTGGGTTGGCTGGTGGGTGACTTGGCCCCCAGCCCACAGGCCCAGAGACACCCTTACCTACTCGGAGCTCTTGCCCGAAGACGGTCTTCTCGCCCAGGGCGGAGCAGTTCCAGCGGCCAAATCGGAACTGGTGCTGGCACTCATTGATGCCCATCTGCGCCCCCTCCCCGATCACAATGATGGCATCGGGTCGGCTCTGGCAGATGGCACGCTGCCGTGGGGCCAGGCCAGGAATCTTGTTGCAGATGATGTTGGCTCCTAGGGCCACCACGGACGACAATGCTCTGTGGAGGCAGAGAGAAGATAGGTGTTGAGAACCCCTCAGGCAGTCTGCTGTCCCCCACAGGCACTGAACATCTCCCTCCATGGAGCCCCCCCCCCCAGCCCCGGAAGTGTCAGAACCACAGACCAGCTCACACCTGCAGAAGCCGTGGTCCCCAGGCCCGAGTCAGACACACACATTCTCCAAAGCAGACAATGTCCCACCTGAGATCTGACTGCCTTGGCACAGTCCCCAGGTGTTTGGGAGTGGCACTCCCAACTCCCAGACCACTGGGCTTTCCTCTCTTTTCCTTCTGAGCCCAAAGGACACAGCCTCGAGCTCCTACCTGTGTGTGACCTTAAGCAGACGCTCTGAGCCTTCAGAGTTTCACATTAAGGGAATGGGGAGAGACACCTGCTGCCCCCAGCATACAAACAGACACACCTGAAATACTAACCCCTCCACTTCCAGAGGAGTGGGTGTGCTGGGAACAGACAGGATCTGACATGAGGTGAGCACCTACTGTGTGCTGGGCTGGGTTCAGAGCCTATGGCTGCCTTTGTAATGACTGCTGGCAACTCCCAAGGAGGAAGCCTCTTGCCAAGTTCACTCTGAGCTTAGAGTATTATCAACACAGTTGTTTGTTTTTGTAATGAGGGGAAATTCACATAACATAACATTAACCATTTAAAAATGTACAGCCCCGTGGCCTTTAGCACACACACAGTATTGTACAACCTCCGCCTCTATCAAGTTCCAAGCTTTTCTCAACGTCCCAAAAGGAAACTCTGTACCCACGAGCAGGCACTCCCAGCCCCTCCTCCCCCAGCCCCCGGCAGCCACTAATCTGCCTCTGTTCCCACGGGGCTGCCGCTCGCTCGCTCGCTCGCTCGCTTGCTCGCTCGCTCGGACAGTCTGTGGAATCTTACAGTACGTGTGGTCTTTGGAGCTGGATTCCTTTCACTCTGTGAAATGTTTTCAAAGTTTATCCGAGTCACAGCACACATCAGTGCCTCGTTCCTTTTAAAGGCTGAGTAATATTCTATTTGCACAATGGGCCCTCACTTATTGATCCATTCCCCATGGAAGGACACCCGGCCCCACCTCTCAGCAGTGGCCATGAAGGTGCGCATGCCTGTCACTGTCTGAGTTTCCAATCTTTTGGGCACCTACCACTGGGGATGGACTTTGTGGGTCATCTGGTGATCCTTTGACCTCCTGAGGAATTGCTAAAAGGTTTTTCCACAGCCACTTTACTGATCTTTTGGTTCTAGGTACTCAGAGAAGGAACATCAAGAGGAAACAGAGAGCTAGTCTTCAGGTTAATGGCCAGGGCTTGGGCTCAGTTGGTGGAGATCTGGCCTTCCATGTACAAAGCCTGAGGCTCAAAACAGTAACACATAAGCTAGATGTGGCGGCTCATGCCTGTAATCTCAGCACACTGGAAGTGGAGGCAGGAGAATCAGTTCAAGATCATTCTCAGCTACTTAAAGTTTGAAGTCTGTCTGGGCTACAGGAGACCCTTTTGTTGTCAAAAAAACAAACAAACAAACAAACAACAACAACAAAGTCCCAGGCTTTAAGACAACAGACTGAGCCAGGCAGTGGTGGCGGACGCCTTTAATCTCAGCACTCTGGAGGCAGAGGCAGGCAGATCTCTGTGAGTTCGAGGCCAGCCTGGTCTACAGAGCGAGATCCAGGATAGCCAGGGCTACTTGTAGAAACCCTTTCTTGAAAAACCAAATAATAATAATGATGATGATGATGATGATGATGATGATGACAAAGCAGAGTTTGACTGCTTAGCAAGGGAGCGGTGGTGAAGAGGGGCTGCAGGGCCCCCCAAAGCTGACAGCTAGGCCCTGGACCTTTGGCAAGATGGGGACCCTTTTCTGGCCACTGCCTGTGGCAGTTCTCTGAGAACTCTGTGTTTTTCCAGGCTACCCTACTCCCCAGGCGGCTGAGCAGTCCCCGTGTGGCCTGAGCCCCCAACATGTGCTACAACCTCAGCGACACTCAATCTCTGTGCCCCGCCCGCCTGCTCTACCTGCTAATCTGGCCAAGAGCCCCCCCTGGGTCTCCCGTGACACAATGGGGTGAACACGCCCCAGGCTGGCGTTGAGGAAGGGCATCTGGGCGGGTGGGGCTGGGAGCGGGCTGGAATCTGGGGAATCTAGCCCAAAGTAACTGTAGAATCCTCAGAAACCGAGCTGGGGAAACGAGATGGATGGGAACGCCACCAGGCACCCCCACGGGGCAAAGCAGTCACTTTGGTACCAGACCTCAAGGGCTCTCCTTGTTCCCAAGTTTCTCCAATAGGCTTGGGCCTCAAAGTCTCAACCGCCTACCCGGCAGAGAGCTCAGATCATCAGGCTAAACGGTGGGGACCTTAAGGGGACACAGGGTGAACTGGAGGCAGCAAGAAGTCACTGCAGTGTCCCCCAGCCTACTATCCCACATACAGGCAGCCCCCTCTATCACCCAAATCAGACCACATCACTCCCCCTGCTCAACATTCATCCATAGCTCCCCACTGCCCTCTGCTTAGAAATACAAGCCTAGGGGATCGGCTCTGAGGATTGCTCCCTTCTACCTCCACTATCCACCTCGACTGTGTCCACATGTCCCTCTGTTAGCATGCTGCCCCTTCTCTCTGGCTCCATCTGGAAAACTCTACTCCTCTTTCCAAGTACACCCCTTCCATAAGCCCTGGCATCGAGGAGAGGAACAGCGGGCATTTGTTCTGAGAGTCTAAATCTCATCCCTCTGTGCCCTGCGGTTCCTGTCTTTACGCTACCTCCCAAGGGTCGGTGCCTTGAGAACAATGCCAAGTCCTAGTTGAATTCGGGGCCCAAGAGTGACCTGCAGAGGAAGGGCCCCCTTCAGCTCCTATAGAAGACAGGAATAAAGGAATGAGCAGACTAGACGCCTGAGAAGCACACACAGGAAACGACAGCTGGAATTCGGCACCCAGACAACCACCTCATTTTGTAAAGGATTTGACACGTTTCCCCAGAGACTCAGGAGAAGCGAGCAGCACCGTGCAGTGAGATGCAACCTCACCAGTCCTTCCCGGAATGCAAACCGCTGCGTGCCCACCAGGATCCCTGTGAGCAAAACTGAGAAGCGGTTAAAAACTGGGTGCGGGTGAGGAGGTGGGGGAGCAGAGTCCTCCCGCACCACAGTCACTGTGGGCAGCAGCAGTTTGGCAGAGAGTTAAAAGTCACACAACAAAGCTGCCCGGAAATTCCATTTCTTGGCATAGATCCAAAAGAGTTGAAGACAGGTGTCGAAACAAAACCTTCTGTACGAACGCTCCCAGCAACACTATTCACAGTAGCCAGAGGATGGAAATAACCCAATTCTCCATCGACGGATGAGTGACCGAAAACAAAATGTGGTATGTCCATGCCATGGAATATTATTCGGCCATAAAAAGGAATGAGGCATGCATTCATGCCCCAATATGGAAAAAGTTCGAAAACATTATGCCATGAGAAAGAAGGCAGACACAGAATCCCAGATGTCACCTGAGTCCGTTTAAAGGTAATGTCCAGAATGGGCAAACCCACAGAGATAGAAAACATGTGAGAAGGAGGGGATGGAGACTGGATGCTGAGCAACTGTGGAATTCCCATCTGGGCGATGGCGCTATGTAGGCTGATGGTATTGTGGCGCTATGAAAACATGATACCACCCTTCTGTGGCTTACGATGGATAGGGCAGTAAATTCCATTTGATGTGCCTCTCAACCACAATTTTTAAAACAACTGCAATGCACAGGACTCTACACACTTCAATGTAAAGGACCCACCCGGAGGTAGGCTATCGCCCCATGTGGGTGTTGGTGCCACCAGAACGGGAATTCCAGCCCCTCAGCCCAGTTTGTGCCCACACACTCTCACCAGCATGTGAATCACAGGCTATCGGGAGCACAGTGACCAGGTACAGTCACAATTTGAAGATAACACCAAACTTGTCTTCCTTGGTGCTAGCGGGAATCCCACTGACAGTACTCAGCACTCCCCTCTGAGGCCAGGCTCTGTGGGGTCTCTCCTGATGTACCAACCCCGCAAAGACTCTGCTTTGCAGGGGCGGGGCGGGGGGGAGTGATCAGAGGGGTTGGGGAGCTTGGGAGGCCTCCAGTCCCACTCAGAGCCTGCACTCCACTTCCAGAGCTCGGGGTGGAGGCTGAACTAGGCGTTGGGAAACCATGCAAAGCTGTAAGCCCTGGGAGGGAGACCTGGGAGTGGGTGTGAAAGATCAGTCCTTCTTCCTTTTTTTTTTTTTTTCTCTTTGAGACAGGGTTTCTCTGGGTAGCTTTGGAGCCTGTCCTGGAACTTGCTCAGTAGACCAGGCTGGCCTCGAACTCACAGAGATCCGCTTGGCTCTGCCTCCCGAGTGCTGGGATTGAAGGCGTGTGCCACCACCACCCGGCACCTTTTTTTTTTTTTCAAATCAAAGCTTTTATTTATTTATTTACTGCTTGTATGTGTGTGGATGTGCCACAGAAGATGTGTGTGGAAATCCGAGGTCAACTTGTGAGAGTCCCTTCTCTCCTTTCACCGTATGGGTCCTGAGGATCATGTTGTCAGGTTTGGAAGAAGCACCAGTATCCACTTAACTTCCATCCTTTTTTGTGGGGTCAAAGGGGGACAGGGTCTCACCCTGTAGCCCAGGCTGACCCTGTACTCACTCTATAATTCTGCCTCAGTCCCTTTAGTGGGGGTTGTAGGAGAGTACCACACTATCAGGCTAGGCCTTTTGAGTTTTGTTCTCAAAACCCAATCTGAGCCACCTCCTTGCTGAAAAGCCATTCATTCATTCATTCATTCATTCATTCATTCACTCATTTGGCTTATGGTGGAGAAACCTAGTTGCAGTTCTCCATACCATAACCCCTGGCACCGACTGATCAGATCCCAAGCTCCTAGAGCAGGCTAGGCCCTGGCCGATCCAAGCCTTTGGGACAGGGGAGTGGGCTGCAGGCCGAGCCTGTGAGTGGGAAACATGGTTAAAACTCTTAAACCTAAGCAGCCGGTGCCAGCAGAAGGCTAGTGGCGTGTGGGGCCTTGCCGAGGCTGTTGGCAGTGGGATGAGAGCATGCCTGGCACCCTCAGCAGGCCACCCTGCAGGTGGGCCCCCGGCTCTCATCCCACATTGGGAAAACCCTCTTCCCAGCCAGCAGCTGCCTGCTCAGGTGTCCAAGTGACCAGACCAGGGAGGCCCGTGAGCAGAGGAGCCTGGCTGGCAGGGCTGTGTGCCTCTGTGGTTGACTTTTTCCGTGGAAAAATTCTGTTCTGGGCTTGTCCCTTGAACTGCTCAGGGGCCTTAGGACATGGGCGAAGTGCCAGGAACGGTGGGCCACACTGTGAGCCTACAAACCTTCCTCACCTCTGGCCTGGATCCGGCTCCTGGCAAGAGCTCAGAGGGGCTGTAGATAAGACCTCCAGGCTCAGGCCAGAGGCCAGCAGAGGCCAGCAGAGGCCAGGGGCACCTGAGTCTTGGGATGCCCAGCTCTGGATTTACGTTGGGCATCATGACAAGGGGGACTGCCCTGGACAAGAAGACCTTTCTATCTACCAGATGCTTAAAGGGATGGGACTGTCTTCATGACAAGGGTCTTGAAGAGTGAATGGCAGAGGAAAAGAGCTCAATCTGACTGGCACTGCCCAGTGGTAGATACCAGGCTACAGACACCCAGCCCTCTAATGCGGTGGCTAAGGCCATGAATTCTGCTGCTGACAAGCTCTGTGGGAACCCTGAACATGCCTCTTCACGGCGGAGTGGGGGAAACTCAGGCACATTCCCTAACCTCTCTCTATGCTTCAGTTTCCTCCTCAGTAAAAGGTGTGTGAGAGCAATCTGGACACACGACAGAGCAGGTGACGAGAAGACTCACTGGGGGCACATATGCACTCACACCACAGCTGGTATGAGATGACATGTGGTGTGTGCGGTCATCTCTATCCTCCAGACCTGAGGCTGGGGTCACTCTGGTCCTTCACTGGACACACATGGTTGATGCACTCCTGGCTCCATCAGTCCCTCTGGGATCAGCAGGGCACCGTACCTACAGTGGGACCCTGAACCAGTGAGTGCTCACTGTGGTCTCCATGCCCACCCAAGGGGCCATCCTCAAGGCTTCTCCTCCCTCCAATCTAGCCAGCTCACTCACGGTCCAAGAACCGAGGGAAAACAGTATCAATGACCCCAGCCAGTACAATGACCAACCACCAGAAAAGCTGTGGCCATGCACAGGGGGCAGACCCCTCCTTCAGGCCAGGCCTCACCCTGGGGTCTCTTCCAAGTAGCCCCCCCCTCTCCAACATCCTTGGAGAGCACCAGCTCACATTAAAAGGCTGGGGGGAAGGTGCTCCCTAGGATCAGGACTGAGGTAATCTTGTTCTTACTTGGTGTAAAGGACACTTATACTTCCTTCAGGAAGGAGGCCTTCCAAAGCCTGCCCCCCCCTCCGCAGGGGGCGGAGCAGGAATCTATTCTAAATCCTTCATGCTGCTAGAGTTTTAAAGTGCTTGACTCAGAAAAGGCACACCTACTGTGTGCTAGACTGAGCTCCTGGTCCACTTAATGTCCCTCTATGAAAACATCAGGGGTCAAGTAGAATACAAATTGTTATTCTTCTCCCCCAGAGGCCCAGAGAGGTTTGGCCTCCTGAGCTGGCAGGAAGGCAAGGAGCGAGGAATGCAGCCCACTGCCCCCACGCCTCAGTGCGTGAACGAATGAAGGACCTGTGAGGGGATGAAGGCCTCCAGTCGAGCATCTCAGAGGCCCCTCAAAAGACAGTGACCTGGCTCGTGGCCCCCATGCCAAGCTGAGTGAAATGTGGGGCACCCTCAGTGCGGCGGGGCAGTTGATGGCTATAGGGGAGTCGTGGGGTTCCCTCTCTTCATCCTGGGTGACAGGTCAGTGAAAACCATTTCATTTGCCTTGTCCCTTTCCACTGAAATGGCCAGAGAGAAATGGTGTCATGACTAGCTGCAGGGATGACCAACGGAGCAGTCTCTCCCACCCAGAGGAAGCTTCTGGTCACCTTCAAAATCCACGGATGTGTCCTAAGGTGGTCACAGAGCCGGGCTTCTCCACCCCAGTATTCCCTTTAAATCTCTACCCACAAGAGCAAATAATAGCAAATACCCATAATAGCAGTGACCTCTGCAGGGCTCTTCTCTCTGGCCCGAGCCTTTTCCACACGGGACCAGGCTGCCCCCAGGCTGCTGGGCTGGGACAAACACACAGGAGGGAAGTCATGGAATGTAAAGACCAGCACAGGATCCAAAGACTGTTTAGAACCGGAACTGAGCCCACGTTGGCCCGGAGACACTCAGGGACCTGGCGCTCCTCTCTGAGAAGCAGGTGCCTCTTAAGAACTCCCCCAGGACAGGCCCCTTAGCCCTCCTGTCCCACCACTCTTACCTGCTCCAGCTCCTGGCCTAGCCCCGGGCCCTGTCTGCACTGCATGCAACCTGCTCCATCTCAGGACCTGGCCCAGCCCTCCCAACCTCAGACACAGCCTCTTGCTCCATCCTCCCTACTCTGTGGCGCCAGCATCAGGCCTCTCTCTATTCTCCCCGCTGCTCCGCTTTCAGACCTGCCCTCCCACCGCGGACACACCTCCTCCTAGGCATCGCATCTCCAGCCCCCTTGGGATCCCTGGACTCAGTGTGTGACCCTAAGTCTTGTCCAAAGGCCTTTTGCAGCAGGCTCTGCCCCTTGCCTGCTGCTGAGTCCCTAGGGCACGTATTCCCCATCTCTGCCAGGTAACTGACTAGTCCTAAAAGGGCCCTGGGTTTGGAACACCCACCCCTCATGTTTTCCTGCTCCAGTCCTAACTCTGGAAGGTAGGGACAGGCTGGTCTAGCTTCCCTCTGGGCCCCCCAGACTTGGCCCAGCCAGCTGCCCAGCTGCCCAGCTGCTCAGCAACTCCAGCCCACGCTCCTGGCCCAGGGCACTTTGTAATTCTTCCTTCTTGGGCATCCTCCGGCAAAATATTTGAAGAATGTTCTAATTATCTATGATCGGCCAGGAAGGCGGGCCTGGGTCCACTCATCCAGGAAGTAACTCAGCAAATCCCCTGGAGGGTGGCGCTGAGATCTCCCTCGGGTGGGCAGGTGTGTCCGGGGCTTTTCCAGCCAGTGAGGGGCCCAAGGGCTCTTTCCAGACTCTGAAGCACAGAGGGGTACTCGGGCAGTGGGGGGTGGGGGGGTGGGGGGTACTGGTTGGGAGACAGGGCTAGAAGAACCTCAATGTTCCTGCCAGGTAAGTGGGGACAGGAATGTCTCCCTAGTGTAGACTAGCCTCAGCCCCCAGATCAGAGTCCCCCTGACACACAGATATTAGCTACACGCTGAATTAGATACGACTGACCAAAGAGAGCTCACCCAGGCCAGAACTGAGCACAGCAGGTCCCCTTGGCAGGTCTTTAGAACAGAACTGGTCAGAGTGGAACCCAGCAGGTGCCCAGGTCGCTGCCTTCAGGCCCCCTGTCTTCCCTCCAGTCCTCCGTCCTCCCTCTGGTCCTCCTTTCAGCCTTCCCTCTGCTGGTAAGCCCAGCTCAGAAACACGGGCAGAGCATGCAGCTCTAGAGCTGTGCTGTTTCTCCCCCTGCGTCCCTCCCCATCTCTCTCTTTCAGGGTCTCAGGTAGCCCAGGCTAATCTCAAAACCACTAAGTAGACAAGGACGATAACGAACTTCTGATCCTCCTGCTTAGACCTCAAAGTTCTGGGGGTGCAGGTGTGCACCACCTTAAAAGGAAAGTACCTGGACCCAGGTGAGGCCCCGGAGGGAGCATCAGAGGGCAGGTCTAGCCTGGCCATCCAACTGGCCCTTTAGAATGCCCTGACACAGAGCCTGTGCCCATAGACAGAAAGCCGAAAGAGTCACCCACCCAGTTCGGTTCCCTCGCTGTTCTAGCCATCCTCACGGTCGCTCCTCGTGGTGAACCTTGCAGCACAAACTCACAGAGGGGGAAATAGACCGAAATAAAGCTAGAAGGGCCCTGAGGCAGCCAGGGACTGGAAATGGCTGAGGGCAGGTTCCTCTAGAGCTCTGCCTAGGAATTCAGCCATCCCAAAGCCCCTTCCCTAACCTGCCTGGGCCTCGGTTTTCCATTTAAATATCAAAGGGCTGAGGTGAAAGTCAGGATACCTGAGGCTAGATCCTAAAGAGGGCCTCTGTGGCTGTGGGGACTAGGCTCCAGTCCTGTACAATCTTTCTGACCAAGCTGGGCCTCAGTCTACCCATCTGTCAGGAGGGTGTACACTCTGCCACAGTTGGGGTCTGCTGTAGGCAGCCCTTCCCCTCCAGCATGGGTCCCACTTGCTCCCCGTCTTTCCAGGCCACTGCTCCCCTCAGCTGCTCCTGGTGTTCCCAGGCAAGAGAGTAGAGATTCTGCTAAAGGCTTTCCCACCCTTCCACATAGCTGGCATTCCATCCAGGCTTCCTGGGACCCCACCCTGGAGAGAAAGAAGGCAGTCTGGGAGAAAGCAGGCGGTGAGCAGGAGGCCTGGGTAGGCTGGGGCTGCTGGAGATGGGAAAGCCACAGCCTCCGAGTGGCACATCCTGGCATGGGCACAGGGGTCAAGGGGGGCCGATGGATTCATGGAGCCCTTACAGGGGTCATTTTAATTCCAATGACCTGCAACTTCAGACATTTCAGGACCTCTCCTGGCACACAAGGCCCACAGTAACCTATGGACCAAGTCTTTGCCCTGGGAAGGGCACCCTGCCCCTCCGATCGTCAAACAGGACTCCATACCCGGCTCACTTCCCCCACCTCCAGGAAGCCTGCCTGACCCTGCTTCATTCTCACTGCTGGCAGGGCCAATGTGTGCCAAGCCTGGCACAGGGGCTGAAGTGGCTTCTCTCTGTCCTTACCCCTGGCTTTTCTCTTTGCTTCCCACAGTACAGGTGGACATCGCCACATCCAGAGATGCCAGGGGCCCTGAGGCTGGGAGGCTGGCTGAAGCTCAGCTGGAGCTGAGACCCCCATCAGCCCAGCACGGCACTTACTACACAACCCATGTGATATGGGGTGCCCTGAAGGCATGGCTGGCCAAGACGCCAACCTGAGACCCAGCAACAGATGGACAGGTGGGTGTAAAAGGTGGGAGGGAGCTGGCAGGGCCCCACTGGCCTACTGCCAATTTGGGAGTCTAAACACTGGATGGCTGAGCCAGCACTTCCTGGGACACTCTGAGCATATTCTGAGTTTTAAGTTTGGGGACCAAGTCCCACACACAGAGGATAGCGAGTCACCATCTGTCTACAGACCTCAAGGCAGGAGACAAGAGCCTAGAGAGGACAGGGCCCACAAGCCACAAAGCACCCGGGGCAGTGTGAGCCTCAGCCAGAGACCAGACCCATCCCTGCTATCTGCTGTCATCACAGCTGGGGACCTGTCTGAGTCAGAAGCCCCCTGGCCCATGCTCCCTGGTCCCTCACCTTATGGCTTTCTCCATGACCTGAATGGCCTCCCCAGCCAATTGCCTCCGAAATTGAACACCCTGGGAAAGGAGCCACTCAATCCTAGTGGCCAGCCTGGCTAGGAGTTCATTATTCCCATTTTCCAGAGGAGGCTCAAAGAAGGGCAGTCTTTTGTCCAAGGCTGAAGATCAGCTTGGCACAGATAAAGCCAAGTCGTTGTCTCTGCCTCCTTGATACCCTCCCTCCCTCTGAAACTATAGCGAACCCGTTACTTCCGGCTACGGGAATCCCCACCTTGAAAGTCACAGGGGAAGACGGGGCTCAGCTCTGGGCTTGTAGACCTGCCTGTACACCCCACCCCTGCGCTGCTCTGTGAGGGGTCCAGAAAGAAACACAGACCTGCAATCTGCCAAAGGGTAACACCGGCCTCTCAACCTATACTGCTTCATAGGCGGCAGGGCTATCAACCACACAAAAGGAGGACTTCCCTTGGGCCGACTCATTACCCCGTGCTCTACTGCAAAGACACCAGGAAGCAGCGCAGAACCTCAGGCAGGGCCAGGAGCCCCCCACCACAGGTACCACAGCCTGAAGGGAAGCTGTCCAGCCCTAAGACCGCCCGCCCCCGCTGCAGGAGGACAGAATAAACGTCTAAGCACTTTTCTCCCTGGCCATCTTGAAGGCTGTGTCCCTGAGGTCCCTCACGCCATGAATCTCTGTCCCAGAACTCTGGCAAGGTAAAGAGAAGCTAGGATTGCCAGGCCCTGGCTAATGCTCTCTCCACACCACCTTACCTGCCCAACCAACTCCAGGCTCTCCCACTTCAGTCTTAGGCCATGATGTATCTCAGCCCAGCCCATCAGAAGGTCACTCTGGGGGGCTGGCGTGCTTAATCTGGTGTTCTACCCTGTGGCAGGGCCACCGAAGGGAATACCAGCCCTGTTTGGTCCACAGGAAGGCCACACCAGCACTTTGGCCCACAGCAGCATATATGGTGGCTTAAATTCATCCCTCCCCCACCAGCCAACCCAGTCTGTAGGGACACAGCATGTCCCGGGAAAACAGAGATGATGGAGATCGCAAGAGGCGAGGTGGCAAGTCTGTTTCCGGGGAGGGGGGTGGTCAGCAGCACTTGGAAAGTCCCAGCACTCCCTGCCAGAGGTGAAGTCACCCCCAGAAGACCTGAGTCCCCTCCCGGAAGGTGTTCAGCCAGCCCTCAGTTCCTGCTTCAACCTGTGTCCCCCAGGCTGGTAGGGATGACTTCTGATGCTTCTCAGGTCACCCTACACTGGAAGTCTTTCCTGGTTCACCCCTACTGCAGGTAGTCAGGGCCCCTGCTGTAGGGCTCTGTGTGAACTCAGAGGAAGGTGGACTGGAGGGCTGAGATAAATTAAGGGGGTGTGAAGAGTCAACTGAATGGGCGGGGCTAGCTAGAAGGTGGCTCTAGAACCTCCCTCAGATGGGAAACCAAGATCTAGAGAAGCCAAGGGTACCCCAAATCCAGGCCCAGCCACATCTGAGAGCGTATCATCAAGCACATACTGAACCTACACACGGGTCCCAGGCTGGCTTGCTGGACCCACTTTTCTTCCTGTTAAAGCTGGCCTCAGATTTGCTGGAGCAGAGCCAAGACAAGCAGGGACATCTCCACATCCCCCAGGAGCATCGCATCTCTGTCCCCAGGACTCAAGCAAAAGCTAGCCCCCAAGTTGTTGAGGAAGCCTTTGCTCCGGGACCAAGGACTCCTGGTCCACAAATCTTGTAACCAACTGCTCTAGTTGGATTCTTCACCCTTATAAAATGTAATGAATGTGAGAGGCAACAGTGTTGGTCAGATGCTAGAGGCAGCATGGACTTCAGAGTCATACAAACCTGGGTTCAAATCCAGCCTCAGATGCCCGGACCTGAGACACACCTGGCCCTGATCACCCGCCCCACCCTCACATTCCAATGCCGGAGGTGGCTTGGTTTAACCCTGTGCCAGCAGCCAGGGAGCACAGAGACGCAAGAGCAGACTCCAGACAGGCTGTGCATGCCAGGCCCACAGGACAGGTCCTTCTGGAAATGTGAACCCTGGGGCTTGTGTTCCCAGTCTGGAGTCCACAAGACAGCTGGTCCATTCTCATTCTGAAGACTATTGTTTGAGACAGGCCTCGGTATGAAACCCAGGCTGGCTTTAAACTCATGATCCTCCTGCCTCAGCCTTGTGTGCCAGGATAACAGGTGTGTAACCCCGAAAGGACTTTTAAAGTCTGTTTTACCCCCAATGGCCTGCTACTGGGAGGAATCTGGAGTCCCACCTGTCCTCCCCCTTCCAGGGACCAGGCCACATGTAGCAGCTTCACCTGGGTTTGCTGGCGGCCTTCTGAGCACAGAGAGATCAGGAAGCCCAATGGGAGAGGGTTCTGGAAGGTGATGGAGGCCCTCAAGTATCACCTGATAGGACTCCCAGGGATTCTGGCTTTTCTTCCACCTATGTGCTATGTGCATGCCTGGGTGATCACCGTGGTTCCCAGTCCTGCTCCAGCTTCACAACCTATAGCTGTAGTACTGGCTAGTTTTTATATCAACTTGATACAGGCTAGGGTCATCCAAGAAAAGGAAATCTTTATTGAGAAATGCCTCCATTACAACTGACCTGTGAGGTAGTACCTTGATTAAGGATTGATAAGGGAGAGCCTAGCCCACAGGGAGTGGTCTTAGATATTGTAAGAAAGCAGGCTGAGCAAGCCACGAGGAGCAAGTCAGTAAGCAGTACTCTTCCACGGCTTCTGCTTCAGTTCCTGAGTACGCTTCTTGCCTCAATGGTTTTCCTCAATAGATGGATCTGGGATATGTAAGCCAAATAAACCCTTTCCTCCCCAAGTTGCTTTTGGTGATGGTGTTTATCATAGCCACATCAAACCTAAGATAGCTACCATGGCCACGCAGGGGCCACGGCACTCCGGCATCTCCTACTCCCAGTCTCAAGCATGGTTGCCGCATATCTGCACTGGCGCGGTCTCATTCAGCCACACACCTAACTGCTTACACTGTGGGCCCAGAGCACTGGATTCCCTGGTATCATGCTTACACCTACTTGGATGCCTCCAGGACCAGGAAGCTGTCTCCCAGACAGCAGCAAGGCTGGCCCAAGCCTGGGGATCCATACTCAAGGGCAAGGTGACTCTAGGTGGGTAGGGGGCTGGGGGGAGGGGCAGACTGAGCTAGAAGACAAGGAAAGAGAGGGAGCCTGGAGTGCACCTGTACCCACCCCCACCCATCGGCCAGCCTGAGGGGAGGCCCCCAGCCCCACACCAAGGAGAGAGGACAAACGGCCGTTTTGTCCTTGGCCAGCGGGCGGCCTGTACTACACAATGACCCTTTCATCAGGCTGAGGGAGCCCTGGGCCGGGGTTTCATCTGACAAGGGAGGGCGCCAGCCTCTTGTCCCCTTGGGAGGGGAGCTGAGCCCTATCCCAGCCGGACTCAGGACTGTGCAAAATGGAGGCCTCCAGGGAGCCTGCTGAAGCTCTTTCACCTGCCTGGGAGATGGAGAGGTTAGTGGACTGGCTATGGGCTGCACAGAGGGGCCCTGCTCTGGGCACTTCCCCCTGACCCTCTGCGGACGGACAGCCTGGGTCTAAAATACCAGTATCCATCCCAGCCCCTCTGCCACTACCTTGCTCAGAACACTGGCTCAAACCCCAGCAGGGCATCCATGTCCACCAGGATACCTGCAGCAACATAACCCTGGTCCACGTGCCCCTCCAGGCCAGCCTGAGGCTTGGAGGCTCTGCAGGAGAGTTTGAGGGTAGAGCGGCAGAGGCAGGAAGCATCATTTCTAGACATCTCCCTTTGTGGTAATCACCTGCCTCACTGCACTGGTGACAGCTGGCTGTGCCACCTCCCCCCTCTGGGATGGATCACCGCAGGGAGAGCCAGCCATGTGGGGGCTAGAGCCAGGAGGGCAAGATGATGACCCGGGGTCTGGGGGACCTCATCTCTCAGGACACCAGTGCTGTGTCTGCCTTTCCATCTCCATGGGGACCAGTGGGAGGATGTGTTTGACAGCCATGTTCTCTCATTCAGGAGTCTCTACTGGGACCTTCCTTAGTTTGGCCAAAACTCTTCAATCTTTAAAAATCCTGTTTAGATCCACCTGCAGAATGCCCTCTAATACACCCAAAGAGCACACCATTCCCTCCTGAGCGACTGTTCCCTCTACAACTCCCTAGTTGGGATTGGTCACTAGAGGCCAATCCCACCCCCTTCCTGCTACCCAAGAGCCACCTGACTCCTGAACTAGCCCTTACATCAGGATCTGCACTGAACACAGGCCCTGAATCTTCTCTGAGTGCTCCAGGCTGCCCTGTGAGGTTTTCGTGACCTCCATAGAGTCTCCCTGAGCAGAGGTGTTAGCTACGAACAGGATACAGCCAGGCAGGAAGAGGTAGAGCTGGAATGAAAACCCAGATTTGGCATGCCTCATGGTCTTCAGGACTCCAAGGCAACCAGGTTAGAAAGGGTCCCACGCTCCAGCTTTCCCCACAGCCAAAGCCCAAAGGGGCAAAGCCCTCTGCACACACAGGGGCTGGGAAAAGTCCACCCCAGCCTGTACCTCACTCCCCTCTCAGCTGCTGAGTCTTACCATACCACAGTGGGTTTGGGGTAGTTTTCTGTGGTTCCAGGGGCTCCAGCTGGCAGGTTTCCTGGGAGTTACGTTTGCCCTCGGGTGTTCCAGCTCTTACCCTGTTGTGCCAATAGTCTATGGGGTGTCATATGCTTTCAAACCCAGAGACAACTGGGTCTGACCTGAGACTTCTTTCCCCTGTGACCGGTGAGGAGACCTGAGCCCAGACAGACATCACCCTCTAGGTGACCTGTCCATGTTGGAGTCCTATGACCCACACTGCCCCCCCTGGACTGTGATGCCACAGGAGCAGCCTGATTCAGCGCCCATCTCACCAAGGGTCATGCCCACAGGGCTTTTAGGACTGTGGTCAGCACCACCGGCAAAGCCACAACAGGAGCCAGGAAGAGGCCTGACGGGGCCTGGGGAGGACAGTGGTGAGCACCCTCTGCACCCCCAAGCCAGGTGGTCGGTGAGTAACCATCCTGTCACCCATGACTCACTCGGCTCCCCAGAGCAGGCGGTTACCATGACAGGCTATACCGGAAGACATGGGGGGGTCATCACAGGCAACTACCACATCTAGGACAGGGAGGCCAAGAACGGAAGGGACCTGCCCTTACAGTAGCCCAGGCTGGTTCTGGCTCCAGGCTGGGGCCTGGCCCTGACACCAGCTGACCCAGCACTCCAAACCCTGCCTCACCTCCCATTTGCCTTCCCTTGGTCCCTTGTGGTTTCCCTACTTGGCCCCCACTGTCCAACATGGGTAGAGGTGGTCAGAGCTACTCTCCCAGCTGGGTCACCCTTGGAGTCTGATGGGAGCTCAGGGCCCTTCCAGGCCAGCACACACGTCCAACGTGATCAGCAGCAGGGGCCCAGGCATGTGTCTGGGATTCACTGTGTTCGGATGATAGCCCAGCATGGGGAGCTGGGAGAACAGCCCAGTTGAAAGGGGCAGGATCAACTGTTGGCCGGTGTCTGTGATCCCAGCAATGGGATGCCTTCTGGAAAGTTCTCTGGAACAGAACACAGCCTCCACTCAGGGCCCCTCCTCGCTGTGGCATCCTCTGGGACATTCCTGTAGTGCTAGGAGGGGGGTGTCTCACACTGACCCCTACCACCTTCCCGTTAGCAGAGTTCTTCTGCACTGACCATCTAACCAAGTTCTGCCACAGGGGTGCTTGAACCGTGGTGGGCTAACGCACCATGCTTTCATTCTAATTGTAGAGGCCCCGTTCCCTCCCAGGCATCTTAGGCAGCCAACCCTGTGATACCCAGCAAGGTGAGGAAGGCCCAGCATCACAATCGTGGGCCCTCTCTTTCTCTTTCCCAGGAACAAGGCTTACGAAGGGCCGAACCAGCGCTTTCTCCCCATCTTTCATAGCTGAGCACCAGGCAGGACTAGTGATGAGGAAGGGACCTGGTCTGCCTTACCACCCCCCATCCCACCCCCCCACCCCACCTCACCCCCAGCTACCACCACTCATGCTGGCCCCAGCTCTGGCCTGGACACATTTGAAAAGCTGTTCCCTTGAAAGAATTTCAGCCCCCAGAGCTGGCACCGTAGTCAGGGACAAACCTATGTGGGTACAGATGGTGGAGGTCACCGCAAAGCTGGAGTGGGCCCTCCAGGAGAAAGCTGGGGGCCTCAAAGGTACATTGGCTACCATCTGCCAAAGTGCCCTGCAATTGCTGTGCAGCAAATTGCTCTTACCATCCTCTCCTCTCAGACCCAGCTCCTGGCTTCCACCCCTGGACACCTCCCCAGGAACACCAAACCTCAGCTGCTAGCTTCCCCAAATGATCTCTCAGAGTTAACTGCAGGCTCTTCAGCAAGGCTTAAGACTGGGATGGCCAGGATCTGGGGAAGGGGAGGTCTCAGGAGCCCCAGAAGCAGGAGCCTTGGAGTCCTTGGCTGATCCATTTCAAGGAAGGACATCAGAAGCAGGATTCTTTTGGCCAGGTCCCCACTGATCAGGCGGTGCCTACGGGCCCAGCGCCCTGCCCCGGGAGGCCTGCTACTCCCCACCCCAGGCGATGCCTCCGCAGCCAGGGCTGCCGCCGGGCTTGGAGCGCTCCCTCTGCCCGGACCTTGTAATTATGTTCCACAGCCGGGGAAACCGCGGGCCTCGCAGCATCTGGCTGCGGTTGCGAACTTTTGTTTCAAGATGCGCGACTATTTATAGAAGGAAAACTGGTAGGATAGTAATTTCCTAGGAGCTGGAGGAGAAATTGGCCGCGTCTTTATTAAAAGGGGTGGGGGCGGGGCAATTTATCAGGACTGTGGCCGCGGGGCGGGGAGGGGGTGGTGCAGGGAGCGGGAAGGCGGCTGCCGCCTCTGGCCGCGTTAGGCGACCCCGGACGTGGCCCGCGTGTTAAGGAGGGGGCGGGGGAGGGGAGGAGAGGGAGAGGGAGCGCTGGCTCTGAGGTTTAATCAGTAGCATCCAGCTTCAATTCCCCCAAACGGCGGTTCCATAAATCAAACTTCTTTTTAAATCGGAGGCCAGAGCATATGCGTCCCATTAGGAATCGGGCGAAGCCACCGCTGTGAGGACGCGCCCCCTCGGCTCGCAGGGCCGCCTTGGGCCCTGCCCCGAGCTTCCCTTAGCCTGGTGGGCGCTGCCCAACCCCTCGCTCGTGCGCCTTGCTCTGCGCACTCCCTGGGCCTTGATACCCTGGAGCTCCGCAGCCTGAGCGCGCACAGTGCGCGCCCTCCTCACCTCCAGGAGAGGCATCTAGCAGAACAGGGGTCAAGGCCTCCAGGCGCGGCAGGATGGCGCGAGTGACCAGAGACTTCGGGGAACAACCTCGGCGCGCTATCTGGTGGGGCTCAGCATGCACGTGTCTGCCAGTGTGTGTGCTGGGAAGCAGAAGTGTGCGTGTAGCTCTCCTTAGTATGGCACGCCGCATGGGTTAATATGGCCTAGGGAGAAGGTCTTCCGCTGATCCAGGATCCTGCTGGGACGCGAAGGAAATCTTCACGCCCACTGGTTAGCTCCGACCCTTGCGCTCGGTGCACACAGCCTAATCTGCAAGAGCTGTCCGACCGCTCTAGAGCCACCTTTTCTGACCCCAAAGCTAAAATTTCTCATTGCCACAGCTGGCTCCCAGGTGTTCTACATCGGCGGCTGAGGCCAGCAAAGTGGCCCAAAGGTCTCCAGCTTCTGTGTACGCAGGGCACCCAGCGCCGCACCCTGGTACCCTCTTGCCACCTCCCCCGCCCTCCCTCCTTACAGCAGTAGTGGCTAGAGGCTACCCTCTCGCCCACCCCACCCGCCATCCGCGGCACTCACAGGTAGCTGCCGCTGGACAGAAGGAGAAAGATCTGCGGGCAATAGACGGAGACCAGCGCGCTGCGCGGCGACAAGAGGAGCATGATGGGCCGGCGCGCCTGGCTGGGCTGGACAGGCCCCACCCGCAGGGCTCCTGCGCCAACCGAGGCTGGGGTCTCCGCGGCCCTCCCTGATGCAGGGCAGCAGCGCTGGGCGCTAGGGGCCAGGGCTCGGGGGACGGGGAACAGTGGTCGCCCGCGTCTCGACGCCAGGACCGCACATCGTGCTGTGTCTGGGGCAGCAGCGGGCGCTGGGGCTGGAGTTCGGGGCGGGGGCCCGGCGGGGGACAGTGGGCACGCCTTAGCGGCTGTCTGGCCCTCTGTCCGTCTGTCGGTGCGAACGGGCTCTGTCGCTCACTCTGGCTCAAGTCTCCAAGTCTCCCGAAGCGCGCAGCTGCCATTGGACAGGCCGCCCCTACATCCGCCTCCTCCGCGGGCGGGTTTTTTTTTTTTTCAAGGGGAGGTTGACCAGAGTGTGCAGCGGGTGCCGCCCCCAGGGTTTGCCCAAGTTGCCTTGGCCGGGATACCCTCGCCACAACCTTTGGCTAGAAACACCGCTACTGAGAGCGCATCTCCGGGAGGCACTGCGCGGAGGCGTGTGCGCCTCTTAGGGGCTGTGCTCAGCAACGTGTGCTCATGTGTGCATGCATGTGCTTGCATGTTCCTGCAGGAGCATGGGCAGTTTAGGAGCCCGCAGGTGTGTGTGCACAGATGCCCTGTGTGTGTTGCCCCTCTGCCTGCATGCAGCTTGGTTAGGGATGGCTGGGTGTGGGTCCCTCTGATTGTACCTGGGCCAGCCCTGCTCTGGGGCTACAGTCTGGTGCCTAAACCACCCCCTTCATGCACCTCTTTGGAGAAGTCCCCCCGGAGAGGGCACTCATCTCTAGTTTCTTCATCTTTTGCTCTTCTTTGAGGAGTTGGTTGGGATGGGTGCGGAGAGATTCTTCTAAAGAACCCTCCCTGTTCTAGTAAATATTTTTCAGTGCCCACAAACAGATTTTGGGTCTCATCTCCTATTTCTGCTGAGGCCTGACTGTATTGGAATGTACTGATATAGAGGCATATGTCAGCTGTGAGAAGTCTCAGAGCAAGAGGGGGCGCTGCACGAAATGGGGGCTGTGTGTGTGGTACAGTCGTGGTCCTGAAGAGTGGATCCTTGGCTCCTGGGCTTGGCAAGGCGATTCCTGGGCATCCAGGAAGCAGGAACCTACCTCCCTTACCTGCAGACCTCCCTGTCCTTTCTTTGCCCCTCAGGTTCTCCTGACCACAACAGCATGGACAAGCCTAGGGCAGGGCTGGTCCTGACATCTCAGTGACCTTAGCTGCTCCCTATCCCACCTTGGCCTCCTCCAGGGCAGCAGCTCCATCCGTGGGGACTTTAGGTCAGGCATTGTGACTCCCTAATGCCATTATGCTTGGAACTTACTGAGAATCCAAGGCTCTTCTGGGGTTTTGAGGGCTGAATTCTCTGGTTCCTGCTGTTATGGGAGGGGGGCATGTGGGATGAATGCACCGGGTGGGATTTCTGGAGGCCCCACTGCACGTACAGACGTGCAGCAGAGGCAGGTTTGGGGGCTGAGATCACAAAAGACCCCCTCCTCGGAATAAACTATCTGGGGAGTCCCCAGGGTGGCTCCCACACCCTTGATCTCCTGATCATTGGTGGGAGTCACAATATTCCACCACCATTACTTAAGGTCAGGGCAGAAGCCATCAGAACTAATGCCTCAGCCGCCCCAAAGGGGGTTAACATCACTCCACTACTTTCAGATGACGGTAAGTGGCTGCTCTGGGGTAAGAGTGCACAGAGGTACCTACCAGAAGTGATGTGAGATGCCCCCTCCAAAGAGATCTCAACCCACTAGGCTTCCACACCACCATCTATCCCTTTAGGTCATATGCCGGCCCAGCAGCCTTTCCTGCCTACCTAATGGAAGACACACAGACAGACAGACAGACGGACAGACGGACGGACACACACACACACACACACACACACACACACACACACACACACACACGAGAGAGAGAGAGAGAGAGAGAGAGAGAGAGAGAGAGAGAGAGAGAGAGAGGAGGGATTACAAAGAGGTCCAAGCCTCTCCTTTGCAGGTCCCAGGGTGAGTCTCTGCCTGTCCGTCATTCCTTTGGGTCTTTGGAATTTTTTTAAAAACTCGGGGAGGGGGGATTTTGTGGAGAGAAAAGAGTTCCCCTCCTGGGCTCATGTGCAGGGCTGGGACCACGAAGAGGAAAGCTTGCTCAGTCCCAGAAGGTAGTGGTCACGGGCATTAGGAGTCCCCCCCCCCCCAGGCTGGGCTAGAAGAGAGAGACCTTCAGGGTCTCACTCACCTATTCTCTACTCAACACTGACCACCCTGCTGTGCAGAACAGCCGGAGCCAAAATCCGACTTCCAGAAGCTGAAGGAAGAGGTACAGAGATGAAACCCAGGAATCCAGGGGGACCCCCAAACTCGGGAACCCAGGTCCTTCTATCTGACACCTTCCCCCATTTGCTGGATCGAGGCTCTTTCAGAGGCCTCTTGTTGAAGGACTGAGGAAGAAGGGTAAGGAAGACTGGCCAGCAGTGAAGTCAGAGCCGGTGGAGTCAGGCACCCAACTCAAAGGCCTCGGCGCCGGAGCCAGGTAGCTGGGACCAGCCTGAAGCCTTTCTCCCAAAGGGCTGGGGATCCGATCCTTTACAGGCCCAGGAGGATCATTACAGGCTATTGAGAGTCCAGGAAGCCGTGGCCTGCCCAACCCGCCCCCACCTCCAGCAGGCTCAAAGCCGGCACCCCTCACCTTCATAAACAAACACCCAGGGACACAGCCTACCTACACAAACCTACAATAAACACAACCACCAGCAGCCGCAGACACTCCCGCCCAGGACTGCAGGAATAAGGCTGGGACCGGGGACTTCCAACCTTGTCTCTGAGGCCACCAGGCTTGGTCTGGCCCTCTCCGGGCCTCAATTTCTTCACCTGTAAGATGGCGGAGGTGCAAAGGGCTGGGAGGGGTGCTGATCTTCAGCTACTGTTTCTACCTCTCGCCTGGAAAGCCAATCTCCCAGGTACCGGAACCCGCCCCTCCTACAGGTCTGGTCACTGGCCTTCCCAGGGCCAAGATGAGGCTGGCCTCCCTGGCCGGGCGGCGCATAGTAGGAGCGCCAGGCGCGGCGGGGCGCAGACGCCCGCAGGTGCTCGGGGTGGGGGTTGGAGTCTGGTCCGGGCCACCAAGAGTGACTAAGGCCCGCGAGGTGCACTGCGCTCCATTCGGTCACACTGCCCCTCCACCCCCAATCCGGGGAGGCCGAGACAGATTCCGTCTAAAGGAGATCGCGGCTCAACAGGTAAGGACTCGGCTAGGTTCAGGAATGTGGAAATACGACTCGGAGCAGCTACGGCGGCGAGCAGCGAGTGCTGCCCGCCTGGAGCCCGCCCGGCCGCGCCAGGGGGAGCGCGGCGAGAGGGGGCCGGGCGCAGGGCCCCGGGCGGGCGGGGGCGCGGGCCCCGGACCGAGCCCGAGGCTGCTGCGCCAGCCCCGCGGCCCATCCTGAGCCAGCCGGACGAGTTGTCAAGGTAATTTCAACATGTCCGGGTGATGGATAGAGACGCAGGGCCGCAGCGGGTGCGGGGCCTGCGCGCTCGCGGCGGGTGCACGCTCCGATCTCCCCCGCCCGGGATGCCCCCCGCCCCCCGGCTCGGCGCGCCCTCTGGGCGGCGAGCGCTCGGCCCGGGCTCGACGCCCAGCGCAGCCCGGGGGAGGGAAGGCGCGTCCCACCCCCGGGGCCTGGAGCCCAAACAGGTGAAAGTACGCGCCCGGCACGCTCGCCGCTACCCGCGAGCCCCGCGGCGGCCGTCCGCGGGCCGCGCTGTTCCTGCTGCGTCCTGGGCTCCGCGCCCCTCGGGAGCACTCCTGGCTCCGGGGGATCGGATGAGTCTGCGAGGCTGAGGCGAGGGCCGGCCACACGGGCCACTCAGAAACGCCCTTCCCCCCAACTCGGGTCCCTAGGTCTGCTGGAGGAGGCTCCCGAGGCTGCCGGCTCCCCTTCTGCCGCCCCCGCCCACAGGAATACTCACCCGAGCTTCACGTAGAGGACGCAAAGCAGAGAAACACGTAAAAGATCCACTTTCGAAAGTTTCTGTGCATGATCCAGGGAGGGGGGCTGCGCCATAGACAGCTGCGGCCGGAGGGGACGCGCGGGCGGGCAGGGGCCGGGCAGGGGCCAGGGGGCTGTGGGAGGACCACGCTCAGCCGGCGCTTCGGCTCGGACGGCGGGCGACGCGCGGGCACCCGGCACGCGTTGCCACCATGGTGAGCCCAGGGCGCCGCAGCCGCCCCGTGCGCCCGGGGGAGTGACCCGGGCCGGGAACCGCGACCTCGGAGCCCAGCGGAGTGACCGTGGGGCTCTGCGAGCGCAGGCCGGGGCCGAGCGCAGCGGGCGGGTGGGTGGGCGGGCGCTGCCTCCACTGGGCTCAGCCGCCTGGGGCCGTGCGCGCCTCGCGGTGCGCCGCGGCGGCCAATGTGTCCGCACTTGTCCGCCTCCCCAGGTGACTCGCGGCCCCGGCAAGCGAGCTGCGAGCAGGCGAGCGCGCCCCAGGTAGGAGGATCCGCCTCCCGCCCGCCCTCCTCGCTCACAGCGCGCTCTCTCTCGCGCGCTCCCGGGCTCTCCCCTCCCTTTTCTCCTCCCTCCCCCGTGACACACGAACGCATCTAACCCGCGCCCCCCCGCCCCAGGCCAGCTCCCTTCCGATCGCCCTCCCAGGACTGCGTGGGAAGGGGGGAGGGAGGGGGAGAGTGCGGCTCTGAAGAGACACCTGCGCTCCTCTGAACCAGTGAGGGTGGGGGTAGGGGCGGGGGCTAAGAAACTCGCGCAGGGCCTGGTGGTCACTTGGTTTCCAGTTTCTAGTCGAAGAGGGAGAGACCACCCACCACCATCTCCTTTCTAAGGGCAGACATCCTCCCCCTAGACATTACTCACATGGGGGCTTCCAGGGCCACACCCCCCGGATCAGGCATCGCTGCCTGCCCTGCAAACTCCGGTGAAAGATGGCACTGCAGAGCTTGGGACTTAAAGACTGGTAGGCACACTAGCCTGCCCACCATTAGGAGTGGCACCATGACAGAGACTCAGAGAAGGGTATCAGAAGGCGTCCCTGCAGAGTCCCGGTCTGAGGATTCTCTGTCTCACTCTTCAGGGTTGTCTGATGCGGGTCTCGGATCTGATTCATGTTGATCAGCCAGAGTGGGACGTTAGACTAGCCTCAGTGCCTGGCACATCCTGTGTGGGTCTGGCTTGATTCTATCCTGGACAGGTGGGTGCCAGGGACCCTGCCTGCCAAAGCTAGGTCTGTCCTATCTCAGCGGACCAGCTAGTAATCAGATACCTGCTGGGGGGGCCCAAACCAGGTTTCCAAGTGTCTTCAGTCCGGGACAGCATCAAATGGAGCCATTATGACAAGGGAAAAGACTCGGCAGAGAGCGCTCAGTCTTTAAGGACTAGCCAGTACCCAGTTGCCTGGTGTGGAAATAAGGAGGGGTATGAGGGGGTTCTATCCTCAGGCCTACATAGCCCAGCTCGGCCAGGAACCTCGAGCTCAGAAGCTATCGTCCCTGCCCCTAATCCCCTTTTAATCTCTCCAAATCCTCTGAACTGTTGCCATGACCTGGGAAGAGCCACTCCTGGGCCCCAGGTTCAGAGGCCAGCAGGTGCAGCTGTGCAGAACGTTTTGGGTTGGAAGACCCTGTAGAAAGGAGACTTTGGACATCACGAGCAGGGAAACTGAGGCACAGACATAAAACAGCAGTATCAATCCCACACCGCAGTCTCCTGAAACCAAGAACTCTGGACGTCGCACAACTTCGTGGGCAGGGAGCTGAGCTGGGCCGGATGGCGGGAGCGAGCAGAACTACCCAGGAGCTTAGCAGGCGGATGCTGCCACCCCGTGGCGGCAGGGAGCGACGCTTGCAGCCGGAGCTGGACTTGATGTATTGGGGTTCCCTACCACACCCGGGAATCTGGGGACCACTCCACCTGTCGCCGCCAACAGCCTCAGTCTTCGAGTCGGTTAGCGAGACAAAAAAGATTTGTGTGGCTGCAGCGGCGGGGGTGGAGGGGGAGCTGGAATAGCGAGATCATCCCCACGCGTCCTCCATTTGGGGCTTTGGGATTCTCACCCCACCTCCAGCCGACTCAGATCCGGAGGCCCAAGGGTTGGTCTGGGATTCTCCAAGAGGGATGTGGCCGAGAAAAGTGGGTGCTTCTGTTGGTTGATGGGACCCGACCTGCTTTTATGCCTTAGTTTCCTTAAAACATAGTGCAGGGTTGCTAAACATAGCGCGGAGAGTCTGCGGCACAGCGTTGTGCTGCCCCCTGCCGGCATCAGGTGGGAAGCGACATCGCCTTGGCTTTCTAGGGGGCCTGTAACCACCCACCATTTGACCTTGCTGTTTAAAAAAGATATGGTTAAGGTTTGGCTCCAAGATCCCCGCCACAACTATTTGTGGGACAAGGTGGAGACTGACTTTTGTGGTGGTGGGGAACTTCTTTCCATAGGGCTAGGTTGGGATTGGTATGAAGAAGACCTAAGTCTCCAGAGCCAGAACAGCTGGAGGGCCTGGTTATCTGTGGGTTCAGCCAGGCTGAGCTATCCTTGCCTGTATGACTTCAGGCAAAATTTTCAACATCTTCAGCCTGGAAATACTCTTCTTCCTCTTCTTCCTCCCCCTCTTCATTCCTATGCTCCATGGTGTTATTCTGATGTGTCCACCTCCAAATGAGTAAACAGTGATAGGTGGATGCATGTCCAGATGAATGCGTATGTGGGTAGATGATACATGAGTAGATGAATGCATATATGAATGCATGAATGAATGGATTGAGAGGTAGGTGCATGGATGGGTACATGGATGCATGGGTAGGTGGATAGGAGTGATGGGCGATGCTTACATTCATAAATGGATGGTGTCTTATGTGGGGTTTCTATTGTTGTGATAAAACACCATAATCAAAAATCATCTTGGCAAAGTTTATTTCAGCTTACAGAAGCACATCATGGAAGGAAATCAGGGCAGGAATTCAAGGCAGGAAAGAGGTAGGAACTGAAGCAGAAGGGTGCTTGCTCCCCTTGGCTTGCTCAGCCTGCTTTCTTATAGCACCCAGGACCACCAGCCCAGGAGTATACAGGCACTGCCCTCGGTGAGCTGGGTCCTCCGACAGCAATCATCCACCAAGAAAAGGCTCCATCAGCTTGCCCACAGGCCAGTCTGGTGGGGGGCATTTTCTCCATTGAAGTTCTCTCTTCCAAAAGGACTCTAACTTGTGTCAAGCTAACATAAAATAAGCCAGCACAATTGGTCCCTTTTCAGCTTGACACAAAAACGCATCACTGTTTGACTAGAATTTTCCCTTTCTCATGTCCATAAGGTGGCATAATATTAATACCACAATATAAAACACTCCAACTTTGTTTTTGTTTCTGTTTGAGACAGAGTCTCTTTATGTAGCCCTGGCTGGCCTTGATCTCACAGAGATCTACCTGCCTCTACATTCTGAGTGTTGGGATTAAAGTTGTGCACCACCATGCCTGGTAAACATTCTAATTCTGAAAGGTTCCACGGTCCTCAAAAATTCAAACACGTTACAAGTTCAGTCTCTTTAGACGATTATCCAAGATTTCTTTAAAAGTTCAAAGTCTCTCTAAAATATGCAAAGTATCTCTAAAATTCCAAAGTTTCTCTAAAATATCCAGTAACTGCAGGCTTCTGTAAAATAAAAAACCAAGCTGAATACTTACTCTAAGAGGGGAGAATCGAGCACAGGCACAATCAAATCAAAGAAAACCAAAGTCCAATAGTGTGAAGTGCTTGACATCTGGGACCCACGCACAATCCTCTGGCCTCCAAAGGCCAGCTGACCCGTGACACTTCTCTGGCTCTGCCGTCCACAGCATACACCGCTTGTCTCTTAAACTCCGACCGGCTCCACTCCACAGCTGTTGCTGTCCTTGGCGGTCATCCCGTGATACTGGCATCTCCAAAAAGCTGGGGTCTCCTTGGCAACTGGGCTGCACTTTTACCAATGTCCTTTCCTGGGTTCTCATCAGGGACTGTGACTCTACCACATGATGCCAAGCCTCAATTCTCCATGACCCCTTCGATCCTGGGGCTTTACTTCAACTGAGGCATGTGCTGATGTGTGGATGGGTGGGTAGATGGATGCAGGCATGGATGAATTTATGGCCTCTCCTGGTCTCTCACGGTGCCAAGCCCCTTCATGCCTTCAAAGCTAGTACCTCTTGGGAGACTCTTACACATTATCAAGTTCAGCTACCAGCACAAAGTACAGCTTTAGCTCGTCTGGACCACAGCTTCTGTGTACTGACCTTGAGGAAACATTTCCCAGAAAATTTGTCTTCAGTGAAGCTGGTCTCTTAATCACAACTGATTCTTCAGCTCCAACTGACCAGCACCAAATGCCCTAGCAAAGCAAATGTTTTACTTTCGTGGTTCTTAATCCAAAATATCACACAAATGGCCTCGATAGAGCCCTCATTTCCCTCTGAAACGTCACAAGCCAGGCTTCCATTGTCTGTATTGCTCTCAGTGTGCATTGCGTTCCAAGTTCCCACAACTGAGCTCTGAGCACTCAATGACTTTTGCAGCCTAAAGTTCCAAACACCTCCACAATTTTTCCTAAAACAACATGGTCAGGTCTGTCAGAGCAATACCCGACTCCTGATATCAATTTCTGTCTTCCTTACCGTTTCTATTATTGCGATAAAACACCATAACCAAAAGCAACTTGAGGGGCAAAGGATTTGTTTCAGCTTAGAGTTCCACATCACAGTTCATCATCAAAGGAAGTCGGGGCAGGAACCTGGATTCAGGAACTGAAGCAGAAGCAAAAACAGAAGCCCTGGAAGAAGGATGCTTACTGGTTCGCTTCCCAAGGCTTGCTCATCCTGACTTCTTATAACAACCAGGATCACCAGCCCAGGGATGGCACAGCTCACAGTGATCTGGGTTAACATTAGTCATCAGCCAAGAAAACACCCCATAGGCCAATCTGGTGGGGGTGTTTTCTCAGTTGAATTTCCCTTTTCTCTCTAGCTTGTGTCAAGCTGACATAAAACTAGCTAGCATAGATGAGTAGGGAATGGATGGATGGATGGATGGATGGGTAGGTGGGTAGATGGATGCATGTAAGGGTACATGCATAGATGGATGAAATAATACATGGATGGATAGGTAGGTGAGACATAGATGGATGTGTGCATGCAAGGATGAATGAATGGGTAGATAGGTGGGTAGATGGGTACATGAATGTGGTGATTGAGAAATTATGGGCAAGTGGGTGATTGGATGGATGGTTGATGTATGAATGGGTATGTGGATGAATAGACACATGGGTGGATGGATGCATGGATGGATGGATGGATGGATGGATGGATGAGTAGGTAGTTAAATGATGGATGGATGAATTCCTGGATAGATTTGTTGCAGGAAGATGCAGGAAGTCATCCCCATGTGGACCACTGTGAGCTATAAAGATGAATTAAGTATAGGTACTTTGCCTGGGACACTCCCAGGTTTTTTGTTTGTTTGTTTTCATTTGGTTGGTTTTTCGTTTTGTTTTGTTTTTCTTTTGTTTTTGAGATAGGGTCTCTCTACATAGCCTTGGCTGTCCTAGAATTTGCTATGTATAGCAGAATGGCCTTGAATTCACAGAGACCTGGCAGCCTCTGCCTCTTGAGTACGGAGATTAAAGTACCATGACTGGCAGATAGTTTTAAGCACTGAAAGTTCCCCATCTCAGGAACTCGTCAATCCTGGATAACCACCCCAGACCTAAAATAAAAGTGAAGAAACCAGAATTCTCCTCAAGTAACTGATTTCTCTGGGACCCTCACAAGAAGTGCTTGGGGATGGTCTCACAGGATTGGGCTATGGAGGTGAGGACATATGAAAGGTAATGCAGCTCACATTTAGTTGACAGGCACTGTGTGTAGCATGAATCTTAAAGAGTCTTATTAATAAAACAAACCCGGAGCCAGGTATTGGGGTGAATGCTGGAAGATCAGAGAAACAGAACAAGCCACAGCCACCTCGCCTCGCCAGTTCCTCAGCTGATCCTGATTTCCTCAGACTGGAAGCCTCTAAGTCCTCATCCAAATAGATCTCAGCTGAACTGTGCTGCTCAAAAGCCTAAAAGCTTAACCAGCCCTAGTTCCTAGTCCTCACGCCTTATATACCTTTCTGCTTTCTGCCATCACTTCCTGAGATTAAAGGCTCACTTTCTGGGATTAAAGGCGTGAGTCACCATGTCTGGCTGTTTCCAGTGTGTCTTTGAACTCACATAGATCCAGGCGGATCTCTGCTTCTGGAATGCTAGGATTAAAGGCGTGTGCTACCACTGCCTATCCTCTATGTTTAACATTGTGGCTGTTCTGTTCTCTGACCCAGATAAGTTTATTAGAGTGCACAATATTTTGGGGAACACAATACCACCACATCTGTGTGCTGGGATCCTTGCCTGCACAGCTCCTCTGAGTCTTCACAAGACACCACAAAACAAGTTTTCCCTTATCCCCACACTCTGTAGTCATTTGTCAATCATAGCTGAGTGCCGCGAGTCTAGTCTAGGCCAGGCACGGACCTGGAATATGGAGGAGCAGATGGATGCATAAAGTAACTGTATAAAAGCCCACCTCCATCTCTCCTGACATCTCTGTCCTCTGTGTTACTTGGACACTCCAAACTAGTTTCTGCCCCAAGGCCTTTGTACATGCTGTCCCTTCCAGGAGCATTCTCTCTCTTGTTCTATCTGGCTCTGTCCTCCGCTAAGCAGTCCATATCAGAGCCCTCCCTCCACATCCTTCCCCCTCAAATATACCCGTTGGTATTCTTTAATATGACACTGGATACTCCTTTTGAAGAAAGATGTCATTGTGTTATCTGTCTGGCTTCCCTTGGCATATAAGCTTCACAGGGACCATTGCAATGTCTTTTTTATTGCTCTATCCTGGAGGCATAGAGTAAATGTTCTATTAAGTGATTATTTGAATGAACGAAGGGGTGAATGAATGATTTTGCAGGGAGCAGCAGGCACGTGTGACCTGCAGTGGTCCAGGTTGGAAAGAGGGGGACCTGACCGAACTCCCCTGAACCCTGAGGTTAATCACCCCATCACTAGCATCAGTCAGACCTGGTTGTTGCTGCCCCCGCCTGCACCCCAGCTTCTGTGTGGTAGCCTGTGAGGGTCATGTGAGTGATGTGGTCACTGACATTTCCTAAAATTCAGCAGCTCCAGCTCCAGGTCCCCTGAGTGTGCCCTGGCCCTAGATAAGCAGCTGGTACCACTAAGCTCAGGCAGACAGATGAAAGAACAGAAGGAGAGAGTGGTGGGCGGGGCCAATGGCTGGGGTAGTATATGCCAACTTGACACAAGCCGGAGTCATTTCGGAAGAAGGAACCTCCACGGAGAAAATGTCCCTATCAGACTGACCCGTGGGTACTCCTGTGGCGCATTTTCTTGAGTCACAATTGATGTGGGAGAGCCCAGTTCCCTGTGAGCAGTGCTGCCCCTGGGCAGGTGGTTTCAGGTGGTGTAAGAAGCAGGCTAAGGAAACCATGGGGGAGCAAACCAATAAACAGAGTTCCTCCATGGCTTCTGCTTCAGTTCCTGCCTTGAGTTCCTGCCCTGACTTCCCTCAGGGATAGGTGTGACCAGGATGTGTAAGCCAAATAAATCCTTTCCTCCCCAAGTGGCTTTTGGTCATGGTGTGTTATCACAGACACAGAACAGACACGATTTCAATAGAAATTGGATTGTCACCCCTGCCTGTCAAGCAGAGAGCTAGGCCACCATGTCACTCAACCTCTTCATGGGGCAGAAGCAGAGGGGAAGTCCCGGTAGCTGCTGCTGGGAACCCCAGTCCAGTGAGAGGAGGGACAGAGGTCAGGAGTAAGGCATTGCAGGAGAGGACTGGGTGATCCCCACAGGGACCGAGGCAGATGGGGGCAGGAAGAGAAGGAGGACGTGTGGTAGGTTCTTCAAGATGCCCTGCCCTGGTTCCAATAGTGCCCAAGACTGTGGTAGCCTATAAGACAGGCGCACATAAAGTCATAATCTTTTGACTCCATCAGAGCTTACCCTCCCAGGCTGGGTCTGAGTCCCCGAGCTCACAAAAGCTAGGTTTTCAGCAGCTGTAGCTGGAGGGGCTGTGGGGAAGACCCAGGAGGCAGGAGAAGCTTGACTAACAGAGCCTTGAGGAGACACGGCCTCCTGGAGAGAAGGCTCAGGGCCTCTAGAGATTGAAAGCTGTTGGAAACCTGCAGGGAGAGTGGGAACCTCAGCCCTCCCATAGCAACGAACAGAGTTCTGCGCCTGCAGCCAGGACTAGCCTGGAAGCCCACCCACCCACCCCATATCAGCCCCCAGCATGCCAGGCTGGACTCCTGATGGGGCAGTGGTTAGAAGCCACACACTTTGTGGTAAATATAAAACCAATGTGGCAGGGTTTGGACACTCAGAGAAGGAAACAGAAACTCAAACCCCAAGATGGTGTAAGCAATGGCCCCTGGCATGAGACAGGACTTAGGAAAGAGGCCGGCCTCCAGACACGGCCTGCATGCCAGGCTGCGGAGCGGGAACTTCGTTTTCTGGCACAGGAGAGCTACTGAAGATTTCTGGAGAGAGAGACGGACATCAGAGGTGGACCCTGGATGAAGTTCCCCCTGCTTACCTGACAAGCCAGGTTCTGGGATCGTGCCTCAGAAGTGGGGGAGGGGAGGTCCTATATTCATACTAGTGGGCAGGGGGTCTGGAGACAAAACCTGATTAGGAAGGAACCTGGACCATGACATCAATGACTAATGGTTCCGAGTCACCTTCTAGCTCCTGGCAGCTTGCATGGCTGCCCTATCCTATGCATGAGTGTGTGTGTGTGTGTGTGTGTGTGTGTGTGTGTGTGTGTGTGTGTGTACGTGCCTACACGTGCCTGCCTGCATGCGTGTGTGTCCTGCTTCAACCCCTATAAGGCGAAGGGCAGAGCCTCTAGGGAAAGATAGGGAGTGAAAGTTGGGGAGCCTTCACTGGGATACACAGGCAGAGATACTGGTTCTTGAGGTATGATGAGCCTCCCACCGAGAAAGCCCAGGCGTTTGACAGGTCAAGAGCAGGAGAGGGAGCCAGCCCCTGGCTAGGATGGTAATCTCCAGGAGCCGGCACCCCTGCACTGTGTGGACATGGCCACCAGGGGGTGCCCTGTACACAGATCTGCTGCCCCTTTAAAACAGATGCCCTGTGTTCCCAACGGAAGTCCCTTCTCAGGCCCAGAGGACCGAGAGCTGAGGGCAGGCCATTGTCTACTGTATCCTGATCCTGAACCCTGGTCCAGCCTGATCTGGCATGAACTGAGAGGTCTCTCTCTCTTCTAGTGTAATGCAGACCAGGGCACTGGGATGTGCTGAGTGTGAGGACGCAGGGCCCACCAGGCATGACCTGTCTTGATACAGGAGTATGCCTGCCATGGCTCCTTGCTCCTAAAGTTAGTGATGCTCAGCTCAGACCCCCAGTCCTTGATTTCCTCCTCCTTGGCAAAGGTGACTAGGTCCCACCCTTCCATTCCCTCCCCTTGCTAGTGACGGCTGCCATGGAGACACTGTGTGTGGGGGTTGCAAAGGAACAAAAGCCCCTCCCAGCCCAGCTCAGCCCTGGAGAACATGCTTTTAATTGCCTACTGGGCTCCAGTGTTGTTTGTCTATCAACTTGACACAAGCTAGTGCCATCTGGGAAGAGGGAACCTCAGTTGAGAAAATGTCTTCATCACACTGGGCTGTGGATAAGCCTGTAGAGCATTTTCTTGATTAATAATAGATATGGGAAGGTCCAGCCCTCTGTGGGCTGTGCCTCCTGGAAGTGGAGCATGTGGTCCTGGGTTGTGTTTATAAAAGCTAGTTGAGCAAACCAGTAAGCCCCGCTCCTCATGCCCCAAGTTTTCAGTTCCTGCCTGCAAGTTCCTGCCCAGCTTGAGTTCCTGCCCCAACTTCCCCCAAGAGATGGACTGTGACCCGGAAGCCAAACAATGTCTTCCCCCTTCCAGGTTGCTTTTTGTCATGGTCTTTATCACAGTAATAGAAAGCAGATTAAGATGGCTCCTCAGAGGAAAGAAATGGGTACACAGCCAGGTGGTGGTGGTGGTGCACGCCTTTGATCCCTGCATTCGGGAGGCAGAGCCAGGTGGATCTCTGTGAGTTTGAGGCCAGCCTGTTCTACAGAGCGAGATCCAGGACAGGAACCAAAGCTACACAGAGAAACCCTGTCTCAAAAAAAAAAAAAAAAAAAAAAAAAAAAAAAAAAAAAAAAAAAAAAAAAAAAAAAAAAGACCTGAGCATTCTGGAGACACCCCTCCCCCACAGGTATCCGCCACCTAGAACTGGAGACATCCCTTCCCATCCAGTGTCCACCACCTAGAAATGCTATCATCCAATGACTGGTTGAGCAGTCAAGACCTGAGTGCCCAGCGCCTGGGCACCCACACAGCACTCAGCTACCTATTCAAGATGGATTTCTCATAGCACCCAGAACATTTTTGCTGGATGGTTCTTTGTTTTGTGTCCTGTGTCCGTCATTCAGCAGGGTCCTGACCTCCTCTTACCATACATACTTGTAGCCCATTCTGTGAGGCATGACACCCAGGTGTCTGTGTACTTGCCAAATATCTTCCTCGGAGATGGAACTGGACTGCTGAGAGTCACTGGTCTAAGCTATAAAGTGTTTTCAGGCTGGGGGACCCAGATCAACGGTGTATGCCCAATACATACCCTGGTGACCAGGCTCGTGCCAGGGCTTCGACATCGTCAGCTTTCCAGTTGCATGTAGACATCCAAGAAAGCAAGTGACACCCCCTTGCACCTCTGGCATCCCACTGATGCCAACTCTGTTTGGGCCACACCTAGCTTCAAGGGAGGCTGTGAGCCAGCCACACCTGCTGGCTAGGACCAGCTGCACTAGGTGACCCAGGGAGGAACTATAGATTCTGGAGGTTATCTGGTATAGTTTTTTGTTTTTGTTTTTTTGTTTTTGTTTTTATTCTTTGGGGCCTGCCACCCAGCTCCCAGCTCCCAAATGAATACACAGAGACATATTCTTTCTTATGAATGCACATCCTCACCTTGGCTTATTTCTAACCAGCTTTTCCCTAATTATCTCATTTCTCTTCTTCGATGTTTTGCTTCTGGGCCTTTACCTTTCTTATTCTGTATACCTTTCTTTTCTTCTTACTCCATGGCTGGTTGTGTGGCTGGTTGGCTGGCCCCTGGTGTCCTCCTCTTCTTCTTTTCTCACTCCTCCCTCTTCTTTCTTCCTCTCCTATTGACTCTCTCTGCCTGGCAGCCCCGCCTATTTCTCTCTCTTGCCTTGCTATTGACCGTTCAGCTCTTTAGTAGACCAATCAGGTGTTTTAGACAGGCAAAGTAATACAGCTTTACAGAGTTAAACAAATGCAACACAAAAGAATGCACACATCTTTGCATCATTAAATAAATATTCCACAGCATAAACAAATGTAACACATCTTCAACTAATATTCCACAGCAGTCTGGAAGCCTGCCTTCTTTCTTAGATGCTGTCCCCACCATGGCCCTGTGTCCTTCCACCGCTGACACCCTTCCCTGCCCTTTATCATGTTCCCATGGGCTCCTCTTAGCTCCCAGCCCAGAGCAGATAGATAGTCCCAGCTCCTGCATGTAGTACAGGACACTCTGAAGCCCTGTCAGCTCCTGTATTGATGGCTACACACATCCTCAAGGACTCAGTTGCCATCCTGAACATGGAGAGCTAATCACTTCAGAGTTCAAAATGGCCACAAGAGAGTTCCTCCATCACATCGGCCTTCCAGGATGTTGGATGAAGTAAGGGCCAAAGAAGGTGTGCAGTTACTCTTGGTTGTCAACCTGACTGGATATGAAAGGAACTAAGAGATGTGCCTGAGGAAGCTCTGGGAGGATACTTCCAGGGAGCATTAACTGAAAGTAGAATACCCTCGAGCGTGAGCAGCCCCTGTGGCAGTGGCCCAACTATGAAGAGGTTTGAGAGAAATGTAGTGCTGCCTGCCTGCCTCTGCTTCCTACTGATGGGTGCATCTACCCTGCTGCTGCTGCTGCTGCTGCTGCTGCTGATGATGATGATGATGTCACCTTCCTTTGTTGCCATCAGAACCCAGCTTCTTTGGCCTTCCAATGTTAACTGAAGACCAGAAGCTCTCAAGAAAGTTCTCCAGCCTGTGGTGTCAGCCATGAGGCTGTGGCTGAGGCATCCAGCCTCGTGGGTTCCCCAACCTCACAGGCTGCAGATGGCCACAGATGGCCTACACTGGCCCTGCCATGTAAGCCCCTAATAAATCCCTTTAGTGAGGTGTTCATGCTGTTCCCCTAGAGAGCCCCCAATAAGCAGAAGGACAGCCTCTCTTCACTCCGAAGCGTCCCCAACACTTCCACTTCTCAGTGGCTAGAAGTTAGCCAAATGGCCACACCGAGCCGTAAGCCTGTTTGGAATATGCCCCCTTCTAGCTGAGCATGGTTAACCCAGTGGGAACTGGAGCTGTTACAGAGAAGGATGGGAGGCAGATACGGGGGCGTACATGGAAAATGTCCACTTCTCTGTACCCTACAACTCTCCTTGAAGTCAAGGTCCTGGGTGTCAGGCAGCCTGTGGACCTGTGGATGGCTGCTGATAGACTTCCCTGCTGGGGACCTCTGAGTGCCCTGCCGAAGCACTGAGGAAGTAGAGTGACACCATCCTCCTCTGTCATCTCTGACAGTCTGGGGTCAGTGCTATCAACATGGACCTTGTGGGGGTAGGGGTGCAGCTCATGGCCCAATGCTAGCACTTTTCTTTCTCCTTGACTCTGTTGACACTCATGTGTGTTTCATGCCTCTTCAGTCAAGTGTGTGTGTGTGTGTGTGTGTGTGTGTGTGTGTGCATGTGTGTTTGTGTGTATGTGCATATGTGTATATATGTGTATGTGACTGTGTGGGGTGTGTGTGTGTGTGTGTGTGTGTGTGTGTGTGTGTGTGTGTGTGTTTTGCCTGCATGTATATCTGTGTACAATGTGTATGCAGTGTCCATGGAGGCCAGAAGAGGGCATTGATCTCCAGAGACTGGCGTTACAGACACTTGGGAGCAGCCACATGGGAGCTGGAAATTGAACGCAGGTGGCCTGGAAGAGCAGCCAGTGTTCTTAACCACAAAGCTCTCTCTCCAGCCATTAAAGTGAGTGATGCATCTTCTGTTGACCAGCTCCCTCTGACCCAAGCAGCTATCTTAAGGCCTTTCCTGTTGGATGTTTTCTAATCAGAACAAATGGATGCAGACCTTTGAAGCTCACACTGTCTACCATGCCCCTGACTGGAGGAGGCTAGGGAAGACTCTCTCAGAAGGGCTGCTCTCCTCTTCAGTGGAGAGTATGGACAAGCTTCCGGCTTTTCAGGGGAGAGTTCTTACTCATGGAGGTGAGGGGCCTGGTCCCCAGCCTGTAAGGACCACATGAGGAGGGAGGGAGGGAGGGAAAAGAGCCCTGAGTTTCTTATAGGCCATGCTGGCTGTGGCCACAGAGAACCAGAGCCTTTGCCCTTTGGAGATGCCGTAGAAACTGACAAAAGCCGGGGCAGTGCCAGCCCCAAGGAGGTGCACATGGCTAGGGACAGGGTAGTCTCTCTCCTTCACCTGAACTTCTGCCTGAGCACCGGAGAGTGAGTCAGGCCAGCTGACTGGACAAGTCTTCCTGGGAGGGACAGGATAAAGGGGAACTTGGCAAGTACAGAGGACGTAGGTCTCAGCTTCACTCCAGTGTTGGTTATGGTGATATTTTATTTGTATTAAAATGTTATTTGTATGTTAATAAATAAAGTTGCCCGGGGGTCAGAGCTATTAGCAAGCCATAGGAAAGCAGGGCAGTGGTGGCGTATACTTGTAATCCCAGCACTTGGTATGCAGAGCTGGGTAAGTCTCTGTGTGTTCAGGGATACAGCCATTATTGGACACACATGCCTTTAATCTCAATACCAAGGAAGGAAAACCTGGAGGCCTATACAGACAGGCCGTGACGAGGCAGTCATGTGGTTGGGTTTACAACCAATGAGAAGGCAGAACAGGAACACTATATAAAGACATTAACACAGGGGTAGTGGGTTCTGAGAGGTAGGACCACTGCAGGAGGAAGGGTAAGGTTTTAGCTCTTAGCTCTGACCTCTTGGCTTTCTTCTTTGCATTGGTTCTGTGTTTCTTATTTAAATAAGAAGGTTGGTTACATCTACATTTGGCGCCCAACGTGACAAGAATCCATTAAAAACCGCTTGGTTTGGCTTGGCGGCAGGTCCGGTTTCCGGCCTGGGCGGCCCGGCTGCCTAGCTCGGGCCCAGGCCTGACTGACCCGCAGCTGGAGCTACTTGCAACTGCTACAAACAACTCAGGCCTGCCCTGCGGAATAGGGCCCATACCCGTAAAGCCAAGGCTTGACTCGGCTCAAGCCGCTACTCTTTCTCTCTCTTCTCTCTCTCTCTCTCTCTCTCTCTCTCTCTCTCTCTCTCTCTCTCTCTCTCTCTCTGGATTCACACCTCGAACACCAGGAAGCTGTTTTGAAATTCCCTGGGATTCTACTGTTCTACCCAGACTTGGTAAGTCAATTAACATATCTATTTAAAAGAGAATTTTTTTTTCTACATTAAAAAAAAATGGGCTTTATGTGTGCATTGGAAGAAAATTGGACTTTGTTTGAAATTTTAGGCACTCTGACAATGGAACAACTATATGAAAAGGTTAATATTGATCGAATTATTCAGTTTATTACTTTTCTTATCCTCATTTTACTATTTAAAAAGATAGTCAATTTAAGTACCAGGATAACAGTCTTAGAAAAACCTATTAAACTAGTAAAAATGAATTATAGAGAAATTCAAACTCAGACAGAAGAAATAAACAGTGAAGTTGTTTCAAAATTGGATCATAAGGTTACAGAAAGAAAGCCAGTTTTCACACAATCACCCTTAATTTATCCGGTAGCGGTACAGCAGCTACCTGATGAAGAGAATGAACAAAATACTTGGGCTCCAATTAAAATGTTAGACTTACGAAGATTTAAGGAGGCAATAGCATCTTATGGCATGCACTCCCCATATGTAAAGCAAATGTTAAACAACTGGTCAACTAGTAATAGGATTATACCAAAGGACTGGCGGGAATTGGCACAGGCTGTTCTTGAACCTGGACAACATCTCCAGTGGAAAATGTGGTTCAATAATGAGGCTAAAAATATAGAAAAACAATGGAGGGATAGCGGAATACAAGTCTGTCAGGATCAGCTTATTGGAGAAGGCCAATATGCTTCAGTAGAAACACAAAGTTTATATGATGTCCAAACCCTAGTTCTATGTCGAACGGCAGCTTTGAATGCATGGGACAAAGTTGAAGAACCAGGAAAAAAAACTGAGTCATTTACAAAGGTTATACAGGGCCCAAAAGAATCTTTCACAGATTTCTTACAAAGATTGACTTCAGCAGTACAGAAAATGGTCCCGAATTCAGAGGCTAGTCAGATAATAATTGAATCTTTGGCCTTTGAGAATGCAAATGCAGCATGCAAAAGGATAATCAGGCCGTTAAAGGCAAGATCTGCACCTTTGGAAGATTGGATTAGAGATACAGTTAATGTTGAGGCTTATGACCATGATGATATGTGGGTAGGAAAAGCAATTTCAAAAGGTTTGAGCAATGTTAGATGTTTTGGATGTGGAAAGCAAGGACATTTGAAAAGGGATTGTAAACAGGTCATTCCTAGAAATAATGTTTCTTTAAGGAACACTGGCAACAGAATGCCCCTTCCTTCTGGAGTATGCAGAAGGTGTGGTAAGGGAAAACACTGGACCAACGAATGTAGATCAACAAGGGACAGACAGGGTAATCCTCTGCCTCGAGCCTCGGGAAACTCCCAGAGGGGCCTCAGGCAGGCCCCCACAGTAAATCCAGTTCAAACCTTTCCTGCAGTTGTAGAGGAAACCCCTACTCAAAGCAACTAAATAACCAAATGTCTATAGGAATAAATCATGTTAGTCGAGATGATGAAACAGAGAAAATAGGGAATTCAGGAAAAAACATAAAGAAAATTTTTTGGCAAACTTCTATTAATGAACAAAGACCAAAACTAACAATAAAAATAAATGGTGTTTTGTTGTCTGGTCTGGTAGACACAGGTGCTGACATTACCATAATTGCACCAGAATTTTGGCATCCAACTTGGCCTCTTCAGGAGGTAAACGTTCAACTGTTAGGAATTGGGACATTATCTCGAGTGAAACAAAGTGCAAGATGGCTTGAATGTATAGGTCCAGAAGGACAGAAAGGAAAATTAAAACCATATATGGCTAACATAGCTATGAACCTGTGGGGTCGAGATTTGTTACAACAATGGAATACTCAGATTAATATCCCTCCAATCTCAGAAACAAATCATAAATTAGTACATGTTTCTGAGAGAAATATTAAAAGATATTATTCTAATGAGTGCTCACCAGCCATCCATGTCATACAAGAACAGGGCACAACTGATAATTTTCCAAAAACACCAACAGCTCTACCTTTAAAATGGTCAACAGATAAGCCTGTATGGGTTCAGCAATGGCCTTTAACAACAGAGAAACTCCAGGCTTTACAAGAGCTGGTGGAAGAACAGTTAAATGCTCATCATATTGAAGAATCAACCAGCCCTTGGAATTCTCCTGTATTTGTTGTTAAAAAGAAATCTGGTAAATGGAGAATGGTAACAGACCTTAGAGCAATTAATTAACAAAGTAATTCAGCCAATGGGCTCTTTACAATCTGGAATTCCTTTGCCTACTCTGTTACCAAAAGGATGGCCTCTCATAGTTATTGATTTAAAAGACTGTTTCTTTTCAATACCGTTACAAGAAAAAGACAGAGAAAGATTTGCTTTCACAGTGCCTACTTATAATAATTCTCAACCGGTTAAAAGATTTCAATGGAGGGTTCTCCCACAGGGAATGTTGAATAGCCCAACTTTGTGCCAATATTTTGTAAAACAGCCATTAGAAGTGATACGTAAAAAATTTCCTAAATCTATAATTTATCATTATATGGATGATATTTTATTAGCTGACTCAAATGCAGATACTTTAGAAAGAATGTTTGAAGAAGTAAAGAAAATTTTGCCTTGCTGGGGTTTACAAATTGCCCCCGAAAAGATACAAAGAGGAGATTCTATTAATTATTTAGGATATAAAATAGAACTTCAAAAAATTAGACCTCAAAAGGTGCAAATTAGGAGAGATAGACTACAGACTCTTAATGACTTTCAAAGATTATTTGGAGACATTTCTCATCTAAGAACTATTGTTGGGGTAAAAAATGATGAACTGAATAATTTGTTTAAAACCTTAGAAGGTGATAAGGACTTGAACAGTCCAAGAGAATTATCACCTGAAGCTGAAAAAGAATTGGCCTTGGTAGAAAAGAAAGTACATGAAGGGCACGTAGATCGTATTGATCCAAAGCTGGATTGCATTTTGGTTATTTTACCTTCTAGGCATTCTCCAACAGGAATATTAATGCAAAGGGAAGATATTATATTAGAATGGATATTTTTACCAAATAAACCAAATAAAAAATTAAAAACTTATGTAGAAAAAATCTCTGACTTGATTTGGAAAGGAAAATTGAGACTTCGTCAGTTAGCAGGAATAGACCCAGCAGAAATTGTTGTACCTTTAACTAAGGAGGATATTGAAAAATTATGGATAGAAAATGAAGCTTGGCAAAAAGCTTGTAGTAATTTTTTGGGAGAAATTAACAGCAAATATCCCAAAAGCAATAGAATTGATCTTATAAAGAGAGCTGATTGGATCTTGCCTCGAATTGTGAGGAAAAAACCCATATCTGGAGTTCGTACATTTTATACAGATGCCAACAAACAAGGAAAGGCAGGTTACAAATCAGAAAATTTAAGTAAAGTGGTTCAAAGTCCTTATAATTCAGTTCAAAAATCAGAATTGTATGCTATTCTGTTGGTATTAATGGATTTTTCAGAACCTCTCAATGTAGTAACTGACTCTCAGTATGCTGAAAGAGTAGTATTACATATTGAGACTGCAGAATTTATCCACGATACTTCAGAATTAACTACATTATTTATTCAATTACAAGATACAATCAGAAAAAGGAGTCATCCTTTATATATAACTCACATCCGATCCCATACTGGTCTGCCAGGCCCTCTAGCACAAGGCAATGATGAGATTGATAAATTATTGATAGGAAATGTGTTGGAGGCCTCAGAATTTCATAAAAAACATCATGTAAATAGTAAAGGTTTAAAAAAGGATTTTTCCATAACCTGGCAACAAGCCAAAGAAATAGTAAAGAAATGTCCTACTTGTTCCTTCTACAATCAAACGCCATTACCTGCAGGATGTAACCCAAAGGGTACTCAGAGGGATGAAATCTGGCAGATGGACGTGTTTCACTTTGCAGAATTTGGAAAATTGAAATATGTACACCACACTATTGATACTTATTCAGGATTTCAATGGGCAACTGCTTTGAGTTCTGAAAAAGCTGATTCTGTAATCACTCATTTGCTAGAAGTTATGGCCATTATGGGTATACCTGCACAAATCAAAACTGATAATGCTCCATCATATGTCTCTGTTAAAATGAAACAGTTTTTTGCTTATTATAATATAAACCATATTACAGGTATACCACATAATCCTACAGGTCAAGCAGTTATAGAAAGATCAAACAGAACTCTAAAGGATATGCTAAATAAACAGAAAGGGGCAACAAAAACCCCCAGAAATAGACTGCATAATGCTCTATTAACTTTGAATTTTCTTAATGCCAATGAGAAAGGAACAACAGCTGTAGAGAGACATTGGATAATAGAAAAAACTACAGAATTAAATCAGCCTATATATTTTAAGGATGTGCTGACCTCAGAATGGAAACCAGGGTATGTGTTACATTGGGGACGAGGTTTTGCTTTTGTTTCTACAGGAGAAGATAAGTTGTGGGTACCATCAAAATTGATAAAGGTTCGATTTGAACAAGAGAAACCTCTTAATTAGAGGAGGTGATAGCTCATCAACCAACATGAACATCCAATTTAAACTAACTTATACCAGTAACACATGTCTTTTCATTTAATCAGATAGTAACTTGCCAAAAAGGAACATCCCCAAAAAACCTTGGGGAAAGGTTTTTGTTTTTGTCTTTTAGGAGAATGAAGGTTAAGGAATCTGAAGAACACTGGACAAATAAGACAACTGAAGAAAAGGGACAAATCATCTATCCCAGGAAGCAGAGTGAAATGGCGTATGGGTATATATTATCTAAAAAATTTTATGTCTTCCTAAATGTTTGTTTCTGCTTTTCTCTAAAGATTTAACACTATTGGTCTTCTAATAGTCCCAGTCCAATTAAAATTTAAAGCTGACTTTGGAGTTGGAGAATGGCTCTCTCCTTCTTTAAACTCAAGCATGTTGTTAAAAGGAAAATGCAAACTCCCTGTATCATGCCAGAATAAAAGAGCCATCTTCTGCTATGAGACAGGAGAAAAGCCAAATTAATTAAGGGACTATTCTATTACTAATCTCAACTCTTTGATTCTATTCTGATTCTTTAAACTTTTCTTAAAGTATAAATTTTATATCAAAACTTACAAGATTAATATATATAGATATATAGATATATAGATATATATACATTTTAAACTTTGCTAAGATGTGAATGGTCATATAGAGTACTGATTAATTCTAAAAAAAAAAAAAGGCTTCAATTAGCTGCATATATATGTCTTTGTGTTCGAGTCTCTTATCAGTTTTCTGCAGGAATTCACGGCCAGGCCTAACATCAACTGAAGTCTCCAGGAAGAAGTTGGGGCCCCACAACAACAACAATTCCACGTGGACAATAATAACATCACTAAGCTGACAAACATCATCTACAGATCAGCTTTGAACTACAAGGTGCTCAGAGCAATTTTGAGATGACTAGCTGAGATGATCCAGTCTCAAAGACTACTTGAATAAGGAATTGAGATAAACCCTGAACTTTGGCATTATACACAGAATGGATAATGAAGGATATAGTTGCCTTTCCTAGAATTTGACAATTAACCTAAAATTTTTCTTTCAGGATAAAGATAACTTCGCCCATACCCAGCAGGAAGCAATTTTAAGAATACGACGCCCACATTCCCAAAGAGGTGGTGTGGGGTGGGTGGTTTTTTGGTCTTTTTAATGGGTTTTGGGTCTGGGATAATTTTCATTGTTTAGGGGGGTTGGTTACAAGTTGTTGTCAAGGGTTAGGAAAAAGACTAAGCAGATTAGATTTAAGGTTCTTATTTAAAAAAAAAAAGAGAGAAAGAAAGAAGAAGAAAAAGACAATTACTAGTTTTAAATACTTTACATTGGATTGGATTGTTTTATATTGTATACAAATTATATATATTGAAATTGATATTGTTAGAAAATGCTATATGTATATTTCTAATTGTACTTATATCGTTCATTTAACAATGCAATTTTCTAATCCTTGAATGTTGTTATTACCAACTATTAGGATATAAAGAAATAAAAGTTAGTAGTTAGACATTATAATAGAACTTGTAGTTATATTAGGTATGTTTTCAAGATTGAGTAGATATATTTTAGATAGACAGGTTATCTTCAAACCCTTCAGAGATCTACAGAATATGGCATTTAAAATGTTTTAATAACTTAGAAAAATTTTCTTTTTTGTTATGACTATGAGACATGTCAGCTCCTGGCAGTACCAATCTACTTCAGAGAAAATATGGGCATTGAAGAAACTGCGTATGGAGTTAGCTTTCATTGTGGCAAGAGTTAGCCACTGGACAACAAAGTATCCTCGAATCAACTGATGACAAAATGGACAGACAGGACATGAAACAAAGGACTACTGATTCTTGCCTAAACAAGCGTGGTTATGGCTTTATCAAAAGGCATCTTCTGAGGCCAGGACAATATGGCACCATCCCTGAAGTGGCCTTCGCAATCCGGGAAAGGTACAGTGCCCTTTTCTTCGAAGGCAGCTGAACAGGCAGTGGGCCGATGGCTTCTGATGTGCTATGGAACAGCAGCTGAAACAGTTATTCTTGAAGAGTAACTAAGCTCACGCCTCTCAATAGTAGACTGGCATTTGATAGAGAGATGTGGAGAAGAACGGGATGCTGAGATGAAGCCATATGTACACAGCCAAGAAGAATGGAGAGCTGAACTAAAAAACCATCAACATTTTCCAGAATTTAAAATCCTGAATCATGACATGACATGACATTAGTAGAATTCAGGTGTTTCTGGTGCATGGACTGCTCTCACCCAATGTGAGGTTGAACTGTTGACCTTGTGTACATCCTACTTCACAAATGAGTCTGTCAGATATGCTAAGCCTATATAGGCTGAAGATGATGCCCCAGCATTGTGGAGAAACCTCAGGTGACTGTCCAGGCAGTTGGCTGTTTCTGTCAACTCACAAATTTTTTGGAAGTTGCTTGCATGCACTTTCTGTTTTTATTTTTGTTAGCTAATATTATTTCCTTCTTGGGTCTCTGAAGGAGTTGAAGATTAGTTAGTTATAGTTGAAGGTTAGTTAGTTGAAGATTAATTAGGATAGAAAGTGAATTAGATACATTTTGGACTTAACAAAATAGGATAATGAGATTATCATCTCTGAATTTGTCAAATACAAATGGACTAGACATTGTTTAGACATTTATTATTTGTATATATTGTATATAGTTATTGTACTTCTGTATATAGTTTTTCTTATGTTATAAGCTTTTTCTTTTTTCCTTTTTATTAAAATAGAAAAGGGGAAATATGGTGATATTTTATTTGTATTAAAATGTTATTTGTATGTTAATAAATAAAGTTGCCCGGGGGTCAGAGCTATTAGCAAGCCATAGGAAAGCAGGGCAGTGGTGGCGTATACTTGTAATCCCAGCACTTGGTATGCAGAGCTGGGTAAGTCTCTGTGTGTTCAGGGATACAGCCATTATTGGACACACATGCCTTTAATCTCAATACCAAGCAAGGAAAACCTGGAGGCCTATACAGACAGGCCGTGACGAGGCAGTCATGTGGTTGGGTTTACAACCAATGAGAAGGCAGAACAGGAACACTATATAAAGACATTAACACAGGGGTAGTGGGTTCTGAGAGGTAGGACCACTGCAGGAGGAAGGGTAAGGTTTTAGCTCTTAGCTCTGACCTCTTGGCTTTCTTCTTTGCATTGGTTCTGTGTTTCTTATTTAAATAAGAAGGTTGGTTACATCTACAGTTGGTGAATGACTTCCACTGAGCAGCTTTGGTCTTGTGACTTGCAAATGGGTAGCAGAGGCTGCCCTGCCCCCACAGGGCCCCTGCATACTTCCCTGGGGGCACCCAGCAGCGCAAAACCTCTTACTTGGACCTATTCCTGTCCCTTCAAACCATGAAGACATCCCCAGGGTCTTTTATTCTTTGTTTCTTGGCACATTGTCCAGAGCACCCTCCACAGAGCTGGAGGCGCCATCCCCCCCTCCCCAAGAACCCTACCAAAGCAGCCTTCACGGTCTGCCCTTACCTCCACACCCCACTGCCTTCCTCCTGTCTCAGCCCTTCTGAAGCCCCAGGAAGCCTTGGGGATGGTGGCTATCTATACAATACCTTGTTTGACTCTCCCGTTGAGTCAGAGAGATACCTGCCTCCAGTGTATGTGAGAGACACAGCATGGCTAGGGTGCTGTGTGCTGCCCACTGCTGGCCTCTAGTGGTAGTGATTGTAGTAGTGAGGATGATATTGGTGGTGGTGATAGAGATGGTGGAGGTGAGGGGGGTTGTGAAGGTAGGTGATGTGATTGTAATAGTTAATATCGATAAAGCAACTTAACTGAGAGGTGACTAGGTGTCATGATGTCAATTTGACACAACCTAGAATCACTTGGGAGAGAGTCTCAGTGTGGGATCATTTAGATCAGATTAACCTGTAGATATGTCTGCGCAAGACTGTCCTGATGGTTAACTGATGTGGGAGATCCAGCCCACTGTGGGCAGCACCATCCCCTAGGCAAGGGATCTGGCCCATGTAAATGTAGAGAGGAACCTGAGCACAAGGAGTCATGCACACATTCATTCTATCTGCTCTTCTCTGTGAGTGCGATTTGACCAGCTGCTTCAAGTTCCTTCTCCCTGATTTCCCTGTAATGATGGACTGTGACCTGGAATTGTAATGCATTCCTCCTATAAGTTGCTTTTTGTCAGGATAATTTATCACAGCAGCAGAGATGAAACTGGAATAGTAGGGAGTGAGCAAAGCACATTTCTGGGTGTTTCCAGAGATGATTAATATGTGGAGCAGCAATTGAGGGGCAAATACCTACCCTGAATGTGGGCAGCACTATCCTATAGGCTAGGGGCCTGGATGGAATAAAGTGGGAAAATGAGGAAGCCAACCAGTGTTGCTTCTCGGGCGAGTGTGTTTCTTGTGGCTGCCATTGCCCATGATATCAGACTCCAGCTTCTTCACTCTTTCAGTACAGACTCTACCATCGACCAGGGAACTTCCAGATCTTCAGTCTCAGTCTGGGACTGTATCCTTGACCCACCTTGTTCTGAAGTTCCCAGCTTCTCCGGCTGAGCAGCTACTGGGTTTTCTGGTTCTCCTGAATGCGGATGGCCATGGATGAACCATCATCCAGGCTCTTTCTTGAAAGTCAATCCAATAACTCTCCTTTATAGCCAATACATGTTCTACTGGTTCTGCTCTTTGAGAGAAGCTTGACTAATCACAGTGATAGTGATGATAGTAGTAGTCATGGTGATAGAGATGATGGATGGTGGTGACAGTGGTGGTGGTGATGTGTGATGATGAGTGATGGTAATGGTGGTGGTGATGTGTGATGATATATGATGGTGATGATGTGTGATGATGGTGATGATGCATGATGTGATTATATGTGATGTGATGATTTGTGATGGTGGTGATGTGATGATGTTTGATGAAGGTGATGATGTGTGATATGGTGATGTCTGATGATGTGTTCTGGTGATGATAGTGATGTCTGATGATGTGTTCTGGTGATGATAGTGATGGTGATGATGTATGATGGTGATGTGTGATGATGTATGATGATGGTGATGATGCATGATGTGATGATGTGTAATGTGATGATTTGTGATGGTAATGATGTTTGATGTGATGATGTGTGTGTGATGATGGTGATGATGTATGATGTGGTAATGTGTGATAATGATGGTGATGATAGTGATGTCTGATGATGTGTTCTGGTGGTGATAGTGATGTCTGATGATGTGTTCTGGTGGTGATAGTGATGTCTGATGATGTGTTCTGGTGGTGATAGTGATGGTGATGATGTGTGATGGCGATAGTAATGATAGTTTTATTAGTCACGTTTCTCGTCAGTGTCATAAAACACCTGATATAAACAACTTAAAAGAGGAAGAAATATTTTTGCTCACACATTCAGAGGGTTTAGCCCTTGCTTGCCTCTATACACTCCGGCAGAATGTTTTGGCAATGGAAGCATGTGGCAGAGGAGGTAAACATGAAGGGTCTCTTTTGTCTTAATATTACTGTTCAGAGATGCCATGACCAAAGTAACTCTTAGAAGAGAAAGCATTTAATTAGGAGCTTGCTTACAGTTTCAGAGGTTTAGTCCATTGGTGGGGAGCATGGCAGCATGCATGCAGGTGCTGGAGCAGTAGCTGAGAGCTACATCCTGATCTGTAGTCAGAGAGAGAGAGTGCTACGAGCCGCAGGAATATATCATAAGAACTCAGCTGGTTATGGAAAAGTCACTACCTGGAGGGATCAGGGAATTCCTCCAGAGGAAGCCAAATTCCAAGGAGCTTTTGGTGTTACTTGGCTTGTTATATATCAGCTGTCTTCTGTTATGAAAATCATGTGTGCCTTCATAGTTTTCCCAATTGACTTTTCCCTAAGAAGGGCTAACAGTGTGGACTGATCACTCTCTAGACATACACATTCAATGTATTTAGAGAACAGCCTCAGGAAAGGCTTTCTCTGGAATCAGATATCTCCCTTAGCCACTTTCAAGGACTAGCAGTAATAACAGTCCACATGAAAGTCTCCTGATTTAAGGTAAATTCCACAAGGAGACACCACCTAGGTCAGGTGGATGTTAAGTAATAGTTTTATGAAATTCAGCTCGGACCCTCCTTTCTTATAGCCTTACTAACTTTATAGACCTCTAACTCCTTACCTAGCCACTTCTAGGAATACTTAGATAATTTTCTGTGCTGACAGCTATGCTCAGCCAGAGCCCCAGTTCAAGGCTCCCTGTAATTATCATCATTGGCAGCATCCGGCCGGGTCCATCCCCAGATGGAGGAAAGTACCTTATCAGAGATACCTCTGTACTCTCTAGAACAGACTTAAGCATCCAGGCTATCTGTTCCTTTCCCAAACCTTACTTTTAGTTCCAGATCTCCCTTTAACTATCACCAGAGGCATCTAGCTGTACACAGGTTGCCTAGCGACTGAGCACACTTTCCCCCACCCTGCAGAAAAATGGCAGATAGCTTGGACAGATAGGAGCCACAGGAAAAAAAGAAGACAGTTTTATTTTCTCCCATTGACCTAACAACTTAAAGATTCTTAACATTTTCTACTAATCATGTTTAAGACTATAGTTGAGCACATAAGATTCCCTCTTCTTAGATATTTTACTTAGATAAATTACTCGAATTTAGCCTTTAGTTAATTCATTTCCCCATTGGTCACTTCCCTTTGAGGTTGCAAATGATAATTAATGGTTATTGCTTCTCAATGTGATTCTTATCACCCCTCTGTTTGACCCTGGAAGCCTGGCTTTATATACCAGGACTTCCAGGGCACAAGGATGGAGAAAAGAAAAGAGAATGGAAGAACTAGATGAGTAAGAACTTGAGAGGAACAAACTGAGATGGGGAAGAACTAGATTGAAGGGCTAGAAGAAAGTACTAGAGGAATGAGATGGAAGACGAGGAAGAGCCAGATGGGAAAGTACTAGCTGGGTAAGAACAAGATGAAAAGGACCTAGTTGAAGCAGAATTAAGACGAGAGAATTAAGATAGAACTTAGAGGGAGTAATAGATAGAGAAATCAGGCAAGAAAGGAGCTAGGCACAAGAACAGAACTGAAGCTGTGTATATAGGATGTTATGCCAGAGGAATTAAAGCAAGTGGACTATAGAGCTCGGTGTGCTGAGATTCTATTTCCTGAAAATAATCCTCGCCATTAGTAGTTCTCTCTTCTGGGCCCCTAGGATGTATAATATTAAGGCTGGTCCTGCTAATATTATACAAGAAGAGAGAGCAAGCCTAAGCCTAGCATGGGCTTTTGAAGCCTCAAAGCCCACCTCCAGTGGCACACTTCCTCAAACAAGGCCACACCTTGTAGTCAGAAGGTTTCTCGGATCCTGCCCAGAGAAAACTTTCAACTACATTTTGCTACCCAATGTGTTGGCTCGAGTTTCCACCTAAAATCTGAGAGAACTTAATAAAAAGATTCTAAAACGGAGCTAAAAACAGCTTCCTGAATGTGTCTCTCAGACAAGCCATGAGCTACACTAATGGCAAGTTCGTGGTATGTGGGCTTGAGCTACAGTGTGGAGTGGAGGTACACAGAGATACAGAAGTTTCTCCAAGCCATGCAGTGCACTGCATGGTGGATGTAGCTTTTGCTAGTACAGACCAAAAAAAAAAAAAGGTTTTGGGCTTCAGCTCCTTGATGGGGGCACAGACCCACTGCTTCCCAGAGTTGGCGGTGAGCATGGCTCCCAGAGCTGGCGGTAAATGTACCACTGCCATAATGGGAAGCTGAGGTGAGCAGAGTCAGCAGCCAAAGGCTGCCACTTTTTGTCCTAGCCATGCAGTTTAACAGTTTAAAATCTCTCCTGGTCAGAGAAGGATTATAGATTCACAATAAGACAGGTTCAGATGGAATAACACTCTAAACTGTTGACAGTGTGTGTAAAAATGTATGTAGGCTTGGAAGAGAGAGAAAAAGGAATGTAGACAGTTATATAAAAAATAGTTTTAAGGCCGGGCGGTGGTGGCGCACGCCTTTAATCCCAGCACTTGGGAGGCAGAGCCAGGCGGATCTCTGTGAGTTCAAGACCAGCCTGGGCTACCAAGTGAGTTCCAGGTAAGGCGCAAAGCTACACAGAGAAACCCTGTCTCGAAAAAACCAAAAAAAAAATAGTTTTAAAAAATAAAGTCTTGCCAGGCAGTGGTGGCGCATGCCTTTAATCCCAGCACTCGGGAGGCAGAGCCAGGTGGATCTCTGTGAGTTCAAGGCAAGCCTGGGCTACAGAAGGAGTTCCAGGAAAGGCGCAAAGCTACACAGAGAAACCTTGTCTCAAAAAACCAAAATAAATAAATAAGTAAATAAATGAAGTCTTTAAAGAGACAGTAAAAGTAATATAAAAAATAAGCCACGTAAAGATGGATATTACATAGAGAATCTGGATTGTGTTGTCTTTGGGCTTTTTAACTGCAGAAAGATATTTGATTGTAAAAGCTGCTGAATTAAACCAATATATATATATATATATATATATATATATATATATATATATATATATATATATATATATATATATATATATATATTTAAAGGTATCTTGACTTCAAAATTTGTGTCTAAGGATACATTGCTTTGGAAAAGAGGTTCTGCTTTTGTTTCCACAGAAGATGAGACCCTATGGATTGCTTCCAGGCTAATATGGTTTGATCAGCCAAGATCTTTTGAAAGATGGCACCATGGCCTAGATGATCCAACATCCAAAATCAACTTCAAGGCAACTGGCTCAGAGAACACAGCATCACAGACTACTCCAGTCAGGACTTGACCATAATCCTAAAATTGTCTTTGTGTCCTCATAAGACTACCAGTGCCCACAATCAGTAAGAAGTAGCCTAGAAAACTACACCCACATTCTCAAAAACTGAATTATGGATATTTGTCTTTGTTAGAGATTGGTTACAAATTGTTATTGGTCATAGTCAATATCTTTCTAAAAGAAAAAAGGGGGATATGATATAGATATGATAGGGTGAAAGGGTAGATTATTGAATCCACTTTTAAAGAGCAACAACTTATTTAAAATTGCTATAGATTTTAGTTTATTGCAAATTTAAAGTTAATTGTTTTACTCTATGTATATTTCTACTCTTGTTTAAGGTATTATGTTTGTGCAGCTCATTTGAAATTGTAATGTATAATTAAGAAATTCAGATTATTAGTCATCTATGATAATTGAACTTATAATCATGTTAGTTAAGTTTTTTAGGTGTACATAGATATATTTCAATTAGGTAGGTAATCTTCAAACACTTCAAAGACTTACAGAATATGGCATTTAAAATGTTTTAAAAACTTAGACTTTTCTGGACAATGAAGATGCAGCACCAATTGCATCTTCAAGGAAGATGATGGGCATCAAAGACACTCCATATGGAGTTTATCTTCTTCTTGGCAAAAATGACCATTTGAGCAAGAAATTGTCCTTGCCTGGACTGATTGACAAAATGTTGTATCTACTGGACACGCAGGACCCATAGGAAGGTGACTACTAAACTTTGCAAGATGAGATGGTCCTTAAGGTTCCTGCTTTGCAGAGGAGACTGCCAGATATTCTATAGGACACGGGGAGAAGTAACTAAAAAAATTCTAGGCCTGTAGGCTGGATATGGATGCCCCAATGTTGCAGAAGAACTTTGGGTGATTGTCCAGGCAGCCAGCTGTCCCTGTCATTCTTGAATTTTGGAAGTTGCTTACAGTGTACTTCCTGTTTACTTAGGTATTATTATATCCTTCTGGAGTCTCTGATGTAGTTGAAGACTAAATAGTTATAGTTATAATTTTCCTTAGTTATGATAAAAGTAAATTAGGCTGGGCGGTGGTGGTGCACGCCTTTAATCCCAGCACTCGGGAGGCAGAGGCAGGCAGATCTCTGTGAGTTCGAGGCCAGCCTGGGCTACCAAGTGAGTTCCAGGAAAGGCACAAAGCTACACAGAGAAACCTTGTCTCGAAAAACAAAACAAAACAAAACAAAAAGTAAATTAGATATGAAACTTTAGACTCACAAATAGGATAGATGATAGGATATTTTCTTTAATTTTGCCAAATACAAATAGAATATCTGTCATAGCTATAATTCTTGCTTGATAACTGTTCTATTATATGTAATTTTACTATGTTAAAGTTAAAAATCTTCCTTTTTGACTAGACAGAAAAGGGGAAATGCTGTGGGATAATGCTCTTGTACACTGGTTTAATAAAATGCTAATTGGCCAGTGGCCAGGCAGGAAGTATAGGCAGGGCAAGCAGACAAGGAGAATTCTGGGAAGAGGAAGGCTGAGTCAGGAGTCACCAGCCAGACACAGAGGAAGCAAGATGACAAGGCAGAACCGAGAAAAGTTACCAAGCCACATGGCTAAATATAGATAAGAATTATGGGTTAATTTAAGTGTAAGAGCTAGTAATAAGTAATCAGTAATAAGCCTGAGCTAAAAGCCAAGCAGTGGTAAATAATATAAGCCTCTGTGTGTTGACTTGGGTCTGAGTGGCTGCGGGGCCAGGTGGGACCGGAGAAACCTTCCTCATCCTACAACACCTCCTCCTCCTTCTAATCCTTTCAAAGAGTTCCACTCACTGGTGATTAAGCATTCAAATGTATGAGCCTGTGGGGGCCATTCTTATTCAAATCATCACAGGCTTGTAGTTGAAGAAGGGCTATAGTCCGTCCTGACAAGGAAGGCATGATAGCAAGAACATGAGGAATCTGGTCACATTCAGTCTAGGTCTGTGGCCCATGGAATGGTGTCACACACATGCAAGGTGGGTCTTCTACTCAGTAAAACCTTTCTGTAAATGCCTTTGTAAGGATTCCCACAGGTTCGTTTCCTATGTGAGTTTAAATACTGTCAAGTGTTAAGGTGATGGTGGTGACAGATGGGTGATGATGGTGATGGTAATGATGGCAGTGGTGGTGATGATGTGGTGATGGTGATGATGGCGGCGATGGGGAAGACATTGTTGGCAGTGGTGGTGCTTTTGAGAATAAAATGGGTGGCAGTGTCTTCTGTGGAGTCCGATTTGCAAGCTGGATCTGTCCTCCCCACATCTGGGAAAGACCTACAGCTTGGACCCATTTTCCATGGAAGTTATAGAGAGGGTTGGATGGATGATTCAGGCAGCTCTAGCTCCTGGCCAGCTTCTACCCTGTGGCCCTCCAAATGTCCTTGACCTTCGTGAATCTGTTCTGGATTTCTTCTCTATGGCCTGACAACTCCCAATAGCTCCACCAGAGGGCACTCTGCAGCAGGGAACAGGCACACTGGGTCCTGGCCATGGAGCAGGCAGGCCATGGAGCTGGAGCCCACACTCCTGAGGCAGGGTAACGAGTGCAGATTCTGGAGTCTTGAGGGCCTGGCTTTGTGTGACCATCAAAGCCTTTGCCTCTCTGTCATGGTGCCTACCTGAGGGCTCTAGGGATGACTCATGGGGACCACGTTAGTGCTGGCCTGCAAAGACCCAAGCAGGGATGTGATTTCAGGAACAGGGCTGGATCCCCATGAATACTGGTAGGGTGAGTATTTGAAGCTACAGTTCTTAGTGGCTGAGGGGTCTACAAGCTACGGCACTACCCCTGAGGTTCAGGGTGCTGGAATGGGAACAGCAGCAGCCAACCCAGCCCCCAGGTGGCTACCTAGGGACTGTGCAGAATGATCATCCATGCATTTGTCTCTGGACATTCAGCTCACCCAGGCCCTTTGGGCAGCTGTGAGCTCTGGTACTCAGGAGTCTGATGTGGCCCCTACTGTTACCTCTCCAGGACTCAGGTTTGGAAGTGGGCTTGCTAGCCACATAGTAGTGTTCCATGTTGCCCTTTCTGAGGGGCTTCCTGGTGTGGCCATTTCACAGTCTTGCAGCCACCCTCCCCCCTGCTGAGCATCGTTCTCCCCCCCTTCCCCCCTGCTAGCTTCTTTTCTTTCTCATTGTGTTTTATTATTGTTGTATCATTTGCTATTGTTATTGTAACATCCTAGTATGTGGGAAGTGGTACCTCACTGTGCTTCAATTCTTTGTAAGGCCAGGCAAGTGGGGTGCATTCTTTCCTTGAGAGTTCATAGCCAGGGTTTGAGGCAAGACCTTCCAGCCATCCTCACATCTAAGAGGCTAGGACCAAAATGGCAAAGATGGACGGACCCCAATGGGTAGGGCAGGCCTGCCAGGGAGAGCCCAGAACATCCTGGAAGCTGCTGGAACCAACTTATTCAGCAATCTATCAGCCCTCTGTGAGGACCTACTAAGTGCACTTACTCAGCAATCTATCTGTCTTCTGTGGGGACCTACTAAGTACACGTGTGTTGTTTTTGTTGTTGTTGTTGTTTTGGGGTTTTTTGGTCTGTTTGTTTTGTTTTGTTTTTGTTTTTCGAGACAGGGTTCCTCTGTGTAGTTTTGGTGCCTGTCCCGGAACTCACTCTGTAGACCAGGCTGGCCTCAGACTCACAGAGATCCTCCTGGCTCTGCCTCCCGAGTGCTGAGATTAAAGAAGTGTGCCACCACCGCCCGGCAGTGCACTGGTTTTATGCTAAGACCTTCCTGGGCAGCTTCTGTCCTTCCAGGTGTTTCTGAAGGATGAAGAGGGCAACAAAAGAGCAAGCACTGTGAAATGTGCTGTGTGGGCTCAGGAGGTGCCCGTGCCAGGCAGGTGGGCAGGGACAGAGGAGGGGAGGGCCCGGCAGAAGCGACAGGCAGCCCTTGGACAAAAATGCCTGGGCAGAAAGGACTTAAGCAGGGAGGAGAAGAATGTGGACCATCGTGAGGCCGCTGGAGTAGACCTGGATGGCGCAATTTCAACAGACCTAGATAAAGTGCAGAGGGCGTGGCCGTGCAAGGGCCCTGTGGTAGGAAAGGCTTGCAGGGTCTGAGAAAAGAGAAGAAAGACAAAGCCAAGATTTCTGACCTCCTCTACTCCCCTCCATCTCCCAGGCACTGTGCCAGGGTTCAAGGCTGGAGGAATCAGTTTGATTTGATTCACCCTTGAGGCTCCTCCTACTGGAATCTGAATCACTGTGCCCGGGCAGTGGGTTCACTCGGGGACACAGTGGCTCCTCTTCTGTGCTCCGTCTTCCTGTGTTGCTGGGGGATGGATGGTCCTGGCCCCGGGCCACCCGCCAGCACATTGTCTGCTTGTCTGGCCGGAAGCAGCTGCTGCCCAGGGCGGGTGGGGCCTGTGTGGACTGTGGACTGGGAGGCTGCAGGGCTGCAGAGGCAGCCTGAGCCCTGAGCCCTTCCCAGTCAGTCAGCCATGCGTGGGGTCTGGGATGTGGAAGCTGGATGTGGGGAGAGGGGTGCTGGTCGCTGTCCTCTTTCCATCTATTCGCTTGCCCGGTCCCCTGAGCACCATCCCATCACCCAGCCTGACAGTAACCCATCGGAGGATTTGGGTCACTTCTCAGCCTGGACACAGTACAGAAGACCAAGGGAAGCAGCCCAGCCCTAATCTAAGGAGAACTGACTCCAGTTCTGGCCAGTTCCTCATCCGAGAGGAACATGTCCAGCCACTGGATCCATGGGAATTTGGACACACTATACCCTGGGGTGAGGGTGGCAGCGTGCAGATGTCCTGCCTGAGAACTCACAGGTCTCCTTATTCCATGGCTCCTGCCCTGAGTCATGTTCTTTCTGCCCCCATCTCTCATCCTTCCTTTCCTCCCTCCCTCCCCGTTCCATGCACCAAACTTCAAAGACCGCTTCCTGCGTGGACAATTATAAAGAAAAATGGTGGGTCTCAGCTGGAAGAAACCGGCTGTATTCATCCGTCCACTCTGACTGTCTGACCTCATAAGATAAAGTGCTGCCCCTGCCCCAGTATGATGTTGGGTCTGAAGGCACCTGTTCTAGTAGGGGTGCTCTGGGACCCCGATTTGGCCACCATGTCTGTTAAGGGGCCGGGACACTCTGGGTCACACACTCGTGATTATAGCTTCTGTGGGTGTCCTTCTCTCCTGGCCCTCAGTGGATCCCACAGGATCCCACTAGAGGGACTCACACACTAGAGTCCCCAGGCATGAAGTCCTGGCCAGCCCTGCCTCTCAGCATGCTGTTGAGGTCCTGAGCCTTGTCTCATAAGTACTGGGCTAGGCACCGGCTCCTTACCTCCATATATAGCCATTATTTGGGGGTACAGACTCACTCTGGCTAGGGGCCTTGTTTCTAGAATTTTCTGTTAATTTCCCTTCAAATGTTGTCTGTCTCACTTTTCAAAGTATCATTTAGATGAAAAGCTGACTGGAGTTGGCTGTGGTGGCACATGCCTGGAATCCCAACACTTAGGATCCCAAAGCAGGAAGATCCAGCCTGAGCTACATAGTCAGGCACTACCTCAGAACTGAATCTTTTTAAAGGCCTGGGGGTGTGCCTCGGTGGCAGAGTACTTGCTTGAAATGTACAGGGTCCTGGGTTTTTTGGGGGAAGACAGACTAGACTCTCTGCTTTGCCTCCACAGATGCCTGGGACTCTGCAGCAAGGGTGGGTAGGGCACCAGTCCTGGGTACAGAGGCCCATCCTCCATATCAGGTGCACTCGTGGCCATACCCACTTGGCAAAGAGGCCATGGGCTCCCTGAATGGTCTCCTGGGTAAGCACTGTGGACACCAGTGAGCCCAGCAGGCCCTCTACCATAACCCTTCACATCCCTCAACATCCCAGAACACAGGTCCACTCCCCAATGAGAGGGGGCCACTGAACATGAGGGTCCAGGCCGCTAGAAAAGATGAATGAAACCATCAATGAACAGGCTAAGCACAGCAGGGTGGTGTACATCTGTAATCTCCACACTAGGGCAATAGAGGCTGGATGACCCTGAGTTCAAGGTCACCCTCAACTATGTAGCAAGTTTGAGGCTAGCCTGGGCTAAATAAGACGACCCCCCCCATCTAAACAAAACAAGAGTTAGGCTAGCCAAATCAGTGAGCTCTGGGTTCAGTGAGGGAATTTGTCCTAGAAAAGGAGAAGAGTGACGGAGGAAGACGTTGACATCAACCTTAGCCTCTACGTACGTGTGCCCATGCATGCATGTGCAGAACCACTCACACCAGAGAAAGAGACAGAGATTACAGAAATGATGCTGTCCCTGCCATGCAAGGCCTGCAGGGAACAGGTCTTTGCCATTTAAAATTCCTCCATTCTCTCAGCCTCACAAGAAGCTTTGACAGCAGAGGACCCTGACTCCAAGACGAGTAGGCACAGGGGCTCTGGGCTTGGAGTTGAGTATTCCCCAGGCACATGCAGCTGGCTTCTGGAAGGGGGTGGAATTCTACAGCATTACAGGAAAGGGGCATGGAAAAGTCAGAGGGACAGACAATCTGAGACGGAGGAGTAAGAGTTACTTTGGAAGCAACAAATATGTCACAGGATGAGTATTTAAAACAGAAGCCGGGGGAAAGAGGAAAGAATGCTGGCCACAGAGCTCACAGGTTTGAACCTTTGCAGCCGAGGCAAAGTGGGAGGTGGTAGCTTATGGATTCCTATTCATGAGGTTTTGATTCTGAAGCCTCCATCTGGGGGAAGGTGCCAGGGAGTTGGAGCATCACAAGGGTGACATGGGTCCCTTTGTGACAATTTCTCTGGTTGTCAACCAGACTGAGTTAAGAAATCCTTAGGGGGCTGGAGCAATGCCTCAGGGTTAAAAACACTTGCTGAGGACCAGGGTTCAGTTCCCAGCACCCACACAGTAGCTCACAACCATCTGTAACTCCAGTTCCAGGAGATCCAACATCCTCTTCTGGCCTCTCTACATATATACATGTAGGCACACTCATATTTATTTTTTTAAAAAAGCTGGGAGACTGGCCTAAGACTTACACCTGTGGATCTGTGGAGTCCTTTTAGAGAGGACTGACATTCAGGACAGTGACAAGGAGTGGAGGAATGCCCTGCCTTGAACAGGGGCAACACCTTCAAGCTCTGAAAGGGCTCAGGCGAGGAAGGTGGTGTGAGCCGATAAAGTCTCTTTCTGTCCTGAGGAGTTCACGAATCACTACTGCCACCTGCTGCAATCTACTCCAGCTTCCTCAGCCCCTCACTGTGTACTCCATACCAGCCTCTTTCCTGGGAGGGCCCAAGTTTTCAGCCTTGGGTTGGGTCTGCTCAGGTGTTCTGCTGCCAGCACTGAGCTCTCTGCCTCTCCAGAATGTAGAAGGTCACTATTGGACTACGCAGGCCCTCTAGTGTAAGCCAATCCAATAAACCTCTTTCTAAAAAAGTTTATTAGTGTATATCCATTATAATAATAATGGGTTTCCTTTTGACATCTTCATACACATGTGTAATATATTTTGATGATACTCACATCCTCTTATCCTCTCTGCTTCCATGCCCACTGGGCCTCTTTCTCTTCTCAGCTAGCCTCCCTCCACTTACTTTCTTTGATGAAAATCAATGGGTGTCATTGGGATTGTTTACAGGAGCATAACTCACCCATGGCTGCCCTCTACCAGGCTTTTCTTTTAGGCCACCAACCAGCTCCCAAATTGTGACTTATTATTAGATCTGAATGCTCGGCCTAGCTTAGGCTCGTTTCTGGCTAGCTCTTTTAACTTAAATGAACCTGTTTCTCTTTATCTACCTTGTGCCTCGGGGCTTTGTACTTTTCTTTCTTCTGTACATCTTCCTTTCACTGCTTCTCATGGCTGCTGGCTGGTCCCTGCCTGGCTTCTGGACCCGGGTGTGTCCCTGATTCTCTTGTCTCTTCTTCTCCTCTCATTCGTCTTTCATTCCTCTCAAGCCTAGATTTCTCCTCCTACTTATTCTCTCTCTACCGGTCAGCCCTACCTATCCTTTGTCTAACCAGCTATTGGCCGTTCAGCTCTTTATTAGGTGCCTTAGGCAGGCAAGGTGAGACAAATGCAACACATCTTTACATAGTTAAACAAATGCAGCCTAAACAAATGTAACACATCTTTACACAGTTAGACTAATATTCCACAGCGTAAACAAATGTAACAATCTTTACCTAGTTAAAATAATATTCCACAACACCACACCACTGAAGAAAATGTCCCTCTCTCAGCAACCATTAACTGCATGTAGACCCATAGAGACCTTTTTTTTTTTTTTACTTTTATCTATCATCAATGTGTCTGTCTGTCTATCCTTCCTGTTCCTCTAGGGCAGCAGTTCTCAACTTGTGGGTTATGACCCCTTTGGCAAACTTCTGTGTCCAAAAATATTTACATTATGATGCATAACAGTAGCAAAATTACAGTTAGGAAGTATCAATAAGAATAATTTTATGGTTGGGGGTCACCACAACATGAGGAACTGTCTGGGAGGGTCGCAGCACTAGGAAGATTGAGAATCACTGGTCTAGGGAGCCCTTTCATGCTGAGGTACAGCTTGGGTTGATGGGGCTGGCCTGCTGGGGCACTCTGGGTAAAATCCCAAATCAGGCTTGCCAGGCCCCGGGCCCACGCCTGTCACAGAGCATCCTTCCATCCCCACAACCACCTGGGCACCTGCTTGAGGGTCCAGGCTTCTGCTGCCGCTCTTCTAGCCGACAGAGGAGGGCATGCTGGAGAGGCCGCAAACCCTGGTAGAGAACGGCTGTGCCGTCTGCCCCCACGTTCTGGCTGTGGATTATTCCTCTGACCCTATGACAGGAATGTGGGGCCCTGGGACACATCTTTGTCACCAGATGTCTGCAGAGCTTATGTGGGGAGACTTAACCCTCCATCCAGGTACCACTACCTCTGTCTCCCCCAGCCCCTGACATGGCCACCTCTGCTCCCAGCCTTGCTGTGGTCCAGGCAGCTGGCACACGAGGCCCTACCCAGTGGCCCTAACATTGCTGGAAGAGCCAATGGCTCAGGCCTCACCCACTGCCATGGATAAAAGATGCCACTCTATCCTCACCCATCTTCTTGAAGCCCTTATTCCTTTCTCCCTTAGCAGGAGATAGCTCCATGCAGGCCAGGGACCAGGACGTTGGCAGCATTAAAGCCAAGGGCTCTGGGCTCTGCCTGGAACATGGCACACAAGCTAGGCATCCAGTCTGCCCACTATACTCCCTGAAGCTAGCACTCACAGCAACCACCTCTCACAGTAGTGGCCAAGATACCTGGTACCAGTCTGTACCATGGGGTCTGCTCCAGGTACTGTGCCTGCCGTGTAAGAGGGAACCCTTAAACAGACCCTTACAAGAGCCATGGGGTTGTGTGTGTGTGTGTGTGTGTGTGTGTGTGTGTGTGTCTGTGTGTGTGTGTGTCTGTGTGTCTGTGTGTCTGTGTGTCTGTGTGTGGGCGGGGGCGGGGGGGATACAGGCAAGTTCATATATGTCCAGGTGCATATGTATGTGTGTGCATGTAGAGGCCAAGGGTCAGTCTTAGGTATCGTTCCTCGGGAACTATTCACCTCACTTTTTGAGCAAGGGTCCTCATTAGCCTGGAGCTCTCCAAGTAGGCCAGGTTGGCTGGGCCAGCAAGCCCCGAGGAGCCTTCTGCCTCCACCTCTCCATTGCTGGGATTACGGGCTCTGGTCACCATGCTGGCTTTTTATGGAGGTTCTAGTATGTGCCAAACCAAGCACTTTACCCTACCCCAACAGCCACACTTATGACCCCTAAGGGTTGCAGTGAAAATCCCCAGCCTCTGGTCCTCCTGGCTGGGGGCCTCAGCTGCAGGTGGCCAGGAGCTGGAGTCTGGAGGCGTTCTTACTCAGGATTGGCAAGGTAATGGCCCCAAAGTGGCGACTACCCTACCCATGAGCTGGATTCCCTCAGTACCAAGCCAAAAGCTCCTCCAGCCCAGCCCTGCACCCATGTCGCACTTCTGTGGCGCCATGGAGCTGCCATAGTCCCTACCTCGGGGCAAGGGCTTAGACACAACCCTTGATGGTATATGACCGATGTCAGAAGAGTCAGAGGATGAAGGGTGAATGGTAAAGTAGATCCCCCTGATCTGGATTCAGTGGTGTTGTGCCCTCTGGCTTCTGTGAAGAATAACCTTGATGCCTGGTCTCTCTCATGAGGACCATTTCAGTGGCCAGGCTGGCTTCTTCGGGGACCTGGCAACTGCCTCTGTGGGATTTCCAGATCCATGTCACCCACCCAGGCATCTCCCAAAGGCTGACCTCGGCAATCCCCAGACCTCTTTATATGGAATTTTGCTTGGTCCTAGTCAGTAGGATGGGGTAGCTACTCAAGCTTCCTCTATTAGAGGCCGCTGTGCTTGGCCAATGCCTAACTCGCTCAGTCAGCACCCCGTCCTCCCCGTCCCCCCACCCCAGGCCTCCAGTACAGTCTCACCTACAGCCCACTGGCTTGCCCATGATGACTTCTGTAGAAAGCACTATCTGCTCAGGAGCAGTCACTGTGTGAGCAGGCTCTGTGAGGACAGGAGTGCATGTGTTAACTCCAGAGAGACCGGGTCCTGGTTAGGGCAACGGCGCCAGCCCAACAGCTGAACAAACACTGTCGGTCTTGTTTCCCGGCACCCTGCAGTCTGGCTGCCCCACCAGACTGGAGGCCCCTCAAGGCCAAGGGCAGCCATGTCCCTCTGTGAAGATGACAATCCCCTCCCCCTCAACCTCCCAGTTCTGCTCCTGGGTCCCACAACAACCAGACTCTGTGCCTGGCACACAGCTGAGAGGGGCCAGCTGCCCTTATGGCCCGTTCAGACCTTGCTTCAACGTTGTTGCCTTGAGACATTCTCCCTGTCCCTCAGTATTTCCAATTGCAGAATGAAATGATAGCACCCTTTTTTTGTCCTAAGAACAAACAGAGCAGTTGCCAGCAGTGAGGGAGCAGGCTGATGGAGTCCCAGAAGTTTCATGAAGCCTTGGCCAATCCCATGACCAAGAATGGACCATTTATTTATACTTAAGAGCACTCAGGCTGGAGAGATGGCTCACCATTCGCTGCTCTCCCAGAGGAGCCAGGTTTAGCTCGCAGCACCCAAATGGTGGCTCACAATTGCCTGTACTCCAAGTCCAGAAGTTCCAACACCCTTTTCTGGCCTCCCTAGGCACCAGGCATGCATGTGGTGCACAGCCGTACATGCAGGCAAAATACTCACACACATAAAAATAAAATAAAAAAAGGACAACATTCAAAAAATGTATTTAAAAAGTAATTAAAAATAATAAATGGAAGTCAGGCGGTGGTGGTGCACGCCTTTAATCCCAGCACTTGGGAAGCAGAGGCAGGCAGATCTCTGTGAGTTCAAGGCTAACCTGGTCTACAAAGCAGGTTCCAAGACAGCGGAGAAACCCTGTCTCGAAAAACAAAAAACAAAACTAATAATAATAATAAATGGAGTTGGAGAAATGGCTCACAGACTAAAAGGACTTGTTACTCTTGCAGAGGATTGAAGTTTGGTTCCCAGAACCACATAGTGGCTCACAACTTTTATAACTCCAGTTCCAGGGGATCTGATGCCGTCTTCTGGTCTCTGCAGGCACCAGGCATGAACATGGTGCACGTACATGCATGCAGGCAAAACACTCGTGCACATACAATAAAATTTAAAAATCAGAAAAATGAAAAAGAATACTCCTCACCAACTGTAGAGGCCATATCTATAATGCCAGTGCTTGGCAGGCTGCAGCAGGAGGATTTTGAGTTCCGGGCTGGCTTGGGCTATATATTGAGACCTTGTGCTGATTAGTTTTTTTCACTTTGACATAAGCTGGAGTCATCTGGAAAGAAGGAATCTCAATTGAGGAATTACCTCCATTGGGTTGGACTGTAGAGAAGTCTGAGGCATTTTCTTGATTAATGATTGATGTGGGAGGGCCCAGCCCACTATGGGCAGTGCCATCCCTTAGGCAGGTAGTCCTAGTCTATATAAGAAAGCAGGCTGAGTGAGCCTTGGAGAGTAAGCCAGTTAGCGGGGTCCCTCCACAGTTTGTGTTTCAGTTTCTGCCCTAAGCTCTTGCCCTGACTTCCCTCAATGATGAATTGTGACCTCTAAGACGAATCAAACTCTTGCATCCTGGAGTCATTTTTTTTTCTGTCAATGTTTTATCACAACAACAGAGATGCAAACTAGGAAAGACCCTGTCTCAAAATAAATAAACAAACAACTATCTCTCCACTGATGGTCGAGTGGAAACGCGGAGCCTGGGAAAGGAGCCTAGGGTAGGGGCGGGCAGGGTGTGGGGGACCCAGCAGCAGGGCATTGCCCGACTTGGTAAGAGGTGAATGAAACAGACATTGAAGACAGGCAAAGGAAGTGAGTCTTCACTACCCTTTCCCTTCAGTTTGTAGATTATAGGGATGCCAGTTCTTTGTGTTCAAGGATCTGCACCACAAAGCCCTCCCTTAAGGGGTCCCAGTCATCATCTGAGAATTATGAGGTGTGATTTAGCCCCCAAACAATAACTTCTGGGCTTTTAGAATTGTGTCTAGCATCTCAGAACCTCTGACAGCTAGGCAGCTCCTGTCCCGTTCGGTGCCTTGGGCTGGATTAGAGGATACAGGCCAGGGCATGGTAATACATACTCCACAGGCTGCTCAGAGCCCAGATCTATCTGCACCAGGCCCATGGGCCACAGAGATATGGTCCCTTTCAGCCACCAGCCCTCAGACTACTCAGTGCATCTCCTGCCCAATACAGCCCATGCCAGGGCTCTGGTGCCCTCCAATGGAGAGAGTTCCCATCCATCTCCTATCCTCATTGGTAATGCCATGAAGGTCTAGGGACTCTATCCCCACAGCTCCTGGTGTAAGTCACTTCCTGTACCAGGCTTCCCAGGAGGGCTGACATGTCCACCCCTCAGCTCAGTCACCTCCAAGAGCTTGGGCCATATCTTGTTCACCTTGACTCCCTGTCCTCAGCCGTAATGTCAGCATCAATGACAATGGCTTCTAGGACTGCTAGTTCCCTGTATGTGTTAACCCATTGTCATCTAGGAATTAAGGACTGTTGCAATGAAGGACTGAGACGTCGAGACTGCTGTTCACTGATACACAGCTGAGATGGGCAGAGGCCTGGAGAGGGGTTGGACTATTATCACCACTATTGTGCCCCTTGCCCTGGTACACACTGGATAACCTACAAGCCATTGGGCCACCAGTCACATAGGCCTATTCCTTCTGCTGGTCATACCATGCTGTCTTTCTACGTCAGAGCATCTTGGGGTCACAGCTTCCCCCATAGACCCCCCTCATGACATTCTCATCCCCCAAGTATCTGTTCCTTCAGAAGGTTGAGAAGAGGGAGTGGCATAAAGATTCAGTGTCCTTCCGGGCCCTCAGATACAGGTCCTCTGGACCTGTGCATGGGAAGTTCTGGGTCTCCACTCCAGGCCTCTCCTTCCACCAGCCTGGTCCTCTGTCTCATCAGTGAGCCCAGTATGATAGGGCCTTTCCTCCCCGGCCTCCAGGGTCAGGGCCATGATGATGCCCCAGGCTGGTGGGGGGTCTCAAACCTCCCTCTGAGGATTCAGTGCCACAGATACTGGCCTGGTGAGATCTGTGTCTGGCTAGTCCTGGGCCTTGACAAGTCCTCTATTGCAGCCTCAGTTTACCTTCCGGTGCAACTGATGCTTGGTGCCTATGTTTCTAGTTCTAGTTCTAGTATGATGGTACTCTATGGGACCCTATTATTCCCTGAGCCGGGTGTCTTGGTAAAGGTCAGGGGTGGGGAAGAAGTTTGACCATAGGGCTCAGGCTATGTTGGGAGTGTCGGGAGGCTATGTCCCAGGGATGTCGGGAGTAGAGAAAGAAAAGGCTGCTAGAGAAGGGAGCACTCTGGAGAAGCACCTCACAGGTCTTAGTGAATTTTTTAATGTGTATAGGTGTTTTGTTTGCATGTGTATCTTTGTGCCCTGTGTGTTCAGTGCCCACAGAGGCCAGAAGAGGGTGTCAGATCCCCTGGGACTGGAATCACAGGTAGTTGTGAGCCGCCATGGGGAACCTGGAAAATGAACCTAGGTCCCCTGGAAGAGAAGCTTTCAGCCACTGAGCTATCTCCCCGGCCCTCTGGCACATCCTAAAGACTGACCAGTCCACCCCTAACCCCGATGATGGTATTGGAGACATCGTGCTGGGTCTCTAGGGGCCAGGCTGGGCTGGCTGACCTGGCTTGTAGCCTGTTGTAGTATAGACTTCAGCACGGCTGGGCCTCAGGGAAGTTGTCCTCCGCTCTGAAAGCCTGCTGCTGCGTGATCAGGTGAAGGCCAGTGTGTGGCCAGCTGTCGGGCGCTGCTGCTGATAGCACAGGGGACACACGGTGTAGCATCACCCCAGCATCATATCTGTCCCCAAACACCGGAAAGAACCAGCAAACGGCTCCCTTCACATCATTGTCACTGTTAGGAATTAAAAGACACACGCCTTGGCCTTCTCTGTCTAGCCCTCCAGCGCGGCAGCCTAAAGTGACCGAGGGCTGCTGACTGGTGAGTGAGAGCTGTTCTCTCTCTGTTGCTCCGGTGTTGCATCATTTCCTGCAAGTCTGACCTGAACAGCACACTCCTCAGACATAGGTGACAATGACATCCTCCTGTAGGGGGGGTATCACTCACAACCAGAGCTCCTGGAGATGGTACCCTAGCCCTAGGGGTGCCCATCTTGTGGGTGCCCAAGGTCCTGTGGATGGCTGTGGTTCTGTGAGTGTCAGTGACCCTGTAGGTTCCCAGCCCTGTGAATTCTTATGGTTCTGTGGGTGTCTGTGGCTCGGTGGGTGTCTGTGGCCCTGTGTGTTCTTGTGACCCTGTAGGTGTCTGGCCCTGTGGGTGTATGTGGGGGGGGATGATGGTGGTCACATGGGTGTCTTGGGGGGGATGATGGTGGTCACGTGGGTGTCTTGGGTGGATGATGGCCCTGTAGTGTGCAAAGCCCTGATTGAACTGCCATATGTCCTCATAGCCACTAGGGGGCAGAAGAGGGAGCAGGCCAACCTTCCAAGGCGACCTGTCTTCCCTTGTAGAGCCAGGGCTTTGTGCAGGCAAAGGGGGAGGTGGGGGGTGGGAGTGAGCGAAGAAGGCTGAGCAAGGTCACTCCAGGCCAGCAGAAAAATCCTGGCTTGGATCCTGGTTCTGCTGCTACCTCCCACATGACTTCACCAGCCCGGCCCTCATCTGAACACGCAGAGAGCACTGGGCCTGTGCTCCAACGCGGAAATTAGCTTCCTGCCCAGAGAGGCTGCGCCCACACAGCTGCAGGTCTGGGCCGCCAGACCTGGGGAGCTCCAGAGTCCTGTTGAGGCCTCTCCTGCCCTCCTGTCTGCAGATGGGAAATTGAGACCCAGCCAGGGCAGGGGGGCTTGGATGACATTGTACAATAAATCCACATTGGGGACAGGACCAGCTGGGCCTGCCGACGCTCGGCCCGCCTGCTTCACAGAGTCTTCTCCCAGCCGATGTCCTAATCCCACACAGGTCCTGCAGGGCTGGGGCTGGGGAGGAAAGCTGTTAGCTAGCCCTGAAGGCCTTCCTGTGCCAGCCCCCATCCCCCACCCCCCACCCCAGGTGCCAGGCACTGTGGCCAGCAGCCTCAGAAGTCAGAGGTCTCATATTGTTTTCCAGGCCTGAGGTGTGGGTGCTTCTGGGCTTTGTAGATGTCTAGGACCTTATCACTAATGCAGGGCCTGGCAGCCATGGAGTGGGTGAGGCCTCCTGGGGCCTTTCCGAACACAGTCTATCTCTGCAGCTTCTCTCTCCCCCAGGATGAAGGGTGGATAGCCCAGCAGTTGTCCTCTGGGCCAGCATCCCCCCAACTCCAACATAGAGGATAACAGTCAGCCTTAAGTTCAGCCTGAGTTCCAGGAGAATGAAGTCTGGAAGGTGGGAGCAGGTCCCCCCCTACTACGCCCAGACCCAAGAGGGTGGGCCAGGAGACTTTCCTTGGACCCCAGAGAGTCAAGTGGGAGCAGCTGTGGACATTTGCTGGGGCTTCGAGTGTAGCACTCCCCCCCTCCAGACCTCGATTTCCCCATGTGTTCAGCAGCTGCTGTGTGTGCAGAGCAGAGGTTCTGAGGGGAACTGCGGGGCCACAGACTCTGCCCAGGAGAATCGTTAGGCTCCAGGCTCAGCCCAGGACTGAGATAGTCCCAGCTCAAGGATGGGAGGTAAATGAGGGTCTGGGGTCTCGGGCCTGGTTTTCCTTTCAAGCCGCAAAATAGGGCTTATTTTGTGCCTTGGGCAGGTCGCCCAGGCAAGGAGGCCATTGACTGCCATTCTCCGGCAGCTCCTCCAGTCTGCAAGCAGCATTACCTCATCAGGAAGCCATTCCAGAAAGGAGCTACAGAGCCCCAAGAGTGGGAGTGGAGAGGGCTTTCCAAGAGACTCCTGGCCACCCAGGAGCCCAACCAGGGCAGACAGCATGTCCCTGGTGCTTACCCAGCAACCACTGCAGGGAGGTGACCAGGCTGGGTGGGACTGAGCAGGCAGGAGGGAGTGCCCTGCCTGAAGCCAGCAGCTTCCAGGTAGGCACAGCAGATATTTCAAGAGCTGGAACCAAATGGCCAGACATGAGAGGAGCCAGGGACAAATGAAGGGCAGAGTTGCCCAGCCCTGACCCTCTCTAACCTATGTCCCCTCCTACAAAGTACAGAAGCATGGGGCACAGTGAGCATGTGACTGTATCCTGCTGCCTAATGATACACATCTGAAGCCCAGGGCTGCAGCCAGCCACACGATCAGAACTGAGGAAGGAACTGCAGGGACAGCTGGAGGAGGGGCGGGGGGGTTAAAGGTGACCAGGAGAGCTCCCTAGCCCCTGGCTCAGCAGCAGTACCAGAGAAAACTCCTGGAGCCTTGATTTTTCTCATCTGGAGAATGGGGCAAATAAACTTCCTGCCCCAGTAGCTGAAAGACGCCTGAGAATACAGGTACTGGTAGACCGGTGCTTAAGGGGGTACAGAGGTAAGTCCTCCCCTGCCTGGGCCAGGGGGCTCCTTCTAAGATGAACACAAACTTCTCCCCTTTGCTCAGAGGGAGTGACACTCTGTCCTCCAACCCCAGTCAACCACGGTGCTTCCTGCACACGCCGCCTTTCCCCAAAGCCTGCCTGGAAAACACCTATACACCCTGCAAAAATTCTGGAAGAGATTGGTCCTGTTGGTGTTACCCTGAGAACCAATGAGGTGCAGGCAGGGGGATGATGTGGACACAAGTCCAAGGTCAGGCCCATCACATTTGTGGCTGTCCTGGTTACTTATTAGCGAATAACCTAGGGCACACTAGTGGGCAGGAGGTGTTGCTGGGGACAAGAGTTGTATGTTTTGTGCTTAGGGCTTCAGAGTGACCTTAATGAATGGTTGAACATTCTAGGAGGACAGGAGAAAATTAGAGGCTGGGGTGGAAGGGTGTTTTTGTTTGTTTGTTTGACTGAATGATTTTGTCTGCGTGTATGTCTGTGCGCTATGTGTGTGCAGTGCCTGTGGAGGCCAGAAGAGGGCACCAGAACCCCTGGGACAGAGTTATTACAGACAATTGTGAGCTACCCTGTAGGGGCTGGGAATTGAACCTGGGTCCTCTGGAGCAGCAACCAGTGCTCTTAACTGTTGAGCCACCTCTCCTGCCCCTTGTGTAGCAGTTTTAATGCAGCTGTGGAGCCCTTGATGGACGCGTCAGCCTTCTTCCTGAGTACAGGAAGCCTAGTGAATTTGGAGCCCCAGAGCAGGGCAGATCTGTCAGGGGATGGTCCAGGATGCAGCATCTGTGCTGGAGTCCTGAGTGGTCATGCAGGCAGAAGCCATGGGTGCTGAGGATGCCTGAGCTGACCCCAGGATCTGTGTGACCCCAGGGCACCTGAAACCCTTGCCTCTCTCTACACCCAGCCCAGCTAAGTGAGGGGGTGGGATCGGCGTGAGGGTGGAATGGGACAAGGGCAGCTGGGGTAGGGCCAGTGCAGCAGGAGGTCTGAAGAGACTGGGAAAGCAACCGGGCAGAAAGCGGGGCTGGGCAGGACAGGTGGCCTGTGCTGTTTCCATGGCTCCCAGGCCTCTGCCTGCCCAGCTCAGCCTGGGAAAAACAAGCTGGGCACTGAGCAAACAGTGCCTGTGGCCGCTAGGACAAAGGCAGGGCTGTTTAGGTGCTCACGGCAGCCAAAGGGCCTCCTTGGCGGAACATCAGTTTAGACTAGGCCAGTCGGGGCTGAGCTGCCACGCCCTGTAATGGCCTGTCTCTTAACCTCTGGAGTACAAGCTGGAGCTGTGGGCTGGAGAAGGGGAGAAGAAAGGGGCCAGGCAGGACCCTCGATCTGCATTCTGGGGGTACCGTCTTTGATCTGGCCTTTCAGGGCATAAAAGACAGTCGTGTTATGTCCCTGGGTGAGGAGCTAACGGCCCTGTAGGAACACATGAGTTCCCTCCACCCCACCCCACCCCAGGGGCATCTCACAGAGTGTGGGAAGTGCATTTTTCCCTGCCACTGGGGCAGATGCATCTTTGGCCCCAAGCCAACTGAGCTGGAAGAAAGCACCCTTCTCCGAGACAGCATTCCCAGCATCCCGCGGTGTTGTACCCAGCTGCCCTTGGAGAGACATTGTGCACTGGCTAGAGCCTCCTTTTTCCTGCCCGCTGGAATCCCCTCCCGCGAGAGAGTCCAACTTATATGCATGTGGGCACCGGTGCGTCAGGGCCAGCTTGTAGGAAGACGGGAGCCGGAAGGGGCTCATTCGCGGAAGGGGTCTCTGCAGCAGTCTGGTCTGTGGGTAGCCAAAGCCTTCCTGGAGTTCGGAAAGACTGAGCCCACGTCGTCTCATCTCAGCAGGGAACCTGGCGGAATGACTCTAAGAGAAGTTGGGTCTGGAAGATTCACAATGGCGTGGGGGCTGGCCTGGGCCTTTAGGAAAGGGAGTCTATATTTGAGGAACTAAAAAGGGTGAGCAGAACAAGGGGAAGGGGGTACCAGACAGCAGCCCTCAGAACCCCCAGGCCCCATAGAAGGCCCTTTCTGCCCCTTGCCTATGCCCCCACAGGCTCCAAGATTCAAGAGCTTCTGGTCTCTTCCCTCCTCAGGGTTAGACTACCTAACAGGAGAGCTGGGGCTGTATCTGATGCAGCTATGGTGTGACCTCATGACCCCAGCCCTAGTGTGACTGAGAAAGCCAATGATTTCCTGAGCAGGGAGATGGTCAGCAGTTCCTGTGGGCAGTGCCGGGGATAGGAACAGAAGGATGAATGCTGTGTGGACACTGTGGAACTGACCCTCCAAAATGACCCTAAAGCTGTCCTCACCCCGACAGAGTGGGTTCATTTCTGTCACACCAGTCACCCGGTGGCCTGATCCAGGGACCATGGCCTGGTTCGAAGGTCAGCTTCTGCATCTGGAGGCCCACCCTGCAGTGTCCACAGTCAGGGCTCTATGCTGGAAAAAGGCTTGTGGCTAGGTTGGGAGGCTCACGGCCCTCTGCTGGGATTCTTCTCACTGCCTGACACCCCACTTACTCAGACCAGAATGCAGAGGGCCACAATCGCCTCCCTTCACCCGGGCTTGCTAGAAGCTTCTCCATTTCCACACTCTCACCCCGACCTTGAGTCTGTGGTCACCTTGGTCCCTCCCACAATGCCCCTCTCTGCATCCTCTGCATTACCCATAAGCCCTTCCGCTCCACGTTCACACCTGGGCCTCCGAGATAGCCCTGAACGGAGCCTCACCAGATTCTGCCCAGCTCTCTCAATACTCCTCCCAGCTCAACCCACAAGGTTCAGCCCAGGGCTCTGCCCATCTCAGCCACACCTGGCTCAGGGTTCTGCCCAGTTCAGCCCTAGGTTCTGTCCAGCCATGACCTCGCCCACTCCAAAGCCCCGTCCAGTTGTCCCAGGGTACCGCCCAGGTCAGTCTAGGGTTTCCCGGTTTAGGACTTACCTCTCCAGCTTCTCGGTTACCTCTCAGGCTTCGGCCGGTACATTTGTCATCTTGCCTTCGCTGCTCCAGGGCAGAGGGTAGGTTGGGTCCCAGCACGCGTGGAAGGAGCGTGCAGATGCAGGAATGGGTGAGCTAACACATGAATCACACCGGTGACGGGGGAAGGGGCTCCACCCAGGTCTTTCTGTAGCTTGCTCTTAGCATTCCACAAGGGCGAACCCTGCAGGACACTGCCTGTCTCCAGGAGGGCGCACCTGAGTCAGACCTGGCATGCTACTATCCTTGCAAAGACCAGCAGCCACTGTGCTCGCTCGATCCTGGTCAGGATGCAGCTCCACCGAGCCTTGTTGGAACTTGTCATGTAGGGAACTCAGGTGTCCTTCCAGACGCCTTCCCACGGCTGCCACTGCCCATCAGATTGTCACACAGATGAGTCACGGGGGCGGGGTGGGGGGGTGGGGGGGTGGGGAGGGATGTCCCTTGGCCTCTGGCAGGTTGCTGCGTGGCCTGCCGGCCTCAAAGCAGCATCTTCTGCTTTTGCCACATGCCACGCCCTCCCCTGCGAGTTCCCACCTGCTCCCGGGGCCTACTGCCTTTCCTCCCTCCACTTTTCTTCCCGAGCATCTGCTACCTCGCCCTTCCTTCCCTCCTAGTAAGGGACACACCCCTGAGGCGGTGTTCCCCTCCAAACCTACCCACTTCCCCATCCTGCCACCACCCAGCAGCCCAGGACCCACCTAAGCTGGTCACCCCCAACCTGCATTTCAGATCACTTCAATTTGGGATAGTTGCTGCCCTGCACACGATGGCTCCCATCAAGATCAGCAGCGAGCTCCCACCTGCTGTAACCAGCCTCGGATCTCCTTCTGTGTGCTCCTGCTTCTATCCTTGTTAAGCTACTCAGCCCTGCACTTCATGGATCACACAGTCCTTGGAGAACTTGCATTGTGATGCTCAGCCCTGCACAGCCCAAACCCCAAGTCTCCTGTAATGTGGGGAGAAGACTTGGGAGAGTCACAGAAGGCCTGAGCTCCCAGAACACTGGTATTGGGAGACACCAAGAGTGCCTCGTGGGCTGGAGAGATGGCTCAGAGGTTAAGAGCACTGAGTGTTCTTCCAGAGGTCCTGAGTTCAGTTCCCAGCACCCACATGGTGGCTGACAACCATCTGTAATGAGATCTGGCGCCCTTTTCCGCATACATAATAAATAAATAAATCTTTAAAAAAAAAAAAAAAAAAAAAAGAGTGCCTCGTGCCAGGCGGTGGTGGCGCACGCCTTTAATACCAGCACTTGGGAGGCAGAGGCAGGCGGATCTCTGTGAGTTCAAGGCCAGCCTGGTCTATAGAGCGAGATCCAGGAAAGGCGCAAAGCTACACAGAGAAACCCTATCTCGAAAAACAAACAAACAAAAAAACAAACAAACAAAAAAGAAAAGAGTGCCTCGTGCTAGCTCCATCAGACCTGGATCCACCCGGCCTCCTGGGGTTGCAGCTGTCACACATCTAAGACAGAGAATATGCCCCCTAACCCCACCCCAGTGTCCCACTCTGTCATGAGGGCTTCTTGGAGTTCTGAGTGACAGATACTCTAGACTAAGGGTTACCTGGTGATCTCACTTGATGACACAGGCCTAAAGGAAGGTGTAGATAATGGCACCCAGGGACACTTCCAGCTACTCAAGTCATCACCTACTCTGCTCAATACTCAGTCTGACAACACCCAGACCTCAGCCCCCATCACCCCGTCCTAGTCACAGCCAATCCCATAGAGTCTCCTCCAGTCCCCAAAGCAGCCTAGACCAGAGTCTGAGCCAGGAGGGACCTGCTGGGAGTGAACCCGTGTAGTGCTGACTTTTGCTTCTCCCCTTGTCCATTCGGAAGGCTGTTTCTTTTGTTTAGCAGCTGGGCTCATGTTTAATTTTTTTTTTTTGTCTTTTCTTTTTACACTTCTATACCACATGCTGTGAATGCAAATTCTTACAGACACGGAATGATTTTTTTAGAGGTCAAATCAGGATTCTCATGCAAATATACAATAAATCCACCTAAGATTTGATTTCATTCACTAATCAGTAAGGGAACCAAGAAGATGCTGGAACCAGTTCATAGGGGCATTGGAAAGAAGAACAGTGTCTAGGCAACTCTGATGTACATACACATAGAGCCTATCACTTCCCTAGAGGGAGGAAAGGATTGCTGTCATGGATGCTGTCTCCACCACAAAAGAGAATGGGGTTCTGACTATGGGAAAAACTCACTCGCTGCTCTGGCGGAGGTGGCTGGCTGCCTCAGTCTTCCAGAGCTCCACTGTCTGCTGAGCTGCGGGACTGCTTTGCCAATGGTGTAGAGTCAGAACACACCCATGGGACTGGAACATTTCCAGAGAGTCTGCGGGGCAGATGTCAGTGCCCCCAAAGGGAGAGCCAAGCAAGGCTACTTCCAAGTCCATGACATCTTTTCCTCCAGACGTTTACATCGCTGTCTTTCTTCACGAAGAGATTTCAGTGTCAATTGTTATCCTAGCTCAAGTTTTAGTCTTTGAAATTAGACTTTATCATAACTGTATTGGCAACTGGAGTTTTGTCTCTCATCAATCTCCTTCCCGTGGCCTTTGAAAACATCTTACTGGCCAGCAGAGGCGTTTGTGCATATTCTATCACGTAGTCCCTCCCCCATCATCTTTTGATTCTGCTTATACGATCTCCCCAGGGGAGAGTGATCCTACACATATATTCCTCACTATTCCTTCTAATAAACTTCACTACTTAGCCAGGTATTTCTCAATCTTTTGTCAATATTACCTATATATTTCCCTGGTACATTTATGGGTTTCTGGGGTTTTATACCACAGCTTTGCTTCTTCCTACTTCTCCATTCTGATTATTGGACCCACCTCTTCTAGTGACAGCCCAAAGATTTTTTTTTTCAAGATTGCTTTAAATTTCATCTTATTATTTGGTGATACATCCTCTGTGACATGGCTTTCTTTCTTAGTCTAGTGGTTATCAGGTTCATCTTCTGAGGCTAGAGGGCCAGCCATGGACAAGGTGGACACCAGCACCGCTTCTGTGGAACTTACCGTCTGTTCAGACTTTGTTGGCTCATCCCTTCAAACTTCGGTGAACAGTGAGCACCAGCCAACATTGTGGACACCAAATGGTGGGAAGTAAGCCTTGACCTGAGAAACGGTGTCCTCGTGTGAAAGGACTGTATTGATTAATTTTCTATCACAGTGATAACATGCCATGACCAAGGCAACTTATAAAAAGAAAGCATTTAATTGGACTTACAGTTTCAGGGGGTTGGAGTCCATGATGATGGAGCAAAGGCATGGTGGAAACCACAGCAGGAAGCAGAGGGCACACTGGGAATGACCTGAGTCTTTTGAAACCTCAAAACCCACCCTCAGTGACACACCTCCAACAAGGCCACACCTCCTAATCCTTCCCAAACAATTCCACCCACTGAGAATCAAGTGTTCAAACATATGAGCCTATGGGGGCCATTCACACTCAAACCACTGCAAGGACCAAGAAGGTTACTTAGGTCCGGGAATGGCTATTTGCTGGCTCCTCTCGCCATCTCTACACCCTTAGGCTTTGTTGAATGTGAGGTCCCAGCTCTAGCAGGGAGATTCATTTACCAGGAGGTAGGTTACAGTGCACTCATCCGAGGCCTCAGCTACAGCCGTGCAGAGGTGTCTCATGCACTCAATTCCACTAGAGATGACAAGAGATGAGCTTGGAATTTAGATAGTCGTACATGTCATGAAGAAAGCGCATACTCTGATGTGGCAGGGGTGTCTGGTCCACACTGTCTCTTGATCATCGTGGCCTCCTTGTTCTTGTGAAGCAAGAGGCAGAAAAACAAGTCAACACATGGATAGGACGTTGAGCCTGATTCTCAAGAAGAGCTGGGCTTGGGGGCAGGGAAGAGTCAGACTCAGAACCAGGAACTCACGCCAGTGCCTCTTGGTGTTTTCAAGACAGTGAGCAGCCAGTGGCCGTGACCACAGAGAACTCGGAATCCCTGAGACAAAGGACTGGGGCCCCATAGTCCCTACGCGATAAAGGGGCAGGGCCCTGCAGCTCAACCATCAGAATAGGATCTTCCTGGGATAAAGGGACTGGTCCCCACAGCCACTCCCACAGACCCACTGAGCTGCTCATCTAGAATATGTGTGGGAAAAGAAGTGATTAGTGTCCATCACGGCCTCAGGTCTGGTGTCATCGTGATAACTGGAACTGCTGGTCACCACCTCCAAGGTGACACAGTTCCTTCCCAAAGGCACAAGCAGATGACACTGATGAAGAAATGGCCTGCAGTGGACAACTCACGTAGGCCTTTTTAATCCCAACCCAGAGCCAGTCTCACAGTGACTTTGGCTAGCTGAGGACCTGGGCATCTAGACTGTTCCTTCCTTGGGTCTATGGTGGCCATCTCCAGCATCCCGTCCTGGTACCTCTCCAAAGACACTGCAATGCTGGTAGAATCTGCATTACACTTAGACTCATCCAGATGTCAACATCAGTGTATTCTTCAATTTCTCTCTACCTACTTTTTTGAGACAGTGTCTCCTACTGAACCTGCCGCTTACCAGTTTAGCTGAAATAACTGGATAGCAAATCACCGGCATCCTCCTATGTCTACTTCTTCAGGGCTGGGATTACAGGCATGAACCTCCACGCCCCCCCCCCCCGACACTTGTTTGTTTTGTATGTGAATATATGTGTGTAGGTGTGTGCAGAGGTCAGATCCCCTGGAGCTGGAGTTCGAGTCAGCCGTGAGCTGCCAGACAGACATAGGTGTTGGGAAGCAGACTTGGGTTCCCCGGGGGAGCGTCTAACCTCTGGCCCATCTCTCCACCCCCCCATCCCCGGCTTTTTACACGGGTTCTGGGGATCTATGTAGGTCCTCGTACTTGTGTGGCAAACACTTAGTTGACTGAGCCATTTATTCAACTCCTCAAGTTGTTTCTTGCTGGCTATTTGGGCAGAGAGATGAGAAAAATAATCAATATAATGGGTAATTCTCCTGCCTCAGGGACTGACTTAGTAAAGCATCCTCGAGTTGGTTTTCCTTGAACTCTCGTCCCTGACCAAAAGCCCAAAGGCCAATCTCTGTCTCAAGCTCTGCTTTCAAAGAAAGGTGTCTAAGGTGTGTGCCATCCTAGAAAGAAGTGACAGGATATGACCCGGTGAATTTAGAAAACTGTCATCAGTGTTGTGAAAGAATTGTCTGGGCTCTGTATCTGTGCTCTCCAGTGGGATAGCGATCAGCCAGCCACATAGGCGGACATAAGCGTGCTGGTGATTTCCATTAATGTGAAATGAGGGTGGAGGGATGGCTCAGCAGGAAAGCCCTTCAAGCCTGATGACCTGAGATCGATCCCTGGAACCCGTGCCAACAGCTGGATGTCGTGGCACACATCAGTAATCCCAGCATTCCTGTGGTAAGCTGGGAAGCAGAGTCAGAGAGCAAACTGGAAGCTCCGGATGAAGCCAATCAGCCTGGAGTGTAGCAGAGCAGTGGAAAGATAAGACTCTGTCTCGGTCAACTCCCAAACGTGGTCTTCTGACTTCTACACGTGCACTGGGACCCACGAGTACACACATACGCCATCACCATCCTCAATCCCTGCTCCCTCCCTCTCTCTCTCACACACACAAATAAATTTTAGTTAAAAATGAAATGAAATGAGATGAAAAGGCCAGGCAGCGGTGGCGCACACTTTTAATCCCAGCACTCGGGAGGCAGAGCTAAGCAGATCTCTATGAGTTTGAGGCCAGCCTGGGCTACAGAGCGAGATCCAGGACAGGCACCAAAACTACACAGAGAAACCCTGTCTCAAAAAACAAAACAAAACAGAAAACAGACAAACAAAAAGATTAAAAAAAAATTAATTTCCCTGGTCACACATTTCATGGGCTAATAATGGGTACTTTGAGGGCAGCAAAAAGAGCGTTTGGGTCATCACAGAACACTCTTTTGGACCAGGCGCTCTAGACTGTTCAGAACACTACCTGCTGCTTCACGCTAGATTGCAAGTGCTAGAACCATTCTCTGTCCAGTCTGACTCTCTGTCCCTTGCAAGGGGCACAGATGCCAGACAGGAAGTACAGATGATAGGAAGAAGGAAGGGACTCGGGAGACTGGCATCTGGCTGAATGTTAGGTGGCTGCTGGCATTTCCTGAGTACCTGCTGCATACCTGGTGCCATCCCAGACCCTCACCCTGTGCTGCCTACTAACTCCTCACTACCCTATGGCTGTTATCGGAGTCTACAGAGGAGTAAACCCAAGCTGGGTCAGGGTGCGGGTGAGGCAGCATCCTAGGGCTAAGCACAGCCCTCCAGCTACAGCACTGGTTTCTTAGTCTTTCCTACCAAGGGCAGAAGATTGCCTTGAGCACGCCTGTGTGTCCATGCTTCCTGTCCTCTCTCCTGGGTAGGAGAGGCTCCGAGGCCTTGCTGCTATTGCCCCTGGGGCAGCTGAGCCAGAGACCCAGGCCTATGGTGCGGCTGCTAAGGGAAGTGTCATGCCACTGACTCCACACAGGCTCTGCCCATGACGCCAACATCCCGAGTGTCCTGTGAACTGGCCCAGGTGACATAACACCGCTCCTTTGCATGAGATCTGCAGGGTTTCCCCCCTCCCCCCAGGTGCTCACAAGGAGCCAGGATGGAAAGATTGAGTCTCCCGGAGCAGGAGTGTGGGATGGCTTTTCCATTGCTAATTTCTGAGGAATCCGGTGAAGTAGTGGAAAGACCTAGAAGGCGGGAGGCTAGGTTCTCGTGCTGGCCTGTCCTGGCTTCAAACCAACCCACCAGAGCAGTGGCTGCCACTTCTATCTGCTAAAAACCGGAGATTCCAATGTCGAGGGTCCATCCAGTTCTGCCTTATGAAAACTCAAGGGTCATGAGACTAAGGCATATTGAGGCAGCTGTCACGACAGTGTGGTCTTGGTCCTTTAGTGGCTAACTTAATAATGATTGTCTTTGGTGGCTACAAATTTCATCCCAGCACTTGTGTGGCAGAAGCATGCAGATCTCTGAGTTTAGGGCCAGTCTGGTCTACATAGAGATTCTCAGGCCAGCTGGAGCCAGACAGTGAAACTCTCTGTGGCAGTTTGAATGAGGGTGATCCCAATAGGCACATGTTTGAATACTTGTCCCTAATTGGTGAAACTCTTTAGGAAGGATTAGAAGGTGTGGCCTTGTTGGAGGAGGTGTGTCACTGGGGGTGGGCTTAAGGTTTCAAAAGCCCCTTGCTGTTCCCAGGGTGCTCTATGCCTGCCGATCATGATTCTGAGATGTGAGCTCTCGGCTGTGCTTGCTGCCAATATCCCCCCTCACTCGTCATCACGGACTCTGGCCCTCAGAAGCCATAAGCCCCAAATAAACTCTTTTATAAGTTACCTTGGTCATGCTGTTTCATCACAGTCATAGAAAAGTAGCCATATATACCCTGGAGAGAGAGAGAGAAAGAGAGAGAGAGGGAGGGAGGGAGGGAGAGAGAGGCTAATAGGGTTCTCAGACTGTCTACACAACCCCCTACTCAATACGGGGGGAAACTGAGGCCTGTTTAAGAACAGCTGCTAATCTCTTGCTCCTATCCTAGGCCCTGACCATGGCAGAGGCTCCCCAGCCTAAGTAAAGGGACACCAAGACCTCCTTACTCCAAGAGGAGCCTAGTAGCCCAGGGAACCTGCCCTCACACCATGTCTCTGCAAGATAGGTAGGCAGGGATCACAGACCCTTACCAGACAAGGACACGGACGTCTCTGAAGGACAAGTGACAGGTCACAGGATGAGCTGGGCTGAGGCTCAGTCTCAAATCAGTGGAACATGCTGGAATTTCTTGACCAGGAATGTGTGCAGGAGCGTCAGGCGAGGCTTTCGCCAGTTAGTCACGTGACTACAACAGGCTGCCTGGAAACTGCTGTCGTGCTTATAGGGGACTTTGGTGCAGCCTCCCGGTGCAGCTCTACTGAAGTCTGTTCCCCTTGCTGCCACTTTAAGGCCTAGGAGTTAACAAACTGTCACTTCTGTGATGGGGGCCCCACCCCTCATCCCACTCCATGTAGGGCACAGCCCAACAGAACTTTAACCTGGGCTTCAAAACTAAGATTGTGAGTGCAAAGAGGAGGCCCTAAGGAGAAAATATAGACAGAACCCAAGCAAGAGCTCTCTGCATGCGGTGGGTAGCAGTCTTTACTTTTCACATTTATTAAGTGTGTGCCCACATGTGTTCATGGTGTGTGGAGGTCAGAGAACAACTTCCAGGAGTTCACCCTGTGGGTCCCAGGGATCGAACTCAGGTCCCCAGGTTTGGAGGCCAATGCCTTAAACAGCTGAGCCATCTCTCTGGTCCCAATCTTTATCTTCTTATTGATCATTGGAGAATTTAAAATATCATTCTTATTAAAGGAAAACGGGCAGAGCAGGAGCGGGACCTGGTCTCAAACTTTGGGATTTGCTCATGATCCCGCTCAATACGCGCAGGGGAATAAGGCGCGGAGGGCTGAGCGGCCAACTGGTTGGAGAGTGGGCTTCAGTCCCGGCCTTGTGCCCACGCAGCCGGCCACGCATACGCGGGCACAGCGCGGGTCGGCATCGGCATTCCCCGCAGCACTGCCCGATCCGTTCCCAGCCCGGGCGCCGCGGGGACAGCAGCGCATTGTTCCCCGGGACACCCCGGGAGGCGCAGCGCCCTCGGGGCTTGGCGCGGCCCCGCCGCGATTTGCATGCGCTCCAGTCACAAAGGTTCAAGGTCAGGAGCGCGGGGCGGCCAAGCCCCGCCTGGCCCAGGCGCTATTCTTCGCCCCAGCGGCGGGAACCCCTCGCCCGGCCGCCCCAGCGCGTGAATGGCCGAGCGCCGCCGCCGTCTGAGGCGCTTTGTGTCTCGGCCCGGCCAGCTGGGCCCGCGCGGGACGTGCCAGCTCGGCCGGCGGCGCCCCCCGCGCCAGCGCCCCTCGCCCATGCTAATCAGCCTGGCAGCGCGTCTGGGCGGGCGGCCCGCCGCTGGGAGCCCCTTGCGTCTCCTGCCAGGCCCCCTCCCCCAGGATCCCCCTGCTGCCAGGAGCCCCCGCACCCTAGTTGCCAGATGCCCTCCACCGCACTCCTCCTCCACGCCTTGTGCCAGGAGACCTCTGGGCTGCCAGGAGTGCCCCGGCCCCGTGGGAAAGGCAGGCCCACGACGGGGGAGCGGCTGGCCAGGAAGCAGAGGGGGCCTGACATCACTCCCATGGGGCCTGGGACGAACCTCGGCCTCAGTTTCGGTTAAATCCCTGAAGCAGCTTGCTCTCCAGTCTCCAGAGGCACTTCTGGATCTCGTCTGCCTCCCAACAGAGGACCTCCAGCCTGGAGGCCCAGGAACAGGGACACTAAAATCTAGGCCTGCTGTAGGTGGAGCTGTGTTGAGGTCCTACCGTGTTGAGCAAGAGAGGTCGCAAATCCTTTTGGTCACCACCATAATCATATCTCCTGCTCCTGCTCTGGTCCCAGGGTGTTGTGACAATCCCCACTGCCCTGGGAATCCTCCCCACTTCCTCCTTGGGGGAGGAACTTTTGTTTCCCTGGGGCTCAACAGAACTCAGGACAGAATTACTGATTTCATTATTGGATGGGTGGATGCCAGACGGCGCTGGTCATGCTGGATGGTAGCAGATGGGGACAGGTCCTGACATTAGGTGCTTCTGATACTTGGAAAGAGACTGAGCCTTTCTGGGGGCAAGATTGGGCCTCTTCCGGGAGGGTGCCTTTGGGTTCCCTTTTGCCGAGGAAGAAGCCCACCCCTGAGCCTCTGGAGGTGCCAGGAAGCAGAAGCTCTCAGTGGATGGGTGGGTGGTACCCATCTGATGCTAGTGATCCCAGGTGTCTGCAGCACCTGTCTGCATCCACGTGAAGCCAGTGGTCCGTCCCGTCCCCCGTGTGTCCCCGTCCCCCGCAGCACCACAGGCACATGCTCTGAGATGATGTCCACAGACTTCCTGCTACAGCCAGGGCCAGGCTCTGGAGGAAGGGTCAATGTGGACTAGCGAGAAGGGGCATCACAGAGATGCCACCCAGGCCCAGACCTTCAGGTGGCAGAGAGTCTTGCCTAGCGTCAAATCTAGGATCAAGTTCTTTCCCAGCTCCCCCCCCCCCCACGCCTCTCTATGTGACTTGAGTATGGGGTCTCCCCTTCCTGGAGCCTTGTCCATAAAGTGTACACTCTGGAGCCTGGACATTGTACTCATTTTTTAAATGTCCCTACTTCGTTCATGGTCCCTGCTAATGGAGTGCCCTGGTATTACCTACTTTTTCTGTTGCTGTGATAAAACACCACAAACAAAAACAACACGTAAGAAGAATTTATTTGGGCCTAAGTTTCGAGAAACATAAGAGTCTGTTCTGGCGGGGACGCATGGCATGGTGGGAGGAGGCAAGGGCAGGAAGCAGACAGTTCACATCTCAGTGGTGAACAGGAAGCGCGTGTGCCACACACACACGTACGCGCACACGTGGGACTGGAAGTACTTCAAGGCTTTTAATCTCAAATCACTCTCCCAGTGACATGGATCCTCAGGCTAGGTTGTAGGTCCTCAACCTCCTCTAAACAGCGCCACTAACCAGGGGCCGGGCATTCAAATGCCTGACATTGTGGAGGAGACTTCTCATTCAAACCAGCACTGCCCTCTAGACGGGCTCCCTCATACCCACCCACCCCTTGCCAAGGGCTCGGATGCTAGCTCTTTGAAGGTAGCAGCTCCCATCCTGTCCTCCCTCCTCCTAGACTACGGCTCTGCAGGCTCTGCAGCCATGCTAAGGAATTTGGCTCTAAACTCAAGGACAAACAGGGAGCCACTACAGACTCTAGACGGAAGTAGTGACTCCACGGTGTGTTTGTGACAAGTGCCCCTCAGAGAGTGGGTCCTTCCGGGGTCTCTTCCTACCTGGTGCACTGGCTTCCAGGTCCCCAGGAGAGCAAATGAATCTCCTGACTGTCCCCATGCTCTACTGTGCCCTCCACCATGGACATTCTCAGAGAATGACCCAGGTGGGAAGGTGGGAAGGCAGCAGAGGACAGTGGCCTGTAAGAAAGTATGTGTGAGAACAAGAGGGTCAAAGTCTGGATTCGTGTGTGACCTGGCTGTCTGTACCAGATGTGAAGAGTGCGTGTGTGTGCATGCCTCTCTCAATCTCTCTCTCTCTCTCTCTCTCTCTCTCTCTCTCTCTCTCTCTCTCTCTCTCTCTCTCTCTCTGTGTGTGTGTGTGTGTGTGTGTATCCCACATGCTCATCATGAGCATGAAGCTCTCCTATCACAAGCTGGTGGCCTTTGACTGTTGGAAATCAGTATTGTCAAGGAAAAACGTAAAGAAACAGTAACAGGACAAGGCACAACCCGAACCAGGCTGACAAACACAACCTCAGAGGCTTAGGTGATAACTCAAAACGCTTGCCTTGGAAGCCCAAATACATGAAACACAGCCGGGTGTTAGCTGAGCCTGTGGCCCGTGCTTTTCATCCTCCTAGCACTCAGGCAGAGACGGGTGGATCTCTCTGAGTTTGAGAACAGCTTGGTATACACAGCAAGTTCCAGGCAAGACAGGGCTACATAATGAGTGAGACCCTGTCTCAAAAACAAAAACAAACAAAAACCCTGCGTGTGGGAGTGTCCACTGTCATCTTAGTGTTGAGGAATTGGAGACTAATCAAATCTCTGGGGCCTGCTGGCCAGCCAGCCTAACGTAGTTGGTGAGTTCCAGGTTAGTGAGAGACCCTGCTCCCCCACCAAAAAAAGGCATGTGTAGGGGAATCCTGCCTGAAGACAGTTGACATATATGTGCCTAACACTCTCCATGGCATCCCAAATTTCAAGTTGTTTCTAAATGACTATGAGTTTGGAATTGGGAGGTCAGAACTAGTTTGTGAGCCATATTGCTTTAGTTGTCTATATTCAGTCACTTGCTTATGCAGACTGGTCCTAGACCACAGCAGGGCACCCACGGTAGGCCCTGTGCTGGGCACTGAGGACAGTCGTTGTTCCCAGGAAACTCACAGCCTGGTGGGACCCAATACAAAGACAGGCTGTGGCAAAGGCAGGAAGAGCCAGAGATGTCCCTGTGGCTTCTCATGGCTGAGGGATCCATCTCCATCATCCTGGGAAGCTTCCTGGAGGACGTGGTGGCTGACTGAGCAGCTGGCAAGAACAGCCTGAGTTACTATTGTTCTTCTCGGGAGGAGCTGGGATTCTGATCCCCAGGAAGGAAGAAACAGGGAGGAAAGGTCCGTGGTTCTCTAGCAGAGTCTCTGTGCTGGGGGGACTTGTTGCTGGGTATGGGAAATGGTGGTGGTGAAGAGGCCAGAGGGAGAAGCAGAGATCAGCCTGCTTGAGAATTCTGAACCAGAGGATCTTAGACAGACAGGGGTCACAAGTTGTTTTTTTTTGGGGGGGGGGATGGTCCTTCAGTCAGATGCTCAGAGGAGGCTGTACAGGGAGAGTGGGGGGTGCCCCAGCAGGGGTGGAAGAAAGCTGGCCACACTTTGTTCTTAAGAGTGCCCAGGGCCTTGTCCGTGGTCAGGTTGGACAGATATCACAAGTCAGGGCACATATGAACTGTCTCACAGGACTCCTTGGTGCTGTCATGATGAAGAAAGGTGTCTTCTGGCCACACTCACTCTTTTAGGGGGTCTTGCTTACCAGCCAAGATAGAGCCAAGACTTGCCTCTGCCGCCCTCCAAGTGAGAGTGAGAAGGTGGGCCTGGGAGTGTAGGAGAGCGTTGCCTAAGCCAGACCTGAGAACCAGCCCAGCCCTGACTGACAGTAATAGGGACAGGCAGTGACAGGCTCAGTAGCCTTGGGGGCAGCTAGGAGTGGAACCAAGTCCTTTGAAGCTCAGAGTCCTAATTCTCCCTGGCCACCCGCCTTCACGATTGCTCAGCAAACGTAAAGCTGAAAGGGTCTGCAGTGGACCACAGCCTCAGGCAGGGCCATTTCCCGATATGCTGTTCCTGTCCCCAAAGCTGTCCCCACACATTCTCAGCTGACTGGAAGGCCAGCACTGAGGAGGCAGAGGAAGGAGAATCCTCACGTGTTTGAGACCAGATTGGTCCCTACAGAAATTTCCAGGTCAACCAAGGCCACACAGCAAGAACTTGTCTCAAAAACAAAATGGGACTGGGCAGTGGTGGCGCACACCTTTAATCCCAGCACTCGGGAGGCAGAGCCAGGCGGATCTCTGTGAGTTCCAGGCCAGCCTGGTCTACAGAGTGAGATCCAGGAAAGGCACCAAAGCTACACAGAGAAACCCTGTCTCGAAAAACCATAAACAAACAAACAAAAAACCAAAATAGGCTGGAGAGATGACTCAGGGGTTAAGAGCACTGGCTGCTCTTCTAGAGGACCTGGGTTCAATTCCCAGCACCCACATGGCAGCTCACAACTATATGTAACTCCAGTTCCAGGGGATCCAATACTCTCTTCTGACCTCCACGGGGCACCAGGCACACATGCAGCACACCTATCACATACATTTAATTTAAAATCGAAACAGAGTCTACTGTCACATGCTATGCTACTAAACTAACTTTTGCCCTTCCTGGGCACCAATTAGTGATACACTGGAGAGTTTTGAAAGGGCTGATTCTCTGAGAGGTTACAACTCCTGTAGGGGCACCTTACAGGAAGCACTGGAGAAGCTCACTGCAGCCTGAGCGTCAATCACTCACACAGCCCAGAGTGAAGGCATGGAAGGTACAGAAGGGACATCCAAACAGTGGACGGCACCAAGAAATTAGAATGTGAGACTTTTCATTGTCTGTTTGTGGAGATAAAGACAATACAACATGACACACGGTCAGAGAGGTTTAAGTGTGTGTCATGAGTAGAGGTCTTGATAATGGTGGCTTCTCTGACTTGAGGCTCTGTTTGTTACTTTCTAATTTCCATGTTTGCAAAATTGTCAACAATGAACATGGATAGAGTTAACAGAAGAAATGTGTGTGTGTGTGTGTGTGTGTGTGTGTGTGTGTGTGTGCTTGTGTGTTGTGTATGCGTTGGCATGTGTGTGTTGGCGTGTGTGTGTGTGTGTGTGTGTGTGTGTGTGTGTGTGTGTGTGTGTTGGTAGGTCAGACAGAAAAGACTGATAAAGATCACCCATGATTTAGCGCTTCTCTTTCCTGCTTGGAGATTATTACAGAGAAGGCTGAATGAATCCATCCCCAGCCATCTGGAGGGGCACCCCAATGAGCCTGATTTGTGTACAGGGATTTGCATCCTAGAAAGAGACCCTATTCCTCCTCCCCCAGGTTTGGAGAGATGGTTTAACATGTAATCCTAGCACTGTGGAGGCAGAGGCAGGAGGATTCCTGGGAGTCCAAAGCTGAGCTCCAGGTTTAATGAGAGGCCCTGTCTCAAAAAAACAAGCTGGGAAAAATAAGGCAGAGAATAATTGAGGAACACACCTAAAGTCTACCTCTGGCCTCCACATGTACATAAACATGTACACACACAATGTCTTTAGGGGTGTTAAAATATTTGTAACAAGCCGGGTGGTGGTGGCAAACGTCTTTAATCCCAGCACTTGGGAGGCAGAGCCAGGCAGATCTCTGTGAGTTCCAGGCCAGCCTAGTCTACAGAGCGAGATCCAGGACAGGCACCAAAACTACACAGAGAAACTCTGTCTTGAAAAACCAAAACCAAAACCAAAACCAAAAATAAATTTGTAACAGTATTATTAGAGGCTGGCTAAATGGCTCACCAGGTAAAGGGGCTTGCCACACAAGCCTGACAACCTGAACCCACATAAAAAGACTGATGTGGTGGTGTGTGTCTGTTCTCAGCACTCCTACTGTGAGATGAGGGTCAGAAACAGGAGAATCAGCTGGAAGTACATGGGCCAGCTTGCCTGGAGTATACCGTGCCGCAGAAACGAAAGGCCCTACCTCACAAGGTGGAAGGAGGGACTCCTGGAAGTTGTTCTCTGACTTCCTCACGAATATTAATAAGCTTTTTTTAAAAATGTACTGTTTCCACAGCATTAGGCACACTCACTTTACCCCGCAGCCATCATCCTCCATTCCCACACCTTCTCATTACCCCAAGCTGAAACTCTGATCTGTTCAATAAGAACCCCCACACCTCTTCCAGCCCGCAGAGCCTGGTACCTCCCAGAGCCTGGTAACCCATTCTCCTGTCTGTGGACTTTCCAGTTGTAGCAGCTCATGACTGGATACTTTGTATTTGGCTTTCTTCACCTGTTTCCCAAGTTCAATCCTGTTGTAGCTGATTGGAGAACTTCATTCCTTTCTAAGCCTGGTAATGTCCCTTTGCGTGTGCTTACCACAACAAGCTTTACCCATGCACCCATCCATGACTTTGGGGGGACGTTTCTATTTCTCTCTTTCATCTTTTCTGAGTAGGAGCCACCGTCAGTCAGTCTGTCAATATTCCTGCTGTTGCATATATATATATATATATATATATATATATATATATATATATATATATATATATATACATACATATATACTGACTCGCATGCGCAGGGAATGGCTGGGTCACGTGGTAGCTCTACCATAAGGTTTTCCGTGGCACCTATGTCATTTTCAACTCCTACTAGCAACATGAGAAGGTTGCTGGTTCTCCACATACTTGCCAACACTTCTTAAAATTTTCCACTTTTTCAAATTGTGTTCCATACATTTATATAATGAATTTTAGTCATTTTCACCTCAACATTTATTTTTAATGTCTGTACTTGGAAACCTTAGCGTGAGGCGTTACTTTGTGAATTTGGTTTTTTTTCCCCCCTGTTAATTGGCCACAATGAGCATTTTGTTGATTGTGTGGGTCTTAGACAGCTATGTAGTCTTTGGAAAAATTCAAGTCTTTTGCCCATAATTAAATTAGGTATTTCGTTGTTTTAGTCTTTTATATAACCTGGACGCGAGGTATCTATTTTGGGATACAAGTGACTTATCACTTGTTGAAACATTTGTTACCTTCTAAATTTAAAAGGATGGAAACAAGAAGGCCTAGTATTTGTGTCTTTGATAAGTGCCATTCCACTTCTAGGCGTGTCACAGACCTGAGGGGAGAAAGAGATGAAATTGGCAAAGCCAAGGCCCAATAATGAGATGTGGGTTAAATAATACAGGGGGTCACCATCTGGGGCTGTGTGTAGCCACAAAGGGGGTGCCCTCGGACCTTCACAGCAGCACCAGCGGCAAAAAGACAAAGGCAAGGCAGCACTTAAAATGCATCCCCATTTTTGTTCTAAATATACATAGAACTAGCCAGGCGGTGGTGGCGCACGCCTTTAATCCACGCCTTTAATCCCAGCACTCGGGAGGCAGAGCCAGGCGGATCTCTGTGAGTTCGAGGCCAGCGTGGGCTACAGAGTGAGTTCCATGAAAAGCGCAAAAGCTACACAGAGAAACCCTGTCTCGAAACACACACACACACACACACACACACACACACACACACACACACACACATATATGCATAGAATTGTAAAAACAGAAACATGTCAAAATGTTAACACTGGTGATCTTAAATGGTCAGGCTTTTGTTTTGTTTGTTTGTTTCAGTTTTTCGTGATAGGGTTTCGAGACACTCCTGGCTGTCCTGGAACCGACTTTGTAGACCAGGATGGCCTCGAACTCAAGAGATCCACCTGCCTCTGCCTCTCGAGTGCTGGGATCAAAGGCATGAACCACCGCTCCCTACTGATCAGGTTTTGTTTTGTTTTTGTTCTTTTGTTTTTGTTTTTTTAAATATTCTCTTCAAGTTCCTAAAAAATTATTAAGTTTTTAAATTTGTGTTTGTTACCAGGATGCAACCCAAGGTCTCACATATGCCCGGAAAACACTCTGCCAACTGAACTACATCCTCAGACCAAGAACTAGGTATTTTTAAGGTATCCACAAGTGTTATCCCAGTCACGCAAGAATCTTTATACCGTGTACACAGCCTTGAAAAATCTCCCGAGGTGCTTGGCGTGGGGAGCTCAGAGTGGTTTCCCCTTTTCTTTACCAATGTTTACATACTCCCAACTAACTGGTGGTTTGGTCTAGTTTCAGGGAGGAAGGGTAGGAAAGCTTTCAGAAGAGAAAAGTCTAACTTAAATGAAAATCTGATTTAAGTAAAATCCAGCCCTACGGTCAACAGTGCACAGCGCCACGCGGGACCAGCCAGGATCCGGTCCTCTGCATGCTAGGAAGGAGCTGGGCCTGGAAGCGAAGCAAACTCATTCAGGGTGCGCCCCGAGGCCCCGCCTCCCGCCCCGCCCGCCCTTTGATACCCCTGTACGCTCCACCAAGTCCCGCCCACACGCCTAGGCCCCGCCCCACCCACGCAGACCTCGCCCCCAGCCGCTGCCTTGCCCAGCCCGTGCTTCGCATTTAGAGGAGGCCGACCCAGGGCCCGCCCACTCTATGTCCCATTCCGCCCGCAACGCCCGCGACCCCGGAAATCGGAGACGCTGGCCCAATGGCTCCACCTCCAGCTGTGCAAAGGCCCCGCCCCCAGACAGGGCCCCGCCCCTCAGTCGAGAGCCGCAGCTGCGAGGCCTGCCGCACCCCGGACTTCATTTCCGGCGCAGGCCTCTTAGAAGTCACGCCCCAAGGCTCCAGAGGCCCCGCCCTACGCCTCTCGCGAGTCTGCTTCCGGGGTGGGGCGAGAGGCTAACACGTTATGCCTAAGGGCTGTCCCCACTGTGGGCGATCTTCATCCTTTTCCGTTCCCTCTGTCCCGCCTCCCCCCCCCCCACGTCCCCCGCCCAGGTGTGAGCGCGTTGCCTTCTAGGCCCCTAGGGAAGGCAAGCCAGAGCACTGTGATGCCACGGAGTTGTGCCACCCGGAGCCCGAGGCCCCTCCTTAGTTTGCGCTGTAGCCTCCTTTTACAAGGAGCGAGGTGGTCCTGCTGGGCTCTCAGCCCAAGTCCGAGAAATGCAGAGCAGAGGCTAGCCCCGCAGTGTGGCCACCTCTTTCGGAGGTCTGCAGGCCCAGGGATGAGAGCAGCTGTTTGTTGACAGCCACTGGCCAGGCAGGCCCGCACGTGAGTGATGTGCCCTAACAGTGCTCCTCCTAGCAGCTGTGGCCCGCACTGTCCCTCCACAGAGAGCTGGAGTCCTGCTTGGGTGTGAGCCCACACCCTGGTTTTGAATCTCTGGTTTTAACCCGTTTATGCTCCGCTGGAGCCTGTAAACGTAATTCCCTTCCTTGGTCACCGCTGGTCGCCAGCTCTGCCCTATTTATCGCTGTTTCATTGGTAGCTGGAAGAAGACCTTCCTTAAGCACCCTGGAGGCGTCTGATGTCCCCACCCACCTGTTCACCAAGATCATCAAATATAGATGCTCCTTAACGATGGCTCATACCGACAACCCATTGTGGCTTGAAGACATCGTCGGGTGCTCCTAATCTACTAAAGGTCCTGGCTTATCAACGCAGCACACAGGAGCATGTGGTTTCCCCTGGTGATGGCTGGCGTTGAGAAAGGGTGTTTCTATCGCATTATCAACAGCAAAAGAAAGATCAAATTCAAAATCCCAAGTCCTGTTTCTGCTGACTCCTTTCCCATCTGCACCACTGCAAGATCAACCCCGAAATGAACCATTGCAGGCCGTGCATCATCTGCACACTGTCTCTCTTTGTACAGGATGGGAGCGGGTGGGTTGGGGAAGATGGTCTCTGTGAAGCCTTTGAAGAGAGGACATGGAAAAGTAGGTGATTTCCAAGTATCCAGTTTGTCGGATCAAGCTTGCCAAGGCTCTCTCACCGACAAAATGTGTATGAGAGATCACTCCTGTGTTCTCATTAGTGTTGAAGAAACCAGTCTTAGTGCATTGAGGCTGCTTCTCCCATCAGTACCTACAGCTCTCCCTGGGATGTCCTGAGGTATCTTAAGGTCCCATGGTGTCTTTCCAGCTCTTATGTACTGAGTGTTGGCAGCAGCAGGTACCCAGGATGCCTGGCCATGGGCTTGAGGTTTAGTATTAAAAAAAAACAAAGCTTGGGAACTGACCGGGCAGTAGTGGCGCATGTCTTTGATCCTAGCACTCAGGAGGCAGAGCTAGGTGCATCTCTGTGTGCTGAGGCCAGCCTGGTCTACAGAGCAAGATCCAGAACAGGCACCAAAACTACACAGAGAAACCCTGTCTCAACCGCCCCCCCCCAAAAAAAAAGATAAAGGGGGTCTGGAGAGATGGCTTAGCAGCTTAGCAGTTAAGAGTACTTGCTGTTCTTCCAGAGGACTTGAATTCAGTTCCCACCACCCAAATCCAGCTGCTCACTACTGCCTGTAACTCAAGCTCCAGGGAATCTAACACCCTCTTCTGACCTCCACAGGTACCTGAATGCACATACACATATACAGTCACATACACACATACATAATAGATAATAAAGCAAATTGTTAAAAATAAAGATACAGAGAAGCTCTCTCAGACCTGAAACTAAGCTAATTAATTTGGGAGAAAAACCCAAACTTGGTCCCAGTTTTAATGTTGAGTTCTTTTTATGCCGTCAGGAATTTTTGGAGGAACCCAGGAGCCTCTAGAGTCTAGACACACCTGGAATTCTAGTGACCACCTCTTTGTCCCCGTCCTTGGCTGGGCTCTGCTAGCCGCACATTAGCTGTGATAATCTCTGTAGAAACAGCCACCTCAGTGACTCATCATCCTTCAGGAAATCCCCAGAAGCCTCATCTGTTTCCTCATGGGTGGACTGGATTTTGGGGAGCCATTGAACATTTCTGGGCTGGGTCTACTGAATAGTTTTGCAGCAGCCAAGTCCAGGCTTCCTGTTCAGTGCCAGGCTGTGCTGAAACTGTAGAGCCAGGATTCCTCCTGGCTCCTGGCTCTAAGGACGGACAGTGTGGCCTAGAAGTCTAAACTGCTCACCAGTGATGTTGGTTAGGGTAAGTGTCTAATTGTTCACCCAAAATGTCAGGCTTGGTGGAGGAATCAAGCTGAAGCAGCCTGGTTAACACGAGGCTGCCTTTGTGGGCTGTACAGCTTGATGATGTTCATAGGATTTTGTCCTTGGAGGAAAATGTTGGAGCATTTCTGACCAGCATCTGAGAGGAGGCATCTGTCTGTCCTACAGATGGTTGGATTTTGAGATTCTGAAGCTGGTTTCCTCCCAGCCCGTCTTGACTCACTCCAAGGCTCTGGTTCAGCCATGCATCTCTCCAGCCCTCAGTTTCCCCATCTCTGATACTCCAGGGAGGAAAGGCACAGGTTGAGCCCACACTTGTGGGTGACACAGCTCATTTATAAGCTTAAAAAATATTCACAAAGTTCTGTTCACAGCAGCTAAAACAAACAAACAAATCATTAGAAACAACCCAGTGGTTGTCAGTAGACAGATAAGCTTTGGTCAGCATGCCATGGAATATTACAGACTTAAGAAAAGCAACAGGCTGTGGTAGACTGAGCAACAGAGGTGAGTGCAAGTGTGCCAGGCAAGAGTTCGTACTCTGTGGCTCCTTTATATTAAGTCGGGCGAAGGTAAAAAAACACTATGCAGTGACAGGCTTCAGAGATGTGACTGGGGGGCCTGGGAGTTGTTACCTCCCTACGAGAGGCCCCAGGGAACATTAAGTATGTGAATACAGATATTTTCTTGGTGCAGGTGGTGGTGATACAGCGCTACACCAGAACTCCCAAGTATGCAACGCTGACTGTATTTGTTATTTATTGAGACAGGGTCTTGTGTAGTCCATGCTGGCCTCCAGCTTGCTTTGTAGCTGATGATAACTTTGAACTCTGAATCCTCATGCCTGCATCCTCGAGGTGCTGGGAAAGCAGACTTGTGTTGCCGCTGCTCCTGCTGTGTGTGGTACTGGGTGTTGAACCCAGGGCCTTGTGCCTGTTTAGCAAGCATTCCACTAACTTAGCCACACCCCCAGCCTAATAATGCCGATTTTAGAAGTTACTTACCTTTTATTTTTCACATACTACAGAGAATAACATTCAGTGTCGTAAAATTCTACAACATACTGAACAAGAGTTTAATCTATACTGTAGATCTAACTACATGTAGACATGTGTGACTTACCATGTAATCTAGTTTTATGCACACACACATATGTATGGTTACATGCACACACATGTACTGTTTGAAATATCCCAGGACTTTGAACAAAATGTACCCAGTAATTACCTTGTGAGTAATTTCTGTTTTCTTTTTTATGCTTTTCTGTATTTCCAGATGTTCCTTAATGAACACTTTTATATTTATAAACAAATTAAATAAAACCAAGCATATCTTCTATCTTTTTTTCCCCCAACTACAGCAGGTCAGGGAGGGGGAACTAGACTCAGAGAGCACCCCAATTCCAACAAAGGGCACTGCCCAGTGAGGTGGCTGCAGGGATGGCTTTGGTCTGGAACACCCAACCATCTGCCCTTGGCTCGGTTTCTGGGCTGGTCACTCTGAAGAGCTGTGTGGGCAAGGGGAGCCCGGAGAACCCTGTCCCTGGCAGGCTTTTCTGATTGGAGGGCTGGCCTGGGGCCGTTTGCATCTCTGTGGGTACAGCTGCCTTCTGTGTTGCCCTGCCCAGTGTAGGGTCTGGGGTTCGGATCCCTTTGCACCCTTGTTGGTCACCCTGCTTCCTCAAGGCCTAGTGGGAGTAGCACTAACATTGGTGGGCAGAGCCTGGGTCAGTCACTGAATGTAAACTCATCCACTGGTAACCCTGAAATCTTAGGGCTATTGTTTGGGGGCAACCAAAGCTTTAGATGAGGAGTAACTTTCCCAGAGAACCTTGGCCAGTAGTTGGTTGAACTTAACCTCTTGCCTGGGCTTCCAGTTCTTATACTTTCAGTTCCCATGAGTCTCTGGACACAGTAGCTGATTAAGGTGATGTGGGTTTAGGGCCTGGATTCTTTCTAGTTCTGTGGCTAGGCTTTGAAGTTGACTGTGATCTTCTTTGGGAACAGGATTCTGCTTTCATCAGAAGCTGCTGGGGCCCAGTGTTCACTACCTCTCTCTCCTGCCTGCTGGTCTCACAAGGGTGCTAAGGGAGACACTCTGGTTCCTTTTCTCTCCCTGATTGATGGAGCAGATTCTGCAGCAGCCTGTGGGTATAAATAAGAGCCCGAGACTGTTAAAAATAATGTTTTAACCAAATCTCAAATGGGAACGCGGAGGCACAGAAGGTTAAGGACGCGGTGTGACGCAGAGCTTGTCAGCAGCAGCAAATGTCAGTGTCTAGTCATGGAGAACAGCCCGCCACAGAGGCCAGGTTTATGGCTGGTGTGAAGGCAGCCCACGGTGTGGTCAGCTGGCTGTCCCTGCAAGGAGTAGGGAGGTGGTTGACTCTGCTCAGAGTCTTCAGTGAGGTACCACTGTGCTTGCGTGCTCTCTCTCTGTGTCTCTGTCTCTGTCTCTCTGTGTGTGTGTGTGTGTGTGTGTGTGTGTGTGTGTGTGTGTGTCTGTCTGTCTCTCTCTCTCACTCCTTCCCTCTCACACTCCCTCTCTCCCCTCCTCTGTGTGTACTCGCTGGCCCACAAGCTTCCCAGGATTCTCTGCCTCCTGTCTCCCCACAGGAGCAATGGGATTCCAAACACTTTTATCCAGACAGGTTTTTATGTTCGTTCTGGGGATCTGAATTCAGGTCCTCATGCTCATATGGCAAACAAACCCACCGAGTCAGTCTCTCATTGGTGTGTGTCTAAGTTAATTAATCCACTCATTTATCATAAGGATGTGTATGTGTATAGGCACATTCATGTCACACCATTTGTGTGGAGGTCAGACAACAATCTACGGTCAAACTCGCTGGTTCCTAAGAATACCTGCAGGCTGGGAAGCTCCCCACACCCCCACCTCCACCTCCACCCCCAGTCTGAAGGAAGCAAAGCATCCACACAGGAAAGCCAGAAATGAGCCGGATGGCTTCGGACCCTTGTAGTCTCATTATAGTCACACGGTTTCTCCCTCTCTGAGACATAATAAGTTGCCGCTGAAATGTTGGTTTTTTTTCCTCACCTATCCAGGATTTGAAATTATTTCTGTAGGCAGAATTCAGTAATAGACTCACCAATGATAAGACATTGCCTTGTGCCATTGTTAACCTATGGCCAGAGTCAGGATTGGCTACTCGGTTCTCAGATCTCAGAACAAGATGAAAACACAGCTCTGGGCTCAAAAATGACTCAGACGCTCAGGCAGGAAACGGGGGACAAGCATGGGCTCCTTGTGTGCGCATGGCCCTGTGGGACCTTGGGACCGAGCATGCCACACACCTACGAAGCCAGTCCTGGGTAAATACTGTGATTTTACTTCCATCTTTGTGATCTCTCCCCGCCCTACCTTTTTTTGTTTGTTTGTTTTGTTTTGATGGGATTATCGGTGTGGACCGCCACTCTGGTGTATGCGGTGCTGGGGATCAAACCCAGGGCTCCATGAATGCTGAACAAACAACACTTTACTGACTGAGTACGTTCGTTCATAGCCCTCTTTGTTATTTCTTCTTTCCCCCCCCCACTTCCATGTTCCTCCCTTGTTTGTTTTTTAAAGAAGTTTATTTTTATTTTTATTTTTTATGTGTATAGGTGTTTTGCCTGTGTGTGTACTGTGTCCAAGGAGGCCAGAAGAGGGTGTTGGTCCCCTGGAACTAGAGTTACAGATGTTTGTGAGCCCCCCCCCTCCTGTGTGTGCTGGGAATCAAACCCAGGTCCTCTGCAAGAGCAGCAGCCAGTGCTCTTAACTGCTGAGTCGTCACTCCAGCCTCAACATCTTTATCTTTTAGTAGCCTTGGCTGGCCTGGAATGTGATATGTAGACCAGGTTGGCCTCAAACTTAGAGGTGCACCTGTTTCTGTCTCCTGAGTGCTGGGATTAAAGGTATGGGACATCATGCCCCACTCTCAAGATTTATTTTTAAGAGAGAGAGAGAGAGAGAGAGAGAGAGAGAGAGAGAGAGAGAGAGAGAGTATGTGTGTGTGTAGGTACGTGATGAGGCTGGAAAAAAATGTCAGGTTCCCTGGAGCTGGAGTTACAGGCAGTTGTGAGCAGCCTGATGTGATTGCTGGGAACCAAATATGGGTCCTCTCAAAGCGGTACATGCTTTTTACCCATGTATTTCTCCAGCCCCCTTTGGTTTTGATGAAGTTTCTCACTATGCAGCCCAGACTGCCTCAAATTCACCATTTCTCTACTTTTGATTCTGAGTGCTGGAATTACAGGTGTGAACCCCACACCCAGCCCTTTGGGACAAACTGAGCTCTGAAGACAAAGAAAGCAGATGCAAAGGAGGCCATGCTCCAGGAAGACAACGTTTTGGACTCAATGAAAATACAAAATGAGCTTTGCAGACACCGCTGTCCCTGTCGCCGCTTGCTGAAGCCATGGTCAGTCCCACATGGCACCTGATGGTGGGCCTTGGGCTGGTCTCCTTCAGGCTATTCGCTGACAAAGTTCCAAAGGCAGCAGAAAATTTTGATGATCCGAGCACTGGAGAGAAAGGATTTGAATATGAGTTCCCCCTTCCGTAGAATTATTCCAGGATTCAGGTGGCAGGGGAGCTGCTTCATACTCTACAACACCCCATAATGGCACTGGCAGCCGGTCCATCTACAGGGAGAAATTTGAGGATGAGAACTTCATCCTGAAGCATTCAGGTCCTGGCATCTTGTCCAAGGCAAACACAAATAGTTCCCAGTTCTTCATCCGCCCTGCCAGGACTGAGTGGCTGGCAAACGTGGGCTTTGGAAAGGTGAAGGAAGGCATGGGCCTTGTGGAAGCCGTGGAGTGTTTTGGACCCAGGACCAGCGAGACCAGCACGAAGATCACCATTGCCGACTGTGGACAGCTCTAATTTCTTCTGACGGGAGGGCATCTTCCTCACCAGACCATTCCTTCTATAGCTCGGGAGAGCACGACTCTACCCCATCTCCCAGAAATACTGGGTTCCACACTTTCCTCATTCCCCTCCAAGTCTAGCTGGATTGAATAAAAACTAAAAAGAAAAAAAAAAAAAAGGAAAGAAAACACCAAGCAGAGTTCCTGGTAAGGGGCCACAGTAGAGAAGCAGGCAGGCTCCCCGCCCCCCTTGAAAATAAGTGTGTTTTAGACTGAATTCTCTTGAAGGGACCACCCTGCCTTAATGGAAATCCCACCGCTCAGCAGTGGAGTGGTTGAGATTGACTGTCACAGGGCTTGTGGATTTGCTGGTTACTTTGAAAACGCAGTGGGAAGTATCATCCCACACTCTTAAGACAGGGTCTCCAGTTTCCCTGGTAGGCAAATCTTCCCCCCTCTCCCCACTACCACGAAGCCCGTGGGGGATGCTGGGAACACCTTGGCAACCTGTGGAGGCCAAGAGTCTGTGGCTCTCAGAACAGGTGCCGTGGCTTTCTTAGCTAGCTCCTGGCTCCACCCCTCTGTGTCCCTAGCCATGTCATAGAAGTTTCCAGGAAGGTGGACAGTGTCATCACGTGCTCCAACGGCTGAGCTCTTCTCCGAGCCCCGTGTGGACCGACTCTAGACAGAACTGAAATGAAGATACTCACTCAGCAGAGAGGTGCCGATCTGTCGCCACCACCCACTTTTGTGGAAGAAAAGAACATATCCTTCCTACCCCATCCTCACCTACTTCCAGACTGGAGTCTGGGCTCTTATTGTTTCCCTCCTAGGAAAAAGACAAAACAACTTCTAGGGCTTTCTAAGCTGCCCCTCTCCTTGTTACGGTCTGGTTTTTTTTTGTTTTGTTTTGTTTTTTTTTTTTTTTTCTTCTGTCTCCCGGCCGGCCTGCTTTCTGTCTTTGTTGCCAAGCTCAGACGTCGCTCCTGAAACCCAGCCCAGCCTCTGTGAAGTCCGGAAACTTCGAGTTCAGCGGCTGTGCACGAAGTTGGGGTGGCGAGGCCAGAGAGATGGGCAGTGGCACCCGGAGCTGCCTGAGGACGTGACTCCGGGCTACGGCAGAGTCTGCTCCTTAGGGACCTCGGACAGTCCCGGCGGTGGCCGTGAACTTGACTCCGTGATTCTCCCCGGGCGCCCCCGCACCGCCCAGGGCTCCGGTTGACCTGGTAAGTGCTCCGCCCTCTGCTCGGCCCAGGCCGGGTCTGAGGTGGTGGTAGCTGCTGAAGCTGGAGGGAACGTCAGGGGCACGCGTGGGGGGCCGCCCTGGGGTGCAGTCTGAGCCCCAGCCGGGCAGCCCAGCCTCGCACAAAGGAAGGCTGCAGAGTTAGGCCGGGAATGCTCCGCTCAGCCGGTTTCCTTCCTCAGCCAGAGCTGCAGCAGGGGGCTCTTAAAGGGGGGGGGGGGGGAGAGTGTTTCTTGTTGCACATGGCCGGCCCCTTTGGGGATGCGGGACGAGAAGCATCACACTCAGGCAGGGCTTCACCCTGCTGCCGGAGTGGGGGTGGACAATGTTGCCTGAGGTCAGCCAGGCTGTAAGTGGGCATGGCCAGTGCCAGAGACACAAGGCAGCTGTGTGGACAGAGGGTCTGGGGAGGAGACAGAGTAGGGCCCTGGAAGCGCTGGTTTCTGGGTTCAGACCCTAAGACCACTTGTGGAGGCCACTTCTCAACACCATCTCCCTTTACCTGAAATGAGTACTGGCCTAGAGAATAGCCTGTGTGTGTGTGTGTGTGTGTGTGTGTGTGTGTGTGTGTGTGTGTAATCCCCATGAGGTTGAACTCCCCTTCCCAATCCACAGGCAATGGCAACCTCCCAGAGTTCTGCCCTGAGTCAACAAGACTATAACTAGGTACCCCAGCCATTGCAGGGACCACAGGAACCACTGGCTAGCTCCAACTGCCAATGTTGGCCAGGTCTCCAGCTGTCTAGAGACCAGCCCTAGCCTATATCTCTGTCCCTTGGGAAACCCAGGTATGAGCTAGAGGTCTGGGCCCCTGGGTCCCAGCAGGCTACCTACCCTCAGTACCCCAAACCCCAGCAGATTCTCAAACAAGGGTCTGGAGAGAAGAATGCCAGACTTCCATAAAATTCAAAGTATTATGGGCCAAGGAAACAGGCCCCAGGCTCTTGCAAACTCCCAAGGTTGTGAGCCTCTTGTACATGTGAAGGGAATGGGCTCATGTTCATAGGCAGGCTTCTTAGTGCCTTGGGGACTCAGCCAGAGCCTTGAGGAGGAAGCCACCTGGATTGGAAGACAGATTTCTGCTTTCACTATACCTCATTGAGAAGGTGAGTGGCCTTTTAAAGCCATATTTGACTGTGTGAGATGATTCCAAAGTTAAAAATCTCCCCCAAATCAAGATTCCCAGCACTGGAGAGATGGGTCAACAGTTTAGAATGCTTGCTGGGTGGGCATGGTGACACACGCCTTTAATCTTAGGGTTCAGGAGGCAGAGGCAGGTGAATCTCTGTGAGTTCAAGGCCAGCCTGATCTATAGTGAGTTCCAGGACAGCCCGGGCTATATAGAGAGACCCTGCCTCAAAACACCAAACAGTCCGGCGGTGGCGGCGGCGGTGGTGGTGGTGGTGGTGGTGGTGGTGGTGGTGGTGGTAGCACATGCCTTTTATCCCAGCACTTGGAAAGCAGAGCCAGGTGGATCTCTGTGAGTTCGAGTCCAGCCTCGTCTACAGAGTGAGATCCAGGACAGGCACCAAAACTACACAGAGAAACTCTGTCTTGAAAAACAAAAAACAAACAAACAAACAAAAAACACCAAAATAAACAAACAAAAAGAGGGCTTGCTGCTCTTCCAGAGGAAGAAGGCCAGCTTTTGGTCCCTAGCATCCACTTCTGGTGGCTCGTAACCACCTATAATTCCAGCTCCAGGGAATCTGACGACCTCTTCTGGCCTCCACAGGCACATACCCACTTAAACATACACATGATTGGGTGTGTGTGTGTGTGTGTGTGTGTGTGTGTGTGCACTCATAATTTAAATTTTAAAATAACTATTTTCTTTAGTAAAGATTCCAGATCTGTCTTGGCCCCAGAGCTCTGCTCAGTCAGTTGCCTCAAGGGCGACAGGATGCAGGAAGCAGGTCTGAACTTGAACTCCGGTCATGTCCCAGGTAGTCAGAGGCAGGATGCTGAATGCTGGGACATTTGTGTCCTCCTCAGGCAGGGTCAGCTCTGGGCACACAGAGCCTGCCTCTGCATTCGGACACAACCCCATCCTAGTGGAATGATGTCCGTTGCTTGAACTCAGGCGTCTCTCTGGGCGGGTCGAGAAGATGTTTGCAGCATCTCATCAGCTCTTCATTGAGTTCCCTGCTAGCTCACAGCTGGTGGTCCAGAAGCCAGGCTCCTGCTTCCTCTCGGGTCATTTGTCTTTGAAAGCCCTTTCCGACATCAAATGCCTTTCCCCTCGCTTTCGGGGGTTTCTTTTCACTGAGCCCCTCCCCATGGGGACCGAGAGGCAGGGAGAAGCTGCCCTGGGCAATGCCAGTGTCAAGATTAGGTTCTCTAAACCCACATCCCAACCAGAGGCTCTGATTCCTGCACAGTGCCCAGGCCACTTGTCCTATAATCTCTTGAATGCCTGTGGAGAAGGCAGCTGTCTGCTTCTCTGTGGGTGCTGTTGCAGCTGCTGAAGCCTTCTGAGCACCCTTCACAGTCACTTGAGGGGGACCAAAGGGGCAGGTAACAGCTCTGTGCCCGAGGCATCTGGTTTTACTAGGGAGAGCACCCCTAAGAAGGTCCTGAGAACACAGACTCCTTTCCATCTCTAGAAAAAAAAAATCACCAGGGAATGGTTTTTGTTGTTGTAATTGTTTACAAACCTGAGCCCAATTCTCGTGTTTTTTTTTGGTTTTGTTTGGTTTGTTTTTTGCCAGCATTCTATTTACTAATGCCAGGTCCGTGTTGGTGACCTCCACCTACTCCCTAACAAATGTGTCTCTGTCCCTGGGGATAGCTAGCATTTATATTCTTTGGTTTTCTGGGGTTAGATTCCCAATTTTGGAAAATCTGGATGAAACATAGGAAGAAAAGGAGTCACTGAGTGGCAGACCAGCAAATCTGGTAGCTGTATGTAGAGGTGGAACTTTGAGGTCCAGCTCTGTGGAGCCCTGTGGGATTTGTCTCTGTCTCTGTAGGCCGTGCTGGCCTTGGGATGGAAATGTGTGGCCTTCCTAGTTGAAGAGTGAATGATGCGTTTCACGGTGGTGACAGTGGAGGGTTTAACAGAATGTAGGGCCCTTCTGAACTCAGGTGCTTGCTGAACACTGGGCCTGTGTGGCAGCAGGAGTCCCAAGCCACTGAGCCAGGGCTGTCCCTGTACCTGTTCATGCTGAGGCTTCGGAAGGCCATAGGCAGCCACACTGAAGGCTCACCATTCCTCCTCAGTGTGTGTGTGTGTGTGTGTGTGTGTGTGTGTGCGTGTGCGATGTGTGTGCATGTGCGTGTGTGTGCGCGTGTGTGTGCATGTGTGTGTGTGTGATGTGTGCATGTGTGTGTGCGTGTGCGTGTGTGATGTGTGTGCATGTGCGTGCGTGCGTGCATGCGTGTGTGTGTGTGATGTGTGTGCATGTGCGTGTGTGTGATGTGTGTGCATGTGTGTGTGTGATATGTGTGCATGTGCGTGTGTGTGTGTGTGTGTGTGTGTGTGATATGTGTGCATGTGCGTGTGTGTGTGATGTGTGTGTGTGTGTGTGCGCACACGCAAGCGCGCGCGTGGCGCGTGTGTGTTGTGGGTATTCTGTGGTAAGCTTAGCTCTTTTGGATCCTCCCAAAAGAAGAAAACCATCTTTTAGTTACCTTTGAATTCACACTGAGTGCACCCACTGGGAACAGCTCACCCACCTTTCATGAGAACAAAACACATTCATGTCTTTGTGTGTCACACAGTACCTTATGAGTATCTCACTAAGAAACTGATCACAGCTCTGTGCCTGTGTCAGATGACATAGGGCTACGAAGTGATTGTCATGGCTAGCTAAGGGGAGATCCTTGGGTGGACTTCCTTAACCAGTCCCTCATCACTGGACGTGAAGATTCTTCCCAAACTCCTTTGCTGTTAACCATAGCACAGAGTGCACACATGTGCATATCCTGCTTCCTAAGACTGTGAGCCCATTCAAGAGCCCCGGTCAGTCTGCTAAGGGAACACTTTTGGTTTGGGGAGCTTCTTAAGGCTATCTGAAATTTCACCTGGCCCAAGTGTCTCAGCCATCAGACTTTTGTGGGTGACATACGGATGCCATAGCCCTGGCATCTACAGTGGTCCTTTTATCCAAGTTGTCATGGGAATCCCATGCTAGCCACAGACTATCCTGTTGCTCTTATGGTAGACGGACACAGGAATAATCACAGAGCTGACAGTGGCCCCTGGATCACTAAACTGTGGCGGGGACATGGGAGACCAATGTAGCAAAGTAGACTGCCTGGACCCCTATAGAATGAAATAGCATGATGGCCGCTCATGGACAATGCTCAGTCAATGGCCAAGAGGAAGAGGAGGGATGAAGGAGGAGGGAAGAAGCAGGAATGAGAAGGTAGAAGAGGAAGGGAGGGAGGAGGTGGGGAGCAACAATCTCATCTCTGGCAGATGAGGGCCACCAGGGAGAGAAGGCTTTGCCAGGCATCAACCCACCTAACCAAAGGCTCCTAAGAACCTGAGCTACACTGACTGCTAGGCGTCGCCAAGCCTGGCCCCACACTGCTGCAGATGAGCTCCAACTGTGGAATGGCCGCCCTGTCTGTCTGGGTCCTTGCAATGTTCTGCACCCTCAGGGCCACTGATACTGTAGCCAGAACAAGGCAGATTCAGTTTCTTTCTGGACAGAAGGTTAGAAATCCGGTGGCGATCTCGCTGGGCCAAAAGCAAGGTATCAGGGGTGGTTGTTCTGCAGGAGAGAGACATTTCTCGACAGGGGTTGGAGGAACATTTTTGGGGTGACTACTGTGTGTCAGGTCCTTCATGACCCCAACCCCTGAGGGATGGAAAGAGTGGCCCCCTGAGTGAAGCCAGGGCTCTCCCTGGTTTTTTTTTTCTTCTTCTTCTTTTTTTCAACCTCTGGTGGCTGCCTGAATTTTTTTGCTTCTTGTCCTTCCTCTGTCTTCAATGGCAGCGATTCTCTCTGCCTAAAAGGCTTGTGGGTAGTCCAGGCCAGCTTTCTGTTCCAGGTTCTTAACGTCATCATACCTTCAGTCTACATTGTCTTGAAAGGTGACGACACACCTGTAGTTTCTACGGACTGGGATCCGAGCATCTCAGGGCCATTATCCCGCCCAGCAAGGGTGGTGTCAGGAATAACTTGAGGTTTCCTGGAGTGCTAAGGGATGTCCCTCTCCTCTTCCTTTTCTTCACCTCCTCTTCCTCCCCCTGGTCCTTCTCTTTTTCCCTGCTTTGAGTGTGCACTTATATATGGTCAGGGAAGCCAGGGACATAGGAACCTGTCCTAGTGCAGACACCCTCCTCCCTACTCTGGATGGCCCGCCTGCAGGAACACCAGCTCCAAGGCTTCCCCTGCACCTTCAGGAGGGATCTGGGGCAGGGGATGTGTATGAAGTTACTAATGTGAATCAGGTTCCCCTTCGTCCCTCCAGCCCCTGTGGGAGTTGAAGATGGCCCCCTCAACACCCAGACGAGGCATACAGGCTCTCAGAAAGCAGCAGCTTGTCCATAGAGGACCCCGATGTGGCTGGGACTGTCCCATGAGCAGGAGGATGCGGGTCACTGAGTCCCAGCTGAACCTGTCTTCTGTCGGATGGCTAAAAAGAAGCCAGAATCACCTCTCATGGTAACACTCGAGAAACAGGCTCAGAGAGGTGGACTGATTTCCCCAAAGACACAATCACCTAGATTGCTCTTCCACCCAGACCTTTATCTTCCCTCCCCTCCTACAGACACCTGGCCCATGTGCAGTCTCTAGCTGTAGGCTCTGAGAGATACTAATAGGGGCTGGGTGGTCCCTCTTTGAGGATGCTTTGCTGCCTTCTTTGAAGGATGCTTCTCTAACATGAATACCTTCTGGACAGGCGCCAGCCCACTGTACGGATTGGTGATTACAAGCCAGGGTGTGGGGTTGGGCTGCACTGAGTTCAAATCTAGTGTCCTTATTTTGAGGTGATTGATCTTTCTATACTTAATTAACCTATCTGCAAATCAGGGATGGTATTAATGCGATAGACCCCAAAGGGACCCCCAGGAGGATCTTGCTCAAGGACGATCTGTACATACTTAAGGGCAGTGGAATCCCATGGCCACAGGATTCAGGTTGACTTCTCAGCAAACTGACTGCCGTGTTGGGCTCACCAGACTTGTTCCTGCTGGAGGCTTCTCTGGCTCCACCATTACTCATCACAAAAACAAATGACCCAAGACCTCAAGCAGGCTACCTGCTCAGCCAGGAGCTGTACTATCACCTCTCAACCCCACAGGGGCGGATATCAGTGATAGAACCCTTCCCCTTTTACAGATGGGCAGACTGAGGCCAAGGAAGGCCAGACATCTTACTGCTAACGAGGTCAGGGCTGATTCTTAATGATGGCTGGGTCCCAAAGCCAGGGCTGTGAGCTTCAGGAATACATAGTCCTTCCCTCTCTCACTCAGCCAGCAGCCCTAGAATTTTCCAGAAGGGCCACAGGCCTCCTGTCCCATTGACAGAACAGGCTGCCTGCTCTCATGGCCAGGCTTATGGAGCAGCTTCTGGATCCAGGAGGGAGTTGTGTGTGTTGGGGGGCTATGGACCTCAGAGCACCATTGTAGCTTGCGTGTGAAGGTGGAGATATATATGAGGAAGGCTTTCTCAGCCTGAAGTGTCCCATTGGGTGCCTTGGGCACAGCACACTTTTATGTGAGCCATGTTGGAACATAAAAGAACCTTTCTGGGCAGCATCTGGGGTCAGGTGGCCCTGGACACAGGAAGGTGGCCAGTGTGGGCACCATCAGGGTCTCCTCAAACCATCTGCAGCAGTGCCCCCCCATGGGCCTGGCATGGGAGGAGTTAAGCCGCAGTGGGCACCTTGGCACGTAGCGCTGGCCAGAATGTCCGGCTCCCCACCCCCACCGCTTTTCTTCCTTTTTGCCTTTTTCCTTCTTAATTAATCATACGCTGCTGCCCAATTTAAATATGGAAATACCCAGGCTGAGGCTCTGCAATTATTCATGAAGCCAGGCCTGCTGTCCAGGCTCTTGGGCTGCGGGGAGCATCGTGGCTTCGCCTCCTTTCTGTGAAATTATGTGCACAAAGGCGGCTTCTTATCTGGGTGTGTGAACTAAATAAATAAATAAGGGCTTTTGTTTGTTTGCGGGCTCCTGCACATGACTGTTTTGACTAAACCACTCGTGTTGTCTGAGCCTTTATGGGACCCAGGAGACAGGGGGTGGGATGGGGGGTGGCCAGGGCTGCAGGGGGGGTGGTGGTGGCCGCCGGGCACCTGGGGCTCGCTCCCTCCCCTGGCACCAGCTTTACTCCAGCAACCCCCTACACACACTCCGCTGGAAAGTTCGCCCTGCCCGGGCTGGGCTCCCAGGCAGCCTGGCACAGTGCCAGGCTCGCCGCAGAGCGCGGGCAGCAGGGTGGGGCGAGCGGCAGAGGCGCGGAGGACGTGGCTGGGCGCCCTGGGCACGAGCAGGACCCGAGGCCGGGGGCCAGGGGCCCAGAAGGTGAGGGCACTCCGAGTGGGAGCAGGGTGAGCCTCGGGGGTGGGCAGGCAGTGCAGCCTGGCCGGGGAGCAGGCCTCGTGGGAAGAGGCTGGCTGGCGGAAGAACCAGGCACAAAGCATGGCAGTACCAGGCCGCCAGCATGCACCGTGGCCTGTTCGCCCAAGCCGGGGGGCTAAAGCCTGGGATCCGGGGTCGGGCGGGGGGCGGGGGTGGGATGCGTGTGCATGAGGCCTCCTTAGGAGCAGCAGCCAAGGAGCTGAGCCTCCGCTGCAGGGCCAGCCCATGCAGCCCAGCGGAGGAAGGCCAAGCTAGGCAGGCGGGGCCCAGGGCTGTCAAGGAGAAAAACATCCCAAGCCCTGCAAATTGCTGCTCTCAGCTTTTCCCCCCTCCTCCTGCTGGGGGTGAAAAAAAAAAAAAAAAAAAGCAGTGCTTCCTCTGGAGGCGGATGCAAACGGATGCAGAATTTTAACCATCTCCTGCATCAACCAGGCCTTCCCCTGCAAAGTTTTCTCGGGCTAGGCAGTGGCACCATAGGAAAGGGGATGTCGGGAGCCCACTTGCCTTTTCTGTGAAATACTGGAAAGTCAAGGCTTCCTCAGCACCCCTTCCAGAACCGGGACCTGAAGCAGCTGCTGAGGGTGCCAGCTTGGGGCCATAGTGCCTGGTTCTTGCACAGTCCTGGTGCATCATGGGTGGTGGCAGGGTGCCAGTTATTGGTCCTGTTATTGCTGAGCCTGGTCTTTGCTCTTGGGGTTGAAGATGTTGACCAGGCCCTTTTGGCAACCCAGTGGAAACTTCATTGGAATGGGGGGGGGGTGTCTCTGTTCCTACTGACTTGAGCCCTCAGTGGGATCCTGAGTTTTTCTCCTAGCTGATTTTCATGTTTTAAAAATCTTCTGGAATGCCTTCTGGTGACTGGTGGGGGCCTCTTCCACTGTCTGGCTAGGGAGAAAGGGAATAAATTCTAGAGGACAGTGGTTAGAGGAAAATGGTAGGGTATAGTCCAGGAAGGGGAGTCTATGCCTGGCTGGCAAGCTGTAAGGACTCCAGCTGTAGGGATGGGAGCTTCCAGAATGGCTTGGTTCCCTGTGATGGAGAGCTGCCCCACCAAAGGCCCACAACATGTTTTAATTTCGACTCCTTCTATAATTAGAAGAAAAAAACGAGTATGAAATAATGAACATGTAATATTGAACCCAGCCGGTGTTATATCCGTCTCCGGTATGTCCATAACATAGAATTCTCGGTATTTATGGAGGAGAGGCCTGGAAAGGCAACAGTGATCGGATCAGGAAAAACCGAGCTGTCCTGGGCTGATCTTGTTTTTCCCGGGTCTGAGGGTCTGATGTCTGGCTCTGGGGGTGCCTTGGGAGCCATCTGGGCTTCTGTGAATCTGGCTTCTCTGATGGTTGGCAGGACAGGGTGACTCTGTTTGTCATGGAGAAGAGCCATGGCCTGTTGGCTGTGTGTGTGTGTGTGTGTGTGTGTGTGTGTGTGTGTGTGTGTGTGTGTGCAGGCACGCTCCTGTTTATTACCCATGTGTGTTCCACAAAGGGTTCCCCAACACCTAAAGGTAATAATCACAATCCTTAATACAGGGCAATACCAAGCTGAGGCAAGGGACAGTGTGGCCATCTGTGCCTGGTTTTCTTGGATCCTAAGTGAGAAGTCATTCTGAGCTGGAGAGCCCTTGTCTGTCTCCCTAAGAGAGAGTAGTCTTCAAGGCCTCCTTCTGGACCCCAGGCCCTCTTCTGGCCCAGTCCTATCTAGTAGAAACATAGTGTGAGCCCCAGTCACAGTCCTATCATCAATCCTCACAGGTCCTCACAGCCACAGTTTGAAAAGGCAAAAACAGAAGCAAGAGAAGCCACTTTGGCGATAAAAATCCATTTGCTCTAACATAGATACCCAATAGTAATCTCAACAAGGCAGACAGAATTAGTAATGAGAGACACCTTACGTTTCCCCCCCAACACAAAGTCCTCAACACTCTAAACATATTTTATGCAAGGGCTCAAACTTGGATTCTCCGCATCTCAAGAGCTTGGAGGCCAAGAGCATCGGCAGCCTGCTGTGCTGGGCGAGGCAGGTTGAACTGGTTTCTGTGTCCAACCTCAGAGCTGGGAGCTTTCTCTTGCCGGTGTCCCTTCCTGGCTAGGGTAGGGGACTCCTCTACTGGATTGTCAGGCCCCCAGCAACCCTGAGAATGGATAACGGGAGACTTGGGCTGCAGGTTTCCAGGGCAAAGGCGAGCTGCTGGAAAGGGCTCTTCCACTCTGCTCCCAGACACCAGGGGACCACACAAAAGGCTGGCTTCAAGCTTACAATGGTGGGGCGGTTAGTCACTGTGCCAGGGCAGCAGGCAGGCAGACAGAGCCCCTGTGTCTGTGCCTGTCAGGCTGGGCCCTACAGCCCCTGATCCCCTGCCTGCGTTCCACCCTATCCCTGCCTGCATGCTTTGTTGGCACCCCACCCTGTTCACCAAGTTAACCCTCTGCTACCCACCGCCTACCTGGCAGCCTCTGATAGCACATCCTTGCCAGGCTGTGGTTGCCATTGGCTACCTTGGCCAAATTACACTCCTTCTAGAAGCCGGGTTCAGACCTGTAAGATTTCATTGGCCTCTCTGGGGAATGTCACTGTATACACACTATCACTGGATTTTCACGTTAGAGGACACCATGTGCAGGGCTCCTAACTTAAAAAAATCCCAGCCGAGTTGGAAAGTAGGTATGGTCCAAGGATAAGGAAGGAGGAACGCCAGGACTGTGAAAGACGAGGGAGTCACCCTGGAGTGGGTGTGTGCTTCAAAGTGAGCAGACTGATGTGAATATTTTAATCCCGTGTGTAGATAAATGGATAAGATAAAATAAGTTCATTATGTCCCCGCCCTGTCTGGAGACTCCCTAAAGCACTTTTGTTATTAGCCTCGGCGTTGGCTAGTTGGCAGTTACAAGTGAAATCTCTCCTAGGCCTTGGTCCCCAAGCCTCGGATGGAATTGGTATTTTTCTGTGATCTGATAGTTAAATTATTGATGCTTGCATAAGGTAATCCTCCCCAAAAGGTATAAAGCACACTAATAGCCCCTTCCTGCCTTTTAATTTAAAAATCTTCTCGGCAGAGATTTTTGAATCCTGGCTTTTGTTTGCTAAATTAAAATGGCATGTGTTTTTGTTTTAGAAGCAGGGTGTTTTTTGTTTTTTTTTTAAATTTTTTTTATGCCCAGTGTGAGGAGAGGAAGTAAAATAAGTCTTTTGAAAGTGTGCTCATCCATTCATGGCTTAAAAACTCCAAGTACCAGCTACCCTCCCACCACTACGTGGAGGAAATAGATGTGATTTGTGCAACTCACCTGTTGATTGTATTTTTGTAGTTATTTATCTTATAATCTAATCGCCACCGAGCACCAAGACTGCCTTTGGCATATAGCAAGGCCAGGGCTACCTGGTCTGTAAGAGGTTGGTGCCCCATAGGTCCCGGCCCGGGTCTGGGTCATCGGCTCCTGGGTCAGCACATGTCCGTGTGCTGCTGCTCAAACTGCCTTCAGACAGCTAGTGATAGAAGACATATGCTCTGCACACAGCATTTTGTTCTGATTTATTTTAGGCCAGTTAAGATGCTTTTAGCACGAAGAGTGGCGGATCTCACTCACATTCTGAGAACCATTGGAGTTTTCAAGCTCAAGTACTTTTTTTTTTTTCAATCCAAATTTAGGAATTGCCTTTTAGAGTAGCAAACAGCACACGGGCACGCCTTTTAACCCACTTCTAAAGAAAGATATTTCAACCATCCTCATTGGATCTGGAGACCCATCCCTTCAGCTGGAGTCTAGAAACAGCCCACTGTTAATAATAAGTAAAAAACAAAGTCGATCACAGAGGCTAGGGGTCCCAGGGTGGAAGCATCCTCAGACATGTACTGAGCCCTGGTCCCGTGCACAGTTCTTCCTGCTAAAGCTGTAATGTTATCACGTGGGACAATCCCCACCCAGCCGAGACACTGTCACGCTCCACAGGGCCACTAGCCAGCGTGACCCACAAGCTGGAGCATGCCCCTCAAGTGATGAAGGGACCCGTGCAAATACCATTACATTAAGGCGAACCTAGACGGGTCTTTGTTCATTGTGGTTCTGCCCTAGCTTCAGGCACTACTTCTGACAATGGGAAAACAGCAGACAGACAAACAGAAGGGACCGGGAACACTAGGAAATATATTGGATCTCCAAGGAAAAAGGCCTGGAAGCTGCTACAGGGATGTGGGAGAGGGAAGGCTTCCTGAAGCCTTGGGGCTCTTCACTTCTGGTGTAAGCTGGAGCCTGCTCCCGTGAGGGCCGCTGCAGGACAGTAACACCAGCAGTAGCCAGCATTGGCAGATCCTTACTTTCAGTTTCTGTTTGAGAAGGTATCTCTACAGGGTCAAATACTGGAGATAAGTGAATCCCTCTCTGAAAACTAACATTTTTCAGGCAATGTGTGTTAATCGATGTTCACATTAAACTCATACATAGGAGCAATCACACATTCCACTCTTCATATGAATTACATCTTTTTGATATAACATAGATGACAGACCCCCTGCGATCCTGAATGCATCCTAGGCACACTGTAGACAATTTAGAAGATAGAGAAATGGAGGTGAGGGGAGATGGCTTGTGCTTTCCATGAGGAGACACGCTCTGCTCACATCTCCCCAGTCTTCCTTCTTGTTGACTCTCGCGGTATCTGTTTTCGGATAATGCCACGCTCCCTTTCTGCTCTGTTTTCCTGGTTTCTTTGCCCTTCTATTCCAGAGGCAGTTTTTTTCTTCTCCCAGGTGAACCGAGCTGTCTCCTCCAAGTGGCCCACTCAGGCCCTAGGTGTTCAGGGACAAGGCCGTGGGCTCCCTGGCACCAGGTTTCTCCCCGTCGTGGTTTTGGGAGCCCATCTCTGGCAGCTGGACCACAGTCGGTATAGTTGCATACAGCGGCACCACAAAGCCAAGGATTTAGGCAAGCTCTGGGTGCATGTGTGCCGAGGGGCCCAGAACCCCGCCACGAAGGTGGGGAAGAGCGGGTGAGGCTTTCCCTGGGGTGGGGGTGGGCGGGGAACGTGGCTGTCAGCGCAGGGACCTGCAAATGGCAGACAGCGGTATTGGTGTTTGGATCCTGAGCAAAGGAAGACGCTTGGGCCAAGTGAAACAGGCCTCTTGTTAGATAGGCAGTGTTCATCAGAGCTGTCGGGTTGGTGTTTCCAAGGTGTCCACTTTATGGCCTTGACCTAAATTCACCAAGTGGTGGATGGTGGCTAAGGGTGTCAAGGGGCTTGCGGAGTAGGGACATACCAGAACCGTTAGTGTAAGGATACAATCTCCAAATGCCACGTCACAACCCGGCATGCACCTCAGCTGGTCCTAAAAATAAGAAAATAGTTCTACTGAACCAGGCCTCTAGAAGGGGAACCAACGGACTGGATACACTGGGATTCAAAAGAAATTTCAGAATTGCTAATTGTTAAGTTCCTTGGGGAGGACTAGAGATGGCTTGCTTTCTTTTTTAATTTAAAAAATATTTTTTTTTTATGTATATGAATGTGCACCATCTGTATTCCTAGTGTTCTTGGGGGATCAGAAGAAGGCATCAGATCTAGAACTGAAGTTAAGATGATTGTGAGCCACCAGGTGGGTGTGGGACTCAAACCTGAGTCCTCTGCACGGGCAACTCATGCTCTGAATCACCGAACCGCCACCTCCCCAGCCCTATAGAGATTTCTTAGTAGCTCACACTGCCCACAAACTTTACAGTAAGGATCATGGGTTGCAGTATTAATTACAGGGGGAAAATAGCAAAAAGATAAAATTTGCAATATAAAGGACACAGCAGTAAATTATCACAGGACAAAATAGTGACATAGTGTATCACCCTTAAAATGGTGTCAACAGAGTTTGTGGTAGCTTGGGGAAGTACAAAATGTGATAGTTCCCTAACAGTAAGTACATATGTAAATTATGTAATTGTGTGCATATGCTCACTGAACAGTAGTGGAGGAGGAAGTACCCGGAATATTAGGACCTATACCCAGATTTTCTTTTTCTCTATATTTTGTATTTAACTCTGCACATATTCTTTTTTTTAAAATTTTCTACTTAAATTGCCTATATCTTAAATGTTTATATTTTATTCTGGTTGTTTAGACTTTAAACTTTTCCCTGCATTCCTTAAACACGTGGTATTTTCATAATCAGGATGATTATTTTTAAAGGCTTAGGAGTAGAAATACAGACAATTGACATGTTTTCCTTTAGTTGTTGGGAATAGATGGCAAGCAGCAGAAATATTCGTTAGGCCAACATATACCCTACGGTGAGTCAATATTATTTGTTCTTCTATAAAAGATGCTTACATTGATAGGTTATCAATCAAATACTTCATGGGGTCCCTAGTCAAACATAAGTGCTTACATAACCAGAGTGTAAAAATCTCAATTAAAATTTTATGTGGACTTAAAGAGAAGTGATTGGTGTCCCCTAAAGTTTAGCACGTAGAAGAAAGGGACATTCCTTCTTGAGTTCTTGGATAGTGCTTCACTTCGGCTCTGTTTTGTGTTTAAAGTCAATTTAAAGGTGCAGACATTTCAGGGCAGTGGAAAAGTAAATAAATCTTGGATTCATGATGTCAAATGATAAACGGTGGTCTTTGGGTAGTTTATAATCATCATCATCGCCTTTAAAAACATATTTTAAGCTTATGTTTACAAGAACTTATATATCTCAAAATTTTTCTTTCGCACGTAAGCCCGCTTCGATTCACATCTGGAGCACACAAGACAAGAGGCCTAAATTTGTTTGGTTTGGTTTGTCAGTAATGTTGCAGAGCTGATTTTGTGATATGGAGGAAATTTGCCCATGTTTCTAACTAAGGAATTTCTTAGCCTTCAGGCAGGGTCTTCCTTAAAAAAAAAAAAAAAAAGCCGAGGTCCTGCAGGATGGAAAAATGGCAGAATTCTGTCTGTCACATGCCAAGCCAGGGAAGTAACAATGTTCCTTATGTGTGAAAGGCTTGGTGAGGCTCCCTGGCTCCCTGGAGTGACCCCTGAGCAGGAGGGGACACCAGGGCTGCGGGCTTGCGACTCTGAGCTCCGAGGGTGCAGCCCCAGCCTCAGTTTACCCGGCTGCGCACAGCGAGCGAGCGAGCGCTGCGGCCGGGAAAAGGCCGGTGCCCCTGGGAGGTCCAGGCCGCGGGTCTGCGCCACCGCCAGGGCGCGACCCTCTAATCCGCTTTAGTCAATATAGTGTGCGCTCTGCTCGGCCGAGCAAACACGGGAACAAAGCAGCGGCCGGCGGCCCGCGACTCCTGACCCCGGGGTCGCGCCCTTTGTTCACCCTCAATGGGGCCGCCCGCCGCCTGGCCCGCGGCTAATTGGGGCGCGTGCAGCCTTCGCCGCCCGTGCCCGTACTAGGCTGGCCTGGACCTGGACACCGACGGAGACCCCAACCTGGACATCCACCCTAGGCACAGACAGGCACCCAGCTCCGAGCACCCACGCAGACCCTGGAGCCCGTGCAAAGCGAAGATCAGACCAGGACCGTGGACACTGGACCCTGGGCTCAGACGGGGACCCAGCTCCGGACACTCCTGGACACTGACGCGGACCCCGACCTGGGCCCTGGACCGTATCCAGTGCGAAGATCAGATTTTGGACATTGACACAGACCCAGTCGGGACTGCGGACTCCATCCCCAACACCCACACAAACACAGGATTCAGACCCAGACCCAGACCAGGGCCACAGACTTGGACCTGGTTCCTGCGGGACAGACGCATGTCAGTCCGCTCCTCTGATACGTAGTCCCAGCATCCAAGCAGTCTCCAGCCTGACCGTAGGTTGCACACGGTGCTACCTCGGGATTCAATGCCACACCTTGAGCCCAGGATCTAGGACCTGGTGCCTTGCGGGCTGGGCTCATGACTCTGCGAGCCCTGGGGCTGCCTGCAGGAGGCGCGCCAGGCCAAATCCTCTCCACCCAAATGGGTGGGTGCTCCTGCATTCATTCAGCTGAAGGGTCCCAAGCAGTTCTGTGATCCCGTAGGACACTGGTCCTTTTAAGTTTGTCACTTGCCCAGGTCCTTAAGGATCTCAGATGGTTGGGTGCAGAGTCTTTTGTTAGCTCTTTGCTGCTGCTTGGACGTCTGTTCATGTTGCAGGAAAAGACAGAATCCTCTATCCAGAAAGGTGGACTCCTCAGACCCTTCTCCACACAACCTTTCTTTCCCCTCCAAATGACATCTCGAGGGGAGGGTGATGCCAGGTACACAGTAGGCACTGAATTCGGCCCAGTCACTCCATACTCTGTCGCCTTTGTTCTTGCCCCCATATTGGACGAGGCTATAATTTTTATCCCAAGAAGCTTTTAAAACTTAACTCCTCCGGTTTTGAAAATGGGCTTTATCTGTTTTTATAAAAGGCACTTTCTTGTAATTAGGTGCAGAAAGGAAGCAAGCAAGGGCCTCTTAGAAGCCTTTGCCTTTGAAGATGCCAGAGAGGCCCTTCAGCCCCTGGCCCTTCTGGGCAAGGTTCTCTGGCCTGATTCTCAGCTATTTTATTTTGTTCCCTAGCTTTAACCATTGCCAGGCTTTGCCAGGAAGACTTTGAAGATGTGGGGTTTGTTTCTGAACGCGTTGCTTGCAGGGTAGAAACTGCCTCCAGGAAGGCCTGGCACTTCATAAGGATGGCTTTGGGACGGGGTCCTGACCTGACCAAGGGTGGAGGAGGTAGCTCTGTCTGTGTGCAATGCACTGCGCTTGGAAGCACCGTCGTGTGGAGATGGCTCTTGCATCTGGGTCTCCATCAGTTGACTTGGCAAATTATCCTTTTTCTTTAGGTCTTCCCTCAGGCTTTAATTCCACCCGTGACTGCGGCATCAACCTAGTCTTTCTCTTTTAGGAGACAGTTAGTAGATGGTCGCCTTGGCGGGAAGCTGAGGATCCTGAATAGCTTCCCAGGAAGGAGGGGACCTTAGGAACGAGCAATCTGTGACCTTGTTGGTCCGAGGAGACCTTCAGATTTTCCCAGGCATTTTCATCAACTGCTCCACTTTTGATACTGAGACCACAGGGCAAGTGTCTGCTGGGGTCCCAGACTGTAAGCAGGCATGGGCTTGGGAACCACTCTGGCTGCCTGGATAAGAAGGCTACAGTTTCAGGGTGCTGGCCCCCAGAAAATGAGGGCAGAGCCCTGGAGATACGAACCTTCAGTTCAGGCTAGGTGGCTTTCTTATGAGGATTCTCACAGGCACAGTGGGGAGCATGTGTCTGGGACTTTATACCTCAATCTGGTTTTGAAGTGGTGCTCAGGACACACCTTTCAGGGAACGGTGCGAACCTCAGATGACCAAAGCTGGCTTCAGGGATCAGAATGAGGAGGTTGCCCAAGCTGAGCCAGCTTAAGGAAGTTCTGGCCTGAGATTTACAAGGAGCTCAGTTTTTGTTTGTTTGTTTGTTTTGTTTTTGTTTTTCCTGGAGATTGCTTTTACCTGTGAAGTAAGCCTCTCTGGGAAGAAATGAATGGTGATATTTTCCTTTTTAAAAAAAGGGGGAAAAAAGTGCCCGTGTGTGTGTACAGGGGCTGGGGGCCTGGGTCTGTGTGATATCGAGCCAAGTCACTATTCTCTGCCTGCTGGGCCTTAGTCCTTCAAGAGGTATGATCACTTTCGTTGTTCCTCTCAGATTGGGAGGGTCACATGAGATGAGGTAGAAGCAAGCTGTGTAAGTTGCCAGGCGCTTGCTGTATACATATGCGATGTCTCACATCTGCCCTCCCAAAACCCTCTACAGTGAGGCAATCATTTATGATTAAAATGCTTAAGCAGCTCCTAAAGCGCTTGGTGCCTAAGGAATATCAGTGCTGTTGTTGACTTGAACCATAGCAAACCCCTCTGCGCTGGCCCTAATAAAGATGTGGACTGAACGTGGGGCAGATCGAGTCTCAACCTCTTCCTTGAAACACGATAACAAGATGGCCCCGATTTGGGAGACTGGAGTTGGTGGGCCTCTGGGTACCAGCTAGCCTATTTGTTTGTCTGGTCTGGCAGAGGGTGTTGTCTTCAACCTGAGCCTCAGCCTAGTCTACACCCTTTGGCTCTACCAACGTGGCCTTGGGGCTCTTAAAGCTGTCGGAGTGGCTGGGCCAGAAGCCCTTCTCCCATTCACAAAGCACGGCTTTTATTTTGAGGATAGCTCTCCTGCATCAGAGATCTGTCTGTTATCCAGGTCGCATTTTTCTGGCTTTTGGGGTGTTGGCACAGGTGTAATGAGGAAGGGTATATAGTTCAGGAGGCTTCAGAGAGGGCCTACCCTGCATCTTGCTGAGGACCCTCCCGATGGACTTCAGATTGGCCCATGGGCCACAGAGGAAACAGAACTGTTATTGCTGTACACGCACATGCATGTGTACTTGTGCACACTCCCCTACACACACACACTCACATACACACCCAAGACATTACCTTTATAAATCTAATACTTCATGTTCTCAGTATTAAAGTTTGAGGCACCAACAGGCTGTCTTAAAAATCTCTCTGAGCCTGTCTGCCTCGGAGCAGTTTTATTTATACTTCTTCTTGTCACATCAAAGAACTCCGTGTTTCTTGCAGACTGTTTTTTAGGGCTGCGTGTTTTGGTTTTTGGCCACAGCCGGTTAATTTTTCTGAATCTGTGGCCCCAGGTGTACACCCACAGGCTTTTCCCAGCTCACGAAGTTTCCTTGTGAACCTTGGAGTCCTGCCGTAAATTCAATGCTCAACACAGGACAGATTTCCAAGTTGGAAATGTTGAGAGGGAGAGAAGGAGCTGGCAGTACCTGTGTCCACTGCCTCCCCGAGACAGAAAATATTCTGGGCAGAGTGCACTGGGAGGCTGAACCTTGTTGCCGAATTTAGAATACTGAGTTGAAAAACTGGTTCATGGGTGAGGCATTCACAAAGGTGAAAATTCTTTTAATGCGAACTTCAGTCCTTGTCTCTACACAACAAGTGTAGCCTTGGAAATGCTTGCTCGTGTTTCTGGTTATTTCAAAATACATTTTCAAAATCTGCATTTGCCATTAAAAATTATATATATGTATAACACATACACATACATACACACACACATACACATACACACACACACACACACACACACACACACACACACACACACACACACACACACGGTCAGTACCTCTTCTTGTCCAGTGGCCTACATGACCACTTTTGGTTAAAGAAAACAAACTTCATATTCTTTTGAAAACAGGAATCTCGTCAAAAGTTGCTCTGTGAATAGGCAGGAGCAAAATGAAAGCACCGTTTTGGTTTATTTTTTCCTCCTTAGGAATCTTTCTTTCGAAGCAGTTAAATATTCTCGTCCCTTGAGGCAGGACTTAGTTAAGGTATTTTCTCACTTCTTGCATGAAGGACATGTGTGAAGAATTGGATTTTTAACTCTGAAGTTAACATTGGATATAATGAGGAAAATGAAGCTATAGAGTAAACTTCACTCTGTGAAATCACATTTGACTTTTAAAATAATAACTATATTTCAATAAATAAGGCCAGTGGTCAAAAATCCAAGCACCTTGTAATTAACTCCCTTCCCCAAAATTTCCACGATCAGCGTGTGCATGATCTGCAGACTGCTAAGACTTGTCCCAACCCTTTAAAAAACAAAACAAACCCCTGTGAAGTCTTGAGTTTTAAAACAGTTCCTGCAATCACTTGCAATTTAACAATGAGCCGTTTGAGTTCTACATCAGCTTCAACCCCTTTTACTTTAAAATCTTCACCCTAGAGGGCTTCTAACCTGCCTCAACACAGAAGTGTTACTGAGGTCCTTTCAGCTGTGAGGAAGACAAATTTTCAACTGACTTTATTATCGTGTGAGCATTATTTTAAAATCTGGAGTACAGACATCAACGCTCGGTAGTTTCTGAAGTTTAGACGCACACAGCTGAGTTCTGCTTACATGTGCTGCAGAGAGAATGTGTGGTCAGCAGAGCAGTGGCGTTTGAAGACCCCTGTAAAGGATGACCAAGGTGCCAAGTGCTCCCGAGAAACTGAGCGGTCTCGGTGAAGAAGGAAGGCAGCCCTTTGGCCTTCGGTGGGAGGGAAATACTTTCCAAACTTTTGAATGCATTTTCATGTTTTTGGAAATTTGTACCACCTACCAGAATCTGTAAAATTACCAATTCTAATACATCTTAAATTGCTGATAAAATGCTATGAGGAGCACAGTAAATTCTTTAGAAGAATGTTAGCCTCCTAGTTTATGATGGCTCCATTTTAGAAATTGTAGAATTGAGCAACTAAAATTAACTCAGCACCCACTTCCTTCGAAAGGTAATTTTTATTAAAAATTTTTTTTTAACTTGAGCTATGCCTTTTCTTATTCCACATATTAAAGCCAAGAACGTAGCCATGGCATTGATCATCAGGGATAATGCCTCTTTATCCTAATTCATACTTTTTAATTTTTGTTGTTACTACTTTGGGTTGAAAAATATCAATTAGAATTCATCATCTGAACCAAGGCAAAATCTTCATCCTAAGATGCATATATTACAGATAAAAACACATATATTTATGATCAAACACAGATTCCCAGTTGTTATCCTCCCCTTCTATTTGAGAGATAATAACCACTTAAGGATGTTTTTGGGGTGGCTACACTCTTTTGATGACAGCCCACGGTAACTGGAAAAGAGAATGGATGAGCTTCCAAAGAGCATTAAAGATACTACATCGTGGCTCCAAGAGGCTCTCTAAGCACAACCGATTGCGTGGAGAGAGAGTTAAGCACCCACCAGCCATGGGAGCGGAGGGCCTCCTCACCGTCGGCTGCAGGCTCACTTCAGAGTGGTCGTTATATTCAAAAGAAAGAGGGCTGGAAAGGGGACACCGTGAGGGGATCAGCATGCTGCCCTGGTGGAGGAGGTGGTGGTGGTGCTTGTCCTGCAGTGTTCTGCATCCGCTTTTGTCCTCAAACTGGCTTATGCTGCAGCCAGCATTTCATTCCTGTTGGTAAGAAACGAATGCCAAGTTTGACATAAAACGGAGGGAACGAAAGCAAAAGATTCTGAAAATGGCTTCATTATGTCTGGAAGGAGAGAATCCTTTCTGTGGCTGCTTGCTTGCATTTGGTCTAACAGCTTGGGAATTTTCTTTCACTGTTTTATCTGTATGTGAATCAGTGAGCTTCTTTCTCAATTTCCTTCATAATCAATACATACGCATATCAATATATCAATATATAAATATACACTCAAGGGACACAGGTGCTGATAGGTTTTGTGCATAAATAACCGAGTAAGAAGCGCCTTCCCAGTATAGAAGCCTAAGTTCGTATGATACAGGCGTAGTAAAATGGGCTCTCAAACCTGCACTCTACTTCAAGACAAAGACGAAAGAAAAAAAGAGAAAGAAATCCTAAGCCTGGTTTGCCTTTTCACAGACTACTCAAAGCTGGCTCGCAGCTCCTCTGAAGGGCACATTGTCAGCAATGATTGAAGTGGCATCTTACCCAGGAGCGGCTGCAGACTCACACTGCCAGGGCTCCCGGGCCAGCTTTTCAAAACACCATTATTCTCGGACATGCGAGTTGTACGATCAGAACCCGAGTGAAAATCTGATTTCCCCTCACACTCGTCTTGTTTTAACTAGATTAAGTGCATCTGTTTACGAAGTCCTCATAGTGCCCTGGGTACTGAAATTTTAACACCATGAAACACGTCTTTGTGGAGAGAAGGGGACCGAAAGTGGAGCCCCTCGGCTTTCTGAGACTGGACTGTGGGCCAGGGGCCGAGCAGAGAAAGCCAGGGCTTAAGAAAGGGCATGGCAGGAAGTTGCTGGCCGAATTCCCATCAAGCAGATCTTGGGAGAAATCAGGAAAAAATAACTATATAAGGCCAATATTATAAACATCCTGGTCCGGGGACAGGCTTCCTAAGACTTATTTTCAAACAGCTGACCCCAGGCATGGCCATGGCCCAGAGGGACAGCCAAGGCTTTCTTACCACAAACTTGTCTAGTAAATGCTCATCAACAATTTAAAATTTTCAGGTTCCCTTTTTGATCATTTGAGCATAGTTTAATTTTTTTTACTTACTTTGAATAATATAATTTGATAGCAAGTAGACAAAAAAATTAAAAACAAAACACACACAACTCAACAAAAAAACAACAACAAAAACAAGGCTAGCCAAACTGAATAATGCCCAATAGAATTACCTAAAGGCCATTATTTCCCCTAAATTAGGCAGAATTTGATTTCTGAATATGCAACCAAATTACATATAAATCCTTGCCAAGTACAGGGAGAATTGTAAAAAGTATGTGTTCTTGGATATTGCTCTGACTCACCCAATTTCTTGTGTTACCAAATAAAAATTGGGAAAGGGGAGAAGACATTAAATTAATTTATTACAATGTGAAGGTAAGGAAAAAAGTCAGCTAATAAAAAGGTTAGCAACTCCGCGTGATTACACAATGATTTCAGGTGAAAATTACAAAGCTAATATCCTGGCATTTAGTTGCTGTGCTCTATAATGATACACTTGTCAAATCTGTATTTGTTCCAGTGGGACAAAAACTTGTAAGTGGCATAATGGAAGATAATCTCTTTTTCTTTGTGGCTTTTTAAAAATTCAATGTTTTAATCCACCCATTTAATCACAAAACATATATCACATTACTTATAATATTTATAGTGTTTAGGAGTATGATTAGAAATAGATTATAGTGTTGTGGTTGGATGCAGGTTTTTTTTTCTCCCATGAGCATATCTCAAAGGTATGCAGCCATTTTAGAATTTGCACTTGAGAGCAGTTTCATGTGAAAATAAGCCCCATATATTTTCGTTCAGAATCCCAGTCTGGTCGTTCCTGAGCTTGCTCATTATTTTGGAAAAACCAGATTCGGCATTTAGAAGGGCCTGGTGTTTAGGATGCCAGGCTCTCTGTGGCCAGCCCAGTCCTAGAGTGGCTGTCCTTCTGGAGCCTCGAAACTTGCTAGAGCACAAAATGTCTTTAGTGTTTTCTGAACCATACAGCAAGAAGAGACGAGGCTGTCCTCCTTGTCCAACCGTGGCTGCAGTAGGAGGGCCTTCCTAGGGATCTATGTGGTGTGTTAGGGGACTGCTGAGCACAGGGTCACCCTGCCCCACACTTCCTGACCGAGGCTGGGGACTTTGATAGGAAGGAGAACTATAAAGGACCATACAGTGCCAGAAAAGATAGATTTCACCTGCTCTGTGGCTGGGACCCAGTATAGCCACACGGGTTTAAAGCAGTAGGCCCCTGCCATTCTGGCCCTGGGAACCTCTCCCTGAGAGCTGGGGCCACAATGCCCCTTCCCCAGGAAGAGTGAAACTCACTGTTTGTGGTTGTCTATCTTCAGTTACTGGCAGTTGTAGAAAATGAAAGTTGATCAGGACAGGCCGTGTCCTGGATTTTTTTTTTTCCCTTTTCCCTAAACTGTATGTTATGGTTTTGCCTGCACTGATGTGTTGTGGCCTTAGCAGTAGCCTAGGCCAGGGTCACGGTGGTCTACAGAACTTATAAAGCAAGTCACCGGTAGTTAAAGGCCCTGGCAGAACTGGCCAACTCAGGCTAGCTTTACCCCGTGTGTCCAGGACCGCCCTCGTGGCAGTCCAGTACAACGTGGAATGAAGTTCCCTGGGAAGCGGGACACACAAGGAACTTTTGAATTTACCAATGGCATAAAAAAATTATATTTTTTATTACAACGGGCAAGTTTCAATTGGTTGACAGAAATGGCGAGATATGACGTCAAAGGACACTGGTTAGAATGCCAAGGCCAATGGGAAGGGGGAGGAGGGAGACGGGCACAGAGACTGTGGGATGGGCCCTGGAGGCCTTGTTCTCCCTGGCCCTGGTCGTCAACGGGCTACCATGCACCTCCAGAACCAGGCAGGTCCAAGTGGCTGTGATCCAGAGCATGTCTGGACAGGAGGAGGGAATCCAATCTAGGGACCCTGTGTTCACATGTGTCTCTGAGAGCCTGAGGCCCAGGCCGGCCTCTGTTTGGAAAACGCTTGGGCGCGCCAGTGAAGCGATCTGGAAGACGCTGCGGTCTCCTTGGCATTCTAACCAGTAACCAGGCCCTGGAGCCCAGCCGTCCCATTCCCCCTTTTAGGGGCCCGGTGTGGCCTAGAGCCAGCAGTGTCGCCGTCGGGCTGAGAGCAAAGCCATGGCCTTGAACTACCCCCGCAGCTCCTGTGCCCTAGTCCTAGTAGCAGGAAGTTGTTTCCAGCGGGAAAGGGGCGAGCTCAGAGCTGGGCACCGGCTCTGGGCACCATGCCTACGCGAATCCCATGCCTCCCCAGGCACCTTGCGCGCCCCCTTTGCATGCTCAGTTCTGTGCATTACGCCCCATACCCACTCGCGAGGTTCAGTGTGCCCTCCCTGCCTCTCCCCGCTGGGCACCGCGCCCCTTGCTCCGTTGGACTGACGGGGTCGGCCGTGCGCGCGCCCCTTCCTTCGGGAAGCCACTGTCACTGTCCGGCCCACCACGCTGTCTCAGTACCCAGTCTAGATCTCGGCGACCCTGGCGGCTGTCCTTAGCTTGCACTGGACTGCGGGCGGGCAGAGGGGACCGCTGTCCGCCGAGGGTCCCAGTCGGCCCCGAGCGCGCGCGTGCGCGCGTCCCGGTGCTGCCCGCAATCATGGCAGCCGGCGCCTTGGAGCGCAGCCGCGGAGCGCGCCCCGGCAGCCTCCTCCGTGCCAAGGCGGCGCGGGCAGGGGACGCGCTCCTGTTCAGCCCTCCTCGCTGCGTTGGCCTCGGGGCTCTACGGGTGGGTCTCCACCGAGCGATGCCCAGTGGGGTGGGTGCGCGAGGGCGACGGGCGGGGCCGCAGGGCGGGCGCGCGCAGGCGGGGAGCGCCCGGGGCGGCGTGCCCGCGGGGGCGCGCACGCGGAGCTGCGGGGCCAGCAGCAGGGCCGGGGCGGCGAATCCGCAGCTCCCGCCGCCCGCCCAGCCCGAGCGCGCCCGTCCGGGTGGGGGCTGCCCAGGAGGGGCGGCGCCCAGACGCACCGGCCCGCAGCGGGCACGGCGGCCTCGTTGGTATTCCGGGCGCGTTCGCAGCCCTGACCTCCGCGCGGAGCAGGGGTGCCCGGGTGCTCGGGCACGGCCGCCGCCGCCGCCCCCGGGCGGTCTCCCCAGGGCGCGCGGGCGCCTCGCTTCCCCCGTCCCCTCCTCCCCGGTCCCCCGTGCCCCCTCCCCCGCCCCGATCCGGCGGCGAAGGGGTGGGCAGGGAAACGCGCTCTCTGGGACAGGTGCCAACTCCGAGACAAAAGACATAAAATAGGCGGCAACGGGGGAAGCGCGGCCAGCGCGCTCGGGCGGGGACCGCGGCGCCGCGGGGGCCGCATCCACGGTGCGGGCCGGGGAAAGTTTGGGAAGTCGGTGCGGCCGCTCTGCAGCGGCGGGGGACGCGCGGCCCAGGCCGCCCTCCGTGCCGCGCTCGTCCTCTCCGCGCCGCTGCTGAATAATTCATAGCGCGCCCGCCGGCCATTAGCATGCACCGGGCGCGCGGTGCGTCTGTGCCAAGCCGCCGCTGCATTCGGAGCCGGGGCAGCGCCAGACCAGTGGCCCGCACTGTCCCGATGCCCTCCGGCCTGCCCCCGTGGCCCGCACAGTGGCCTCGCGCGCACCCTGGGCTGCTGGGTCCCGAGCCCGCCCGACGGCCAGGCTCTCTCTGAGCGTCCGGGCCCGCTGCGCCCGCCTGGCCGCTCCGGGATGCACGTGAACTTGGAGAAAGTCACGGGGCACGCCGGCCGGGTCCTCCGCGGCAGGGCGTGGGCGCACGCGGGCCGGCACGCTTTCGCTTGCGTCCCGGACAAAGGTCTCCAGTGGCGCCAGTCGTGGACGCGTGACTCGGTCCCCCTGGCCACTGTTTTGCGTGGTGGGTCGTTGGATGAAGGACTGCAGAAGCCGGGGGAGCAGGAGCGGTGGGTCCAGGGCACGGGGCCTCGCCGTGCGCTCACCGGCGGCCGTTCCACCCTGCGAAGAGTTGCGGGAGCTGCTCCGCGCTGCCTTCGGCTGTTCCTGAGCGACCAGGAGCCCGACGCAAGTCACCCCGGACTCCAGCCAGCGGCCGCGGGCACGCCAGCGCAGCGCTAGCCACGGCCAAGAGGTGGTCTGGCGGGGCGGCGGACCTGTGTGAAACGGGCATGATCAAGGTTGAAGGGGTAAGAGCCTTTTTCACTTTAGCTTCTTGGCATTTAAATATTTAATGGACAGATTTCTAAGAGGGGTCCTTCTGCAGGGACTGCCTTTCACAGCCAGGGACGTATCTGAGGTAGGTTGCTCTTGAACCCGAAGCCAGCCAGCTTGCAAAGAACGCCAAGATGTCCTCTATCCAGAACTTGGGATTTGTGAAACACAACTCCTGATCTTAGGTGTTGGGGGTCGCTACCCACGTAGAAATTTTATCGAGCATATAAAATGTTGTAGCAGGCATCTTAAACAACAGAAAAGAGAAAATATCTGTTAGGGGGTGTTTGGAAATGTTATTTGGAAGCTGAAGTCCGTTATTGAAAATTTGTACTGTTTTATTACTAAACCCTTACTACTTTAAAAATATTATTTAATGCTGGATGGACATTTTCAGAAAGCTAGTTTAAGTGTAGCAGCCAAGATCCAGGGTGCAGTGGAAGGTCCTAGTGTGAAAGTTCTTGCTTATGGGGCAGCTAAATAAAGCAAAACAGAACAAACAAACAAAAAAACCCAGTTCATAACCTCTCGTAATAAGTGGATCTATAGGTGGCTTACACAGCCCAGCTAGCAGGCCTGAGGAGGTTTTTGGGAATCAAAAAAGGGGGTGAAAGAATTTGCCTTTGACATAATTACAGGGTTTTTTGGTAACATTGAAATTTCTTTCTTCAAAGTTGGATTTCAAAAGCCTAGGTGGTCTCTCCAAGGCCAGCAGGAGCTTCATTTTATTTGAGCACGTAGGTTCTGGCTATCTGGGAAATAAAACTGTGTCTCTGTATGCCTGTACCTAGCCTGGGTTAACACTAAACTACCGCCGTGGGGATTAAGCCTGCTTTCATATAGTTGTGCCGCAGGTGTGAATACACCGATCCTCTCTCCACGTTTTAGATGTGGTTTGGATAGCCTTGTTGGGGCCATTCACCTCAAATCACACACAGTGGGGGCCACCTATCTCCATAGCACCCCAGAGCCGTGAGCTGGCGCTTAAGGCCCTGTTTCCAGGAATGTGGATGAGGCCAGAGGAGTCCAGGCCTGCTTTATGCCTACCTTCCTGGGCTACCTGCTGTGGTTGATCCAGGGTAAGAGCCTCTAAGAGTAGGGAGTCCCTTTTAGCAGAGTCTGAACCAAACACTAACCTTGACCATCTTTCATTTATTTGTTTTTTTTGTTTTGTTTTGTTTTCTGCTTTACGCTGCTCAGCCCCCCCCCTCCCATTTTGAGTTTTTGTTTATTACTTAATCAGAGGCATTTAGCAAACAGAAAACCCTGGGTGAGACATTTGGGAGCCATCTCAGCTGTAGAAATGTGTCTGTGGAAGGTATGCCGCCCAGAGCTGCTTGGCTTAGCGCTGGCCATGATGAGGTCCTTAGCAGAAGCTCACTCTCCTTGCTGAAAAAATGCTGGCAGTGGTTTTCCGTGTCCACAGAAGATCTATGGCACAGGGTTGGAAGGGTGGAGACTGTGTGGTGGTTACTTGAGGGTCTTCGTCATGCTTGGCACTACAGCAGACCCCCCCCCCAAACAAATGTATATCCTACTACTCCCCAGGCCATCGTGTGGAACCCGAGGCGAGCAAGAAAGACCAGAGCATCAGAGGAGGTGGTTCCAGGGCTGTGAACCAAGGACACTATTTTGACAAGCACCAGGGTCCTGTGTATTACCAGAGCATACCCTGGTCCCTGGGAAATAACAGGATTAAGTGTGTTAGTTTCCAGGGAGGCTGTCCAGGACATCTTCCCATGCTCAAAAGGCCTGTTTTGGCAACATTTATTATTTTTTTTGGGGGGGAGGGGGGTGGGATACATATACACAAAAGAGGAAACACATACTTGCCTATTTTGTTCCCTGTTGGATTTAATATAAGGAGCAGGTAAGTGGGCTCTGGTGAATGGACGGCTGTGTGGACTCCCTAGGGGCATGAGGCTCTGTTTCTGCTATTAAATTAGGGCCGAGCCCAGGGTGGCCACAGTAGAGCATCACCATTCCTCACAATGTCCTAGGCACAAGTGATGTGTGGTAACAAGGCCCACCGTACCTTCTTCAACGGCAGCATGCTCCAGGCTTTGTAGCAATGTAGCTAGCATCTGGCTGGCGACCTCTGTGTAAACCTGTCTTTCTGCTTCTATCTAGTCCCCAGCAGGACACATAGCCTGCCCTGGCTCATCATAGACAAGGTCCTATTAGAAGGCAGGAGGAGAGGGCTGTGGAGGGCTTTGGCCATCTATGATGGGCACCCTGCCCGGTGGATACTCCTTTCTGATCCAAGAGAACCTCTATGGGCCTTGAAAGAGGAGCATTGCTCAGGGAAAGGCCAGGCCTTCTGGGCCAGGCAAGCGACATCTTACAGCTTCCACGCTTCGTTTTTATTTGCTTCGGTTGGATTTTCAGGGTTGTGTTTGCGTGTGTGGAGTGAAGGGAGAATACCTACACGGAACTCAGGAGGCTGGAATGCCCAAGCTCACATTAGGGCGTGGAGTTGGAGCATTCCAGCTTCTAATTTGTCCTTGTCTGCTACTCACTATGTGACCCAGGCAAGTCCTGTTGCCTCCCCAGGCCTGTACCATGAGCATTCCAAAGAGGACTAGAGATGCCAATCTCAGAGGATGAGGACAACATTGTTATTATTATTTTCATAAGATATTATTGCTGGCATGTTGTCAGGGAGCATCCAGTGGCTGTTCTATAGTCATTATTGTAAATGAAATCGCTATAGTTATTTATATATTTATCATTTAATACCTTGTGCACTAAATGATGTGTTATATTCGGGTAACAGATCCCACGTCTGGTTTATTCAGAAAGGACACCAAGAAGTTGACTCCCCAGCACCTTAGGGTTGGCTGGCGGGAACTTGCAAAGCCAGAACTTTCCATGTTCCAGGGGATTTTGTGTGAATGTGACTACTATATGCATTGTGGATTTTGTGTTAGGTACGGGAGATGAGACAGAGGTCCCCTTGGGGACTCAAAATGTGCTACCCCTTCACAAGGCAAAGTGAGGTCTTCCTGGAATATGACTTCAGGGTGCTGGTCCGGCTCTGAACTTTGTTCCCGATGGTGGTCCAGAATGGCCATGGCAACTTCCAGCATCCTTGCTAGAGATGCGAACAGGGATTTGATAGGAGAGTTTTGCCACTCTGACAAGTGATGGGAACATTTACCAAATAGCTGGTTTTGGAGAAATTTTCTCCTGGCTCTTTGTTCCGAAAGATGCAGCAAGATTACCTTTTTTTTTTTTTTTTTTTCCCCTCTCAAAGCACCTTGCTGGAACAAAAAGAAACCTTAAGGGCACTAGCCAGACTTTTGGATGTTACAGGGATGATACACGAGAAAAAGCAACAATTGTCTCCAAGCAGAGACAATGGATCTTTTATATGGGCTATTTATTTTGAGGGCTGACCAATGTTCCACTGGCTGGGACAGTCATTAGTGTTCAAGCATTCTGAGTATTGTGGGCCCTGACCCCATAGTCAAGGGCAGAGGTTTACGGGGGGGGGGGGGGGGGATGAAAGTCCCTGAGCTGTGCTTCTGGGGAAGTTCCAACGCATGTGCCCATCTTTCTTTGTGGGGTGCAGTTTAAACTTTGACTCATTCAGTGTCCTCCTCCTGTGATTGATTTTCAAAGGCCACAGGGGGTTCGTCTGCAGTCCTTGGAAAGGTGGCCAGGTTTTGGATTATGGGCCTGCTGAGGTTTCCCTTAGGCCAAGTCTGGTCAGCCTAGCTGGGTTTCAGAATGGAAGTGAATAAAATGGACCCGAAGAGGCAGAATCACTTCCCTGGGGCTTCATCAGACAGTGTAGGCCCCATATTTGTGGTTTTCCAATGTCATCTCCTCCTCCTCCTCCTCCTCCTCCTCCTCCTCCTCCTCCTCCTCCTCCTCCTCCTCCTCATATCCTGTTCTCAGATGAACTTGGGAGTGGCCTGTAGGTTGTGGGAGTCTAACTGGAGTGGAGAAGCCCACACTGGCCATCCTTCATACTCTTGACTATCGAAAGTATTTTGTGACTTGTGATAAACAAACCCAGTATGTGGAACCATGAAGACTGTCTTCTGAATTGTAGCCCCGAGGCCTCTACACCAAGGAGAGTATTCCCAGCCTACCCTCCGAGGACTGATCTGGCCCAAGCTATGACTGGGGGTGGGCCACCTCAAAAGCGAGGCCAGTAGCTGAGGCTCACCTTGGGGATTCAGAGTGGCCTTGCTGTGGCTAGGGATTATATACAGAGTGCTAGAGAGGGCCAGCATTACACAATTTTGCGGATTCCAAGGGGGACCCTTTGTCAGAGGACACCTGTTACTTCAAGTGACCCTTAGTCAAGACGCTTCTGCCAGGGCCAGTGCAGGAAGACAGACAAGGGTCAGGCCCTGGCAGGGAATACCTACTCATTACTCAAAAGAATTTTTTTTTTTTGTAAACGATAATATTTGTCTTCTGAGTAAGGTTTTATTTTTTAAAATTGCTTTTGTTGGTTTTGTTTATTTTGAATGCTGGAAGTTCATAGCACCCCACTTTTTATATTTGTCTGTGCCTCCAAATGCCAAACCAAGAAACTTTTAGGGATGTCCACACGTCCTTTAAGGCTGAAATGATGGGAAAGAATGAAATCGTGTGTCCTGGGCAGAAAAAAACAAAAACAAAACACAACAAAAAGAACCCCTCTAAAAACATGGGTTCTATTCACTTGCTGGAGGAAGCGGGCACAAAATGCAATGTAGTCTTGCCATTGGATTTTGGCATCTTCTAGTTGGGAGTCTGGAAATCTCCTTACGATGCAGATGTGTGTGCACAGGTATCTGGAATTGACTGTCCAGGCAATGGTGGGGAAGGTTGTGAGCTGTGATGCCCATCAGGCTTGGGTAGGGTTGAGGGTTAGGACTTGTCATTGTGGTGGTAAAATGTACACACGAGGCCGACAGCCTCATGGGATATATTTTGAGGCTGGGTAAGTTTCCCCTTCAGATTAAAGAGGAATGCTGTCTAGGTGCTCTGGCTGTCTGATACTGGGCTGGCTTTTTCTGTGAACCGCTCTTCTTTACTACTGGGATTTCTGGCCAGAGTAGCACTCAGCAGAAATATCTTAAATTTAGAATTTCCTTTGATATATTTAAGAAACGTATTTACATCCAAATCGGGCTTTTATAATTACATCTTAAATTATTATAAACCATACCAGCCCTGCAACCTCCTTTCCCCATACCTTTGGGCAATAAGAAAAACCGTGGCCAATCCTACCCTGGATTACACAGCATTCGGACCTAACAGGACTGGTTCTGACCTGGAGGGACTCATGAGCGTGCCACAGTCCATGCATGCCAACTGCTGAGCCTTCCCACCTAGAGAAATGCTTGTTGATGGGGCCTATGGCATGCGGTTGCATCCGATAAGGACCCACTGACCTCCATGGTGCTCTAGTGTCTCAAAGTCTCAATGGCCTGCTATAGTCGTGGTGAGGCTTCTGTCTCCTGGATGGCGAGCTGAGCACAGCAGTAGTCATTTCTGATTGTGGTGACACTGGGTGTCTGGGGAGGGGGGTACCGCCTCTTATGGCCATGCAATCCAGCTTCTGCCTCTTTTCCCTTGTCTCAGCAGGACCCCCAAAGAGCTACCAGTTAGGGCTCCAGTGGCTTCTCTGCATTGTGGACTGGCAGAACAGGTCTCATTTCACACAGCATAGGGACCCTTCTCCTCCCAGGGCCAGGCTCTTGGCAGCCATGCCAAGCCATTGCTGGCATGGATTCCCGGCGTTCTTGGTCGAGCGCATGGCATCGGAATGCTACCTGCTTTGTCTCTGGCGTCAGCTGGCAAGCAGTCACGTGGCCGTATGCGTGAGGCCAGAGCTAGAGACCAGAGACTCCTTCCCGGCAGCTTCCTCCTAGCTCACTCTGCCTATCCTCTTCTTGGCCTTCAGCATGACTGTCTGAGCAGCCAGAAAGCAGTACAAAACAAGCAGGCAGCCCAGGGAAGGCCAGATCTACATGGTCTGCCTGACTACCCGTTACCTGAATCATCATGGACAGAAAGGCCCTTAACATGTCCCACATGGTGAGAAGTTTGGCCCATGGCCAGTGGTCCCTCTACCATCCTCAGTGGCCGAGCTGGCTCCCTGGTACCCAGGTGTCTGAGGACGGGTGCCAGATCCCGCTCGTGAGTCCTTTCCATACTCCAGACTTACTGCGTTTCTGTGTACCTTTGATGTCATATAAAGGACCCAAAGTGACATGGGGTTGAGAGAATGGCCAAGCAGATCTAGCAGGGGCAGACACCTGTAGCAGAGGTTGGCGGGATCTGATAAATTTCAGCAAAGTCCACCCCTATCAGGCCCTTAGCCCTTCGGGCTGTTTCAGGGGGCTGCATCATAGGATTGTGTCCCCAAGGCAGTGACAAGGAGTGGCTTTAGTTCCACTGAGGGATCTGAGAGGACACCCTGGCACCACCCTGGCCACCACCCTGGCACCCCTTCTCCTCGTTCATGGCTGCTTGGTCCCTCTGGGATCCTCCTGGTTCTCCCAGGCATTGGGTACTGAGCACAGTGCTCAGCACCAGGTATGCTTTAGGAGACATAACCCTCCCTTGTTAACATAGATGAGAAAACGGAGACTGGGAACAATTTTGTGGACGCTTAGCTAAGTTCAAACCCACAGTCCAGACTCGTGGCTGAGGCAGCTCTAGCCTCCATGATTAGGATGGGTCACTCTAAGAACCCTGATCAGGGGGTAGCTGGAATGGGAGCCCTGGCTCTCCCAAAGGAGAACAGCCGAGTGCCGGCCACCTCCTGCTACTCTGTAGAACCCAGCATAGGAACAATGCGGCCTCTATCTGGAGCAGTTCGGGCAGCCTGGACTCCAGGCCCCTCCAAACGGCTTGGCTTGCCAGGCAGTCGCAACATGGCGCCAGGGCCACCCTGCCCATCTACAGGGCTGGCTGTCGCCTGGGCAGGGGCTGGGCTGGTGTTCCAGGCGTCCTCAGGCTAGCTGCTGAGTGGTCAGGCACTGTGGTATCCTCCCTCCTCTCCCTGTCGTCCAGCCCCCGCCTTTTTTTGGTGGTGGGTTTGGGGGCCCGGCCCACCCGCCTCTGCCACGTCTGCCATCCTCCAGGCACCCACGAGCATCTTTCAAAAATTCCCGGTGGGCGGGGCCGAGCTGTAGCGGCCGCCTCTGCCCCCCCCCCCTCCCTAGGAGCCAGTGCCAGATGAGAGAGAGAGCAGGAGACAAAAGTAGCATTTTCCTCGTCCTCCTAGGCTGGCAGCAGGGCCTTCCCCCAGCGCCACTTGCTCCTGGCAGTCCTAACCCCGGGTGCCAGAGTAGCCAAGGCCCAGGCCAGGACCTACAGACTGATGGATGCCAGAGCCCAGGAGGCCCAAGGGCCTGTCCGGCAGAGACTGGCACCTGGGGACAGCCTTTTGGCTAGCGGGAGCCCTCTTACCCAGCCAGGGCAGGGGGACATCGTTTTCACTTCCTGGCTTTTGAGAAAGTGACCCTGTCCTTCAGTTCCTTGGTAAGTGACCTTCTCCCCTTCTGCTGGGGACGAGCAGAGGGCCCTGCCATCTTGTGCTCCGTGCCTGTTACGTCTCCTTCCCTCTAATTGGCTTAACCCAAACCCCAAATTCTATTTCAGAGCCCCCCCCCCTCTTAGTCTTGAGAGAAGCGGGCACTGCCAAAAAAACTGCAGGGAAGAGACAGAAACCAAGCCATTTATTTTTCAGATCCAAAGCTATGGCTTTCAAAATGATAATGAAAACACACGTTCGTTCGTTTGTTCGTTCGGTATTTTCACAGTGGCAGCGTGTTCGGTTAGGAGCGGAATGAGGGCTGGAGGAGGCATCAGTCGGCAAAGACACCCTTCCTTTCCTGGGTCGCTTTGTTGTTGAAGGGGGTCTTATTATTTCATTACCATTTTTTTTTTCTTTTAACTTTGGCAGTACCAGGAATAGCAGAGGGGAAAAATCCAGAACCATCGTAGGGTCCTCCAGCAAAGGGCGAAGAAGGCAGGGCCGGCCGCATGCAGGAGGGAGGACTTTCGTGTTCAGAAACAGAGGTTCTTTTATTCTGTCCCGCATCCCTGATGCCACCATTTCCACAGTTTAGGGATTTAGTTCTTTCTGCCTTTCGTTTCGTTTTTATTTATTTATTTATTTAAAAAAGAAGAAAGCTTTTCTCGGCCGACAGCTCAGTGTGGGGAAAATCTAGGGTTTTGCACTCTGCTTTTTAAGCACTTGTTTTTAAGGGTTTTTTTTTTTTTGTTTTTTTTGTTTTAAATTTTGAGGAGCTAATCTGCATCACCGTAAAGTGCCCAGCTTGTAACCACCTTGCCAGGCTGGTCGAGAAGTGCCCATGGGCACCAGTCACCAGGCAGACCTTTGAAGAGAACGCCAAGTGGTTCCCAGGCCTGTCTAGACCCTGTCCCATCCTGGTTCCTTACCAGCATAGTTGTGCCAGGCCACACAGAGCCTAAACTGTGGCCAATGGGAGCCCCTGAAGACGTTGGTGTAGCCCGTCATGCCAGTGCTGCCCGTGAGCTGAGCTAGTGGCTGTCTGAGTTTAGTCCCAGGCCCCATCCTTTATAAAAAGGTGACATTTGCAGAGCTCAGCTGCCCGCTCACCTCCACCCCTCTGGCGTGCTGACAGGAGTGCCCCCGACCCACAGCCCGGTTCTCTATGTCTGAGGGTAGCTGGGGTCTTGATTTATGGGAACTGGAAAATCCTACACAGAAAGTTCCACTGCACAGGAAGAGGAAAATTCCCAAGTACAGACATCTTTGTTTCCCTAGTGCAGAGGCACATGGACTCTATGTGTCCAGGGGCTCGGCTGCAGCAGCCACCCGGAGCACACTCCACCAAATATGAAAACGGAGCCCAGCCCGGCTGCTTTTGTTCTTAACGCTAGGCAGCAGTTGATACCGAAGGGTTTGGGGCTGCGGAGACAGGCATGTATAGCTGAGATAATTAAAACATTTTCACGATTATGACAGCCACATTCTGCTGCTGCAAGCTGGAGGATTCATTCCACCCAAATATTTAGCAAGCATCGGATAAAACACTAGTGGCAAAATAAAAGTAATAGGGAAAAAAACAGTGTAATATATTTCAAAGGCAAAAGCATGGCAAAGAGGGGATTAGGCGAGGGAGAAAAGGGAGATGAGCGGCTTGAAAGAGTCTGCGTTTTAATAGCTGCCCACCCCTCACCCGTTGTCTTTAATAGTTAATGTAGGTGAATATAGCTCCAATGTTAAGTTCTGGATGGATGTGTGGTAGCATTTCTTGAGTGTTAATTCACCTTTTTGGACAAGATGAGGGAGAGTAGCAGAAAAATAACTCACATAAATATCTTCGCCGTTAAATTAGTACCGTCCACTCTGAGTAAATTTACCCGTTGCTCTTAGTGTATGTCTGTCACGCTGTCCTTATGCGCCTGGGAAAATGATGAGGATCCACTTGCCACCTTACGTTTTAAATTCCACTAGAATCAGGCCTCCTGTCCCCCAAATGTAAAATGTCATACTCTGTTTAAAAAAAAAAAATGGGCGAAAAACCCTCAGCTCTTTCCATGGCACCCATTGCTTTTTGACAGTATTTAAAAAAAAAATAGAAAGTACCACGCAAAGCACTTTCCACATCATTGCTTCTATATAAATTCCACTATAGACAGAAATTATACATTCTCGAGGCACAGATGGGCTGGTCTGTCATTACCACTGCCTGGTACTTGTTGGAACACACGGCATATTTTAATTGTGGAGTCAACAATTTCGAAGAACTGAGGTCAAAATAAACAAGCTGCGTTTGTGTGGAGAAGCAAACTTGTTCTATGATCTTCTGGAAGGGCTGACGGAGTACCACTGCTTTGTTAAATTTTTGCTCTCTGTATACACATGTATGTGTCCCGTGAGTGTGTGTGTGTGTGTGTGTGTGTGTGTGTAGGCATTTGCACACCATGGCACACGTGGAGATCAGAACACAGCTTGCAGGTGTCCGTTGGTTCTCTCCCTCCACCGTGTGGCTTCCAAGAGTTGAATTCAGATTGTCAGGCTTGGCCAGCAGTACCATTACCTAAAGAGTCAGCTCTCCGATTCTGTCTCCATCTTTTAAGATTCCAAATGCCCTGTGTCAAAGGTCCTTCCGTGTTTTAATTAATTAACCAATTTTTAATCTCATTTTGCTACATGAACACTGTAGCACCCACCCTTAAATTCCAACTTGTGGGGCATGGAATTATTAATATATCTTATTAACTATAAGGACGTTAAGCCTCTGGCTATTCTGGGTCACCGTGCATGTAATTATTTTGATACCTGCATGAAAAAAAAACCCAAATAATAAATATTTCAAATGGTCGAAAAGTACATTTAAGTCCAAACTTGAAAATAAAATTCAGTGGGTCAATTGCATAAAGTGGGTATAAATTAAAAAAAAAAAAGTCTCAGCAAGATAGAGAAATGCAGAATGCATTGGGCTGCATCACCACACTAGAGGCCAGAGCACTTTTACAGCCACAGTAATTTGCAGACGATGATAACTGCTTATTTTGGGCATTGTGTACATGTGATGATGTAATCAGCTCCAAGCTGCACTTCGCTCCTTCCCCGTGTGTTAAGCACTGACCTCTGTCCTTCTGGACTCGGATGCGGTGTTCCCTGCCTGTAGAGAGCATCTGAGGCTCCTGCACTGGGAGAGAGGAAAGGAAGGGCCTAGCTGCACGTGTGCACGTGCATACACACACACACACACACACACATCCCCATCCCCAGGAGCTCCAGCCCCCGCATCCATTTGTTAATAGAAGTACTTTGTTGTGGCTTGTTTATTTGAAGGCTTGTACCTGTTGGTGGAGATGTCAGAGAACAGTGGAAATGGAACACTGGTGAAATCCTCCCCAGCTGGCTAGGAGTGGTGAGTCCTGAGTGTCTAACCTCTTCATCCCGTGGGTCTGTCTGTCTGTCAGCTGCTGCCTCGGAGTCAGGGGAACATGTGTCCCTGGACTGGGCACTGTGAGGGTGAAGAAAGCAAGAGGGTGGCAACAGTGTTGTGTCAATCACGGGCATGGCTTCAGTACTGTCTGGGCCAGGGGTACAGTGGCTTTTCACTTTGGGAAGAGCATATACTCGGGGAGGGAGACAAGTTGGGCTGGCTTTGTATTCTGACTATAAGTCATTTTACTTTCTGAGCCTCTATTTCCTTGTCTGTATAATGGGAACAGGAAGCAGAGGCCTAGCCAGCACCAGAAATCTTAATTAATGGAGCATGCCCTGAACCAGTACTTTGGAGCCTCAAAAGATTCCCAAAGCAGGGACTCCCCTCTCCTTTCCACCCGGAGAGGCGGGGAAATCAGAGAGATTCAGCCAGCTGAGCAGTTAGTCAAGAATCAGGCCCCACTGGGCCCAGAGTCCCTGTGGGTCAGCTACAGTTTTTCACTGGTGTGTGCCCCGTACATGTACAGGTTAGAACATGGATGTGCAATGAGGTCTTTGCAGAGAAACGAGCATACCTTGTGTGTGTGTGTGACATGCACACACATTACATGGGTGTTTGTATTTTCCCAGTGGCTAGCGTTCAGACCTGGCCCAGGTACCAGTAATAGATGGACATTTTCCACCAAGGTGGGCAGTGTCTTTTAGAGACTGTCTCTTCTTCTTCTTCAAGTCGACCCTGGAGCCCTTTGTACACCCTTGCAATAACTGCAGCAGACATCCCGGCACTATCCCTAGGGACCTGAGATGAGACCCCGTCCCTAGGCTGGGGAAAGTTGAGGTAGAGAGGAGTGGGGTACAGTCAGTCCCAGGGCAGAGCCAGTCAGAGGTAGTCATCAGGCCCAGGCAAGGCCCAGGCTGCCTTCTCCTACGTGGATGGACAGTTGCAGGCGCCGGCCATTTGCAGACCTGGAGGAATGAGAGTGAGCCTCCGGGCCCAGCCGAGGAAATGGCGGCCCAGAGCGGAGAATCTAGGAAGGCGGGCCCGAGGGCGGGGAACTGCCCGGAAGTCCTGCTACTGCTGCTGGTCAGCTGCTAGGGGCCTTCTTCCAAGGAGCCACCCACAGGGCTGGGCCTTCCCAGGCAGGTCTGTGTATGCCTGCACGCATGCTAGGCTCAGGAGAGGGCTTGCCCGCCAGGAACACTGTACAGCTGAAGGGTTGGACGAGATGGGACAGAAGCCCGGTGCACCTTCTACAGGCCTTGGAGCTTGATTTTTAAAAAGAGGGTTACAGCACCAATCTCAGACCCCGGAGGAAGCTCGTGTGAGTCCTTTGCTGGGAAGCCCATGAGTTGTTGTCTTTATTAACCTCATTGTGTCCTCGTAGGAAGATCTAGGACGCCTGAATTTTCAAGTGAGGCACTTGTTCACTTCAGCCTCAATGCCCCCCTCTCTAAACGAGAGGACATCGACAACACGGGTTCTTGTAAAATTAAATATCTGTGACCTGATGGGGCACTGGGCCAGATGCGGGGGTGTTGATGGGTAGCAATTGTGAGTGGACCATGGAAAAGAGTCCTTGGCATTGGTCTTTTTGACTGTAGGCTTCTGAACTTTGAGTTTGGGTAGGGGGTGCAGCCTGGAGCTGGGGTGCTCAGGAGGTAGCCTGGCCACACTAGTATGTGTGGGAACCTCTGGCCCAATTTCCTGGGCGCCCAGCCCTGCCCAGGATTCCTGGGGTGGGTGTGCCTATGCTTCTGGCTCAGGCGAGGGTGAAGGGATCCTGGGATCCTGCCTACTCTTGCCTTGCCAGGGCTCATGGATGAACCTTACCTGGGCCTAGACTTTCAAAGTCCCTGTTAGTAGCCTGTCCCATCTGCCAGGTGCTAGCACATGTTATCTTCTGATAAATCCCTTCAGAGTCCAACGTGGCTGCTACCAGAGGTCTTAGTGTCAGGGAGACACACTCCATCCAGCCCGGGCCTTTTCTGTAAACATAGAGGGAGTCTCCCAATGCCAGTACACTGGGAGACTTGGCACCTGAGGGCTGGGGCATGGGGCTCTCAGGCCTGCATCCAGAGTACTGTAGCACCCTGGGTAAGCTCTGCCCCTGAGATGTGATCAGTCACAGGTGACCCTCTGGGCCATCCAGCTGAGGGGCCAATGCTAGGCACCTGAAAGTGGGCAGTTCCAAGGCCAAGCGTGCAGCTAAGACCTCAGCTAGGTGCCAGGGTAGCAAAGGCATGGCTACTCTAGTCAGTGTCCAGCTGCCAAGGGAGGGCATAAGACCAGGTGGGCAGACCCAGGCGGAGACCTCTTCAGCTGAAAGCCCCTGCCTTGGCCCCGGGTGTGAGTGTGGTCACAGTAGGCTCTCCCCAGAGGGCACCAGTGCCGGGTGGATATCACAAACATGTCTTAGTCTGTGTAACTAAGAGAACTGATTTTGCAGAGCACCTACCAAGTGCTAGGCCCAGGCTGGGACTTCTCATGCATTTAAAAAAAAAACATGTCCATTTTTTTTTAACTGGTATCTATCCAATTCGATTTCATCTCAACATCTGACCAGAGCCCATGCTGAACTAGTTAGAATGTAGAATAAACAGAACACGGTTCCTGCCTTAGTGGAATAAGTCTTAGTCTAAGGAGGGGTGGATGTCAACTGTTCTGTACAAGAATATATAGGTACAGAGAGGCTGAGGAACTTTCCCACAGTCACACAGCTTGGGTACCAGAACCCTAACCGAGACCTTCCCCATGACTGAGCTGACAACCTGGCATTGGACCCCTGTTTATTTTCTGCCTGTTGGAGGCTGACCTTGGCTGGTTCTCCTCAGACACCCGACACCAGTAAGGATCTTTCCTTTGGCCTGGAGTACTGCTGCAGAAAGAAGTTATCCTGGCCATGTAGGTTTGAGGGTGCTGCAGACCTCTCCCTGACAGAACAACCATTACCCTTACGCTCGAGTCTGCAGGTCTGCCAGGGTCTAGGACATTGCCCTAGTTCGTGGTCTCTATACCTTCATGGTCTGAGGTGCTCGGGATGGCAGCAGGAGAGAACGAAGGAACATGGTATCACCGTTGTTCCTCACGGCCCTGAGGCAGGGAGCTACTTGGGACTGTGGGCCTAGATGCTGTGTCCCAGGTCATGGTGGGCTCATAAAAGGCCAGTTCTTTGTGGTGAATAGGGACTGTGCTCCACATAGGGAGCAAGGAAGCATTCTAAGAATCCCAGCCAGCCGTCAGTTTGTGTGGCCCATGCTGGGGACTTGAGTCCCCAAGCCCCCAGAGTCTCTTGCATATCAGACTAGTGCCAGGCTCCTTCCATTCTTCAGGGCCACATGGCACAGGTTTTAGGCCCTGCAGCACACCAGGCCAAGTGTGCCTGTGGGAGGAGACCCACCAGCACCATCTAGAGTACAATAGAGAGGACCGTGTGGGGTCCTCTAGGGGTCTTGCTCTCCCCCCCCCACCCCGTTCTAAAGTACCAGCAGGCCTGAGGCTCACAGAGCACCAACATGGTTGGCGTGGCAAATGCAGATATCTTCAGGAGGGCCACGCTCTCACTAAGATGCCATGGGCCCAGTCCCTTCTGAGGAGGCTCGGGTTATGGGCTTGGAGCACCTGAGGAATCCAGGAGACTTCCTGGAGGTGGTGGACCCACAGCCCTGGTCTTTTCCCTAAAGCTGACCGTCAGGGCTATGGCTGCAGGGCCCCGCGCCCAGCCCTACTCCTGCCACGTCCCAGGGCTCCCTGCCAGGCGCCACCCACCCCCCCCCCCCCGGCCCTGTACAGGCCACATCTGCTGCAGCAGCCACGCCAGAGCTCCACCTCCTCTCCTGTCCCCATGGAAACCGAGGGGGGGTTAGCCACTGACTGGTTTCCATTAGAGCAGCCTGCTTTTCTGGAGCCCTGCCCCTGAGCTTCAAGGCCTCCCCAGAGACTTCTTCCTGCATTTGCTGAGCACCACTCAGTCTGTGCCAGGGAGCCCAAGGGTCCCGGCCTTGCCCACGCGGGCCGGCTTACATCAGGGGAGTATCAGGTGGGTCCAGGGCCCTGCCAAACGCTGGGGATGCTTTGGGTCTTGGCAAGTCACGGTCTCCGTACTTGGTCCTTCCTCACTGAAGACTGTCACTACAGAGATTTTATGGCCCAGAGAACCTGTGTGCCTGAGTCAGTCCTGCCTGGATTCCAGAACTCCCACCCAGCCATAGGACCTACGGGATCCCGGACCCTTTTCCTGTCTCCGGGCCTTGGTTTACCCATCCGCAACATGAGAGGGGCAACAGCTTTACCTGAGTCCCTTGTAGATGTACTGAAAAAGGAAGGAAAAGAGGGAGGGAGGGAGGGAGGGAGGGAGGGAGGAAGAAAGAGAGGAAGAAAAAGAAAAGAGAAAGAAAACGGATCCATGCCGGTGCTGGCTCCTCTAGGTTCTCAGGCCCGGGTTTTGTTTGCTTTCAGAAAGGGTTTTTAAGGCAGCTTGGTCATGGAATGTAACAGAGACGGTGGCTGGAGGGGCCACGATCCAGCTGGAACCCTCCACATCTGTTTGGCACCCAGTGACCTGGCTATGAATGCAGCAAAAGGAGCCTTCGGTCCTGCCAGAGCGTTCTGCAAACGACCGGAGAGGTTTCCGGAGATCAGAAACGTAGGCTGAAAATGAGATCCAGCTTTTAAAAACTCAGTGGGTTCATCCCTAGGAAGGTGGGGAGGCCTGCAAAAGGGTATAAAGCTCCCTCCCCCAAGGGCCGTCGGTGTCTGTGGTAGCTCCACCTGCCTGGCCTCTATACTGGTGGCGTGGTAGCATGCTACCCTCCCTCATGGCATTGGGAAGCTGCATTAGAGAGCATGGGTGTAGTTATTGGCACAGGCCCTGGGGGACTGTGGGGGTAGCCGCCACATGGGAAGATTGGCTCCTGGCTGCTTGTGAGGGACGTCTCAGGTGCTAATACTGCAGAGGCTACTGGGTTGTACCCATGTTGGTCCCACACTAGGACCAGAGCTGCTGCCATCAAGGCCATCTAAGCCACTGGCATTTCCTTCTGCGCCTCAGTGTTTTCATCTGCAAAATAGGGACAGTGACTCGAACTCAGTGTGAGAGCTAGAGGGGAGGAGGGGTCAGGGCTGGATTAATGGCCGCAGGCAGCATCTAAATGGTATCAGTGCAGGGTCCTTAAGATGAACAAAAGAAACCACATGTTCCAATTGCTACTGCCCATGTGCTCAGGCACCCTCTCTCGATACTGTCTCTGCTTCATTCCCCATTCAGGTGCCACCCCAGCCTCACACCCCTAGGCCACCTGGGGTTACGGGCCCATCCCGGTGTCAGGGAAAGTAGCCCATGAGGATGCTGTCTCTCTACCTCCAAGGATGGGTGTGATGGCATTTTCAGTCTTCCTGAGCAGGGAGGAAACTTTGATGGGAACGCTGGCCTCTGGTGGCTACCGTCCAGCACGTAAACATAGCAACCTGATCGCTGTGGGCCCAAAGAGCTGGAGAAAGCAGCATGTTGGGCCTGGCCTGGACTGATTTAGACATCCAGGAGACTAGGAAAGCGTAGGAAATGAAGGAAATTTCCCCAGGGAAGAGAGAGACAAGATAGAAGAGCTTAAGTGCCCAGATAATTACGAAGCATGACCTGATGATTTACCGCCAGGCGGGCTGGCTCCTCTGATGGCCTCCACTGCCCGTCCTTCTGGGCCCCCCATGCCCTAGAGACCAGCCGTGGGGAAGGCAGCGAGGCAGTGGGCAGTGCCCCACGCCCAGCCTCCACATTGTCTCCTGGAGTTGCAGGAGGCACCGTGAAGGGGACCAAGCTTCACTCTGTGCCGGGCTCAGACATCTGGTATCCGGGTGGCCTCAGAGAACTCCGACCTGACCCAGCCCCTTTCTATAGACCTAGGAAATGGGGCTGTGAGATCAGGCCCTCACAGACAGTACCCTAGCCTGTACCTCTGTTCACAGTTGCAGGGACCTTAGTGGACAGCTAAAAAGCAAGACCGCTGCCTGTCCCTCCCACCTGAAAGAGGGCTCCCATCTGTTCTGACTTGAAGGCTAGTCTCCTTAGTGGAATGTTTCTTGTTGTGGTTTGTTTCGAGACAGGGTCTCACAGTCTAGTTCTAGCCGTCCTGGAACTTGCTGTGTAGACCAGATGGGCCTTGCACTCGCAGAGATCCACCTGCTTCTGCTCCTGGAGTCCTGGGATTAAGGGCGTGCGCCACCATGCTTGGGACCTCTTGACGAGCCTTGCGGCTCCACAACCCTTTTTCATTTTATTAGGGCCCTGTGTCACCACCTAGATGCCGCCTCGCCCTCGACGCACCACCTGTGCTGTGGGCTTGCAGCCCTCGTGGTCCTATACCCCCGTGTCTACACTGGCAGCTCCTTGGGCAGGATGGCACTAACCACTCATGGTCTTACAGCCTGGCTCGGGTGCGAAGGAACTGGAAGGAAGGTCCCCATGCCTCCACTGTGCAGCACCTGACTGGGGCTTCTCCCAGGGACTCTCTCCAATGCCACGAAACACAGTGCCCTCTAGGGTTGATCCATGCGTATGGAACTATGGCGGCTCGGTAAAGGTGGTTTTCTAACACTCAGACCGGCCTGAGTGTTCCTGCAGACAGGATGATCCCACTACAGCTACCTTGTCCCTCATCTTCCTGTTTGTCCCTCATCTTCCTGTTTTTCGTTCACCTTCTGGGGTCTGTGATCAACATATACAGTATGTCTTTGTCCAGTGAAGTGGGCGTGCTGCAGCCTGGGTATAGCCGTATAACATGTGTGCACGCAGGCTCATTGTGGGCCGGTGGGTGAGAGCTGTGTATCCGGGGGCCCATTCCTCATCCGCCTTGGGCCACAGTGTCTCCATCTGCCTCACTCTAGCTCTGATATTGGCGGGTAACTGGAAGGTTCTAGAGTCCAGATTTGAAGCAGCTGTCTTGAAAGCATTCCTGGGCTTCAGCCTGGGACCCTGCTTCGGAAGTCTCCCTAGAGATCAGGAGGACTGACCCACAAAGCTGCAGGTGTCTGCTGTGTAGGTAAGACACTAGGAGCAACCACCCACTTCCCCAGGCCAGATGCCGTGCGCTGTCAGCTGGTGGGCACTCGTGCAGTGCCCAGCCCAGCCCAGCCCAGCCCAGCCCACCAGGTTCCTGGCACATGGGAGGCAGGTGGATGGACACACACACACACACACACACACACACACACACACACACACACAGAGAGAGAGAGAGAGAGAGAGAGAGAGAGAGAGAGAGAGAGAGAGAGAGAGAGAGCGCTGACTTGTATGCCAGGCCAGACATGGCCTCTGCTTTCTTTTTTCCTTTGTGTCCTAGATTTTGGTTCATGAATGCTGTTCCTTTTGCACTGGGAAAAAAAAAATCAAAGTGACAGAATTAACCATCTGTCCAGAGAGAAACTGACCCTGCCTAAGTTACCACTCCATGTACCAAAATGTGTATGATGTGGAAGCAGTTGGCACCATCCGCCAACATGCACAAGGCTCTTAACAGAAGCGGACACCATAGGGACTGTAGAGGCCAGTATCCCCCTTGTCCAGACAGCTAATGACCACAGCAGTGGTGCCACTTTAGGGCAGGACCCTGGTGTGCTAGAATGTTCTGAGTCTTTTCTCTGAAAAGAAGCCAGGACTGGTTTCCCCTGGTTTCCGCCTGTTAGGTTGGCGTCACAGACGCTGGCATTGTTTGGGACACTTACCTAAGCATTCCAGGTGGGAGTGCAGATGGCCTTGTGCCTGGCGGTGGCTTGATGATTTTTTTAGACTCAACTGGACATTAGTGGGAGCTGGCGGTTGCTAGTAGGAGACTTCATGAGAGTGCCTGGTGGATGGAGAGGAAGCTCACACCTGATATAAGTAGCTGCTCTTAGATACGAAAGTGTAGCTCAGAGAAAACAGGTTCCTGGAGGCCACACAACCTGGGACATTCTGCTTGGCTACTTGGCTTTGGATAGAGCCAAACCTCTCCCAGGGACAACGGTTCTGCCAACCTAAATGGGTATTATGGCCCCACTGGACCCTGCAGATACACCTAATTGTATGGTTGTGAGTCCAGGTAGAAATGAGGCTGGGGTAGGGCTGGGCTAGGCCTCCAGAACCTTCTACCTCGTGTTTGGTCGGACAAATTCAGCACTACCTTGATGGGCCATGAACCATGAAAATGGTCTAAGGTGGCCCTGTCACACCAGTAACTATACCATGGAGCATAAACTCTAAGGGGCAGAGGGACAGCTTTGGGAGGCTCACCAGCCTGAGAGGGAGCAGTGCAGCTCTGTGGTTTATTCAGAGGCTCTTTTGGCAGATAATGAAGTGTCTGTCATGCTTGGATCCCAGTGGGGTCCCCCCGTCCGGGTCCCTGGAGATCACTCAGCTTTGCTGTTTCATTGTTTCCGTGGGCAGAGTGGGTGAAAAAAAACCACACAGGGCCAATGTCCGAAGTTAAAGGGAGCTCAGCAAAGCCCTCTGCAGCTGGGGATCCCCCGGAGCAGCCGTCAGAGCTTACCAGTTACATACAGCCCGGTGCATTCCCGTGTTCCTAAGGGTGGAACCAGGGCCCTCAGAACCAGTCTTGGGCTGTAGGCAGGAGCTCTGTACTGTCAGCACGGGAACTGTATGACTCCCTGTGTCCAGAGTGGGCCCGAGGTGGCTTGTGCAGCCTCGGCCACTGACCTCATAGGGCCATGTTCAGCCCCACCAAGGGTCTAGTGAGATGTTTCCCATGGCTGAACCTCTTCATCCTGTGTCAGCTGGCCTTGTACCTGTGACCTTGTCTAGTTAGAGACATGAAGCTGTGCTGTTTACAAAGCAGGAGGGCTCTTCTTCTGACTCTGTGGGCACCCCGCCATCTCGCTGGTGGAACCTCCCCCCTCTGAGCCCCAGCAAGGGCAAGCTTTACTGGTTTCAGCGCCGCTAAAGGTTCTTTTCCTAGGGAGGCCTGGGAGCCCAAGAGCTGGGTCCTGCCCATGTCCTCCTGGTGAGGTTAGGACACAGGGTTGCCTGTTCAGGCTGCAGTATCAGTGAGCAACGGACAGCTGTTCTGAGATAATTAAATTGGGTAATCTGTACACCGTGGGCTGAGAAGTAGGGGGTTTTACTTTCGGTCCAGGCTAAAAGAAGAGATGGGAGAGGTCAAGCTGTCGGGTAAGGATTGGCATGGCCACGGGACATTCCCTTCTCAAGAGATAGGGTCGGAGGCTTGGACTTAGCAGCCCCGGCCCTGGGCTCTCCTCTGCCCTCTTGCCCACTAGCTTCTCTGGGACCTTCAAAGCCCTGTGTGGATGAAGAACAGCACGAAGCTCTTGTGGGCTCCCAGTTCCACCTGCAGATACTAGCGGCCTCTGGAGATGGAGGGAGCCAAGCAGTTCCCAGTGGGCCTTAGGGTCTAGCACATCAGTAAGGAGCTCCCAACGAGTCCCTCTAGTTTCTAGGTCCTCGAGAGTTCAATGAGAAATCACTCTCTGCAGGTCGTGCTGTCTGTAAGCAGGGTGATGTGACAGTCCTCACTGCTTTTGGCTGGTCCATGGGAGAGTAGCCTCTGGTCCTATGGTGACAAATTCTGGAGAAGACCACAATCCTAAGAGGATACCCCGAGCCTTCTTACAACCCACAGCTCATGGAAATGTGGATGCCTGAACCCGTGGCAGGCTCAGGAGGGCAGGAAAGAAGCAGGCAATTCTGCCCAGGGCCAAAACACTCAAGAGACGTAGGAGGAAGGGAGATTCCGGGAATCATTCTGACCAGGTCTGACCCCTGGTCTTGGTATCCATTTATCAGTCCTGGCCTGTCCCCCTTCCTGGCTCTTAATGACTACTGAAGTTACTTCTTGGTAATGCCCCAAAGTCCTGTTTGTACCTCATAAACCCCAGATATCAAGTGTCATTCCCAGAGTAAGGCAAAAGATGGGACACTTGTGGATGCCAGGCCCAGGGATATATGCTAGTCCACGACATCCTTGTCTCAAAGATCTCAAGTCTACAGGGGCAGTGCAGGCATTGTGAGGTGACGGGGAGGGACTCTCGGGGCCTGGTACTGTCTGACAGTGTAGGCCGGGGTGGTCTATGGTAGTAGGAGAACATTCTGGCCATGGGGAATTGTGGCCGCAGGGCTGGGGTGAGGGGGAGATCTTAGCCAGGCACTGGCAGCCGAGCCCCATGAGCCCCCCCATGAGTCACAGAGGACTCTAGGGTAGGGGTTAGGTCTTCTCTGTGATTTGGCTGCCTAGGAGCCATGGCAGGGAGTTGGTCTGGAATGTGGTTCCTGGCCGGATGGAACCGGTTAAAGCCAAGCATGACTTTCTGTGCCCTTTTCTGTCTCTTGTGACCTGAAACTCCAGGCCAAGGCCACAGTGAATGGTGTGTGGGTCTTCTTATCTGGAGATGGCTGTGGGAGGGACCAAGGAAGAGAAGGCCACACTACCTCTGACCCTTCTCTCTGTCCAAGTCACATCGCCTGCCAAACTGACACCTCTCTTTTGATTTCCTTATGTCTTGCAGAACATGGCTGCTCCAGAAAGCCTCCTAGGAAAGTGAAAGCCTGTCATGTGTATCAGAAGACCCCGTGGGACCTCAAACACAGGTATCCATCTGCCCCACTTGGGCAGAGTTCTCACTGCATCAGAAACCGTCCTGGATATGATAGTGGACTGGCCGACAAGAATCCACAGTCTCTTTTTCAGAGAAGACGGGACCAGTCCTCTCCTCAGAGGCTTTACCTGGTGCCAGGCCTGGCCCTGCCCCCAGCCCGTCAGGGGCTCAGCCTGGCCTCCACCCAGTGAGAAAGATCCTTGCCCAGGACAGGACGGGACAGTGCCAAGGATTCCAGGCCCCTGCTTCAGCCCTGCCTTCTGCCCTGCAGGCCACGATGACCTGACTTTTCTCTTGAAGCAGATGGAATCCGGCAGGGACAGATTGCCTGTGGTGGAGGGCAGAATTAGCTCCGAGACAGCCTCTTGCAGCCCAGTGACACAGTAGGCACACCCGGCCCTGCCCTCCAACCCCCCTGCTGCACGTTGTCATCCAGACTGGCTCTGTCAGTGTTTAAGCCTCAGTGTACTAGTCCACAAAATGGGCAGGGATACCTGCTGGTGGAGATCCAGGGCTGTAAGTGACCCCCTGAATACCTGTAGCTCAGAGGAAAGACCCAGGGAGCCATACAGTCTTTGGAAACTGCAGGTTCCCTGAAGTGGCAGACGGTGTTAATTCGCTGGGTCCAGAGTGTGGCCCCTGTCCCAGCTCTCGCTAGCCTCCCCTCAGCCAGCCTCAGCAGGCTCAGCATCTGCTCTCCGTTACTCAGAGCCATCCAGTTGGAGTCTGTGCGTGGTGGTGATACTCAGGGGTAGGTTGAGAAATGGGTGAAGCTGTGATGGTTTCTCTCATGATAGGGTGTGCAAGAGGCTTCGTCGGCTGGGATGACCTAGCCACTTGGAGGCCTGGACCTGCTATACATTACTTAGGTAGGGCAAGGGCACCCACTCTGCCCTTGGCAGGCTCTGTATGCCACCCACCAGAGGTCCAGTGGCAGCAGTTTGGCCAGAACTCTGAGGTTCTCTGGCATGTCGTTACCTCCAGGGACGGCTTCTGTGTGTGGCTCATCCTTGCAGCCTCTAGGTCCTTGGTGACTAGGTCCTTGGAGGAGGAGCAGGCTCAGACCTTTATGAGATTTGAGCCCCAACATTTGGCCGTGAGGCCACATGGATAAAATGGTTTCCTGGCCTTGAGCTACCCCGAGTTCCAGATGGCTCCTAAGCTGTGCCAAGGCCTTTTGGGGGCCCTTACGGGTTGGTGTTCGTAGGAAACAATATAAATGCAAAAAGGGTACTCATGGATGTACCCCAACATCCAACTAGTGTCTCTTTCCTTCTAGGCTTCAGCTTCTTCTTGACATTTTCCCCAGGTGACTCTTGAAGCTCAAGGATCATGTCCCACCCAGGTCAGTGCAGTGTTTTGGTTGTTTATGGAATTCAGGGCCACCTACCCCAACTCTCCTGGATGATATCGCTGTGGGTCCATGCAGCCATGCAGACCTGGAGGTTTGCATATGCTGGGTCTTGGCTGGGTAGTCTCAACTCCTGCCAGCCTCTTTCTGGGACTCTAGGATGTCTGGACATATCCAGGGGTACCCAGGACACTAGACTGGTCCATCTTTCTGCCCCAGCTATCAAGAGGGAGATACAACAATGAGATGACCCCAGGACATGTGAACTGCAGCATCACTCAGGGCTCAGTGGTAAAGGTCCTTGCTTCCTCTGCCACAGATACCTTGCAGTTAGTTATAACTGGGAACCTGTGCACTTGGGATCTCTTATGCTCAGAGGTGGCGGCCAGCTTGGAAGCTGTGCCCACACTTGTCCCCGCCAGCAAGGAGCCAGATGCCAGGTACAGCTTTGGACCCACCTAGATAAATCTAGATCCAAGGCATTGGTGTGGCCATAGTCAGAGGCAGTCTCATCTCCCAGGGTGCAGGCAGGGCCCCACACCATCTTGTATAAGCCAAAACAACCTGTATTTGGGCCCGGGACCCCTCTGCTATCTGTGCATTGGTGTGTATGGGCTGACACACACACTACCCTGGTCTCTGTGTCTGCACCTGGGGTCAGGGATGCTAGCCAGTGCCTGAGAGTAGGCACTGAATAGACAGTTAGGGGGCAGGGCGGGAGACCTCCAGGCCTCGGAAGATGGGACAGGACAGAGCGGGAAAGCACAGGCATTGTGGAAGAGACTGAGCAGAACACCTGGACATACCTCAGGAGTGCAGCTGGCCCAGGTATCCCGGGGGACCTTGGCCAAGGGGCTCTGATTCACAGATCCTGGGCTTTCCTAAGTACCCACCCTAAGCCAGACCTGCCTGTGATACCCCATCTCAGCTACAGGCAGATTGTGTACACACAATCCCCCCAGTGTCCCATGGACATAGATGGGGTGCACCTTTTACAAGGGCTCAGTCCCAGAATGTGCCCCCGAGTCTCTTGAGTTCCAAGTGCTAATGTATGTGGGAGACTGTGGGTGTAGGACTCCAGGGGCAAAGATGGGAGTCTCAGAGGGGTCCTGGGCGACGACCTGTGAGGAGGAGTCCAGAATAGAAAAGGCTGGGCTGGGCTGGGGAGAGTGGCCAGTCCTGGTCCATGACCCAGCCCCTACTTAGCACCAGGCACACAAGATACACTGGATGTATGCAGTAGGTGCTTACTCAGTGCGAGTGTTAGTGAGGGTTAATTTCAGAGACCCCCCCATACACAATATGGGGCTTACCATCCCATTCTCCTTTCCAGGGGCCTCTACGGGTAGAGAGAGCTAGCCTCACCTCACCTGTGGCCTGGGGACACTGGGCCATGAGGTCTTTGAGGCACCTGCTTAGACTAGGGGGCTGTGGCAAGTTTGGGGCTCTAGGATTCAGTTGGCGAGGTTGGAATTGCACCCCGAGAAATCTGCCAGACTGGATCTGGGCCTCGGAGGTCTGAGCACAGGCAAGCCCCTGGCCTTGTCCTCTCTCCATACTTGTCTAGCCAGCCATGACCCGCACCGTGCTTAGAGTGTTGGCCCCGGCAAGTAGCCAAGCACAGCCAACCACCGGCCTAGCAAGTGGTGGCCACATGGCCTTGCTCAGTCTCTGAGGGAAACTGAGGCTTGGGGGTGGTGGGCTGGACAGCCAAGGTAGATGCACACTGGAAGTTATAGATGGGGCTTCCAGATTCCCAAGGTCTGGCACTCCCAGCCTAGAGACCAGCTGCCCCAGGGTCGTCTGGAGGGTGAGAAAGGACACAGATTTATGTAATCGCTGGATACTGTTGTGTTTTTTAAAATAAGATCTCCAGCTTAGATTTGAACTCTCGATCCTCTACCTTCACCTCTGGAGTGCTTGGGTTATAGGTGTGAGCCACTACAGCCCGTTTATATAGTGCTGGGGGGTGAACCTAGGATTCGAGGCTTGCTGGGCAGGTGCTCCACCGTCTGAGCTCCAGCTCTAGATCTCTTAAAAAAATTTAAAAGGATTCTTAGCTGGGCAAAGGTGGCACACACTTTAATCCCAGCACTTGAAAGGCAGAAGCAGGTGGATCTCTGTAAGTTCGAGGCCAGCCTGGTCTACAAAGTGAGTTCCAGGACAGCCGAGACTACACAGAGAAACCCTGTCTCGGGGGGGAAAAAGATTTTTAAAAAATCACTGTGTATCAGTGTTTTGCCTCCATACATGTCTGTGTGCCACGTTTGTGCCTGGTGCCCGTAGAGCCTAGAGGAGGGCACTGGGTCTCCTGGAACTGGAGTTACAGATGGTTGTGAACCACCACGTGATGCTAGGGATAGAACCGGAGTCCTCTGGAAGAGCATAGAGTGCTTTTAACTGCTGAGCCATTGCTCCAGCCTCAGGATGCTCTTTATTCAGTCTTACAAATACCTTGCATTTGCTCGTTGGCCCCAGTGCAGTTACTGACCCACACAGACCCAGCCTTGGTCTAGCACCAGCTCTGTCTCCCTGTGGCGCTCCAGCCTCCAGCTCCCAAGGACCCCCTGCCAGCCAGGCTGAGTGAGAATGATTCTGGAGAAATGTTCCTGGGAAGCTAAAAGACCCCTGGGAAGGCACCATTGGCGTTCTGGGATGTGCAGCTTCCTGGAGCTCTCTCAGAGAAGCTCTGATCCCTCGGAACAACTCTGTGACCCCTCACAATGTCGCTGAGTTTTGTATTCCCTCGTTCCTAAAACATGGGAGGACAAAAACTCCCATGCTGCTGTGTGACTGGGGATGGAGGTGAGGGTGGAGAGCAAAATCCCAACGTTTCTGTGTTCCACCCTCTAGCCAAGGACCATGTTGTCACAAGGACAAAGTGAACCCTAGTTCCGAGCGACTTACCAGTGCCTGGCACATTGAAGGTACAAAATGCTCACACTTGCTGGGCCTTGTGGCAAAGGCCTGTGGTCCTAGTTACTTGGGAAGATGTTGAGGCCAGCCTGAGCTGTAGAGAGTGGATCCAAGTTCAGACTGGGAAACCTAGCAGGCCCTCAAGATAAGACTTTTAAAGGGTTAGAGATGTCACTTAGTGGTAGAGGCCTGGGTTCAGTCCCCAGTACCACCACCAACACCCCCCCCCCCAAATTGTGTTCATATATGGGTCCTTAGTGTGTACCCAGCACTGACTCATGAGTTTACAGCAAGGGGACTTGAAGTCAGAACCCTGTGGCTTCCCACTGAGGAGAGGCCCGTAGTGCTGGAGGGAGAAATAGAGGCCACTGTGCTGTTATCGCCCCAGAATTCTCAGGACTGCTATGGTTGTACAGGTGATGAGTGGGGATCTACCCTTGCCATGTCGCCGTGGCAGTTTCACCCTGCAAAGATGATGCGGACTCCTCTCAGTTCCACTCCTGTTTTTTGTTTGTTTGTTTTTGTCTTGTCACAGGCCCCGCCCTGGATTCATGTCGACTGGTCCCTGTCAGAGGCCCGAGCCCTTGGCTGTGTGAGTTGCATCTCTCCCATGACCCAGCCACCCTGCAAGGTGGCTTCTGTGACTAGTATCCCTGCCCCCCGGGCCTCAGGCTAGCTACCCGTGAGGTGGGGTTGTACGCCACACAGATTTTTTGCTCTGCGTAGGTCAGAGGGAGACAGCCCGAGGTGGGACCAGTACCCCCCCCCCCCCCAGAGCCGCCCTCTCCACCTCTGGTTTATAACTGGATTCTGAATAAAACAGAAACGAGGGTGGTGAGGGGACACAAAGGAGCCCCTACAACACCTAGATCCATTCCTCTGTGGGGCTCTGGCTGATCACTGAGTGCCTACTGCCCTCTGCCTAGAGAGGCTTGGCGACCAGCCGTGGTGACGGGGCAGTGGGACCCCTGGCCACAGGCCAGAAAGGGGGATGTGCGTAGGTGTTGGTCGCTTGTTTAAGAAGCAGCTGGAACAAGACAAGAAAGCAAGGGCTGTCCCTAGCTGGATCCACAGAAAGTGGGGAGTAGGGCGTGGCCATACGCTCCTGAAGGAAGTCCCCCTGGCTTTCTGTTGATGGCCACTTTGGCACCTGACCCCTTGACCTGTGGGCCCCAGACGGGAAGGAGCTATCTAGCCCACTAGTTCTTGGAGCACAGGATGGCACTTGAGCCCCCTGGCTTGGGGCCTCCCCAACCTGGGCAGATAAGGACATGTCCTGCGGAGACCCTAGGGCAGAGAATTGTGACCCAGAAGAGCTCAGCCCCGGGAAGCCTCACGGCTCATAGGACCAACTGTCACCGTAAAGTGGGAGACCCTCGGTGCTCTTTAACAGGCACACCACCTGGAGCCCCTTGAAGGGAAGTATGGAAGTCTCTGGAAGCCCTGAGTATGCTTGGAGCTTGGGCGGGAGGAAGGCTCTGGAAGGAGCCTTGTTTCATTAGGTGATTGTCCCTCCTCCCTGCCAGGCATCCACTGGTCCCACCCTCTGGCTTTCGCGGCCTTTGTCTTCCAAGGGTGCCACAAAATGGCCGACACAGCCCTCCGCCATTTTGTAGCTGAAACGAGCAGTACCTTGGAGAGGAGGAGACCCCTGCTTCCTGCCTGCCCCCGAGTGGCCTGGACAGAGCCCAGGACCAGCCCCCACCCTGCTTGGCTTTGGCCATGGCCGCCCCGGGCTTGGCACAGCCAGCTGCTTGGCAAGGCAGCCTGGGAGTCCTGGCCTCTTACCCAGATCCACTGATTCCTTGCTACCCACCAAGCAAACGAGGAGGAGGCTGCACATCAGAATCCGGAAAACCCGCCACTAACGCTGTACTTTTAGAGGGAGTCCTTGGCAGGGGTGGGGCCAGCATGGGTGGTTCTAGGAATGATGTCTGCACTGTGGTACCGGGTTCCTAAGTGGAGCCATCAACGAGCATAGGTTTGAGGTAGGTCCCCCGGAGAGGAAAGCCTCCTGCCTCCAGATGCCCTGCCCAGGGACCTTGGGACTCCCTGGCTGAGCATGGTACAGAATGCCAGGATTTCACAATGGCCAGACCGTCTCCTGGCCTGGGTCGCCTATGATGTTGTCAAGTAGTCCAGGTGCTTGCTAGAGGAGGCTGCTTTGCTCCAAGAGCAAGGCCACCCACCAGACCGCTGAGGCTCTGAGGTACATGAAACTCCCCCTGCCCCCCATCAACACTGTTCCTCTGCCTTCCCAGAGATCAGAAGCAGCACGTCCCAGAGTGATGCCATAATGATGCCATCCAGGCCCACAGCACCCCCAACAGCCCTGAGTCATCATTATACTGACAGTGCATTCCAGCTTCCCAAGGTAGGACAGACAGGGCAAGCTCTGGGAGCTGGGAGTGGCCAGACAGCCCCGCCCGCCACCTCTGTGATGGGGGTCCATTAAAGAAGCTACGAGGTAGTTTCCCGTGAAGTAGGGAAGAGGGTATGGCATAAAATGCCTTTGAATCTTCCTGGGCAGCGTGGGGGTTGCTCCATGGCCCTGCCTGGCCCTGTACTCTCTGCCAGGATAGCAAGAAGCTGTGTGTAGACAGCAGGGCCTTGCTGTCTCATCGAGGAAGCTAGCTGGATGCCGGCCGGCCGGCCCCAGACTTCTTTCCCACAGCTCCCAGGAAGAACATTCTGTCACCCTGAAGTGAGGCTTGTTCAGGCCATGCCCTCCTTCAAGGGAGCTCCGGCAGAATGTCCCAACGCTCACCTGCCCAGCCCAGAGCCTTCCCATGTGCCAGGCCACGATAGAACCTCCCGGGGTCCTGGGGTATAGGCTTCCTAGAACAAGAAAAAATTGCCCAAGGGAGACCAGGCTCAGAGGGAGTTGGTAGAGGGGGCCGTCAAAGAGCAGGCAGAGTACCCGCTTCACGATGCGGCACCTGTAGTCAGTTCCCACGCACCTTCCTATGACCCGGACGGTGCTTGAGTGGAGAATACCTGCTGGTCAAAGCTGGTCACCTGTAGCCGAAATGTCGAGCCCCAGGCTGAGGCCAGGGAGCAGGAGGCCCCACACAATGGCCTTTACCCCAATGTGCAGCAGGCCATCTGTGCTTTGCCCTAGGCATAAGCCAGCAGCTTCCTTATGCCTCCGGCTGCTGTCCATGCCACAGAGCTATCTCACTGGCTCTCCAGAAAAGGTACAGAGCCAGGTGACCTTTACCTCAGACCCTGTTTCTAGAAGGAGAGAGCGAGGCTCAGATCTGGGCCTCCCCAGCCAGCTCTAGACCCTGAGTCTCCCCTTGTCTCTCGTGAATTCTCCTTTGAGTCACAGCGTTCATCACCTCTGTTCTAGGGGCGGGTGTGCCACCAGGGTACCACAGGTCTCAAGACTACCCAAAGCCCAGTGCAGGTCAGATCCATCTTGGGATCAGCATGAGGTGTGTAGGGCTGGAGAGAGCCAGGCCCAGGGCATTTAGATGCTAGCTCCAGGTTTGACCTTGCATCCCTAGGGTACACTTTTGGAAGAGGGTATTCAAGACTGTGGGGCGCGTCCCCACACACCCGCCAGAGCAGTCCAGTCTGAAGCCAGGGGACACTGAGCAAACCTGGGTCATCTTCGCTCAGATATGATCTTGTAATGTCTCAGGGATGTTTGCATTCGTCACTTCTCTAAACTTCACACACAAGCGTTACTCGTCTTGGTGACTGAGATTTTGGTCATCCCCAACATGCCTGTCTTAGCCAGACCCAAGATGGTCCTCAGTGGGCATGGCCTGCCTCTGGGCACACTGACCCAGGCCTAGTCAGTGAGCATTCATCTTGTTAACTTTATGGGCCGTGTTCACAAGGAGGCCCGCCTTCTGCCCAGCCGGATGCCACCCTCCCATCGTTCCCAGACTCACTGTTGGCACGGCCTACTGAGCAGAGACACTGGTCGCTTTATGGGAGAAACCTAATCAGGGAGGCCAGGATGGGGGGCGGGGGCTGCCATGAAGGGGGGGGGTCTGGCTCTTGGTGGCCCCAAGCCAAGCCTGAGGTGACTTCAGGGTGACACCGTCTGTCTGCCTCTCTCTCTCTCTCTCTCTCTCTCTCTCTCTCTCTCTCTCTCTCTCTCTCTCTCTCTCTCTCTCTCTCCAGACATCCGCCCAGCCCTGAAAGGGCCACCTGCCTGCCTAGGTCTTCAGCGCACCTGTCCTGGCCAGCCTGGCTCCTCCTCCAGGCACCCTGCCCGTGGGCAGACACTGCCGGACTGGGGCAAAGCTGAGAGCTGGCAGCTGGCAGCTGGCAGGCCGTCTGCTAACTGCTCACTCCCTGGTGACCTGTTCAGGATCGCCATTCATGTGCACTGCCCGCCCTGCCACTGGCCCTCCCCCAGCCTCGCCCCACCAGGTCCCTCTGGTTTGTTTCAGGACCCCTTCCCTGTTACCCCTTGAGAAAGGAGGCATTTATGTGGGTCCCAACCCCCCAGGGCGGAGGCCAGTGGTCAAGGCCTGGCTGTTGTCCAGGTAAGCCTGGCACATCTCAGCGCCCCGCAAGTACGGAACTGGGCCTTTTCCTCGCTCACTCACAAAGGGCTCTGGAGTCCAGACCAAGAAAGGGCGACCCTTGCTGAAGTCTTGTGGAACCAGTGTAAGCCCCCGGTGTAGGGCAGAGCTGCATAAGATCTGAGGAGACCATGGTAGCCATGCCTGCCAGCAGAGCATGGAGAGACACCTGAGAGAAACGGATCTAAGACAGGCACCTGTGGGTCAGCCCCACTAGACTGGAGCTGAGCCCTGGGCAGAGTGAGGCCCCCTGGAGAGCAAGAGCCTTGTGGGAAGAAACAGGAAGAACAGGTCAGCGGTTCCTGGCAGAGGGACAGACCAGGGCAAAAGGCAGGAGGTGGGGAGGGCCTGGGAGATGGCCAAGGAGGGCAGAGGAGGCTTGCCCAGGGCATTTTGCTGCTTTGCGGGTTGGGGGAGGGGCCGATGGGCACAGTGGGAAGGATCAGAGAAAGTGTCTGTGTGATGGATAGCTTGGCTGTCTTGGGGTTGCAGGCAAGGCTGGTAGTCAGGGAGAGGGCTTTCCCACCCCTGTGTCCTCACCAGACCCTCAGTAGCCAATGGCCTCATCTTCCTTTCCTTGAGCTGTGCGGGAATAACAAGGCTTCTAACAAACCACCCTGGCTTGATGGACAGAACCGGGCAGATCCCAAGCAGGGCTTGTCTCTGTATTCCGCACCCTAGGCTCGGCTCCAGAGCCCTGCGGCCGGCCAGGCCGCTTCTCACTGCCACCATGCCCCTGCTTGGCCTTCCCTCTTTCTGCTGGCTCTGCCGTGATGCCTTGGCCAGAGTGGGTCCAAAGGAGGTAAGACAGCGACTTGGAGCAAGCCTGTGTGGTCCAGTGGGCCCCTTCACTGGGTCTCTGCTCTTGGGGGAGAGAGGCATCACTTGCCCTATGTCCTAGGGAAGCCGCACCTCGCTGACAACCCCTGAAAGGATTAACTCTCCCTTCCCGGGTCCAGTTAACTACCACAGTGTACATGAGGGCGAGCATGAGCCTGTCCACTCATGGTGCTTTCTCCCTCCCTCAGACCTCACAGCCAGTGGCCAGGAAGGCCACTGGCCACCCACATAGACGTGCTCGGCCACCACGGATGAGGTTTTGAGTCATAGTCTCTGCCGAGCATGTCCAGCGTGCAGGGCTGGTTTTAGAAGCCATTCCATCCAAGGCTTTGCGTGCAGAGTGTCACCAGGCAGCAGACAGGACTGGATGAAAATGTCATTGTGCTGTGGGCTATCAGGGTGCAGCCAGGGCGGGCATCCGGGGGGGCGGGCAGGCTTTCTCCCTTCAGAGGCTGATGATCATTGCTTTTGTTTCTAAACCCAGGCAGGTCAGGAAGTGGTACCAAGCAGGAGCTTCTGCGTGCAGCTGACTCCCCTGTGGTGAGTGGGACCCCGCTGTCCTTCGGAAAGTAGGGGGTCATGGGAGACCTCAGAGTAAGAAAGGATAAGGTCAGAACCACGTCGCTGACACTGCTCCAGCACCTCAGTTTAGATGCCTTTGCCTGGAGGCCTGTACTCCCCATCCAGGACGGTGCCTCCAGCCAGCAGACTGCCCCCCAGATGATTCATCTCATCTACCCATAATGCACTGTGATATGATGCTCTTTGACCCCCTATCAGCCTACCCAGGCTGGACATGGTTTAACAGAGCTGCAGTTTCATTCATTACTGGCTCTGAGTGGAAGAGGAGCAGCCTCCCTACCCTGAAGATACACTATCCGGAGGCTCACACCCTTCAGGTCACCCAGCCTTGAGAGCTCTCTGGGGACTTCAAAGGCAACTCTTTTCTCTCTGTCCCCCACCGCCATCACACAGCCCTCCAGTGTGATGCTAATAACCCCCATGCCACCCAGCATTGGTGGAGGACCTGCCAGAAGTGTCGTGCCTGGAGTAAGAAGAGAGGCCAGATGAGGGGGACAGAATCACTTCTGTTCCCAGGTTGGGCTAAGGCACAGGGGGTGGTAGTCATGGTCAAGGAGGGACCAGGATGCTTGCCTCCCATTATTTCTCTCCCACAGCTTGGGCTCTGCATGGCTTGGGTTGCAGTGAAGCCCCAAACCTCGGGGAGGGTAGGCAGGGACAGGTGCAGGACAGGGCCTTTTGGGGCTGTCAAAATGGCACACCAGTCTCCTGCTGATTGCCAACTCGAGTGGCTAAGGAGCTGCTGAGAATCCCCAAGGGCCAGCTCAAGGGACCCCACAGAAATGCAAGGTGTGTGTAGGATCACCCAGTGAAGAGACAGCCAAGACCTTCCAGGGAGTCCTGCTCACCATACTGTATCCTGCCGGCTAGGGGCAGAACCCCAAGTGTGGAGAGGCCCCTGTCAAGGTGTGCCTTCTTCAAGGTGCTTCTGAGGGTCTCAGATGGGGATGGCCAAAGTGGCCTTCAGATTTTCTACCACAGCCAGGTGCATCCTGGGAACTGACAAGGTTAACTGTGGCCAGGCAGTGACACTCCTCCACCTTCCCACCTGGTCCATTCATCATAGATGGGAACATGAGGCGGGTGCCTGAACCACACTGTCTTCCCATAGAGGCCTTCCTGCCTTGCTGGCTCTACTTGGACCATCCTGGGGGATATTCGACCTGTCTGTTAGTGAAAGGGCCCAGGCTTGAGGCAGGGGATGGCACACCAGGGGCTCACATAGATGTCCTCTGGGGCTGGACAGTGCCTGCCCACCAAGGGCCAGGCCACACTAGCACTCTGGGGCCTTGTTCCCAAGCCACTCTGCCTCATAGACTCCAGATCTGGGTACACAGTGTGGACTTAAACCTCATGGCTCCATTTTGACCCAGGGTCCTCGGACTTGCTCCTGTGACCCTTGGCAGGGAGGGAGGGAGGTGTGGCATCATGCAAAGAGCAAAAGCTGCCAGGCTTCCTGGGACCGGGCACAGAGCTTCCCTCTGCATTGCTGGGCAAATCTGTCTGAGGCCTGTAAGCAGCCCCTTCCCCTCTGAAGGCAGAGCCACCTGGGACTAGAAACTCGGCCTTCAGAGCCTCAGTTTCTCCACAGTGACCCCACCTCACAGCTGGAGGATTAGATGACTCTGCCCAGCCTGGTGCCTGCCTAGGAAAACTGTGGAAGGAGGCCTGTAGTGGAGTCTCCAAGTCTGTGTTGGTACCGGAGAGCAGAGAGCTCCAGAAGCATCTCACAAGGTGGGAAGAATGCTCCGGCACACTGTTACTGCTCAGCTGGGGAGGCTGGAAGCCTTGGTTATAAGATGGGCTTAAATACACTGGCCCACGGTTCCCCCAGCAAGCTAGTGGCTGTGAGCAGTGTGTACAGGCTGACTGTTGCCCCAGAGTGGGCCTTACCTGTCCCACTACACGGTGAGCAGTATGGGCCACACCAGGCTGCCTGGCCTTACCAGGGCGTCCTCCCTGCTAGGCTCTGTCCAAGGCTCTGGGAGCCCCAAGCTCAGAGCCAAGCACAGAGCCCCTGCTGGCTTCAGGAAGTGCTAGTCGCCAAGGACAGACTGGCCATCAGTGTCCAGCCAGGGTCTGCACTTCCGCCCAGCTGGCCGCCATGGGGAGCTAGGCTGCCTCCCACAAGGAAAAAAATGGTTTTGAGCCTTCTGCAGCAAGGTCACTTGAGGCCACCCTGAGCGGGGAGGCAGGGACAGACCCAGAGCCCTCAAGGAGGGGCTCTTCCTGTGTAAGAGGAGGAGGGTACATGCCCAAGGCCTCTTCCTAGCTGGAGTTCTGGTGCCTTCAACTCTATGCTACAGCTGAGTGTACAGAGGCTGGGTCTCAGCCAGGTGGGCACTGGAAGCCCCCTGGACCTGGCTGGCCTTTGACAAGCGACCACCCTTCCCCCATTGTGGCCATTCCTGCCTAGTGACTGGTCAGCTTTCCTCTCTCCTTCCCCACCCCGCCCCCTGACTTCCTTCATTCTCTCTGCTTGGTGATTTTGTTTTAAGTGTCCTGGCCCGCTTTGGGGGGAATCCCAGTCCGCCGCTGGCTGATATCCTCAGCACCGAGCTGGCCATGTTGGGCCCCTCACCATATTCCCAGCTCTCCTTCTTCCTCCAGGAGGCATCTCAAGACGCCGTAACATCCAGCTCTACACCAAGACTGACTGACGGCCTTTGGGGTGAGGTAGTAGGTTGTATGGTTTTGGGCTCTGCCCCGCTCTGCGGTAACTATACAATCTACTGTCTTTCCTGAAGTGGCCGCAATATCTGCAGTGGATCCGCCGGCCCTGGCTTGGGAGGCCGAGGGAGGCACAGGGGTGGTAGTTGCCATGCACAAAAACAGTCCAACAGGGACCTTGGACAGTCCCTTGACCTCCCTAGTCTGTTACTCATCTGCAAGGGTTGGGGCATGGGGGTGAAAGCAGACATGTAGCGTTTCCAGGCATCTCCTCTCCCTTGACCACACCGAAGGGCTTTCCTTCCCCTGACCTCGTCATATTAGGCCTGGACTCACAGCTCTCCCCGAGGAAAGGGTCTGGGCTGGACCTTCCCCTCTGTTCCGGAGTTGCTACACACTCCACGCTTGTCACGTGCCCAGGCTTCCCAGCTCAGGGTCAGGTCTCCGAGACCTAGAGACGGCATCTTTTCCATGAAGGAAATGGGGGAGGTGTGTGGTTTCAGCATGGCTGGGTACCCTGTGAGCACAACCATACAACTGGACTGGGTAGGCCACTGTCCCCGGGGTGATGGGTTCAGACACTGGAGGCTTCCCTCATCCGTCTGGTGGGTACAGGTCTCTCTGAGCCTCTGTCTTCACTCCCCCCCACCCCGCCCTGTGCCAGCTGCGCCCTAGGGCTCTGGTGGCCTGTGGCCAGGGTGGGTGGGGAGGGGCTGGGCCTCCTCCAGAACATGGACCCCGCAGGGTGAGGTAGTAGGTTGTGTGGTTTCAGGGCAGTGATGTTGCCCCTTAGAAGATAACTATACAACCTACTGCCTTCCCTGAGGAGCCCAGGAACACATCCGCATGGAGGCCCCCCCCTCTCAGCAAGCCACATGGAGAGTCTGTGCCACAGATCGGGTTGGGGCTGCAGTGTGGGGCTGGGTAAAAATAAAGACTATGGTGACATGCATTTACACCTGGTCCTCGGTCATTGTGGAAATACGGCGACTGGCGGCAGAGGGCGTAAAATATGGCGACCACAGCGTTGGGACAAAGCGCTGCCAGAGCTGCTCAGGGTAGCGACTTTCCCCGTCTCTCGCACTGCATTTGCCCCTCTGGGACCCGAGCCCTGGAGAGGGCACTTGGCCTCTCTCTACACCAGTGGAGCGACAGATCCTGTGTCTCCAAGTCAGTGTTCACAGCACACCCCAGGCTGGCTCCCAGTGTCCCTCAGCCCCGTGGTCCCGATCAGATCCAAGAAATTCCTGTCCTTTCCTGCCTCCCTCCCTTGGGACAGTATTGGGGTGACCCTGAATGTAACTCTCCATCCTTAGGCCGAATGTCATTTACCTTTCTACCAGGGACCCTAAGCCTTCATTCAGGCAGCTGCTGGGGGAGGGGTCAGTCCTCAGCTAGGGTTAGCTTAGGAATGTAGAGTCCTGTTCTTTTCTTACCTGACCAGATGCCAAGGGCCCTCTCTCTTGTGGGTGTTAGCATGGCTGGGTCGATTCCTTGGCCCTGGTGTCCTGGTCTTCTCCCCATGCTGAATGCCCTTAGTCTCAGTTTCCATCCTGGGTCCTGACCCGCCTCAGCTCTGAGCACCCACACACCTGCATGGGCACGCCTGGGCAGACTGGCAACCTTAGTGCCCATCCACATCCATCCTTGGCTGCCAGGCCTCTCAAACACAGCCTGCCACTCCTGAAGATCTAACGCTGTGCTAGGCCCAGGGCCAGAGGAGTCTACACAACAGGGAGGACTTTCCAAGTAGGGGCTATCTGAGCTGGGTCTTGATGGCTGTGTAGGAGTTGGCAGCTAGACAGAGAAGTAGATACTCAGACATTCAGTGGAGTGTCCTGTCTCTTCCCTGCCATCTTTTGGGGCCATGGTGGATGATAAACAGTCACCTTTTTGCCTTAGTTCATCCTGTGGTTGGTTAGTCGGTCACATCTGTCAGCTCTTGTCCTCTCAATGTCATTTCTGTCCATCCACCCTTGCTAGGCCTCAGGACCTAGAGGGGAGTCCTTCCTGCCCTTCCCTGAGCATTAGCCTCGTCCAATATCTTCACCGTCCCTTGCCCACCCCCCATACTCCTGCTCAGCCCAGCACCCCACCCCTTCATCCCCACACAGACCCAACCTCTGGTTACCACAGCCAGCTGTGTCTGCGTGAGCAGACTGACATAGGGACAAGTCACGCCCACCTCCTGACTCCTACACCGCAGTGGGAGATGGCCTGGGCCCCGCAGAGCTCAAGTCCTCGAAGCACAGATGAGGACACACAGCGGCCACCTGTGGGGAGGCAGCCCCGGGTGGGGGGCACATCTGAGAGCCCCCCAGGAGTTCTGCAGTCAGGGTAGCTTCCTGGGAGATGACATCTGCCCTGTCCCGTGTCCCCTCTACATTCTATTGGCTCTTCTCTGACAACTGGTTGTCACTAGAGATAAGGGTGCATGTGGGGGTCAGGGTGGGAGCTACCCAGCACTCTGCAGAGTGGAAGATCTAGGGGCTTCGACCCAGGGAGACCCTGTACTCACTCCCCCACGTCCACATCCTATTGAGGGAGCAAAACAGTCCCACTTGAGAGGGTGGAGTCGGTATTCCAGGACACCCCAGATGACAGGGTCTCAGGGAAAGTGCACAGGAAGGGTCCTGGTCCCTGGCCAGACACCGGATGCCACCTGCTGGCCAATCTAAGAACTGGATACTGGGCTGGCCCTTGTACCTGGGTATGATGGAGAGTCCGAGAGGATTGAGCAGGCTGGAGGTCCTAGGATACACCCGTCCAGGCAGGCTGGCACTATAATCAGGATGTGTACATAAGAGACCTTGACGACAAGCTAGTTCAAGACCAGGGAGGAGAGCAGATTGGAACTCCAGTGGCCCCAATGCAAGGAAGCCAGGTTCCACGTAACCGCTCAAAGCCCAGAGAGCATGGAGAAGTGTAGCTGAGTCATGCAGGAGCAAGACCTGTACATCCGTGCTCCTCCTGGGATGACTCCCCAGAGATTGGGGGGCAGGTGGGGGTCTCCTGGGTGTGACAGGTGCAGCAGTGACAGAGGAGCCAGCTGTCCTGGGAGGCTCAGGAGTCCCAGAGCCACAGGCCAGGGCCTTGTGAGACCCACAAGGCTGTTAGTGCTCCCCAAACAGTTCTACTTCTTTAAAAATTAAAAAAAAAAAAATCGGATATAGATTATATAATGAATGCTGCCTATAGCATCGTGATTCAGAAGATATTATATGGCAGAATAAATATAAGCCTTCGTTCACTGTTTTACAAAAGGAAGACCCAGAGTGAGGCCATCTGGGCTTTTATATACATCTGTCTACACCACTTCTGACAGGCCTGTATGGGGGGCGGGATTCTTTTTGTGTGTGTGCAGAGGCTGTAGGAAGGGCAGTGCTCAGGCCCCAGGGTATATTTGTGGGGCCTGTCCTGGGAAGGGAGTCCTGTTTGAGTCTCTACCATCCACCCTTTCTGACCAGCCAGGGAGAGGCACTGAAGGCGCTGATCCACCTCCTCCGCTGGGTGGTGTGCTTTCCCAGCAGCGACACCGTGTGGCAGCGGGAGACTATGGCAACTGTGAACGGAGATCAAGCTCTGCCCACCCTCAGCTCCACTGAGGTTGTGATATGGGGGCAGTAATGGCAGTGGGGGCGCTGTTCTGGGCTATGCTAACACTGGAAGATAATTCAGGGAAGGTCTGCATGGAGCTGGAGCAGTTCCTGATGTCCCCAAGCATGCTTTACCTGGTACCTACCTTGTCCCACCTGTCTCCACTCGGCTCTCAGCTCTTTGTATGATACAGCTATGTAATGGGCTGCCCGAGAGTCCTTCTGAGTCACAGGGGAGAGCAGTGAGCCCAGGGCACAGCTGGGCAGCACCCTGATCAGGTCTGGTTTGCTCCCTATGAGTCAGTAGCACTGTTCAGACACCCTTTCGATGGGCATCATGGAACCAGCCTAAAAGGGAAGGGGATCATCCTAAGACTAGGGTGATGTGAGGAGGAGATTCCTGAGTCTTTTGAGACCTGAAGATGGGGGTGGCCTAGGCAAGGGAGGTGGCTGAGGGGAGGCCCCAGCTTGGGAGGTATCTCTTATGGCTGGGTCTTGGGTGTTTGCACATGCATGTGTGCCCATGACCCTCTGGCAGATGCATACCTGTCCTGTGACATTCAGTGGGCATGCGTCTCTGGTGTCACCTGCTGAGATGCACAGTGGCACTGGAGAAGTCCCTATGCCAGCTGGTGAATGCAGCTGCTGAGCACTCCACTCTTTCTCAGGAATGGGACAAGGTGGAAACAGCTGGACCGTACAAACTGGGACGGCCGGAGAACTGAGATAGGCCAGGAAGCAGAGTGTCTTTGGGTCTGGCTTGCTCATGGGCCCAAACCTCAGTACGAAGGCAGGTGGGACTGCCAGTCACCCCATGCTTCGCCTTCACTTGTCGCATCCGGATGCCCAAGTTCATCATGCACACCCTTGCTAGCCCCAGCCTCTTCCTGCCCAACCGAGATCCAGCCTAGAACCCCAACTGTCTGTGGTCCAAAGTGGGAAGCCAGGTTGCTCTATTCTGTAGGGGTGGCTCCCTGGGGGTGGGAATGGGAGGCACAGGCTGTTGGCGTAAACACAGGAGTACTGGTGGCACACCTTCAGGATGTCTCGTTCCAGTCTTCAACACAAGCCCTAGAGGCTCTCTTCCTGAGCCAGCTTCATGGACACAGAGACCGAGGAACAGAGAGATGGAGCGACTTTCTCAAGACTGCACAGGCGGCTAAGGAGAGTGGTTGTAGGAGGCCATGTCTACCCATCCGCTGCGTCTATGGCTGTCCTGCTTTCCCAGCCCCAGGGGGCGTGAAAGGGGCGGGCAGAAGGAGGGACTAAGGAATCTGCACAGGGCCCTTTCTGTTCTGCCCGCAGCTGCCCTCTTGGCAAGAGGACCGTGGCCAGTGCTCACCAGTCTGGCTTCCCAAGAAAGAAGCGACTGCCCTGGGTTTGAACTGGGATGAGGAGGTGGCCTGTCTTGGAGGCTTTAGTACCCCAGCTCTCTGACCCTAGGCATCAGACAAGCCTCTAGCATGACTACATTGGTGGTGTGTGATAACCTGCCAGCGTAAGGGGTAGACACTGCCTTCTTGTGGTCTCTGGAAGCTGAAGTGAAGTATATCTTGCCTTCCCTTGTTGCCTCTCCCCTCCTCTCCCCTCCTCCCCTCCCCCTCCTCCCCTCCTCTCTCCTCTTCTCCCCCTTCCCTCTCCTTCTCTCCCCCCTCCCCCCCCCCGTATTCTCCCATCTCCTCCCTTCTCTCCTCTCTCCTTCCCTCCTCCCCCCTCCTCTCCTCTCCTCTCTTCTCCTTCCACTACTGGGCCCCAGCACTGCTACCCTCACCCTGGGCATCCTGTTTGCTGGTTCTGTCTTCTGCTCATTGCCAGGGTCAGCTTGGCCCGAGCTCAGGGTCACAGCAAGAACTGGGCCTTCTAAGAAGACACTGCTTCCTTCTGTGTTTGATAAACCACCATTGGCTGGCCTGCAGCTGAGCAGGGCTGTGGGGTGTGAAGATGTTGGAGGTTGGGGAGGGGAGACTGGGGAATGTGTGAGGCCCTGAAACCTGGAAAGGGCCCTCACAGGAGGAAGGAATGAGGTCATGTGGGTTTGAAGACAGGAACAGTTCCAGAGGCCCCAGGAAGAGGGCAGCAAAGAGTCCTGGATGGAGGCCAGGCTGGTGTGGGGAGGAGGCCCCAAGGGAGGTGCCCAGTGAATGTGGACGAACCTTTGAGGAGTCGGGTGAAGTTCATAGAGCCCCTGTCCTGTGGACTGGATATACTCTGAGCATATGGTACTGGCAAAGTCCTCTAGCTTAGGAATCCGAACGGTCCCATGGGAGTATCAGAAAAGCAGGTATGGGAGTCTGAAGGAGGATTCTGCTCAGAGCAGCCCCTTGGGAGGTGGGCTACAAAGGGCCAGCTGCCTAGGGTGAGGGCAGGGATATTATGGTAAAGCAGCCATGGTCATTCTGCTAGCTGCTCAGGAGTGGGGGAGCGTTCCAAGGCACAGACATTGTTCATGATGCCATCTGTGTTCATGCCAAACTTGTGGGAATTGTCTTGTCCTGACTCACTGAGGTCTCAGGAAAGCCTTGCCCGAGACTGCTAGGGTTTTAGGTGGACACACAGGCTAGCCTATTGTCCAGCCACACCCAGCTGCTGGGACACCTCCTCTTTCTCAGTCCTCCTATGCCCACTGTACCCCTGGTATGTGGTCCCCTCCAATAGTCCCCAAGAGCTCCAGGGTCTCTCACACCTGTCCCACTGCCTGGCATTCGGAGTATATTATTAAGTGAATAAGTGACAGTTTTTGTCAACTTGATACAAAATAGTCACCTGGTAAGAAGGAACCTCAACTGAGGGCAAACTTGTGGGGGCATTTCCTTGGTTAGTGATTGTGGGAGAAGACCCAGCCTGCGGAGGGTAGTGCCACCCGTGGACAGCTGGGCCTGGGTTGCGTAAGAAGACAGGCTGAAGAAGCCATGGAAAGCAAGCTAATAGAGTGTCTTCCATGCTCTCCGCTTCAGTTCCTGCTCCCAGATTTCTGTCTTGAGCTCCTGCCCTGGCTTCTCCTAATGATGGACTCTAACCTGTTAAGATAAAAACAAGCTTTATCTGTAGTTGTTGTTGCTGTTTTTTAATCTTACCTCTTTGGGGGCCCACCACCAAGCTCCCAAATAATCCTATGGAGACTTATTCTTTCTTATGAATGCCCAGCCTTAGCTTGGCTTGTTTCTAGCCAGCTTTTCTTAAATTATCCCATCTACTTTTTGCCTCTGGGCTTTTATCTTTCTCAGTTCGATATACCTTTCTTTACTTCTTACTCCATAGCTGGCTATGTAGCTGACCCCTGGTGTCCTCTTCTCCTTCTCTTGTTCCTCACTCTCTTCCCCAGATTTCTCCTATTTATTCTCTCTGCCCATCAGTCCTGTCTGTCCCTCTCTCCTGCCTCGCTATTTATTAGACCAATTAGCTCTTTATTAGGCAGGCAAAGTAACACAGCTTCACAGACTTAAACAAATGCAACATAAAAGAATGCATCCTTAAACAAATATTCCACAGCATAAATGAATGTAACACGTCTTCAACTGATATTCCACAACATTTATCCTCTCCAAGTGAGCTGTGGTTGGTGTTTTACTGCAGCAAGAAACCAAACTAGAGCAGCATGTAAATTAAAGGGGGGATGTGCCAGGGGTCAAATGAGGCTAGAGCCAAGGGAGAACTCGGGAGAGGCTGCTGCATGTTAGTGGGAACCTGGAACAGGACGAGGACGTGACTGCTGGCTCCTGTAATGGCCTGTGATGTGCTCTTGTATTGTGAGGACTCCTGGTGGTGCAGGGGAGTAGTAAGACCTTCCTGAGGTCTACAGCTCTGCCCCCATGTCCTCTCTTGAAGTCATGCAGTAGTGACCCACTGGAGGCTCTAACAAGGTCTGGAAAGGAGGAAGCAGGCCCACATGATCGGGTTCACTCATGTTGGTGGCTGTCCCACAGAGCAGGAGCCATGTCAGGGGCTTGAGTCAACACAAGTCTCAAGTGGGCGGAGAGTCTTGGGAGGTGGTAGCCATTGGGCCTCAGACCAAAGTAGACCCATGCAAGCATGGCAGAGTGGCCCGCCAGTGAGAAGCTAGATGTGATCAGTAGGGCTGCAGCCCTCACCCTTTCCACACTCCTTGGCCATCCAGGGAGAATCTCAGGCTGCCTGGCCCTGGGTAGTAGCCTCTCCTGTAGGAATCCAGTCTCGGGCAAGCTCAGGAGTAGCAGAGGGAAGGGCAGCTGGATACGTGGGCACCTGGATACGTGGGCAACTGGATATGTGGGCACCTGGATACGTGGGCACCTGGATACGTGGGCAACTGGATATGTGCACACCTAGGCCCACAGAACACTGGCATGGGCCCAGAGCCAGGGGGCTCTAAGTGTCTTAAGTTAGGCCCCCAGGCCTGAACAAGGCAAGAACTCCAGAGACAGAAGGTGAGGTATGGTCCTAGACACTTCCAGTTTCAGGCAAGGCCCTTGACCGTCAGTGTTGCCCTGTTTCCCTGTACATGAGACTTTGGGGGTGCAGAGTCTGGCTCCTGAGTGTGAGGCCCAGGCGTGGCCCTTCTGCCCCTGGTCCTGGCTGCCTTTGCTAAGGATGCTGGGAATAGTGTGTTTCTCAGCTACAGTTTGGTCCGGAATGGGAACCAAGACTATGCGGGCCAGAGACCGGGGTCTGCAGCCCTTGTATGGTTGGGCCAGTGGCTCCTTTATCCTTTTGCCTGGTCACCCAGCCAAGCATGAGCTGGAGGGACATCACGAGCTTAGGGAGTTTGGAAAGCTCTCAGCCCTTCTAACGGCTTCAGTCTCCCTACGTGGACAACCAAGAGACGCGGAGTTGCTTTCTATTGCTGTGATCAACACCATGACCAAAGGCAGCCTGGGGAGGGAAAGGGTTCCTTTTGTCTTATGCTTCCAGGTAACAGTCCATCACATAGAGAGGAACCTGGAGGCAGGAAATAAAGCAGAGGTCATGAGGGAATGCTATGACTTGCTCAGCCCACTTTTCTTATACAACCCAGAACCACCTGCCCAGGGGTGGCATTCATAGTGAACCCGGCCCTCCAACACTAATTATTAAGAAAATGCCCTACAGACTTGCATACAGGCCAGCCTGATGGAGGCATTTTCTCAATCAAAGTTCCCCTTTCACAGATGAATAGAATGTGCGGCTCCCATTTGGCAGTTTCTAGCCTGTCCACAAGGTGGCGCCCTGCACTGGCAAATATACCCATAAGTAAAAGTGTGGGAGGAGACCTAATGGTCCTTGTAAGGTCTCCAGGTGTGGCAGTCTCTGACAAGAGTATGGAGATGGAAGCTTGGGCAGAATAGCCTCTGTGCCAGCCTGGCCTGAGGGAAAACCTCAGTCTCCAGCCCACATGGACCCCTGCCTCCAAATCTCTTTTGTAGGTTCCCAGGACTGAGACCCCACGTCTACCCACGTTCACCATAGTGCTCTGCCTCTCTGAATTTCAGTTTCCCCATCTGTAAATAGATATCCTGACTCCTCCATGGTTCAATAAGACCATTGCTCCAAAGAAAGCCTGCCTATCCTCTCCACCCAGCACCATTTCTCCTCCTCTACTCTCCCGTGTCCTGCAAAGTGGAGGGTACTGCTGCCTAGCTTAGGCTGTCCACGGGTCATGTGGCCCAAGGTCACACTCAACAGGAGGTGAAACAGTAAGGGAAGGGGAAACCCTGTTGACCACTGGTCCCAGGAGTGTTCTCAATCAGTAGTTTGCGGCCCCCCCTGAGGATTGAAAGACCCTTTCATGGGGGTCACCTAAGACCATCGGAAAACACAGGAAACATCGGAAAACATCATGATTCATAACAGTAGCAGAATTACAGTTATGAAGTAGCAATGGAATAATTTTATGGTTGGGGTCACCACAACATGAGGAACTGTATTAACGGGTCACCGCATTAGGAAGGCTGAGAGACACTGTTGTAGTGGGTGGGAATTGGTCCTAGCACAGAGTTAGAGGCCAACTCTCATCTGCTTTCCCCAGATCAGGCCATCAAGACAGAGACGCCAACGCCACTTTTAGGGTCACATAGAGGTGTTCCTTCGATGATCTCTGATCTTGAGCCTGATCTTGTAGCTGTCAACGTGACTGGTCACCACTGGGTAACCCCGGATCTGTCATCATGAAAGCCTCAGGGGTACTGATCTCCAAGAGGGTCACTAGGCCCCAAGGCAGGTTCCAAAGTGATGAACCCACAGGGATGTTGTAGCAGGGAGGGGATGCAATTCAGGGTCAGCCATGTGGCACCAACGGGAGTTCCCGGCACCTTACGCAACCTGGCTGGCCCATGTCCCACTGAGGGGCTGGAGGCCAGCAGGTAAATTCTCCCCATAGGCACAGGCAAAGGCAGCTGCTGGCCCAGCACCGAAGGAACCTGGTGGGTACAAGGACCAGGTCCCAGACCCTGGTGGCTGGGGTAAATTTTAGACAGGGTGCCTTGTCTAGGGGTGATGGGCAGTGCCATTTACTGTTCTGAAGGAGACAGTGTCTGATGCCCAGGGAGACAGCTAGAGAGAGTAGCAGCATTGTGTGTCCCCACCCCCTTCCTAGCTGTCGATTTATGCCTCAATTCAATCTCCCACTCCTGGGGCCAGCGTGACCCCCTCTCTCCAGCCTTCCCAGCCACCGGGGGCTGCTTGCCCCTCAAGGGCACAAGTGTCCAGCCTCAGCTCACACCAGGCCCTTCTCAGGCCCTCCACCCCCAGCATTTGTGAGCACTAACCACCTGCCTGTCGGGGAGCTCTTGGGAATTGCATGTTTCCACATCCTGGCGTTTACTCTCTTCCAGCTTAAGGGTGAAACCCCGGGGGTGCTGAGGGGTGTGGGTAAGACCTTCCCAAGTTCTAGAGCCTAGAAAACTCCCATAAAAAGCACTTGGAGCGTCATGTTACATAAACCCTGACTTTGTGGCCACCTGCCCTGGGTGACTTCTCATCTCCAGGGAGCTTTCCTGGACTCCATCTCTCCTCTCTGCCCCAGCTCTTATATCCAGATGTCTACAAGCCCTGGCACCTAGGATGCTTGTGGGTTACTGGGACAGAGGGGAGCCAGTCACAGACGGGTGACATGTCTGTAACCCACAGGGCGAGGGTGCAGCCATATGCCCTTGCCACCACCCCGGGAGAAAGGTGATGGTACCCCCTACCCAGGGAGGCCAGAACCTGGCACCGAGATCTCCCCTCCCCCACCTTCTGAGTGGATCCAGTGTTGTCACAAGCCATGTGCCACACAGTCTCAGAGGAGGCCTGTTTGGACAGTGAGACCCACAAGGACGTAGGTGGCAAAAGCCAAGGAGAGACCCGGGCTGTGGGGGAGGTGCCTGTGGTAGGGACTGGCTGCAGCTCTTCTCTCATGCCCCCCCCCCGCGCCCTCCCCCTGCCGCCTGCTTCTGTGCCCCAGCCCCCACTTAGCATAGAGTTGACTCTAAGTGAGCTGGGGAAGCAAGGTACATCTTAGTCTGGGCTCTAAGGGATGAATAAGAGTTCGTGGAGGAGAAGAGGGGTGTGTCTTGTGCAAAGGGCACAAGAAGAAGGTCTGAGTGAGGGTAGGAACTACTGTGTGAGTGGATAACAAGGACACATAGGATGGGTAGAGGGATTGAGGCTTCTCTATCAGGGAGGGGAAATGGATCCTGGTCTGTCCAGAGCCATTCTGTCTATACCCTGTCCCTGCTCTAACTTCAATAGTCGGCCTCCTGTCTCTCTCAGCCTCTGTAACACTTCCCACCCCGTTCCCACTTCTCCTCCCCTCAGGCAGCTGGACAGTGCTTATCAGACAGAAAAGGATATTGAGGCCCTGCAAGATGCCAAAGTGATGATCCCAACCCCCACCCCAGGCAAACCTGGAATGGGTCAGGTGGGAATTCCCCGTCTCTACCCTGAGGCCAACGTTGAGATGGAGACCAGGGTCCTTACACCAAATACTTGCACAGTCAGGGCTACAGTTGCATGGGTAAGGTCCATCCCACCCACCCCCAGCCCAGCAGCCCCGCTCATCTCCTAACTCTTTGTTCCCCTTAGGAGGACGCTCTCCAACAGGGTCCTTTGTAAGAAAAAACACGATCACTCATTTCCATGGCTGCACTGATGTTAATAACTCTGTCACTGCTTCTGTGAGGGGCCCTGATGAGTTACCACCACCCCCATCCCTCCAAGCCTTGGCCACATCTGGCCACTGGCATTGTCCAGTACTCCTGTTGTGGGATATTTTTACACTATGTGAAAATGTATTGCTGTGATTGGTGTAATAAAAAGCTGAACAGCCAATGGCTAGGCAGGAGGTATAGGCGGGACTTCTGAGCAGAGAGAGAACTTCGGGAAGAAGAAGGCGGAGTCACCAGCCAGATGTGGAAGAAGCATCATGGGTAGTATGGAGAGACAGAACACAGATTAAAATAAATGGGTTAATTCAAGTTATAAGAGCTAAGGCCGAGCTTTCATAATTACTAATAAGTCCCTGTGTCATTATTTGCGAGCTGGTAGCCCAAAGAAAAATCCAACTATATACCCCAGAGCGTCCCATGCCTCCCTGACCTAGCCCTGTCACCCTTCCTCAGGGTGCTCTGGCCCTGTTCACCAAGCTTCCCTTCCTCCCCCACACCCTGCACCTCCCTCCAACTGACCCCTCCCTCCACCTGTCCCTCTTCTTGTTGGGAGCCTGAGCACTTGGCCATATCCCCACCATCACCCACCCCGCTAGGATGCAATCCTTTCCCTCTGGCCTCTGGCCTCCATCCTTCTCCCTAACAGACCTGGGCAGCTTCTCGAGAACAGGCCGTTGGAACTTAGGTGTGCATAGGACTGGCCTCAAGACAGGCACTGGTAGCAGGACACCCAACTGCCCAGCCTTCTAGTGATGACCTGCTATTTTATGTGGCCACTGCTCAGGAGTGCCCTTACCCATCCCTACCACTCTGGACAGGCAGAGATACTGATCATGGGCTTGGGTGGCTGTGCTCCGTGGGCAGCTCCCCTTGAAGCCCCCACTGGCTTCCCTGGTGGCAAGCTCAAGTCGGTGTGATGGGACAGGGGATACACACAGGTTCTCAGTGGTCAGCTTCATGCTGTGTTCAGATAGGGCTACACACCTGTGGAGATTCAGGGCTACAGACTGAGGGGAGGAACCTTCCCCCCGTCCCCCTTCTGATGCGGGCCAACGTCAGGCCATTGCAGAAGCACCCTGCCATAAATCCACACCGGTGTCATACCTCCCAAGAGCCTCTGCGCCCAGAGAAGGCTGTGAGACGTGGGTGAACAGCTCTTGAGGCTGTGAGACCAGTAGGCCATTCAAGCTGGGACATGTATTCACACACACACACACACACACACACACACACACACACACACACACACCCCTGCACTGAGAGACACTGGCTGTAGTGAGCAGCCACATACTGCAGAGACGCCAAAGCTTAACAGAGCTTGTCACCTTGTCTCCAAGCCCCCTCCTCTGGAACTGACTCTAGTTTCCAGTCTCCAGAGCACATCAAGGACTTTGCTACCCTAGCAGGAGTCAGCCTGTTCTGGCATCTGATGGGCTCCTTAGAATATGGCTGAGGCCAGGGCCCAGTGTGGTGCTGGACCTAGGAGTGGTTTGGTGGACACAATACTGACTGTGGAGAGGGTCTGGGGGAACAGGCCCAGGGAGTGATATGCCTGGTGTAGGCAGGAGCTGACTGGGCTGTACAGGGCCTTTTCCCCCAGGAATCCTTCATTTACAGGCTATGGCTTGGCCAAGGGCTCTTGGGAGCATTTAGCAGGGTCTTCCGCTTGGGTCAGGGGTGAAGGTCAGGACAGAGCCTTCTGCTGATGTCAAGGATGAGGGTCAGGACAGGGTCCACAGGTGGATCTGAGGACTGGGACAGGGAGCTGTGTTTAATAGGGACTCCCAGCTCATTGTCAGAACCCACATTTGCTGCGTCAGTCCTGACCCCAGGTCCCAATAGACGGTATGATTGCATGTCCTCGTGCTGGCCTTTTGGTCATCAGGTCACCTGTGGAATTGTGTGCAGGGGTCCAGTGTTCTCTGATGCCTTCCAGGCAGATTCAGCTAAAACGACCGTTAATACTGTCTATGTGCCCTGCTTGGTGGGCAGTGGGATGCCACCAGCCATCTGTTTGCTGCACCTGGGAGGGTGCTCTTGGCATATGGAAGCCCTGGGAGTGGAAAGCCACTGTGGGCGACACAGCACTCTCCTGGCCCAGCTGTGGGTACAGTCACCCCAGCTGGATGCTGGCCCTCTGCCTTGCAGCACTGGCCAGCTCTTCCCTTTGGTGGTCTGGGGATACTGGGGGTCAGCAATGACAGGGAATGTGGGGTGATAAGCATGGATGTCCTGGGAGCCACTAGGTGGAAGGGCCTTGTGGTGGTTTGAAAGAAAATGGCCCCCAAAGGGAGTGGCACTATTAGGAGGTGTGGCCTTGCTGGAGGAAACATGTCACTGTAGGAATGGGCTTTGAGGTCTCCTGTGCTCAAGCCATGCCCAGTGTTACAGTTCACTTCCTGTTGCCTGTGGATCAAGAATGTAGAACTCTCAGCTCCTTCTCCAGCACCATGTCTGCCTGCATGCTGCTGTGTTCCACTATGATGATAATGGACTGAACCTCTGAAACTGTAAGCCAGCCCCAATTAAATGTTTTCCTTTATAAGAGTTGCTGTGGTCACGGTGTCTCTTCACAGCAATAGAAACCCTAAGACAGGCCTCCTCCCTCAGTGTCTGTGTATGTACTTCGTGGTTTTATGTGTCAACTTGACACAAGATAGAGTCATCAGAGGAAGGAACCTCAGCTAAAGATATGCCTTCATGAGATCCAGCTGTAAGGCATTTTCTTATTTAGTGATCAATGAGGGAGGACCCAGCCCATGGTGGGTGGTGCCATCCCTAGGCTGGTGGTCCTGGGTTCTATATGAAAGCAGGCTGAGCAAGGTATGGGAAGCAAGTCAGTAAGCAGCACCCCTCCATGGCCTCTGCATCAGCTCCTGCCTCCAGAATCCTGCCCTGTTTGAGTTCCTGTCCTGACTTCCTTCTGTGATGAACAGCAATGCTGAAGTGTCAGCCAAATAAACCCTTTCCTCCCCAACTTGCTTTTTGGTCCTGGTGTTTCATTGCAGCAATAGAAACCCTAACACAGTGTGACATGACCCCAAGAGTCCAAAGACCAGGCCAAGGTCATACCATGGTCAGGCATCCAAGATGGCAGTCAGGTCTTCAGCTTCCAGGTTGAGCTCTTTTCTCTGTGGTACTCAGGACAGGCATGAACGGCCTATGATTTCCTCCTCTCCTTGAATGAGACAGTTGCAGGATATATCAGCCCTGGGCCCAGGATCTAGTGGGATCTGGAATCACAGAGAGGTGACCTGGGGCTTCGTAAGACTGCTGACAGTGTCAGCTCTCTAAGGGGGCCATGACTTGGGATAAGTGGCCAGCATGTTGTGGGCACCCCGTCTTTGCTCTTTCTAGTGAAGCTGGCCTTACAGGTCTACTTGGGAGCTAGCCAAGGTGTCCGATTGCTTGGCCTTTGGGAAGACATGATTCACACTTAGCAGGCAGTTCAGGCTTCCTGCCCCAAAGGCAGTATGGCCACATGAGTCTAGATCACATGAACCTCAATGCCAAAGAGGGTCCTTGGGAGTCCTAGGGCCTCTGAACACCAGCTTGGCTTCTGCCTCCTTCCCTCTCCCTATGGTTGGACCTCTGCTAATCTGTTCACCCCAGATCTCTGTCCTCATCCTTCTTCCAGGAAAAAGATCCTATGATTCACTTCAGGGCTCAAGGCCAAGACCCTGGCCTAGCCTGGACATCTCTGTACCCCTGTTTACCTGTGCCCTGTCTACCCCTCTCCTGGCTCTGCCCCATATCAGCCAGGTCACAGGAAGAGTTCAATTCCTATTCTGGCTCGTTGACCTCTGGGTCTCTGATTTTTGTCTTCAGAACAGAGAACATTTTACCACACCAGAGGACCAGCATGGAGATTGAAGATGTTTGTTCTTACCAATCCTGAACACAGGGCTCTCTCTATCCCTGCTCTCATCTGACTTGAGACAGTCACAGCCCTCCTGGCCTTTGCTAGATATGACCCCTGCCTGAGATGGAGGACCACCTGTCTGTCAGCCCCAGGACTCTAAATTCTCCCCTACAACCTTCATCTCAAATGTCTAAAACCCAATCCTCCTAGCCACACCCTGTTCAGTGCTCCCTCCCTCCTTCCCTCCTCCCCACCCCACTTCCTCCCTCTCACAGCTGCCTGTTGGCTTTGTGGATGCTGTGAACATCTGCAGAGTGATCCATATGGTAGAAGTCTCCTCCATGGACCCTGGCCTGGCTCCACACTTTGCCCTGGACCTGAAGTCCTTGGCCTCTGCTTCTGTTGTCCCTGCCCCATAATTCTTCTCTACCTCCATCCCTATCACCTGGAGAGCAGTTGGCCTCATACCTGGGAGGGACCTCAGGGGCGGTGACTGTAGGTATGCCAGTTGTAGAGTCCCTCTGCACCTCCACCCAGGACAGACCTAGCTCCGAGCAGTCCTGGGGCCAGCCCTCTCTGAAGCTGGTCCTCTCTCCTTCGTTCATGACGTAAGAGGAGCCGCTTCAAGAATCTAAGACATGGCTTCTGGAGAGATGGAATCTGTGGCTCTGGTCTGTATGAACTATACTCCTCCTCCCAAACACGGGGCAGATAGGACTAGCCATGTCTGGGGCACAGGACTCTGGCAGAAACCCTCAGCAGAGGGGGATACCATATCCAGGGGCAGAAAAGGATGGGGCATAGAGTCTTGCCAGGTGGCTATTGGGGGTTCTGCATGCAACGCTCAGTGCCCGCCCCCATGGGTGCAGCAGTCTTATCCCTTAGAGAAGCAGGGACAAGTCATTGGAGCACCTTAGGCAGCAGTGATGAGATGGAGCATTCTAGGTGTCAGCTTCAGCAGGAAGCCAGCTGGAGGAAATGCTGGTTCCTAGGGATGGAAGGCCCGGGGAAGAACACAGGGAGAGTGGGGGCAGGAGAGCAGAATCCAGGAACATCAGTGTGGAGCCTGGAGTTAGGAGGGCTGGAGATCCTGGTGTGGGGGAGGGGGAGGTTAAGATTGTTCCCAGCAGCCCAGAGGTGGTGGTGCACACCTTTAATCCCAGCACTCAGGAAGCAGAGCCAGGCAGATCTCTTGAGTTCGAGGCCAGCCTGGTCTACAGAGCGAGTTCCAGGACAACTAGGGCTACACAGAAAAACCTGTCTCAAAAACAACAACAAAAAAAAACTCAAACAAACAAACAAAAAAAAAAAATAGATTGTTCCAAACACACACATGGGCCAAATGTGAACAATGCAGGACAAACTGGACACCCGGGGGGTGCTCTGCTCAGAAGGCTATCCATACTGTCCGCCCTACTTCCCTAAGTCTGAATTCCCAGGCTCAAATCAGGAAAGAAAGAAATAAATTCTTTGTAGCCCTTTCCCGTAAGCTATTACAATTCTATCTTTGTTCCTCTAATGAAGCAAAGGCCGGAGAAACGGACGGCCCTTCAGTGGAGCCTTAAATAGAAGGTCCAGGGCAGGCTGCACCCCCACCATTACGGGGGAACCAGTTGAAAGAGGGGGGCAGCTACAAGGGCATCTCAGCTGAGTGACCTTCAAGCAGAAGACGCTACTTGCTGTGGAGCGAGAGAAATTGGGAAACAGGCAATGGAGAAAGTCAATATCAAAGCTGTCGTCAACATCATCCAAAGAAGCCGTCAACATCATCCAAAGAAGCGGCGTGCCCCTACCTACCGACCTTGACTTTGTGAGTTCAAGGTCTCAAGGCCTTCCTGGCTGTGAGGAGACTGTGGGTCATGGGACTAAGTTCAGGACGCCCGCTGTTCTCAGCCGTCTCCCGGACTCCTAATTACTCGAGAGAGCAAACAGCAAGCTTAAGTGTGTGCACACATCCAAACACAAGCTCACACGGATGCGCCCACCCAGATAGGAGCATGCTGACAAACCTGTATGTGTCCATAAAAGCATGAATGCATACTCACGCATACATGTACATGCATACTCTTTTTTTATCTGGAATGGCACCTCTGCCCATGTGTGTGGGTATTCCATGCCCCTGGTGACTTGAGGAACACAGCTCACTGATTTGGTAGGACATCTGTCATAAGACCCAAGCTACCCCCGTCCCTAGCAGGAGAGCCACAGGAATTTGTGTCTTTTCCATGTGTCCCAAGCCAGGGGAAGTGTGGAGTCCCATCCCTGGAGAAGTGTGGAGTCAGCCGAATGCTCTCAAAGTTACTATTTTCCTTTTGTACTTGCCTTGTTACTTTTCATAACTACATGTCCTTGTGTCCTCCTGAGGAGAGACTTTGAGACCATAAATACTGGGTTAAAATTTCACCTACTTATTCTAGCATCATGGGTGATTTTTTTTTTTTTTGCCCGATTCCATTATCACAGTGGTTAAATGATTTTTTTCATTCCATTTTATTATTTTTTTATCATTAATCTCAGGAGAAATTCTAATTTCCAAGGCATTTCTAATCTAGTGAGAAAGACAGCTAGGATGCAGACAATACAGTACAGTGGATAACCGTGGATGGCATAGGCATGGAGGCAGCATACAGCAGGACAGAGGGGGCGAGATCAGGGAAGCCTTCCTGGAGGAGCTGGTACCTGAAGTGAAACTTCAAAGGAGAAGCAGAAGTGAGCAGCAGACAATGCCCCACAGAAGGAAAAGTGAACAGGGAACTGCACAACTTGAGTCCAGTGACGGGAGAGAGGTGAGATGTGCCTGGTGCTGATTCCTGGTGTTGGATCACAGGGCTCTGCCCAGGACTGCTGGCTGCCACAGTGAAGGGGTGTGGACAGAGAGGGGGCTGTGCAGGTGGCCATAGAATCAGTCAGGTGGGACATGAGCAGACAGGGTCACAAGGTGGAGGGAGAGTCTCCAGGCTTGCCCTTCCTCACTCTGCCCTCCTGAAGCCTCTCTAAGGGCCTGAAAACCAAGTTCCGCTGGGCAGTGGAGGCACTCAGGAGGCAGAGGCAAGCAGTGCTCTGTGAGTTCAAGGCCAGCCTGGTCTACAGAGTGAGTTCCAGGACAGCCAGGACTGTTACACAGAGAAACTTTATCTCGAGAAAAAAAAAAAAAAAAAACCACCAACAACAAGAAAACCAAACCAAACCAAACCAAAACCCAGATTCCAAAGAGGTGAGGCCAAAGTCACCCTGAGGAGCAAGTGTGGATTAGCGCTCGGGACTCAGAACATTGGGTTAGAGAGAGAGCCTTCCTTCAGTGGAGGGGCCTTCCTCCTGGAGTCTGCACCTCCCCCAGACCCAGAGGATACTCCATGGGACCCACCCACCCAGTTCAGAGCATTCTTGGTGACCTTGGGGCCTGCCAGCTCTATCCTAGCCAACTTGTTGGGCTTCCTCCCAAACGAGGCAAGGGTGACCAGGCAAAGAGGTGAAGCTCTGGCCTTTACTTCCCTCAGCTTGAGGACTGAGCATCCCCGTCCCGGACTGGAGAGCCAAGCATGCATGGGAGTCAGGCTCTGGGTCCGCTATTTTGAGAATTTGCCAGAGCAAGCTCCCCTGGCTTTTCTTCCTGCTCCCAGCAGGATGTATTCCTGTTCATTCACAGACCAAAGCCACAGCGTGGGACAGTGGCAGGGCTCAGGGAGGAACTGGGGTAGCCGGCTGTCCACGAGGGAGAAACCCAGATCATTCCTGCCCCAGGATGGACTTAGGTGGTGACCTTCAGCGGGCCCGCTCTGGCCTTGCTGGATTCACTGAAAGGAATCAAGTCCCCAGGGCCATGGGTTTGGGGCTAATTCTTGGCCTGGACTAGCCCTGAATGCATTTCCAAAGCACAGAGCACGAGACACCGAACGGAATTCACTATGAGGTTCAGTCTGGAAGGTCATGTGGTTGCCTCCCCCCACCCCCCAGTCAGGACACGCCTCCCTGGCACTCTCCTTCTGGGGCCTGTCACAGTCACACCTCCAGATACTATGCAGGATCCCAGGCTGGCAGGGGCGTTCCTGTTCGGCTAACTTAGCCTCTCATCTTACAGCTAGGAATGGGCTGCCAGGAGGCCAAGGTCACAGAGCCCAGAAGGGAGCATGGGGAACAGTCGAAAAAAATGAGGACATGTGAGCAGGGCCTCCATGCATCTGGGTCAGGTCTGAACTTCCTTTTAGCCTCCATGCCTCAATTTCCACCGCTGGGAGCAGGCAGAGGAGCAGCTGAAAGAGGCCCCCTCAGGATGATCAGTACCTTGGGGTTATCATTAGTTGTCTCTCTAAGCAGTGAAGCTGGAGAGTTAGCTCTGGGCTGTTTGACTCTCTTTCCTCTGGATTAGTGACAGCCTTCAGAATTGTGGTCAAAATCTGTGCCTAGTGAGTACCTTCCTGTACTAGGGAAGTCATGGATCACATGTACAAGGGCAGGTACCATCTCCAGTTAACATCTGGCCCGTGAAGTCAGTAATACTCATGACTTAAATAAAGGCTCCAGGGACTGGGGGATAGCTCAGTCAGTAGGATACCCAACTTCACAAGCATGAAGGCCTGCGTTTGGAACTCCAACAGCCACACCAAAGTTAGATAGGGCTACACAAGGCTGTGACCTCAGTCCTAGTGGTAGAAGTGGAGAAAGGTCCTGGCGCCTGCCAGCCAGCCAGCCAGCCAGCCAGCTAGCCAGCCAGCCAGCCAGCCAGCCAGCCAGCCAGCCAGCCAGCCAGCGTACCTAAACCTGTGAGCTCCAGGTGCAATGAGAGACCTTGTCTCCAAAACTAAGATGGGGAGTAATAGAGTGACTACTAACTTCACCTTCTGGCCTTCACGTGAACACGTATGCATGCACATGCATGCCACACCGCCACACAAGCAACACAATAAAATAAAATAATAATACTGCACTGTGTGTGCAGTAACAGCATGCTAGGTGCTCAGATCAACCCCTGCTCTGGTAATTGGGAATAAGTTGTGAGTAAAAGAATCTTCAAAACTATGTTGAAAGCGTGGAAAAGATGCCAGGACCAAGGAAAATCTAGGTCCTGGGCAGAGGGAAAAGACCCAGATGAAGATGTCACAGCCCTCTGCTCTGAGGTTGTGGAGGCCCAAATTACTCAGGGTCAGAGAATCTGAGCTTGCTTTACCCAGCAGGGCTGCGTAAGGAGATGATTCGATCACGGGCATGTATACCAGGTGTTTGGAAGGGTCTACACTTGGCTGTATGGTGTACTTTGATCTTGCAAGGGGGAGGTCTTTTGCCTCTCCCCTTGGCATATTATAAAAAGCCTTTTTGAATAAACTTTGAGGCAACTGGGTATTGATCCAGGCCCTCCCAAAGCGATCTTTTGTTTTTGTCTGTCTTCTCGTCAGCTGGGTCTCTCTATCTAATATTTCTTATCCCTCTCTCCTCCTAAGAACCCTAGAAAAAGTGGGGAAGGTAGGAGCTGGACTCTCACAGTCTCCCAACACGAGGCATCCACCAGTCTTGAGAAGCCAGGCTTTCACCTTGGAGTGGGTGTGCAGACAGAGGTCAAGGGACCCCCCAATCAACAGGGGTCCAACGCCTCACTCTCAGGTAAGAGTGGAGCGAAGGTAACTGGACTCTCACTTCAACTTCCACTAGCAATCCCAAAGGAAGACTTTCTTAGCATCCAAAGGAAGCAAAGGGGAAGGAATAATAGATCATCACAAAGTCTGTGGCCTGTAGGCTTGACATCGTGAGTCTTACCAGTAGGTGGCCCAGAGGACTTCAGGACACTTGGTTTCCAATGATCTGGGGTGGTAGATGTGTAAGAAAACAGAAATCATTAGAAGGAACCTCCACCTTAAGTCTCATATAAACCCAGCGAAGACTGGCTCAAAGGCCCACAGATGTGCTGGGAGGCACACACCAAAAAATGTAACCAAGATGCTACCGAAAGAACCCACAGATAGAAGCCACGCATAACGGTGTATGCCTGTAATCCTGGCACTTGGGAGGCTGAGACAAGGAGCATTATCATGAGTTCTAGGCCAGTCTGAGCTGTAGAGCAAGGCTCAGCCTCAACCCAAGAGCTGTAGACTGAGTAGCAGCCACCTGCTTGGCCTTGGAGTGCCATGCTCTCCAGGCTCTACCAGAAATCACACTTTAATGCTGATAGAGAGATGATCACATCCGGGCCCAGCACATGCATCGTGCACCTCAGCTTGCCTCAAGAATCCTGCACAGGACTGTCCTGTCCTGGGAGTCACAGATGTGCAGGTGGCTGCCGGCAGGTAGCTAGGGCAGAAGCAGGGAGAGGGTGTGTCCTGACTTCCTTACACACTTGTTATGGCTCTCTGTCTTCAACCTCAATGTATGGCCGACAGGAAGAAGCAGATTTGCTTTTTTTTTGTTTTTTGTTTTTTGTTTTTTTGTTTGTTTTTTGTTTTTTCGAGACAGAGTTTCTCTGTGTAGTTTTGTGCCTTTCCTGGATCTCGCTCTGTAGACCAGGCTGGCCTCGAACTCACAAAGATCCGCCTGGCTCTGCCTCCCGAGTGCTGGGATTAAAGGCGTGCCCTACCACAGCCTGGTGCAGATTTGCTCTTAATAAATTAAGTATAAACAAGGGGCTGGTTCAGAAGATAAAGGTGCTTGCTCTCAACCCGGATGACCTGACTTCGATCCTTGGAACCCACGTGGTAGAAGGAGAGAGACCCAACTCTCAGAGGTTTTCCTCTGTCCTCCACATGTGGACCATGGTGTGCACCTCCCCCAAATAAATTTTTAAAAATGCAAAATGAATTTTTTTTAAGTGTAAGCAAGTGTAGGGGATAGTTCAGTCAGTAATGCCTTATAAGTGTGAGGACTGGGTTCAAGCCCCAGAACCCATGTTAAAAAAAAAAAAAAAGGGCAGTGTAGTACACACTTGTAATCTCAGTGCCAAGGAAGTAGGGACAGGCCGATCCTGGAGCTCACTGGCCAGCCAGCCTATCCTGCTTGACAAGTTCCAGGCCAGTGAGAGACTGTCTCAACGGGAAAAAGTGGATGATGCCTGAGGAACAATACCCAGGGCTGTGCGTCTGCACACATCCACCATTTGCACCCATGCCCACAGGAATACACACACAATGGAAACAACTCTAGTCAAGGGCCGCTTCTATGTATGTGTCGAGTGAGGCAAAGTCCCTGCTCTGAGCAAACTGGCTGTTTTTCAGGATCGTTTTCTTTCTAATTTTGCTTGCAATTTCCCAGACCTACCTGGGAAACGCTAATGAGCTTGGATTTCAAATCTCCAAAGTCATTTAAGTCACCCCTGTAAGTGGCATGCTTACTACTGAATCTGAGCATCCACCACTTGGCCCTGCCTGCTCCTGTCAATGGCAGCACCGCCCCCTTCACCTTGCACCCCGAAAACAGCTGCTTTTCTGTGTCATGACCGAAGAACCTCTGGCCAGCTCAACATCAGAGTTCCACTGTTCCTTGTGTGTGCCATCTCTGCATACTGACCTCTACTCCTTCTCCTGGGCCTGGGGCAGGTTAGGACAAGTCGGTAGGGAAGTCCCTGTGTCGGCATCTATGCCTGCTTGGCACCCCTCTTGGCTGCCCATTGCCTGTAAGACCAAGCCCCCCTTTTGCCTGCATTCCAAGACTCTGTGTCTTGGCAGGATGACTTTGCAGCCGTACCTTGCAGGGTGACTTGGCCGCCATACCTCTGGACTGCGCGGCTAGAGAGCTGGCTCTTCTTCCAGGTGGACAGCATGTGGCTGTCACCAGCCTATCTCAGAGCAAGAGAAACCCACGAGTCAGCCTGCAGTCTTTGTGGGAGCCCTCTGGGTGCCAAGGCCACACAGCTGGCGAAGGCTGACTCTTCCCCATCCAAGGAGGGATGCAAGCCAGCAAGGGACCCAGTAAGCAGTAGACTGAGGTCTTCCCAAGGCACTAGGGGACTGTGAAGGCAGGTGCCAGGGACAGTCATTAGGCTAGACAGTGCATGGCCAGCCGAGGACACTGTAGCCCAAGATAATGAGGGAGTGCCGAGATGTGGTTCAGCAACTGGGTAAGATCCCAGAGCCCAGCTTGCTGTCTGTCAGCGCTGTGGTTGCTGGGCAGGAAGATGGGAATCGTGCTTGGAAAGCACCACCTCAGCCCTTGGCTCCCACTTAGCGCTGCCACATAGGTTTAGGGTTGTTTTAAAAGTGAAACTACGTGCTGGGCGGTGGTGGTGCACGCCTGTAATCCCAGCACTCGGGAGGCAGAGGCAGGTGGATCTCTGTGAGTTCGAGACCAGCCTGGTCTACAGAGCTAGTCCAGGACAGGCTCCAAAGCTACAGAGAAACCCTGTCTCGAAAAACCACAAAAAAAGGGAAACTACGCACTAGTACTTGACAAGAGACCCCAATTCATGCTAGTGCTCCCACCCAGGGAGAATGAGGATGGGGCTCCAGTTCCCAGGCTGACCTCCTACAAGCTAGCTGCTTTTTAAGAGCTATCCATCTTTCCCGTGGGGCCTGGTCCCACGTCCTTCACCGCTCCAGGCCTTTTCCAGAGAAATGAGCTGCCTCTTAGACCACGAGGCATGAAGCTTCCTTCCCTGTCTCTAGCTGCCCCTCCTCAGGACCCTCCGAGGCTCCCAGACAGGGGGAACATACCTCTCCTATCTGAGCCCTGGGAGGGTGCCCAGTGCCTTGTGCCAGAGACCCATGTGTACAAAACTCCTGCAGGCTGTGCCGCCCACACCCTGCTCCTTGGCCTCCTGCGAGATCAGAATCAAGCCCTCGCATAGAATCTTGTGTTTCACGCTGCAAGTCTCAACACAAGCCAGTGTGTTGACTTGAAAAATAAATATCACAAATAAAGCCAGGGGAAAGGGCTGGGCACGGAAAGTCCAGAACCATGTCAAGAAGCCTGTGCCGATCACCTTGTGTGGATCTGTAAACAGAGCCATTCAGGCCAGAGGCGGGAGGCCGAAGCAGGGGCCTGGGTTCTCACCCACTTGGAGACCCATCATGGGGTTGCCAGCACTTGGCGAGGCCAAGTTAGAACAACTTCATCCCTTTCCGATAACATCAGCATATTACTTAGGGAGTTTTCATTAAGAAAGGTTATTTTTTAACCATAATAGATTATAAAGGACACTCAGGGAAGAAAAGTACATTTCTTTACGTCAACTAATAAAGGCTGAAAAAAAGCTCTGTTCCCACTTCTAGAGAACCAGGTACAGGGCACAGTCTACATTTTAGTAAAACCCAGGGCAACCCAGCTGGTCTTATCTACAAGGGCATCATCCTTCCTGGGCTCTCAGGACATGCTGCAGGGTGCCGCAGCCCCCTCTACAGAGTGCTCTGGGCCCCGGGGGCCTGCAGGCTGCTCTGGACAGGAGAACCTCTTCTATAGACGGCAACAGAGTGGAGGGGAGGGGGTAGCAGGAGGAGGCATGCAATGCCATGGTGTCAGCAGGAGTGAGGGCTTGCGATCCTCTATGCTGACTGATAGCCGCAACAGGGCAACCAGAAACTGCCAGATAGTGGGGAACTGATCTAGCTGCATGGTATATGGAAGGAGGGGCTGTAACAGAGGGCAGCTCGGCCAGGAGATGGATGCCAAGGAGCTTCTAGAGGAGGTACAACCCTCAGGTTAGTGGTCACCGCATTAAGACTGTGACCTGCCTTTCAGAGGAATCATCCAAGCACCTTCCTCATTCTCGCACGGGGACCCTGGGGGAGACACAATGGCCCTGCTTGCTAGATGCCGAGGCTCCTGTGGGAGTCAAGTCCAATGCCAGAGTTACAGAGTGACTAATGGGTGGAGCAGACTCTGTACTAAGGGGGACTGAGGGGAGAGCAATCCCAGCAGAGGTGGTGTGTGTACTCCCAAGCCTCCAGGAGATGCTGAAACTCAGTACCAGAACCTAGGGAGAAAACCTAGAAAAGCCAAAGATTTCCCTAATCATCCTGGCCCAAGATAAAGTTTAATTTATACAGCAGGTACAATAAGAGATTAGCAACCAAATAGAATAACCAATAATACACTGTAATAAACGTTATTTAAAATATGTGAAATGTTTAATTCCATTTAATATTTTCAGACTGAATTTGACCACAGGTTCTTGGAAACAAAGAAAGCACATTTTGTTTGTTTGTTTGTTTGTTTGAAACTGGGTCTCTTTTATTATGCAGCCCTGGCTGTCCTGGAATTTGCTCGTGGACCAGGCTAGCCTCAAACTCATAGAAATCCAGCTTCCTCTGCCTGCCAAGTGCTGGGGTCAATGGCATAGGCTACCACACCTGGCATGCGTTTGTGACTAGCACACTCTGCCTTATCGCTCCTCTCCTGACCCTTGCCCACGCACGGCAATGTAGCTCATGGTTCCACTTCCTGTCCATATCCTTCGGGAAGTGAATCTGTCTACTTGACTCGACACTGAGACTCTCACAGTACACAGTGGGTCAGTCTGCAAGGCTGTGCTCCAGGCTGGATAAAAGGCACCTATGACCCAGTGCCCCAAGACAGGGCCCACTGGGGATATAGTCACATGTGTCCACAAGGGGAGTATCTGTGTGCACTGGGAGGGGATGGGGCAAAGAGCAGAATTACTGTGGGCAGGCTGCTTTGACCTTCCGAGACTTACAGAGACAGACATCTGACCCATGGTGAGCAAAGGCAGTCTGTAAACTTAGGCTGGAGATGGGTTAATTATCAAAAAGGGTAGAGTGTCCATGATGCAGCAGTTTCTGGGCCGAAGATTCCAGATCCTGCAGACCTCCAGTGAGTTTATAGCTTTACCCATCTCCACTGCCTGGGTAACCACCAGTAGTTGACATAGCTCTCTTCTCATCTGTTGTTCTGATGGGATTGCAGCCCTGCTCAAAACCACCCATGGCCGGCTTCCCACAGACCTTAGGACAAATGCCAGACCTCCATAACCCCCTCATCCTCCCCAGCTACCAGGCCCTTCCTGGATAGGACCCCATCACCTCTGCCCACCTTAGATCACTTCCACACTCTCCCTCCTTGAGCCTGCCTCCCCTTCTTGTCATGGCTTTTGAACCGTCTGATGCCAACCCTAAGAGTCTTGGGGCCAGGACTGTCTGTCCAGAGCACCAGGCTCCAATGTCTGCCAGAGCCTGAGGTGTCAAAGCCAGCAGGTGGCCTCTGTACCAATAAGTGCAGATCGCAGAATGGATAGGAGGTCTGAGAGCATCCCCACTCTCTCTAGGTGGCTTTTGCCCTTGATTTCCTCATCTGTGAAGTGGGAGTAGGTGGAACTGCCTTCCAGGGCTACTGCAAGTCTCATGTCTAAGGTGAACATACTTTGTTTCCTGTAACGGTGAGTGCCGGTCCTAGGGTGGCATCCAAGGACACACCAGGGTTGGCCTTCACGGAAGTCCACCTCTGGCCACCAGCGGCTTCCTATTTTCCATCAGCAAATACCTACTGCTCCTGCCCTGGTGGACTTCCACCACCTGATTGAAGGCAGGCTTCCAGGAGATCAGAGGCCACTGTCCTGGCAGATGACATATGATAGGAGGGCTTTGCAGATCGGCAGAGGGCAAGGCAGTGACCCTCGGAGGGGTCACTTGGGTGGTTCCTGGAAAGGACTTACATAAGCTGCAAGGTAAATACAGATGGGCCTGGACCCCAGACCCATGGGAGAATCTCCAACTCCTGGGGGCGGGGGTGGGGGGTGGGGGTGGAGACAGGTAGTGGGACTCATATGCTTCCTGCACTGAGCTCTAACCTACTGTCCATATGCTTACTGCAGGAAACTCCCTGACGTTATATCTTCTATCCACCTTCAGGTGAGTGTGTGGAACAGGAGCGTCACAGACTGGCTTTCTCTCCTGGACCTGCAACTGGTCAGGAAATGTGGACTTGGAAGGTACAAGTGTGTCTAACCTGCATCCTGTAGGCCACATATATCCCAGGATAGCTACAAATGTGGCCCAACACATTTGCATCACGCAATCTCCAAAGACTTCCCAGAGTGAACTAAGACGCACGCCCAGAAACTCCCAGTGGGGTTACTAATGTGCGAAGTAGGGGACACAAGAGCATTGATGAGTCCCAAGAATTGCAGGGGTCCACTGGGCCCTGTACAGGGCTCTGCTCTATGTGTCTAACACCCATCAACACCTTAGGAAGGAAGCAAGGAGAGAGGATGCAGAGGCATCCCGGAGCTAGGTGTGTGCCCTCTGAGACAGCTTCCTTCGTGGTGGGTGTAGGACAAGCCTTGCATCTCTCTCTGAAAGCAGTCTCCTCTGGGGCAAGTGACAGAGGGCCATTTGAGGAAGAGACGTTCAAGATGTCTAAGGGAGGCCTTTGTTCAAAAGTGATTCCTCTGGACATGTAGTTAAAAAACAAGTTTTCTTTTCTTAAGACCTTGGGAGCTCCAAGAACTCCAACTATTGTGTGTCTGTGTTCTCTGTACTCACAGCGACTCTGCTGGCCCCTCACACATTCTTAGTTCTCACTCCTAACCATTCTTTCCAGATCATTCCAAATGCCTGGTAGAATTAGGTTTATGGCAGAACATCCTGGAAAAAAAGGGAAAAAAAAAAAAAAAAAAAAAAGAGGCACCATCCCTGCATGTGGACTCTGGTCCTTGGAGCTTGGAACCTGCTGTACACCTGGTAACCAAGATCTCTCTTTCCAATAGCCACTCTGGCCACCTGGTGTGCTAGGAAGAATGTCCTTCGGAGATGCAGCCCGGTCTATGAGCAGCCTGGCCATCCTTGCTCACTGTTATAAACATGCCACCTAGCACAATGCTGCCGCTGGAAGAACAATGACTTAATGCTGTCCCCGCCTGTCCCCTGGGTCATTCAGGAAATCATAATTATATAGATGGGTCACTTTGCAAGCTCTTTTAATATTTTCCATTTATTTATTGTATGTGGCAGGGTGGCTGGTGTGTGTGTGTGTGCGCGCGTGTGTGTGTGTGTGTGTGTGTGTGTGTGTGTGTGTGTGTGTGTGTAGGTCAGAGGACAACTTTCAGGAGTTGGTTCTTTCCTTCCACCATGTGGGTCCCCAGGTTCAAATTCAAGTCATCAGGATTGGTGGCAAGCACCTTTACCCACTCAGCCATCTCCAGGGTCCCAATTTTGCTAGCTCTGAAGCATTATACAAATAGCAGCTATTTCCTGGCCAGCGTGAGCAAGAAAAGGAGGGCTTGCCAGTAGACAAGTAGGGAATGTTCTGTGGGTGTCTGGAGGGTGGGGCAAAGTTCACCACAGGTATGAGGCTAATCAGCAAGGGTGGGTTTAAAAGAAGTTCCTGAATGTGACAGTTTGGTCGGGTCCCCAGTTCCCCAAGTAAAGAGATGTGCGCTTAAAGTTTCCTTTCCCGGGTAGGTTCTCCCGGGCGCTCATCGCCACAAATAGCATAGTGGCAGGCGCAGCGTGAGGACAGAGAGGAGGGTTGGCATAGCACACATTTCGTTCCCCAAAGAGAGGTATCCTGATGCGTTGGCACCCCGGAGGCCCTGTGCATTTCGTGAGCAGAGATCCAGTGGCGACACAAACAAAGCGGCTGCGCCTGGCCACAGTCTCTCCCCCATCCCCTCTCCCCCCCACCCCTCGGTGCTGGCTGTTGGCAGAGCCCCAGCACCTCAGCTGGGTACGGTCAACCCCTCAATCCCCCAGCATACGCAGAGGGGGCACAGGGCAGGGCGGGGCGGGGGTGGAGGGTCGGAGCGGCGGCGGCGCCTCCCTGCGATCGTCCCCGATGCCCTTCAGCCTCCTAGTTCCCCGCCCGCCACACCCACCCTGGCACCTCGGCCACCTGTTGCCGCGTGCCCCTGCTCGCTCTTCCTTTCTCCCCATTTCGCATCCTGGGGCCTTGAAGATCAGATCCCTCCCGCCAGCTACCCCCCACCACGAACTCCTGGGACTCTGGGGGTGCGCTCGGCGGTCTAGACCAGCACACCGAGGGCACACGGCTGGAAGCTGTACCCCACTCGCAGCCTTGAACTTCAGTCCGGGCTGCTGCGCGGGGCAGGGAGCTGGAGCGCGCTCGCGTTGGAGTGTACCCTTTCCGCGGGGCTTTCTCGCCCGTCGGGTGATCTTGGGCAGTCCCTACACCTGGTCAGCCTCAGTTTACCAACGGATGCGGAGGCCCCCCCACCCACCCAGTCACTAAATGGGCGCCAGGGAGAGCTGCCCCGGGCCTCTTCGGCCCCGCCCCGCTCTGCAGCAGCCAATCAGGGGCTGCTGTCTGGGGGGTGTGTCTCGTCCTGAGCCGCGGCCCGGGCCTAGGGGGCGGGGTTTCCGGGGCGGTCACCTCGCCGCGGGACCCCGCAGGGGACGTCCGAGGGGCGGCGCGTGTCGTGGGGGCGCGGTTGGCACGGGCGCACGGAGGCGGTGCCGGGCCGGGGCCCGGGACGCGGCGGCCCCACGACAGGGGTGACGGGGGCGGAGGCAGCCGATCGCGCCCCGCCTGGCGCCGCCTCCCCGGGCGCGCTGGCCCGGCGGACCCGCAGGCGGAGCGCAGCCTCAGGTGCCCGGGGCGGGAGGGCACGCGCGGGGGCGGGAGCCAGGCGTCCCCTGTCCCGGGACAGTGAAGTGGGTGGACAGGGAGAGGAGGGGCTCGGTGGCGCATGCGCGCGGACCAGGGGCGCGGGTCTGGAGACCCACAGGCACCGGCGAGGGCACAGGCTGGGAACGCGTGCGACTCTCGGGGCCCGCGGAACTGTCGGCTACTTCGGGTCCCCGCGAGTGCCGAGCGCCGGCTCCGAACTCTGGTGTTCGCAGCTGGTAGTGGGGCTAGGGGCTTCGCGGAGTCCTTGAATTGGAGCGACGCTGGGTCCTCTGGTTGTCCCCTGGAGGGGAGGGCCCACGGGCGGGGACATCGGGGCGCGCCCTTCCCACGGCGCCGTGCATTTGGGCGTCACCCACCGGGGGGCGTTTCCTGAGACCCTCAGGGATCTCAGAGGCGAGGTAACCTGAAGACTGGACAGACCGATCCTGGGATCACTGAGCCCGGCCACTCCTGTGGATCTGGAGAAACGCCCGTGGGTTCGTGTCACCAGCAGGCGACCCTCTTTGAGCACCAGTTCCCACATTGCGCCTGACCGTAGACTCTGCCGAAGCCACTCTATGTCTCTGCCTCTCCAGAGCCCAGTGCCACAGCGGGTCCTGTGTGGGGGCAACTTAAGTCTCCTCTGCCTCTGACTGCGAGGCCAGCCTGCAAGGGATGAAGGGAGCCGGGAGTGCCAGCGGGAGGGTGACTCTGCCCCAGTGCCCACTCCAACGAGCCTGGAACAACTGCATCCCTCCTTTTCCCAAACTTTTTTTTTTTTTTTTAATTTAAAGGAAAGAAGTGTTTCTCCGAAGTTAAGATTCTTTCTAAGAAAATCCATGGTGTTATAATGTCTTAGTCTCTGAGGGGCACTCTACCACAGTTGGGGTTGCTCACCCACACCAACCCCAGCCCACTTCTTTCCCCTAAGGAAACCAGAACGGCCCCTCCCCTCCTAGCACTTCTTGTGGGAGGAACTCAGAACTTTCTTGGGCGACCCTGGAACGCTGTAGTGGCTGCAGGCAGCAGGGTCACAGTGACTTTCCCAAGGTGGTGGAGAGTTGGGGGGGATCCAGAGAACATATCGTAACTGGTTCCTTTCTTAATGTCCTACAGCCAAGGCTGAAGTTCAAGGCCCTGTCTTCCCGGTGGAACTGACATTTGTGGCAAGTTCAGCTCAGGAGCAAGACGTTGTCGTCACAGGTAAAGAGGGTTCATGGAGCTTCCAGACTGGAATATTGTAAATGCTGTCTTGGGTTGTGCTACAGACTAACAGGAGAGGTGTGTGTGTGTGGGGGGGAGTCGGGTAGATTATTTTGTGGTGAAATAGTAAATGCATTTCCAGGGCTTGTAAAGCCAGGCAAATGGATGGAACCATGTTTCGTCTCTGAGTGTGTCTGTTTTCCTGGGAACTTCATTTCTTTATGGCAGGCTGCTTTGGCTCTGTTTGAAAGGAGGCGGTGTTGCTTTAGGAATGGTCTTACTGACTGGTTATAAACTGACTCGTAAGACTGACCTGCTGTCTGCTAGCTGTTTTCAGATAAATTTGACTACGTGGTAGGTGAGTTTCATCATTAGCCATGGCAGGGATGGCCCTAAGAAACAGTCAGGTGACCATCCCTGAGCGACCATATAAAAGTCCAGAGACAGTGGGCCTGGTAGTCGATGAAAGGACAGGAAAAAGCAAAGTGTTTCTTTTCCCACATAGTAAACATGCATGGAAACACACCAGACTCACAGTGTTGCTTAGCAGGGCAGGATCCTGCTGTGTAGTTCATGCTTGCCTGGATCTTGCTATGTAGCAGAGGCTATCCTTGAATTCTTTATATTCCTGCCTCAATCTCCTAAGTACTGAAAGCTGAAGTTGTTCTTTTAAATTTATTTTTTAAGCCTATAAACAGAGTCCTAAAGATTTTGTGTGTGTGTGTATGTGTGTGTGTGTGTGTGTGTGTGTGTGTGTGTGTGTGTGTGTAAAGGGTGGAAAGAGTGAGAGAAGAGAAAACATGTTTCTTCTGCATAGACTTTTTATAATTTGCTTTATTTACTATTAGGTTGAGAAAAAATATTTTCATGTGAATAAAATGTATTTTTGCTTCATTTAAAGTGTATAATATCTCACTAGGTTTAGATACAGTATTTAGCCAATGCATCTATTGATATATGTGAGTATATAATTCATTTCTTTCATGCTTACTGTGTCATTCATGAGCAAGACAGCCATGGACTTTCTCATGAGACTGATTTTCATGCTGGAATATAAGAAACATGACAGCCAGAGCTGGAGCTCAGTTGGTGTAGTGCTTGCCTAGCATGCACAAGGCCCTTGGTTTGATCCTCGGCACCACGTAAACCAGGTGTGGTGGCACATGCTTATAACCCCAGCACTGAGGAGATAGAGGCAGGAGAATCAAAAATATATGATAAGTTTGAGACTAGCCTGGGCTACATGGGACCTTGTCTCAAAAACAACTAAAATAGTCAGACATGGTGACATACCCCTTTAATCCCTGTAGTCAGGAGGCAGAGGCAGGAGGATCTCTGTGAGTTCAAGACCAGCTTGATCTACACAGAGTTTTAGACCAGCCAGTGCTACAAAGTAAGACCCTCTCTTAAAAAAAAATAAGCAAACAATGATAACAATGTTAACAAGCAGATAAACAACAAAAAAGAAATTTATAACTGTCCTCATAATGGTTAATAGATGAAGAAGCTGGAATGCAGTGAGAGAATGGATGTCTTCTCCTTTTGTGCCTAGGAACCCCCGTGCCTTTTCTAAATGTTATGATTATTTGTGGCTTTATGATATTGTTTGAAAAAGATTTTATCAAAACATCAATTAAAATGTCTCTTTGCTTGAGATAAATACATTTTCACTACAACGAATTCTTTTCCCCATGTTTACTCTTGTGGCCTGTGTGGGATGGTGATATTCTTGGTGGCTGATGTTTGTCCTAACTTTGTGGCACTGTAGCTAAGGTTGTGGCCTGTTGAATGTCTGCTTTCGGCGGCAGAAGGGAGAGGGCCTCTGTTTTTATTTCTGATTTGGGAGGCTTAATAGGCACTGTTTTAAAAGATACAGTCTCAGTGGGCGTGGTGTAATGCGATTAAATCGCTAGCAATCCACGAAATCAGCTTAATGATCAAAGGAATTTATTTGGGAGTAAACTCACAACCATGGGCGATTTATCATAGGATCAGGGAAAGCCGAGCTATGTCCCATGCTGGACGGCTTGGTCCATGATCTCAGCATCCAAACCATGAGGCAGCCAAGAGAGAGACGCTTATGTGCATCCCAGCCAGGTCTTAGAGGTCCCCTTCGGCCACGCCCCAGGGGCAGGTACCTCAAGGTCATAGGCAGGTGTAACAGCTACAGCTGCATCACTAGGGGCGGGGCTCAAACAGCCACCCTCTACATCTCCCCCTTTAGTCTAAATAAGAAAGTTCTAATACAAAACTATATACAATAGGAATGATTATCAAGGAGAAATAAAGGGTAATAATGTAAACAAATGGAACTACAACCAACAAGAGCAACATCAAACAAGAGACACATACTAACATCCAGAGAAGTCTGGAGCATAGGTAAATGGCATGTTACAGAGATTATTCCAAAAGGTGTCCTATCCTGAAGAATTTTAATCTAGTACTTAGTATGTTCTAGCTAAGATATGAGAAGATTGTAACTGTGACTGTTAGTCTTCAACCCCTTCAAAGACCTCAGAAGGAATAATAATACCTGAGAAAAAAGGAGAAGGATGCAAGCAACTTTCAGGAGTCTTGCAAGAGTAGACAGAGACAGCTGGCAGCCTGGACAGTCACCTAATGTTTCTCAGCATTGTTGGTGCATCTATTTTGGCTGCAGGCCTAGAATATCTGACAGACCATTTTCAGAAGCAAGAATTTTGAAAGACCATCTTACCCTGTCTTGGCAGAGTTCAGTAGTCACTTTTCCTGGTGTCTCGCTCGTCCAGAAAGGACAGCATTCGTACTGTCAGCAGTCGAGGTAAGGGCAGTTCTTCGCCCAGTAGGCCGTTATGCACCAGGAAGAAGACCAAACTTCTAAAGAGAGTGTCTTAAAAGCCCAACATTCTCTCGGGATCAGATCAGTGCTGCTGGGAGCAATTGTGTCTCACATCAACAGAATTCTAAGTTATCTAAATGTCATATTCTCTAGGTCTATGAAGCGTTTGAAGATTACCTGTCCATCTGACCTATGTATCTGTACATCTGGATGATCTAAATAATATAACTATAGAAATGACAAGCATGGGTGACTATAAACCTCTAAGTCTTATCTACCTAAATAACCTAAGGACTAAGGCTTCATATAAACAGGGTAAACAGTCTATAAACAGATGTACAGTAAAAGGACAATGACCTCAAAATTGTGACAATACACAAAATATCTTAAACAGAGGTAGAACTGTATAGTGCAATATGCAATATGACAATATGTATCAATATACAAAATATCCTAAACGGAGGTAGAACATAATACAGTATGACAAATACAATTTTACATTTGTATCCGTATACAAAATATTTCAAATAGGAGTAGAAATATGTACATTACAACAATATAGTTCTGCATCTGTATCAATATACAAATTATCTTAAATAGGAATATAAAAATAGTTTACATTTGTATCAATATACAAGAATCCATAACAGTGCAAATTATCTAAGGCTGGTACTTTACTAAATTAGTTTACTAGTGTATAACAATAATCTGCCTTAATACCCTATACCTATCCATGGGTGCGTGGGCTGGGAATCAAACCGGTCCTCCTGTGTGGCAGGTGAGAATTCTACCACTGAACCACCCATGCTGCATGGTGAATGGAGGCCACTTGCACACAATAGATGTGCTCAGTGTTGTGTATGGGACTGGGTGGGGGCATGTGTAAGCTGTGGCCAGTTCTAGTTCGAATGGGCCACGGGGGAGGTGGGGGGGGGGAGACGCGGCAACTTGGGAGGGAGAAGGAATGGGTGCGCTTGTGGTTAGAATGCAGAAATCTGTGCTGCCACTGGTACCGGCAGATCACACTGGATGTGGGTGCAATCCGTGGAAGCTATGTGGATGCAATCCGTGGAAGCTATCTGGGTGGGTAAAAGGCCAGGAATGGCCAACCCACTCTCCCATGTGGGGGAGTTGGGCGCCAGAGAATTTGATTAAATCACTAGCAATCCACGGAATCAGCTTAATGAAATTTATTTGGGGGGTAAACTCACAACCATGGGTGATTTATCATAGGGTCCAGGAAAGCTGAGCCATGTCCCATGCTGAATGGCTTGGTCCGAGATCTCAGCATCCAAACCACAAGGTAGCCAAGAGAGAGCCACTTACATGCATCCCAGGTCTTAAAGGTCCCCTTTGGCCACACCCCAGGGGTAGGTACCTCAAGGTCATGGGCAGTAACAGCTACCGCTGCCTCACTAGGGCCTGTGCTTCAGGGCATGGCTCAACCAGCCACCCCCTACAGTGGTGGTGCACGCCTTTGATCCCAGCACGTGAGCGTCATTGGCAGACAGATCTCTGTGAGTTCCAGGGCCTGGGCTACATAGTGAGTTCCAGGCTAACCTGGGCTACACAGCGAGACCTTGTCTTGAAAATAAATAAATGGATTAATTAATTAAACAATAAGCTATAGTTTCTGTGTATGGGACAATCATTTGCTATGTTTGTGGCTTTAACCCTTTTAATGCACAAAATAAGCTAGATCATCTAGGGTCATGGGCTTAGAGAAAATTAGGCACAGAATTTAAGTCTTGGTGGTAAGAGACATCAAGTCCAGGGTGCCTCGTTCACAGCACGTGCTATGCTGAAGCACGCTCCCCGCTGTGGTTGGGTTTTCAGTCAAAGCTTCCTGAGAGAAGCATGTGCTGTTTCACAGAGCTCGCTTTTCCCTTGAGAGCATTTCCGTTTTGTATGTGCATTGGGCTTCTGGCAGAAAAGAACACCGTGCGTGTGGCTTTCTAGACTGTTCTACGGATTTACTTATTCTTCAAGGGTGTGTGTGTGTGTGTGTGTGTGTGTGGCTGTGTGTGTGTGTGGCTGTGTCTGCAGCCTTCAATGGCTGAGCATCAAGAGGTGATGATTTCGGTGTCCTGGAAGAGTTTGTGCATGTCACATGGTGAAGCCCCAGCCCCCCCCCCCCATCTTAGATGAAGTCTTCCTAGTTGACTGAGCCGGTTTGGGGTCTGCACAGTGTAAAGGAAAGGGCACTGGAGAGTTTGCCTTGGAGAAGCACCTGGATATGGCAGGAAAGGTGTGATGTCATTCATTATGACACTTGGGTCCCCTCCTCTCAGCTGCCACCTGCGAGGCCACAGACTTGCGTCCACCTCCCTAAGCTGCTGTTTCTCAACAGAAAGTCAAGTTTGTCTCTAAATCACTTTGAAGGGTTGGGACACTGAGAAACAACTGTGCCCATCCGAGTAGCCATCGGGGCAGTCAGGCTCTGGGCCACCTGTGTTGCTCACCTACCCCGAGCCACTTTGTTGCTGTCACAGCTTTTTGAACTCTCAGAGACTTTGAGAAAGAGACTTTCTGACTACCCTCCCGTACTCTCTCATCAGATTTCAGTTTGAAACAGGTAAAGGAGAGGGCAGAGGGCTCTGTCCGTAAGAACCCAATTATCATAAGTGGTTCCTGTTAGCTTAGAATGTGAATGTGACTCCAGGTCTTGGTGGTGACAGACAAGCCCTGCATGTGTCCTCCCTCCAGAGGGGTCTATCCTATGGCCAGCAGGCTATGTGTGGCCCAGGATGGCTACGAGTGTGACTCAGTGCTTTTGTAGGTGATAGAAGAGTGCGATGTCAAAAGGTCAGATGCCCATTAGACCACACCATACTGGGGGATCTACTAAAGGGCAGCCTCCTGTCTCATGTCTAGGGACTCATGTCTAGGCATTGCTGGGCACCATGCTTCTGGAGAGTCTGCCCCTCCCACTGAGTCCGGATCACTGAGACCTGAGGATGGGGGTGGGGACGAGGTGTTGGGGATGGAGGGTTGGGGGTTATAGCACCATAGAATGATTTTATAGGAACTTGTAGAATCTCATTGAATATGTAAATGATTGGCAGAATTGAGATCAGCAAGAACTCACTGCCATATACCCTTGTGTGCAGGGGCACTTAGGTGGAAGGGCAGGTATCTCTGAGCTGGCAAGTGCTATACCCTCATCTCCACGGTGGGATACCTCTTGGCTGTTGGCAGCTCCCCTCATGCCCAGGATGTAGTGTCTGTGGCAGGGGGGTTAAGATGTAGTGGTTGCAGTCAAAACCGTGTGTTTGTAGTTATCACGAGATTTGGGAGCTAGTGTGTGTGAAATAGACTTAAAAAAAAATACTACAAAGCCTGAAGATCTGTTTTTTAAAAAAATGCTATTTTTTTTTCTGCAAGACCTTGGACTCAAATGACTAATACGTGGCTGAGAGAGAAATATGGTTAAAGTTTTGTGAGTTGGGACATGTAGCATTAATTTTTACATTTTTTAGTGTATGAGTGTTTTCCCTGCATGCATGTCTATGTACTACATGCATGCCTGGTGCCCATGGAGGCCAGAAAAGAGCATCAGATCTTCTGGAACTAGAGTTAGAGATGGTTGTGAGCTGCCATGTGGGTGCTGGGAATCAAACCCGAGTCTTCTGGAAGAACAGCCTTAACCACCAAGCCGTCTCCCAAGCCCTGAAGTGTATGTATTTAATGGGCTAAGGGTCTTGCGTGGGATGTGTGTTCTTAGGAGAAATTGGAGAGATTAAATGGCCCTGCAGGTAGCACCCCTCAGGCTGCTTTTATTTGGCTGGGTTTTAAGAGATTTGGAAACAAAAGAGGAGTGAGCATTTCTAATTGGATGCACTTACTTGACACTTTCTGTTGGGGAAGAATACAAGGAAGCCTTTGAAAAAGCATCATTCTGAATCCCAAGAGTCAGGGGTAGAGCACAGAATGGTTAATTGTCCCAAAGGTCATTGAAACTTGTGAACAATTCAAGATTAGGATAGGATCAAGAGTGAGGCCCCCCCCCCCGGGCTCTCGACAGCCATTTGTAACTGAACAAGTCTGCGGTTATGTGATAACTACTTTGAGGTGACGAGCTACAAGTAGCAGGGGGAGCGACCTAGTAATTAGCGGTGGATGGGTGGATGTGCCCGATTCTGAAGCACACCAAGACCTTAGCATGCAGCTTTATGTGAGCATTCACGGTGAAACAAGATGGCTTGTAAAAATGCAGGGTTAAGTCACGCAGCAAGGGACAAATCTTAGAGGCCCCAAAGCAGGTGTTTCTGTGTTCCCTCCATGCTACATGCAGACGGGTTTTACTGGAAGAAGTTTTGGCTACGTTTTCCCAGGTGACTTTTCCGATTGGTCAAAGTAATATCTAATGGTTTGCCGACAGCAGAGCCCTGCTCTCTTCTGTCTAGAACTGCGAGCCACACCGCTCTGATGCATTCCAGGCTCCCGTCACAGACCAGCCTGCTTCGTGGCATAGTTTGGTAACTCGGGGAGGGTTTTATTCACCATCCTCTCACTTTCTGTTCCTGTGCATAAAGAGTGATGCTGTATAGAAAAACCTGTTCTGTGAACTTTGAACTTTGGCAGCCATGGGGTCATGCATGTCAGAGTAGGTGAAAGTTATTGACCATGGAAATCAGCCCGGCAGTGTGTGGTTGCAGTGACCTTGGACTTCACAGTTTAGGGAAGCATTTTGCTCAAGTGTTATCATTGCCTCGTTTTGAAAAACACTGCAGATGTCACCAACTGCAGGCAGGGGAAGCCTGGCTCACCTTTCCTGCCTGCCACCTCGTGAGCAGGAGCCTAAAGTACTTGAAATTTCAGAGTGTGACCTCCACGATCTCTCCTTCAAAAGTTACTTTGTCCAATGTGTTTTCCATTAGGAAAGACATTCTGTGGCTGTTCTTTTGAAATCATAAAAATGAGCCTGACCTGCTTGCTGTAATCAGTGTGGAGTATTGACATGGGAAAGTCACTTTAAAAAAAAAAAAAAGAGTTCAGGTGTGCAAAGATATGTAGGTGTACACAACACAGAAAGTGATGTGTGAGGAAGGAGGCTTGAAAAGTAAGTGTGCAGCAAAGAAAGGGGTCTTCGTGTCTGAATGTGCCCCAAGCCAATGTTCTTTGAAATACAGAATTGGGAGGGCTCATGTGATGAGTGGGATGAAGCCATGTATGATGGCACATGCCTATAATCCACACTTGGGAATCTAAGGCAGAAGAATTGCCACAAGTTCTAGAATAGCCTGGGCTAAACAACCACCACCAAGGGAACGTGCAGTGGTAAGGTTGGTGCCTGGTGCCTTTATCTGAAGCAGAGAGGGTTTTATGCATGAAGGCGTTACAACCAAAGTGGGAACATTCAAAAGTAGCATAGGGTGGACAAGTGACTAGGGGAAGCGTGGATCAAAGATGGCGGACAAAGGGCACCCACCCTTGCCACTGAACCTGGAACCCTGACGGGACCATGAGAGAGGAGTGGGCAGTGTGCACCTGGGCTGGTATATAGAGGCCAACAGGAAAGTCGTCATCTCAGCCAAGAGGAAAGGAGTGGGGAGGGAGGAAGCCTCGTGTGCACAGCTCCCCTCTGGGACCAGTGAAGGCTCCTTGCCGGGTCTGGGGATTGTAGGTGGAGAGCAGCGGGGACTTAGCAGGATTCAGAAGGAAGAGTAATGTTTGAGCGACTTTCTTTTGCTCTGGAGACCAAACGTTATCGACTTTTTCCTTGCCCTGTTCTCTACTTGGATGGATCTACTAAAGGGAGCTTTTAGTGTCTAGGGCAGAAGTCTAAGGGAGGTGAATGTTTAACCACACTCAAGGGCAGCTGATAATCTCAGTAGCAATAGAGGCACAGGCTTGGAGAAATGGGAGCCCGGAGGAAGACTTCAGCCGGGCCTTCCTTGACTAAGAGAGCACAACCCTACAATGAACTGTGACCCTTTGGGGAAATGGATGAATTTAGAAGGGGCTTTCCTGGTGGGAGAAAGCATTTTCTAGTAGTTCTGTTCTGTTTTGTTTTGCTTTGTTTTCTGAGACAGGGTTTCTCTGTGTAACGGCCCTACCTGTCCTGGAACTCGGTTTGTAGACCAGGCTGATCTCACAGAGACCAGAGATGACCTCAAAGAGATCTGCCTGCCTCGGCCTCCAGAGTGCTGAGATTAAAGATGCATTGGGGAGGGGGATAAAAAAAATAAAGATACATGCCACTGTTGGGGTCCACAGAGGTTTTCTAGTGAGATCTGAGCTTGCTTTACCCAGCAGGGCTGCATAAGGGGATGGATTGACCACATGCATGGTTACCAGGTGTTTGGAAGGGTCTGCACTTGGCTGTGTAAGGGGGAGGTCTTTTGCACCACCCCTTGGCATTCCTTTAAAAGCCCTTTAGCAGAGCCAGAAGGGGCTGGTGGGTTTTGACCCAGGCCCTCCTGAGGCTATCCTGTGTTTCTATCTGTCTCTCCCCTCTATATTTCTAACTAAATCTCTTATTCTTCACTCCTCAAGAGTACCCTGGGGGAAAAAAGTAGGAGCTGGTCTCCCACATGCCACCATGCCCAGCCTCTAGTAGGTATTTTAAAACATTACCTGCCCATGTTTGAAAGGAGGTTTAGTGGAGACTTCTGTAAGAATGAAGCCTCAGCTAAGGAAGTCATTGAAAACCAGACCTCGAGAGATGGCAATGTGTATTGTAGCATAAAGTGAACACATCTACACCCCAGTTATTTTAAGAGCATCATATTTAGACACACAAAGGCAAACCAAAGGACCAGATAACATGGACTTCCTGATTCTCAGAATCCTCAGGGCCAGTCCCCTGGACCCAGCCAGCCCCTCCACCACCTGCCCGGCCCCTGCGATTGCCATCTCTCTCCAAACTCCACGTCCAGACATCACCTGTGACCTTGCCCTGACTCTCAAGCTCTGTGTGTCTTATTCTGAGCCACCTGGCACTGTCCCCTCTCCTTGATCTCCGTCTCACGCACTGGCCCCCACCTGGACTGGACGAGGGGAACCTTGGAACAGGACAGCTAACGGGGTCCTCTCCCATCACTTAGCAGCCCTCAGACTCACGTTTTTTACCTGGCCCGTGCTCCAGTTTCCTTGCTCATACATGGGATGAATGCCAATGCTTTTCATAGACAGTCCTGCCTGGCAGGCTGTAAGAACTCTGTAGAAGTTTGCTTGCCTTATTAACTCTCATCCACTATTCACCAGCTCATATGTCAGACACTCATGAGTTTCAGTGGTGACCAGAAAGGCACAGCCCCCACCCCCCCAGGGCTGCCAGTTTCCACTCCGGCATCTTATAGTTCTTTTCCTACTCTTTGCTTCTTCCACAGACGAAGATGACATGCACCCTGCTCCTAAGCCAGTTCTTCTCTTGTCCCGTAGCCTCTTCCCTTCAGATCTCAACTGAAGACTTCCTTTTTAGGTTCCTCCCTCAGCCTCCCTTGGTTGGAGCTTTCTGACATGAGTGCTTTTCTGTCAAAGCGTGTGTGTGTGTGCGTGTGTGTGTGTGTGTGTGTGTGTGTGTGTGTGTGTGTGTGTGAGAGAGAGAGAGAGAGAGAGAGAGAGAGAGAGAGAGAGAGAGAGATGTCTGTTCACATATGATTTGGCGAGAGTGACTTTTCCTGAGTCACTTTTCCTGAAAGTGTTGGCCCTGAGACCCAACAGCTGCAAGAAGCCTTGTACCTCCTCACTCACTCTCCACTCACAGCTTGGTGGCGGCAGGTGCACTCGCTGAGACTTCTTCAAGGTTGCATCCAATGCCACTTCCTCCGTGAAGTCTTTGTGATTCTTCCCAGAACAGGGTGCAAGTGTGTGGGGGTATATGCTCACGTGTGCATGCATATGAAAGCCAGAGTTCAACTCTAGTGTCTTTTACTATTGCTTACCACCTTATTCTTTGCTTTACAAGGATTTATTTTGCTTTTGAGTGTGTGTGTGTGTGTGTGTGTGTGTGTGTGTGTGTGTGTGCACGCACGTGCGTGCACGCGATCCATGTGTACGTATATCCAGAGGCCAGAGGCATTGAATTCCCTGGAGCTAGAGTTATGGGCAGTTACTTGCAAGCTGCCTAATGTAGGTGCTGGGAAACCACTCAAAGCCGCCGAGCTAGCTCTCTAGCCTTCTCTACCTTGCTTTTTGAGACCAGGTTTCTCTCAGAACCTAGAGCTTATTGATTTGGCAAGGCCGACTGACCAGTGAGCTTTAGGAAGGCGCCCGTCTCTGCCCCTCCAGCGCTAGGCTGCAGATATCTGCCTCTGTGCCTAGATTTTATGCGTATCCAGAGCTGGGCATCCAAATTCCAGTCCTCATTCCTATGTGACAGGCACTTCACTGCCCAAACCTTCTCCCCAGCTCTGGATACGAGACTTTCGCTCGTCACATACCCAGAGACAGTTGGAACCTCTGTTTCTTCTCACTCTGCCTTCTCTTGGAGTCTGCCAGCCACTTGTTCCTAGGCGCATTTATTCAACAGATGTTTATTGCATCCCAGTGCCAGCCTCTGTCCTGAGTGTGGAATAAGCAGTGAGGAAGCCCAGGGACCATGCTTCCCTTCCATGGCTTCACTTCTGCAGTCTCTCTCCCTGGCTACAAGGAGGGGCAGATGAGTAACGAAGCATGACCTGTGGTGTGGAAGGGCCCTGCCTAGAGGGTCCAGCGGCCTTCCAAGGGTGCATGCACAGGGCTTAACAGTGACTCCAATGTGCATCTCAGAGCACGTTTGGTCTAAGAATTCGGAATTTCCCTTTGCTAAAGGAAAGAAATTGAAGGGAAAGTAAGACTTGCTAAAATTCGTGAATTCACAGAACCCTTTCTGTTCCTTCATTGTGATCTTGAGGCATTAAGTGCTGAGTTAAACTCCTCTTGACCCACATCGGCTGGCAGGATCTAATCTTAGGTGATTATTAACTCTAATCAGGAATCTAATGACCGATATTCAGGAAGCATTGCCCATTTAATCACCACGCCTGCCTGTCCCCTTCCTGTCTCGGATGGGTCCAGCGGCCTCAGAGTAGTGACAGTCTACACCTGGCCAGCAGGTCAATGGCTTCCTGAGATGGAGCCTGGGAGGGTAAGCGGGTGCCATGCCATTCAGCTTGATTGGCCTGCATGAGGTAAGTTGTTCCCTAGACAAATATAAGCCTCTCATCCAGGCCTGTTTGCTAGAAGAATCTTAAAATGAGTGTGAGCCCAGGCCTACGCCTTGATTTGCCTGGTGGGTTTGAGGGATGGGGAGGACACTGGGGGTCCTGAGCCTGTTAGATCAGACGGGAACAGAGCTGGCCCTGATGCTCCTGGGCAGGGTACCCTGGCTGCTCTCCCTGGTGCATGGGAACCCAGTCAGTGACAGGAGTTTGAGGGGTTTAGTTTTTCTTTTAAAAGCAGGCTGTTTAAATTACTATATGTCCTCAGGAGGCAGAGGCAGGCGGAGCTCTATGAGTTCGAGGCCAGCCTGGTCTACAGAGGGAGCTCCAGGACAGCCAGGATTGTTCTACAGAGAAACCCTGTCTCAAAAAAAAAAAAATTACTGTATGTCATTTACATACCGTGAAATCCATCTGTCCTCAGTTTATAGTTCTGCAAGGTTTGAAACCTATTGGCTCCCCGTTTTCTTGCTAGATGTTAGCTAAGGTTTATGTTAGCTGTTCCTATTATCTGGTCTTAGTGGTCCCTCTGTTGTCATTGACACCAACCCCTCTCATTTTGTGCTCTTTCTCTCTCACATCACCTGTTCCCGGCATTCCTCTGTCTTCACGTCACTTACCTCTTCTATAGCATCTCTGATTCCAGCCGGCAGGAGTTAGAGCTCAGAGTCCCTGTAGTACTTTCCTAAAGTGCTAGAACTAAGTGCCAAGGATAGGCATTTCTCCTGGCTTTGGAGCCTGAAGTCTGTATCAGCCAGTGGAGCCGCATGCCTGTGGAGGTTCTGGGCAGAATCCATCCTTGTCTTTCTAGTGTCTACGATGGCCGCAGCCCTTGTGCCCCACAGCCCATCAGTGGGGCCCTGCTGTGTCTGCTTTCACTTCACGGCACATCTTCTCTCGTATCTGTCTGTGCTCACATTTCCGCTTTGGTGTTATTTAGTGTGTGTGCATGTTCATGCATGTGCACATTTGTAGCTCGAATTCTAATCAGCTTTGATAATAAAAACCCGGAGTCAGATATCAGGGTGAAAGCTGAAAGATCAGAGAAGTAGAGCACCCAGCCGCTAGAAAGACTTCTTACCTCTTGGAATCCTCAGACTGAAAGGGGCCGAGCTCCTGTCTCCACCCCGCCTTTTCACTTCCTTTCTCTGCCCAGCCTTACCACTTCTGTTTCCTCCTCCCAAGTGCTGGGATTAAAGGCGTGTGTGCCTCCCAAGTACTGGGATCAAAGGCGTGAGATCTCAAGTGCTAGGATTAAAGGTGTGTACCACCACTGTCTGGCCTCTAGTGGCTAGCTCCACACGCTGATCTCCAGGCAAGCTTTATTTGTTAGAGCACAAATGAAATATCACCACACACATTAATGTGTGTGAGGATGCACATGCTGGAGGTCAGAGGACAACTTTTTGTGAACCAGTTCTGGCCTTCCACTTTGTGGAGACGGAGACAGGGTTTCCCCTGTGAGTGCCTCTACACTCTATACTCCGAACTAGCTGGCCCGGAAGCTATCCAGAGTCTCTTGTCTCTACCTCCTTCCCCATGGGGTGCTGGCCTTAACATGCCCCACTGCATCCAGCTTTTTGTGTAGGTTCTGAGGATTGGACTTGGGTCATCAGGCTTGTGCAGCTAGCCTGTCTACCTGCTGAGTTGTCTTCCCAGACCCATGTTTCCCCTTTTTGATGAAGATGTCTGTCACTTTGCCTTAGGCCTAACCTGCTCCACCGGAAACTCACTTTGACTTTATCGTTGGTGGCTCATTTGCAAATGACCTCTATCTCGGAGGTATGGTGAGTTGAACTAGAAAATTCTCTGAAGGAGCCCAGATCAAGTGATCACAAGACCTCCCAAGCTCGCTGCAGAACCCTTTGTCCTGTGAGAGAACAGGCCGAAAAACCTGGGCTCAGGATGCGGGCAGCTCCCGCCTTCAATCCCACAGTGTGTCGGAGGTGTGGAGCGCTGAGGCCTCTCAATTGTTCATTCTTAAATGTGGATCTGGCTGGAGGAGCTAGTGATGGCCAAGGTGAAATGCTGTGACTGGTCATGCCCTGGGTTAGAAGCTGATGCAGTGCTGGTCACAGTAGCCTTGCACAGGACGGGGATGAGAGGTTTAAGGTTGATGTGATAGCCCAGTGTGAGGCTGGTGTGAGGGCAAAGCTAGCACCCTGTTCGCTTAGGGTGTGAATGAGTGGAGAAGGCACGGTGCATACACAGAGGCAGGGGATCTTTGGGGGATGTCACAGCTCCTGGCCCCTGAAGAGGGGAAAGAGAGATAGTGTGGTCATGTTCATGATTCCTGCCCAGTTTCAAAGTCATCCTGTGATTGGATCTGGGCCCCTCTCCTTGAGACCATGCACAGACAGCAAGCATTCAGCTGCATGGTCTTCTCATGTCCCAGTGATAAATGCACACGGTGCTTTATAAAACTGGGATAGTGAAAGAGGAACAGGCCCTAAATATACAAAACCTGCCCACCATCCTTAGCCATCAGGGAAACGTACATCATAATTGCGCTCAGTTTCCACCTCGTCCCAGTCAGAGTGGCTTCAGGGAGAAAGCCAACAGCTGTAAGTGCTGACGAGGTCGTGAGGAGAGAGCAGGTCATATGCTGTTGGTGGAAATGTGGACTGGTGCAGCCATCGAGGGAACCAGCATGGTGGTGTCTCCAAAGCTAAAAATAGACACACCGCATGGTCCAGTATACGCCGGAAGGACTCTCAGGCACTATACCCCAGAGACACTTGGGTAGCCATGTTTATTTTGGCACCATTTACAGCAGCCAAGATAAGGAGTCATCGTATCAGCCTGTCAGCAGATGAGTGGAGAAAGAAATGTGGGGCAAAGGAGTTTTATTTAGTCACAGAGAGGAGTGGAGTCTTGCCATGAGGGTTCTAGACTTAAAAACCTTTGTGTGGACATGACATGGAAGTTGGGAGAGACTCTGAGGGAGAGGATGAGGTGGAAAGGAAGTGGTGAGAGGCAAGAGGAATTAATGGGAGGGCTAGAAAGGCAAAATAGCCCAGGATTCCCCTCACAGGAGGAGTCGGGATTTAAGCACATACATGACATGAAACAGAGGAAGGAACATTTGGGGTGGGAGGCAAGTGAGTGAGGGAAGTGTAGCGAGACAAAGATAAGCAAAGTATAATTATATCTGGGTGAAAAGTGCTAATGAGGCCCAATATTTTGTACACTAACTAAAACATAATAATAAACAACAGAGGCGCTGTCCCATAGGGAGAGGTGCGTGCCGCAAGTGAATGAGAAGAGAGGAAGCCAGCGGGGATGCCAGAGAGCACCGTGGGAGGAACAGTGGGAGAACGGCCAGCTGCCCCTGAGGTCCCCTTCTCGCACACACTGAGAAAGTGACTGTGATGTGAGGCAACTTCCACATGTTAAAGGGATTCACACAGCTGTTCGTGACCTCCAGAGAGCACAGGGTAGAGGCTGAGCAGATGCCCAGTGGTTTAAAGTACATGCCCTGCAGACACGAGGGCTGAAGCGCTGGTTCCTGAGCTTACATCAGTGCCCAGTGTGTGAGGCAGCCCACCTGTCATTCTAGCCTCAGAAAGTGGAGTGTAAGCCAGCTAGTGAGACTAACCAGATCGGTGAGCTCTGGGTGTGATTGAGGGGCCCTCAGAAAGTGGAGAGTAAGCCAGCTAGGGAGTGAGACTAACCAGATCGGTGAGCTCTGGGTTTGACTGAGAGGCCCTGCTTCCATGAATAAGGTGGAGGAGCAATTGAGGATGATTTCAACAGCGATGTTGGGCTTCCACGTGCATGCACACATATGCACCCACACACATGCAAAAACATACATACACACACATACGTGCACACATATGCACATGCACACCACACACACATGAAAGTAGAAAGGGGGGGGGCGGATAGTGCAAAGGATCATATGTTGGTAGCAAGTCCAGACATCAAAGTGAGTCCTTTGGGTGGCACAGGAAAAAAAAATGCTGACTCAGTGAGGAGAAGGCAGCCACTTCACACTTCCAATTACCAGGTTTTAAAACAAAGAAGAGTGGGGCTAGAGAGATGAATCAGTGGTTACGAGCATTGGCTGTTCTTCCAGAAGACTTGGGTTCTGTTCCCAATACCCATATGGTGGCTCACAACTGTCTTTTAACTCGAGTTCTGGATGATCCAGTGCCCTCTTCTGGCCTGTGTGGGTACTGCATGCACATGGTGCACAGACATACAGGCAGGCAAAATGCCCAGACACATAAAAAAAAATAAAATAAAATAAAATATATTTTTAAAAAAGAAAGGAAAGTAAGGAGGTAAAAATTATATCCAAATATTACCAAATTAAATGTAGTAGTATGCAGAAATGCAATATGTTTTATACACATGGCCAGGGAACTAATAAGAATGCAAGTTGACTGATTAGACATTTGGGAAATATTTGAAAAAAAAATCAAGTTAAAAAAATTGACCTATGAATTTCACAGAATTGATGGAATGAAGTAGAAAGATCAGTGTGATTCATAATATTGATTGGATAAGGAAAAGAGTTGTAATGCAGTTAAAACACTGAACAAAATTCCAAAGAGAAAAATGCAAAGAGAAAGGATCTGTGAAATACCTCCCATCTAACAGTGAATGCTCAAAGCTCTTTAAAATTAGCCACAAGTTTATTACGTAGTTGTCTTCAGCTTTGTGATATAAACATTAGACAATGTAATAGGACAGGAAAAATAAAAGTTATGCATGCTGGCAAAATATTGTCAACTTTTGCTTGTCAAAAGACACTTAAGAAAATGAAAAGTAAAGCCACAGGCTCAGAGGAAAATAAATTATAAAGCATGTATGAGAAAAAGAGTTACTCCAGAAGTATACAAAGAGCTCTTATCATCCAGCAAGAAGAAAGTCCAATTTTAAATGGGGAAAGAGTTGTCTAACTCATGAACAGAGGGCATGGTCTTACATGGATGGAAAGAAAGCCCATGGGAGGTGTCGCACATCCTTAGCCTGTTGGGAAAAGCAAGTGAGTGGTACCAGCTCTTACCAAGTAGAGAGGGGCCGTGACTCTCCTACTGGATCAGGTGGCATGAGGCAGACTGGCCACATGTGTGTGGGGCTGGGAACGGGAATCTCAGACATTACTCGAGGCCATTGAAGGAGGACAGTCCCTTCAGACATCATGGTGGCCAGTGGCATCCGTTAGACCACAGTCACACGTGTGACATCCCTGAACTGGTGGCGTACTATACGATTACAGTGGCATGATGGAAAAGTCAGGGTTACGGAGCCAGTAAAAAGAGCAGTGCCCTGAGAGAGGGAGGAAGGAGTGAGTCAGTGAACATGGATGGGACACTTTGGGGACAGTGAGACGGCTCTGTGTTATACCGTAATGCCGATGCCATTCCAACATGGTTGTCAAAAGCCACAAAATACATTCAGTCCTACAGAGAGTGATTGCCAATGGGAACTAGGGACTTCAGTGAATGGTATGCTGGGACTGGCTCATCAGTGAGGTAACCGGTCTGTCTCCCCAGTGCAAGACCGTGGTGATAGGGGAGCTGGTGAGGACTGAAGTGGTGTCTGGAAAACATGCTTTGCTCAAATTTTCAATAAACCTTAAAACACATTGCAATAATGGATTAAAAACTAAATGCATCTATCGTATACCTAGGAATGAATCTGAGAAAGACATCTGAGGCCTCTGCTAAGTAACTTGATGATATTATTGGAAGAAATTAACCATGGTTTGTCATGGTCAGTTTTCGCTCTCAACTTGACACAACTCAAAGTCACTTGGGAAGAGGGGAACTTCATTGAACAATTTGCCTCAGGTTGCACTGTAGGCATGTCTGAGAGATTGTCTTGGTTAATGATTGATGTGGAAGGGTCCAGCTCACTGTGGGTGGCACCATCCCTAGGCAGGTGGGTCTGGAATATATAAGAAAGCTAGCTGGGCAAGCCAGAGAGAGAACCAGCAAGTAGCATTCTGTAGATGGACCAATCTCTCCTGCCCACGTCTTCCACAGCCGCTTATAAAATAATCACTCAGAGGCTTATATTAATTACAAACTGTTTAGTCTATGGCTCAGGTGCACTGCTAACTAGCTCTTTTTTTTGTTTTGTGTTGTTTTGTTTTGTTTTCAAGACAGGGTTTCTCTGTGTAGTTTTGGTGCCTTCTTGGATCTCACTCTGTAGACCAAGCTGGCCTCAAACTTACAGAGATCCATCTGGCTCTGCCTCCTGAGTGCTGAGATTAAAGGCATGTGCCACCACCACCACCTGGCTTTAGCTCTTTTATCTTAAATTAACCCATTTCTATTAATCTATGTATCGCCACGTGTCTCATGGCTTTACCTGTGTTGCATTACATCTTGCTCCCCCTGCAGCGCTCAGTGTCTCCCTTGACTCTGCCTTCCTTCTGCCTGTATCTTTGCTTGGATTTCCCACCTGGCTATAACCCATCTTGCCATAGGCCAGAGCAGCTTCTTTATTAACCAATGGTAGCAACACATATTCACAGCATACAGGAAGACCATCACACAGCAGCATTCCTCCATGGTTTCTGTTTCAGTTCCTGCCTCAGTTTCCCACATGATGGACTGTGTGACTTGGAATAAGTGATGAAATAAACCCTTTTCTTTCCCAAGTTGCTTTTGGCTGTGATGTTTATTGCAGCAACAGAAAAGCAAACCATATCATAAACTAAGTAAATAGATGGGTGTACTATATTCATGGATAGGGACCACTCAGTTTTGTAAAGATGCCATTTCCCTTAAGAAAAGCCCTGTGTGATATACTGGGATACTGATGTTGAACACCAACCATATCCTTGTTTAGTTGAGTAGTGTGGATCCTACACAGCTGGTTGTTGATGCTTTCAGTGGCCTGGGGCACCTTAAGCATATCTCTCTCCAGGAGGTTCCGGGATGGCTGTGATGGCTATTCTTGGTTGTCAACTGACTACCTCTAGAATCAACTAAAACCCAAGCATCTGGGCACACCAGGTGTGAGGTATTTTCTTGATTGGATTATTTGAAGCAGGAAGACCCACTCTAAATTTGGGCCATGCCTTCTAATGGCAGCCCACAAAAATAGCACATGGAAGAAAGAGGCCTTTGATTTTTGCCTGCTTAGTCTTTGGTCTACGTTGGAATCCTGAAGAAGCAAAGGAATGCCTTAGTAACAGGATAGATGAGCTTGCCAGCCAGAGTGAAGACTGAGCTCTCTAGGAAATCCCTGAGACTCCAGCACTGTATTGGTACTGCTGAGACACTCAGTCTCATAGATTAAACAACAACCAGATTCCTGGCCTTTCTGTCTGGAGACCACCTTGTTGAACTACTCAGACCATGCATGCCTATAAGCCACTCTCATAAGTCCCCTTTAAGATAGGTAGGTAGATAGATATAGAGATAGATTGATAGGTAGATAGATAGATGATAGATGTGTATAATTATGTAGATATCAATATAATGATACATAGATATAGATTCATTCATTCATTCTATCAATTGTTCTTTTACAGAACACTGACTAATATAGCACCTATCAAGAATTTTATAGCAGAAAGTATCATTGTGCTTTTCTTTGTCTAGACAGGGTCTCACTATGTAGCCCTGGCTAGCCTGGAACTTGCTACGTAGCCTCATACTCAAGAGATCTGCCTTCCTCTGCCTCCTGAGTACTGGGGTCAAAGGCATGTATCCCCACGCTCTAGTTTATGCTTTTCTTAAGCAGCTACTTCTGTTCCTGTATATTCTCATCACTTTAGGTGACATTCATCCTGTTTCTTTAAGAAAGGCCTTGCCCTGAAGTCAGCTCTGTACTTTCAACACTGGTGTTATCTTTGGCCAGGCCCCTCCCTTAGGCTCACTGCTTAGCACGTCAGGGAGCATTGTTCAGACATTAGCACCAGTGTGAAATTCATTTCATAGCTATTGATGAAACGGTTTCGTGTAGGAGTGAGAGGAGGCAGACGAAGTGAAAATTCTGCTTAACGAGCTGCTACTGCTCGTGTGGGCAGGTCGTAGGTAGCTCATCAGTCAGGACCTCAGAACGGAGCTCTGGTGAGTCAGGGAGTGGCTCTTCCACCTTGGACATTGTCGGGAGGCTTTGGAGAGGAGAGATATTTGAGTTCCAGGTCGAAGGAATTGGGGCAAGTGTGGAGGCTGAGAGCAAATGGTGGGCCTGCCCAGTTCTGAGTGGCTTACATAGGCCAGAGGATTGGATTTGCAAAGGAAAAGGGGGAAAAAAGATGCCTTCAAATATTCATCGAGTTCCTCCGTGTCAGACATCTCCCTGTACATCAGTAAGCCAAAAATACAAAATCCCATCTCTAATACAAGGGGAGTGGGATTGTGGGCACAGTGACTGAGTTTTGGACCTGGGAAGGTCCAAAGAGGACAAATACAATGGGAAGAGCAAGCTTAGCTTGGGTCGGCTGGGTCTAGAACATTGTGTGATAGCCCTGTTTGGCCTGGAGAGAAAGAAGTATGGTGGGGGAGGCTGTACTCAGGTGAGAACCTGCTGAGCAGACTGGATCAGGGATTGTCCCGGCAGTGCAGCCAGCCAACTGGGCTCATGCAAAGAGCAACAAGGCAGTGTGATTGGGATGTCCCAGAGAGGAGGAGGTGAGGTCCCAGGAGAGCGGTGGGAACCGGTCACCATGACCACCATCATGAGGCCTGTTTGGCACTCTGTGTGAGTGGCATGGGGGGCTCCTGAGTGAGGCTGGGATGGGCTCTGATTCAGCTGTTAAGACCCCCCCCCCCCCCCCCCCGCTAGTGTCAAGCTGAGGGCAGAGCCGAAGGTGGCTAAGCGTGATTACAGAGGGCCTGGGCAGGTGTAGCCCTGATGAGCAAGGGGCTATGTGGGAAGGCGCTGCACCATGTGGGGGTCAAGGAGACCTTTTGTAGATCCAAGACCTAGCAAGCTTCCAGGCAGCAACACAACCTTCATTGAGACCAAGCCTTGCTCTGGCTCCCCAGCTGCAAAGCCAGGTAGTTGGGAGCCACGCTGTCCTCAGCAGGAGTAGAATGGTCAGGATTCACCCCTAGGACCATGAGCCCAGCCCCACTGCATGGGACCCTTGTGGTGTGGAGTAGACGGAGCACCATGGCCAGAGTTTGGAGAGGAGGGGATGATGCTGCTGAGCAGGATGGGGATGAGGGGTTGGATGAAAACCAGTTGAAGGGAAAACAGTCTTTCAAAACAAACAGCGTGGCAGCAAAGCAGACAGTTCAAAGGCTACCAGCTGTAATTGTGGGCACAAGTAAAAGAGCAAGGTCACATGGGGCACGCTGGGTTCAAGGCTTGTGGACAGCTCTTGCTGGTTGAGAAGCTGCACAGAATTCTGCAGAAGCATCATGGCTTCACAACTAACTGCTCAGCATGCTCCTGCATTGGGTCCTGGACAATTCCATGATGATCTACCCCAGATACACATCTGTCCCCTTGAGGTCTTATTAATAACCCATAGTGGGTTTCTTGTCGTTGTGTGTTCATATGTATGTGATATCCATGTTTGCGTATGCATATGTGTGGGTCAATGTCTGTTGTCTTCCTCTGTTACTCTTCCAACTTATTTTTTTAGACAGGGTCTCTCGCAGAGCCTGGACCTCACTAATTCAGTTAGGCTGGCTGAGCAGCAAGTCCAGAGATCCTCCTCCTACCTCTGCCTCCCAAGTATTGGGGATTACAGGTGCATACCACCACACCCATTTTTTTTATGTTTCCCGACTCTTAATTTTATTCAGAATTTTAAAGCGGAAAATTTCATGTCCCTCCGAAATGGATTGCCTTCTGGTCCCTTCGAGTTTGTGCCGCTTTAAATCATTTTTATCCTTATTTCCCTTCAACCAGTTATTACAGGAGGTGCCTGACTTATGAGTCTTCATCTCTACTACGAATTGAAATCCCTGAAATAGATTCAGATCAGTGTCAGGGGGTGGACGCTGGGGCCCTCTACTCTCTTACTTGGAGGTGGACAGATTAATTATGCTTTCAGTTTCTTTTATTGGTTGTGCTGAATAAGAATGGAAGCTATGTAGCTCTGGGACCTCTCGTTCCAAACAGGAAAGCCTTGTACACGCTTCCAGCTGGCAGAGGGGCGAGACCAAGGGCATGCAAGCGGGGAGAGGCCTGGAGCCTATTTAAGAACCAGCTTGCGAATGAGACGCAAGAGAGCTTGGGCTAGAAATTCTCAATCTGTGCGGCCCCAGCTGTGCAGACAGCTCCCAGAAGGGCTGCTACATTTTTACATGTTTACAAAGAGGGGAGCTGCCCATGGTACCCCTTGAAAGTGTCATCAACACAGTCGGCAAAGAAAAGCCACAGCAGGGCTTTTTCAGATGCAGGGAGAGAAGGCAACAGAATGCAATGGCTGGCCCTAAACTGGCGCCTGTACTGGAGAGAGCTAGATTACCTCACAAGGGGTGGATGCGCATCTTAGACTGCGGAATTGTGTCTCTGTTAGAATTTGCTGAAAGCAGTAAGTGGCCCTGGTGTGTGGAGAACACCACTGTTTACAGCAAATATGTAGCTTAGTACTTGGGGCATGGGGCCATGACTCACCCTCCAATCATATGGACACACACACACACACACACACACATCTGTGTTCACGTGCATACTCATAGTGACAAATGGTAATTGCGCTGAGAAATGGTAATTATACTGGGAAAGAACTTACTGTGGGCCTGATACCCAGTGTGCCCTCTTAAGCATGGCTTTTTTCACCCTGTGCGATTCCTTAAGAGGCATCTGCATTGTTGGGCTCCTTAGTAGATCCCTACTATTTGCTCCCGAGTCCCATTCTGCATTGCATTGTGGGTAAACCATGGTATGCAAAGCTGTTTACCCACAAAAACACATGTAGGCTGCTTCCAGCTTGGGATTACTACTGGTAGAGATGCTTCAACATTTGTGTCAGCCCCCCCCCCCACTTTTTAAAGATGTATTTATTTATTTTTTGTGTGTTATATGTGTGTGCCTGCTTGAGTTTATGTACGTTATGTGTGTGCGGTGCCTGTGAAGGCCAGAAGAGGGCATCAGATCCTCTAAAACTAGAGTTATAGGCATTGTGAGCTGCCCAGTGTGGATGCTGGGAACCTGGGTCCGCTGCGAGAGCAGTACTTGCTGTTAACTGCTGAGCCATCTCTCCAGCCCCTCCTTTTCCTTTTGATTTAAAAGCTCTGTTGAAATGCAGTTCACACTGGTTCACAGTGTGTCATTCCAGGATGCTGCGTGGATGTACTCAGTGGTGTAACTCTTACACTATTAGCAGTCGCCACCCGCCCGTTGTCTCCAGGTATCCCAGCTCCTCCCTTGACAGCCGCTAATCTGCATCCTATTGGCCTCTTCTGGAAGCAGACACAATCTGGTCTCTGTGATAACTTTCCCCACGTAGGAAGTCTGCTGGAACATAGGCCCATGCCTCTTCTTGCCAAAATGTCCCCTTGTGTGGACAGACTGCATTTTATTTAACTATTTATGGTTTGGGCAGACATTTGGTATCTGAGTTTTTGCTACTGTGAGTAGGGTTGCTATGACCATCTCTTTACATGTCCTTTTTAAAAGTTACGCATCTGTTTGTGTATGACGTATGTGTAGCCGTGCAGAGGCCACAACTCACACACGGAGGTCAGAAGACAGTGTTTGGCAGTCTGTTCTCTTACTCACTGTGAGTCCCGGGGATTGAACTCAGGCTGTGAGGCTTGCCCGGCAGGTGCTCTTCCCACTGAGCTGTCTCCCTGGCCTCTTGGTTATCGTAGCCTGGTGGGTATGAAGTGGCGTCTCACCTTGGTTTTGATTTGCATTTCCCTCTCACCTTCCATGTGCCTGCTGGTCTTGGCTGTCTTCTTTGGGGAAATGGCATGGAAATGTTTTGCATACTTTTTTTCCTTTTTTGTTTGTTTTGTTTTGTATTTTTTGCATATGGTGTTCATGTAAGCACACGCATGTGGAGGCCGGAGGACACTGTCATGTCTCTTTCTACTTTATTTCGTAAGACAGTCTCTTACTGAACCTGGAGCTCATTAATTCAGCTTGATTCCTAGCCTCAGGGCTCCAGGAATCCACACATCTCAGACTCTGCCCCTGTGCCAGGGTTACAGATGCATGTTGTTGTGCCCAGCTTATAGATGGGTGCTGGGGATGAAACTCAGGTCCCAGTGTTTGCATGGTAACCCTCTTTCTTGGTTTTTCAAGACAGGGTTTCTCTGTGTTGCCCTGGCTGTCCTGGAACTCACTCTGTAGACCAGGCTGGCCTCAGACTCAGAGATCTGCCTGCCTCTGCCTCCTGAGTGCTGGGATTATACGTGTGGACCACCATGCCTAGACTGCAAATAGTTTTCTTCCTTTCATCTGTATGCCTTTTAAAGGCTTAGTTATTTAATTCTTTTGTAAAGAAGACAGGAATGGAGACAGGTGTGGAGAGCCCACATCTTTAGCCTCAGCAATAGGGAGGCAGAGGCAGGCAGATCTCTGTGAATCCAGGCCAGTCTGGTCCTCACAGTTTCAGGCCAGCCAGGGTTACATAGTTGAGACCCTGTTTTCCATAAATACACAAAAAAGTAACGTGCAATCATAAATTCCTATTCATTATAGGTTTAACTTAAACAAATACATGAATTCCTTTATTTGAATTAATCCTAAACTTATAATTTACATCACATTTTCTCATTTATTTTCTAAATTAAAAAAATGGCTTTCCATTGTTTTTTTTTACATTTCCTTTTTTAAAGTAATTTTTATTCATTCCTTTAGAATTTTATATACATACACAATGCATTTGGATCACATTTACCTCTTCCCCTTTCCTCTATCCCTTTATTACTTGTGAGAATAGCCAGAACCCCTGCACTGTTGAGTGAGCAGTAACTGTGGGCATCCTTGGCTTTGCTGCTGGCCATGGCACAGAGACCCTTAATCTCATCATTAACCTTAGTGTTAGTCTGATAGATGTTCATCATTGAGTTGGTTTGGTCTTCCCTAATCCAAACTCATCAAGGTCTTGTCATATTTTGCCCAGTGTCTCTTCTTTAGCGTTGATAAGACAGCACGCATATCCCAGTGTTAAATTGTACACCTGGAATCAGTCTTGTATGGCTGTGGCATATTGGTTTTTTTTTTTTGGTAACTGTTCATGTAGTTTGGGATTTTATTTGCTAATATTTTGCTGAAGACCTTTATGTTGAAACTCATGAGCAAAATGCATCTGCAGCTTTCCTGCCTTTGATCGGCTTTGCTGGGTTTGTGAGTGGTACTAGTGGTACTAGCTTCATGAAAATGCATTGGGAAACATTTCCTTCTTGTCCTCATTACAATTAACTGAGGACTTGACATAGCTTAGAATCACCTAGAGGAAGGGGCTCAAAAACAAAGAACTCTGTATCTTCTGGTTTGGGCCTTCTTTTCTATCAGGTTGGCCTGTGGCCATGTCTGTGGGGGGTTGTCTTGATTGGTAATTGATGTAGGAGGGCACAGCCCACTAAGGGCAGCACCATTCCCTGGGCAGGTGGTCCTGGGCTATATAAGAAAGGACTGTGCCTGGGTCTGTGAGCAGTAAGTAGTGTTCTTCTGTGGCCTCTGCTTCAAGTTCCTTCCCTGACTTCCCTTAGTGATGGACTGTGACCTGAAACTAAGCCAAATCAGTCTTTCCTCCCTAAGTTGCTGTTAGTCATAGTGTTTTATCACAGCAACAGAAATGAGACAGGAATACTTCATTATTTAAAAAGAGATTATATAAGATTATTTACGGATTCTTCTTTAGGTATTTGGTAGAATCCTCCAGTAAAACCAGCTGAAGCAGGGAATTTCTTTGTTGGGATATTTTAAGTCACAAATTAAATTTTGTGGCTGTCACGCTGCTGGTAAAGTTCTGACAGTAACTTTTGGGGAATTTGTCCATTTCTTCTCATCTGTTTTATTTCCCGACACTGGGGGCGGGTATCTTGTATTTATCAGTCTAACTGAGGTTTGTCAATCTGATTGTTTTCCCTGAAGATCTGACTTTTCGTTTCGTTAATTTTCCTTATTGCTTTTTTTTTAAAATTTGAACTTCATTGATTGCTGTTCCTGTTTTACTATTTCCTTCCTTTGCTTGCTTTGCATTTTCTTGGCTATTATTTTGTTGGCTTCCCGAGGAAGACTCTTAGATTATTGTTTTGAGCCCTCTCCTCTCCTCTTCCCCTCCTGTGGGTATTTTAGGGCTAGGAATTTCTTTCTGTCTTATTCCTGCAGCTTCTTAGGATTCTGTTGTGATTTCGATACATTGTGTTTTCATTTAGTTCTGTATATCCCAAATTTGTTTTGAGACTTCCTCTTGACTTGTGGGTCGTTTCGAGGTGTACAGTTGAATTTTCAAACATTTAGAAATATTTATGTCATCTGTCTCTTGTTAATTTCCAGTCTGATTCTATTGTTATCAGAAAACAGAGTCGTCACGGTCTTGATTATTTTAAAATTATCGAAATTTACTCAATGGTCCAGGATACACGTCCTGGTGAGTTTTCTGCGGGCTCTTGAGGTAATTGAAAATGTAACCTGCTGTGGGATGGTGTCTTAGTCCAGCTGAGCTTCTGTGACAAAGTTATATAGTGAGCTGCGGTCGGCAAGAAAATTCAGTGCTGAAGCGTATGCGGTGTGAGCATGGGGACCAGTGTTTGGATCTGCAGAACCCAGGTATATGCTGGGTGGGTCTTGCAGTCCTGAGATTCCAGAATCTGTGGAAACAGGAAATTCCTAGAGCAACATGGCTGGCAAGAGTAGACATATCAGCAAATGCTTTGAGAGACCCTTCCTCGATGACTAAGGCAGAAAAGCAACTGAGGATGGTTCCTGATGTCAGCCTCCAGCCTCCATGCACACTCTCACTCATATGCACCTGTATATGCATGTACACATATGTACACACATATGCACCGGTACACACATGCGCACACACACACACACACACACACACACACACACCGCTCACACATATGCACAGGCACATACACACACATATGCACATGTACACATATGTGCCTGTACACACGTGTACACACACATGCACCTGTACACACTTGTATACACACACACCCTCACACATATGTACCTGTGTATACACACACACACACACACACACACCGCTCACACATATGCACAGGCACATACACACACATATGCACATGTACACATATGTGCCTGTACACACGTGTACACACACATGCACCTGTACACACTTGTATACACACACACCCTCACACATATGTACCTGTGTATACACACACACACACACACACACACACACACACCGCTCACACATATGCACAGGCACATACACACACATATGCACATGTACACATATGTGCCTGTACACACGTGTACACACACATGCACCTGTACACACTTGTATACACACACCCCCTCACACATATGTACCTGTGTGTACACACACACACACACACACACACACACACACACACACGAAAATGGAAAAAGGAAAACATTATCACGAGCTGAGTTATACATAAACAGTGTGGGTTCATGTCACAGGCTGGAAGGCTGGGATTCCAGGCTCAACTCTGTGGCCGATAAACTGTTTCCTGTTGCAGAGACATCTCCTTGCTTAACCTTTACTTGGTAGAGAGAGGAGGCGGCTCACTGGCCTCTGCTCTAAATGCTTTATTCCCATTCACCCTCTTGAGCTAAACACGCCCCTCAAAGGACCCATCTCCTTATACCATTGCCTTGGGGGTTAGAATTTCAGCGTGTGCGCTGTGGCAGGGACACAGACCATCGAGCTACCCTACTGCTGTAGGTGGAGTGTGTTCTGTTTGTTTGTTTGGAACCAGGTGATTAATTATGTTCCCTGGGTCTTCCACAACCAAGCTTACTTTCCTGTCCTACTAACTTACTGGTTCCTGAGTGGAAGATGCTGAAGTCTTCCGCCCTGACTCTGGACTTGGCCTCTCTTCCTTTCAGCTCTGCCGGCTTGTATCTCCATGTATTTGGAGGTCCTCTGTTTGCTTATCACTTCTTCCTGGTAGGTGAATCCCTTGACAGCAGTTCAACCTCTCGGTATAACGCTTTTAAAAAAGACTCCCCATGATAGCCTAGTAGTGTTCTTTTTTCCCGTTTTATTGAGACCTCGTTAATCCTAATGTGTCTACGTCAGGGATGAATAAGGATATGTTATCTGATGATTTTATAGTTGCATATTTTCTAAGACTTAAAATGAAATCTAAGTGCGGATTTGGGGATGGCTCTAATTGTTGTGTTTAAGCAACGTATGAAGAAAGCAATCTATTATATTGTTGGGTGTATACACAAGGACTATATATCCGGATATCAAGTAGACACCTAAAGAGCTACATAAAACCTCAGGCGCAGGGGCTGGAGAGATCGCTCCGTGATTAGGACCTCTCGCATCTCTAATAGTAAACCAGGTTTGGGGTCCCAGCACCCATGTGGTGGCTCACAACAATATGTAACCCCAGGTCCATGGGATGCATTGGCCTCTTCTGGACTCCGTGGCCACAAGTCATGCATGTGGTACGTACATACACACACATGCAGATACGACACTCATGAACATTTTAAAAATTAAAAAGAATCTCAAGTGTATACCCAAGGAGTGTACTAGGATCTTTAAGTATAATGGTCAATTTTACTTTGAAATTATGGAAACAATATTAGTGAATAGGAGATGCTTCTCTTCGGAAGAGAGGGTGGATTTTAAAATACTGAAGGGGCTGAGAACATGGCCTATCGGGTCTAAGTACACTTGCCATGTAGTAAGCGAACCTGAGTTCAGATGCCAAGCACTCAACCTGAAAGCTGGGTCTGGCCGGGCATGCCTGGAACTCCAGAGTGGGTTGATAGACAGGAGGATCCTGGATGCTTGCTGGCCAGTGAGCCTAGCTCTTACAGGGAGCTTCCGGCTCAGTGAGAGACAGTCTCAGAAGTGATCAAGAAAGACACCAGTGTCCTGCTCTGGCCTCTAGCTGTGCATGCAGGAACACAGACACTCACTCACACATACACATAAACACACACACACACACACACAACTTTTAAAAACATTAATGAAGTATTGAGAAATACCAACTAAATGGCCTTGTCATAGCCAACTTATTTTATATGTGTGAAAATGATCGGCCCCTTATCAAGGTAAGATAATAGCCAGCTTATACCAAAAAACCCAGACGAACAAACCGAACTCTGCTTTCAGAGGTGCCGGCTGTCAGGTAGTGCAGTGTGGGTGGTTCTGAGATGATAGCATGTACGTGAGACATACTGAGGATGGCCGGGCTGCCACCCAGGGAGGAGACCGAGGCAGAGCTTGCGAACTCCTTAAGTCAAGGGACTGTGAGTGGGAGGGATAGTGTCCATAGGCCCCAGGCAGGTGATGAGAGGAGAAAGACCTCTGGTCCCCAGACATCTCTCAGTGAGCTTCTGGGTGCATATCTGGGAACAAAACTACTTGAGGCCAGAAAAAGAACTGTCGGAGAAGTTGAGAAGGAACAGTGCCCAGCACTCATACTGGGCCAGCAACTGTGCCAACTCCTACTGCCAACCTGAAAACCCTCGTGCTTCAGGGGGACCCCAACAGCAGATCCCTCCTCAGTAGTGGGGAGCACTTATCTGGCGTAACACACTGCTGTGCTCCTGCCTAGCAAATCACAAGGACCAGATATGGAAGGACCAGAATTGTCCAAGCAGTTTAGCTGCATCCCAGAACAGAGGTCAAGAATATATCTAGGGACCACAAAGCTGTCCCACAGCAAGCCAGAAAAGATCACAATCCAGGCATCTAACTGAACGTTGCTAGGCATGGGAAGACGCAGGAAAAGAGGGCCTGTAATGGGGATAAAAATCAATGCTTTGAAATGTAGCAGGAACGGCCATGGACATTAGATTTAGCAGCCAAGTACATTAAAGTCATTATTGGATTTCAGAGGTCCAGCAAGTCAACTGGAGACATGGATGGTATTATAGCAAAAATTGAAGTTCTTAGAGGAGACTGCAAGAGCCGAGAGATAAAACACACTGAGTGGGATTGGTGGCAGATCAGACATTGCAGAAGAAAAGCTGATGAGGTTGAGCCTAGTTAAAAGCGCCATTTAAAATGAAACACACAGGGAAAAGACATCTTTTAAAAAATGAAGATGGCATCAGTGATAGTGGTATGACTTTAAGCATCTGATGTGTGTATAACTGGAAACCCCAGGGAATAAAAGAGGAACAGGGTTCTAATTCCCTTTCTGTTGCTGCGACCAGCCCTATGACCAAAATCAACTTATGGGAAGGAAAGATTTATCTGGCTTATACTTCTGGATCACAATCCATCACTGAGGGAAGTCAGGGCAGGAACTCCAGGAGATCGAGGTGAAGACCATAGAGGGAACATTCCTTTCTGGCTTACTTGTAGGCTCATGCTTAACTAGTTTTTTTTTTTTTATACAGTCTAAGACCATTTGCCCAGGGAATGGTGTTGCCCACAGTGGGCTGGGCCCTCCCGTATCAATTAATAATCCAAGACACCCCCACCACAGACATGCCCACAGACCAATCTGATCTGGGCAATTTCTCCACTGAGACTCCCTTCTCAAGTGTCTCTATGCTGTGTCAAGTAGACAACTAGGAGAGACAGAGAAACAGTTTTAGAGGAAATAATAGAGTTGATTTATTGGGAAGAGTTAATTGTCCTAAAAGTTTTTCATCTAATAACAAAACTTTAAAACACACAAAGTATGCTGAGCGGTGGTTGCTCACTCCTTTAATCCCAGCACTCAGGAGGCAGAGGCAGGTGGATCTCTGTGAGTTTGAGGCCAGCCTGGTCTACAGAGCGAATTCCAGGGCAGCCAGGACTACACAGAGAAATTCTGTTTCAAAAACAAGCAAACAAACAAATTGTTTTGCTGGGTGGTGATGGTACATGCCTTTACTCCCAGCACTTGGGAGACAGAGGCAGGTGGGTCTCTGTGAGTTCGAAGCCAGTCTGGTTTACAGAGTGAGTTCCAGGACAGCCAGGACTATACAGAGAAACCCTGTATCAAAAAAATGAAAACCCCCAAACAAAACAAAAAACCACACAAAGCAAGGAATGATATCACTGAAGGAGAAATACCCAAGTACACAATAATAATCAGATGTAGAAGACAAATTACAGACACTAGCCCAGAACAACATTGCCAACCAACTTGATCTAACTGACATTTATGTCAACTACTTCCCCACCAACAGCAGGACATACAGTACTTGTTAAATTGCCTAATTCACTAGTACAAACCATGTTTTGGTTCTACAACAATTCTCAATAAATTTAAAGTGATTCAAGTCATAGAAAGTAAGTTCTCTGGCCATAATGGAATTAAATTAGAAATCAGTCACATAAAACATGACTGGAAAATCAGCAAACATTCGGAAACTAAATGACAAAGTAGACTAATAAGGAAATGCCAAATGAAATTATGAAGTGTTTGGACCAGATGGAAACTTCCAACAACATGTTAAAAGCTTGTGGGATGCTGCCACAGCTTAGGTGGAAATTTATAGCACTAAAAACATGTATTGGGAGGAAAGAGAAAGAACTCCCATAAGTGACCTTAAACCAGAATAAAGGTCCAGGAAGTTGGCTCAGTTGGTAAAGTACTCACCATGTAAACACGAGGATCTGAGTTCAGATCCCCAGTATCCTTGTAAAAAGCTGGGCATGGCCGGGCGGTGGTGGCGCACGCCTTTAATCCCAGCACTCGGGAGGCAGAGCCAGGCGGATCTCTGTGAGTTCGAGGCCAGCCTGGGCTACCAAGTGAGTTCCAGGAAAGGTGCAAAGCTACACAGAGAAACCTTGTCTCAAAAAACCAAAAAAAAAAAAAAAAAAAAAAAAAAAGCTGGGCATGGCAACAGGCACCTGTAATCCTAGCTTTTGAGAGACCGGAACAAGTCAGTCTCTAGACCTTGTTAGCCACTCAGTGTAGCCAATCAGTGAGCTCTAGATCCAGTGAGTACCGGTCTCAAAATATAAACCGGCTCAAGGACCACAGTGAAGCAGGGGTGGTGAGTGGAAGGTTTGTAAGGCCAGAGGTTGGGGACAATGGGGTTGGAGACAACTGGACCGCTGTATTCATGAACCCACAGCAGCTGTGGTTGCCTGTGCAGATCAAGTGGGTCAACATTCCAGCTAGGAATGGGGAGAGGTTCATGAGCCCCCACCCCTAACTAATGTGCTAAAGACAATCAGTGGCTTCCTGGAGAGGGAGAATCAGTTTTCTTCAAGTGTCCCCTGGTGGGTTGACCATGATTCAGTGGATGGCCACACACCCAGGAGTATATGGACAATACAATTGGAGCTAATGGATTGTTGATATATATATATATATATATATATATATATATATATATATAGAGAGAGAGAGAGAGAGAGAGAGAGAGAGAGAGAGAAGGGACGAGATGTATTTGAGAGGAGTTAAGTAGAGAAATTAGGGTGGATATGATCAAAACACAGCATATGAAATTCTCAACTAGTTAGAGATATTTGTTAAGAAAAATAATGAGGAAGCCACCTGACATCAACCTCTGGCCTCTGTGGGCACACACATTTGCACATACATATGCACAAACACACAAAATAACAATAAATTTTTAAAGAAACTAGAAAAGGCTAAACAAATTAAATCTAATGTAAAGCTGAAGAAAAGAGGGATCAGGGTGAAAAGGAATTGTTAGGATAACAGGTGGAGAGAGAAAGAAAATTCAATGAACAGTTCAGCTTATTCTTTGAGAAGGTAAAGAAATCTGAGAAACCTCTAGCCTGGCTGATTGGGGGTTGGAGGATCAAATCACCAACATCTGGCATGAATGGAGACATCACGAGTTCTACAGACATAAACAGGCAATAAAGGAGTATTAGGAACACATTTACATCAATAAATTTGACAGCGCAGATGAAAAGGACAAATTACTTTAACTACATGGCCTTTCAAAACCCATTTCCAGAAGAAATACATCACCCAACTAGCCCTAAGTCTATTAAATTGAGATTTTTTTGCTAAAAGCCTTCTCCCAGAGAGTTTCAAGATCAAATGACTCCACAGGATTTGACAAGGAAGAAATTATATTGGCTGTATACACCCTTTCAGAAAATCAAGGAGGTAGGAACAGTTCCCAGTTCATTCTGTGAATTCAGCATTAATCTAATGATAAGATTAGGAAAAGGAAAGACCAGCAAACAAAACTAAAGACCAATGTCCCTGGTGAACATAGAAGCGAAAATTCTACTAAAAATTTTAAGATGTAGAATTCAAGAGTCAATAAAATGGAACAAGATAAAGAACATGATCTCAGGAATGCAAGGATGGCTTGACAGTTTAAAAACAATAACAACAACAAAAGATGAGTCACTATCTCAACAGGATGCAGGACACTGAATGATCATCTCAATAGCCCCAGAAAAAAACATTTGAAAAAAAAATTGTTTATAGTTAAAAAAAAATGTTTCTTGACAAAGATGGAGAAAAGGGAACTCTTTTCAATGCACAGTGCCATGCTCGTGTGCTTGATAACTGGGTACATGAATGCCAGGCTACACCCCATACCTGATAACCCAAAGTAACCCAGAATAGATCGTAGGTTCAAATACAAAGGCTAAAGCAGTAGAACTTGAGGAGAAATCATGGGAGGAGCCCCGTGACTTTGTTTTAGCAAAGCCTACATAGCTTGACAGCAGCCACCTCATTCATAAAATAAGTAAACAAAAATGGAGTTTACCAAAACCAAGATAGTACTAGGAGAAGATAGACGCAAGTCGTGGAGTAGGCCGGATCCTACACAAAGCTTGTGCTTGGTGAAGGGTTATATTTATTATACAAAAAGAACTCTCAAAATCACCTGGAGAACAAAGATCTAAGCTGTAAAACTGGCAGAAGATTTGAACGACGGAACACCAAAGAAGATGTAGGTGTAGTAAATGACCTATGGAAAAAAACTGTCAACATCCGTTGCCATTGGAGCAGTCACCTGGTACCTAAATCTCATGCTCCCATCCCAGGGCCTCCACAGTCTCAATGTGGCACTGCATGACTGTGGAGTGTCCGGATTCAGAGAGCCAGCCACACCAAACAAACACCAAACCAGGCCTTGCACACACTGATGACGGGAAGGGAAAGTGATGCAAACACTTTGGAAAACAAGTTAGTGGTTTCTTTAGAAGCCCAACAAGGGGCTGGAGAGATGACTCGGCACAGCACTGGCTGCTCTTGCAGAGGACCTGGGTTCAGTTCCCGCACCTACAGTTCAGCTCGCAATTGCCTGGAAATCCTCTTCCAGGGCATCAGACATCCTCTTCTAGCCTCCATAGACACCAGACATGTACACAGTGTACATGCCTGCATGCAGGTACTCATGCATACCCTTAAATACATACATAAATAAGTCTTTTTTAAAAAAACATTGAACAAATAATGTACCACCATGCAGCATTCCCAGCCCTGGGTTTTTCAGCCAAGAGAAAAGAAAGTCACATGTTTTCATGTATACCCTAGCTTCCAAATGCCTCTCACTGGTTAGCTTATAGTAGCAAGAGCACGGAGACTGTTCAAATGTCCATCGGCAGATGAATGGATGGCCAGACTGGTTACCCATAATACTCATAGCTGTGACTTGAAGCTGGGGAGAACTGGAAGAGTAACACAGCCCATGCCAGGGATGAGTCTCAAAATGATGATGCTGAGTGAAAGGGGTCAAACCATATCTAGCATGATTCTTTGTGCACAGTTCTGTAGCAACAAACACTGACAGGTAGGGATGGTGGCATGCTTGGCACGAGGGTGTGGGGGACCTCTCAGGGGTGATGGACATGCTGTTGGCTTGGTGACAGCACTGTCATAGGTGTGTGTGACATTGTAGCTTGTCACCTTTTCACACCATCAATGTGAAGACTGTTACATATCTGTGAAACTTCCTTTTCCTTAAGACTTACTTTTATTGTTGATTGTGTGGATGTGTGGATGTCTGTGTTTAGGTATGAGCCTGTGAGTGCAGTTGCCCAAGGAAAGCAGAGATCTCAGCTCCCCTGGAACTGCTAGAGTTACAGGAGGTTCTGATTTATCTGACAAGGATGCTGGGAATAAAACTGGGGTCTTCTGGAAGAGCAGTACATGCTCTTAAGCACTGACTCATCTCTCCAGCCCCTGAAGCTGCTTTTTTTTTAAGTGAAAAGGAAAAATAGTTGGAGCATCAATATGGACTGGAACTGAGACCTTGGCTCAGGGTCTCATCTGAGACCCAGACTCAGGTGGCCCTAGATAGTTCACATTCTTCACCAAAGTCTATCCCGAATGCCAACACAGAATTAGACCACTCAGCCATGTATGGTAGCACACACCTTCAATCCCGCACTCAGAAGGCGGGGCAGGTGGGTCTCTGTGAGTTTGAGGCCAGTTTAGTCTAGTAGAAAGTTCCAGGCTAACCATGGCTACATAGCAAGACCCTATTTCTCCCAACACACATACACACACCAAACAAACAAAAAACCCACACATAGAACTATACCACTCAATGGAACATGCGCTATTGTGTGTGTGCATGCACACACATCTTTATGCACAGGAGTGGATGTGCATGTGGTTGCCAGAGGTCAACCTCAGGTGCCATTCCTCAGCTGCTCTTCACCTTTTTTATTTTTTGAGGCATCTTCTCTCACTGGCCTTGGGGGGTCTCCAATTTGGAGCAAGCCCCAGGGATCTACATCCCTGTAGATGTCTCTACATCCCCAGTGCTGGAATTGCAAACCCACGCCACCACACACAGTTCGTTGAGTGGTTTCTGGGGATCGAACTCAGTTTCTCATGCTTGCAAGGCCAACTGAACTGTCTCCGTAGTCTTTGTACTCTAGAGATATACAAACCAGGAAGGAAACTGTAAGCACTGACTGCGAGTCATGTTGGGGGATGAGAAGCGGAGGTCGGCAGCCTGGGTTTACTACAGTTCATAGGCTGTGACCCTCGGCATGTTACCGAGCCCCTCTGTACTTTAGTTTCCTTATCTGTAAAGTGAATGCAATAACAGCGCCTATCTCATGGGGCTGGGTAAAGATGACAGGAGCTGGTATCTTAGATGTTAGGTACTTAGGACTCATTGCGTGGCTCCTGATAAGCACTCAGGAGGGTTAGCCCCGACGCCATTGCCGTCACCACCAATATAATCGGCCACATCTCTGATTTACAACAGTGTTGTGTCTGACAGACAAATACCTAATCATGACTACTTCCTCGATGATGGGCTTAAAAGTCTGTAAGGCTATTAAAAAAAATGCATCAGGCGGAGGTATAGGAACTTTGCACTCCACTGCAAATTGGTTATCTAGAAGAGGGTGCCTTAAGTCCCACCCGCGAAAACCATATTCACCAAAAAGAGGTGGGTACCGAGTATTGGTGAAGAAGGCATTCTAGAACCTTGGAGAGAGAGTGAACAGGGTGAGCAGGAGCTCTGCACCCTTCCCACCCTTTGAATAGCTTTCTGAACTTGTGGTTACCAGCCAGAAATGCTTTTCCCTCAGCGTTTTGATGGTATCAACTCCTTTTTGCCCCTTCCTGTGGTTGCTGTTGAGAAACTCAAAAGCTTTCTCATCCTTGATCCCTTGCAAGTGATGCCATGTGCCTCTTCTGCCTCCTGGAAAAAGTCACTCGGTCCCCAGTGTGCTCTGGAACTTTCCAGCACCTGGCCTTACTGTGTATCTTTCCTCATCCTATCTGGACCCCGTTGGACTCTGGCACTGGTGAACGTTCCTTTCTGAGGGATTCATGGCTTTCCTTTCTGAGGGATTTTCTTGAAAGCACGAGGAATGCTTCCCTCTGCCCTGTTCCCAGCATCTTCCTCCTGCTGCTGCTGGTGGGTTTCATCCCCTGGTCCATCCTCTACTTTCTTCCTTTACTGCTCTTTCTGCCTTAATTTTCGGGACAGTCTCTCACTGAACCTAGCACCCACTGACTAGCCGCTGGACTGGCTGGTCAGCGAACCTCTGGGATCCTCTCGCCTCTGCCCCCAACACTGAAGGTACAGACGCCTGCCGCCATGCTGGCTTTTGCGTGGGTTCCGGGGACTCAAACTTCTGTTAAGTCTGTGAGACAGATTTTATTGTTCAGCAGGCTTTTGTCCAGAATGGGTACCTCTGGGCTGCCACTTTCAGGGCCTTTCTGGTGTCGGCCTAGAGCTGGGAGTTTTGCCTTAGGACTCTAGGTGTGGGCCTCTCCTCCCACACCTTCAGAGCGCACCTGCTCTAGCAAAATATGGTTCCACTGGCTCCGTGTAAAAACCTGAAGGCGAAAGTTCAGGGAAATGTGCTCAAAGTAGACCCATCTTTCTGTCCACTTCCAGAAGCCACAAAATTAAAGTCACCGTTTGGAATCTAGGACTGTTCCCCGAGTGATTGCCTGTCTATACCTGTAGTTCTCAACCTGTGGGTCACGACCCCCTGGGGGGGTCAAACAACCTTTTGGCAGGGGTCACATATCAGATATCCTGCATGTCCGATATTTACATCACAATTCATAACAGTAGCAAAACTGCAGTTATGAAGTAGCCGCGAAAATAATTTTATGGTTGGGGGGTCCCCACCACAAGAAAGGTTGAGAACCACTGGTCTACACAGTCAGTTTGGTCTTGAGAAAAGTTGGTCTTCCACTGAGTTGACCCCTAGACACAAGAAAAAGGCTTTTATTTTTCCTCCACAATGCACATTACACCCTACTCTGTGAATGTGTACCACAGGGTTGGCCACACAGCTTCACCTCCGTGGGCTGTATGCCGCCCGGCCTTCTTAAAGCATTTGCCTCAGGTCATACCACTTTGTTTAGGCAACTGAAGTGCTTCTATGTCTCTGCTGTTTGACCTTGGTCTTCTACAGATATAGCTCCTTTCCCTCCATCCGCTCAGTGTGTCCAGACATGTTTCACTCAAGGATGTATCATGTTATAACTTCAATAAGGCTGAGTCCTGCCTTGTTAGATATTATGCTTGGGAAAGACCCACTAGGCAGGGAGGAGATCATGGTTTAAAGGAGGGGTGTGGAAATGAGTCGGTGGGAGAAATGGCACTCACTGGGTCTCTGTCGGTCCGTGTGCACTCAGAACAACCTCCCCATGTGGCTGCCGTTAACCCCAACTGCATTGGTTGAGACTGAGATTCCAAGAAGTGAGGGCGGGTTTATAGTGTCCTAGTGTTCCCTGCCCCGAGGATGAGACCTGTACCCCACAGACACTGAGAACCTCATGGTGAGCACATCACCCTTGTTGTTGTTTCTCAGAAGTGTGCAGGGGGCCTGGTCTTCATCTCCTTCATAGGCCTTAAAAACACCTCCCTTCCTCACCTCCCACAACTCTACACCTCCAAACACTCTTTCTCTTTATATTCATAAACGACACCACATCTGCCAGTTAGCTAAGACAGGGTCCTTGTTAGTCTCAGACTCTACTCCAAATGCCTGATGCAGCCATCTTCTGCCTCTGGCCCCCCTGTCTCCCATCCCAGCTCTCTGAGGCAGCCTCCAGATGTAGAGGGACAGGACGACAGCCTCATGAGGACTTTGTGTTGCTCCTGCTGTTATTCTGTGAGTGCAAGATCCTACCCTGCTGCCAGAGCAGTCCACATGTAGCTCTGGATATCTGGAGTTCCTGCTTCATAGCCCACTCCTGGTTGCTTTGAAGGTGACATCCAAACCCCTAAACATGGCGAGTCCTGAGGCACCATGGCAGGCCTGATAACGTCTCCTACATCTGGTGGGTCATCTCTTCCCACTTCCCCAACATGAGAACCCATAAATGGTCACAAATCTTTCATGGTTTCTTCCATCCAAAGGTAGGGTTTATTTCTCCACCTTGGGTTGGGGTTGGCCTCGCAACTTGATCTGAAACACAGAATGTGCCTGGAGAGATGCTACACAACTTAGAAGGGAGAGCTGGCCTAACCCAAGAGGCTTCACCCTCTCAAGATGGTGCTGCCCTCTGAGGAAGCCCAGCAGCTCCCGGCCCCAGTGAAGATGGGAAGGGACCAATCAGAAGTTAGAACCAATTGCTGGGTATGTGCTTGAGGCTATGTTGAACCTACCAGCCATGAGTGAGACTTCCAAGAACTGTGGCTCAATGACAGAGCGAGTGACAGAGCCCTTCTGACCAACAGAAAAACCTGCCTTGCTGAGCCCAGCTCTATTTGCTGACTCAGACTTGGGAACAGAGTAATGGTGTTTTGTTGTTGTTGTTGTTGGTGGTGGTGATGGTGGTAGTGGTGGTGGTTTTTTGAGACAGGGTTTCTCTGTATAGTTTGGGTGCCTGTCCTGGGTCTCGCTCTGTAGACCAGGATGGCCTTGAACTCACAGAGATCCACCTGGCTCTGCCTCCCAAGTGCTGGGATTAAAAGTGTGTGCCACCACCGCCCAGCAAGTAATGGTGTTTTTAAGCCATTATGTTTAGAGCTATTTGTTACGCAGTCACATGTAGCTGATACAACTCTTGGCATAGCACGTCTGGCCTTCGTTGGTTATATTTTCAGGAATGTCTTCGGACGTTCATGTAGGTGTGCTGCGCCCTTCTTTGGGAGAGGCCCTTTGTCCTTTTCTGTTGAATTTCTGGTCATCTTTTAAGCTTCATGTCTGATGTTCCTGATCTCTGATCTGCCCTGGTTCCCACACAGCACCTTGCATCTCCAACTGTTGGCTGGCGTGTGCCTCTTTTGTACTAGTTGGGCAAATGACTTTGCTCTCTGACTCTTTTTCTATTCTGTGAGTGGGACCCATAACTCCCACTCTGTCTCGGTACTGGGAGAATTAAAGTCATTTTTAGTGAGGACCTGACACAACGGGTTGCTTAGTAACTGTTGACTTTTCCCTTGTCCCTGCTTTCTGCCTAATCCCCACTCCTCATTCCAGTGCCCTGGCTCATGGGCTCCTCCAAGACTGTGGTTTCTAGTGCTGAGCACAAGCATTAGCTTCAGTGGATACTTGTGTGTGTCTGATGGACTTCATGGAACATGGTCTCTCTTCCCAAAGGGACCATCAGGGTAAGTCTAGAAGCAGAGACGCCTCCTTAGGAGTCTTCACTTACTGGTTTTTTATGCCGACTGCCTGTGGCCTTTCCTCATTCTGGAGCGCTGGCATTGCTCTGCGCCACAGTCCACTTTACACGTGGCAGGGCTATCGATCCGTGGCTTCCGTAACCTGACGACGAAACATCACAGCATTGCCCCCATGGCTGTTCGTTCTGTCTGTACAGGATGGAGGCTTCTGAGTGACAAATGCAGGTGCCATGTTAGTTGACTCTTGATTCTTCGGACAAACTTCTGGGCTCGCTCGCTCGCTCGCTGGCTCGCTCACCTTCGATTGCAGCAGACACAGGATGTGTTCATGCCTGCAGCCTTTTCTTTCGTTATTTTGACATCATTATTCACAGAGGGGAGACTGCACCAAAACATTTTCAGAAAATTAAAAACAGGCACGTTGCATTTCAATGGGAAGTAGTAAGCCCCGTCATGTAGTGGGGACCTGTCCCTTAGAATCAGCTGAGAGCGTTCATCTTAGGCGGTCAGAGAAGGGCTGTGGGGGCCCAAAGCGGCTGTCTTGGGCCGCACCGGGCTTGCCATCTTATGTCTCATGCCAACCGTTTCTTACGATCACACGGTTTCAAGTTCTTGCCTTCAGCACTGTTGGGCAAGATTTAGGTGATGAGGAAATGATTGGGGCTGTGTCGGACTTGATTTGTTAAAATACGCCCCATGTTCCTTTACCACTGCGACGTGCTAACCTTGGCCTTGGGTTCCCCGTATGTTTTGTGGACACTGTCTACACTGACCATTGGCAGGTTGATCTCTGTGTGGCTGGTAATGATTAACCTATTTTGTTGAACCCCTGGGTCATAGGTGAAGGTACAGAGAGGGTTTCTGTGGCTTTTTGTTTGTTTATTCTGAAATGTTATTTTAGGTCTTTGCCCAACAAACTGAACCCGGAGACCTGTAAATATGACTATATTATGTAAAAGGAATCCACAAAGTACGACAGCTTGTGAACTAGACTTGGTGGGGAGAAAGTCTCCATCTGGGAGCTGCCTGGGGCATCAATGGCCCCTTGATAAGACTTTCTCTTTGGCCTTCCCACCGCTTCCTTAAGCCTAACCACGCTTCCTCTAGCAGTGGAAGGGTTAAACCGGTTTCTCTAGGTTTGTGGTGTGGAACACTGGCAATGAGCTGGGGTGTCCTGTGATACAGTAAACCAGGGAACATGTAGAGAAGGCTGAGTGGGGAAGCCAGAGTCTGTGGCTGTCTGGATGCTTTTGTGACAAATGTTCCAGTCCTGGTTCGTTGGTTCATAGAGGGTAGCAAACTGTTTCCGTAGCTGGGACAGTGTCATATGCCCTGCTATTTAATAAGCAATTCCAGCAGATATTTAGGCAGTGACTTGTCGAGCCAAGAAACCTCTGTTAATAATACAGAGATATGACGATGGGTCGGGACAGCGGGTGCCCCTGGGGAGCCCGGAATGGTTTTGCTATAGTCTCTTTTCTTTTGTTAGTCTTTTCTTTGTTTGTATAGTTCTGGGGGTTGAACCAAGCTAGGCCACACTAAGCCACATCCCGGCCCCAGTGTTTTATTCCATCCAAAGGATGAAATCCCTTCCTTCTCTCCCTTCTCCTTCCTTCCTCCCTCCCTCTAGCCCTTCCTCTTTCCCTTCCTTCCTGAACAAGGTCTTTCTATGTGGCCCAGGCTAGCCTAGAACTCATAATCCTCCTGCCTCAGCCTTCCAAGTAGCCAGGATTCCAGGTGAATGTCACTTTGCTGTTTTGGGTGGGGGTGGTGTTTTTTTGTTTCTTTGTTTGTTTTGAGACAAGGTCTCACTACACAACTCTGGCTGGCCTGGAACTCACTGTGTAGATCAGGCTGGTCTCAACTCAAAGAGATCTCCCAGCCTCTACCTTCCAAGCTGTGGAATGAAGGGTGTACTTCACCATACCTGGCTCCTTTGCTGGCAGATGAACTTCTGGACTCTCCCTTGGCACACTTTGTCACAGAACATATCCAAAGTTCACCATTTGTAGTTCTAAGGGAAAAGTCGGAATGATGAGCTTTTGCCTCTTCATGTTTACTGTCTGCTGGTGGCTGGTTCTCACCCCCAAGCCAGTGAATGCGCTGAACCAGCCTGGCCAAGTCCTTTGCTTTCAACTGAGGGGTTGATGCCCGTCATCACATTCCCCTCAGCTCTCGCTTTATGACTGGGAACCTCTCTGTTCATTATTCTGCTGAGATGATTTTTTCCCTTCTCATAAACTTTTCAGTCCCTGTAATTATACTTCACTCTGAAAACTGCTGGTCACATATCCAGTGCAGAATTCCCCCTTGACTCCTGTCCTCCGTATTCGCTGCGCAGATGATGTCTTCGGATGTCGTGTGCACTTTCTGAGTGACACCTGCGGGAGCTGCTCACACACAGTCAAGGTGAACTCTCGCAGAGCCCCACCTGGCACAGGTAATGAGCGCTTCTTCTGTGCCAAGTGGTAGAAATGGCTTTTGAACACCTGCTCCATGGTAGAGATCGTTTTGGGTGTAAGCATGCAAACACCAGGCAAATACACCCCTTGCTCTCGCAAGACATACAAATCTAATAGGAGGGATGGGCATAAGCAGTTACACCACCACGTGAAAACAGGACGTGCTAGAATTAGGTGGACCTTAAAGGCGAATGAGCTGGGCCCCACTTGGCTTCACACAGTACGTGCACATTGTGCCATTAGCAAGTAATGCTAGCCTAATCATCCAGTGTCCTAGAGTGGCAACATGTGAGATGCTTCAGCATCAAAGGTGGTCAATGGATAATACCCAAATTCTCATGTGCCTTGTTCTGTCCCGACATGAAACTGTCTGTTTCTTCTGTTTCCTTTTTATTGAATGTTCTAGAGTTTTCAAGTAGTCAACTTCCTAATTCCCAAAGGAATATTTTTGTTACTTAATTCAATTACTAACCCTAAAAAAAAAAAGCTATGTGAGCACTACTGAAGTGAGGGATTGTTTCTCACTCTTCTATCCTTCTGGGACATCTGGGGCACAGGGCACAGTCACCGGCTGGCCTGGCTGCTCTTCTCAGTGAACCGTCAATGGCACTGAACTGTGGATGTTAGACACAGTGGTAGGACTGCCCCGGATGTTTTTGCTCCTAACCAGTGTCTGCAAGGATGCCAGGGCATGCTGGGAACCTCAGGACAAGCATATTGGGGTGTGTCCATATGACCTCTGTTATCTATCTGGGGGACTCACTGAAAGGGAAAGGCTCTTATCAGCCCTGGTTGGAATCAAGAAGGACTGATGTGTTCTGTGTGATGCCAGGCCCAGTGGCCAGAGTTCACATCAGGATTGCCCCACTCCTGAAGAGGTATTTATCCCGTCTATCTCCTAAATGGCAAGATCAATGTTCCTCTAGGTGAATCTGGTTATTCTTTAAAAGCAACCAAAGAGTCAAATGACGTGATTCCCAAACACTGGGGCTCTCTGAAGGTCACGATGAGGAAACCAGCTCATGGCCTTAGCCCAGTGTTCCTGGTTTGTGGGAACAAAGGCTACTGTCGGTGGCAGGGACAGAAGAAAGAGGAGACCCAGCCCTTCCTTAGCACAGACTCTGCTCAGCTCTGGCCTTTTTATGGGGATGAACTTTATGTCCGATCTCATGATTGTGGCTTTTGGACTTTTTTTCATGATGAAAAGTAATTATGTAATGCTTATCACTCCGCTATCTGGCTTGCTGATTGGAGAACTAGCCCTTTCAATACAAGGCAGAATACAGTGTGTAGATGGGCTTGGGTGGTAGCTCTTTGGTGGAGTGTGCTGAGCGTGTGTGAGCCCTGGATTCCATCCCCAGCACTGCCCCTCCAAATAAAAAGGGAGGCACAGATTTGTGGCATAGCATACACAAACAGACAGTAGAAGGTTGTCTTAGGTTAATGTGTGTGTGTGTGTGTGTGTGTGTGTCTGTCTGTGTGGTGTGGGGGGGGGCGGTCAACATCAGTTGTTCTCCTGATCTTTTGAGACAGAGTCTCACTGAACTTGGATTCAGCTAGGATTAGATGGCCAGCGAGCCCCAGGAATCCTCCTGCATCTGCCCATGCAGTGCTGAGATTGTAGGTGCACACTGCCATGCTGGGCTTTGTATGTCAGTGGTGCGGAATGAACCCAGGTCCTCACACTCACACAGCAAGTGCTTTTCCAACCAAGCCATCCCCCCAGCCCCGTGACGATGATTCTTCACTGTTTCTCCCTGTGGATAGTGATCACCTATGATTACCTGTCAGGATTCCAAGCCTGAGATGTGATTTTTTTCCACAAAAAATATGTAATTGTACCCATTTTTTTTTGTTTGTTTCTTGAGGAAGCCAAAACACCCCTTCCTCTTTGCACTTGAAAAGTTTATTGGCATTTGGCAAATGGGAGGGTGTGGAGCTGTCAGCTCTGGGGAATATTCTTCAGAAAACACTGGCTCTCTGTGGCCACGGTGTGACAGGAGCTGTGTCGTTTGGAACCCACAGCCCAGCTAGTATGCAGTGACTCTGGCCTTCCCTGTGACGTGAGCTGTGGCTTTCTCTGTGACTACTAGATAGGAAAACAGTTCAGGAAGCTAGATGTCATCTAGTCAGTCTGGCTGGGTGCTTGGTGACCCTGGGAGGCTTAGGGAGGTGGGCTGGGAGCAGGACCTCCTGAAGGCAGCAGGGGGACAGTCCAGGGGAAGTAGCCAGGAAGCCTAGTGTGCTGTATTCCCATGGGCTGGACTGACAAGCTAAGGGGATTGGACTTTGGACTGGAGATCATAGGAAGTCATTTAAGATTATGGAGGAAGAGTGTACTTTCCCGTATGAACACTGTTTTCTGCTTGCAGGAGTTTGGCGTTGCCTAGGACTTACCTACTTCAGATGTTTTAAGAACTCTACAAAACATTTGTTACTATGTCATTTTTCTAATACTATCTCTAGTAGGCTGACCTTCATGTGTACAGAAGAACACCCAAGAGCAAACACCACACAACACTCTTGCTGACTGCTTGGCCCTTCCCTCCTGGTGCCCCTCAACCAAGCCCCTGTGGCCTCCTTGCTGATCCTAGAATGTGCTGGCATGCACTGGCACTTGGTGTTCTTTTTGCTGAAACATTCTTCTCCAGAACAGCCCATCCTTCTGGGGCTTCCCCGTGCGAGGCATCTGTTCTCCATCTGCTCTCGCTGTGTCCTCCCACCCCCCACCAGACATCCCCTTCAGTCGGCCCCCACCTGTGTCCCCACTGGAAGGCATGTTCTAGGGAACGTGGACTTTGTTTTCGTCCATGGCTGAAAGCTGAGCTCATGTGTAGTGGAGGGTTGCCCGCTGCACAGTTCGACTCCTTCTGTGTTTTGTTGTTTAGAGATTTAAAAATATAGATTCATTTTATGCATTTGAGAATTTAGCCTGGATCTATGTATTTGCACCAAACACGTACCTGATGCCCACAGAGGCCAGTGTTCCCTGGAACCAGAGTTGCAGATGGTTGTGAGTGGCCATGTGGGTGCGGGGAAAATTGAACCCAGATCCTCTGTGAAAGCAACAAGTGCTCTCAACTGCTGAGCCATCTCTCCAGATCCTGTTGAGAGAATTTTCTTACCGTGTTTTCCAACAGTCAGGGGTGGAGAGTCAAAGCTGTCCCTGTTGAGATTTGAACTTAGATAGCTCTTCAAGGATACGTGATGTTTTCATTGCGGAACAGAAAGTGAATGCTCTTCTGGCTGTTTTCATCCCACAGGTTGGCGCTCTGTGGCCCGCCTGGCCACTTCCAGTCAACATGGTGGACACAGAGAGCTCCATCTGTCCCCTCTCCCCCCTTGAGGCAGACGACCTGGAGAGTCCCTTATCGGAAGAATTCTTACAAGAAATGGGAAACATTCAAGAGATTTCTCAGTCCCTTGGGGAGGAGAGCTCCGGAAGCTTTAGTTTCACGGACTACCAGTATGTAGGAAGCTGTCCAGGCTCTGAGGGCTCTGTCATCACAGGTAAGTGTTGCTTTCTAGAAAGATCTTCCTCGATGTGTATTTTCCTCAGAGAATATAAGACTTTAAAAAAAGAATATCTCTGTCTCTGTCTGTCTGTCTGTCTCTGAAGCTATCATTACAATCAAAATAATGACCACACCCATCAAACTGCTTGGTGCTCCCCTGCAATGCCTGCCTTCCTCTTCACCTCATGACTTCTGACATGTTTTCTAGCATTGCAGGCTTTGTGTGTGTGTGTGTTCTGTGTTGGCTAGTTTGTGTTTCCTGGAACTTTCTGTAAACGGCATGGTTCTTTCTAGACAGGCTTCCACACTCCTTGGGATCTGTCTGTGATGCCTCTGCATGGTGGTGTGTAATCTGTACGCCCCTCCCTGCTGTGTGCAGCCCGACATACCATTGTCTCCGTCTCCATGCATCTGCCTGTGAACACAGGAGCTGTGGGCAGTCCCCAGCTGTTGCCTATAGAATAGTTACATGCAAGGCTTTGTCCAGATGTCTGTGTCCTTCTCCTGGGTAGATGCATAGGAAGGGCTGAGCCAGTGGGGCAGAGGTTGGTGTGTGTTTTCAGGAAATGCCAAAGCCCCTTCCAAAGTGCTGTCCCCACCTTCAGTGTGGGCCGTCAGCTCCTCCCAAGCTCGTCTGCTGAAGGTATAACCAATCTTTCACACCTTAGCCATTCTTGTGGGTGAGCCATGGTGCTCTGTGCGGCGGTTTTAGTTTGCACGTCTCTGATGCTGAATCTTTTTGTGTGATAATTTGCCCTATAACTTTTTTTGGAGAAGTTTCTGTTGAAATCATTTATCCACTTTTTATTTGGGTTGTGTGTTTTTCTTACCACTGATGATAGAAACTTCTGTATGTCTTCGGGATACAAGGACTTCATCAGATAAATGATTTACAAATGCTTCCTCCCGGCCTGTAGTTTGTCTTTTTCATTAGCTATGAAAAACAGTTCCTAACTGACAAAGTCCAGTTTATTAGTGTCCTTTCTTTGGTAGACCGTGCTTTCTGTGTTCATATTTAAGAGATCTTTGCTTGAACGTCTTCTAAAGGTTTAGGTTTTACAATGAAGTCCAGTATTCATTGACTTGATTTTTACGCACACATCTAAGTTTCTCTCTCTCTCTCTCTCTTTCATTTGCAGATGTTTAGGCACAGCTTACTGACATGACCACTCCATTGTCTTTGTGTCTCTGAAATCAGTCTCTATCTAGGCTTTTGCTCAGCTCCATCTATCTGTTTCTTTCATTGAACACCAATCGCATGGTGTTGGCATTTCCTGAAAACTCACACAAACATCTGCTCCATGCTCCAGCCCTTCCATTCCTATGTATTTACCCAAGAGAAGAATGCAGATGTCAGGACAGAGCCTTGCAGATCTGACAGTAGATCTATGTGCAATGTCCAGTGTCCTCTAGATAAGTTCTCTGATGATGTTCTTTTGGATAGCCTAGGTCTTTCCTACTTTATGTATTTTGTATGTACTTTAGAATCAGCTGGTCCATTTAGTGCTCGTGTGTGTGTGTGTGTGTGTGTGTGTGTGTGTGTGTGTGTGGTTATCTACATGTGAGTGCAGGTGCTTGTAGAGGCCAGAGGTATCATATTCCCCTGGAGCTGGAGTTAGGGATAGATGTGAGCTATCTGAAATATGTGCTGGGAACCAAACTCAGGTCCTCTGGAAGAACAGCAAGTGCTCTTCTCACTGAGCCATCTCTCTAGCCCTAGTTGGTCAATTAAAAAAAAAAGACAGCCGAACTTTTGGAGTTACATATATAGTCAGTTTGAGGTGAAGTGACATCTTCCTGATCTGAGTTTTCCGATGGATCCCTCGGTTTTCTGTGTTTCCCCTGTGTCTGGGTCCTCTTCGAGTTCTTGGCGCATGTTTTATTCTGTCTCGTGTGCAGACTTTTCACATTTTGTGCCAGATTCATATGGAAGCATTTTATACTTTTAACATGATTACAAATGGTATTGATTATTTTGCATTTAAATTTCTAGTTATTCAGTGTTACATATATAGAAGTATCATCCGTTTTTGAATGCTAATTCCTAAACCTCATTAGTTCTGGTGACTTTTTTTTTATAGATTCTTTAAGATGTCCATGTAAATAATGATGTCATCTGCCACAAAGATGGTTTCACTTCTTCTTTTTCAAGATGGGTCTCTCTAATTTCCCTTTTTTATGTTGTTACACTGGTTAGAGCTTCCAGCACGATGTTAGGTGGGAATGGTGATGCCTCCTCTTATTACTGATCCATGGAAAAACCACCTAGTCTTTTGACACAGAGTGTACTGGCTACAGTTTCTCTTAGATACCCTCTAACAGCATTCCTGTGTGGCTGATGGAGTCACCTTCTTGTCCCAGCTTGCTGTGAATTTTTATTAGGCATCGGTGTTATGTTTGGGGACATTATTTTTATGCATCTAGGATGGTGATCAAAAAGCTTCCTTTTAGTTAGTTCATTTATTTATTTGTTTGTTTGAGTTATTTATTTATTTAGAGGCAAGGTTTTTCTTTGTAGCCGTGGCTATCCTGGAACTCAGTCTGTAGACCAGGCTGGCCTTGAACTCACAGAGACCTGCCTGTCTCTGCCTCCCAAGTGGTGGGACTAAAGGTGTGCACCACCACTGCCCGGCCCCTTTTAGTTTATTAACCTGGTGGATTGTACATGTCAAAGGTTAAGCTAAACTTGCATTCCAGTGAGAAAGATGTTAGTTTGTCCTAATGTCTCACCCTCTTGGTATATAGTTTAAGTGTCTAAACTATTATGAAAGGGATGTTAGTTTTCGTTTTTAGAATATCTCTATCTGGCTTTGGTCTTAGATTGGCTCTTGCCTTGTAAAATGAGGAAGTGTTCTCTCTTCTTTGGTTTCCTGGAAGTTTTTCTGGAGAACTGATACTTGAGTTTCCTTGAATGCTTGGTAGAATTCATAGATGAGGTCATCTGGGCCTGGTGTTTTCTTAACTAACAGCTTCGCTCTTTCTTCCCACAGTTAATGCTAAGTTGTTGTGCATTCTCTTTGTGTCCCTCTATGTCTCTGTCTCTGTCTCTCTCTCTCTCTCTCATGCACGTGTGTGTGTGTGTGTGTGTGTGTGTGTGTGTGTGTGTGTGTGTTTCAATTTGGATAGTTTCCATTGCTGTGTTTTCCAGTTTGCCGATCTTTTCTTTTACAGTGTCTAATCTACCTGCTTTATTGTCCACACCAGATATTGTAGTTTTCATAACCAGCACCAGGGTCCATTCCTTGCACCCTCATTTCTACCTAACATACCCAGTCTTCTCTCTTGTTTTTTAGGGTATGGTCAGAATAACTTTTCAATGTCTTGGCTACAATTCTATCATCTGTGTCACCCCTGGGTCTCTTTCATTCATTTCTGTTCTCATCATGAGCCAAAATTTCTGCTTGTATGCCTTGTAACTTTTTAATTGAGTGGCACACATCGCGAGCTCTGTTGTGTGGTGGAGTCTGCATTCCAATAAGCGTGCCCAGGCCTTGTTCAGAGATGCAGTTAAGTGACTGTGAAATGTTTGATCCTTCCAGGTCTTGCTTCTAGCTTTGTTAGATGGGACCATATAGCTTTTACTTGGGCAGGTGATTTCCTCACTGCCAAAGCAGTAAGTACCTTCTGAGTGCTGCACCTGATGCCCCACACAGTCACAGGCACCCACTGTGCAGGGTGAGAACAGGAATGTATGTGCCTGGCACTGCCAGGGCAGTTCCCTGGGATCATCGCTGATGGGGTATCTTTTTATAGGTTTTTGTGTGTGTGTGTGTGTGTAGGTTTTGTTGGTTTTTTTTTAAATTTGATTTGTGTGTGTGTGTGTGTGTGTGTGTGTGTGTGTGTGTGTGTGTGTGTTTAGGAGCGTGTGTGTGGAGGACAGAGGACAACCTTCATGTGTTAGTTCTCTTTCTCCCTGTGGGCTCCTGGGATAAAATGCAGGACCTCAGGCTTTCATACACTGAGCCCTCCCACCAACCCTGTTTCTGTTGGTTTCTTGATCTAGGGTCTTACCTGTAACCTGGGGTGGCCTGGAACTCACTGTATAGTTCAGGCTGGCCTCAAACTCTCACACGTTAATCTTGGCTACTTCCAATTCTTAGCAATGAAGTGCGAAGCTACTGTGGCTGGGGAGATGGTTCCCTGGGGCTGGGGAGTGTTTGCCATGTACGTATGAGGACCTGGGTTCAAAACCTAAAAACATATGTTTGGAAAAAAAATAGAAGCCAAATGCAGTAGCCTGGGTCCACAATCCCAGTACTGCACGGAGCCAAGGCGGGCAGAGACAAGAGCCTCCCCCAGAAGCTCACAAGCCAGCTCCCCTGGTGTGCAAGGACGTGAACAGCAGAAAAGAGGCTCTGTCTCAAACGGAGTGGAAGGTGATGACTGACACCCAAGTGGTCCTCTGACCCCCACATGCATGCCATAGCACGCACACGGCAGCGCCCACACGCATAACAATGCACACAGGCGTACACATCATACACACGTGGTTTTTTTTTAAAAAAAAAAAAAAGGCTGCTATTGTTAGTTTCTGTGTGGACCGGTTCCCAAGTCAGTTGGGTAAGTAACCAAAGATGCTTACCAGGTTTTTCTCATCGACAACTGTTTTGCCTTAAAAGTGGCTGTCCCTTTCTTTCTCCGTGTGCCCTGGCCGTGAGTGACAGCAGCCACCCCACAGCCCTGCCAGCACTTTGGATGCCAGTTTCCAAGGAGTTTAGTTGAATAGGTGTGCAGTGATGGTCACCGTGGTCTTAACTCAGTCCGCCAATGACAGGGACTCCGTGCGTGTTTCCGTAAGCTCACTGCCCATCTGTCTGTCTTCTTGGGTGTCTGTCTTCTTCAGGTCTATGGATGCTTTTTATATGCGTCGTTTTCTATTGTTTGGTTTGAAGACTTCTTTGTATCGTTTGGACATAAGACTTTGTTGTTGTTGTTGTTGTTGTTGTTTCCGAGACAGGGTTTCTCTGTGTAGTTTTGGTGCCTGTCCTGGATCTCACTCTGTGTAGACCAGGCTGGCCTCAAACTCACAGAGATCCTCCTGACTCTGCTTCCCAAGTGCTGGGATTAAAAGCGTGCGCCACCGCCGCCTGACTGGACATAAGACTTTTATTGAGTGGGTTTTTAGAAGTATTTTCTCCCAGACTCTGATTTATCTCTTCATTCCTCTGTCCTTCCTCTCTGCCCTCTCTCCTCTCTTCTCTCTCAGTTCTTTTTCTCCGCCTTGTTCTCAGCACATTCTTTTCTCCTCTCTCCACTCTCTCTCTCTCTCTCAGTTCTCTCTCACTTCCCCCTCCTGTGCCTCTCCACATTATCTCTTCCCTCTTCTGTTGTCTCTGCCTCAGTGTGTAGCCCACGCTGGTGTTGGACCCACAATCCTCTTGCCTTAGCTTCTGAGGTTTCGGGTTAGAAACATGTGTCACTATACCTGACCCACATGAAGAATCAGGCCGTATTGTGGTGCCACCAAGTAACAGTGATGACAACAGGACTGGAAGGCAGCCAGCTCTACATCAGGCATGTGGCATGGGAGCCTGGGGCCCACATGGAGGTCTCATAACATGGCCTCTGAAGAGCTGGAGGTAGGGTATGAGTCAGGAGGCAGGCTAGTGCACATGAGCTTCAAGAATGGCAGCATCATGGTCACTATGGCCAGTGTGTGTGGCCAGGGGCAGGGCTGATACAAGATGGGCACCTGACCACATCCCAGGTCCTTCTACTATGCCTCAGGTTTCACACACTTCCCTCTTCTCTGTAGACACCCTCTCTCCAGCTTCCAGCCCCTCCTCAGTCAGCTGCCCTGTGGTCCCTGCCAGCACAGAGGAGTCCTCTGGCAGTGCACTGAGCATCGAGTGTCGAATATGTGGGGACAAGGCCTCAGGCTACCACTACGGAGTCCACGCGTGTGAAGGCTGCAAGGTACCGAGGCCGTGGGTGGAGGGTGGGGTGGTCACATGGATGGACGACTTTGCTCCTCTACAAGATGTCCACTGCTCCGAGACCTGCAGAAAGAGCAGAGAACTGGCCTCGGTGGCAGCTTGACTCCTCTTTTGAGAATCTAGGGCAGGTTGCTTTGCTGTACTTTGTAAATACTCTAGAGGAGCATTTACCTTTAAAGGTGCGTTTGTTCTTTAAAACAAAACAAAAAGGAAGAAAAACGCAGTTGCTTTAAAAATGATTCTTCCCATGGCACAAATTGTAGACTGCTTACTTTACTTTGGGACCACCCTAGAAGCCAGCTAGAGCAGAGATGACCATGCAGGGGAGTGTGTTTACCTACGACCTCGGGACCTCTCCAGAGGCCAGCTAGGGCAGAGGTCACCATGCATTGAGCAAGGGGCTGGCCATCAGACGTGTCCTGCCCTTGCTCAGAGTCCACAGTACCTAGCTCTCCTGCTATTGTGACTGACCCCCACTGGTCACTTCTGGCACATACTCCCATCCTCCTAGGCACCTGCACCCTCCTGAGTATCTCCATCCTCTTGAGAGTCAACCTGACCTCTAGACAGGCAGGCCCCAGGCCCCACGTACATTCCCAAGTTTGTCGCTTCATGGACACCGTATATGGAAAACTGAGAGATGCACATGTTTGCTTAAAATCCAAAGGCTCCCCTCCTTCTGGAAGTATCCAGGCTCTGAGGGACTATCACAGACCTTCCTGTACCATCATTCTTGACTCACTGTCATCCATCTTCCGGTGGGCCTGGTCTTAGAGGCCTAGTGCATGGGAACAGTGGAACCAGATCCAGGGTCTGGTGGTCCCTGGCATGCACAGTCCTTGCCCCTTACCCTTCCTCTCCATCCCACACATCCTTCCGCCATCCTGCCTCCTAGATGAGGAACCTACTCCTTCCTTCCAATCCCTCAGTCTCCAGTAAAGGCCTGATTGCTTCTTCATGGGCCATGAGAGCCCACCATGTGAGGCAAGTGGAGGGGGCACTCAAAAGCAGAGGACCAAAAGCCAAAATAAATCCCTTCCTGGGTTTTCCATCTGTATCCCCTTAGGAGCGCGACTTGTGATGGGGCTTTCTGTCAAGGTCATGTCCAATCGCTTTTGTTTAGCCTTGGCTTTTATAGGCTTGAGCTGTTTTCTTCATGGGTGAAGCCTTAGTATTGCTATAAAGCAAGAGTATTGCTTTCAAATGGCCGGTTCCCTTTTAGTGTCTTCTCTTCAGGAGTTGGTATTGTGACCCAAGAAACCACCGTTCCCTCTCCCTCTACCAGGTAGAGTCTTTCTACGATTGCTTTGAACTTGGCCTTAGCATATTATTTTCCATTTTCAATGCAATGAGATATGCATTTTGTATTTGCCCCAGTTACATGAGACTTTCTAGAACTTCAATGTGTAGTTTCTTTGGAAAGAGACAATAAGGCTGGGGGCGGAGCTCAGTGGGTAGAGTACTTGCCTAGTGTGCATGGAACCCTGGGTTGGATCCCCAGGACCCCATAAAGCTAGACATGATGGTGCTCAGCCATGTGGTCCCAGCACTTGGGAGGTGGAAGCAGGAAGATCAAGAGGTCAAGGTTACCCTTGGCCACAGAGCAGGCTCTTTGGCCAGGCTGGGCTGCATGAGATCCTGTCTCCAAACAAATCCGTCACTCAAATGCACAAGAGAGCTGAGTGACGCCAGTCTGGTGACCTAGAGCCCATGTTTAAATTTTGGGTTGATGCCACAGGGCTTCTTTCGGCGAACTATTCGGCTGAAGCTGGTGTATGACAAATGTGATCGGAGCTGCAAGATTCAGAAAAAGAACAGGAACAAGTGCCAGTACTGCCGCTTCCACAAGTGCCTGTCCGTGGGGATGTCACACAATGGTAGGTAAGGCTGCTGGCCACACTGTGCCAGCCCATGACTCAGTTTATCCTCCTTGTCAGAATGACAGTGTTCTGAATGGGTGTGCTGTAACATGTAAATCTCTCCAGCAGCCAGAGCACTCGAAAATATTGTGGTAAGACTTTGCTGTCAACTTGGGGGGGGGTCACTGGGGTGGCAAGATGTCACATCACTTCTGTTAAATGTGTGTTGGTTCAAACACTGTATCACACTGTGAGTTTCATTTTCTCAGCCTTAATCTAATTTAGAACATGGTTCCTAGTGAGTGTAAATCAATCAATCAATCTATTTATTTATTTACTTACTTATTTTTGAGATGGGGGGTCTCACTACCCAGCCTTGACTACTATGGAAATCACTGTGTAAATCAGGCTAGCCTTGAACTCACAGAGATCCACCTGCCTCTACCTCTGAGGAATACTGGGATCATGGATATAGTGGTACATGCCTGTAATCCCAGCACTCAGAAGGCTGGGGCAAGAAGAGTTTTGTCACTTCATGGGCAGCATGGGCTACATAGAAAGACTACAGAATAGGGCTGGAGATGGACCTCAGGTGGTAGAGTGCTTTGGCATGCATGAGGCACCGGGTTCCCAGCACCATGTAGTCCTGGTAATCTGAGCACTTGAGGGTTGGAGGCAAGAATCTCAGGTGTTTAAGTTAGTTAAACTCAAACTTGGCTATATAGTTAGTGGAGGCCAGCATGAGACACTACATGAGACCCCGTCTCAAAAAGAAGATAGATACATAGATAGATAGATAGATAGATAGATAGAAGATAGATAGATGGTAGATAGATGACAGATAAATACATAGATAGCTATATAGATGATTAATAGGCAGATGATTGATAGATGATTTATAAATGGACAGATGATTGATAGTCAGATGATAGACAGATGATAGATGGTAGATAGATAGATGATAGTTCACTTTCATCCCCTTCACCTTGGCCAATGGCCTACCTGAGGACAGTAAGCCACCCCATTTATCAACTGTGTGTTTGGTTTTCAGTCTGTCTCGTAGAAAGTTCAGTCATAATAAGGAATGGGTTTGGCTCGCCATTCTTGGTGTGAACTTTCCATTCTGCCTTTTGCCTCTGCCTTGGTCTTCAAGTGCCTTAATCATCTCCCCTTGTCCCATCCCCACCCCAACTCCAGCAATTCGCTTTGGAAGAATGCCACGATCTGAGAAAGCAAAACTGAAAGCAGAAATTCTCACGTGTGAACACGATCTGGAAGATTCGGAGACTGCAGACCTCAAATCTCTGGCCAAGAGAATCCACGAGGCCTACCTGAAGAACTTCAACATGAACAAGGTCAAAGCCCAGGTCATCCTCGCGGGAAAGACCAGCAATAACCCGGTAGGTGCTCCTGCTGCCCTTGGGACCTTGAAGTATCCCTTGGCGACATGTGAGCTGGAGTCACAGGAAATGACTGAGAGCATTGTCCAATGTAGAAAATAGAATTTATCCCAAAGTCCAAGGAAGGGCCATGGAAACACACGGGGTCATCCTGAGACTCTAAGATGTAGCTTGACACCAACAGCTGCCTTCCTGCCTGGGCTCGCCTCAGCTCCTAGCAACCGAGGCATTATAAAAGCTGTGTAATTGATACGCCAAAAATAATTTAGTTAATACCTTACCTAGTATCGGGGTGTTTCTTAAGTGCGTTTTAATCCCTATTTTAAGGCCAGAAATGAAACCTATTCCTTCCCCCACTCAAAATACTCGCATTCTTTCTGCTAAAGCGATCCCCTCCTTCCTTATCCCCTTCTTGCTCTTCCTTCACTGTGATTGGCTGAAGTCTTGGGGAGGGTCCTTTGTTGACAGGACACACCTCGTATATTTCAGCTTGCCCCTGTGTCTGCAACTCCTAGAACACCTGCCTGGCTGCTGACCCCCTGTTCCCACAGATGGATAAGCTTGTGCGCATTGAGGAAGGGTGTCTATCAAGGGCCGTTTCCACAGAGGGACCAGCCCTCACTTGGCACATAAGGACTCCTGCCTTTTTCCTGTGTGCCTGGTATGACAGGTTCCCTGTGTGCTAATGAGTGGCTGGGAGCCTTCCTCCTTGGGAATTACAAGCTAGAATTTTCAGACACACAGGAAAATGAAGGATTTCACAAGCCACATACTTTAATGAGCAAGCCCGACCTCTCTTTTCCTGAATCTTTTAATTCTTTGGTGAATTCTCCGATGAAGTGAGCTGGGGCATTTTAGAAGGTTCCAGCCAACGTCACACTGGGTGGCCCTACAGGCCCTTTCCAATTAGACCAATGCTTTGTTCTCAACCTTCCAAAGGCTGCCATCCTTTAACATGGTTCCTCATGTTGTGGTGACCTCCAACCATAAAATTATTTTGCTGCTACTTCGTAACTGTAATTTTGCTGCTGTTATGAATCATAATATAAATATCTGATATGCAGGATACAGGATAGGTGGCCACGGAGGGGGTCGTGACCTACAGGTTGAGAACCACTGGATTCGACCCTTTCTGGATCATGAAGTAAAGTTTGCATTTCTGTGATGATGACCCTCCCAAATAAGAGAAATCAGAATTTCCATTTGAGGCCTTCTGTTTCTCCCTCAAACGTTGAGATTTAGAGTAAACTTAAGAGTCAACTTTATTCATACCTAAATGCTCTGCTTGAACATTGATTTAATCGCTCCCGAGTAACCTCTGTTTCCTTCGCCAGGATACACAAGGTTCTTAGGAGGGTCCCACCACCCTCTGTCTTGAGGAAATCAAGACTCATGTGGAAATGAACGATAGAGTAATGGCCCAGGGCTGGAGGCGGCTCTGTTAGAAAGACAGCATGGGGAGGAGGGGTTCGGGAGCCAGCTCAGAGAGTTCAGTGCCTAAGGACCTGATTTTGGATCCCCAGCTCATACATAAAACGCCAGATGTGAGCCAGGTGGTGGTGGCGCATGCCTTTAATCCCAGCACTTGGAAGGCAGAGGCAGGGAGATCTCTGTGCGTTTGAGGCCAGCCTGGTCTACAGAGTGAGTTCCAGGACAGCTAGGACTGTTACACAGAGAAACCTTGTCTAAAAAAAAAAAAAAAAAAAAGCTGCCGGGCGGTGGTGGCACATGCCTTTAATCCTAGCACTCGGGAGGCAGAGCCAGGCGCATCTCTGTGAGTTCGAGGCCAGCCTGGGCTACAAAGTGAGTTCCAGGAAAGGCGCAAAGCTACACAGAGAAACCCTGTCTCAAAAAACAAACAAACAAACAAAAAAGCCAGGTGTGGTCATGCGTATCTGTAATCCCAGCACTGTGGAGGCAGAGACAAGAGGATCCGGGAGCTTTCAGGACAGCAGGCTTAGCTACATCAGTGAGCTCCAGGTTCAGTGAGTGACCTTCTGTCAAAAAATTAGAGACTGACTGAGGAAGACAACCAATGTCCAGCTTTGGCCACCACCTACACCCTCATACACCAATGCACCATACAAACATGTACACACACATATAGACCACACATTACACACACACACACACACACACACACACACACACACACACACACACACCCCACATTAACGGCTTATGGCAGCTAACTGCCTGCTTCAGCCACAAATCTCTGTGCAGGGACCAGCTTTAGAAGCAATATCCAACTGTTCTGGACCACACTTTTGGCCAGAGGCACCTCCCACCTCCAGGTCTCATGGCATTTTCAGAGGCTGGGCCTTCTCTTCCTGCCCAGCCTGCTGGCCAGCTTCCCAGAACTTGCTGGTCCAGTGTGAGACCCCATCTTTCCTCTTCCCTCTGTGCCCAGCCTGGGAAATGTCCAGGTGGCAGGGTGCCTGCCACCAGCATCACTGACCTAGCATCTCTGCAGAACTCTGGTCTTGCTGCCACAGTGGCATCAAGAGACTGTAGGCTGTGTGTTTTACAAGATTTTAAATATTTATTTTTTGAGTGTGTACATGTGTGAGTGCGAGTGTGTGTGTGTGTGTGTGTGTGTGTGTGTGTGTGTGTATGTGTGTACTTGAGTGTATGTCTGTGTAGCACATGTATGTAGAAGCCTGTGGAAGTCATTGGATCTCTTGGTACTGGAATTACAGGTGGTTGTGAACCACTGTGTGGGTGCTGGGAACTGAACCCCAGTCTTCAAGAGTGGCAAATGCTCTTAACCTCTGAGCTATCTTTCCAGTGCCATATTTTATAATATTTAGAAAGCAAGCCCCTTTAAAGGCAGGAGTTCCTTTTGGGAGATCAGGCTGTAGCCCTGATGCACTCAGCTTGACCTGTGTCCCGTGGCACAATACTCAGTGACTGTCAGGTTCTAGGCTGGGATGACAGCCCCAGCAAGGCCCTAGCAGAACATAAACTGTGTTTCAGCTGGTAAACAGTTTAAGGTGCATAGAAATGATGACCATGAACTTGTTAGGTGGGGAGATGGGCATTCATGCCTACAGTGCCCAGCAGTCTTGCTGTCCTGCAGGCCGACTAGGGCAGGAGCAGTCACAGACTCCACACAACATACTGGGAAACAGGAAAGCTTGTCTGGTGGTATGTCCAAGCAGTCTCTAGTTTACTACATGTAGAGGTCAAGTCACTCCTTGTAAAAGACCCACCAGAAGACGTGGAGGCCCAGAGACATCCTAGAACTGGTTGGGGGATGGGGACCTGGAGGTAGGATTTTGTTAAGGTCTGAAGGCAAGTGTGGGGGAATGGTGAGTTTAGCTGGGAGAAGGGCTGAGGAGACAGATAAGACCATTGGTTTCCTTCTGGACCCCGGGTCTGATTTGAGGCCCTGGAATTTCAGACACATGAGCCAGAAAATGACCAGGACCCCTGGTGATGGCCCCAAAACACTTCTTGGGACTTATTCCCTCTTAATTTGAAAGTGGCAGAATTGGAAACAGTTGTTCCTCCTGAATCTGGCTTCCAAAGAGGCCTTTCGATAGCTTCTTAGATGTCTAGAAGTTAGGGCCAGAGATATGACTCTTTGCTCGTAACTGCCTATAACCCTAGTTACAGAGGGTCTGCTAGCCTCCTGCAGCCTACTTGGGCACCTGCATGCACATGGTTCACTTAAATTCTCTGTCTCCGTCTGTCTCGCTGTCTTTCCCCCCTACACACATACACACACTAAATATATAATTAAATAAATCATAAAAAAATAAAAAGTCTAGTCACCATATCGACCTGTCCTCCAGGTGTCACTGTGTAGCTTTGGCTGGCATGGAACTTGCTATGTAGACTAGCATAGCCTTGAACTCACAGAGACCCTCTTGCCTCCCTAGTGCTGCAATTAAGGGCCTGTGCCACTGTGCCTAGCTTTTTTTGTGTGAGAGACAGTGTCTCACTAGCCCAGGCTGCTTTTAAACTCATGGGACCCTCCTACCTCAGCCTTCTGAATACTAGAATAACAGGCATGTGCCTCCATGCCCAACTGCCTTAGAATTTTTAAAGAGTAATTGTGTTTTTAATCATGTGCAGATGGATGTGTGTGTGCACACATGAGTGGAGGTGCCCACAGAGGCCAGAAGGGGGCACTAGAGCTGGAGTTACAGGCGTTGTGAGCTGCCCAGTGTGATGCTGGGAACTGTATTTGGGTTCTCTATAAGAACAGTGCTTGCGCCAGGTGGTGGTGGCGCACGCCTTTAATCCCAGCACTCGGGAGGCAGAGGCAGGAAGATCTCTGTGAGTTCGAGGCCAGCCTTGTTTACAGAGCAAGATCGAGGATAGGCACTAAAACTACACAGAGAAACCCTGTCTCGAAAACAAAACAACAACAACAAAAAGAACAGTGCTTGCTTTTTAACTACTGAGCCATCTCTCCAGCCCTGTAACTCAGAATTCTTAATTGTCTTTTAGCAAGAGTCTTCATCTATTATGTGGGTCCCAGGGATCAAACTCACATTTTCAGGCTTGGAAACAGACACTTTTTACCTGCCAAGCTAAAAACGTCCACCAGACCTACTGTATTTCTGTAGTCCCTTTAAATCAGACTTTCTCTGTTGTTTTTTTCTGAAGCATAACTGTCCCCAAATTATTCCAAAAGTGGTTATCAGACCTGTTGTTAAAACTTTGAGAGAAACTCTTTTTTTTTTTTTTTTTTTTGTCTACCTTGTTCTGACTTGAGATACTCAGAAGCTCGGCTCTGAGTTTTGCCCATAGAATGTCCATGAGTCTTATTATTATTATATTATTATTATTATTATTATTATTATTTTATGTGTATGGGCACTTTTGCCTGCATGTACATCTTTGCACCACGTGTGTGCAGTGCCCTTGGAAGTAGAAGAGGAGTTTGGGTCCCCTGGGACTAGAGTTACAGATTGTTGTCAGCCACCATGTGGGTGCTCCGTGGAACCGGATACTCTGGAAGGCAGGCAGTGCACTTAACCACTGAGCCCCCCCTCTAGTCCCACAGTGAGTCATTTTTAATACATCTATCTCCTTTCATCAACATGGAGGAATCAGATTTTTTGGTCCAGCACTGTATTTCAAGACCAGGCGCTGCTTAAACACCTCACAGCCAATTGCTTCTTCTCCACATATCTTCCTGCCTCTGTACCAGGCACATCCCAGGTGCCTTGACTGTGCATCTATTCTGTGGTTCCTGAAGATGCTCTTGACAGCTGAGCATGGGGGTCAGAGGGAGTACCAGGAACCTCCTAGGTAGCTGGAATGTCCCTGCTCTGAGCTCAGATACACCGGGAGGGATTGAAGCAATACCTGGCCACCTCATTGGTGACTTGTGCTCGCTCACTCAATATAGACATTACATCCACTCTGTGTGTGTGTGGGGGTGTGTGTGTGTGTGGGGGTGTGTGTTATAGATGCTCACAAAATTCAGATCCCTTAATGCTGTCACTTCTGCTTGACAAATATGAATTCTGGCCAGGGGTAGGGTAAATGCTGGCCTTCTCAGGGTCCCTGACATTTAATCCCTCTGAGCGCAGTGACTGCAAACAATTGTTTGTTCCAGCAGCGAGCTGTTTTTTAAACAGCTTATATTATAAATTGTACACATTTGTGGAATATAGTTTGAAAATTAGATGCAAGAACAAACTGCATGCTGATAAAATCAGAGCACTATGTCCCCCTCCTTAAATATGTGTCAGTGTCATGTGTCCAGAAAGTTCAAACTCCCTTGAAATTCCTTATGAAAAACATAATATATCTGGAGTCAATGGCATTACCAGACCTCTCTCTATCCCCTCTTCTTTCTCTCCAGAGTCTCTTCTCTACTCTGTTCCTGTGAGGCCAACATTTTTAGCACTCACATGAATGACAATACATGGTATTTGTGCCCTCCAGTTTCTTCCATCTGGTGACAAGTACCAGGATGTCCTTTTTTATGGCTAAATAATATTCTATTGGCATATTCGTCTGTCAGTGGACATCCTTGTTGATTCCACATTGGTCTCTTGGGAATGGTGTGGCAGTAGCTATAAAGATTTGGCATCTCTTAGCTAATTTCCTTTGGTCCCTTCATTTGTTGCTTGTCCAGTCGCTCTGGCAAAATACCTGATGAACATAAGTTAATGCTGGGTTGATTTTAGTTCACAGTTTGAGGGTCTGGTCCGTCGTGATAGGGAAGGCATGGTGGAGCACGAGGCAGCCAGTCACGTTGTGGCCTCAGTCAGGAAGTAGAGATGAACGGGGCTGACTCTCCTTAAATTCAGTCCGGCACTCCAGCCTAGGGAATGGTGTTGCCCACATTCAGGGTGGGTCTTCCGCCTCAGGTAAACCTCTCTAGAAATGTCCTTACAGTTCATCTCATCGGTGATTCTGAATCCCACCAATGTGACAATCCAGAGTAACCGTCACATGCTTACACAGTAGTGACAAAGCTGGGCTGTCCATTAGACTTTCTAAAGAGGCAGGACCTGCAGGTGTGGATGCCATGGTGCTGCAGCATAGAGGGAGGCAGGCTGGGATTTGGCCCTTGTTCCAGGATAGGCCACTGACATGAGGCTGTCTTCTGCCCTGAAAGGCACACTGGGAGCTGTTCTCACTCCTACTCTACAGAGCTGAACAAGGCCTGTTGATTTCTACACAAAGCCAGTCATGTTTAGCATATATTTGCATGCCTGTGTTTATATCCGTGCACGTCCTTCCTGCCTAGTGCTGCATGGGTCAGAAGAAGGCATTAGATTCTCTGAAACTGGGGTTAGGAACAGGTGTGAGCTGGAAGTCAAACCAATGTCCTCTGCAAGAGCAGCAAGTGCTCTTCTTACCCACCAAGTCATCTTCCCAGCCCTGACAACTGTTATCTTACTGACTGATTTTGTTAGTTTTCTGCCAAGTCGTAGATTGTCTGATTTTGAAGTTGCCCAATGGCAGGACTGCACTGCACACATATTTTAAATCAAATAGGCACTAAGCTTGGAGATTCTGCCACAGTAGCTTATCGTGAGTTCACTGATGTTTAAGGGGACTACATAGTTTGTCCTAGAGGCGTCACTTGATTGACTCCAGAACCTTCCTTTGTAGCCTTTCGTCATACATGACATGGAGACCTTGTGTATGGCTGAGAAGACACTTGTGGCCAAGATGGTGGCCAATGGCATCCAAAACAAGGAGGTGGGAGTCCGAATCTTCCACTGCTGCCAGTGCATGTCCGTGGAGACTGTCACCGAGCTCACAGAATTCGCCAAGGCCATCCCAGGCTTCGCGAACTTGGACTTGAATGACCAAGTTACCTTGCTAAAGTATGGTGTGTACGAAGCCATATTCACAATGCTGTCCTCCCTGATGAACAAAGATGGGATGCTGGTAGCCTACGGCAACGGCTTCATCACGCGAGAGTTCCTCAAGAACCTGAGGAAACCATTCTGTGACATCCTGGAACCCAAGTTTGATTTTGCGATGAAGTTCAACGCCCTAGAACTGGATGATAGTGACATTTCCCTTTTTGTGGCTGCTATAATTTGCTGTGGAGGTAAGTTGATATGCCACTGTTGAGTACTTACAGGCTTTCTCTCTGGAGGAACTCAATGGTTGTCAATACGGTGCCAGCCTGGGCTCTGATACAGTGAAGTGGGCACTGGCAGGGTGGGATGGTTTCTTAGCCCGAGTTACTACCAAGTAGAATTGAGAATATACCTATTATATGTTGTGGTTGTGTTCTTACTATAGTATCCATTAATGCATATTGGCATATTATATGCCTAAATTAAATATATGCTCCACTGATCATACAATTATATCAAATGTAAGTGTCTTAGATACACGTACTATATGGTGATAATTGGTACTATTAATATTATAATGATTGTAGTAGATAATAGTACAGAAAGTACAGTGCAGGTATAGCGCTGTTGCTGTTAATGCTGATGTTAATTCATGCTGAAAACGATCATGCTAACCGGAAGCAGATGCAAGGTCTGCTTTGCCAGAAGGAACGATCCCAGGGAAGGAAGATCGGGCCTCTCTGGGGAAGCTGGCCCTGTGGTCCCTGATATTTGGCTCAGCATTGCACTTCTTTAAATAGCCTTCTCTCTAGTCTGGGAAGGTCATCCACCTACTGTAAGCCCAGCTGACCTTGCCTGGCCTTGGCATAGATCTATGGGTGACCATTCTTCCCAGCTGCCGGAAGCCATCCTGCCCTTCACAGTCACTGGCTGGCTGGTGGCTAGATGAACAGAAGAAGTGTCGTTACTCCTGCAAAGCAGAAAAACACCACAGCTCTATAGAGTTTGTCGGGGTCCCTTGTGTGATGGGGTATGGCGGGGAGGGTGGGAAGCCAATGCAGAGGTACACACACACACAGCCTTTCATGTCTGCAGTCCTGCACTGATCCTGTGGATATGGAAACTGCTCCATATGGAAAATAGGAAACTTATCATGGTGAAGCTAAAACTATAAAGAATGGATCCTTCTACCTTTGTAAACGTTAGCCATGGGGTTGGGAAGATGGCTGTCAGGAAGTTGCTTGCCACACAAGTGTGAGTGCTTGAGTTCAAACCCAGAACCCACCTTTAAAAAAAAAAAGCTGGGAGTGTGGGCATGCTCTTGTAATCGCAGTGCTGTGGAGGCAGAGACACAGATCCTTGGGGCTGGCTGGACAGCCAGACCTGCCTACTTGGTGAAGAGTTCCAGGCCAGTGAGTTCCTGTCTCAAACAATGTCATCTGACCTCCACACACATGGCCTGCCTCAAATACATACAAACATGAAAACCTTAGTTATTATATTTATTTTACTACTGAAACAACGAAGATTAAAAGCTACATCAGGAGCTGGAGAGAAGGCTTCAGTGGTTAAGAGTATGTGCTATTTTTGCAGAGAACCTGAGTTCAGTTCCCAGAATCCATGTCAAGACTGTTCACAGTTGCCTAGAACTCCCACTTCTAGCCTTCTGGAGAGCTGTACTCATGGGCATCCCCCACCCTCCCAACACACATGTTGTATACACATAATTAAAATAAATATATAAAAATTAAATCACTTTTAAAAACAAGATAAATTTATAAAAGGACACATTTTAAATTTCAATCAGATTATCAAACTAAAAATATCATAATTGTATATTCTCTACATTTTGATAACCATGGTGTCTGCTTTGCTTTTAAATATTAAGATTAAATTTCTGGGGGCTGGAGAGATGGCTCAGTGGTTAAGAGCACTGGCTGCTCTTCCATAGGTCCTGAGTTCAATTCCCAGCAACCACATGGTGGCTCACAACCATCTGCAATGAGATCTGGTGCCCTCTTCTGGCCTGCAAGCATACATGTAGGCAGAACACTATACATAATAAATAAATAAATAAGTCATGATTAAAAAAATATTAAATTTCTGAACTTTCTGTAAAGGAAAAACTGATATAAATGACATAATAATTGGTAATATGGCTTAGAGATGTCACTACACTCTGGAAACGGAAACAAAATAGATAAAATAAGCATATGTTATCAGTAAGATGTTCCAAACATAAATAAGGACCAGTGAGCTGGGCCAGTGGGCAAAGCTCTTGCAAGCCTGACTGCTTCTGTTTGATCTCTGGAGCCAAATAAAATTAGAAAGAGAAAACCAGCTCCCAATAGCAAACATGAATTATGAAATAAATAATTCTGTATTGTAAATAAAATGTTGTCTTCTATCCCCATACATATGCCAAAAAGAAAAGATAAACACTACATCATTAGCAGCTTTTAAGCCCTAGTCATGGATGGATGAGGCTTTAAAAGGCACAGCTGTCTGGATGGGCTAGGACCTGAGACTGTACCAGGAAGGTCACCTGGTGTGAGCAATGGTACTTCCTGCTGGGTCCTCTCCCAACTCCAGGGGCTCCTTGGCATACTGTCCAGCCATGATCCTCCCTAGCCCTGGTCACTTCTCAGTCTGCTCTCCACCTGGGACTCACCAGAGGTATCGATAGCGTTGCTTTAAGGCAGAGTCTGATCCTGTCCCACTCCTTAGGTGCTTAGCTTTCATCCGGGAGGAAGTACTTCATTTCCTGCACTACACAAAGATGTGGCATGGCTTGGGGCTTGTCAGGCAAATCCAAAAGTAGAGACTGCACCATAAGGGGGAACCAGCCCTATGTGCTGGGCCTGTAAATAACTAGGCGTGTTAGTCGTCTGTCCCCATCAGAGCCAGTGATTGTGGAAAAGTCTGTCTGACCACTGGTCAGGTTGCCATGTGAAGGTCACTCAGCGCCTTCTCCATGGGGCCACACGAAGCAGCAACACTTGGCTCCTCCACGGACCAGTGGCTCTCGGATGGTCACACTCAGACGTGTCTTTCTTCTTTTGAGCGTAGATCGGCCTGGCCTTCTAAACATAGGATACATTGAGAAGATGCAGGAGGGGATCGTGCACGTGCTCAAGCTCCACCTGCAGAGCAACCATCCGGATGATACCTTTCTCTTCCCAAAACTTCTTCAAAAAATGGTGGACCTTCGGCAGCTGGTCACAGAGCATGCGCAGCTCGTGCAGGTCATCAAGAAGACCGAGTCTGATGCAGCATTGCACCCGCTACTGCAGGAGATCTACAGGGACATGTACTGATTTTTCTTGAGATGACCGTCCAGGGACCTCTGAGGTCTGCAGCCCCACACAGGAGAGCAGGGATTTGCACAGATGACCACCCTCCTACCCTTGGAGATGAAGAGGGCTGAGCCTAGGTAATGGAGGCTCTTCCCACATCTTTCCTTTCTGAATGGGCACTTCTAAGAATGCCTACTACCCAAATGCTGGTGATCGGAGGCTAATAGGATTCAGACAATCACGGAGAATGGCAATCCCCAGTCTGATCTTAACTGGTCCAATGTTAATCAATGCACCTCTCTACATCACATTTATAATTTGCCATTAATTAACGTGTAACCTCCCAAGTCCGAGTGTTCTTTTCTCTGCTTACCCGTCTTTCTGGCTGTGTGTGCCCTTGTAAATCCCGAAAACTAATCTGCACTTTTTAATCTTTAAAACCTACAAGTCAAGATGTGGCCCAAGGTTAGCCATTCAAACATGGCAAAAAAAAAAAAAATGTTTACTGGGAAGGCTTCACTTCCGTTTCCTGGCTCTAAGAAAGAGAGCTGGCTTCTGAGAACTTTCAAGAATGGTTAGAATGCAGCCCCATCATTTTCTTTGTCGATTCACTGTTTTGGAGGGTGTAACTAATGTGTGTGGGGGAACAAAAGCATTTCCAGGTTTTCGTAGAAGTTCCCAGAAAGCTACAATCTCAAGAAGCCTCAGGAGGCTTGAATAATGTCTGATACACAGAGACAGGATGAGCCCTGAGTGACTAGTTCTGCAATCCTGTTCATGTTGAACCCGGAGCGTTTGGGCATGACAGCAATTCCAGAGATGGATTGACAGATTGGTAAACGCTCTTCCAGGCCCCTCTGGCAGCTCCTTTAATATGACACTTTATGGCTTTTTAAAAAAAAAAAAAAAAAAAAAACTCTTGGTGGGGAGATACTACCTGGAGTAGAGAAGACAAAAGTGACTTTGCTACCCAGGCTGGGAGGATCTGGTCACCCTGGATCCTATTTGTACCCAATCAAAGATCTCACAACACTTGATTGGTTTGTTGTTGTTGTTTCAAAGAATTAGATGGTAAAGTCCCTTTTCCTCAGTCCCATTGGGAAGGCAGTGCTGACTATCTTCAAGAGAAACATGCACAAAGAATTCTCAGACCTCATGGACCTGCCAGTACCTGCCCTCCAAGAGGGTGACTGCATATTTCAGATCAGGTTGTATCTTTTATGCCCCTGCCCCATCTTTAGAAAATTTTGGCTCTTCCGACGTCATCATTATTTGTTATTAAAGAATGATCAAGATGGATACTGCCAAGGAGTTGAGGATGTAGCTCACAGTTGGTAGAGGGCTTCCCCTAATCCCTAGTGCTGCTTTATGCCGGTCATGGTGGTACATGCTTCTAACCTCAGCAGACGTTCAAGGTCACCTTCGGATACATAATTAAGTTTGATGCCAGTCTGTGCTGCACGAGACCCTGTTTTGTTTTTAAAGATTGATGCTGATAAAATGTTCGAGATCAGTATTATAAAAAACAGTAGGAAGAAAAATATGGCCATGACATTTCAAGGAGGAAAAAGGGAAAATTAGGATCAAGACATGCTTTAAGATTTGCACACTTATGGTCTGGTGGTGGTGGTGGTGCACATCTTTAATCCCAGCACTAGGGAGGCAGAGGCAGGTGGACCTCTGTGGGTTTGGGGCCAGCCTGGTAGGGTCAGCTTGGTCTACCAAGCTAGTTCTGGGACAGCCAGGACTACACAAAGAAACCCTGTCTTGAAAAACAAAAACAAAAAACCACTAAGATTTGCACACTTACTGGCTTCCTCCCTTCCTCCTCCTATAATGAGTCTGTCCCACCAGCCAGCTCCCAAATAATGACACAGAGACTTCTTATTAATTATGAAAGCTCAACCTATAGCTTAGACTTGCTCCTAACTAGTTCTTATAACTTAAATTAACCTATTTATATTAACTATGGTCTGTCACGTGGTGTTTCCTCTCTTCCACCTTGCACCTCCTGTGTCTTCTCCATGTCTCCTGGAGTCTTCTGTGCGCTTAGATTCCTCCCCCTCTTCCTTTCTCTCCCCGGAAATCCCACCTATACCTCCTGCCTAGCTATTGGCCCTTCAGCTTTTTATTACACCAGTCACAACAATACATCTTCACACAGTGAACAAATATCCCACAACATCCCCCTCTCTCTGCCCAGGCTCTTTGAGAATCAGAGGCAGAGCAAATCATTTCCATATATGATCCCAGTGAGGGTTGAGCTCCTTCAGGAAGAAGCCAGCCTTTGTGGCACATGGCCTATCCAGTCATTGGCCCTTCCTGCAGGGCTAGAGCTGGTCCTAGGTTTAGAGGGTCAAAGGTTGGATTCTAGTTCCAAATCTCTTCTGTGCCCCTGTCCCCCACCAGGGTAGGCTCCTGTTCTTATGGGCCTTAGGCAAATGCTGCTCCAGTGTAGGTGACCTTGGAAAGTGAGTTTTGAGTCATGGGTTTGTTTGTTTTTTCTATTTGAACTTTTATAAAACTTATAAAAAGTAGTCCCTTGCTGTATGCTTTCAGCATGGACCACAGAGCTGATTGACAAGTTCTGTGTCGGTTTGCATCTTAGCTGATGCTCAATGGTATTCATGAAGATTTGATTCTCTTAGAGCACCAGTAAGTTATCCTCAGTGAAGCCAGGAGGGACCACAGTGGCCTCGGCTTGAAAGTCACTGACTTTGTGCACTCTCATTAATGGGAAGGATATTCACGATGTGGCCACCTAGTGCTAGGATCTTTCAGGTCACTAGTCAGACTTATCAAGGTGACAGTAACCCAAGACATGCCAGGTCAAATACCGTGGCACATTTAGGAATGAGAAAGTGAGCAGCTGTGGTCTGCAAGGTGTCAGTGGCATCAGCCAACAGCCCAATAAGAGATGCCACCTTGGCTCCTGGAGCCCTAGAGCAGGGGTGTGGAGCCACTTCCCGTCACTGATGGCAAGACTCCCCTGGTGCCAGACTCCTTGGAGACCGATGGGGACCAAGTAGCCTTGCTGCCCATCCTCCTCAACTACTGGTGTGTCCCGTCCTGCCTCACTGGCCATGCGTTTTGAATATGTCTTGCTGAACTTCAGCTGAAAGTTCTTCTGTTGCCCGGAGATTGACCAGCCTTTGGCCCGGGGCCTCCTACAGCCGGAAAGCCTACCACCTTCAGGGAATCTCTCTTTAACCTGTGTGGCCTTTCAAGAGGAATATTCCACTGGGAAAATGCAGCAGCTGCCTACAACTGCTCACCCAGCATGCAGAGTAGGTCCCGGTGTCCCCCGCACAGCCTCTGGAGGGCTGAGAACAGGAACCTAAACCGACCTTTAAGTAGACACCACCAGCCCAATGGCTGGAAGGCCAGCCTGGTTTCCTGGTAGCCCACCAGGCACCACTCTGTCTCCAGTTCACATTTGTATGACTGACACCCTTGAAGAGAGTAAGACAAGAATTTTAGAGCAACGGCCTGAACTCAGAACAGAGATGACCTTTGTCTTTCTCTGAAAACACAGCACACACTAAAATCTGCATCAGGACAGGTTTGGGTTTAAAGTTAAGTGGATCATGTTCCTCACTGAGCCTCCTCTGAGGAATGTGTTGGCATCTCTGGTTGTACGTCAGTGGAGTGGCCTTCGGGCCCATCAGGAAAAGATGTCTGGCCCCTTATCAGGACAGAGTGTGAGAGGCTGCTGCCACCTGGCCTGTCACCATCCTGGGACCCCGGGGACATTTTCTCAGCATCAGACCCCAACAGCTGTCTCATCCGCTTCTCAGAATCTCATCTGAGACATGAGAAACACTGCCCGTTGCTTAGCTCCCCCAAGAGAATTCATTTTGTCAGGGAGAATGGTTGCATAGTGAGGCACACCTTCTGGGGAGTCCTGTGCCAACCAGAACCGACCAAACTGCATCCATGGTCAGGGCCATGTCTTGACCAAGCAGCTGACAGCACCCAACACCTTAGTGGCTGCCAGGTGCCATTCTTGGCAAAAGGAAATGAGAAATATCAAGTTTTATGTCATAGACAGTGACCAGGTTCCGTTTCATATTCTTTTTTATTTAAGTTTGCCAGTTGGGGTCAAATAGGAAAACCCTGGCGTTCTCTGTAGAGAGGAGAAATAATGATCCCCTCTTCTCTTTCCCCTGTACCCAGCTTCCAGTTCATTTATTCAGTGAAACATGCTTCATCCCCAGGGCACAGGTCACCCTGACAGTGGTGAGGCCATAGCAGAGGCAGGTGGGTCTCTGGGCTCCCTGGCCTGCAGGGGGGCACTTGGGCATGTTTCCCTGGCCCCTGGGACTTGTCCAGTCACATAGAGCCTGGATTCGGGCCCTGAAGACCAGTGAGTTGCTGACCTAGTGAAGTTGTCACTGTGGGAAAATTCACTTTAAAAAAAGGCACAGCCAGCTCTTTCGTCAGGCCTGAAACTAAGTGTACCTCACAACAGATGAATGCCATTTGGCACCTTTCTAGGAAGATGTCAGTATTATCCATGTTACTTGTCACTGTGTTTTCTGCACTGAATGAAAAAGACTTATCTTCATAGCTGTATCTTAAATACTGTGATTTCTGTTTTTGTTTTTTAAACACTTTGATACAAGTAGTTGACTAGCTTGTGATCGTGTGTCTAATCGCCAACACCTGGAATCTTCTAAGTCAGGGTTTGGTGCGGTTTATGTTCAAAGCCTGGCTCTTGAACCTGCTCGACACACCGCTGCCCATGAGTGCACACCCCACACTGAGCTGTGCACCATCTCTCCCCAATGTGTGAATCTGCTCCTTCAGTCAATTCTTTTTTTTCTCTACCCTTGCAACAAGTGTAAATCAATCTGTTTGTATCCATCTCTGCCAGCCAGGCCTTTTTGAACCCTGGCTGGAAGTCACCAACCTTACACCAGTGTTTCTATCTAGGCCACTGAGTAGGCTTGTCGGTTAAAAGCTGTCTGCTATTCAGGGAATTGTTACCTATGAATTACCAAAGAACTGTGGCAATCTGAGCTGTTCCACTGCGTCCCCATGTCATTTCCAGTGTCCTGGCCACATTTCTACACAGTGTGTCTTCGTAACACCCTCCAAGTTCCACAGTCCCATCACACTAGAGCCCAAGGGGAGGGGTCTGATGGACACACACAAGGACATGATCATTTCCAAAGCAAGGTCTGAGCCTGGCTTTCTGCCACCTGCTCACGACTGTCCTTGGTGCCCGACCTGGGGGCTTGCAGGCCTTCACTTCTGTGATAAGAACAGTTCTGAATGGGGATTATTGAGCCGGTGCCAACGGCCTCACACACCTCCCAGCTGTTTGTGGATACAGGGTTACCCAGGACATCAGGAATCCAGGGTGAACACAGAAGGGCAAATAGAATTTTCTAGTCATATGAACTGATTGGTTCCAGGCAATTAGAAAATGGCTATAACTTAACCTTAATTAAAAAAAAATACTGAGTCTTCTTCATTTTCTCCATAGGAGATTGAACTGACTATATGCATTGATTTATATCCTGAATTTATGGGAACCTGTATGTTTGGAATGTCCTACTGTAAGACTGATGAATGTAAAGAGTTAATTTCAGGGTACAGTTTTGCCTTAATGGTTTTAAAAAAAATAAACTATTTTTAAAAATTAGCTGGTTCATTTTGAATGATGCTGGGACAGGGCTGGTTTGCACAGACCAAGCCTCACAGACTGGCCCCGATGGGATGCACGGAGTGTCCAAGTAGGTCAGTGAAAAGGTTACTTAAACCATTAGTTTATTCTTCAGGTTTTTAATTATAAACATGCTACAAGGTAGAGGTTTAAATCATTCCCCAGGCATTGCCCAGGATATGACGTAACCCTTGCATATCCTCGGGCCTTGCCACTGGCCCTCAGAGGCTGATTTCCCTACAGGCAGATGACATCATGTTACTTGGAAGCCCTGGACAGAAGCTAGGAGTCTCCACGGGTACATCTACAGGAAGTGTCTACCAACTGTCTGCTGAAGGAGGCTCCCTTTCCCTCACTCCTGACCTCCACCAGAGGCCAGCCCTGGAGCTGCAGCTGGATCCACTCTTGCTGTCTGTCCTCAGTCCTGGCCGGCTCCTCAGTTCCCGGGGCTGCAGGTACTCCACAGTTCAGAGGCGGCCAGATACACAGCTCCCAGCCGGAACCTTGGCCGAGCCAACACAACAATGCACAGGAGGCTGTGTGCCTGCCAGTCAGGGATGGCTGGAAGGTCTCTTGGAGGCGCCCTTTCTCTTCTCCACATCCTGCCGGATTTCCTGAGGGAAAGCACTGCTATTCTCCTGAACGCAGGGGAGGCAGACCCTCTTGGAGTAGAACAGGCTGCAGTCCTGTGAGAGGGAACAGGGCTAGAACATTGGGGGACACAGTGTCGCCTCCCCCACATAAGGCACAGGGAGTCGCAGCAACCTGAGCAACAACAACAACAAAAAGCACCAAGGGCTGGCGGTGGCCATCCTGCTTGAAGTTCTGAGGAACAATCCCTTGCAATGGAGATCACCTTACTAACAAAGTATTGTTTAATCCAAGAAAGGGGAAGATGCATAGCATTCTTGAGGCAACCCCCACGTCTGCTTGCCAAGTACAGCCCAAATCCAAGGAGTGGCACTTGAGGTTCCTCAGAGGCTGGCCCCAGCCCACTTTTCCAGTCTGTTGACCTCAAACGCTCCCTCCACAGTCTTTCCTCCAAGTGGTGGGACCTGAGGCTCCTGCCACCATCCCATACATCAACCAAACAGCAGAGAGAGGGGACAGTTGTTGGGCATGACCTGTGGCAAGGCCCCTTGTGTGCACTGACCCTGCCGCAGGTGCCTGGGGACTCTCAGACTACTGCAGGACTACTGCTAAGAGTTCCTCTACTCACCCCAGGCTGAGACACTCTACCTGCCCTCACTGGCCCCTTCCTTTTGCCCTTCTGACCCCAAGGATAGGCTATCTGTCATCTAAGAACCCCCACCCCTTTTCCAGCTGGTGATCAGGAGGTCCACAGATCTGGGGGCGGGGGGGGGGGGGGGGCGCAAAATCGGGAAGTTCCCAGGTGTACCTACCGGGCCCACACACACCCGCCTGCCGCATACACTGCACCGTGCGCCGAGGACCAGAAACCTGGCCTTGTCTGAGGAGAAGGGATCCTTCATGATGTAGCTCTCCTCCAGGAGGCTGTGGAAAAGGGACATTCTGCTGTGAGCCATGGCAGAGCTGTACAGCAGCAGCAGGAGCCTCAGCAGGAGGAACTAGTTTACCTATGCCGTGGGGAAATGGTAGAAAGCCTGGCGGCTGGTGGACAGGTTGGAACTGAGATGCGACCCAGCCTCAGCTCCACAAGGTGCAGTGGAAGCCTCTCAATGCACCCCAGAGCAAGTAGGAGTCACTAGGTGGGCTCATGAGGTCAGCAAGGGGCACATTCTTCTCCGTCCCACACACATCAGGATGAGAGCAATCGAGTGGCATGATAATCCAGGGAAGACAAGGAAATGAGCCTGGTCCCCTGCTGCTTTCTCACATGATGCTTGAAGAAGGATGAGCCATGCAAATCAACAAGCTTGGGACCATCTCTGTTCCCAGCCTGCATGAAGCAGACCTTCAGGAAGCTGGTCCTTAGGAACCACTGGGAACCCACCCAGCCCAGATGCCACCAGCAGGGACAGCATAGGGCACAGCCCCACATGAAAAAGCCACCATGCTCCTCCATTGCTGTTTGGCCTGGGCCACAAGGCTTCCACCTCATAGACAGATCGAGTGCCTAACTGTCAGCAGCACCTACAAGGAGGGCAGGGAGTCCTCACAGAGTTTTTAAAAAAGCTTTGCAGCCTTGCCTGGGGCTTCCCCAGGCTATGCCTGGAGCATTCAGAAAAAGGGCAAGGACTGATCTAAAGTACAACACCCAAGCCAGGTATCATACTCTACACAGCACCTGCCAAGCAGTACTGGACAGAACTTCTTGAGCACGGCCCAGAGTGCATACTCACACAACAGCTTGGGTGTCTGGGGGCTTCTGCCCCACGTAGCTGTAAGGAGCTGTCAAGGCACAGAGCTGGCACTCAAACATGCCCAGGGGGCGGGGCTCTGCCTCGGATGCCATCTGTAAGACCAAGAGAGGGGGCATCACCATCGGAACTAAGAACCATCACACTTCAAATCTGCTCTGCCTGTTATACATATCTCATCCACAAAATGCAACCTCCTTGACAAGTAAGCTCAAATCCAGAGCAAGTAACACCTGCTCAACATCACCCAGGTGTATAAGATTGATTGTGCCTACTGGGTAGTGGTAGCATAGGCCTTTAATCCCAGCACTCGGGAGGCAGAGCCAGGCAGATCTCTGTGAGTTTGAGGCCAGCTGAGCAAGATCCAGGACAGGCACCAAAACTACAAGGAGAAACCCTGTCTGGGGGGTGGGGGGGACGACTATTAACTGTGCCTAGCCTGGGCTACAAAACAAAGTGAAATCAGAGAGTATGGTTTCCATTCCCACATACTTCAACTGGATAATTACACTTGTTTATTTGGGGAGAGATCGTGCATCCATGGAATTCATGAAGAGGTCAGAGGACAACTTGCAGTAATTCTCTCCTACAGTATAGGTCCTGGGGACTGATCTCAGGTCATCAGCCTTGGCAGCAAATGTCTTTAACCCCTGAGCCATCTCACCAGCCATAATTTTTAATTATATTTTTATTGACTGATTTTGTATAGGTATGCATGAGTGTATTAGTCAGTCAAGGTTCTCTAGGGTCATAAGACTTATGGAATGACTATCTATCTATCTATCTAAATATATATATATATATATATATATATATATATATATATATGAATTTACTGGAATGACTTACAGGCTATAGTCCAACAATGGCCAGCTATGAATGGAAACTCCAAGAATCTAGTAGTTGCTTAGTCCCCCAAGGCTGGGTGTCTCAGCTGGTTTTCTGTATATTCTAGAATCATAAAGCAGGCTCCAAGGCCAGTGAAGGAATGGACAAGGCTTGGGCAAGCAGGTGAAGAATGAATGAAGCCCTTCCTTCCTTCTTCCACTGTCCTTATACAGACCTCCAGCAGAAGGTGTGGCCCAGATTAAAGGTGGTGTGCCTTCCAGCCTCAAGATCTGGATTAAAGGTGTGCCTTCCTGCCTCAAGATCTGGATTAAAGGTGTGCCTTCCAGCCTCAAGATCTGGATTAAAGGTGTGCCTTCCAGCCTCAAGATCTGGATCAAAGGCATGTTGTCTTCTTGCCTCAAGATCCAGATCACAGGTGTGCCCTCCATTTCCGGATTGTAGTTCATTCCGGATATAGTCAATCTGACAACCAAGAGTAGCCACCACAATGTGCCACAGAACCAATGTGGAGCCAGTTCTCACCGTTCACCATGTGGGATCTGGAGATTAAATTCCGGTCAGGCTTGGCGGCAAGGCACCTTTATCTGCCCAGCCATTGATCTCACCAGTCCCGATTTGGATAATTTCTATAGACTTCCTTCAAGTTCACTGGCAATTCACATCAACCCATAGGCCCCTTGAAGGCATTCCTCCTCTCTACTGTTTTTCACTACCAACTCCTCCTCTGCTGAAATCCCCATCTATGTATGCATGTTATGGATCTTTTCCACTGGCATGATTAAGACGTTAGCGATCCTTTTTTAAAACCTCTCACCTGGTAGTTCTAACATCTGAGCAAATGTCTGGTTCTGCTCCTATTGATTATTTTGCTCCTTGGCAGCAAGGCGGTCTCCTTCTTTCTTGTGTCTCAATCTGGGTTATAAGCGGGACTTGTCTATAAGGTGGTAGAGGTGAAAACGGTATTTAGGGCCCAGAGTGGGCATGTATGCCAGGCCTGTGCTGTTTACTGCTGACTTAATCCAGTGAGTAACTGAGGTGGGTTTGGCTTTCCTGGTTGTCCTTCTGTACGGGCTTCAAATTTCTCTAGCATGACTTGTGCTTAGTAGAGATTTATTGTGTGAGATTTATTGGCCTCTCAGATACTATTTAAGGACAGATTCATGTGCCTCCTGCACCTTCCCTTCACTGGATGCAAGAATCTTCACTTGCCCTAGAGCATACTTTCCTGCCCTACCCAAGTTGTCTGAAACTTTTGTTCCCTTGGAAGATCTAGGCAGATAAATTTACAGCAACCAGAGTCTTCTCCAGGTAGGCTTACAGGAAAGCTTTTAGACTTCCTGCTCTGCCCTCAGCCTTTCTCACCAGCTGGTGAAAAGCCCAGGGTGGGTGCAAAGTCCCCCCCCCCTTTTTTTTTTTTTCATGGTTCCCCGGGGTCGAATCCTGGTCCACTTGGTGTGGCTGCATTCTTATCTGTTTGGATGGCACTCCTATTCTCATGTGTATCTAAGGTCTTGGAGGCCCTGCCTCTCTGTAGATTGCTGGCTAAAAGTGGTCCGCCCGCAACAACAGCTATCTGATGAGTTGAAGAAAACACGATTCATAGACTTTTTTACAGCGCTGTATCGGAATTTCTACCTCGACTTTCAAAGTTCCCACACAATCCATAAGCAGCACCTGACCCCAGCTGTGCCCTCCTCTACCCTTTCGGGTCCTGCAGAACGGGATTTGGAGCCAGAAGGAACAAGCCTTGGAAACTGGCCGGGGTTCCGAATGATGTCTAAAAATGAAAGTCCTATTTTGGGTGTGCGCGAACCTAGCTAGTTCTGTTTGGTATCTTAACTCGCACGTCGCAGGCCCTCGCCGAGGCTGCTGGGCGCGCTGCCCTTGCAGCAGGTGACAGTCAGGAGACAGTCCCAGGACAGCGCGACTCCGCCAGAGCCTCCCCCTCCCGCTCAGTCTCCCCGGGTCAGTAGCAGGGCTCCGCCTGGCGACCAGCGACACCTACGGCTCGGATCACACCCACCAGCCATCCGCGCGCAACCCTCCCCGCGCCCTAAGCCGGGTGTGTTGGGTCTAACGCCTCCCTCTCAGCTTCCAGAAGCGCCGAGGCTAGACCCAGCGAGCCCAGCCGTGGAGAAAGAACGGTGCCGCTCACCACGCGCGTCCCCGCCACACACGACCGCGCGCACTCACCACCTCCCCGCCGAGAGTCACACGGCGCCTGCGTGGCCCGCCCACAACACTAGCTCCGCCCCATGGCGCCTGCGCGGCCCCGCCCTCGATCCGCCGAGGCCCCGCCCCCGGTCTATAGTGTCTGCGCGGTCCCGCCCCGTAGAGCGGGTGTGAGCCTGCTGAGGGCTCACCGCCTGCCCTACCCTAAACCGGGGCTCGCCTCCGAACTCGAGAATAGTCTAAGGAGCGTCCTTGTCCGGGTAGAGCTTCACCGGCCGCTTCCGTTTCCACTGCAGATGTCTAGAGAGGTTGTGGATCGCTGCTTGAGGGGTGTCTGGGCTTCTTCAGGACAAAGCGTACTGATGACGGGCAAAAATAAACAAAAACCGAACCTCCCCCAAGTGTTGCTTGGTGAACCAGTGAATTTATTGGGGTTGTTTACAGGACTGAAGGTGACTCAAGTAACTGCAACATTGAAAAGCCTACCCAATGGGGGTGATGACCTGCCTGCACGACTTTTCACCTGTCTCTCACAGCAGTTGCTAACTTTCTCTAACTTTGGGAAGGGGCTTTGTGGATGTTCTTTGTTTGTCTGTTTGTTTTGGGTTTGGTTTTGGTATTTCGAGACAGAGTTGCTCTGTGTAACAGAGCCCTGGCTGTCCTGGAACTCGTTTTGTAAACCAGACTGGCCTCGAACTCACAGCGATCCGCCTGCCTCTGTCTCTCAAGTCCTGGGATTGCAGGCGTGTGCCACCACGCCCAGCATGGATATTTTTAAAAGTCTGGTGAGTTTGCTGATTCTTGTACATCCTCCTCTGCCTCCAGGAGAGAATGCTTCCATCTCTAGGAAGGAACTGTGTAACTTCTTTATGTGGCTCTTATTTCTCCACCTCCTGGGTAATGTTCCCCGAACCTTGGAAGGGGTTACATAGAAGTCTGCTTACTTTCTTGCATTTACGATTGGGCATTGGACGGCTGTGCCACAGGAATAGGTATTTATTTACAGTTGTTTGACTGGTTGTGAGTCTCCTCAGTAACTACCACTGCAAAAAGAACAGCAGCAGTCATCTGTGGGTAAGAAACACAAGCATGTCTGTTCACTTAACAAAACAAGAGTGGTACTCTCCCCACTGGAGCCTACCACCGCCAGCCACAAGTTTTTGCCCAGGTGTATGGAGCCAAACATGGGTTTCCTCCTGGGGAGCCTTAAATCCCATCAGAAAGTGTTGCCCACATCCATACCAGTGTGCCTCTGTTGCACCAGCAGACACACCTTGCCTGGCATGGTCATGTGATGGAATCCATAACCAAACAGGACTAACTGGCAATAATTCCCCCTCAGCAGTTCAGCTCCCCCTTCAGTTTTAGCCCGATCGCTCCATGTCCTGCAATATATGAGTGTTTTCCTCTAATTTTGACATGCAACCGCCATTAGTGGAAATTGCCCTTCTGGTTTCTGGGACTTAAAGGGTTTCTTTGGCTAGCAACTTGTAGAGGCATAACCTGCCCTTGGCTGTGTGAGATTTTCTATCAACCATCTTACAGTGCTGGGAATGGTTTTTACCCGTGCGTGCAAGCTTTCTTTACTGGTGTTGTATTGTTCTTCCAGATGCGTCTCCAAGGCACTCGATGGCTAACACTACATCATAGATGTAATAAAACCCTCTTACGGAAGATGGGCAGAATCTCTGAGTACCTGCCATTCCAAGCAAGTACCAGTTGAGCTTGAGATTAAGCAGCAGAAGGATGTCTATAACAAAGCCATTGGCAACGTACAGTACAACACAAAACAACTGGACTATTGAGTGCCCAGCCCTAAATGGGACATCTGTATCACTCCCACCCCCAACAAGGCTCAGCGAACATCTCAGAAGAGGGGTCAGAAAGAGCATAAGAGCAGAGGGAGGACATTGTGAAATTCTGTCTTTTGGGCATGACATGGCTGTTGGCCTCATGAGTTCACAGCAGGTTGCCTGTACAAAACTACATAATAAGACCAAGCCAGTTAACATTCCAGCATGGATGGGGGAGGGACTTACGTGGCGTCACCTTATCTGAGGAGTTACTGGCAACTGATGGCTATTGGGGAAAGAGGACTCATGTTTCTTTGGGGGTGGCCACTTATAGGTTGGTCATGGTCCTAAACCCATCCAGAGTAGGCAGGATTCTGGATGATGATGATGATGATGATGATGATGATGATGATGATGATGGCGGCGTCATGAAGGTTGGAAGAGGAAGTGTTGGGTGAGTACAGGAGTGGAAGGGATTGGTGGGAGTGGATAGATTCAAGGTATATTATATACTTGTATGCAGTTGTCCAAGAACAAATTCTAAAATAAAGCTGAATATGGTAATACAAGCCTTTCATCCCAGCACTGGGGAAGCAGAGGCAGGCAGATCTCTGTGAGTTCAATGTCACCCTGGTCTAAATTGTGAGTTTCAGGACAGCCAGCGCTATGTAGTGAGGTCCTGTCTCAAAACTACATAATAAGACCAAGCCAGTTAACATTCCAGCATGGATGGGGGAGGGACTTAACAAAGTATAGAGTGCCGTCCAGGTGAGTCTTAAAAGTCACAGGATGCTGATGTGAGTCTAGTGCAGCCATACCTCATTTGTGTGTTTTCCTTTTCTGGCCCTTACCTTTGAAGGCAAGCACATATATGCCTTGACCCCTTACACAGAAATCACTGCACAGGTCACAGAAGAAATCTCGAATTTAATTCATATAAAACTTAAAGTGGTGTCAGCACATGCTTCTGAATAAACTGTTAGCCCTTGTTCTTCTTGAACAGGAAACCGCATTTCCTTACTCCTAAATCATCCACCAAGTCAAAAATATAATAACCAAACGCCCAAGTCATCAGACACATACTGTTATATTCAGTACATAGAATGTGTACCATATTTCCACGTGGACCTTTGTGCACCTTTGTTGGAAATAGCCATGTCTCTTGATCAGGGAATGTTACCGGGTGCACTAGAAATGCTTAGCCTGGGGGAATTAAGTGGGAAGCTTCAGATCCCTGTCCCCTGCTCTCATCTCTACATTCTCAAACTCTAAAGTCAGTCCTGGAACTCCCCTGCAGGACCCCTCTAGCCCTGGCCCGCAGGAAGGCTGGAGGAGAGAGGCTTCCCAGGCATGGTCTGCAAACGAGACTCCCAGGAAGGCTGGCCAATTTGTTTCTGCTTAGAGGCAGCTGGCCTGAGGCTAAATCCACAACGGGACCTGGCCACCTTTTTCCCTTGAAGCTGGATCTCAAAATCAGTGGCTGTCACTCCTCCACACTGCTGCAGGCTCCCAGGAAAGGAGTCACCGAATCCCATCCAGAGGGAATCCCACCTTGCCATCCTCTTCGCTCCCCAATATTCCCCTCTGTTCATATATTCTTACTCCCAAGAGCAGGGCCCAGAGTGGGGATACTTCAGATGTGGAGACGTGCATGACCGAGCCATCCGACATTCTTCAGTCCCCTTAACAAACATACTTAATGTTTGGGGACACTCTTGCTTGCGGCCCTTCCAATCCTCACCAGTCAGACAACAAGGTAAACCATTTTCTTCCCATTGATGTTCCTGGTCTTCAGCCCCAGGAACCGGCGACTGTTCTTCTCCGGCTGCCCATACATCATGTCGACGAAGAATTCGGATTGTTCTTTGTCCCTAGATCGGGAGGTGAGAAAGCCAAACCCAGATCTTAGCTTATCACAGAGATAGGTTATTGCCTCTGCCTCATCTGATGGCTCCTCATACACAGGCTGCTTCATCTCGTCGTAGGCAGACAGAATCACCGCCTGAAACAAGTTGATGAAGATGCAAATCATCACCAACATAAAAGATGACAGAAAAAGGACCCCGAGAACCCTGTTGCTGGAAAATTCTGTGTTCTGAAAGGCTGACACGCAGTAGGAGAAGATGGTTTGGGTGGCGTGGATCATGTTGCTGTAACTCCATTCATGCTGACCGAACACCAGGTACCCAAAAGCTACGTACATGAAGGAATACATAGATACCATCAAGGCCATGTGGCAGATGCCAGGAAGGGCAGCCAGGATGGTCTTCTGAGCCAGGCGCACATTATAGAAGAATCTAGAATACCTGAGTGTCTTCAGGATAGTCAGAAATAACAAGAAAGCCAAGATGATCCTCATGAGTTGATCAACCCGAGAGACGGCATGGAAGGGGATGAAGGCTTCGGGGTCACTCAGGTAAAGCCGGACCATGCTGGTGGCCAGGAGGTGTTTCTGGAAGAAGAGCACTATCAGCAGAGTAAACATGCACTTCAGAGCCAAGTTGAGCAGGTTGTATACACTTCTGAAGTAGGAAGCTCGCTCTTCCGTGATGACGTAGCCCTCGTCCACAACATAGGCACAGAAGAAAATGAGAATGGCTACGTACAGGTAGATTTCTGCCGAAGTTTCTCTGTTGAAATCAGCCAGTGAGAAGGAGTACACAGAGAGGCTGGAGTTGACGATACCTAAGGGAGAGACTTCAAACACAACTGAAATGCTACACATCAGACTGGCATCTGGATTCAGGATGGTTAATTCCACAATCACTGCCCATGTCATCTCATCAAGCCAATTCTTTCCCTCAAGTTCCTTGAGCCTCAGTGTGGAATTAAACATCTGCTGTTCTGGAAAGAAATCGAATGTGTAGCCTCCAGATCCATAGGTGTTTAACACGCCATAGGAATGATACACCCATTTCTTCCCGGGAGGCTTGTAAGTAAACCCATTGCTGCTTTGGTCTGTAGACCGCTTGCCAGCCTTATTCCAAACACTGGAATAGTGTTTTGTGTCTTCTGGGTCAATGCCATACTGTGGGTGACAATGGATTTCTCCTGCAATGCTTCTCTGCACAAACTTCTTGGCCAACAGACATGTTTTGTTGCTAGGCTTGGCCCTCACTTGCCTCATGAGTGGAAGGCCAAGGATTTTGGATGAGCTGTCTGGAAGGAATGTTGGGTTCAGGTCATTGTGTAACAAAGGCAGGAGCACACTGTTGAGCCATGTGTAGATATCTCCCAGCTTCATCACGGTGGCAAGACCCACGGAGACCTGATGGCGAATGAACTGGTTATAGTAGAAGCTGTCACTATGGCGCAGCGAGACAATGAGCAGTAGGAGAAGGGTCAGGAATATGAAGTGAGTCACAAGGTAGCTCAGGAACAAAAGGGACCTCCTCTTGATCCTCTTCTTCCTCCTGAGTATTTGTATTTTGTCCTCGGTGATGGGCTGGTATATGCTCGAGCCTCGGAGGTAGTCCATGCCCTCATGGAGCTGCTGCATCTCCTCTGGCGACATCTTTGTCTCCTGCAGCCTGATTTCTGTGTAATGGTACTTGCTGGACCACGAGATGTTTTTACAGTACTTGGGATTTTTTGTCCTGGTGCCTGACACCAATAGAATCTTGCCTGGTTGTACAAGGAACACAGACTGGCAGAAAGAGCAGAGAGATGCAAACAGCCACTCTACTGACTTGTCATAGCCATAAGTCAGGCCATAAAACACAATGAAGAATGATGATATGCCAGAAGTGGTAAAAACCAAAAACCAGGCTATGTAAACACACCATCTGGGCAGGATAACCTGGGTCTTGTTTTTAACAGGCTCGGTAGTTTCCAACTGGGTAGAGGAAGCTTTCGAAGAGGCATCTTCACTGCCTTCTACGTTATTGTTACTGAAGTTCCTGTTGGACTTTTGGGTGTCCGGGGCCATGCTGTCTGCTTTTTTACTCTTCTGGGAGGTTTTAGGGGCCCTCTTTGAAGACTTTGCCCTGGTAGCAGAGGTGGACTTGGCTTTGTTGGAGAGAGCCTCCATTTCATACTTATGCCATTTGTCCAATCGCTCTTTCCAGAAGAGACCTTCCTCTGACATCAGGGGGTGCTTCTGAGGTGCCACCTTGTCTAGATTCACTCGAGGTTTCTTCTGGGAATAGGTGAAGAAAAAGGTTATCAATAATTGCACGGGGATTGTGATTAAGACACTTTCGATTCCTATCATCATGGACCTGATGATACGCCCCTCTCTGGATTGAGTTTGCCCTTTTCTGTTCAGATTAAAAAACATGATATTACAAACGAGAGAGCTTAGCAACATGGCCAAGCAGCAGGACAGCCTCTGCAGCCTGTTGAACGGTCTGGGGACAACATCGGTGAAAACAGAGAACCACATGTGGTTTTTCCCCAGCTTATGGCTCAGGTCAATCAGGAAGAAGTCTGTCCTTCTCAGAGGCTCATCCGGGTTGGTGACAGAAAATGTTGCATCCAAAGTGGTGTCCACAGAGAGCCACTTTCGGCACACAAACAGCCAAATGTGTCTGCTGAAGAGATTTTCTACTTTGATTCGACTTAGGTACCAGCTAGGCGCCTTGCCTTCGTTGTCATGCCACACTCGGATGGAGTGGATGTCCCCCAAGTCATTTTTTGTCGTCAGGAGGAACGTGTTGATGCTTCCTCGGTAAAGAGTTCTAAAATATGGATGGCTTAAACAGTGCACATCACTGGTACTCTCTGTTCCCATAAGCTGGATAAAGACATTGGCTCTGGTTCCCGACCCCAAGCGGCTCCCAGTAAAGATGGTAACCAGGTAGCATATGTTATCAAAAGGGTCGTTATCGGGCAGTACTACCACATGGTCCCGAAGATACTGATCCATCACATCCCTGTGCAAGGCCCAGAAAGCCAGAATAACATACAGGATCATAATGAAGATCACAGCCAGGAAGGTCGCAGGGTTCTGGTTAAGGTTTGTAATGACCTTTAGCTGCAGATCCACAGGGTTAGGGACCACGATCACCTTAGCAGTCACAAAGTGGGTGTGCAAATGAAGGTAAGCCATCCTGATAGAGGCCAGCTGCCGCCGGCTCCGCCCCACATTCCTGCAGACGCAGTGTACTTTTCTCCACGTGGTCTTCTCGCCCAGCACACAGGTACCTTCTCGCCAGTCACTCTGAATCCCATACATGTCCAGACAGTGAACCATGAAGAGAGCAATTCTCACTAGCTTGTTAGTGGGCTTAAAGACAAAACGAGGTGCCTGCAGGACCATGGATATGTTATACTTGAATGAATGGTGGCGCTCAGCTATGATTCGAAGCAGGGATGAGGGCAGACAAACCACACGGGCCTCCTTGATTGGACAGGTGGAGTCAAACCGGCCGCTCCACTTGACGATGGGAGGGATGTCATGAGGTACAAGGAAAGTGCCAACCAGATTAGTGGGGGTGACCTGATTGCCTGCATATATCAAGGCCTTGAACAACACTGTCACTTTTGTAACAATTTGGATCAGTACCCCTCCAGTTCCTCTGCTGTCCACCTCAAAGCTAATTCCACCTGTTGTCATCTTTGAGAACCCAGCACTGTCAATGCCTGGTCCCACCATAAGGTTAAAAGTCGCAAAGGTCAAATCTTTTCTGACAACGTACACTTCTGCTACGTCGGGGGTGATCTCTATGACACTACCGTTGTCTGTGGCTCCTGTCATCCTGAACCCTACCACATCGGCAGAAATGTTTTCCGGGGAAGTTAACCAAGGAAAGGGGTCATCGGTGAACTCACAAAACATCGTCGAAACTGGAGCGTTGGAAGGCAGACTGGGAACCCTGCTCCCGTTCAGTGTCGCATGCAGGCAGTTCGGGCAGAGTGTCTCATTTCTGAAGACCTTAGCAACATGGGAATTTTCCACTTTCTCCACATACATGTTGAAGTTGCTGGTCCTCATTACAGTGGTTTCGCTCCCTGGCACCTTGTTAGCCAGTATTGTGTCTGATAGGGCTTCGACCACATAGAAAGGATCTTGGAACACGTAGTAGGGGTTAATCAGCTTAAGAATGTTAGACAGACTGGCTAGGATGCCAGTGCCCACAATTTCAATGTGCCGGGTGTGAAAGTATTTGTTCCTGCGTTGGTACGCTTGCAGGGCTTGGTTTGCTTGCCACAGTCGTAATGTGGCGTCCTCTGAAACTGCTTGACTAGAGCCAGAGGCTTCCTGGGTTAATTTGGTAATCACCATCACCACCTGGCAGATCTCATCCAGGGTGCTCATGGCGGGCACAGAAGACTGATTGACAAGGTGTTCCAGGAGATGGGCTCTATCACCTTGGAGTTCCAAATCCCATTTTATGTTATTCAAGACAGAAGCCACCACATACATTAAGTAGCCTGCGGGTAGCCAGTCTTGCTTTTGAAATGAAGTAGAGAGCGGCGAAGTTGGTCCTGTGGTGAAATTGAACAGCTGTTGTAAAATGGTCTTTGAGGAGTCCCTGACAGTAGGCACCTGTACAGTGGCATGCAAAGTCACCTGAGAAAAAGTCCCTAGTGAGTCATAGACCTGAGCGTACAGCTTCAAACTGTAGTGATTTGACATCACACCCACAGGAAGAAAAAGGGCGGGCGTTGTGGACTGTGCCCCTAAATATGCGATGGGCCCTAGTGTCTTCTCTTCTACTGAACTGATTTCGCCAGTGCTGTCCAGCTCAGCTACTATTATCTTATACTCAAGGGGGAGGTTCTTATCCTTAAAATCACTACATTCAACAACAAATTTAGTAACCATTGAAATCCCTTTAGCTGGATCGATCTTGCACTTGCCAGCTTGAGGGCCTTGGTTAACGAGAAAGGGATGTCTCAAATTCAAGGTTGCCCCACTCCAAGATAGTAGATGCAGAGAAACCCAAAACCCGTTTTCCAAAAAATTCCTGAAGGCGAATGCTTTTATAGATAAATAAGCCCCGTTCCTCCCGGTGACAGCTTGCCCTGCCCAGTCAAATATCACTTCGTGACCTGATCGAGACAAAATGGACCACCTGTAGAAATCCTGGCTGGCACAACCTGTGCAATCCAGAAACAGAGAGAATCTGTCTGACACAACTAAAGCGGGACCACAATTTTCAAGGCATGAAATGTGCGCCTTGGGTGGAAGTCCTTTGAGTACCTGTACAGTTTTATCGGAAAATGCAGTTCTGTTTTGTTTCCGGACTACCATTCGGAAGTAATACACACCGTTGCCCCTAAGAGTTTCTGGTGGAATGGTTAATACAGGGCCCACTGCCCAAGGCCAGTTCAATGTATCCTGCTCTGGGTGACAGACATCCTGGGTGGTCACCGGTATGTAGTTGCCACCATAATATCTAGGATTTGTGGTACAGTACCAAAAAAAATGGAGTCCCGCCGTGGGGATGTCTGCCTCTGGGTCGGAGGACATGGTTCCATTCAGAATCAGTTCATCGGAGAAATTCACCATCATGCTGGTGGCGCTGGGAAGAAGAACCGCCTTCAGGGGACATTTTTTAACCCAAATGTAGATAATATCCGAGTCTGTCAGCGGGGGCAAGGTGGGATCCCACCTGATGATGGACAGCGTGAAGTTAAACACATACACCCCGTAAGGCAGGGCTGATTTGGGGATGTGGATGGAGGAAAACTTCATCACCTGCACACGTGGCAGGTGCACAGGATGGTTCCAGTCAGGCGTGTCGTTCACAGAGGCCACCATAAAGTACAGCCAGCTCTTGCGGATGACCATGGCTTCAGGGCAGTCCCACGACATGGTGACGTTGAGGGTGACTTCCTCTTTCCGGCTCAGGATAAGGGGAGCGTGCTTGTTTTTCCTGTTGATCTTCACCGGCTGCATGGCACAGGGGGCCCTCTGGCAGGACACCGTAGCCTTGTCAGCTGCGGGGTCCGAGGAGTTGGCTTTCAGGAGGACGCGTGCAGCTGCGCCCGAGGGACACCTACGGGGCAGCGTAGGGCCGGCGCCGCGCGGGGCTGTGCGCGGGGACAGGCCACCGGTGCCACCGCCCCGGACGCTGCTCTCCGCGCCCTGCCCCAGCCCCGGGGCTCCCCTGAGCACGCCCGGCCGCCCGCGAGGGCCAGGGGATGGCGGCAGGCGGCCCAGACCTAGGCCCAGGCCCAGGCCCAGGAGCAGCAGCGCGGGGCCCGGCCACATAGCTCCCCCCCCAGGAGCTGCGGGGCCGCGGGGGCGCAACGGCCGTGACGCTGGGCTGGGCCGCCCTCGAGCGCACCGGGAGGGGCTGGGCGCGCAGCCGGCCGCGGGGCAGCTCCGCCGCTCTGGAATAAGGCGGTCCACCAAGGGTCTGGGACTCGGACACCACAAGGCAATGAGTTTCCAGGGGCAGTGGATGCTCAGGAACTGTGGGTTTTCAAGACAGTGGATTTCCAGGGCTTAGTGAGTTTCAGGGACAGTGTGTCCCCAGGGGCGGTGGGTCCCAAAGGGCAGTGGGTTCCCAGGAACAGTGGGGTCTCAGAGGCATCAAAGGTCTCAGGACCAAGGAGAACCACAGAACAACTGCGGCGTGGGAAGTCACAGCGCAGTGTGTTTCCAGGGGAAGTGGATCTCGGGGAGTCTCAGGACCAAGGAGGATCACAGAGCACTGAGGCGTTAAGGACAATGGCATTTCCAGAAAGGCAGAGGCAAGGTAGGTCACTATGAGCTGGGCAGCAGCCTGGCTCAAGACCGCTTCCTGTTGCCTCTTTTCTTCTCACACTGGTGTAGGCTCCAGGATCAGGGCTTGCTAAATGAGGTTAATCCCGCTCCCCACCCCCACCTCTTTTCTTTTTAAAACTGGACACACCAAAAAAAGCTTCTTAGCAGAAAGTCCGCTCCCACGGGAAAACCAGTTCCAAAATACTGTAATCAGGAGGGCCTTGCCAGAGCCTCAGCCTAGTCTGGGGGACATCTGACACCTGTTTTTGTTTTGTTTTGCTTTTTTCTTCCCTCCACTTTTAAATATATTGTTTATTTACTTGTTTGCTTGTTTGTTTTAGACAGCGTCCCTTTCCCAAGAACCAACTGGCCATCCTCCTGCCTCAGCCTCCTCAGTGCTAGGCTCACAACAGGAGTGTACCATCAAACCTAGCTAAAAATAACTATGTGATTTAGGAGGGGGAAGGTTATTGGAGATAAAACCTGGGGTCTCCAGGAATGGTAGTCAAGGGCTGTATTTCTCCTTCTCCTTCTCCTTCTTCTTCTTCCTTCCTTCCTTCCTTCCTTCCTCCCCCTCCTCCTCCTCCCTCCCCTCCTCCTCTCCCTCCTCCCCTCCCTCTCCCCCTCCCTCTCCTCCTCCTCCTCTCCCTTTAAATAACACCAGTGCTTGGGGCTTGCAGTAAGTAGCCTTTGTTCCAGCTGCATTCTTGCAACCCTGTCTTCCCTCTCCTCTAGGAACTCAAGGCCTTTCTGCCACGGGCCTTGACAACATCATTTCCTCTGCCTGGGATGTTCTCTTTGGGTTATCTAGTGGCTGCTCTTTATTGAGCTTCTGATCTCAGCTCGGCATTGTTGTTTGGAGCAATTATTCTGGCCAAAAGGACCACTCCATCTGTGAATGCTAATCTTTGTTGTCAACTTGACACACGTGGGAGAGGGAAACTCAATTGAGGAACACCTTCCATCAGACTGCTCTATGGGGCATTTTCTCCACTGCTCATCGATGTAGTAAAGGGCCCAGCACTGTAAGCGGTACCATCCTTGGGCAGATAGGCCTGGAAGCAGCACTCCTCTATGGTCTTTGCCCGAGTTCCTGATCTGACTTTTCTCAGTGATGGACTGGAATGTGGGAGTGTCAACCAAATAACCTCCTCAAGGTGCCTCGGTCCTGGTGTTTATCACAGCAACAGAAAGCAAACCAGAAGTGTCTCCAATGTTCTTCTCCTGCTGGGAAGGTCCTTGACCAAGGTGACTTAGAGAAAAGCACTTTCTGGGGGCTTACAGTTTCAAAGAGTCCATGGCCATCATGGGGGGAAGCATTGCAGCAGGAAGTCAAGCATGGTGCTAGAGCAGTAGCTGAGAGATTATATCTGAACCATGAGCATGAGGCAGAGAGAGAGCTAACTAGGAATGGCATGGGCTTCTGAAACCTCAAAGCTCACCCTCCAGTGACACACCTCTTCTAACGAGGCCACACTCCCTAATCCTTCCCAAACAGTTCCACCAACTGGGAACCAAGTATTCAAATATATGTGCCTATGGCGGCCACCCTCATTCAACAACCACACCTAAGCACCCATTAACTCTGTCACCAGCCTTTTTTGTTCCACTGCACTGAAGATCTGAAAGGACACTTCCTTGATAGGAGCCAAGTCTTCTATTAAATGTAAACTTGAGCTGGAGAGATGGCTCAGCAGTTAAAAGCACTAGCTGCTCTTCCAGAAGACCCAGGTTTGATTCCCAGCACCCACATGGCAGCTCACAGTTGTCTATAATTCTAGTTCCTGGGGATCTAACACTCCTCTTCTGGCCTCTACACAAGGCATGTTGTACACGAAGTGTGCACATTTACACGCAGGCAAAACAATCCCACACATAAAGATACTCAGCAGAAAGCCACAATCTGGGGTTTGGTTTTGTTTGGAGACAGGGTCTCACTCTGTAGCTCATGCTAGCCTAAAACTTGTGATCTCCTGCCTCAGCCTCCATGCTGGGATCACAGGCAGAAGCCACTACGTCTGACTTTTTTCACTTTTTCCTTCCCTGTTTCTTCTCCTTCCTCCTCCTTTTCCTTCTGTTGTGTTTTTTTGTTTTTGTTTTGTTTTTGAGGGAGGGATTGCAGCTCTAATTATCCTGGAACTCCCTATGTAGACCAGGCTGGCCCTGAACTCAGAGATCCACCTTCCTCTGCCTCTCCTATTTCTTCTGAACTTTCCATTATTAACAGTAAATGATGAATGGGGGGGGGGCGAGACCAGACAACTATGAGCCAACAGAGCGGCTGCCCCATGTGCAAGAGCCCCATCTGATAACAGGTTCTGGTGGAGCCACTGCCTGACCTCCACAGGGCAAGCAAGAAGAAAGACTCCCATGCTGACCACTTGTCAAACCTTACTGCTCTGTGCTCAGGGCTCCCTTTGCTCTCTGGAGACCGCAAGTCCCTGCCTCCACCCACCCCACCAGGGACAATCCTTCCCAATGCTTTTCTTCTGTTGCTGATTCTCTCTATTTTATTTATTTGTTTGTTTGTTTGTTTGTTTGTTTGGAGACAGGCTCTTACTGTATAGTCCTGGCTCGTCTGGAATTTGCTTTGTAGACAAGGCTGGCCTTGAACTCAGATATGCTTGCCCCTGGCTCCTGAGTGTTGTGAACCAACTCCTGTAAGTTGTACTCTGAACTCCAGGTGTGTCACGGTGCACACATACCCACAGGTAATAAAATTTTTTCAAAATTCTTTTGATGAAGAGATTTCTGTTTATTTTTGTGTGTGGAGGTTGGGATTGAATCCAGGGCCTCAAACATTAGGAAAGGACTCTGCCATTGAACTACAGTCCAAGCTTTAAGATGTGCTTTACATGGGAAAAGACAATACAGAAAAATTTTGGGTTTTTTTGTTTGTTTTGGTTTTTGGTTTTTCAAGACAGAGTTTCTCTGTGTAGTCCTGGCTGTCCTGAAACTCACTCTGCAGACCAGGCTGGCCTTGAACTCACAGAGATCTGCCTGCTTCTGCCTCTACGGTGCTGGAATTAAAGGCATGCACCACCATCATCTGGTCATTTTGTTAAATATTGTCTCACTATGTGGTCATAGGAGGCCCAGAACTCATTATGTAATGTAGTAGGACAGGCCCATAGGAGAATGTTGCTGTCAGTTTGGGCCCCATGAAATCTGTCAAGGAGAACATATCTGTCAGTTTGGGCCCCGCAAAATCTGACCAAGTAAACATGGTTGTTAGTATGCCCCCGCCCCAAAATTTGTCAAGGAGAATGTAGCTGTCAATTTGGACCCCACACAATCTGAAAAGGAGAACGTAGCTGTCAGTTTGAGTCCTGCCAAATCTGTCAAAGAGAAGGCAGCTGTCATTCAGTCATGTGCTGTCACCCCTCTGCTCCACCACCACTGCTGGCAGCTACCCCTCCAATGCAGTGTTCTTGGGGCAATCTACCCCAATACCAGCCTGCCTCAGGAGGGCTACTCTCCCAGGGTGCCAGGTGTCTCACAACCCTCACAGCCTGTGCCATGGTCAGTCTGTATGCCCATAGAAGCATTCCCACTCAATATGGGCCCAAATGCTGATGCCCAGCCCTGGATTCCCACTCCCATAGCTGATCTCCCCATCATCTGAAAGGCAGCCAATGAGTCAGGCTCAGATTGCCCCTACTTACACAGGTCCTTGCTCAATGGTTGATGCAGTTACAAACATATTTCCATTGGTACCATTTGCTGAAAGCTGTGTTGAAGCCTGCAGTGTTTCTCAGTTGGAGATTAGTCTATGATAATTAGTCTATGATAATTCTATGATGATCAGGCAGCATCCCAGGCCTGGACAGACATCTTGCTTAATGTCCCAGTGACCTATGATATGCTCATAGGGCATGGGGAATATGTCCATCCTGTGCACCAGGCACAGACTGGTTTAAATGCCTATTTTCAACAGGTCTGAGACCTGGCCCTCAAGGCCCTACAAGGAGCTCAGCCCAGCCTACAAGCACTAGGTGTCTCTGCCAAGGAACATGCCCCATGCCCCTTCCAATGGCAGCTGCCAGCCCCCCTGCTAACCCGTGGGAGAGGGTATGCTTCTGTTTTTCCTCAGAGTGCCACTATGTCAATATGGGTCCTAGAAAGAGATGTATACTTTCCTGTGGAGGGCTATGAGTTGGATGTCTAAGAGCCATTAACACCTATAGAGTCACCTTAGTGGCTGCCTGTTTTTGTTGTATGTGCTGTAAGAGACACTTAAAAAAGAGAAAGATCAAAAGCACCACCCTGCCAGTCAAAACATAAGTGAAATAAAGGAGGGATCAAACAGCCTCTTTATATCATGCCAAACCTTTGAAAAAATAATAAAGAATCAAAGGCTATAACCTGTGCTCTTGTGTGATTTAATTGGAAAATGTCATGTGTTAGCTCTAATGGATAATATAGAAACTTAGCTGACCATGGGCCCTTAATATATTTTGCTAGCTCCAGGCCTGCTAAACTAATGTTCCTCATCTCAAATGTGTCATACAAAATGAGGAAAAGGCAGGCTCCATAAGTCTTCAGTCTTTAGAGGGGTAATGAGAACAAGAAAGGGGAATACATACATTACCCATCCTGGGTGATTTTCTCCTTGGTGGAAGCAGGCTGATCTATGGCCAAGGGTTATATGTGCCTGGCTTTCTGAAATTCAAAAGGCTACTGCCTGACACTCCCTACCCAGGGTGACTTCCCAGGGATTTGACTCTCTTCAAGGGCTGGCAATCAAAGAAGGTTAAGAGCTTGTTTGGCAAGCCAACCTAAGACAGGCACAGTCCAGCTGCTGAGCTCCCCTGAGGCAGGGTCAACAAGGCCAGATCAAAGAAGTCTGACTCCCACTGAGTGCCCATGTAATAAAATAAAAGGGTGGATATGTAGTAGGACAGGCCAATAGGGTCGAGGAAATTGGCTCAGACCAGTTGCCAAGGCATGCAAATAACATACTCCTTACCAGCCAACCTGGAGTTGGCCTGAGGGCTTAGCAACAGGAGCTGTCAGAGTTCCTAGTGGCTGTCAGAGTTCCTGATCATGTGGAGTCTGCCTGAGGGTCTAGCAACAGTCACTGTCAGAGTTCCTGATTATGCCAGCCAATGAGGCACGACCATACAGATGGTGCCAGTGCTAGGAAGAGGGTATATAAGGCCTTCCCTGTTATTGAATAAATGACTTCGTTATTTGCATTCAATGAACTCCTGGTGTCTGTGTCTTTGATGCTGCGCCTTCTCACTCCCTCACCTGAAGGAGCCAGTAGAATCCAAGCAACAATGTAACACAAGCTGGTCTTGACAAAACAGGGCAGGAATCTTAGTGGCTGGAGCAGACAATGGCGTGAGTCTGCGGGACTAAGGTAAGAGAACATTAGAGCCAGAAAACTGGAGAAAAGTCACACGAAGACAAAGAACTCTGGAAAACTCTGTGGAATCTCCTGAATAGGCAGCTACACAGCAGCAGCACATCATTCAGGGTGGGATACCTGAAGGTCAAGAGGAGCAACTGTTGTGGAATATTAGTTGAAGGTGTGTTACATTTGTTTATGCTGTGGAATACTTGTTTTAATGATTCAAAGATGTGTTGCATTCTTTTATGTTGCATTTGTTTGACTCTGTGAAGCTGTGTTACTTTGCCTGTCTAAAACACCTGATTGGTCTAATAAAGAGCTGAACGGCCAATAGCAAGGCAGGAGAGGGGTAGGCAGGGCTGCCAGGCAGAGAGAATAAATAAAAGAAGAATGTGGGAGGAGGAGTGAGAAAAAGAGGAGAGGAGGATGCCAGGGGCCAGCTACTCAGCCATACAGCCAGACACAGAGTAAGAAATAAAAAGATATACAGAAATAGAGAAAGATAAAAACCCAGAAGCAAAAGGTAGACGGCATATTTTTTTTTTAAGATGGGATAATTTAAGTTAAGAAAAGCTGGATAGAAATAAGCCAAGCTAAAGCAAAGCATTCATAAGAAAGAATAAATCTCTGCATGTGTATTTATTGAAGAGATGGGTGGCGGGCCCCCAAAGAGCAAAGAGTTAAAAAAAACAACCAACCACAAGCAACTCATGGGGAACAAGGGCTGGGAAAGAGCCCATTCCACCCAGCTTGAGTGGATGGAACAAACTACCAGGATGCTTAGAAGAGAGCTATCTGGGCAAAACCCCACACCAGTGATGGGGCTAGACCATTCCAGACAACACCCTTCTAGATCATCTGTGAGAGGTTAAAAAGGCCAGCATGGAGCAGGCTGGTCTGCAGATTCACTGGTTGCCAAGCTCAGCCCCTTAAGGAAAACACAATCCAGATGGTTAAAAGCAAAGACCCACAGAAGCAGAACCACCAATACCATCCCAACAGACCCACAAAGCTCTAACTACCCAGGCGACAAATTAAAAGCCACAGCTCCAGACGTACTGACCACACTGAAGACAACAGTGAGCAAGAAGCAGCCCAGGGGCTATGTCGACCCTCAAGGAGATGGACACACCAAGTGGGCAGCTGAGGCTCACCACAAGAAGAATGGACAGACCAAGTGGGCAGCTGAGGCTCACCACAAGGAGAATGGACACACCAAGTGGGGAGCTGCAGCTCACCACAAGGAGAATGGACACACCAAGTGGGCAGCTATGGCTCACCACAAGGAGAATGGACACACCAAGTGGACAGTTACATCTCACCACAAGGAGAATGGACACACCAAGTGGGCAGCTGAGGCTCACCACAAGGAGAATGGACACACCAAGTGGACAGCACAATACGCCTTGGACAGAATGTCAGCGCTCAGTGAAAACAGCACTAGCTACAGTGGTAACCTCCCCAAATCTTAAAAACCACCAAATGTATCTGTTACTTACCAACAGAAAACTGGGGGACTTTAAATGGGTTTGTAGGGGTAGACACGGCCTCTGGCTTGCGGTTTGGATTGGAGTCCTGCCGCTTTACACTGCCAGTTTTATTCAACTGAGATGATGTCAGGGTGTCAGGGTCCAGCCTCGGTCCTCTTTGTTCCGGAGTCTGGGGTTGTTGACTGACAGGAGTCAGGATGGAGGCCTTGGGCTGCTCTGCCATTGTCTGGGCAGCATTAGCCCTTCTGGCTTGTCTGCAAGATGCCCTGGCAGGGGCTGTTGGCAAAGCCTGGTTCAGAGAGACGGGGCCTATTTTGCCCAATTTGCTGGTGTTTGACAGAGGCCGAGAGCTGCTAGTGGGAATATTTGAAAGATCAAAGGACTTTGCTGCAAAAGGAGATAATCGAGGTTAGCCCCTCAAGCCACACTGTTTCCAGACACTTTATCACACACACACACACACACCCCAACACACACACACACACACACACACACACACACACACACACACACACACGGTTTGACACCTCTAGACTATCTACTTAACATCAGACACAGACAACATGTGGATGCCTGCCGGGGACCGGCCTCAGCAGTTTCGGGGGGCTGAAGGAGGGGATACCTGGAAGGCGCAGTAACGACTCAGAGACAGTGCTCATGCAAGCTGACAGGTCACTTCAGGCTTCTGCAGTTGCTAAGTAGCTTCTTTAGCTTCCCTAGCTTCTGCTTTTGCCTTGGTAACCTCAGTCTTTTATTATTATAAGCAAGGGGGAACAGAAAAAAAAAGAGAGAGAGAGAGAGAAATCACCCAATACAAAATATTTTCATGATTCCAAAGGTTATTCTTAGAAAATCACCAATACATTCTTCATCATCTTTAATTAAACACAGGAACTATCCCAGACTTAACACCAAAGCAACCATAATCTATTTTTTATTATTAATGATTATATGATCTTCTGAGCACTTGACCCCGAGGCTAGCAACATGCAATTTCACAAAAAAGGTAAAAATAAGAACAGTGGTTAATGTACCAGACAGTCATTTCCTTCTCACACAGCCTGCTCTGACCTCAAGACCCCTGCAGCCGCCTAAATTCCTCCTCAGCCCTCTGCAAACACCAAGCCCCATGACTGGTGGGCCACAATGACCTCAGACAAGAAATCTACCCCTGCAAGTCAGTGACTTTGTCCTTCTTATCCCAACAGTTCCAAGGAAGACCTGATCCAATTTTCAGAGCTTTCCTGAAGGAAAGGAAGCTCACCTTTCCTGGCAGCCCTTTTCAATCTAGGAACCCAGTAAAACTTGCAGCGATCACTCCAACCATTGCCGCATGTCTCCACACTCCTCCAGGAGGAATCCAAATATCTGAATTAAAGTTGCCATCTCCCTTTCTTGGTGGAGGCCACCATTTTCCTCCTATTCTAGGTTCCCACACTTTTAGTTTGTCATCCCGTCTATATGTTACTCCATCCACAGTCTTGAGCCAATAGCTCTTAGGGTCTCAATGTTTTACAAAATGCCCTTGGAATATCCTCAGAAACTAAATTATTCCTCATGGCCAGTTTAAGTGCAGTGTTGTAATGGTTTCAGTCATACCATGTGTTGACCACACATTCGGTACAGTTTATCCAAGCTCGAAAAGCTTCCCCAGGCTGCAGGTTCTCTCCCATGACCTGCATAACTGCCTTGACCCCACCCTGGGTGATCATCTCTGTATAATTTCCCGTGAAATTTACTTCATTCCTTTCCTGTATCACAGAAATCACCATTGATCTAGGAACACAGAACATGAAGATAAGATAGAAGAAAAAGACTAGTATTACAAGAAGTATTTATATGAAGAACATGACATGTGCATGCCATAAAGCATGACCTTGGGACACGTAGGCATTTCTGCCTTGGCCCTCTAGAGGCATGCTAAGCAGAAGATGCGGAGGGGAATGCATGGAGGGTTGATGATCCACAATCTCAGGTCCCCTTTTCTCCAGTCTCAGCTGGCAGCATGTCAGGCATCTTATATGCCGTCCCTGGCAGATGCCCATTAAGTGATCATCAAATCAGGACCAGCAGGACACCTAACCCGAGCTGAGTGCTGTCCAATGCTCAGCAGTTACTAAAATGTGTGTGCAGTCACAAGGTTAAGTTCTCCTTTCTTCACTTCCTTGCCGAGCATACAAAGTGGACAGTCTAGTCACATGTCCTGCCCCACCCTCACGGCAGACGGGAATTCGAGGAGGGAAAACTTAGGAATAGGTTTGGAAACAGAGCAAGGTGTGTGGATAGCAAGGGTGACATCTGCTCGCCTAGGAATGGACCCACTGTGTGAGTTAACACTGTGAAGGCTCAAAGGGAAACTTTAGGGAATAATGTTGTAGACATGTGTATACTGTGTGTTAGCCACGTGTATACTGTGTATTAGCCCTACCAGGGAGGGCCCTTCCCACAATCTCGAGAATCTGACCCTATGACTCTACCATATACAACACATGGAGTCAAAGTCCTGAATCAGTGCAGCAAGATCTACCTCACAACACCTGGGCAGCCGCAGGTGCTTTCCTGATCATGGACTCATGGGCCACAGAAGGGCCCAGGAAGGCTCCCAGACTCATAGGAACCTTGCAAGGTCAACAATATCACTTGATTTAAAGGTAAGGACACAGACTTCTCTTAACCACTGAGTAGCAGTCAGGACTCTAGAGCAGGCTGATTCTAGAGCTCAGACTTCTCACATCTGTTCTCACATCTCACCATGCTGGTTACAAAGGACATGTCTAGACTCCACAGGCAAACTGCAGAAACAGATGCATTCCCTGGCCCCTATACCACTTCACCACTAGATGGCAGCCTTGTCTAGGCAGGTTGAACCCAAGGGCACATGCCCCAGATGACCCAGGCTGGGCTGGCCTGTCTTAGCACCTGTGGTCCAATGATGTGGGTCCATGAGTTTGTGTGCCTCCAACTGAAACCATTACCTCCTTACTGGAGGAAGTATTCAGGGGCAGAGGGACAATGAGTCTCTTCCTGCCTAGCCCTCAGCCCTGAGCTCTAATTCCACAGCATTCTGGGAGGCCGATACATATGGTGCTCCAGGGTTCGCCTGACTAGCTGATCTGCTCACCTTTGCCTGCTGCTAGAGACACATAGGCACCAGACTTGAGGCTCGAAGCAGACCCTGAGGCAGAGGATTTCCTTGTGAGACTGCCAGTACAGCCTGGTGGTTTTAACAGGGTCTTCTTCTGCCCCAACTGAAAGAAAATTTGAAAAAAAGAAAATCGGCAAGGATTTTGTTACCTACACACACACACTTAGCTCTGCAAAGGTAGGATTTAAAAATCATCTTTAGTGAGACCAGAGAGATGGCTCAGCAGGTAAGAGCACTTGTTGCTGTAGCAGAGGACCTGGGTTCAAGTCTCAGCCCCCTCATGATGGCTCACAACCATCTATCACTCCAGTTCCAGGGGATCTGACCCCCTCTTCTGACCTCTTTGGGTACTGGGAACACACATGGTACATAAGCATACACTCAGGTAAAACACTCATGCACATAAAATAAAATTTAAAAATCTTAAAAAAAAAACTCTATAATCTTCAGTAATAATTACCTTTATAGAAAAAAGTTAAGTAGCACAGTTATCCCTCAGTCTCTGAGGAGCACTGCTTAGAGGACCCTGTGGATACTACCCTACAAGGGTCCTACAAATGTAACAGTGTGATAGTTGCCTGGAACCTACACAGATCCACCCAGACTTCAAATTACCTCAGGATGACTCTAATTTTGATGAAAGGCTATGGATGCCATCACTCATTCAGGCAACACTGACAAGGAAAAGCAGTATGTGTTCAGTACAGAGGAACTTCTCTTGAATAGTTTCAATCTGATTGGATGAATCCACAGATGAGGGAGCCATGGACCTGGAAGGGCGACTGTGTCTAGAATGTAATGTCCAAACCTCTGCCAGCAGCAATCAAGATTGTGGGGTTCAACCTAGACCCCAAATCAGCTGCTGTAGGCGTAGCTTTTGGCAACTTTAATAAATGATTTCTACTAGGTAGCTCAGAGCACCAGAAAGGTGACAACCTCTATGTGAGCTCAGACTATAAAACACAACACCTCAAGTCTCCCATAGAGGCTCTGAGGGATCAGTGAAAACCAGTTGCTGGGAACCAAGTGCTAGACTCTTATCAACCCACACAGCCCAAGTGACAAGGCCACTTCAGTGCACACTGCCTGTTCAGGCCTCTCTTTTTGCAACCTAGCCACCTCTTGTGGATTGTTTCCAACTTTCCTTAACTGGTGTGTGTGCGCGCATGCTGTGGGATGGTCTGTATGTCAAGTGTGTTGCTGATTGGTCAGTAAATAAATCACTGATTGGCCATTGGCTAGGCAGGAAGTATAGGCGGGACAAGGAAAAGAATTCTGGGAAGTGGAAGGCTGAGAGAGAGACATCGATCCGCCATCAGGACAAGGAAGATGTAAGGTACCAGTAAGCCATGAGCCATGTGGCAAAGTAAAGATTAATAGAAATGGGCTAAATATAAGAGTAAGAGCTAGACAATAACAGGCCTGAGCTAATGGCCAAGCAGTTTAAATAATGTAAGAGTCTGTGTGTTTATTTTATAAGTGGGCTCTGGGACTGGTGGGACTTGGTGGCGGGAGCTGGAGAGAAATTCTCCAGCAACACGCACACGTGCACATGAAGACCGGAGGACAACTCCACTTTTATTTAGTTTGGATACAGGGTCTCCTGAGTAGCCCTAGGTGGCCTAGAACTCTCTATGCAGAACAGCTGCAGAGAACCACCTGCTTCTGCCTCCAAGTGCTAGGATTAAAGGCATGCACCACTGCCAGGCCCAGACACCATTTTCTTTTAAGGACAGGGTCTCTCGCTAGCCTGGCACTCACCACGTAGGCTAGGCTGGCTGACCAGCAAGCAAGTCCAAGGGATCCAACTGTCTCTGTCTCCCCAGTGCTGAGATTACAAGTGCACACCACCACACGAGGCTTTTTAAATGTGAGTCCTAGGATCTCACTTATGTCCACGCAGGCACTCATCAAATAAAATATCACCCCACCAACGTAATCTAATCAAAATATACAAAACTGGCACCTTGTTCCCATGCAGGGCAAGTGCCTGCAGCCCCAGCCACTCACCTTGCTAGGAAAGGGGGAGGGATCGCGTGCCTGCGCCCCGAGACCGAGTAACGGATTCCTGACTCTGAGCTGCACAGCAGGCCTGCCAGCCCGTCCTTCTAGGCCACTGCGGCGCGAGGCCCGGTCCCCCACTCTCTTCCACTCCTTATCCCCAGCTTTTCACTGGGAGGGCCTAAAACACAGCTGGTACTCTGTCACATGTTTAAACGCAGCGCCGGCCTTCGCCGGCCACCGATTGGTTTGTACAGAGAGATGCTCTCGGTGCACCTTGGGAATTGTAGTCAGAGTGTTGATGTGCGAGACCAATGTGCACTCACAGGGACTCCACTCCACGGATTGGCTCTGCTCGGCCCCGGATACTCCCACCGGAAGTTTCCGTAAGTCTCGCTGCCCCCCTCCCCCCCCACACACACACACACATACGGGGAGTGTATTTGCGTTCCGGCTGTGGCTGCGCTAAGAAACGGGGCTGAGGAGGTGAGGGTGGGATATGGAGGATGGTCAGGCAGCTAAGAAGGAGTTCGTCCTGACCGCTACTCTCTTCGGTGCTTGTCTTGACACCCCTGATTTCTCTTGCGTCCAGGGACTCTATCTGCAGCCTGAGGCCTCACTCCTGTACTCTGATGCGCTGGCCCTCTATGCTCCCCCCCCCACGCCCGTCCCCCAGATCCTCTGATCTTGGGCTCCCTGTTTCATTAAAGTGGAAGAGTGACGATGACGGAGCCAGCCACAGCACTTCCTAGCGGTCAGTATCAGGAGCCTTTGGATAGCTATTAACAGAACGCTGGCTTCAAGGTCTGTCGCTCCAGGAAGTCTAGGGGTGCCTGGACAGAGGGAGCCGCAAGGAGACCATCAAGTTTGGTTGTCTTTTCTGCAGGTTTTGCTCCCCAGTAGGCAAACTGGCTCTGCTGGGCCCAAGCTTTCCCACCTGCCAGGGATGGTTACCAGTTCCGTGTTACCTGCACCATATCTGGAATTGTAAGAGCCAGGCTCTCCTGACTCACACACAATAGGAAAGGTAGAACCACGGTCCAAGCCCCAAGAGTTCTTGCCCCACTCCTTCTGTTAGGTCACTGTTTTCATTATTTGCCACAGCAGAGCAGCTCTGGGCTCAGATCTCAGACCTACTCATAGGAGCAGAATCAGAGGTCTGCCAGGGAAGCCACACCCCTCAAGATTCACTCCCATGTGCAGTTTAAGAGAAGCTCCAGTTGGCACCACCAAATCCCCCCAGGGACACAGAAGCCATCCTTCCCCTCATCTTTGGGGATGGTGGCAGGTGCAGCAGTCTGGGGCTGACAACCAAAGCCAATGAAGCAGAGTCCCCTCCCCCACTCAAAAGGAAAATCCTCTGCTAGCTGGGACCCCAGGCAGCTCACTGGAATCCACCCCAGGGAAATGGGACAGCAGGACCTGTGTAGAGTATAAGAAAAAGTAAATGAAAAGCTTTCACTAGTAACAGGTATATGTGGAAGGCATTTCTATACCTCCCAGCTGAGCTGGCCACAGCTCTGCTCTGACTGCCAGCCTCAGAACAAGAAAATCCAATGTTCAAGGCATCTATAAATAGTAGCACTGCTTGGGTTCCAGAGGCTTAAAAATGCATGTTGGCCCTGAGGAGGAATTCTGAATATCAATCAGAATTAATTTGTGTCCCATATTTCTACCAAACTACTGATTTGGAGAATTCTGCTCAGGACTGAACCTTATCCTCTGTTTCCTAACCCTAACCCACCCAGACAAGTCAACCCAATGCCAGGAGGTCAGTGCTGAGCTGTAGACCGAGGACTTGGCCTGGGTCACTACATAAGATGGACAGTAGCTGCCTTGCGGATGAGCCTCTCAGTCAAGGGTGAGTTGGGTTTCAAGGCATCACGTTCCAACAGAAGGCTCCTGTGGAAACACACAGAGTTTTTGTTATAGAACCTTCTAGAAGGAGGCAGGAGCAAATGGATACAGTCAGCTGGATAGTACTTTGATTCTGCCTGAGAGAAAACACTAGAGATAAGGACTCCAGTGTGGGGTTATCACTGAGGCTTAGCCTGTCTTGGGGAATCCATGGCAGAAGACCTCATAGACAGGCTCCTGTCACAGGCTAAGGCTGAGGACCAGAGGGACAGGAGACATGGTGTCTGGCAGGAAGCCACATGTGAGACTGGTCCAGGAAAAGCAAGTGAAAGAATGGGCAGGTGTAGGGAAGCCTCAATTTATAGAAAGGAAGATGGGATCAATCAGACTCAAAGCCTGCTGTGGCTGAATCCTGATACCCTTGACACCCTGGTCATCAGCATGACTTAGGGGTAGGACCCTTACACTGGGATTAGTGTCCCAGTGAGAAACATAAGAGCCTGCTCTCTAAGTGCTCAGGGAAGCAAGACATAGCAAGAAGCTTTGAAGCCAGGAAGAGGAGTGCACCAGAAAACTGAACCCTGTGGGACCCTGATCCAGGACATTTCAGCTTTCAGAACTACAAGATGAGATGTGTCTGGTGTGTGAACAAACCGTCAGGTCTGGGATTGGTTTGTTTTGGTAACACCCCAAGGAGATTAAGATAGAGATAGGTTAACAATGGTGGGTCTGTGGGGAGTGAGCTTAAGGGGCTGGAGCTTGGTACACAGGTAGGGGACAGCACCACAGCCAGGGTAGAAATGCATCAGCCTACTTTCTGCTGCTATAACAAAATATCCGAGGCTGGGAACATTGTAAAATTAAAGGTTTTATTTGGCTAGGTTTCAGGGACTGCAAGTACAAGACCTAGGCCCTTATCTGACTCCAGATAAGGCTCTTTGGTGGGTTAACAAGGAAGAGAGGCAGAAAGGCAAAGGGCAGAATGCAGAAGAGGCCAAGCAAACCGAGGGACTGTGCTCTGTAACCTTCTCCTGTGGTGAGTACTAATTAGGGATCCTTGAGAACTACTTTAATATCTTCTGAGGACGGGGCCCCAGAACTCCATTCCAGGAGTTCTCATCTCTCAACTCTCTTCCTCTTCTTAACAGTTCCAAACTGGGGAACCCATGTCTAGCACATAGAACCTGGGGGGCCATACGCAAACCACCCAAACCACAGTAGAGGGCTTTTGCCTGTGAAGGGGCTGGGCTGCAGGGGGAGGCACTTGAAGGAATGCCTCACCCCTGCAGGGTCTTCCCAGGCAGCTGTGCCGCCTCTCTCCCCTACACTACCTCACCTCTCCTGGGCAGGACCTGATTCATCACACCCACTCCAGTGTGGGCCACACTGCACCCTAGAATCTGCCTCAGCTGAACCCTCAGCCTGCTCCTCTGTCCACACAGCCCACATCCCCCTACCTGGGACCACAGGCCCCACCTCTTACCTACAGCAGGTCCCCCAGGGTGCTCAGCCACTACACATCACGAATGGCCTTTGCACATGGACATGGAGTGTCATAAACAGGGACATGTGTCCATGGCGTTTCTGAGTTCAGAGTAGTCCAAATGTTCCCAGGCATCACCTGCACTGCTGGTGTCTGGCTCAATGGCCAGGGCACCTGCCTAGACCTCTTCTCACAGGACAGGGACCCAGGGGTCCTCTCCTTGGCAGGGTAAGGGTGAGCCAGGGACAGGGATTATAATGGTTAGGGCTGTAGGTCTTACTCCAAACACCCCTAGCTTCTAGGTCTATGGCTTTCTCTCCTAACCAGGCCCACTGGCTAAGTGCACTGGGCATTTAGTCTCCCTCCACACCTCCACAGGACACCCCTCTGCTCCTCCACCCCCTCACCAGATCCACCATCATCCTCTGCTCCTAACCAGTTATGGGAATGTCCAGATGAACTGGTTTTCTCATAGGATCTTCACATCCACGTACTCAGTACTGAATCCCACCCCCAGCCCAGGAAGGTTGGAAATTACTGAGAGCTGAGGCCTAAAAGAACAGACAAGAAAAAAAAAAAGGGCAGGATGTCCCAGGCAGAGGGCACAGCACATGCAGGGACCTAGGAGCAGGTATACTGACTGTCTGTGAACTTCAGCATGGCTAAAATGGGAAGTAGGCTGGGGAAGCAGGAGGCTGGACAAAAGGGTGGCACTGGCTGTCCCCCTTTGTCAAGCTGGGCCTGCTAATGAAAGAGAACCAAACCCCCAGTTTGCCTCCTGCTTTCTGAACCCCAAATCAGAAGCACACATGCCAAGGCAGGGGCATGCATAGGGAGATCATGGGGGAGCAGCCCATGCCAGGCTGTAGGGAGGGCAGAGTGCTCACCGGGCCACATTCTTATGGGCGCTGGAGGTGCAGTTGATGGCCGCATGAATCAGCAGCTGGTTGAAGACATCTCTCTATGAAATCAGTTAGGCAAGTTAAACACCTGCATTGGGGACCAGGGATGGGTCCCCAACCCAAAGGAACCACTGAGACGAACACCACCCCGAACAGCATACCCTGGTGTCAGTGTGAAACAGGGGTGCTCCCACCCCATGAGTACCCACAACACAGGAGACACCTGGCACTCCAACCTCTGGTTCCCTGTATACAGATGGCTCACCTGAGCATTGCTGCCCCCAATCTGGACAATTCGGTAGCGGATTGGCAAGAGAAGTTCTAGGGCTCGGTCAGGGTTCCCGTTCTCAGCCTCCACAAGGGCCTGGCACAGAGGCAGCCCCACATCTTGTGCCAACTGGTGCTGGCAGTTCTCCCCGGGGGACCTGTCACCAAGACCAAAGCTCAGCATCCACCTCTACAAAGCCCCACCTGGGCCAGGGACACAAAAGTTAGGTCCTTCCCCAGCTGCCTGATGGCAGTCTGATGGGAGCAGTAAGCACCTGCCCACTGTAGGGAGAGGACAGGGCTCCCTGTTTCCAGCCTCAGTTTGCCCATCTGGAAAGTGGTGTAATAGCACAGCCTTGTGGAGAGATCAGACTGCAGACACTGTAGGCAAAGCCTGGACACCAACTGCCAGGACTACCATGGTTACCAATGACTGTGTCTTCGGCAACCTGTCCCCCAGGCCCCTGTCCCCCAGACCCCGGAAGACACATTTCCAACAGATAAAGGAACTGAGGCTCAGAGCAAAGAGGACACCAGCTGGACCCCTGGAAGTCAGACAGCTATGAAATACATGCCTGCATGGGCACCCACCTAGGGGATACCCACCTAGAAGCATGGGTATCTTCAAAGCCTTGCTCACCAGCAAGACCTCACTCTAAGGCTTCCCCCAAGAAGGCAGGGTGACCCCTAGCAGGCCTTGGTTCAACCCTTGCACCCTTCACCCTCTCAGTTGGCAGGCTTCAAGGTCTCAGGGCCTCACATACTTGCTGGCCTCCTGCAGGGTGGTCAGCAGCTCCTGTGTGGTCTGGAGGTCCCGTGCACCCAGGGAGGCCATCAGGAAGTGAGCGTCATTGAACAGAAGGATGTGGTCTCGGGTATGCTTCTTCGTGACTGGTAGAACAGCCTGCCAGCGCTGCCCAAGAGGCACCCCTGGGGAGGAAAAGAGGAGCCAAGGGCTTGGTGTGAGACAGCAGATATGTTCTTCACCCTCGTCCCTCAGAAGCCCATCCAATCTTGTCCCTGTGAGAGGTCTGGAGGTGAATGGGGCCACCAAGGCCTCTGCTTTCCTTGTTTTCCTAGAAAAGCCACAAACCCATGAGGTAAACACAAATTTGAAAATTTGTCACAAGTTATCAAACTATTCTGAGCCTCCTTTCAGACTCCCAAAAAACATGTTTTAAAATTTCCCTATGTAATCTCATGTCTAGTAACTGTGGAGAGATGGCTCAGTGGTTAAGAGCACTGGCTGCTCTTCCAGAGGACCTGAGTTCGGTTCCCAGTACCTGCATGGTGGCTTACAGTGTTTTATAACTCCATTTCCAGGGAACTCAGCACCCTCTTCTTACCTCCATAGGCACCAGGCACACAAACAGGCCACAGACATACATGCAGGCAAAATACTCACATACAAAAAAATAAATAAAAAATTTAAATCTAGTACCTGATACACCATGGGTATTCAATAAAGCCAGTGGCATCAGTAACACCCTTCTGCTTAAGTCTGAATTTTCTGGCTCTAGAAGTCCTCACCTCTGCCCCAGCCTCCAGCCTCCACCTCCTTTTCTTCCCTCTCAGTACTGGAATGCTAGATTCGGCTTTCTTCTCTAGAGCATCTCCAGCCACCCAGAGGGCCCTCGACATCTATTTCTCAGCCTATCAAAATCAACAGTGAGGGCCAGGTGGTGGTGGTTATGCCTTTAATCCCAGAATTTGGGAGGTAGAGGCAGGCCAATCTCTGTGAATTCAAGGTCAGCATGGTCTACAGCATGAGTTCTAGGACAGCCAGAGCTATACAACAAACCCTGTCTCAAAACACCCCCCCTTCAAAAAAAAAAAATTGAACAGAGATCCTTGCCTCACAACAGTGAGGAAGTAAGAAGCCTTTCCCAGCCTGCCAACCACTCGGTTACCCCCACCTCACCCCTCATGCTGGGATTCTGGAGCTCTGGCCTTCCTTAGTGTCTCTCTCTGTGGGGAATCATCTGGTCCTCCAGCCATGGGCAGGAAGCCAGCCCCATCAGGGCAACTTGGAAGCCTAGGGTGACAGGCTGAGAAGCCTCTGCAATGTCAGAGTTGGGAAATTATCACCTCCTGTGATCTAGGAAAAGAGGCATCAGCCCGTAGCCAGGTGGCACCTGTGCCCTGAAGACCTGCCAGGCAGACTATGAGAGTGGCAAGGTTTAGAGTCCAAGGCCAGTACACCAAGGAGCAGTGGAGCATAGAATAAAGGGCAGCTGAGGCTAGGTCAGTTGTCTTAGACTGGCATGGAGACAGCTGCATAAGCTCGCACGCAAAACTACAGCCAGGCCAATTCATCTCAAGGCCAGTGGTTCGGGCAGTGGCCGTCAGGATCGGCAACCACACTTTCTCTCTTTGTATAGGGAGAGGGAAGAGAGTCTGCTACCTTCCATCTGAAGACGGTAGAGCATGGAGCAGCTGTCCACCATATCCAGCATGGTACCACTGGCCTGCAGGCTGGGGAGGATCTGGAAGACAAGGGTGATGGGAGGCCAGGCTCAGAGAGCCAAATGACAGGGACATGGATACAGCTAGAGCTGCCATCCTAGCCATGAGTGTGGCCTGAGAAAGCTCTCAGCAAACAAAAGCTATAAGCATCATCCCCAGCATCCCAGCCATCAGGAGCATCATGCTCTTCATTTCTCAGCCTTCGGGCTAAGATCAAGTATAGGACCACAGCCCCCACCAGAATATTAAGTACTGTGGGAGCCAGAATGTATGAGGGGGTGTGCGCGCATGCATGCATGCATGCATGCATGCATGCATGCATGCATACACACACACGCACACACACACACACAGAGGAACTAACTGTACTGTGTACCCATGATTAGCACTAGGCCCTTACAAAAGCTACCCACAGCCTGGGCCTAAGGCTGCTCTGGCAGGAGACACCTATCTTGCCTGGTCATGTTTCGAGATTCAACTTGGCTTACTGGGAGACCTGTCTACACCTCAGAGAACACAGTGCACATCACCTCCATTTCTTTCTAAGATGCTGATCATGACAGAGGAACTCCTCCTAGGGACCCTTGTCTGGCAGGCATTTTTCTGGTATTCGGCCCTTCACATCATGAGTGTGCCAAAACGTTCTTACTGAGTACTCACATGGGAGTTTTTCCTTTCAAAGCATGCCTAAGGGCTGAGAGTGAGAGAGCCAGAGTGAGAGGAACACACAGACATCATAACAGACTGCTCAGTCTTCTCTCAGAGATTAGGCCTCAATTTCAGTTTCCTGAGACTGAACAAGCAGTTTCAGAGGGAGCCATGAACAAAGGGCAATTAATCCACACCTCCCACCCCACCCCCCCACACCCACAGCAAGGATGAGAAAGACTAGTACAAGGAATATCAGGCAAGGCCAGGCCAGAGCCACCCCAGTCAGCAAGCTCAAGGTGATAACCAAATAAGGACAAAGCCTGGGACTTGTCCAGGCCTGCCCCAAAATGAAAAACTGTAGCCATGACCAGCCCTTGACTAGTCCTGGCCAATTAGAATGTACTAATATGATCGCTACTTGCTTAGGCCAATCAAATCTAAAGTGACCTAAACGCCCTTGGAATGCCCCTGGGCTATGTTTACAACCAGCTACTGTGATCTCCTCTCTGGGTCATCAGCATTTTGCCTTTGTGTAGAATGGTCGGTCCCAGTATACTGGAATCTTTCTCAAGATAATAAACGCTCTTGTTGACTGCATACATGGATGGTGGTCTTTGTGGGACTTATACAGGACCCTAACAAAAGGAGAATTTGAGTTTGGGGAGATAGCAAGGTTGTGGAGGTGGCAGGTAGGATGGGGCTCCATGAGGTCAATATGCTAATACTGCAATGCTACATAATTTATCAACATAATCATTATCATCATCATTTTATGCATACGAGTTTTTCATCAGCATGTATGCCTGTGTACCACATGTGTGCCTGATGCCCACAGAGGCCAGGAGTGGGCATATGGTGTCCTGAAATTGGAGTTACAGATAATTATGTGCTACTATGTGGGTGCTGGGAATTGAACCTGGGCCCTCTGGAACAACAGTCGGTAGCTGTTGTAGCTCAAACATTGTAGCTCAAAAACCATCTATAACTCCAGGTTTAGGGGATCTGGCCATCTCTTCTGATCTCTGTGCACATATATACATGCAGGCAAAACACATAAAATAAACAAATTCTTTAAAAAATTAAAACACACACTAATAGGTACACACAAGTGGCCATATGGCTCAGTAAAGGCACTTGTTAGCCAAGCCTGATTTGATGCCTGAAACTCACATAGTAGAAGCAGAGAACTGACTCCTGCAAGTTGTTCTCTGACTTGAACAGACATGTCACGGCATGCACTACACATACAAAATAAATAAATGGGATATTTTTTTTTAAAGATATGCTCTCACTATGTAGCTCTGGCTGTTCTAGAACTCACTATGTAGACCAGGCTGGCCTGAAACTCACAGAGATCACTCTGCCTCTGCCTCCTGAGTGCTGGGATCAAAAGGCATGTGCCATTCACCCTGGCTCTGCTGTTTTTTAAAAATTAAAAATAAGTGAACAACCCAAGCCGTGGTGGTGCACACCTTTAATCCCAGCACTCAGGAGGCAGAGGCAGGTAGATCAATGTGAGTTAGAGGTCAGCCTGGTCTACAGTGTGATCCATAACAGGCTAGAAAGCTACAAAGAGAAACCCTGCCTCAAAAGAAGAAGAAAGAAGAGGAAGAAGAAGAGGAGGAGGAGGAAGAGGAGAATGAGGACGAGGACGAGGAGGAGGAGGGGTATCCATCCGAATGGACAGTGACAGTCAAAGACTGCCTTAAACATGTCAGTCTCCAAACACCATGGGTGAAAAATCAACAGAGACTCCATGGTACAGACTCAGAACATGGCTCTGACAACAGCTATCCTACAAAGTCTGGGCCATTCTCCCACCATTAGCTCTGGCTGGGAAACACAAACAGGCCCATATGAGAGACAAAAGCCGACTGCAGCCACCAACCATAAACAACGTGAGTGCACTTACATGGCTGTCATAGATGGTTAGCGCAGCCTCATAGTCTCCCTGCAAAGGAGAAATTGCTGTGGTTAACATCTGGAGAAGACAAAACATGATGCTTGGAAATGCACTAGGAATAGCTGACCAAGGACCCCACTAAGAGAGATGGGCAGGGCTCAATGGCACCCAGTGTGGAGAAGGGAGAAGGTGAACCCAACCCTTGGGTCATGAGGGCCTCACCTTGCATACATGCTTCTCTCTGGGCATCTTAGGAGCCTCCATGTCTTTCTCTACAGTAACAGTGCTGCAAGAAGCACCCTGAGAAACGGGCCACTGCCCATCTCCATCATCTGTCCCCGCCTCCTCTCCTAGAATTGTTTCTGGTGCTGTAGGTCCAATCTGAGACCCTCCCTGTATCCCAGGCAGTAAAGAGGCATTGGGTTTCAATGCCCTGTGGTGGTGTGAAGGGTCCCCCATAGGCTGAGATGTTTGAATACTTGGTCCCCAGTTGGTGGCACTGTTTGTGCGGGCTTAGGAGGTGTGGCCTTGGTGGAGGAAGTGTATCACTAGAGGTAGGCTTTGAGAGCATAAGGCTTCACCCTATTCTCAGTCCAGGCTGCTTTGTGCCTGAATGGTGTGAGCTCTCCGCATCCAGGTCCTGCACACGTTTGCAGCTTGCTGCCAGCTTCCTCATCATGACGGAGGCTCTAATGCCTCTGGAACCTTTAGCCAAATAAACCCTTCCTTCTACTACAATTTCTCTTGGTCACAGTGTCGTATCACAGCAATTGGAAAGTAACTAATAAGACACACGAGTCCCAGTTCCCAAGAGTGGAAAATGTCTTGAGGAACTCAGCCTGAAAAACTCTTGGAATGTGAATGCAGTATTCTTTCAGATATCATCTGTGCCTGACAGATTTATGTCAACTTGATACAAGCTAGAGTCATCTGAGCCACCTCAGTTAAGAAAATGTCTCCATAAGACTGGGCTCTAAGCAAGCCTGTAGGGTGTTTTCTTAATTGATGGGGGATGGACATTGTGTATGGTCCCATCCCTGGGCTTGTGGTCCAGGGTTCTATACGAAAGCAGGCTGAGCAAGCCATGATGAGCAAACAAGTAAGCAGCACCCCTAATGGCCTCTGCATCAGCTTCTGCCTCCAGGTTTCTTCCTGTCATGTCTGAGTTCCAGCCCCAGATTCCTTCATTAAAGGATAAAGTAAAGCAAATAAATCCAATCCTACCCAACTTGCTTTTGGTCATGGCATCTCATCACAGCAATAGAAACCCTAAGACACCATGTTTTGTACCAACACACAAAGGTGCTGCACGGAGTTCAGACAGACAGCAGGGGCTAGAGCTTTTCTCTGAACATCTGCACTGCATGAGACAACCAAAGAGACAAGCATCTTACCTTTTCAATCAAGTAAAGGGCCCAGTGCCAATAATTATGGCAAGCGAGCATATCAGAATCCTGCAGAAAGAAGGAGAAAGTCAGAGCGCCTGTGGCTCAGTTGGTATCATGTATGAACCCCTAGATTCAATCCCCAACATTGAATAAACTCGCTATGGTGGACCACATCTGTGATCTCAGCACACACTGTGATCCAGGGAGGTAGAAAAAGAGGATCATAAGTTCAATTTTGGGGTGGGGAGATGCTCACTTGGAACAATGTTTGCTGTGTAAGCATTGAAGAGCTGAGTTTGACTCCTGACACCAACTTGAAAGCTGGACATGATGGTGTATGCCTGTAATCACAGGAGAAGCCTGGAGATTTTCTAGCCAGACAGTCTTGCCTAATCAGTAAGTTCCAGAGAAATCCCAGGAAAAAAAGTGGCCTCTATGGCTTTAAGTTCTTAATATTTTCCAGACCCAGGAGTCTGGGCATCTTTAGAATGGGATATGTTCGTGAACTTCCCTGTAAGCCAGCTACACCTAGAACCATGCCGGGAGATGCTGGGAATTGGCCTGGCTGTCAATCACAGTTTTAGCCCGTGGAAATGATCAAGAGGGATGCTGGTGGCCACAGCATTCTGCTGGTCTCTGAAGCATTGAACATCTACTGCTCAGTGTCAGGTTGTGGAGGGACTTGTTTCCCCAGCTGGTGGTGCCCTTGGAGCCTGCTGTGACACAGAAGGACAGGGCAGCAAGGCCACCTAGAGAAGTGGCCAGGTCAGGTACCAGAGGCAAGTCCAGAGAAAACAGGCACACACGGAGGAAGAAGGACCACCAGAGCTAGTGCGGAAGGAGAAAACGGGCCCAGAGGGGTACCAGCCTGTGAGGAGCAGGGATGAGTAAAGTTGGGAATAGGGAATATGGACAATGAGGCCACCTTGTGTTCAGGACACAGAAAGGGTCAGGCTAGACATTAAGGGTCTAAACCACCCTAACTCCCATATGCTGACTCTACATCATTGGAGACCATCACCCCATTGGCCTGCCTCTCTCCCACCCACTGCATCATGAGGTCCAGAAGGACACTCCAACATCCCATGTGGAGCCTCCTGGCAGGAGCAGAGGCACATGCAACTCAGGGCCCTAAGCATGCCCACCCTTGCTGGGCTCTGACTTCCCCAGCACCCTTTGGGTCCATTCCTTTCATAGCAAAACACCTCAGGCAGACTTATAAAAATGCTGGCAGATGTTGGGATGTTGTGGACCTCCCAGAGGATGCTTGGCTGTCAGGGATGCCTCCAAGCTGAACCTAAGCTCCTAGGGAACTAAGCCACATCTGTAAGTCCTACCCAGAAAGCCTTGGTGGGATTCCGGGTATCAGACTGGATCATCCAAGTCTCAACTCCTACCTTCCAGTGGCCTTCGGTGTTCTTCATGAACTCCAGCCCGTCCTTGATCTCTGCTCTCATCTCATGTACGTGGGCAACAGTGTGCACTGACCATGCATCTGTTGGCTCAACAGATAAAGCCTGCATGAGGTAGGAGATGGGAGGACAAAGAAAATGGGTGTTAGCCCGGCTACTTGGGCTAAGAAGAACAAGGATGAGACTGAGCTCTCATTCAGAGTAATTACAATCCCGACACCAGCCCCATGTCCTACGTTCCTGGGACGTAACACTGTGTGCCTTAATCGCCACAGCAGCTGCTGAGGAGGGCATCACTGACGGCCTCACAGATGAGGAAGCTGGGGCTCGAGGAGGTCAGCACTTGCTTCCTGGGTACACCCGCATCATCTGTACCATCATCATATTGTGCCTCAGTTTCCCATGTTGGCTTTTAGGCTGCCTTCCTCTCAGGGCTATGAGAATAGTGTAGATTGTCACATCCTTTGCTGGCGAAAGGCAAGAGGCTGCCCCTGCCACTTATACTCAGGAAATGGTTATACAGATGGATTCCTGCTTTAGAAGCAAATGGATTTAGCAACACTGTTGATAACGACCAAATCTACATGACCCCTGACCTCCACATTGAGGCCGAATCTACATGACCCCTGACCTCCACATTGAGGCCGAATCTACATGACCCCTAACCTCCACATTGAGGCCGACGGACACATGAACTTGCTCTTACCTCTTTGTCTATCTATTCACCAGGGTCAGTTCACGTTTATTGAGCGCCTTCTAAATGCTGGATATGAAGCAGTGAACTGGGGCTCACTGCAACCCCATCACTGGCTTGTCCTCAGGGCCCCACATCAAATCATGAGTCCCTTAGGCCCGCCTTCCCTGATGTCTAGAATTACAAGTGCCTCAGCGCTGGCCTGGCACATGCTGCAAAGGTTTTGGCAATGTGTCCCCATCAGTCTCTGGCCCCTGGCCCTGCCCCTCAGCTCTCACAGTCTTGTCCACTCCCTGTAGGAAGACAGGGGTCACACAGCATATCTGTGAGGCCTCGGTGCAGAGGGCCTGAGAACCAGGAGAGCTGGGGACATAGCAAGGTGCATCCTGAGCATGCTGGGCACTGGCACCCCTTTAAGGAACCTCTCCAAACATTCTGATTTCACACAGGACAGTTGAGAAATAGGACTCAGCCCTGTTCTTTGTGACCAGCATCCTCACAAAACTGGAGTTGTTGCAAGGTTCCCTGGGAGACTCCAACTCTCTGCCTGTCCCTCACGCCAGAGATTGACCTGCTGGGCTTGCTGTCACCTTGTAAGGTCACTGTAGTTCAGTGGACCTGGTGCTGTCAACTCTTGCCTGTGGAAACCTGGGGGACACCGTTACATCCTTGTCTTCATATCTATCAGCTGTCTGTGGGGTCTGGGGCCAAGGTCAGTGTGGCCTATAGCACCAGGAGAGCTGGAGCAAGGGTAGGAAAGAGCAATGGGTGGGGACACTCTTCTGCCACATCTTGTTTCTTCTCAGACTTGGCAATCAGCTTGTCAGAATGCCACTCAGAGTTCCTTCAACTGCCCTGCTCTCCTCCAGATGCCTAGCTGGTTCCCCCAAACATAGGAGCCCTCCTGTGGCTTAGCCACAGATGCAGGAACTGGCTACCCTGATCGTAGAGCTTAGATACCTAAGAGGCTACCTGGAGCCCTCAGGGCTGACTCAGAACTAAAGAAAACAAAACCCAAACCGACCAAACAAAAAACCTTCACCTGATACCTGATTCTAGATTGAGACCGATTCAGGCAACGGCCAGACACCCTGAGGATGCTGTCCTGAGGAGGGGGCTCTTCAGACCACCTGAGGCAATGCCTGGGTCAGGAGCCACTGCAGAGATGCAGGGAAGCTAAGTACTAGTCCAGGCTGCTTAAAATACAGCCATCTCCACAGATGGCCTAGGTGACATTCTGACCCCTAAGTTTTATCACCATGGGAGGGCTCTGCCTAGCCTCTCTCTCTGAGCTACAGCTGTCTTGTGTGGCCACCAAGGTTTTTAACAGTTTGGCAGAGACCATTGGCAGGAGCAGGCATGCACAAGGACAGGTGTGACCCGGGACCAAGAGCATACATCACTGTCTATGCATGGAATGCCTCCTTGCACAGGAGTTTCTACTCTTGCAAGGACACGAGGGGCAGAGAATGACTTCCAGAGCCTGAGCTACCCTGTACCCAGGCCTGTCACTTGACCCTGATTTCAGGCCCACATGGGAGTCCCCAGTGCTGCAGATCAGCCAGCACATCCCAGCAGAATACAGAAAACAGTGCCCGAGGCTGAAAGATCTAGCAGGCTCCACAATGGATCCACACCTCCCACTGGCAAGCACCCTGAGTGATGAGTGATGGCTTTTTATATCCTGTGGGCAGGACAAAGACACTCTGCCTCCCCACTCAGGGAGGAAAACATAACAAGATCCGACCATGACCTTTGAAATCTCCACCCAGCTCAAACTTCGTGGATCATGATTAGACCCAGTGGAAAGATGAAATTCAAGGCGGGAGAACCAGGGTTTGCATGCTCTCCTGTACTGCTCCAGTCCCAATTGGCCCTGCGGCTCTAGAGCCATCTGGAACTCACAGAAGCTGAGAGCCACCACTCTGGTAACCCCTGAGTGACAGAGCCACCACCTCCCTGAGTGTCACTGCCTCATCTGCTCCAGCGACCTCCTGAGGCTCTAGAGCAGTCATCAACAGGGCGCTGTTTGCCCTAACCACAGCCCCTCCCAAGAGGACACTCCAAGGTGGGAAGGAGGGCTGCGTGGTCCTCACATGAGACCATACCCTAAAGGGCCTCACACCTTGAGAAGGGCCCACTCACCTCTTTGGCAAGCTTTAGTGCCTGGTCATAGAAGTTGGTTTCCATCAGTCCGAAAGAATAGATGCCTTTCACATAGCTGAAAACAGAGAAAACGACTTCAGTTCCCAGGAAGCTGAACAGGAACAGGTGGGATGGAGTCCCCCAGCAGGAGCGGCTGGAGTCCACACACCCAGGGCTTGTATGTGACTGTGTCTGGACACAGGGGCTTCGCAGAAGGAACTGAGGTGAGATGTGGCGGGTGGCAATCTGATCGCTATTGTTCACTTTGTAAGACGGCTGGCCGTGTGGAGCTGGTGGTGTCAACGAAGAAAGGACTTGTGGCACCCCGATTCTGCTCAGGTCCTCAGCAAGGGGCAGCACTAAAAGACTGACCCATGCCCTCAACCCAGAGAGGAGCTGAGCTCACAGTCTTCCTTTAGAACTTCCTTAGTACAAGACAAAGTGAAATTCAACCTGATGGTGATTTCCCAGAACCCTGTGCTGTCCACATGGCTCATCCACTCCTCAGCAAGATCCACTCCCTCAGACAGCAATGTAGAGTCTCTCCACAGAGGATGACAGGGTCTATGGTCACCTCCCTGAGAAGCCTGGCACTATGGGTAACTCCATTCAGGCTTCTGTTGCACCGTCCTGCACCCAGCCTGTGAGCACCCACTGACCAGCCAATCACTCCCCAGAACTGACCCCAGTGCCCTGTTTGTCCAGCTCACCCTCCATTCTGGCCCACATTCTTGCATTTCTCATCAGTCACCCAGGCACTGAGTCCCAAGACAGTTGGTCACAGGTGACAGGGGGACTCTATCCTGTGTGAGCAAAGACAGAATCTACTGTCTAAGACTCAGGTGTCACTTTTACTGTCCCGCACAGGGGCAAATGGCAGCTTTTACTGGAGAGCAGAGGCTAGCAGGTGACTTTAAAAAATATTTACTACTCAGGAAGCAGAGGCAAGCTGATCTCTGTGAATTGGAGGCCAACCTGGTCTACAGAGCTAGTTCCAGGCCATCCAGGGCTACACAGAGAAACCCTGTCTCGAAAAACGAACAAATAAACAAAAAAATTTACCAAGGGATTACTGTAGGTCAGATGCTATGGGATGTTCTCTATGCTATGAATGTGTTGCTCTGAATGGTTAATAAATACAGTGCTGATTGGCCAGTAGCCAGGCAGGAAGTACAGGCAGGACAAAGAGAGAGGAGAATTCTGGGAACAGGAAGGCTGGGTGAGGAGACGCTGCCAGCCACCTCGATGAGAAGCAAATGTTAAGATACTGGTAAGCCACAAGCTATGTGGCAACTTATAGATGAATAGAAATGGGTTAATTTAAGATATGAGAACTAGATAGCAAAAAGCCTGAGCCACATGGCCATACAGTTTATAAATAATATAACCATCTGTGTGTTTATTTGGGTCCAAGCAGCTGCGGGATTCACGGATGAGAGAGATTTGTCATGACCATGGCCAGGCAGGACCAGGAGATAACCCCAGCTACAGTCAGGTACTATTAGTTCACAAGTGTTATATCTTCAATTAGGCTGAACCATGGTACCTGGACCTGTGGTCAGGCACCATTCCAAGGGTCAGCACAAAGGTATTTGTATTAGAAGTGAGTACTTTTCAATCAGAAGACTTAGACACAAACAAGATTCTCAATAATGTGAATGGGTCTTGTCCAATCAGGTGACAGTCATAAAGACAAAGTCCCAGAAAGAAAAAGACACTCGGCCTTCCAGGTTCCTTTAGATACAAAGAGGAGGTTCAATTTTGTGGGGATTTCTACCCTGCCACCCTGCCCTACAGGTTCTGAATCTGCCAGATGCTACCTAAACAGCCCTCTGGAGAGCACCCCTTGCCCTTGTAGCAACTGGTGTACCCACAGGTCATTGCTCTATACATCTTGATAATAGGCAAGGATGTGGCCACAGAACCCTTGGACCTATACAGATGATAGGAAATAGCCAGGCATTGTGGCTCATTACCTATAATCCCAATATCTAAGAGGATCAGGCATAAGATTGCCATGAATTTGAGGCCAACCTGGTTACAGAATCAGATCCTATCTTTAAAAAATAAAACTAATGATGACATGAAGTATGGGTGTTAAGCTTTGGATAATATTATCTTGGGGATGCTTGTTACTACACACACACACAAAAATCCTATCTGACTGATACACGATGGTGCTACCTTGTTCACAGGATGGGATGAAGATCAAATGAAGAGAAGGAAGCCTTTTAGATGAGCAGCAGGAGTCTCGTTATCTCTAGGCTGGGGCCAATAGAGTTTCTGAGTCTTTAGGACAGGGGAAAGGAGAATGAGATGATGTGGCTTCTTGTCTGCATGTACCTGTTAAGAGGGACGTCAGGTTTCCAAAAGGGGTAAACTCGAGCCACAGAATCCCTCATCTGCTCCTGTTGGCCCAGGTAAAAGTAGGCATCATGGGAAAACTTCAGGGCCAACATGTCTGTTGGGTGGTCCCGAAGGATCTGTTCCCAGAGATCACAAGCTTTGGACAAATTCCTGTAAGACAAGAACACACTGCCATGAAGTCCACATCCATGGGGCTGGGGGTGTGTGGAAAGCCATCCTATGTCACTATCTGCCTGGGATGCTTTAAGCAGTTATATCTGGGGCTGGGGAGATGGCACAGTGGGTAAGAGTACATGCTGCACAAGGGTCAGGACCTGAGTTCAAATCCCCAGCAGCAGAGTAAAATTCAGGCATGGCCATGTCCCTGTAACCCCAGTGGTGGAGAAAGGAGGGTGTCTGGGGCTTGCTGGCCACAAGTCCAGCTGAAAGACCATGAGCTCTAGGTTCAGTGAGAGACCCTGTCTCAAGGGACTAAGATGGAGAGCCATAAGATGGGACACTTGACATCCTCTTCTGGCCTCTGAGCACAGGGCACATGCATACCTCACCAACACAGACATGTGTACACACACCATAAGACAACCCTGCACTATATATATATTGTGTCTGTCTGTCTGTTTGTCTATCTGTCTGTGTCTGTCTGTCTTTGTCTGTGTGTGTGTGTGTGTGTGTGTGTGTGTGTGTCCAGCACTTGATAGAAACCTCTGGGACTGGGTGATGGAAGGAAATCTTCTGTTACAGCTGCTGGAGGCTGGGGGACTTGAGTGACACCAGCTACTGTGCAGTAGGTCTATGCTGGTCAGTTAGCTGCTTGGTCACCAGCATATATATATACATATATATATATGTATATATATATGTGTGTATATATATATGTATATATATGTATATATATATGTATATATATATATATATATATATATATATATATGCATGTGTGTCATGCAGGGGCCACGAAACTAAAAGGGGGTGCAATCTGAATGGGAAAGGAAATAGAAAAGGCAATGGACTATGTGTGACATGAAAACAGAGGGACATTCTTGGGGGGAGAAAGAAAATAAGCCAGAGTGGGGCAGGGGCTTGAGGACAGATAGTAGGGGTGCTGGTGAAGAAGGGCAAGGTGTGATAACATCCACTGCTTTGTATACTAAGAGTAACTAATAAAAAGAGAAAATGTTTCCTATTAAGAAAAAAATTCCGTCAAGAACAGGCGGGGCTCTGGAGTCCATACGCAACACTGCACAGAAAAAACGTGTTATAGACATATATATGTACACATGTTATACTTTAGCTTGTATCTCATAACATTAAAAAACCAGTAGGATCTGGACAGATGGCTCAGTGGTTAACAGCACTTGCTGCTCTTGCAGAGGACCCAGGCTCAGTTCCTGGCTCCTCTAGCACAGCTAAAAACATCTCTAACTCCAGTGGCGGGAGTTCTAGTGCCTTTTCCAGGTCTGCTAGGGCACCAGGCACACACGTGATACACAGACATACATATAAGGAAAACACTCAAGACACATAATATAAAAATAAATAAATCTTCAAAGACAAGAGAAAAACAAGTGGTTTTTTTGTTTGTTTGTTTGTTTGTTTTTTGGGGTGTGTGTGTGTGTGTGTGTGTGTGTGTGTGTGTGCAGGCCAGAGGTCAACATCAGGTGGCCCCTTCAAGTGGCCTTCCCTCATTTCCATAGTCTCTCACTGAACCTGGACCTTACCAATTCAGCCAGACTGGTAGGCCAATAAGAGCCAGGGATCTGCCTGTGTCTACCTCCCCAAGGCTACAGTACACATCACCATGCCTGGCTTATTGTCTTGGTGCTGGACATCTGAACTCAGATCCTTAAACCTGTGTCACAAGCACCCTAACATGTGAGCCATCTCTTCAGCCCAAGGAGAATTAACCAATTGCCAAGACAATTTGTCCCAACACCACGAGGCACTCAGAGAACCCCATATCTACACTGAGTCACTAGAAATTTGATGGGTGATAATGTTCTGTATGCTATGAATGTGTTGTTCTGATTGGATGATAAATAAAACGCTGATTTGCCAGTAGCCAGGCAGGAAATATAGGTGGGATAAACAAACAGACAACGAGAATTCTGGGAAGTGAAAGGCTGAGTCAGGAGATGCCAGCCCGCCGTCCAGGGAGCAGCATGTCATGGCAGACAGGTAAAGCCATGGAACACGTGGCAACATATAGATTAACAGAGATGGACCGAGTTTAAATGTAAGAGCTAGTCAGTGGTAGGGCTGAGCTAATGGCCAGGCAGTTTAATTAATATAAGCTTCTGAGTGATGATTTTATAAGCAGCTGCGGGGTCCAAAGGGCCTGGGCAGGAAAAGAGAAAATATCTGCTAGAGAAACTGGTGGGACATTCTTGGTCTAAACCCAAGACTCCTCACAATAAGCATGAGATATCTGTTCTAAGGGACATCTCACCTGTCCAAGCAGAGGAACTGCCCTGGGAGACTGTGGGAATGGAGACAGGGAACCATCTGGAAGGTATAGAGCTGGTGCACACAGTGTTGGAATCCTGAACATACCCTAAAGACCTATATGTTGAGGGCTGGGTGTCTCGGCCTGTGGTACTGTTGGGAAGTAGGGCACCCTACTAGAGTTTGGGCCCATTGATATTCAGTTAGGTCTTTGGAAGCATGCCCTTGGAGGGAACATCAGGACCTCGGTCCCGTCTTGACATCACTGGTTGCTATGAGGTGAGCAGCCTCTTCTATCTACTACCTATTACTACCACAAAACACCAGCAATAGGGTAAGTGCCCAAGGACTGAAGCCTCCCAAGCCATATGCCAAAATAAACCTTTCTTCCCAATATTATCTTGGGTATTTTGTTACAACAACAGAAAGCTGACAAACACAGCCTTCAGGGCAGGAAGCAAAAGGGTCAGTTGTTTCCTTCTCAATCCTAGATGTGGTGATCAAAATAATAACCATGTGAATGAACCATAGCTTTTCTGAACAATAAACTGTAAACCCTTGCTAAATACTTCTTCATTCAGCATTCAATTTGGGACAGAGCAGGTTAGTGAGACTCTCAACCTCTGAGGCATCACCTTGCACAAGCTTGGAGTCCCAAACCCCCCAGTCCAGGGAAGCCCCTCACCCCTTGGCAAATGTCTCCACTGCAGACACATGCAGCTGCTCCCGAGGCGTCAGAGTCTGGGTTTGGGAGATTTCCACCATGGTCTTCACAGCCCGGTCCAGGTCCTTGTCCAGCTTCACGGAATTTCCCGTGCCAATGAGCACAAGGCCGTTAGAGATGGCATGACCCATGGCTGACAAAAGATTGGAAAACAGCTGGTCACTCAGCCTAGTCCAGCCCCACATTCTATAAGGTGTGAGCCACGCTGGGTACAGGTTCACTGTGTGTGAGGCCCCTATCAAAACCTGGATCTCAGCTCTGGCTTCAGCAGGCAGAGGGGGCAGTGGCACCTTCTAAGTACCCAAGGTTATTTCTTTACCTAGGCTTTCTGTTGAACCCCGAGGTCTGAAGTACTTCCCTCTGCCTTCATGAGCCTGGCAGAAGCTGGGAACCATCTCACTGGCTGGTATTATTGCTAATACCAGTTCAGACCTCTTGGGATGCTCAGTGGAATCCATTCAGGGAGCTGAATGAACAAGGCCCTGGGGCACAGACTGTGATCCCATTTTCCTGCCCTCACACATGATGATAAGATGAGTTGTCCTAACTGAAGGTGTTGAGGTCCAGGCCTACCCATGCTTCCCAGCCCCTTCTTCAGAAAGACAGGGTGTCCCCTGATTGGTGGAACTCAATTAAGGACACTGGCCTGGAAAAAAAGAACCATAGTGCTAGGATACCCCCAGGCCAGCTATTGGACCCTGCTTATAGCCTGAGTCCCTCTGACCACTAGCTAGCTGTCCCTAGGGCTGCATTTGGAATGTCCTGCATTTCTCTGGGTCTCCTAATTCTGTCCCTGCCAGATTAATAGGGCCCTTGGCTTTAGCTAGGCTGCTGTATGTATTAAGAATATCTCTGGGCTGGAGAGATGGCTGAGGTTAAGAGCACTGGCTGCTCTTCCAGAGGTCCTGAGTTCAAGTCTCAGCAACCACATGGTGGCTCACAACCATCTGTAATGAGATCTGGTGCCCTCTTTGGGCAGGCAGAGGTACATTCAGACAGAACACTACATAATAAATAAATCTTAAAAAAAAAAAAAAAGAAAAGAAAAAGAAAGAAAAGAAAAGAAAAAAAGAAAGAAAAGAAAATGTCCCTAACATCCATCTTCATCTTCATTTTATAAGTCTTCTCAAATGCCAGGAACCTCACTCCACACTTGGGCTACCCCTCTTGGATTCTGAAAAGTACTGGACTGACTTCCCCCAGCACCACTACACACAAGGCTCGCCCATCAGCCAGGTTCTGTCTTCCATCTCCACCCAGCTCTAGTGGCTCTGGAGATGTCCCGAGTCCTGAGATCCCTGACAAAGGTCTCAGGAGCCATTTCTAGTGTTCTAGGATTCTGGGCTTTCCAGCCGGCTAGACTCAGGTTGGTGTCTCTCTTTCACTGAGCCCCAGTTTCCCCATCTAAGAAGTGGGGATGGTGTCTTATGTCAAACTGATGGTAGAGAAAAGATCTAGAGCCTTCTGAGGAAACGACATCCTCATGGGAGCAGCCATTGTTCCAAACACTGTAGCTGTCATCATCCCTCCTCTGTGCAAGTGGCAGCCCAGTCACCATCCCTCCAAACAAGTGAGTCCCTAGAGTCAGGGCGTGTGAACGGAGCTCCTTTACCTAGGGAGAGCTTTACTCACCAAAGGTTGGATCTGCTGCCTTGAGCTTAGACAGGCAGCCCTCAATGCCACCAAGACTCTTGTCATTGGTCCACTTGACATACTGGAATGAAATAAAAAACAAGTCTGTCCTCTTGGAGCCCTAGACCATATCAATGAAAGGGTGTATCTAAACTCTGATTTTTTTTTCTGTCAGGGGTGTTGAATATCAAATTCAGGGTCTCACATAAGCTCCACAGAGGCGGGAGTCCCAGATCTGAATTATTTTTCTTTTAGAACACTGAGCATTTTCTGGACTCTAATTCAAAGAAGGTATAACTTAATTGGCCTTCTAGGATGAGATTAAATACACAGGATTGGGTAAAAACTCCTAGGGCTGGGATGCCTACTGCCAGAAAAGAACTGTAGAAAAGCAGGTCCTTTCCAAGAAATGAGGTACAGCCTGTCCCTTTCTTCCACACCAAGAAGAGCCTGGGAGTCACTTACACAATTCCTGCTTCATTTCTCTGGAAAATAACCACGGTAAGCCAGGCATGGCAGCTCACATCCATAATGCCAGCAACAGGGGGACTGAGTCAGGACACTTGCTGTGAATTCCAGGCTAGTCTGGGCTACAGTGTGAGACCCAAACAAACAAAAAGGCCTTGGCCCGTGGTCATTACAGTTAAAGACTTAAAGGCCAGAGATGGAAAGGCAGCTTTGGCTTTCTATCTGTCTGCAGACTCAGGTGCACCCTGGCTCTGCCTCCGATGGACTAGGTGACATTTGACTCAAGGCAGCTCAATTCTCTGAGCCTCCATTATCCCACCTAGAAAAAGAAGCCACTTGACCTTCCTTCTGAGACCTTATCCCCTCACCCATAAGCCCCCAAGTCCCTGAACTACAGGATTCTTCACTGGTTGGAAGCGCCTGGGAACCGGTGGAAGGTCTTAGTTCAGCTAACTGGAGATGAGCCTCAGGACAGGACCCCATGCCTTCATGGCAGAGCTCACAACAAACCCCAGCAGGCTACAGTGGGACACCTGTGGAGGCTTAATATTTTCAGACCCCTAGGGTCATCCATTGCTATCTACGCTTGAACTGGGGATCTTGGAAAAGGCCACTGGGGCTGGTTGAGACATTCCCCATGTTTAACCTCTGTGGTAAAGTGCAGATCTTTACTGTCATGGGATTTACAGACCATTCGACAATCGAAACTCCTCCTCAGAACCCTTCAAGGAGGACATGAGTCTCTTGGTGGGTCTACCTGGGTCAGGGTGGCATCAAACAGCTTGCAGGCTTCATTGCTTGTGGTTGAGAGCGGGAGACCAGCATCCTTCCACGCCTGTACAAGAGGGAAGGAACACCGGTGATTCACCGGGCTGAGCCCCCAAACCCTTGGTTACCCCTCTGTAAAATATCTAAGAGGACCCAGTGAGGAGAGTCCAAGTGTCAGCAGGAAACGGGAGACAGTAAGTGGGAGTCTCATTACCAGGACTCATGGGAAGCTGGGCCCTGGGTGTGCATCTAAAGGATGTCTGGCTTGTCACCTGCCTGGCAAGGTGTGTTCTCCCTGCCAACACCTAACAGTCCCTCTCCCGCTGTGTGGGAGGAGTCTGACAGGTTGGAAATCCTTCAGATTACAATAGCGGCCCTCAGTGACCTGATCTTCAGGGTGCACAAGGCCAATGTCTCCCTAGGGTGTGGGACATGACCTTGAGTCCTGGCCAGCGAAGGGCTGCACCTCCAAGGACTTGGAAATTAGGTGGCTGTGCTGCTCTCACCTTCATCTTCCTCATCTGAAAAATGGGCTCAAGGTCCGGGTCCTGGGTGGCTTCATAGGAAACGCTTCCTGGAGCCAAGCCCAATGCAGGAGCTTTCCCTGGTGTTCCTGCCTGGGAACCGCTCGGTGGTCCCCCACCCCCACCCTCAGCTGCAGAGACACAGCATGCTCAGGACTAGGTCCCCAGCCGGCCTGACCGGGGTGACCAGCAGCAGGTTTGCTCCGGACCTCTCGGCCCTGGACCAGCTCCCGGACCCCGGAGGACGCAGCCGAGGGGGTGCGCATACCTGGCAGTCTCGCAGTGACATGGTTGTGGTTTTGGTCTGCAGAGTAAGGGGCACTGGGTCAAAGCTTTGGGAAGTCCCTGAGGCCTTCCGGGGAGGTGAGGGTGTTATTGCTGGGGCACGGGGGCGGGGCGAAGGCGGCCGCGCTCCCCTCCCCCCGCGATCGCTCACTGGTGGCTTTGGACGCACGTGTCCAGCTCAGGGCCCAGACCTGCCCGCCCCTAAAACCCAGGGTGGGTGTGGGAGGTGTGGGTGTCGGTGTGGGTATGGGTAGGGAAGGAGGAAAGGTAGGAGAATAGGAGAACACACCTGGGCGCTCTGGCCCTATTTCCCAGCCTGGGTGCTCAGAACTAGTCTGGTGGCTGCTGCCACTGCTACCAAACCCCACCTGGCTAGAGGTGCCCAGCTCAGGTTTAAGCTTCAACGTCCACCTTGCCATCTGATGACATGAGTGCCCGAAGTCCAGCCTCTCCCAGCCTGAGCCTCCTTCACTAGGCCAGAAGGCCCTCAGGAGGCATGGGAGCCTGGGTCAGTGCCTGGAGCCTCAGGCACCTTAGTCAAGAGCTGCACCACTGAGATATTACCCTTCCCCCATCTCCCCCCCCCCCCCCAGTTTTGAGTTAGGATCTCACTAAACTGCCCAAGTTGGTCTGAGATCAGCTTCGTAGCTTAGGTGGACTTTGAACTTGCTATCCTCTTGCCTAGAGTTGTTTCATTACTTACTTATAATGCCTAACAGCACTATAGACCTGCCCCTAGCAAGTTCTAGGTAGCCCTCCTCAGGCAGTTGCAGCCTCAGGTGCTCACAGCTCAGTTTTTGGATAATTCTCACTGACAAGCTTCACCCATCACTCCTTTGCTGCCCTGGGACAGACCCCCTCCCTTCTCTGGGGCTTGTAGTATAATACAGTTCCCCCTCTTCTGTGAAGGAGTTTCTAGCCAGTGTGTTTGAGTCAAGTGAGCAGGAAAGGTGGAGAGGCACATACTGTTTTTGTTTAAAATATTTGTATTTTGTCACAGATTTTCTGTTACTTTTCACTTTCAGGAATAAATTAAATTACTGTCTTATATAAGTACTGAAGAGATAACTTTTTTTCTTAAAGACAGTCTCGCCATGTAGACCAGGCAAGCCTTGGACTCAGAGAGATGTGCCACTCTCTTTGCATCCAGTGTGCTGGGGTTTAAGGCTTGTGCCTCCCCAGCTGGCATCGATATCATTCTTTTTTTTTTTTTTAACTTTATGATTTATGTATTTATTATGTATACAGTGTTCTGTCTCCATGTATGCCTGCAGGCCAGAAGAGGGCACCAGATCTCACTGTAGATGGCTATGAACTACCATGTGGTTGCTGGGAATTGAACTCAGGACCCCTGGAAGAGCAGCCAGTGCTCTTAACCTCTGAGCCATCTCTCCAGCCCCCTCAGTATTATTCTTAAGAGCAAACATGGTTGGAGGTAATTCTAAATCTTTGGATTTGACGGTGGATTCCTAGATACAGCACTGAAACATCCACCACTAACAAAACAGATCAGTAGAATGTCACTGGATTAGCGGATTTTCAAAGGGTACTGTCAGGAAAAGAAAGGATAAACTGTAGAAGGGGAGAAAATGCTTACAAATCATGTGTTAGATAAGGGCCTAGTATCCAGGATCTAGAAAGAAATCTTAGGACTGCAGAGATGGCTCAGTAGTTAACAACACTTGCTGCTATTGCAGAGGACCCAGATTTGGTTCCCAGCACCTACACCAAGTTGCTCAACTGTCTGTGACTCTAACCTGTGGATCCAATGCCGTTTGGCCTCTTTGGGCACCTGCATGCGTGTGGTGCACATGAACTCATACGGGTACACACACGCACATAAATATAATAAATCTTTTTAAAAAAATACTTACAACTGAACAGGAAAACGTTGAACAGCCAAGTTAGGAAATGATAAGGAAGAAAAAAGAAAATGAAAAAACCAAGCAGAGGATTTGAACGGACAACTCCCCAAAGACGAAACACACTTGGTTACTGGAGAGATTGGAAGGTTCACAGTGCTGTAGCTAAGTGAAAGAAATCAGGCACAAAATGACACACATCACCACCACCACCACCACCACCATCATAATTATCATCAGGTGTGTGTCAAACATCCAATACAGCAGATTTGTAGAAACAGAAGGCAAACTGCTAGAGGCCAGAGCAGGGAAGGATAAGAGACAAGTGTCAGTTGGGGTGGGTTTTTTTTGGGGGGGTACAAAACCATGAATATGTACTTAATATCACGTTCTTTACCCTTCTGAATGGGTCACTTCATGTGATTATCATTTCGATAAAGATCCTGTCTTGGTGAATGAGGATTTGTGCTGCATCCCCTTGAATCTCTCCCCTGAGTTGGGTTCTTGCTCCCGTGTCATACTCCACACCCTGGTGTCAACCTGATCATCACTTTAGAGGAGAACCTGGGGACTGCTGGCCTCCAGTGAAGCTGGACTGTCCCAGATCCCAGATGACCAGCATTCCATCCCTGCACAACCAGAAGGCCCCAAAATACCATGAACAAACCTACGGGGTGAGAGAGGGGCCAGTGGTGGGGTGCTTGCTGTCAGGCCAGACAAACTGAAATTAATTCTTAGAATTCCACTCCAGCAAGCTGTCTTCTGATCTCCATATGTCCATGTATTTGCCTGCCCCCAACAAACAAACAAATAAACCTAAAAAAAAAAAAATGAAGGGTGTTGTTTTTAACTAAATCTCAATCCTTCGATTTTTTACCAATAAAGACACCAATAAAGGGAGTCAAGTGCTGTGGTGAAGCCTGCAGGCTCAGATAGGCAGAGAGAACACTCAGCTGGCCTTCCTTCTCAGCCAATGTCCCCAAGAAAACTCCCTCCCTCCTCTGCTTCCCTCTCAAACAAAAACCCTCAAACTGGATGTCTCTCCCTTCTACTTCCTGTACGTCTCTCCATCTGTCCTCCTGACTCCCTCTTACTCTCCATGGTTTTTTTCCTATATTCATTTCCTGTCAACTGGTTGCTTGCTACACCTCATGACCTATGGATGATTTTGTTGAATCATGCTGACAATACTCAAGCAGAAAGCACTTGGATTAAAAGTGTGTGCAAGGGTTAGCCACACCACAACTAGAACAGGTTTTTCCAGTAAATAATGCAACCACGAGGTTCACAGTGTGATCAATATCCTGCAACATAAGAGTTTCAAGGAAGCCTCTGCAGAGGCCACTGGGGGCCTGGGTCTGTCTCCTTGCTTGCTTCAGGCACAGAGGCTGAAGAGGCAGCAGAGGGTGCATTTGAGAGCATTGGAAATGCCAGCAAGATGTGCTTTTCCCACTTCCCCACGCCCACTGAACAGCAGGAACCTCCTCAAAGCCTCTGGCCTACACCTCTGGGCCCCCTAGCTGGTGCTGCTGTGGCAGAAGCTTTAAGGTATGAGTAGGAGCAGGACTGTGCTCTCCCAGTAGGGCAGAGTACAGAGGGTGTTCATGTTTCCTCTAGCCTTGATATAGCCTTGACCATAAGGGGAGGCTGGTCCAAACTCTACAAACCCAAGACTCAAGAATGTTCTGGGAACTCCTAATTAATTGAGAGACCCCAAGTGAGAAGGAGACCCTTGGAAAGACCACACACCAAATCCTCAGAGAAGAACCAGGTGCAGGATGTACAGCCCAATGGCATCAGTGACACAGGCTTCCTCCTGACTCACTTCTACTTTGATGGACAGAGATGACTTAAGGAATCAGTAAAGACCAGAACAGGGACAGGGAGAAGTTAATGTAGTTAATAAAGTCAGAGTTTTACTATTTGTTACCTGTCAATTACTGGGAAGTAAAAAATACCAAGCACTTTTAATATAGACCTCTAAGTTTTGTGCCTCACATTCTGAAGCCTGAAATCTAAGAGACACAGCATGGTCCTGGTCTTGGTGAGGACCAACTTCTAAGTCTGCAGATGGCCACAGAGAGTGAAGCAGGGAGAACCTTTTATAACACCACCAACCTCATCATGAGGCCCCTTCATGTTTATTAAAACACACAACTCTCACTTCAAAGGAAACAAGAGTTTATTCTTGAACCAAGTATGTGTGATCAGAACCCAATACACAGATTTCAGGTTGTCCCCAAAGACATGTTCTTCTGTGGATGTGTGTGGTGGTCTGAAAGAAAATGACACCCATATGCAGTGGCATTCCTAGGAGGTGTGGCTTTGTTGGAGTAAGTATGGCCTTTGTATAGGAAACCCTAAGACAGAAGTTGGTACCAGGGACTAGGGTATTGCTGTGATAGGCCTTGCCATGTTTTTGCTTGAAGGAATTTGGACTTTTGTACTTTGGGTTAGGAAAGCAGTGGGATGCTTTAAGCACTGCTTAATGGAACATACCCATAGGAGCATGGAAGACATTGGTGCTGAATGTGATTTGGACTGTGGGGATCAAGAGGGTTCAGAGGAGAAGAATGTTAGTATATGACCTAGAGTCTTGTGATACTTTGGTGAAGACTGTGGCTGCTTTTGGCCCTTGTCCAAACAGTCTGCCTGAGGCTAAAGTGAAGAGTTTTGGATTAATTCCATTGGCAGAGGAAATCTCAAAACAGCCTAGTAGAGACTCTTTTGTGTGGTTACTAGTGTTAACTCTGATGAAGATTCATAATGAAAAGGAACAAGCTAAGCAAATAAAAATACAAAATGTACAGATTCAGAAGAGGACAGCAAGAAGTGAAATAGAGATAATCCTGTGTACGAGGAGATAAACAGATTTAAAAAAATGAAATAAAGGGAGTGGTGACTTCAGGGCAGGATCCCACCCAGCTAAGTTTCCAACTAGTGAAAAGGAACTAAAGAAAAGCTTAGAGAGGGATGTTGTGCTGCATGCCTTTAATCCCAGCACTGGAAAGGCAGAGGATGGTGGATCTCTGAGTTTGAGGCTATCTGGTCTACATACAATGAAAGTCCCTAGACAGCCAAGCTCAGGCAGTGAAGGTAACGATCAGAAATAGAAAGCTGATGAAGATGTAATTGAGTGACGGGGCCACATCCCAGTCCCAGCAAGCAGCAGAACTTAGCAGCTTCAGCCATGTGCTTCTGGCTGTAGAATCAAGGATAAAAGAAAGGGGTCATGGAATATGCCTGGACACATAAGGAAAACTGCTGAGGCTAGCATGTGTCAGGGGTTTCCCTGAATGGAGGCCTAGAGAGGCCATTTCGTGAATCTGTAAAGGTGAAGCCTGAATTGCCTTGAGAACCCAAAGATGATGCAGATACCAGAGCCATGGATACCTGCCAAGGACAGCTGATAACAGGAAGTGGAACCAGCCCAAGAGAAAGAAGTGTGCTGCAGTCAACAAAGCTGAAGAGAGCTGGAAACATGAAGAGCATTTTGACCTCAGACACGGAGACGCAGAGTTTGGTTTTAGCCCAGCTGGTTTTGGATCTTATTTGGTCCAGTATTTCCTCACTGTGTATGCCTTTAATCCTAGCACTGGAAAGGCAGAGGATGGTGGATCTCTTAGTTTGAGGCCAGCCTGGTCTATATACAATGCAAGTTCCAAGACAGCCAAGTTTATGCAGTGTTTTGGAATGACAATGGATATCCTGTGCCATTATATGTTGGAAGTATGTGATCTGTTTTTTATTTTGATTTTATAGGGAAATTAAGAGATTGCAGAAATCTCAAAAGAGACTTTGAACTTTGGACTTTTAAACGTTGTTTGAGACTGATATACTATGTGGACTTTTGAGGTTGGACTAAATGCATTTTCCATTATGATATGGCTACACACTTTCAGGGATTAGGAAGTGCAATGTGGTAGTGTGAATGTAAATGGACCCCATAAACTCAGAGGGAGTGGCACTATAAGGAGGTGTGGCCTTGTGGGAGTAACTTTTGTCAGAAGAAGCATGTCACTGTGGGGGTGGGCTTTGAGGTCCTCTATGCTCAAGCTAAGCCCAGTGTCACAGTCAACATCTGCTGCCTGCAGATCAAGATGCAGAACTCTCAGCTCCTTCTCCAGCACCATGTCTGCCTGCATGTCACTATGTCCCACCATGGTGATAATGGACTAAACCTCTGAACTGTGAGCCTACCCCGATTAAATGTTTTCCTTTATAAGAGTTGCCGTGGTCATGGTGTCTCTTCACAGCAATAGAAATCCTAAGACACTCATAATACGCACACGTGCACATAAACATGCATACACATGTACACTCTCTTAAAAAAAAATCCAAACTACAGGTGCTAGAGAGTTGGCTCAGCAGTTAAGAACACTTGTTACTCTTGCAGAGGACCCAGCTTTGATCCTTAGCACCCACATCATATTTCACAGCCATCTGTAACTCCAGTTCCAGAGGATCTAATCCTCTCTTTTGGCCTCCACGGGCTTAACTAAGCACACATGCAGACAGAACACTCACATATAAAGTAAAATGAATAAACCTAGTAAAAATGTTTGTAAATCTCAAGTACAGTTTGTGCAATAGCCAAGCCATAAAATGTCTGTATGTCCATCCCTAATCATACCAGTGTCATGATATTTAGAAGGTAGTTAGGTCTTGATTGTTGCAAACTAATTTTCTAATAAAACAGAAAAGCTGCAGTGGATTTCAATCTTCCTAATGCTGTGACTGTTGAATACAGTTCCTCATGTTGTGATGACTCCCAACCGTTAAATTACTTCATTGTGTCTTCCTAACTCCAATTTTGCTAATGTTATGAATCATAATGTAACTATCTGATGTGCAGGATATCGGAAATGTGACCCCAAAGGGATTGAAACCCACAGGTTGAGAACTGCTGCTGTACAATCAGCCACTCCTTATGAGTTTACAGGGTCCAATTACATTCAGACTACCACATTCCACCCCCTAACCCCCAAAAGCTTGTAGTCATATCAAAATGGAACCTCAAAAGTCCAACCTCAAAAGTCCACATAGTCTATCACAGTCTCAACAACATTTAAAAGTCCAAAGTTCAAAGTCTCTTTTGAGATTTCTGCAATCTCTTAACTGTAATTCCCTATGAAATCAAAATCAAAAACAGATCACATACTTCCAACATATAATGGCACAAGATATCCATTGCCATTCCAAAACACAGGGAATGGAGCATACATAGTGAGGAAATACTGGACCAAAGCCAGACCCCAAACCAGCTGGGCTAAAACCAAACTCTGCATCTCCATGTCTGAAGTCAAAATGCTCTTCATGTTTCCAGCTCCCTTCAGCTTTGTTGACTGCAGCACACTTCTTTCTTTTGGGCTGGTGCCACTTCCTAGTATCAGCTGTCCTCGGCAGATATCCCATGGTTCTGGCATCTCCAATATCTTGAGTTCTGCAAGGCAACCCAGGTTTCATCTTCACAGCTTCATGAAGAAGGCCTAGAGATAGCCTTCTCTAGGCCTCCATTCAGGGAAACCCCTGACACATGCTGGCCTCAGCAGTTTTCCTTATGTGTCCAGGCAGATTCCATGACCCCTTTCTTTTATCCTTGATTCTACAGCCAGAAGCACGTGGCTGAAGCTGCTAAGTTCTGCTGCTTGCTGGGACTGGAATGTGGCCCCCTCATTTAACTACATCTTCATCAGCTTTCTACTTTTTTTGATACTGAATTATTTTATTGCTGCCTGATTATACTGAAAAAGGAGAATGTAATGGGTAGGCATAGGGACTTTTTAAAAACACAATTAATAAAGAGATCACAATGGAAGGCTTCAAATACAGTTCCTTGGTTCAGTAGATGCTTAAAGCCAGTTGAGAGACTTTCCAGACCCTGAACCTAGCAGGGAGACTAATGACTGAGGAAGACCCCAGAGAGAGAGCACCCAAATCCAGAAGTCATGTTTCCTATTTACTGCCAGCAAGAACAAAGTCTGGGCCCTAGGTCAAGGAGACAGCGCTCACCACATTCAGGGCAGGTATCTGTGGAAAACAAAATCCTTTTGGGCTGCCTTATGGCTCTGAGTGTATCCATGAGTTCGAGACAAAGTTGGGTAAATCTCCATACGGAGATGTAACCCAAACCAAAATAGCACGACATAGGGTCACTGCTCCACATTTATCTTAGTCAAGTTGGCTGTGTGATGCAACAGGTCCTTCAGGATGGGCATGGAGAAGTCATTGTCCCAGAAGTTAACCTTGGTGAGCTGGGAGCACTTGCTGAGGGCAAGGATGAGGTCAGTGAGCTGAGAGTCCTTGATCTTACAACCCTACAAGTCCAGAGACTCCAGAGTGTCTGCTACATTCTCTAGCAGAACTCCAAGAGACTTGAGACATGAAGGGAATAACATGATTCCTCTCAAGTCCAGATGATTTGGCTGACACAGGCTGTGGTTCCAGGGGAAATAATTCAAGTCAGACTGTGACAGATGGCAGTGAGTGATGCAGAGAAACTCCAAGGGGGTCGTCAGGTACCTGAATATCTGTGCCACGTGGTCTTTGATAAAGTAGATGCAATTCACGGAGAGATGCTACAGACAGTTGGATTTGGAGAACTTAGCAGCGACCTTGCTGGCACACTTCTATCTTATGTCTGCTGTCCTGTTGCCAATCCTGAAAGTGTTCTTGTGGAGGTGTGCCAGGGAGAGTTTGCAAAGACTTCTCCTCTGTCCAAGGCAGGGACCCAAAATGTGCCAGTGTGAACACATCCCACCCCATGTTCAACTCCAGCTCCTCATTGTGTCCTGGATGGAAAACATTCAAGAACTCTTTGATAGTGCATACTAGCAGAGCACAGATCTTCCTCTTGGTACAGCAGAGGTATAGGGAGCCTTTTCTCTGCTGGGCCCATTGCAAGAAGCATGCTTGCTGTTCATACAGAGGGAGCCTGAGATAGAGGTCAGTTACCACCTTCAGATGCCGCCTCAGTGCATATCTGGGAAGGAACTTCACTACAGGCCTCTCATCTACAGTCTCTGCTGAGCAGGCCCCATCCTCTGTCTTCCAGTCCGTATGTTCCAGAATCATGACGCACATTCCTCAGGCAGAGCACCTGAAGTTTCTCCCTCCTAGGGTGAAACTTTCTTGCCAGCTGCATGTCTGCTCCATCTAGCACAGCCTGGAAGGTTTCCAAGTTGGGGGTCTTCATCAATGTCCCCACAGGGAGGCAGAGGAAAGGCCAGGCTGCCACCATTGCCTTCACGATCCTAGTGTGGTGACCTTGAAGTGCTGGGAAGAGCTCCACAGCCAGTCCCTCCAGAGCAGGGATGGCCAAGGCCTCATTTCCCAGCAGAGCCTGCCTTGGCAGCTTCGTGACTGTGGGGTGGGGTCTGAACACTCATCACGAATGGTCGTCAGTCAGAAGGCTACAGTTCTGAGCACTGACCACAGTCTCTTTATCCCAGCAGAGCCAGGCACTTACTCCAGGTTCCAGGTCTCTGAGTATCCCAGCTTCCTATTTTTTGATTGTTACCTTCACTACCTGAGCTTTCTATCTTGGAACTTGCATTGTATGTAGACCAGGCTGGCCTCCAACTCAGAGATCCACCATCCTCTGCCTTTCCAGGGCTGGGATTAAAGGCGTGCACCATCACAGCCCTCTCTAAGCTTTTCTTTAGTTCCTTTTCACAAGTTGGAAACTTAGCTGGGTGGGATCCTGCCCTGAAGTCACCACTACCATTATTTCATTTCTTAGTCTGTTTATCTCCTTGTACACAGGATTATCTCTATTCCACTTTTGCTGTCCCTTTGCTCAATCTGTACATTTTGTATTTTTATTTGCTCAGCTTGTTCCTTTTTATTGTGAATCTTCATCAGAGTTAACACTAGCCAGCATACCAAAGAGTCTTTACTAGGCTGTTTTGAGATTTCCTCTGCCAATGGAATTAATCCAAAACTCTTCATTTTAGCCTCAGGCAGACTGTTTGGACAAGGGCCAAAAGCAGCCACATTCTTCACCAAAGTATCACAAGACCAGTCTCTAGGCCATATACTAACATTCTTCTCTTCTGAACCCTCTTGATCCCCACAGTCCAAATCACACTCAGCACCAATGTCTTTCATGGTCCTATGGGTATGTTCCATTAAACAGTGCTTAAAAGATTCCACTGATATCCTAACCTAAAGTACAAAAGTCCAAATTCCTTCAAGCAAAAACATGGCAAGGCCTATCACAGCAATACCCTGGTCCCTGGTACCAACTTCTGTCTTAGGGTTTCTTATACAAAGTTCATACCTACTCCAACAAAGCCACACCTCCTAGGAATGCCACTGCCTATGGGTGTCATTTTCTTTCAGACCACCACACACATCCACAGAAGAACATGTCTTTGGGGACAACCTGAAATCTGTGTATTGGGTCCTGATCACACATAGTTGGCTCAAGAATAAACTCTTATTTCCTTTGAAGTGAGAGCTGTGTGTTTCAATGAACATGAAGGGGCCTCATGATGAGGTTGGTGGTGTTATAAAAAGGTTCTCCCTGCTTCACTCTCTGTGATCACCTGCAGACTTAAAAGTCGGTCCTCACCAAGACCAGGACCATGCTGTGTCTCTTAGATTTCAGGCTTCAGAATGTGAGGCACAAAACTTAGAGGTCTATATTAAAAGTGCTTGGTATTTTTTACTTCCCAGTAATTGACAGGTAACAAATAGTAAAACTCTGCCTTTATTAACTACATTAACTTCTCCCTGTCCCTGTTCTGGTCTTTACTGATTCCTCAAGTCGCCTCTGTCCACCAAAGTGGAAGTGAGTCAGGAGGAAGCCTGTGTCACTGATGCCATTGGACTGCACATCCTGCACCTGGTTCTTCCCTGAGGATTTGGTGTTTGGTCTTTCCAAGGGTCTCCTTCTCACCTGGGGTCCCTCAATTAACTAGGACTTCCCAGAACATTCTTGAGCCCTGAGTTTGTAGAGTTTGGACCAGCCTTCCCTCATGGTCAAGGCTATATCAAGGCTAAAGTAAACATGAACACCCTGTGTACTCTGTCCTACTGGGAGAGCACAGTCCTGCTCCTACTCATACCTTAAAGCTGCTGCCACAGCAGCACCAGCTAGTGGGCCCAGAGGTGTAGGCCAGAGGGCTTTAGGAGGTTCCTGCTGTTCAGTGGGGGTGGGGAAGTGGGGAAAGCACATCCTGCTGGCATTTCCAGTGCTCTCAAAGGCACCCTCTGCTGCCTCTTCAGCCTCTGTGCCTGAAGCAAGCAAGGAGACAGACCCAGGCCCCCAGTGGCCTCTGCAGAGGCTTCCTTGAAACTCTTATGTTGCAGGATATTGATCACACTGTGAACCTCAAGATTGCATTATTTACTGGAAAAACCTGTTCTAGTTGTAGTGTGGCTAACCCTTGCACACTTTTAATCCAAGTGCTTTCTGCTTGAGTATTGTCAGCATGATTCAACAAAATCATCCATAGGTCATGAGGTGTAGCAAGCAACCAGTTGACAGGAAATGAATATAGGGAAAAAAAAAACATAGAGAGTAAGAGGGAGTCAGGAGGACAGATGGAGAGACATACAGGAAGTAGAAGGGAGAGACATCCAGTTGAGGGTTTTTGTTTGAGAGGGAAGCAGAGGAAGGAGGGAGTTTTCTTGGGGACATTGGCTAAGGAGGAAGGCCAGCTGAGTGTTCTCTCTGCCTATCTGAGCTAGCAGGCTTCACCACAGCACTTGACTCCCTTTATTGGTGTCTTTATTGGTAAAAAATCGAAGGATTGAGATTTAGTTAAAAACAACACCCTTCAATTTTTTTTTTAACATTTATTTGTTTGTTTGTTGGGGGGCAGGCAAATACATGCATGTGTGGAGATCAGAAGACAGCTTGCTGGGGTTGAATTCTAAGAATTAATTTCAGTTTGTCTGGCCTGACAGCAAGCAACCTACCACTGAGCCCCTCTCTCACCTCATTGGTTTGTTCATGGTATTTGAGGGCCTTCTGGTTGTGCAGGGATGGAATGCTGGTCATCTGGGATCTGGGACACTCCAGCTTCACTGGAGGCCAGCAGTCTCCAGGTTCTCCTCTAAAGTGATGATCGGGTTGACACCAGGGTGTGGAGTATGACACGAGAGCAAGAACCCAACTCAGGGGAGAGATTCAAGGGGATGCAGCACAAAACCTTATTCACCAAGACAGTATCTTTATCGAACTGATAATCTCATGAAGTGACCCATTCAGCAGGGTAAAGAACGTGGTATTAAGTACATATTCAAGCTTTTGTACCCCCCAAAAAAACCCACCCCAACTGACACTTGTCTCTCTCTTATCCTTCCCTGCCCTGGCCTCCAGCAGTTTGCCTTCTGTTTCTACCAATCTGCTGTTTTGGATGATTGACATATACTTGATGATGATGATGATGATGATGAATGCGGTGGTGGTGGTGATGTGTGTCATTTTGTGCCTGATTTCTTTCACTTAGCTACAACACTGTGAACCTTCCAACTCTCAGCTCCTTCTCCAGCACACTATCTGCCTGCACATCACCGTATCCCACCATGGTGACAGTGGACTAAAGCTCTGAAACTGTAAGCCACTCCAATGAAACGTTTTCCTTTATAAGAGTAACTGTGGTCACCAGGCAGTGGTGGGCCCATGCCTTGAATCCCAGCATTTGCTAGGCAGAGCAGGTGGATCTTAGAGTTCCAGGACAGTCTGGTCTACAAAGTGTGTTCCAGGATAGCTAGAGCTACTCAAAAAAACCTGTCTAGAAAAACAAAACAAACAAAGAGTTGAGGTGGTCACAGTGTCTCTTTGCACCAAAACAACAACAACAACAAAAAAACCTAACTAAGACAGAAGTTGTACCAGGGATTAGAATATTGTTGTGATAGGCCTGATCATGCTTTGGTTTGGAGGAATTAGGACTTTGGGAGTTTGGGTTAGTAAAGCAGTAGAATGCTTTAAGTCCTGCTTAATAGGCCACACTAGCAGGAACATGGAAGAGAGTGGTACTGAGGGTTATTTGAACTGTGGGGGCTGGCTGAAGAGGTTTCAGAGGAGGAGAATATTCATATGTGTCCTAGAGGTTGTTCTTGTGATATTTTGCTGAAGAATATGGCTGCTTTTTTTCTCTTGTCAGAATAGTCTTCCTAAGGCTAAACTAAAGAAATTTGGATGGATTTCATTGCAGAGGAAATCTCAAAACAGCCTAGTATGGACTCGATTGTGTGATTATTAGTGATCATTTCTATACAGATCTATTATGAAAAGGAGCAAGCTGAGCAAATAAAAATACAAAATGTATTAAGAAATGGAATAAAGGACATGGTGACCTCAGGGAAAGATCCCACCCAGTTGAATTCCAACTTGTGAAATGAATTAAAGAAAAGCTTAGAGCAGGGTGTGGTAGTGCATGCCTTTAATCCCAGCACTCCAGAGTCAGAGGAAGGCAGATCTCTGCATCTGAGGCCAGCCTGGTCTACAGATCCAGTTTCAGGACAGCCAAGTTTAGGCAGTGAGGGTAACAATCAAAAGCAGAAAGCTGGTGAAGATGGAATTGAATGAGGGGCCACATTCCAAACTAAGCAAGCAGCAGAACTTGGCAGCTTCAGCCCTGAGCTTCTGGCTTTAGAGTCAAGGATCAAAGAAAGGGGTCATGGAATTTGCCTCTGCATGTAAGGAAAGCTGGTCCTCTGTAAGAGCAGCAAGTTCTGTTAACTACTGAGTCATCTCTCCAGTCCTAAGATTTCTTTATAGTTCCTGGGTACTAGGCCCTTATCTAATACATGATTTGCAAATATTTTCTCCCCTTTTACAGTTTATCTTTTCTTTTCCTGACAGTGCCCTTTGATTCAGGAAATACGCTAATTTAGTAACCATCTACTGATCCATTTTGTTAGTGGTGAATGTTTCAGTGCTGTATCTAGGAATCCACCATCAAATCCAAATATATTAGAATTACCTCCAACCACATTTGCAGTAAAGAGGAAAAGAAAAGAGAGAGTAAAAACCAATATAATATCTGAAGCTTCTCCTAAGTCAGAAACATCCAACTCTCTTTGCTTCCTGAGAAGTGTGATGCACACAGGGCCTGACTGCCTTAGGGATAAAAGGAAACTGATGTTGTGAGTGTTGTTTGCCTACCAAACAGGAGTTCTTCCTGGATTGTTTCTAGAAATAATTTGGAAAGACACTTAGTTTTCAGAAGGTATTTTGGTATAAACCAGTCTATACTTAATTATTTGATTTCTGAGACATTTATCCTAAGGAATTAGAGGCTATGACCACACTATTCAATGGATCATTGTTTAAGCATTAAGATTGTAACCTACTGTCAAGGTGTGGTAGCACCTGCTCATAATCCCACACTTGGGGAAGTGGAATCAGGAGGATCCTGGGGCTTTCCTACCAGCGAGCCTAGCCTAATTCATGAGCCCAGGCCAATGAGTATCCCTTCTTCAAGGAGGTAGATGGTGTTCCTGAGAATGGCATTCAAGGTTGTCCTCACTGTGGTAGTTTGAATGTAAATAGCCCCCATGGGAAGTGGCACTATTAGGAGGTGTGGCCTTGTAAGAATAGGTGTGGCCTTGTTGGAGGAAAGGTGTCACGGTGGGTGTGGGCTTTGAGGTCTTCTATGCTCAAGCTACAGCCAGTATGGACACAGACTCTTTCTGCTGTCTACAGATCAAGATTTAGAACTTTAGGCTCCTTCTCCAGTGCAGTGTCTGCCTGCATATCACCATGTCCGACCACAGTGATAATGGACTAAAGCTCTGAAACTGTAAGCCACTCCAATGAAATGTTTTCCTTTATAAGAGTAGCTGTGGTCACCAGGCAGTGGTGGGCCCATGCCTTGAATCCCAGAACTTGGTAGGCAGAGCAGGTGGATCTTAGAGTTCCAGGACAGTCTGGTCTACAAAGTGAGTTCCAGGATAGCTAGAGCTACTCAGAAAAACCTATCTAGAAAAACAAAACAAACAAAGAGTTGAGGTGGTCACAGTGTCTCTTTGCACCAAAAAAGCAAAACAAAACAAAACATAACTAAGGCAGAAGTTGTACTAGGGACTAGAATATTGTTGTGATAGACCTGATCATGCTTTGGTTTGGAGGAATTAGGACTTTGGGAGTTTGGGTTAGTAAAGCAGTAGAATGCTTTAAGTGCTGCTTAATAGGCCACACTAGCAGGAACATGGAAGAGAGTGGTACTAAGGGTTATTTGAACTGTGGGGGCTGGCTGAAGAGGTTTCAGAGGAGGAGAATATTCATATGTGTCCTAGAGGTTGTTCTTGTGATATTTTGCTGAAGAACAACATGGCTGCTCTTTGCTCTTTTCCAAAGAGTCTTCCTGAGGCTAAACTAAAGAGATTTGGATTAATTCCAGTTTAGAAGAAATCTCAAAACAGCCTACTATGGACTCTGTTGTGTGATTATTACTGGTCGTTTCTATACAGATCTATAATGAAAAGGAGCAAGCTGAGCAAATAAAAATACAAAATGTATTAAGAAATGGAATAAAGGGCATGGTGACCTCAAGGCAAGATCCCACCCAGTTGAATTTCCAACTTGTGAAATGAATTAAAGAAAAGCTTAGAGCTGGGTGTGGTAGTGAATGTCTTTAATCCCAGCACTCCAGAGTCAGAGGAAGGCAGATCTCTGAGTAAAGAGATTGCAGAAATCTCAAAAGAGACTTTGAACTTTAGACTTTTAAACATTGTTGAGACTGTGGTAGACTATGTGGACTTTTGAGGTTGGACTAAATGCGTTTTCCATTATGATATAACCACAGGCTTTCGGGGATCAGGGAGAGGAAAGTGGTAGTTTGAATGTAATTGGACCCCATAAACTCAGAGGGAGTGGCAGACCCTACAGCAGCAGTTCTCAACCTGTGGGTCTCAATCCCTTTGGGGGAAGTAGACTGTGACACTGGGCTTGGCTTGAGCATAGAGGACCTCAAAGCCCACCCCTACAGTGATTTGCTTCCTCTGACAAGACTTACTCTTACCAGGCCACACCTCCTAGTAGTGCCACTATCTATAAATTTATGGGGTCCATTTACATTCAAACTGCCACATTTCACCCACTGAAGCCCAAAATTTTGTGGCCACATCATAAAAGAAAATCCACTTAGTTCAATGTCAAAATTCCCCATAGTGTATCACAGTCTCATAATGTTTAAAAGTCCGAAGTTCAAAGTCTCTTTTGAGATTTCTGCAATCTCTTAACTAATTCCCTATAAAATCAAAATGAAAAACAGATCACATATTTCCAACATATACTGGCACAAGATATCCATTGCCATTCCAAAACACAGGGAATGGAGCATACACAGTGAGGAAATACTGGACCAGAACAAGATCCAAAACCAGCTGGGCTAAAACCAAACTCTGCATCTCCATGTCTGAGGTCAAAATGCTCTTCATGTTTCCAGCTCCCTTCAGCTTTGTTGACTGCAGCACACTTCTTTCTCTTGGGCTGGTTCTACTCCACGGTATCACCTCACCTTCGCAGGTATCCATGGCACTGGCATCTCCGACATCTTGGGGTCTGCAAGGCAATTCAGGCTTCAGCTTCACAGCTTCACGAAATGGCCTCTCTAGGCCTCCATTCAGGGACACCCCTGACACATGCCTGGCCTCATCAGCTTTTCTTACATGTAGAGGGAGATTCCATAACTCCTTTCTTATTTCCTCATCTCTAAAGCAAAAAGCACGTGGCTGAAGCTGCCATGTTCTGCTGCTTTCTTGGGCTGGAATGCCACCCCTCATTCAGTTCCATCTTCATCAGCTTTCTCTTTCTGATCGTTACCTTCACTGCCTGAGCTTGGCTGTCTTGGAACTTGCATTGTATGTAGACCAGGATGGCCTCAAGCTCAGAGATCCACCATCCTCTGCCTTTCCAGGGCTGGGATTAAAGGCATGCAGCACAACATCCCTCTCTAAGCTTTTCTTTAGTTCCTTTTCACTAGTTGGAAACTTAGCTGGGTGGGATCCTGCCCTGAAGTCACCACTCCCTTTATTTCATTTCTTAGTCTGTTTATCTCCTTGTACACAGGATTATCTCTATTCCACTTTTGCTATCCCTTTGCTCAATCTGTACATTTTGTATTTTTATTTGCCCAGCTTGTTCCTTTTCATTATGAGTCTTCATCAGAGTTAACACTAGTCACCACACAAAAGAGTCTCTACTAGGCTGTTTTGAGATTTCCTCTGCCAATGGAATTAATCCAAAACTCTTCACTTTAGCCTCAGGCAGACTGTTTGGACAAGGGCCAAAAGCAGCCATATTCTTGACCAAAACATCACAAGACCAATCACTAGGCCATATACTAACATTCTTCTCCTCTGAACCCTCTTGATCCCCACAGTCCAAATCACACTCAGCACCATTGTCTTCCATGCTCCTATGGATATGTTCCATTAAACAGTGCTTAAAGGATTCCACTGTTATCCTAACCCAAAGTACAAAAGTCCAAATTCCTTCAAGCAAAAACATGGCAAGGCCTATCACAGCAATACCCTGGTCCCTGGTACCAACTTCTGTCTTAGGGTTTCTTATACAAAGGCCATACCTACTCCATCAAAGCTATACCTCCTAGGAATGCCACTGCCTATAGGGGTCATTTTCTTTCAGACCACCACACACATCCACAGAAGAACATGTCTTTGGGGACAACCTGAAATCTGTGTATTGGGTCCTGATCACACATACTTGGCTCAAGAATAAACTCTTGTTTCCTTTGAAGTGAGAGCTGTGTGTTTCAATGAACATGAAGGGGCCTCATGATGAGATTGATGGTGTTATAAAAGATTCTCCCTGCTTCACTCTCTGTGACCATCTGTAGACTTAGAAGTCGGTCCTCACCAAGACCAGGATGCTGTGTCTCTTAGATTTCAGGCTTCAGAATGTGAGGCACGAAACTTAGAGGTCTATATTAAAAGTGCTTGGTATTTTTTACTTCCTAGTAATTGACAGGTAACAAATAGTAAAACTCTGACTTCATTAACTACATTAACTTCTCCCCATCCCTGTTCTGGCCTTTGCTGTTCCTCAAGTCGCCTCTGTCCACCAAAGTGGAAGTGAGTCAGGAGGAAGCCTGTGTCACTGATGCCATTGGACTGCACATCCTGCACCTAGTTCTTCCCTGAGAACTTGGTGTTTGGTCTTTCCAAGGGTCTCCTTCTCACCTGGGGTCCCTCAATTAACTAGGACTTCCCAGAACATTCTTGAGTCCTGGGTTTGTAGAGTTTGGACCAGCCTTCCCTCATGGTCAAGGCTATATGGAGGCTAGAGCAAACATGAACACCCTGTGTACTCTGCCCTACTTGGAGAGCACAGTCCTGCTCCTACTCATACCTTAAAGCTGCTGCCACAGCAGCACCAGCTAGTGGGCCCAGAGGTGTAGGCCAGAGGGCTTTAGGAATTTCCTGCTATTCAGTGGGGGTGGGGAAGTCCTAGTATGGACTCTGTTGTGTGATTATTAGTGATCATTTCTATACAGATCTATTATGAAAAGGAGCAAGCTGAGCAAATAAAAATACAAAATGTATTAAGAAATGGAATAAAGGGCATGGTGACCTCAGGGAAAGATCCCACCCAGTTGAATTCCAACTTGTGAAATGAATTAAAGAAAAGCTTAGAGCAGGGTGTGGTAGTGCATATCTTTAATCCCAGCACTCCAGAGTCAGAAGAAGGCAGATCTCTGCATCTGAGGCCAACCTTGTCTACAGTTCCAGTTTCAGGACAGCCAAGTTTAGGCAATGAAGGTAATAATCAAAAGCAGAAAGCTGGTGAAGATGGAATTGAGTGAGGGGCCATATTCCAAACTAAGCAAGCAGCAGAACTTGGCAGCTTCAGCCCTGAGCATCTGGCTTTAGAGTCAAGGATCAAAGAAAGGGGTCATGGAATTTGCCTCTGCATGTAAGGAAAGCTGGTCCTCTGCAAGAGCAGCAAGTCCTCTTAACTGCTGAGTCATCTCTCCAGTCCTGTGATTTCTTTATAGATCCTGGATACTAGTTCCTTATCTATACATGGTTTGTAAGCATTTTCTCCCCTTCTACAGTTTATCCTTTCTTTCCCTGACAGTGCCCTTTGATTCAGAAAATACGCTAATTTAGTGACTATCTACACATCCATTTTGTTAGTGATGGATGTTTCAGTACCCTCAATTCCAAAGACTTTAAAATTACCTCCAACCATGTTTGCGGTTAAGAGTAGTATTGATGCTAGCTGGGAGGCACATGTCTTTAATCCCAACATTCTGAATGCAGACAGAGGTGGATCTCTGTGAGTTCAAGGCCAGCCTGGTCTACATGGTGAGACTGTGTTTAAGAAAAAAAAAAAAAGGTATCTCTTCAGATTATTTAAGACAGTAATTTAATTTATTTCTGAAAGTGAAAAGTAACAGAAAATCTGTGACAAAAAAACAACATTTTAAACAAAGACTGATCTACCTCTTAACCCTTCCTGTTCCCTTAACTCAAACACACTGGCTAGAAACTCCTTCACAGAAGAGGGGGAACTGTATGATACTCCAAGCCCCAGAGAGGGGGGTGGGGGACTGTCCCAGGGCAGCAGAGGAGTGATGGGTGAAGCTTGTCAGTGAGAATTATCCAAAAACTGAGCTGTGAGCACCTGAGGCTGCAACTGCCTGAGGAGGGCTACCTAGAACTTGGTAGGGGCAGGTCTGTAGTGCTGTTAGGCATTATAAGTAAGTAATGAAACAACTCTAGGCAAGATGATAGCAAGTTCAAAGTCCACCTAAGCTACGAAGCTGATCTCAGACCAACTTGGGCAGTTTAGTGAGATCCTAACTCAAAACTGGGGGGGGGGGGAAGATGGGGGAAGGGTAATATCTCAGTGGTGCAGCTCTTGACTAAGGTGCCTGAGGCTCCAGGCACTGGCCCAGAGCTCCCATGCCTCCTGAGGGCCTTCTGGCCTAGTGAAGGAGGCTCAGGCTGGGAGAGGCTGGACCTCGGGCACCTTTGTCATCAGATGGCAAGGTGGGCATTCAAGCTCAAACCTGAGCTGGGCACCTCTAGCCAGGTGGGGTTTGATAGCAGGGGCAGCAGCCACCAGACTAGCTCTGAGCACCCCAGATGAGGAATATGGTTAGGACGCCCAAGTGTGTCCTTCCATCCCCCTACGTCCTCCCTATCCATACCCATACCTACACCCACACCTCCCACACCCATCCTTTGTTTTAGGGGTGGGCAGGTCTGGGCCCTGAGCTAGACAGGAGCCTCCAAAGCCACCAGTGAGCAATCAGGAGAGCCCGCCCACGCCCCGCCCCCTTTCTCCAGCAATAACACCCACACTTCCCTGGAAGGCCTCAGCGACTCCAGAGAGCCTTGACCCAGTGCCCCTTACTCTGCAGACCAAAACCACAACCATGTCACTGCGAGACTGCCAGGTATGCGAACCCCCTCGGCTGCGTCCTCCGGGGTCCGGGAGCTGGTCCAGGGCCGAGAGGTCCTGAGCAAATCTGCTGCTGGTCACCCGGTCAGGCTGGCTGGGGACCTAGTCTTGAGCATGCTGTGTCTCTGCAGCTGAGGGTGGGGGTGGGGGACCACCGAGCGGTTCCCAGGCAGGGCACCAGGGAAAGCTCCTGCATTGGGCTTGGCTCCAGGAAGCCTTTCCCAGGACTGGGACCTTGAGCCCATTTTTCAGATGAGGAAGATGAAGGTGAGAGCAGCACAGCCACCTAATTTCCAAGTCCTTGGAGGTGCAGCCCTTCGCTGGCCAGGACTCAAGGTCATGTCCCACGCCCTAGGGAGACATTGGCCTTGTGCACCCTGTAGATCAGGTCACTGAGGGCTGCTATTGTAATCTGAAGGATTTCCAACCTGTCAGACTGCTCCCACACAGCGGGAGAGGGACTGTTAGGTGTTGGCAGGGAGAACACACCTTGCCAGGCAGGTGACAAGCCAGACATCCTTTAGATGCACACCCAGGGCCCAGCTTCCCATGAGTCCTGGTAATGAGACTCCCACTTACTGTCTCCCGTTTCCTGCTGACACTTGGACTCTCCTCACTGGGTCCTCTTAGATATTTTACAGAGGGGTAACCAAGGGTTTGGGGGCTCAGCCCAGTGAATCCACGGTGTTCCTTCCCTCTTGTACAGGCGTGGAAGGATGCTGGTCTCCCGCTCTCAACCACAAGCAATGAAGCTTGCAAGCTGTTTGATGCCACCCTGACCCAGGTAGACCCACCAAGAGACTCATGTCCTCCTTGAAGGGTTCTGAGGAGGAGTTTCGATTGTCGAATGGTCTGTAAATCCCATGACAGTAAAGATCTGCACTTTACCACAGAGGTTAAACATGGGGAATGTCTCAGCCAGCCCCAGTGGCCTTTTCCAAGAACCCCAGTTCAAGGGTAGATAGCAATGGACGACCCCAGGGACCTGAAAATATTAAGCCTCCACGGGTGTCCCACTGTGGCCTGCTGGGGTTTGTTGTGAGCTCTGCCATGAAGGCATGGGGTCCTGTCCTGAGGCTCATCTCCAGTTAGCTGGACCAAGACCTTCCACCGGTTCCCAGGCGCTTCCAACCAGTGAAGAATCCTGTAGTTCAGGGACTTGGGGGCTTATGGGTGAGGGGATAAGGTCTCAGAAGGAAGGTCAAGTGGCTTCTTTTTCTAGGTGGGATAATGGAGGCTCAGAGAATTGAGCTGCCTTGAGTCAAATGTCACCTAGTCCATCGGAGGCAGAGCCAGGGTGCACCTGAGTCTGCAGACAGATAGAAAGCCAAAGCTGCCTTTCCATCTCTGGCCTTTAAGTCTTTAACTGTAATGACTACGGGCCATGGTCTTTTTGTTTGTTTGGGTCTCACACTGTAGCCCAGACTAGCCTGGAACTCACAGCAAGTGTCCTGACTCAGTCCCCCTGTTGTTGGCATTATGGATGTGAGCTGCCATGCCTGGCTTACCGTGGTTATTTTCCAGAGAAATGAAGCAGGAATTGTGTAAGTGACTTCCAGGCTCTTCTTGGTGTGGAAGAAAGGGACAGGCTGTACCTCATTTCTTGGAAAGGACCTGCTTTTCTACAGTTCTTTTCTAGCAATGGGCATTTCTGCCCTAGGAGGTGTCTCCTAATCCTGTGTATTTAATCTCATCCTAGAAGGCCAATTAAGTTATACCTTCTTTGAATTAGAGTCCAGAAAATGCTCAGTGTTCTAGAAAGAAAAATAATTCAGATCTGGAACTCCTGCATTTGTAGAGCTTACGTGAGACCCCGGGTTTGATATTCAACACCCCTGACAGAAAAAAAAAAATCAGAGTTTAGATACACCCCTTCATTGATACGGTCTAGGGCTCCATGAGGAAAGACTTGTTTTTTATTTCATTCCAGTATATCAAGTGGACCAATGACAAGAGTCTTGGTGGCATTGAGGGCTGCCTGTCTAAGCTCAAGGCAGCAGATCCAACCTTTGGTGAGTAAAGCTCTCCCTAGGCACTGTTCACACGCCCTGACTCTAGGGACTCACTTGTTTGGAGGGATGGTGACTGGGCTGCCACTTGCACAGAGGAGGGATGATGACAGCTACAGTGTTTGGAACAATGGCTGCTCCCATGAGGATGTCGTTTCCTCAGAAGGCTCTAGATCTTTTCTCTAACTACCATCAGTTTGACATAAGACACCATCCCCACTTTATAGATGAGGAAACTGGGGCTCAGTGAAAGAGAGACACCAACCTGAGTCTAGCCGGCTGGAAAGCCCAGAATCCTAGAACACTAGAAATGGCTCCTGAGACCTTTGTCAGGGATCTCAGGACTTGGGACATCTCCAGAGCCACTAGAGCTGGGTGGAGATGGAAGACAGAACCTGGCTTATGGGCGAGCCTTGTGTGGAGTGGGGCTGGGGGAAGTCAGTCCAGTACATTTCAGAATCCAAGAAGGGTAGCCCAAGTGTGGAATGAGGTTCCTGGCATTTGAGAAGACTTATAAAATGAAGATGAAGATGGATGTTAGGGACATTCTTTTCTTTCTTTTTTTAAAGATTTATTTATTACGTACAGTGTTCTGTCTGCATGTACTTCTGCCTGCCAGGAGAGAGCACCAGATCTCATTACAGATGGTTGTGAGCCACCATATGGTTGCCAGGAACTGAACTCAAGATCTCTGGAAGAGCAGCCGGTGCTCTTAACCTCTGAGCCATCTCTCCAGCCCAGAGACATTCTTAATACATGCAGCAGCCTAGCCTAGCTAAAGCCAAGGGCCCTATTAACCTGGCAGGGACAGAATTAGGAGACCCAGATAAATGCAGGGCATTCCAAATGCAGCCCTAGGGACAGCTAGTGGTCAGAGGGACTCAGGCTATAAGCAGGGTCCAATAGCTGGCCTGGGGGTATCCTAGCACTATGGTTCTTTTTTCCAGGCCAGTGTCCTTGATTGAGTTCAGCCAATCAGGGGACACCCTGCCTTTCTGAAGAAGGGTCTGGGAAGCATGGGTAGGCCTGGACCTCAACACCTTCAGTTAGGACCACTCATCCCATCATTACGTGTGAGGGCAGAGAATGGGATCACATCTGTGCCCCAGGGCCTTGTTCATTCAGCTCCCTGAATGGATTCCACTGAGCGTCCCAAGAGTTCTGGACTGGTTGTAGGAATAATACCAGCCAGGTATTATTCTGCCAGGCTCATGAGGGCAGAGGGAAGTACTTCAGACCTCGGGGTTCAACAGAAAGCCTAGGTAAAGAAATAACCTTGGGTACTTAGAAGGTGCCACTGCCCCCTCTGCCTGCTGAAGCCAGAGCTGAGATCCAGGTTTTGATAGGGGCCTCACACACAGTGAACCTGTACCAAGCGTGGCTCACACCTTATAGAATGTGGGGCTGGACTAGGCTGAGTGACCAGCTGTTTTCCAATCTTTTGTCAGCCATGGGTCATGCCATCTCTAACGGCCTTGTACTCATTGGCACGGGAAATTCCGTGAAGCTGGACAAGGACCTGGACCGGGCTGTGAAGACGATGGTGGAAATCTCCAAATCCCAGACTCTGACGCCTCGGGAGCAGCTGCATGTGTCTGCAGTGGAGACATTTGCCAAGGGGTGAGGGGCTTCCCTGGACTGGGGGGTTTGGGACTCCAAGCTTGTGCAAGGTGATGCCTCAGAGGTTGAGAGTCTCACTAACCTGCTCTGTCCCAAATTGAATGCTGAATGAAGAAGTATTTAGCAAGGGTTTACAGTTTATTGTTCAGAAAAGCTATGGTTCATTCACATGGTTATTATTTTGATCACCACATCTAGGATTGAGAAGGAAACAACTGACCCTTTTGCTTCCTGCCCTGAAGGCTGTGTTTGTCAGCTTTCTGTTGTTGTAACAAAATACCCAAGATAATATTGGGAAGAAAGGTTTATTTTGGCATATGGCTTGGGAGGCTTCAGTCCTTGGGCACTTACCCTATTGCTGGTGTTTTGTGGTAGTAATAGGTAGTAGATAGAAGAGGCTGCTCACCTCATAGCAACCAGTGATGTCAAGACGGGACCGAGGTCCTGATGTTCCCTCCAAGGGCATGCTTCCAGAGACCTAACTAAATTATCACTGGGCCCAAACTCTAGAAGGGACGCCCTACTTCCCAACAGTACCACAGGCCGAGACACCCAGCCCTCAACATATAGGTCTTTAGGGTATGTTCAGGATTCCAACACTGTGTGCATCAGCTCTATACCTTCCAGATGGTTCCCTGTCTCCATTCCCACAGTCCTCCAGGGCAGTCCCTTTGCTTAGACAGGTAAGATGTACTTTAGAACAGATACCTAAGCTGATTGTGAGGAGCCGCAGGGGCTTAGTCCAAGAAATTTCCACCAGTTTCTAGCACCTCAGTGTAGATGTGGGGTTCTTGAGTACCTTGTAGTGTTGGTGCAAATTGTCCTTGGCAATTGGTTAAGTCTCCTTGGCCTGAACGATAGCTCACCTGTTAGGGTGCTTGTGACACAGGTTTAAGGCTCTGAGTTCAGAAGCCCAGCACCCAGGCAATAAGCCAGGCATGGTGATGTGTACTGTGACCTTGAGAAAGTGGAGACAGGCAGATCTCCTACCATTCTGGCTGAATTGGTAAGGTCCAGGTTCAGTGAGAGACTATGGAAATGAGGGGAGATCACTTGAAGTGGACACCAGATGTTGACCTCTGGCCTGCGCGAGCATGCGCGCACACACACACACACACACACACACACACACACACACACACACACGCACACACACCTGTTTTTCTCTTTCTTCTTCTTCTTTGAAGATTTATTTATTTTTGTATTATGTGTCTTGAGTGTTTTCCTTATATATATGTCTGTGTATCATGTGTGTGCCTGGTGCCCTAGCAGACCTGGAAAAGGCACTAGAACTCCCGCCACTGGAGTTAGAGATGGTTTTAAGCTGCGCGAGGGGAGCTGAATACTGAACCTGGGTCCTCTGCAAGAGCAGAAAGTGCTGTTAACCACTGAGCCACCTCTCCAGATCCTACTGGTTTTCTTCATGAAGTTGAATGAGTGGGTAAAATGTCCCACTGGTTTTTGAATTTTATGAGGTACAACCTAATGTAGAAAATGTGTACCTATATATGTCTATAACATTTGTTTTTCCTGTGCAGTTGGGTATGGACTCCAGAGCGTTGCCTGCTAAGGAAGCTCCAACTAGCTAGATGGAATTTTTTTCTTAATTGGAAACATTTTCTCTTTTTATGAATTACTCTTAGTATACAAAGCAGTGGATGTTATCATACCTTGCTCTCCTTCACCAGCACCCCTACTGTCTGTCCTCAAGCCCCTGCCCCACTCTGGCTTATTTTCTTCCTCCCCCCAAGAATATCCCTCTGTTTTCATGTCACACATAGTCCATTGCCTTTTCTATTCCCCGCTTCCGATTGCACCCCCTTTTAGTTTTGTGGCCTCTGCATGACACACATGCATAGCTAAAATTTATTTATATATATATATATATATATATATATTATTTTACTGACTTTTGTGTGCAGAGATGTGTTATGGTGTGTGTACACATGTCTGTGTTGGTGAGGTATGCATGTGCCCTGTGCTCAGAGGCCAGAAGAGGATGTCAAGTGTCCCATCTTATGGCTCTCCATCTTAGTCCCTTGAGACAGGGTCTCTCACTGAACCTAGAGCTCATGGTCTTTCAGCTGGACTTGTGGCCAGCAAGCCCCAGACACCCTCCTTTCTCCACCACTGGGGTTACAGGGACATGGCCATGCCTGAATTTTACTCTGCTGCTGGGGATTTGAACTCAGGTCCTGATCCTTGTGTAGCATGTACTCTTACCCACTGTGCCATCTCCCCAGCCCCAGATATAACTGCTTAAAGCATCCCAGGCAGATAGTGACATAGGATGGCTTTCCACACACCCCCAGCCCCATGGATGTGGACTTCATGCTCAGTGTGTTCTTGTCTTACAGGAATTTACCCAAAGCTTGTGATCTCTGGGAACAGATCCTTCGGGACCACCCAACAGACATATTGGCCCTGAGGTTTTCCCATGATGCCTACTTTTACCTGGGCCAACAGGAGCAGATGAGGGATTCTGTGGCTCGAGTTTACCCCTTTTGGAAACCTGACGTCCCTCTTAACAGGTACACGCAGACAAGAAGCCACATCATCTCATTCTCCTTTCCCCTGTCCTAAAGACTCAGAAACTCTATTGGCCCCAGCCTAGAGATAACGAGACTCCTGCTGCTCATCTAAAAGGCTTCCTTCTCTTCATTTGATCTTTATCCCGTCCTGTGAACAAGGTAGCACCATCGTGTATCAGTCAGATAGGAATTTTAGTGTTGTAGTAACAAGCATCCCCAAGATTATACTCTCCAAAGTGTAACACCCATACTTCATGTCCATCCATAGTTTTATTTTTTTAAGATAGGATCTGATTCTGTAACCAGGTTGGCCTCAAATTCATGGCAAGTATGCCTCATCCTCTTAGATATTAGGATTACAGGTAATGAGCCCCCATGCCTGGCTATTTCCTATCATCTGTCCAGGGCAAGGGTTCTGTGGCCACACACTTGTCTGTTTTCAAGATGGTTAGAGCAATGACCTGTGGATACGCCAGTTGCTACAAGGGCAAGGGGTGCTCTCCAGGGGGGTGTTTAGGTAGCATCTGGCAAATTCAGAACCTGTAGGGTGGGGTAACAGGCTAGAAATTTCCACAAAAGTCAACTTCCTCTTTGTATCTAAAGGAACCTGGAAGGCCAAGTGTCTTTTTCTTTCTGGGACTTTTTCTCTATGACTGTCACCTGATTGGACAAGAGGCACCCCCATTATTGAGAATCTTGTTTGTGTCTAAGTCTACTGATTGAAAAGTACTCACTTCTAATACAAATACCTTTGTGCTGACCCTTGGAATGGTGCCTGACCACAGGTCCAGCTACCGTGGTTCAGCCTAAGTGAAAATTAAACAACTCTCGAGCTAATTAGTACCTGGCCTACAGTAATCCCTTGGTAAATTTTTTATTTATTTGTTCTTTTTTTGAGACAGGGTTTCTCCGTGTAGCTCTGGCTGGCCTGGAACTAGCTCTGTAGACCAGGCTGGCCTTGAATTCTCAGAGATTAGCTTGCCTCTGATTCCTGAATAGTAAATATTTTTTAAAAAAACCTGCTAGCCACTGCTCTCCAGTAAAGCTGCCATTTGCCCCTGTGCTGGACAGTAAACGTGACACCTGAGTCTTAGACAGTAGATTCTGTCTTTGCTCACACAGGATAGAGCCCCTCTGTCACCTGTGACCAACTGTCTTGGGACTCAGTGCCTGGGAGACTGATAAGAAATGCAAGAATGTAGGCCAGAATGGAGGGTGAGCTGGACAAACAGGGCACTGGGGTCAGTTCTGGGGAGTGATTGGCTGGTCAGTGGGTGCTCACAGGCTGGGTGCAGGACGGTGCAACAGAAGCCTGAATGGAGTTACCCATAGTGCCAGGCTTCTCAGGGAGGTGACCATAGACCCTGTCATCCTCGGTGGAGAGACTCTACATTGCTGTCTGAGGAGTGGGTGAGGCATGTGGACAGGACAGGGTTCTGGGAAATCACCATCAGGTTGAATTTCACTTTGTCTTGCACTAAAGGAAGTTGTAAAGGAAGACTGTGAGCTCAGCTCCTCTCTGGGTTGAGGGCATGGGTCAGTCTTTTAGTGCTGCCCCTTGCTGAGGTCCTGAGCAGAATCGGGGTGCCACAAGTCCTTTCTTCGTTGACACCACCAGCTCCACACGGCCAGCCGTCTTACAAAGTGAACAATAGCGATCAGATTGCCACCCGCCACATCTCACCTCAGTTCCTTCTGCGAAGCCCCTGTGTCCAGACACAGTCACATACAAGCCCTGGGTGTGTGGACTCCAGCCCCTCCTGCTGGGGGACTCCATCCCACCTGTTCCTGTTCGGCTTCCTGGGAACTGAAGTCTTTTCTCTGTTTTCAGCTATGTGAAAGGCATCTATGCTTTCGGACTGATGGAAACCAACTTCTATGACCAGGCACTAAAGCTTGCCAAAGAGGTGAGTGGGCCCTTCTCAAGGTGTGAGGCCCTTTAGGGTATGGCCTCTCATGTGAAGACCACGCAGCCCTCCTTCCCACTTTGGAGTGTCCTCTTGGGAGGGGCTGTGGTTAGGGCAAACAGCGCCCTGTTGATGACTGCTCTAGAGCCTCAGGAGGTCGCTGGAGCAGATGAGGCAGTGACACTCAGGGAGGTGGTGGCTCTGTCACTCAGGGGTTACCAGAGTGGTGGCTCTCAGCTTCTGTGAGTTCCAGTCGGCTCTAGAGCCGCAGGGCCAATTTGGACTGGAGCAGTACAGGAGAGCATGCAAACCCTGGTTCTCCCGCCTTGAATTTCACCTTTCCACTGGGTCTAACCATGACCCATGAGGCTTGAGCTGGGTGGAGATTTCTAAGGTCATGGCCGGATCTTGTTATGTTTTCCTCCCTGAGTAGAAAGGCAGAGTGTCTTTGTCCTGCCCACAGGATATAAAAAGCCATCACTCATCACTCAGGGTGCTTGCCAGTGGGAGGTGTGGATCCATTGTGGAGCCTGCTAAATCCTTCAGCCTTGGGCACTGTTTTCTGTATTCTGCTGGGATGTGCTGGCTGATCTGCAGCACTGGGGACTCCCGTGTGGGCCTGAAATCAGGGTCAAGTGACAGGCCTGGGTACAGGGTAGCTCAGGCTCTGGAAGTCATTCTCTGCCCCTCGTGTCCTTGCAAGAGTAGAAACTCCTGTGCAAGGAGGCATTCCATGCATAGACAGTGATGTATGCTCTTGGTCCCGGGTCACACCTGTCCTTGTGCATGCCTGCTCCTGCCCATGGTCTCTGCCAAACTGTTAAAAACCTTGGTGGCCACACAAGACAGCTGTAGCTCAGAGAGAGAGGCTAGGCAGAGCCCTCCCATGGTGATAAAACTTAGGGGTCAGAATGTCACCTAGGCCATCTGTGGAGATGGCTGTATTTTAAGCAGCCTGGACTAGTACTTAGCTTCCTTGCATCTCTGCAGTGGCTCCTGACCCAGGCATTGCCTCAGGTGGTCTGAAGAGCCCCCTCCTCAGGACAGCATCCTCAGGGTGTCTGGCCGTTGCCTGAATCGGTCTCAATCTAGAATCAGGTATCAGGTGAAGGTTTTTTGTTTGGTTGGTTTGGGTTTTGTTTTCTTTAGGCATGAGTCAGCCCAGAGGGCTCCAGGTAGATTCTTGGCCATCTAAGCTCTATGATCAGGGTAGCCAGTTCCTGCATCTGTGGCTAAGCCACAGGAAGGCTCTGCTGGTTGGGGGAACCAGCTAGGCATCTGGAGGAGAGCAGGGCAGTTGAAGGAACTCTGAGTGGCATTCTGACAAGCTGATTGCCAAGTCTGAGAAGAAACAAGATGTGGCAGAAGAGTGTCCCCACCCATTGCTCTTTCCTACCCTTGCTCCAGCTCTCCTGGTGCTATAGGCCACACTAACCTTAGCCCCAGACCCCACAGACAGATAATAGATATGAAGACAAGGATGTAACGGTGTCCCCCAGGTTTCCACAGGCAAGAGTTGACAGCACCAGGTCCACTGAACTACAGTGACCTTACAAGGTGACAGCAAGCCCAGCAGGTCAATCTCTGGCGTGAGGGACAGGCAGAGAGTTGGAGTCTCCCAGGGAACCTTGCAAGGACTCCTGTTTTGTGAGGATGCTGGTCACAAAGAACAGGGCTGAGTCCTATTTCTCAACTGTCCTGTGTGAAATCAGAATGTTTGGAGAGGTTCCTTAAAGGGGTGCCAGTGCCCAGCATGCTCAGGATGCACCCTGCCATGTCCCCAGCTCCCCTGGTTCTCAGGCCCTCTGCACCAAGGCCTCACAGACATGCTGTGTGACCCCTGTCTTCCCACAGGGAGTGGACAAGACTGTGAGAGCTGAGGGGCAGGGCCAGGGGCCAGAGACTTATGGGGACACATTGCCAAAACCTTTGCAGCATGTGCCAGGCCAGCGCTGAGGCACTTGTAATTCTAGACATCAGGGAAGGCGGGACTAAGGGACCCATGATTTGATGTGGGGCCCTGAGGACAAGCCAGTGATGGGGTTGCAGTGAGCCCCAGTTCACTGCTTCATATCCAGCATTTAGAAGGCGCTCAATAAACGTGAACTGACCCTGGTGAATAGATAGACAAAGAGGTAAGAGCAAGTTCATGTGTCCGTCGGCCTCAATGTGGAGGTCAGGGGTCATGTAGATTTGGTCGTTATCAACAGTGTTGCTAAATCCATTTGCTTCTAAAGCAGGAATCCATCTGTATAACCATTTCCTGAGTATAAGTGGAAGGGGCAGCCTCTTGTCTTTCGCCAGCAAAGGATGTGACAATCTACACTATTCTCATAGCCCTGAGAGGAAGGCAGCCTAAAAGCCAACATGGGAAACTGAGGCACAGTATGATGATGGTACAGATGATGCGGGTGTACCCAGGAAGCAAGTGCTGACCTCCTCGAGCCCCAGCCTCCTCATCTGTGAGGCTGTCAGTGATGCCCTCCTCAGCAGCTGCTGTGGCGATTAAGGCACACACTGTTACGTCCCAGGAACGTAGGACATGGGGCTGGTGTCGGGATTGTAATTACTCTGAATGAGAGCTCAGTCTCATCCTTGTTCTTCTTGGGCCCAAGTAGCCAGGCTAACACCCATTTTCTTTGTCCTCCCATCTCCTACCTCATGCAGGCTTTATCTGTTGAGCCAACAGATGCATGGTCAGTGCACACTGTTGCCCACGTACATGAGATGAGAGCAGAGATCAAGGACGGGCTGGAGTTCATGAAGAACACCGAAGGCCACTGGAAGGTAGGAGTTGAGACTTGGATGATCCAGTCTGATACCCGGAATCTTACCAAGGCTTTCTGGGTAGGACTTACAGATGTGGCTTAGTTCCCTAGGAGCTTAGGTTCAGCTTGGAGGCATCCCTGACAACCAAGCATCCTCTGGGAGGTCCACAACATCCCAACATCTGCCAGCATTTTATAAGTGATTGTACAATTGGGGTCTGCCTGAGGTGTTTTGCTATGAAAGGAATGGACCCAAAGGGTGCTGGGGAAGTCAGAGCCCAGCAAGGGTGGGCATGCTTAGGGCCCTGAGTTGCATGTGCCTCTGCTGCTGCCAGGAGGCTCCACATGGGATGTTGGAGTATCCTTCTGGACCACATGATGCAGTGGGTGGGAGAGAGGCAGGCCAATGGGGTGATGGTCTCCAATGATGTAGAGTCAGCATATGGGGGTTAGGGGGGTTCAGATCCCTAATGTCTAGCCTGACCCTTTCCATGTCCTGAACACAAGGTGGCCTTATTCCCTATTCCCTATTCCCAACTTTACTCATCCCTGCTCCTCACAGGCTGGTACCCCTCTGGGGCCGTTTTCTCTTTCCGCACTAGCCCTGGTGGTCCTTCTTCCTCCGTGTGTGCCTGTTTTCTCTGGACTTGCCTCTGGTACCTGACCTGGCCACTTCTCTAGGTGGCCTTGCTGCCCTGTCCTTCTGTGTCACAGCAGGCTCCAAGGGCACCACCAGCTGGGGAAACAAGTCCCTCCACAACCTGACACTGAGTAATAGATGTTCAATGCTTCAGAGACCAGGCAGGATGCTGTGGCCACCAGCATCCCTCTTGATCATTTCCATGGGCTAAAACTGTGATTGACAGCCAGGCCAATTCCCAGCATCTCCCGGCATGGTTCTAGGTGTAGCTGGCTTATAGGGAGGTTTATGAACATATCCCATTCTAAAGATGCCCAGACTCCTGGGTCTGGAAAATTCTAGGGGGCACCAGAATACTAAAGCCAGGGAAGTCACTTTTTCCTGGATTCCATGGAGCTTACTGATTAGGTAAGACTGCCTGGCTAGAAACCTCCAGGCTACCCCTGTGATAACATCATCATCATGTCCTGCTTTTAAGTAGATGCGGGGAGTCAAACACAGCTCCTCAATGCTTACACAGCAAACAATGTACCAAGTGAGCATCTCCCCACCCCAAAGTCGAACTTCTGATCCTCTGTTTCTACTCCCTGGGATCACAGTTTGTGCTGGGATCACAGGTGTGGTCCACCATACCCAGTTGATTCAATGTTGGGGATTGAACTCAGGAGTTCATACGTGATACCAAGTGAACACAGTCACTCAGATTTTCTCTCCTTATTTCCGCAGGATTCTGATGTGCTTGCTTCCCACAATTATTGGCACTGGGCCCTGTACTTTATTGAGAAGGTAGGATGCTTGTCTCTTTGGTTGTCTCATGCAGTGCAGATGTTCAGAGAAAAGCTCTAGCCCCTGCTGTGTGTCTGAACTCCGTGCAGCACCTTTGTGTGTTGGTACAAAAGATGGTATCTTAGGGTTTCTATTGCTGTGATGAGATGCCATGACCAAAAGCAAGTTGGGTAGGATTGGATTTATTTGCTTTACTTTATCCTTTACTGAAGGAATCTGGGGCAGGAACTCAGACAGGGCAGGAAGGAACCTGGAGGCAGAAGCTGATGCAGAGGACGTGGAGGGGTGCTGCTTACTTGTTTGCTCATCATGGCTTGCTCAGCCTGCTTTCTTATAGAATCCTAGACCACAAGCCCAGGGATGGGACCATACACAATGTCCATCCCCCATCAATTAAGAAAATACCCTACAGGCTTGCTTAGAGCCCAGTCTTATGGAGACATTTTCTTAATTGAGGTGGCTCAGATGACTCTAGCTTGTATCAAGTTGACATAAATCTGTCAGGCACAGATGATATCTGAAACAATACTGCATTCACATTCCAAGAGTTTTGTAGGCTGAGCTCCTCAAGACATTTTCCACTCTTGGGAACTGGGACTCGTGTGTCTTATTAGTTACTTTCCTGTTGCTGTGATACGACACCGTGACCAAGAAAAATTGTAGTAGAGAGAAGGGTTTATTTGGCTAAAGGTTCCAGAGGCATTAGAGCCTCCGTCATGGTGAGGAAGCTGGCAGCAAGCTGCAAACATGGATGCAGGAACTGGATGCAGAGAGCTCACACCATTCAGGCACAAAGCAGCCTGGACTGAGTATAATAATTCTAGGAGAGGGGGCAGGGACAGATGATGGAGATGGGCAGTGGCCCGTTTCTCAGGGTGCTCTTGCAGCACTGTTACTGTAGAGAAAGACATGGAGGCTCCTAAGATGCCCAGAGAGAAGCATGTATGCAAGGTGAGGCCCTCATGACCCAAGGGTTGGGTTCACCTTCTCCCTTCTCCACACTGGGTGCCATTGAGCCCTGCCCATCTCTCTTAGTGGGGTCCTTGGTCAGCTATTCCTAGTGCATTTCCAAGCATCGCGTTTTGTCTTCTCCAGATGTTAACCACAGCAATTTCTCCTTTGCAGGGAGACTATGAGGCTGCACTAACCATCTATGACAGCCATGTAAGTGCACTCACGTTGTGTTATGGTTGGTTGCTGCAGTCGGCTTTTGTCTCTCATATGGGCCTGTTTGTATTTCCCAGCCAGAGTTAACGGTGGGAGAATGGCCCAGACTTTGTAGGATAGCTGTTGTCAGAGCCATGTTCTGAGTCTGTACCATGGAGTCTCTGCTGATGTTCACCCATGGTGTTTGGAGATTGACATGTTTAAGGCAGTCTTTGACTGTCACTGTCCATTCGGATGGGTCCTCCTCCTCTTCCTCCTCCTCCTCCTCCTCCTCCTCCTGCTCCTCCTCCTTGTCCTCCTTCTTCCTCCCCCTGTTCTTCTTTCTTCTTCTTCTTTTGAGACAGGGTTTCTCTGTGTTGCTTTGGAGCCTGTCCTGGAACTCGCACTGTAGAGCAGGCTGGCCTTGAACTCACATTGATCTATCTGCCTCTGCTTCCTAAGTGCTGGGTTTACAGGTGCGTGCCACCACTGCCTGGCTTGTTCACTTATTTTTAATTTTTAAAAAACAGCAGAGCCAGGGTGAATGGCACATGCCTTTTAATCCCAGCACTCAGGAGGCAGAGGCAGAGTAGTCTCTGTGAGTTTGAGGACAGCCTGGTCTACATAGTGAATTCTAGAAAAGCCAGAGCTACATAGTGAGACTCTATCTTTTAAAAAATATCCCATTTATTTATATTGTATGTGTATGCATGCCATGACATGTCTGTTCAAGTCAGAGAACAACTTGCAGGAGTCACTTCTCTGCTTCTACTATGTGAGTTCCAGGCATCACATCAGGCTTGGCTAGCAAGTGCCTTTACTGAGCCATATGGCCACTTGTGTGTACCTATCAGTCTGTGTTTTAATTTTTTAAAGAATTTGTTTATTTTTTTTAAAAAAAGAATTTGTTTATTTTATGTGTTTTGCCTTCATGTATATATGTGCACACAGATCAGAAGAGATGGCCAGATCCCCTAAAACTGGAGTTATAGATGGTTTGTTAGCTCCCATGTTGTCTTTGTTTGGGTTCAATTGCTGTGAAGAAACACCATGACCATGGCAACTCTTACAAAGGAAAACATCCAAATGGGACTGGCTTACAGTTCAGAGGTTTAGTCCATTGTTGTCATGGTGGGAAATATGGCAGCATGCAGGCAGACATGGTGCTGGAGAGGTAGCTGAGATTTCTACATCTTGATCAGAAGACAGGAAAAGACTGCCCCACTAGGCCTAGCTTAAGCGTGTAAGACCTCAAAGCCTGCCAACACAGTGATGCACTTCCTCCAACAAGGCCACACCTCTTAACAGTGTACTCTCTATGGGTCATGCATCCAAACACATGATTCTGTGGGGCCATATCTATTCAAACCACCACACATGTGAGTGCTGGGAAATGAACGCTGATCCTCTGGAAGAGCAGCCAGTGCTCTTAATCATTGATCCATCACTCCAGACCCTTGTCTGTTTTTTACTGTTTTAAGATCTAGGTTACAAAAATTAATCTAGTGACGGTGGAACAGACCTGCAATCCTAGCTACTCAGGAGGCTGGGGCAGGAGGAGTGCAAGCTCAAGGTCTGCCTGGGCTACCAAGTGAGTTCAAGGCTGGCCTGGGTAACTTAGTGAGACTGTCTCAGAATCAAAAGTTCTAAAGAGAAGCCCGAGGGTATCATTGTTAGAGTACTTGCTTAGCATGCTTGGGATCCTAGGTTCAACCCCCAGTGTTACATAAAAAAGGGAAGAAAAAGGAAAGTTGTGGGGGCTAGCGAGATGGGCCAATGTTTAAGAGTACAGACTTTTGTTCCATAGAACCCAGGTTCAATTCCCAGCACCCACATGGTAGCTCATAATTATGTGTAACTCTAGTTTCAGGAGACTAAGTGCCCACTTCTGGCCTCTGTGGGCATCGCTCACATATGGTACACCGTCTTACATGCTGACAAAACACTTATATACATAAAATGATGATGATTATAAATTGTGTAGCATTGCAGTATTAGCATATTGACTTCACTGGGCCTCATCCTACCTGCCACCTCCTGAACCTTGCCATTTCCCCAAACTCAAATTCTCCTTTTGTTAGGGTCCTGTATAAGTCCCACAAAGACCACCATCCATGTATGCAGTCAACAAGAGCGTTTATTATCTTGAGAAAGATTCCAGTATACTGGGACCGACCATTCTACACAAAGACAAAATGCTGATGACCCAGAGAGGAGATCACAGTAGCTGGTTGTAAGCATAGCCCAGGGGCATTCCAAGGGCGTTTAGGTCACTTTAGATTTGATTGGCCTAAGCAAATAGCAATCATATTAGTACATTCTAATTGGCCAGGACTAGTCAAGGGCTGGTCATGGCTACAGTTTTTCATTTTGGGGCAGGCCTGGACAAGTCCCAGGCTTTGTCCTTATTTGGTTATCACCTTGAGCTTGCTGACTGGGGTGGCTCAGGCCTGGCCTGGCACTCCATGTACTAGGCCTCCTCATCCTTGCTGTCAGGGGTGTTGATTAATTGCCCTTTGTTCATGGCTCCCTCTGAATCTGCTTGTTCAGTCTCAGGAAACTGAAATTGAGGCCTAATCTCTGAGAGAAGACTGAGCAGTCTGTTATGGCGTCTGCGTGTTCCTCTCACTCTGGCTCTCTCACTCTCAGCCCTTGGGTTAGCTTTGAAAGGAAAAACTGGCAAGTGAGGACTTAGCAATAACATTTTGGCATAGGGTGCTCTTATTATGGGGGCTTGAATACCAGAAAAATGCCTGCCAAACAATGGTTCCTGGGAGGAATCCTTATGTCTTAGAAAGAAATGGAGGTGATGTGCACTGTGTTCTCTGAGGTGTAGACAGATCTCCTAGTAAGCCAAGTGGAACCAAGAAACATGACAGGGCAAGATAGGTGTCTCCTGCCAGAGCAGCCTTAGGCACGGGGCTGGGGGTATCAGATGACAGGGCCCAGCACAAATCCTGGGAACTGTACAGTGGGCTCGTGTGTGTGTGTGTGTGTGTGTGTGTGTGTGTGTGTGTGTGTGTGTGTGTCCCCGCACACGCGCCCCTCATACATTCTGGCCCCCACAGTACATAATCTTCTGGTAGAGCCTGTGGTCTTGATCTTAGCCCGAAGGCTGAGAAATGATGAGGGTGATGCTCCTGATGGCTGGATGCTGGGGATGATGATTATAGCTTTTGTGTGCTGTGAGCTGTCATTATTTGACCCTCTGAGCTTGGCCTCCCGTGATCCTTGTTTTCCAGATCCTCCCGAGGCTGCAGGCCAAAGAAACCATGCTGAATGTGGTGAACAGCTGTTCCATGCTCTACCGTCTTCAGATGGAAGGTAGCAGACTCTCTTCCCTCTCCCTATACAAAGAGAGAAAGTGTGGTTGCCGATCCTGACGGCCAGTGCCCGAACCACTGGCCTTGAGATGAATTGGCCTGGCTGTAGCTTTGCGTGCGAGCTTATGCAGCTGTCTCCATGCCAGTCTAAGACAACTGACCTAGCCTCAGCTGCCCTTTATTCTATGCTCCACTGCTCCTTGGTGTACTGGCCTAGGACTCTGAACCTTGCCACTCTCAGGGCACAGGTGCCACCTGGTTACTGACTGATGCCTCTTTTCCTAGATCACAGGAGGTGATAATTTCCCAACTCTGACAGAGGCTTCTCAGCCTGTCACCCTAGGCTTCCAAGTTACCCTGATGGGGCTGGCTTTCTGCCCATGGCTGGAGGACCAGATGATTCCCCACAGAGAGAGACACTAAGGAAGGCCAGAGCTCCAGAATCCCAGTGTGAGGGGTGAGGTGGGGGTAACCGAGTGGTTGGCAGGCTGGGAAAGGCTTCTTACTTCCTCACTGTTGTGAGGCAAGTATCACTGTTCAATTTTTTTTTGAAGGGGGGTGGTTTGAGACAGGGTTTCTCTCTGTAGCCATGACTGTCCTAGAACTCATGCTGTAGACCACGCTGACCTCGAATTCACGAGATCGGCCTGCCTCTACCTCCCAAGTACTAGGATTAAAGGCATGCACCACCACTGTCTGGCCCTCACTGTTCAATTTGATAGGCTGAGAAATAGATGTCGAGGGCCCTCTGGGTGGCTGGAGATGCTCTAGAGAAGAAAGCTGAATCTAGCATTCCAGTACTGAGAGGGAAGAAAAGGAGGTGGAGGCTGGAGGCTGGGGCAGAGGTGAGGACTTCTAGAGCCAGAAAATTCACACTTAAGAAGAAGGGTGTTACTGATGCCACTGGTTTTATTGAATACCCGTGGTGTATCAGGTACTAGACTTAAAAATTTTATTTATTTTTTTTGTATATGAGTATTTTGCCTGCATGTATGTCTGTGGCCTGTTTGTGTGCCTGGTACCTATGGAGGTCAGAAGAGTGCACTGAGTTCCCTGGAAATGGAGTTATAAAACACTGTAAGCCACTATGCAGGTACTGGGAACCGAACTCAGGTCCTCTGGAAGAGCAGCCAGTGCTCTTAACCACTGAGCCATCTCTCCACAGGTACTAGACATGGGATTACATAGGGAAATTTTAAAACATGTTTTTTGGGAGTCTGAAAGGGGGCTAGGAATAGTTTGATAATTTGTGACAATTTCTCAAATTTGCATTTACTTCATGGGTGTAGCATGAATCTTAAAAGGTCTCATTAATAAAAACAAACCCGGAGCTAGGTTTTGGGGTGAACACTGAACGATCAGAGAAACAAAACAAGACACAGCTAACCTCACCTCGCCAATTCATCAGCTGATCTTGTTTCCTCAAACTGGAAGCCTCTGAGTCCTCATCCGAATAGATCTCAGCTGAACTGCTACTAAAAGCTAAAAGCTTAGAGAAGTTCTAGTTCCTGGTGCACACCTTATATACCTTTCTGCTTCCTGCCATCACTTCCTGGGATTAAAGGTGTGTGTCATCATGCCTGGCTGTTCCCCGTGTGGCTTTGATCTCACAGAGATCCAGAGGGATCTCTGCCTCCAGAATGCTAGGATTAACACTGTGTGTGCCACCATTTTCTTGCCTCTATGTCTGTCTAGTGGTTGTTCTCTTCTCTGACCCAGAGAAGTTTATTAGGGTGCAAAATATATTGCGGAACACAATATCACCACACATGGGTTTGTTGCTTTTCTAGGAAAACAAGGAAAGCAGAGGCCTTGGTGGTTCTACTCCCCTCCCAACCTCTCACAGGGAGAAGATTGGACGGGCTTCCGAGGGACGTGGGTGCAGAAGATGTCTGCTGTCTCACACCAAGCCCTTAGCTCTTCTTTTCCTCCCCAGGGGTGCCCCTTGGCCAGCGCTGGCAGGCTGTCCTACCTGTGATTAAGAAGCATACCCAAGACCACAACTTTCTGTTTAATGAAGCTCACTTCCTGATGGCCTCCCTGGGTGCACGGGACCTCCAGACCACACAGGAGCTGCTGACCACCCTGCAGGAGGCCAGCAAGTATGTGAGGCCCTGAGACCATGAAGCCTGCCAACTGAGAGGGTGAAGGAGTGCAAGGGTTGAAGCAAGGCCTGCTAGGGGTCACCCTGCCTTCTTGGGAGAAACCTTAGAGTGAGGTCTTGCTGGTGAGCAAGGCTTTGAAGATACCCATGCTTCTAGGTGGGTATCCCCTAGGTGGGCGCCCATGCAGGCATGTATTTCATAGGTGTCTGACTTCCAGGGGTCCAGCTGGTGTCCTCTTTGCTCTGAGCCTCAGTTCCTTTATCTGTTGGAAATGTGTCTTCCGGGCTGACCAGGGGCCTGGGGGACAGGTTGCCGAAGACACAGTCATTGGTAACCATGGTAGTCCTGGCTGTTGGTGTCCAGGCTTTGCCTACCATGTCTGCAGTCTGATCTCTCCACAAGGCTGTGCTATTACACCACTTTCCAGATGGGCAAACTGAGGCTGGAAACAGGGAGCCCTGTCCTCTCCCTACAGTGGGCAGATGCTTAGTGCTCCCATCAGACTGCCATCAGGCAGCTGGGGAAGGCCCTAACTTTTGTGTCCCTGGCCCAGGTGGGACTTTGTAGAGGTGGATGCTGAGCTTTGGTCTTGGTGACAGGTCCCCCGGGGAGAACTGCCAGCACCAGTTGGCACAAGATGTGGGGCTGCCCCTGTGCCAGGCCCTTGTGGAGGCTGAGAATGGGAATCCTGACCGAGCCCTAGAACTTCTCTTGCCAATCCGCTACCGAATTGTCCAGATTGGGGGCAGCAATGCTCAGGTGAGCCATCTGTATACAGGGAACCAGAGGTTGGAGTGCCAGGTGTCTCCTGTGTTGTGGGTACTCATGGGGTGGGAGCACCCTTGTTTCACACTGACACCAGGGTATGCTGTTCAGGGTGGTGTTCGTCTCAGTGGTTCCTTTGGGTTGGGGACCCATCCCTGGTCCCCAATGCAGGTGTTTAACTTGCCTAACTGATTTCATAGAGAGATGTCTTCAACCAGCTGCTGATTCATGCGGCCATCAACTGCACCTCCAGCACCCATAAGAATGTGGCCCGGTGAGCACTCTGCCCTCCCTACAGCCTGGCATGGGCTGCTCCCCCATGAACTCCCTATGCATGCCCCTGCCTTGGCATGTGTGCTTCTGATTTGGGGTTCAGAAAGCAGGAGGCAAACTGGGGGTTTGGTTCTCTTTCATTAGCAGGCCCAGCTTGACAAAGGGGGACAGCCAGTGCCACCCTTTTGCCCAGCCTCCTGCCTCCCCAGCCTACTTCCCATTTTAGCCATGCTGAAGTTCACAGACAGCCAGTACACCTGCTCTCAGATCCCTGCATGTGCTGTGCCCTCTGCCTGGGACATCCTGCCCCTTTTTTTTTTTTCTTGTCTGTTCTTTTAGGCCTCAGCTCTCAGTCATTTACAAACTTCCTGAGCTGGGGGTGGGATTCAGTACTGAGTAGGTGAATGTGTGGATCCTATGAGAAAACCAGTTCATCACCAGTTCATCTGGACATTCCCATAACTGTGGTCAGGAGCAGAGGATGATGGTGGATCTGGTGAGGGTGTGGAGGAGCATAGGGGTGTCCCGTGGAGGTGTGGAGGGAGACTAAATGCCCAGTTCACTTAGCCAGTGGGCCTGGTTAGGAGAGAAAGCCTTAGACCTAGAAGCTAGGGGTGACTGGAACACCCTGTAAAGGAACTCCTAATGCTCTAACCATTATCCTTCCTCAACCTGGATCACCCACCACCCTGCCAGGGAGAGGACCCCTGGGTCCCTGTCCTGTGAGAAGAGGTCTAGGCAGGTGCCCTGGCCATTGAGCCAGACCCCAGCAGTGCAGGTGATGTCTGGGAACATTTGGACTACTCTGAACTCAGAAACGCCATGGACACATGTCCCTCTTTATGTCACTCCATGTCCATGTGCAAAAGCCACACGTGATGTGTAGTGGCTGAGCCCCCTGGGGGACCTACTGTGGGTAAGAGGTGGGGCCTGTGGCCCCAGGTAGGGGGATGTGGGCTGTGTGGACAGAGGAGCAGGTTGAGGGTTCAGCTGAGGCAGATTCTAGGGTGCAGTGTGGCCCACACTGGAGTCGATGCCATGCATCTGGTCCTGCCCAGGAGAGGTGAGGTAGTGTAGGGGAGAGAGGCAAAAAGCCACCTGGGAAGACCCTGCAGGGGTGAGGCATTCCTTCCAAGTGCCCACCTCCCTTTGCAGCCCAGCCCTTCACAGGCAAAAGCCCTCTGCTGTGGTTTCGGTGGTTTGTGTATGACCCCCCCCTCCAGGTTCCATGTGTTAGACATGTGTTCCCCAGTTTGGAAGTGTTATGAAGGGGAAGAGAGTTGAGAGATGAGAACTCCTGGAACGGGGTTCTGGGGCCCCGTCCTTAGAAGATATTAACGTAGTTCTCAAGGATCCCTAATTAGTACTCACCACAGGAGATGGTTACAGAGCACAGTCCCTCGGTTTGCTTGGCCTCTTCTGCATTCTGCCCTTTGCCTTTCTGCCTCTCTTCCTTGTTAACCCACCAAAGAGCCTTATCTGGAGTCAGATAAGGGCCTAGGTCTTCTACTTGCAGTCCCTGAAACCTAGCCAAATAAAACCTTTAATTTTACAATGTTCCCAGCCTCGGATATTTTGTTATAGCAGCAGAAAGTAGGCTGATGCATTTCTCATTTCTACCCTGGCTCTTGTGTTGTCCCCCAGCTGTGTACCAAGCTCCAGCCCCTTAACCTCACTCACTCCCCACAGACCCGCCATTGTTAACCTATCTCTATCTCAATCTCCTTGGGTGTTAACAAAACAAATGAAACATAGACATGATGGTTTGTTCACACACCAAACTCATCTCGTCTTGTAGTTCTGAAAGCTGAAAAGTCCTGGATCAGGGTCCCGGCGGGTTCAGTTTTCTGGTGCCCTCCTCTTCCTGGCTTCAAAGCTTCTTGCTATGTCTTGCTTCCCTGAGCACTTAGAGAGCAGGCTCTTATGTTTCTCACTGGGACACTAATCCCAGTGTAAGGGTCCTACCCCCTAAGTCATGCTGATGACCAGGGTGTCAAGGGTATCAGGATTCAGCCACAGCAGGCTTTGAGTCTGATTGATCCCATCTTCCTTTCTATAAATTGAGGCTTTCCTACACCTGCCCATTCTTTCACTTGCTTTTCCTGGACCAGTCTCACATGTGGCTTCCTGCCAGACACCATGTCTCCTGTCCCTCTGGTCCTCAGCCTTAGCCTGTGACAGGAGCCTGTCTATGAGGTCTTCTGCCATGGCTTCCCCAAGACAGGCTAAGCCTCAGTGATAACCCCACACTGGAGTCCTTATCTCTAGTGTTTTCTCTCAGGCAGAATCAAAGTACTATCCAGCTGACTGTATCCATTTGCTTCTGCCTCCTTCTAGAAGGTTCTATAACAAAAACTCTGTGTGTTTCCACAGGAGCCTTCTGTTGGAGCGTGATGCCTTGAAACCCAACTCACCCCTGACTGAGAGGCTCATCCGCAAGGCAGCTACTGTCCATCTTATGTAGTGACCCAGGCCAAGTCCTCGGTCTACAGCTCAGCACTGACCTCCTGGCATTGGGTTGACTTGTCTGGGTGGGTTAGGGTTAGGAAACAGAGGATAAGGTTCAGTCCTGAGCAGAATTCTCCAAATCAGTAGTTTGGTAGAAATATGGGACACAAATTAATTTTGATTGATATTCAGAATTCCTCCTCAGGGCCAACATGCATTTTTAAGCCTCTGGAACCCAAGCAGTGCTACTATTTGTAGATGCCTTGAACATTGGATTTTCTTGTTCTGAGGCTGGCAGTCAGAGCAGAGCTGTGGCCAGCTCAGCTGGGAGGTATAGAAATGCCTTCCACATATACCTGTTACTAGTGAAAGCTTTTCATTTACTTTTTTTTATATTCTACACAGGTCCTGCTGTCCCATTTCCCTGGGGAGGATTCCAGTGAGCTGCCTGGGGTCCCAGCTAGCAGAGGATTTTCCTTTTGAGTGGGGGAGGGGACTCTGCTTCATTGGCTTTGGTTGTCAGCCCCAGACTGCTGCACCTGCCACCATCCCCAAAGATGAGGGGAAGGATGACTTCTGTGTCCCTGGGGGGATTTGGTGGTGCCAACTGGAGCTTCTCTTAAACTGCACATGGGAGTGAATCTTGAGGGGTGTGGCTTCCCTGGCAGACCTCTGATTCTGCTCGTATGAGTAGGTCTGAGATCTGAGCCCAGAGCTGCTCTGCTGTGGCAAATAATGAAAACAGTGACATGGCTTCCACAAGACTTCAACCCATGTCCTGCTTCCGTGACAGCCCTTCCGTGATATCCTCCTGGAAGTGCTGGTGCAGGCTTGATGCTGTCCTCCTGAAGAGCAGATGCAAATGCAAAGATGTTCCTCAGGTCCCTTCAGTTCCCACTCAAGTGTGGATTGATGGGCAGGTCTCCCAGGGGACCTGGAGGTTTCTACACACCCCAAGCTTTGCTCAGTCTGCCCAGACCTGGACAAATTCTGGGCATTAAAAGCATTCAATTGGTTCCTGTGACTATTTGCTCCTCTCAGCACTTGTGAGCATCTGTCTCCTAGGTGCCAGGTTTGGGTTGGGTCCTGGGGAGATGGGCTTCTCCTTTGATTTTCAGTGGATGGGGCAGCAAGTCAAGAAACTGTATAATTGCTGTAGGATTTTAAGAGGTACTGTCTCTCTGGGGCAGGTGCCCAGGGGGGGAGCCTCCACATGATTTTTTTTTAAAAAAAATCGGACTCCAAATAATACATGATTTCCCCAGGAATCAGAAGCCTTCCTCCCTCTTTCAGGAAGCCTGTCACCCTGGCTGTGGGCTGGCGACAATGCCTTCTCTTTTCCTGACAGCCCTCAGCACCTGCCCTTGCTATTACACCACTTTCCGCTATGATTTCTCTCTGGTCAGGAAGTGTAAGCTCTGTATCACCCAGCTACTCAGTGGCTTCCACTGAATCCCTGCCTGTAAAAGCTGGTGTGTAGGCTTTAATGAAGAACGGCATGAATCTACCAAGGACAGACACTGATTTAAAGACAAAGTGTGTGTGTCTGTGTGTGAAGAGATGGCCCCGTGGTTAGGATCATTTGTTGTCCTTCTAGAGGATCCAGAGTTCAGTTCCCAGCACCCATGTGGCAGCTCACAACTGCCTGTAACTCCAGCCTCAGGGGATCTGACACCCTCTTCTGGCCACTGTAGACACCTGCATTCTTTTACATATTCACACGTCAACAAAAAAGGAATAAATGTGTATTGTTAAAGCCTAAAGAAATTGCAAATAGTGAATTATTAATTTAGGGGTATGCTTTACTGATCATCTACTATGAATTGATATGATACAAAGTGAAGTGTTGGTGGACTTGCAGATGCTGGGACCTAACACTTTAGAGGGCACAGAAGGAGTGGGGCCAAGAACTCTCGGGGCTTGGACCGTAAGTAGATCATCTGCCACTGTGGTTCTGCCAATCCTCTTGGGTACGAGTCAGCAGAGCCTGGCTCTTACAATTCCAGATATGGTGGTCACACGGAACTGGTCACCATCCCTGTCAGGTGGGAAAGCTTGGGCCCAGCAGAGCCAGTTTGCCCACTGGTGAACAAAACCTGCAGAGAAGACGACCAAACTTGATGGTCTCCTTGCGGCTCCCTCTATCCAGGCACCCCTAGACTTCCTTGAGCGACAGACCTTGAAGCCAGCGTTCTGTTAATAGCTATCCAAAGGCTCCTGATAATGGCCGCTAGGAAGTGCTGTGGCTGGCTCCGTCATCGTCACTCTTCCACTTTAATGAAACAGGGAGCCCAAGATCAGAGGATCTGGGGGACGGGCGTGGGGGGGAGCATAGAGGGCCAGCGCATCAGAGTACAGGAGTGAGGCCTCAGGCTGCGGAGAGAGTCCCCGGACGCAAGAGAAATCAGGGGTGTCAAGACAATCACAGAAGAAAGTAGCGGTCAGGACGAACTCCTTCTTAGCTGCCTGACCATCCTCCATATCCCACCCTCACCTCCTCAGCCCCGTTTCTTAGCGCAGCCACAACAGGAACGCAAATACACTTGCAGTGCGCGTATAGAGGAGACTCAGGGGAACTTCCGGTGGGAGTATCCGGCGCCGAGCGGAGCCAATCGGTGGCGTGGAGTCCCTGCATTGGTCTCGCACAGCAACACTCTGACTACAATTCCCAAGGTGCACCGAGAGCATCTCCCTGTTTAAACGGGCCAATCGGCGGCCAGCGAAGGTCGGCGCAGCATTTAAACCCGTAGCCGAGTATCAGCTGGGATTTTTGGCCCTCCAAGTGAAAATCTAGGGGTAAGGAGTGGGCACAGGAGTGGGCACCGGGTGGAAGAGAGTGGGGGATCGGGCTTCGCGCCGCAGAGGCTGAGAAGGACGGGCTGGCAGGCCTGCCGTGCAGCTCAGAGTCCGGAATCCGTTACTCCGTCTCGGAGCGCACTGTCTCTGGGAGACAGGGAGCAAGCTGGGTGCAACCTCACCCTCAGGTCCCCTTGCTTCCTGCAGCGAACTTGGTGGAAGGTGGAGAGGGCCGCGACGTGCCTTCGGCCAGCCAGGCGAAGGAGGTGAAGATGGATGCTGGTAGTAAGCAGGAAGGTAGGTCCTTTCTGTTCGTGTGACTGTGAAGTTCAGGCATGCTGGGTGATGTTCAGGCATGTTGGTGGAGTGTATTTCTAGTCACCCCAAATAGAATAGAAGACTACAACAGACCAAAGCAGTGAATAAGTCTGGCTTGGTAAGCTAATGGATTTAACTGGAGTTACTTACAAGGACATTAGCAACTTAACAACTTCACCGCCAAAGAAAAGCCTCCCCCCCCCCCCCCCAGCAATTGTAAACCACTGACATATTTTCAGAGGGACCTCCCCCCACTTCCAGAAGGGCATTACTGGGCTCAGTCTTGTGAGAGTTTCCTGTGGGTAATCACAGTTGCTGTGATATCAAATTGGTAACAGCTTCCTCATGCACAGAGGCCAGAGCACCGCAACACTCCACCCCTTCCTTTGCCTTTTGCTTTCTTTCTTTCTTTCTTTCTTTCTTTCTTTCTTTCTTTCTTTCTTTCTTTCTTTCTTTCTTTCTTTCTTTTTTTTTTTTTAGTTTTTCGAGACAAGGTTTCTCTGTGTAGTTTTGGTGCCTGTCCTGGATCTTGCTCTGTAGACCAGGCTGGCCTCGAACTCACAGAGATTCGCCTGCCTCTGCCTCGAGAGTGCTGGGATTAAAGGTGTGGGCCACCGACGCCAGGCTGCCTTTTGCATTCTATTCTCTTCTTCCTCCACCTTCCTTTATTTTTATTTTTTGAGACAGGATCTTACTTTATAGCCTGGAACTCACTTTGTAGACCTGGCTGTCTTTGAACACACAGTGATCCACCTTCTTCTGCTTCATGAGTGGTAGCAGATTCTTTCTTTGAAAAGAAATTCTTGCTGGGTGGTGGTGGTGCATGCCTTAGGTGGGTCTTTGAATTTGAGAACAGCCTGGTCTACGGAGCAAGTTCCAGAACAGCCAGAGCTACAACAGATAAACTCTGTCTTGGGGGGGAGGGAAAAAAAAGGAAAAAAAAAAAAAGAGAAATGAAAAACTTCTGTACATTTATTAATTTTTGGACACAGGTGCTGTGGTGCAAATGCCCCTGTGGAGGTTCAGAAAGCAGCTTGCAGGAAAGAACTCTTCGTTTGTCTTGTGGGTCCTAGGGCTTTGAACTCAAGTCATCAGACTTGGTGGACAGTAACTTTACTTCCTGAGTCTTGGAGGGCTGATGTAGGTTTACAACTATTTTCTTCCTTTTAGGGCTGAGCACTGAGCCTCTGTGTCCTATGAGGTTATGTGTCTTCTTCACTTTGACCCCTAATGAGACTGCTTCGTACAGTAACTGATGCCCACTACATGACACGTCCCTGACCAAGGCTGGCAGCACAGTAATCTATGGGCGTAAACATAAATGTTTAGAAGACGACGTACCAGCCATGTCTGTTTAGCAAAACAACAGCAGTGGAGTCCGGACTGGAGCCTATGACCTCCCTCAGCCATAGGTGTTTGTTTTGAGTTACAATACCACTCATAGGCTCCCTGTAGTGGGGCAGACCTTAAATACAATTGGGAAGTTGCTGGTCTGTTAGAGGGAGCTGATCAAATCAACATCTGGGCCAACCAAGGCTATGCTAGGAATATGGACTAGGTGGAGGACAGAGTGACCCAGGAAGGGATCCAAGGAGCAGTGGTGGTCCATAGGTACTTACTGAGTCTCTGGTGTGAGTTTGTCTCACTCTTGAACTCATCGTTGATGCTGCATAGGTGTCTCATAATTTAATTCCAGGGGAGCTGAAGTAGGTGGTCTTTAGAAAACATCCTGTACCCGAAGGGGACTTAGCCCTCTCGGAAACCCTTGGGACAATCTGTGGATGTGTGTAGATTACCACAAAAGCGAGGTTCTGTGTTTTTTGGTTGGATCAGCACCCTCAGAATGGCTCCTGGAACTCGAGAGTGAAAATGGAAAATAAGATGGATTTGAGTTCCCCATGAAACGGGATTCAGTTAAAGCAACAATTGATTACTTTTCTGAGAGTGAAACCTAATAGCAGCTGTGAAACCAATAGACACTGGTAACGTTTTTCCTCTTCTATCCTAGCCCTAAAATAACAGTGGACTTTTCCCTCCACCCCCTAGACATTCTTCTTTTGGAAGATGAAAAATTTGACTTCGATCTTTCCTTGTCTTCTTCAAGGTAAACAAGAGTTTTCTTCCCTTCCCATTAAAGCCCTTCATCTGGATGCTGGTGTAACTCCCCACTGATAATCCTTTTCTTTAAACACAGTGCAAATGAAGATGATGAAGTCTTTTTTGGGCCGGTTGGACATAAAGAAAGATGCATCGCTGCCAGCTTAGACTTCAGCGGCCACGTTCCCGAGCAGACTCTTGCCGCAGCCCCTGGCAGCCCTTGTACCTGGAGCCCTCTCACTGGGGAGAAGTTTGTAGAGGTGTACAAAGAAGCCCACTTACTGGCCTTACAGATTGAAAGCCACAGCCGAAGAGGGGTGACCCAGACTGCCAAGCCCAAACAGCCTGTGAACCAGGGCGTGGAAAGATTTGTGCAGAACTCACAGTTAAAAATCAGCCTCTTTGAAAAAGAGCAGAAGAAGGAAAAAAGCCCCATGTCACTGAAAAGAGAGACATTCTGCCTGCCGTCTTCAGGGGTGCAGCCTCTCTTGGGGGAGCCCCAGCTGCCGGCTTCTCCAGCCCTGCTCAGCTCCCCTGTCCCAGCTGGCCCTGTTCAGACCCAGAGCAACCAGGGTCTGTCCTCCCCCTCTCAGCCACTGCCAGGGGAGTCGAGGACCTCCCAACCTCCGAAACAGCCTGGGCCTCAGAGGAGGATCTCCAGCAAGCTACAGCCGCCCCGAGCTTTGCCTGTGAGAGGAAGACATCCTCACCCGGCCACAGAGAAGGTAGACAGAATGCATAGCAACAGCCTGCGTCTCCTCAGCCCATGCCCTGCCATGGAAGCCTCACGGAGGGCCTGCTGCTCTAAGGATTGGAACGCCTGGGAGTAGTGCCAGGATCTGGACAGTGACGGGGATATAGTGATGGGGAGCTGCCCGGTGTGGGCCCGTTTGATGAACACCATCCCCCAAGTTGGCCTCTGGTTGTTCTCTGTGGCTGTGACTTGATTTCTTTCCAGGCATTGTATGAGTGGGCTGTCAGGGAAGTGGCAGTCGAGCAGCCGTGGAAAACTCAGGGTCCTGGAGGCTGGTTGGGGTAGGCAGAAAGGCCGATTGCAGAGCCAGCTGCCTCCAGGTTTGCCCGCTCTTGCTCAGGAGAGGGGGCTCCTGAGAAGAGACACGGCCTAGAGGTGTGCTAGGGTGGCACCTGTCAGGATGTCCTGCACCAGCTCCATCGTAAAGAGGGTTGCAGTTAGAGGAACAGCTCTGTGAGGTGGTCAGAGGCTGAAGCCCTACACATCCCTTTCCCCCATCTGTAGGCTCTCTCCTGACCACATCTGCTCCCCCCAGAGACCAGGATGCTGGGGGGGGGGGGATCTGCTAGCAGCACATGTGGACGTGGAGCAGGGCTTGAGTGTGATCCGTGCATGGTGGTAGGGCAGGGGTGTGGTCACAGCCCATACAGGGTACCAGGCAGGGTTCATCAGCTAACACAGGTATTCACAGCAGCATCATTCATGATGCCGACCCAGATGCCTATGAACTGATGAACAGATAAATAAAATGGGGGCACACCCAAATGATAGGATAGTTTTTTAGTAAAATTTGCAGTATCACTGAGTATGTCTTGAAGGCCGTGGGTTTTATGCCTCATGAGTGCTAAAAGGAAAGCATTACTGTCACACTGTCACACTGAAGCTACTGCTTGTGCCTTCAGGACACCCTTACTGCTTATGTGCACATGGAGCAGTTCCCTGATGCCCTTGTCCTTGAATATGTCAGGGATTTGGTCTTTGACTTGTAGGCCAGAGAATGTGGCACTCAGCCAGAAAGCCTCACTGCAGCTGAGCTGTTGCTGTGATAGAGGGTGACCACACAATGAAGAAACCTTTCCACATAGCATGTAGGACATGAGTGACTGAGCCAGCTTCTTCACTGGGGCTGCTGTTTGTTTTAAAGACAGGGTCTCAGTATGTAGCTCTGGCTGTTGTGGAATTCACTATGTAGATCAGGCTGGCCTTGTTGAACTCAACGAGAACCACCTGCCTCAGCCTCAAGTGCTAGGATTAAAGGCATATGCCACCATACTGGGCTCCCTCACTGACACTCTTAAGTGAGGGCCTGATAGAGGAGAAGCCTTAGAAATCTTTCTGGAAGCCGCCCGCCCCTGACTAACATGGCTTTAGTGGGGAAGCCAAGTCTGTCATTCTGTGCTGTTTCCCTCACGCTAGTGGAAAAGTTGGCAGTGGCAGCGTTTGGGAGAAATGGCACCAGCTCTGGGCTTTATTAGACCATGTAGTCCTCACCTTTCAAATTAACATTTTCAGCTCAGAAAAGAGGTGCCAGCTGGTCTTCAGAAGATGAAACTGCTGAATGAAAAGGGATCACAGAGTGATGTGCTCCTGGATAAACCCAGCACTGCTCCAGATGCTGCCAGTAGAGGGAGCCGCCCAGGCAAGCGATCCCTTCCTGTTCCTAGCAAGGTGAGTAGCTGGGGCTGCAGGGCTGCCACATGCCCTGCATGGGAACAAGGTGCCAGTTTTGTATATTTTGATTAGATTACGTTGGTGGGGTGATATTTTATTTGATGAGTGCTTGCGTGGACATAAGTGAGATCCTAGGACTCACATTTAAAAAACCTCGTGTGGTGGTGTGCACTTGTAATCTCAGCACTGGGGAGACAGAGACAGTCGGATCCCTTGGACTTGCTTGCTGGTCAGCCAGCCTAGCCTACGTGGTGAGTGCCAGCCTAGCGAGAGACCCTGTCCTTAAAAGAAAAAGGTGTCTGGGCCTGGCAGTGGTGCATGCTTTTAATCCTAGCACTTGGAGGAGAAGCAGGTAGTTCTCTGCAGCTGTTCTGAATAGAGGGTTCTAGGCCAGCTAGGGCTACTCAGGAGACCCTGTATCCAGACTAAGTAAAAGTGGAGTTGTCCTCCGGTCTTCATGTGCACGTGTGCGCACACACCAGTTAAGGAAAGTTGGAAACAATCCACAAGAGGTGGCTAGGTTGCAAAAAGAGAGGCCTGAACAGGCAGTGTGCACTGAAGTGGCCTTGTCACTTGGGCTGTGTGGGTTGATAAGAGTCTAGCACTTGGTTCCCAGCAACTGGTTTTCACTGATCCCTCAGAGCCTCTATGGGAGACTTGAGGTGTTGTGTTTTATAGTCTGTGCTCACATAGAGGTTGTCACCTTTCTGGTGCTCTGAGCTACCTAGTAGAAATCATTTATTAAAGTTGCCAAAAGCTACGCCTACAGCAGCTGATTTGGGGTCTAGGTTGAACCCCACAATCTTGATTGCTGCTGGCTCTCCTACCTCTCCTCTAGCAGAGGTTTGGACATTATATTCTAGACACAGTCGCCCTTCCAGGTCCATGGCTCCTCATCTGTGGATTCATCCAATCAGATTGAAACTATTCAAGAGAAGTTCCTCTGTACTGAACACATACTGCTTTTCCTTGTCAGTGTTGCCTGAATGAGTGATGGCATCCATAGCCTTTCATCAAAATTAGAGGCCGGGCGGTGGTGGCGCACGCCTTTAATCCCAGCACTCGGGAGGCAGAGCCAGGCGGATCTCTGTGAGTTCGAGGCCAGCCTGGGCTACCAAGTGAGTTCCAGGAAAGGCGCAAAGCTACACAGAGAAACCCTGTCTCGAAAAACCAAAAAAAAAAAAAAAAAAAAAAAAAAAAATTAGAGTCATCCTGAGGTAATTTAAAGTCTGGGTGGATCTGTGTAGGTTCCAGGCAACTATCACACTCTTACATTTGGAGGACCCTTGTAGGGTAGTATCCACAGGGTCCTCTAAGCAGTGCTCCTTGGAGACTGGGGGAATAACTATGCTACTTAACTTTTTTCTATAAAGGTAATTATTACTGAAGATTATAGAGTTTTTTTTTTAAGATTTTTAAATTTTATTTTATGTGCATTAGTGTTTTACCTGAGTGTATGCTTATGTACCATGTGTGTTCCCAGTACCCAAAGAGGTCAGAAGACGGGGTCAGATCCCCTGGAACTGGAGTGATAGATGGTTGTGAGCCACCATGAGGGGGCTGAGACTTGAACCCAGGTCCTCTGCTACAGCAACAAGTGCTCTTACCTGCTGAGCCATCTCTCTGGTCTCACTAAAGATGATTTTTAAATCCTACTTTTGCAGAGTTAAGTGTGTGTATGTAGGTAACAAAATCCTTGCTGATTTTCTTTTTTCCAACCTTTCTCTCAGTTGGGGCTGAAGAAGACCCTGTTAAAACCACCAGGCTGTACTGGCAGTCTCACAAGGAAATCCTCTGCCTCAGGGTCTGCTTCGAGCCTCAAGTCTGGTGCCTGTGTGTCTCCAGCAGCAGGCAAAGGTGAGCAGATCAGCTAGTCAGGCGAACCCTGGAGCACCGTATGTATCGGCCTCCCAGAATGCTGTGGAATTAGAGCTCAGGGCTGAGGGCTAGGCAGGAAGAGACTCATTGTCCCTCTGCCCCTGAATACTTCCTCCAGTAAGGAGGTAATGGTTTCAGTTGGAGGCACACAAACTCATGGACCCACATCATTGGACCACAGGTGCTAAGACAGGCCAGCCCAGCCTGGGTCATCTGGGGCATGTGCCCTTGGGTTCAACCTGCCTAGACAAGGCTGCCATCTAGTGGTGAAGTGGTATAGGGGCCAGGGAATGCATCTGTCCCTGGAGTTTGCCTGTGGAGTCTGGCCGTGTCCGTTGTAACCAGCATGGAGAGATGTGAGAACAGATGTGAGAAGTCTGAGCTCTAGAATCAGCCTGCTCTGGAGTCCTGACTGCTACTCAGTGGTTAAGAGAAGTCTGTGTCCTTACCTTTAAATCAAGTGATATTGTTGACCTTGCAAGGTTCCTATGAGTCTGGGAGCCTTCCTGGGCCCTTCTGTGGCCCATGAGTCCATGATCAGGAAAGCACCTGCTGCTGCCCAGGTGTTGTGAGGTAGATCTTGCTGCACTGATTCAGGACTTTGACCCCATGTGTTGTATATGGTAGAGTCATAGGGTCAGATTCTCGAGATTGTGGGAAGAGCCCTCCCAGGTGGGGCTAACACACAGTATACACGTGGCTACAGCATTATTCCCTAAAGTTTCCCTTTGAGCCTTCACAGTGTTAACTCACACAGTGGGTCCATTCCTAGGCGAGCAGATGTCACCCTTGCTATCCACACACCCTGCTCTGTTTCCAAACCTAGTCCTAAGTTTTCCCTCCCGGAGTTCCCGTCTACTGTGAGGGTGGGGCAGAACATGTGACTAGACTGTCCACTTTGTATGCTCAGCAAGTAAGTGAGGAAAGGAGAACTTAACCTTGTGACTGCACACACATTTTAGTAACTGCTGAGCATTGGACAGCACTCAGCTCGGGTTCGGTGTCCTGCTGGTCCTGATTTGATGATCACTTAATGGGCATCCACATGCTGTCAGTGTCTGATGTTAGGTAGCCGGTCTAGAGGTGTCAAACCTTGTGTGTGTGTGTGTGTGTGTGTGTGTGTGTGTGTGTGTGTGTGTGTTGGTGTGTTAAAGTGTCTGGAAACAGTGTGGCTTGAGGGGCTAACCTCGATTATCTCCTTTTGCAGCAAAGTCCTTTGATCTTTCAAATATTCCCACTAGCAGCTCTCGGCCTCTGTCAAACACCAGCAAATTGGGCAAAATAGGCCCCGCCTCTCTGAATCAGGCTTTGCCAACAGCCCCTGCCAGGGCATCTTGCAGACAAGCCAGAAGGGCTAATGCTGCCCAGACAATGGCAGAGCAGCCCAAGACCTCCATCCTGACTCCTGTCAGTCAACAACCCCAGACTCCGGAACAAAGAGGACCGAGGCTGGACCCTGACACCCTGACATCATCTCAGTTGAATAAAACTGGCAGTGTAAAGCGGCAGGACTCCAATCCAAACTGCAAGCCAGAGGCCGTGTCTACCCCTACAAACCCATTTAAAGTCCCCCAGTTTTCTGTTGGTAAGTAACAGATATGTTTGGTGGTTTTTAAGATTTGGGGAGGTTGCCGGGCGGTGGTGGCGCACGCCTTTAATCCCAGCACTCGGGAGGCAGAGCCAGGCGGATCTCTGTGAGTTCGAGGCCAGCCTGGACTACCAAGTGAGTCCCAGGAAAGGCGCAAAGCTACACAGAGAAACCCTGTCTCGAAAAACCAAAAAAAAAAAAAAAAAAAAAAAAAAAGATTTGGGGAGGTTACCCTTGTAGCTAGTGCTGTTTTCACTGAGCGCTGACATTCTGTCCAAGGCGTATTGTGCTGCCCACTTGGTGTGTCCATTCTCCTTGTGGTGAGCCATAGCTGTCCACTTGGTGTGTCCATTCTCCTTGTGGTGAGCCTCAGCTGCCCACTTGGTGTGTCCATTCTCCTTGTGGTGAGCCATAGCTCCCCACTTGGTGTGTCCATTCTTCCTTGTGGTGAGCCTCAGCTGCCCACTTGGTGTGTCCATCTCCTTGAGGGTCGACATAGCCCCTGGGCTGCTTCTTGCTCACTGTTGTCTTCAGTGTGGTCAGTACGTCTGGAGCTGTGGCTTTTAATGTGTCGCCTGGGTAGTTAGAGCTTTGTGGGTCTGTTGGGATGGTATTGGTGGTTCTGCTTCTGTGGGTCTTTGCTTTTAACCATCTGGATTGTGTTTTCCTTAAGGGGCTGAGCTTGGCAACCAGTGAATGTGCAGACCAGCCTGCTCCATGCCGGCCTTTTTAACCTCTCACAGATGATCTAGAAGGGTGTTGTCTGGAAAGGTCTAGCCCCGTCACTGGTGTGGGGTTTTGCCAAGATAGCTCTCTTCTAAGCATCCTGGTAGTTTGTTCCATCCACTCAAGCTGGGTGGAATGGGCTCTTTCCCAGCCCTTGTTCCCCATGAGTTGCTTGTGGTTGGTTGTTTTTTTTAACTCTTTGCTCTTTGGGGGCCTGCCACCCATCTCCCCAATAAAGACACACAAACACACAAACTTATTCTTTCTTATGAATGCTTGCCCTTAGCTTGACTTATTTCTAGCTAGGTTTTCTTAACTAACATTATCCCATCTTACAAAAAAAAAAAAAAAAAAAAAAAAGAATCCCATCTACTTTTTACCTTTCTCTATTTCTATGTATATTTTCTTTCCTTCTTACTCTGTGTCTGGCTGTATGGCTGAGTAGCTGGCCCCTGGCATCCTCCTCTCCTCTTTTTCTCGCTCCTCCTCCCACATTCTTCTTCTATTTATTCTCTCTGCCTGGCAGCCCTGCCTACCCCTCTCCTGCCTAGCTGTCGGCCATTTAACTCTTAATTAGACCATCAGGTGTTTTAGACACTCACAGTAACACAGCTTCACAGAGTTAAACAACTGCAACATAAAAGAATGCAACACATCTTTGCATCATTAAAGCAAATGTTCCACAGCATAAACAAATGTAACACACCTTCAACTAATATTCCACAACAGTTGCTCCTCTTGACCTCAGGCTTCTCACCCTGCATGGTGTGCTACTCCTGTGTAGCGGCCTATTCAGGAGATTCCACAGAGTTTCCAGAGTTCTTTGTCTTCCTGTGACTTTTCTCCAGTTCTCTGACTCTCATGTTCTCGTACCTTAGTCCTCCCGACTCAAGCCATTGTCTGCCTCGGCCACTAAGACTGTCCTGCCCTGTTTTGTCAAGACCAGCTTATGTTACATAATGAGTTCTGGGCTTCCCATGACCACACAGGGAGACAATGTTTCACAAAATGACCAGGTGATGGTGGTGCATGCCTTTAATTCCAGCACTCTAGAGGCAGAAGCAGGCAGATCTCTGTGAGTTCAAGTTCAGCCTGCTCTATAGAGTGAGTTCCAGGACAGCCAGGACTACACAAAGAAACTCTGTCTTGAAAAACCAAAACAAACAAACAAAAAAACCAAAAATGTCTGATTGTCTTTTCCCATTTAAAGCACATCTTAAAGTTTGGACTGTAACTCAGTGGCAGAGTCCTTTCCTAATGTTTGAGGCTCTGGATTCAATCTCAACCTCCACACACAAATATAAACAGAAATCTCTTCATCAAAAGAATTTTGAAAAAATTTTATTACCTGTGGGTGTGGATGTGTACACCGTGACACACCTGGAGTTCAGAGAACAACCTACAGGAGTTGGTTCACAACACTCAGGAGCCAGGGGCAAGCATATCTGAGTTCAAGGCCAGCCTTGTCTACAAAGCAAATTCCAGATGAGCCAGGACTATACAGTAAGAGCCTGTCTCCAAACAAACAAACAAACAAATAAAATAGAATCAGCAACAGAAGAAAAGCATTGAGAAGGGTTGTCCCTGGTGGGGTGGGTGGAACCTTTCAGTCTCCAGAGAGCAAAGGAAGCCCTGAGCACAGAGCAGTAAGGTTTGACAAGTGGTCCGCATGGGAGTCTTTCTCCTTGCTTGCCCTGTGGAGGTCAGGCAGTGGCTCCACCAGAACCTGTTATCAGATGGGGCTCTTGCACATGGGGGCAGCCGCTCTGTTGGCTCATAGTTGGCTGGTCTCGGCTCCCATTCATCATTTACTGTTACTAGTGGAAAGTTCAGAAGAAATAGGGAAGGCAGAGGAAGGTGGATCTCTGAGTTCAGGACCAGCCTGGTCTATATAGGGAGTTCCAGGATAACTAGAGCTGCAATCCCTCCCTCAAAAACAAAACAAAAACAAAAAACACAACAGAAGGAAAAGGAGGAGGAAGAAGAAGAAACAGGGAAGGGAAAAGTGAAAAAAGTGAGACGTAGTGGCTTCTGCCTGTGATCCCTGTACGAGGGAGGCTGAGGCAGGAGATCACAAGTTTTAGGCTAGCATGAGCTACAGAGTGAGACCCTGTCTCCAAACAAAACAAAACCCCAGATTGTGGCTTTCTGCTGAGTATCTTTATGTGTGGGATTGTTTTGCCTGCGTGTAATTGTGCACACCTCGTGTACAGCATGCCTTGTGTAGAGGCCAGAAGAGGAGTGTTAGATCCCCAGGAACTAGAGTTATAGACAACTGTGAGCTCCCATGTGGGTGCTGGGAATCAAACCTGGGTCTTCTGGAAGAGCAGCTAGTGCTTTTAACTGCTGAGCTATCTCTCCAGCTCAAGTTTACATTTAATAGAAGACTTGGCTCCTATCAAGGAAGTGTCCTTTCAGATCTTCAGTGCAGTGGAACAAAAAAGGCTGGTGACAGAGTTAATGGGTGCTTAGGTGTGGTTGTTGAATGAGGGTGGCCGTCATAGGCACATATATTTGAATACTTGGTTCCCAGTTGGTTGGAACTGTTTGGGAAGAATTAGGGAGTGTGGCCTCGTTAGAAGAGGTGTGTCACTGGAGGGTGAGCTTTGAGGTTTCAGAAGCCCATGCCATTCCTAGTTAGCTCTCTCTCTGCCTCATGCTAGTGGTTCAGATATAATCTCTCAGCTACTGCTCTAGCACCGTGCTTGACTTCCTGCTGCAATGCTCCCGCCATGATGGCCATGGACTCTTTGAAACAGTAAGCCCCCAGGAAGTGCTTTTCTCTAAGTCGCCTTGGTCAAGGACCTTCCCAGCAGGAGAAGAACATTGGAGACACTTCTGGTTTGCTTTCTGTTGCTGTGATAAACACCAGGACCGAGGCACCTTGAGGAGGTTATTTGGTTGACACTCCCACATCCCAGTCCATCACTGAGGAAAGTCAGATCAGGAACTCGGACAAAGACCACAGAGGAGTGCTGCTTCCAGGCCTATCTGCCCAAGGATGGTACCGCTTACAGTGCTGGGCCCTTTACTACATCGATGAGCAATGGAGAAAATGCCCCATAGAGCAGTCTGATGGAAGGTGTTCCTCAACTGAGGTTCCCTCTCCCACATGTGTCAAGTTGACAACAAAGATTAGCAATCACAGATGGAGTGGTCCTTTTGGCCAGAATAATTGCTCTAAACAACAATGCCAAGCTGAGATCAGAAGCCCAATAAGGAGCAGCCACTAGATAACCCAAAGAGAACGTTCCAGGCAGAGGAAATGATGTTGTCAAGGTCCCGTGGCAGAAAGGCCTTGAGTTCCTAGAGGAGAGGGAAGACAAAGTTGTAAGAATGCAGCTGGAACAAAGGCTACTTACTGCAAGCCCCAAGCACTGGTGTTATTTAAAGAAGAAAGGTTTATTTCTTTACATATCAAAGGCTAAGTAGAGGACATGGGGACACCCGTGGCCCTGCTGTGTGCAGATGTTAGGAGGAGTGAGGCAAGAGGCTTAGAGTGGTTCGTGACAGAAGGGTGCTGCTAGGGTGCAGAGGGGGACATAGTGTGGTCCGTGGTAGTGGTCCGGAGCCTTAGGGTTACTGTTGCTATGATGAAACACTGTGACTAAAAGCAAGTTGGGGGAGGGGTGTTATTTCGTTCACAATTCCATATTACAGGTTATCAAAGGCAATGGAGGCAGGAAGTCAAGCAGGGCAGGAACTTGAAGGTAGGAGCTGATGTAGAGGCTAGGGCGCTGTATCCTGGCTTGTTCCTCATGCCTTGCTCATCCTGCTTTCTTATAGAACCCAGGACCACCAGCTGAGGGATGGGCTGTGTCTTACAGGTGTTTTCTTAATTGGGGCTCCCTCCTCTCAGATGACTCTAGCTTGTGTCAAGTTGACATAACAGCTACACAGATCCCAGGGGAATGAGGCAGAAACTCTCATGACGTCAGAAGCTTTTGCAAATGAGATGGCAGCAGAGAAGTGTGTCACTTAGAAAGGTGAAGGCCACAGCTTCCAGACCAACTGGGACCGCGGTGGCAGGAGACGTCTGTATCTCCCTAAGATTGCTCCCCTCATTGCTAAAGCTTTCCGAATCCCCTTGCCAGGAGCAGTTTTAAACAGGTGGGAGGTGGGGCAGGCACAGGCAGCTCTCTGATGTGGGTTTGAAGAGTGGGGGTCAGGGGCAGGCCTGGAGGAGGAGGAGTGAGGTGAGGGGGCTTAGAGTGGCTCATGACAGAGGGGTGCTGCAGAGCTGCTGGGGTGCAGAGGGGACAGTACTGTGGTCAGTGGTGGCCTGCTAAGATGGGCCCCTTTTGTGGCTAGGGCCAAGGATTCTGGTGATGGCCTCTTTGTCCATAGCTTCTAAGACAGCCAGGTAACACATGGAGGTTCTGCTCCTGAGACTTTGGGGTCCCAGATTGACTCTCAGGATCATGAGAGGCAAGTTTGTGTTTCATCTGGAATCATATGGTAGCGGGACCGTGGTGTGACAGGCCATCTGGGGTATGCTGGGCTTTGCTTAGTGACTGATGAGCCCACACTGAATTCTGACTGATACCTGTCAAATACCAGCGGAGGCATCCATTTGGAGACACTGGTCACTTGTAGAAAGTGTATGTGATGTGTCACTGAGCTAGGGATGCGACAGCTCTGGGACTCCATCCACACGACATCCTTGTGCCTGGGAGTTCAGGGAGCAGCCTGACAGGCACAGGAGACTGGGGATGAGCCTGCCACAAACGCAGGCCCAGGCCAGCTGGGGAAAGGGACTGGTGTAATGGTCCAGAGGGTTCTCAGCATCAGACCAGCTCATGCCTCAGTTGGGGTCTTAGGATTTCCTCGTGTGTCTTCTCTGACCTTCTGTCTGTACTTTACATGGACAGTTGGGAAAGTGGGGACATCTAAAGGAGAGTGCCCAGGTGGTAAGGGCACATGCCAGCCTTTCCACATGGCACTCTTCTGACCAGTTCCTCTCTTGTTCTTAGGCGAGGCAACTGATGGTGTGACCCCCAAGTTCTCTCGGACACCTCGGCTGCAGTCCTGGACACCAGCTGCCAGGTAACTGACAGCACTTTGCCTCCTTTCTTACCTTTGAGAACCACTGATGTGTCTGCAGGCTCCATGGAGTGCCGCCTGGGCTGCAGGTCCAGCTTCTGAGGAGAAGGCTTTCTGTCACACTCACTGTGTGCATGATACCGAAAATCCCAACTGGGTGCAGGCCAGGCTGAATCACAGAAACCCCTTTAGCGCTGCTTTAGGTGCTGTGCCCAGATCCCCCAAGGCTTCTCACTGAGTGGGTCAGGGATGGTGTGGGGCAAAGGGGCAGAGTCCAGCATCCACGTATTTCCAGAGTCTCCAAGTCACTGGTTTGTGCAGTTAGGGACCATGGGATGGTGCAGTTGCTCAGACTTGGGTTTCAGTCCTGGTCTGTGACCCAGTATGAGTCTATAAATACCCTGAATATGTTTCCTCATCTCTAGATGAATTTCTAAATGGTCTTATTAAATAAAAAACACAGAGCCAAATATAGGGGTGAAAGTCTTAGAGATCGGGGAACTAGTGAGAGCCACTAACCAACCTTACCTCTCCAGCTCTGCAGCTCCCAAAAGTGAGCTACTTCCTGTCTACCCGCACCTTAATTGCCTTGCTGTTCTGCCCTCTCATTGGCTCTTAGCCTAGCTACCTCACTTCTTTGTCACTGCCTGTCTATATAGACCTCCAGGTCTCTATGGTTGGTACTGGGATTAAAGGCATGTGTCACCATGCTTGGCTCTGTTCCCTAGTATGGCCTTGAACACACTGAGACCCTGCCTGAAAAGTGATGGATTAAGGGCGTGTGCTACCACTGCCTGACTTTTGTGTTAATGGCTTGCTATTTCCTCTGATCTCCAGGCAAACTTTATTTATTAACATACAAAAAAAAAATATCAGCACACTCATCTGTCCCTTGAGTGCTCTCTGGCCCAACAGGGCAGTTACAAGGAACACTGAGAAGAAGTCCACTCACATGTAGGTTCCTGGGGACCTACAGGAACTCCTAAAATGACAGCCCTGGCCCCCACTGCCCCTTTTGTTACATCCTTTACCATCCATAACCACTGGTTATGACATGGTCCAGCTGAGGGCATCAGCCAGTCTTGGGCAGCTTTAAGCGTTCACATCCTCAGGGTGACCATGGAAGTACACTTCAGGGGCTGGGGGTTGCTGTAGCCATGCCCAGGTGCCTTCTTCCCATGCAGTGTGAAAAAACCAACTCTAGTGCTGGGTAGCCGCTTCCCACTTCTCCTGCCTCCATGGCTCAGCTATCTAGAAAAAGAGAAAAACTGTGGGCACTTTGGTCTTCTCTGGAGTTTGTGGCAGAGCCAGCGTGTCTACAATAGCAAGATGAGTAGGGCAGTGGGCCTGGCCACAGGTGGGAGCTTGATCTGAGAGCACCCCTCATGCCTGGATGTGCTCTGTGTAGGGAGCCCGTCTTTCAGCTCATGCTATTCGAAGTCTGTTTCCAGACTCTTTGAAGAACACAGACGTTGTCTTTGATGGATGGTAGAGTTGGTGGATGACTCCCTAGGCCTGCCAGGGCTCTATGTTAGTAGAATGTCCTAGAGCTGCTTTAGCACAACGTCTTAAACTCTGGGGCTCTTGTAACAAGCGTACCAACACCTGGTTTTTGTTTAGTTATGAGTTGGGGGACAGGGTGTCTTCCTGTGTCTGCTGGGTTAACCTCACACTCAATCTTCCTGCCTCTTTCCCTGATGTTATTATTGGCTTGTGCCACCATGCTGGGCATCTGGGGATCTAAACCGAGGTGTGTGACAGTTCTGAAGCCTGGTCCTCCAGATCAGGGCATCTACAGATGGAGTGTCTATGGGTCCATCGCTTGCCTCATCATGTCTTCACATGGAAGGACAAACATGGCGTCCGGACCTTCTTTATGGCACTAATCCTATTGATTGGGGCTCGGCCTTCTGACGTAATCACCTCCCAGAGGACCTGTCTCCTATGTCATCATCTTGGGGGCTAGACTTTCAACATGAATTTGAGGGATGCAAACATTTAGCTGGTAACAATTGACATGACTCAGTCTCTGGTTTAAGAACAACAACAGCCCGGTGGTGGTGGTGCATGCTTTTAATCCCAGCACTCGGGAGGCAGAGGCAGACAGATCTCTGTGAGTTCAAGGCCAGCCTGGTGTACAGAGCGAGTTCCAGGACAGGCTCCAAAGCTACACAGAGAAACCCTGTCTCAGTGGGCGAGGGGGGGAGAACAACAAAATAACATTTGGACAGATGGTGGTTAAGGCATGGGAACTGCCGGGAATCACTCAGTTCCCTGACTTGGTTCTTACCTTTGACTTGAGGATGTTAAGCCTAGGTATGACTGACCAAGTGGGGAAAACCACCATCAGGTCACCTCTTAGCCAGAGTTTGATGGAAGCCCAGATGTCTTTTAGAGAAAATCTGCTGGCATGAGTATCTCTTTAAGTCCCTCCTGACTCCTCCATGGATGGCACCATGAATGCAGCCATGTTCAAGGATGTTCTGGTTTCCTGAGGCATGGCTTGCAGAGGAACCTGGAACTCATCCAAGGTCTCACAGGGGCTGCTAGCACCTTGAGTCCTGCCCACGCTGGAGTCTCTTCTCAAGAACAGCCCACTCAAGCTCTCTAGCTGCCCATTCAACCTCAGTGTCAGTGTTCAAGATTTCCATGTCTTCTCCAGGGTCCTCAGCAGCACTCCTGTGAGGCGCTCAATGGGGCCCACTTCACAAGGGCTGCCCAGCAGTATGAGGACCCCTGTGAGCACAAGGCGGATGTCAGCATTGCCCACACCCGCCAGTCGGCGCCTCTCTGGCCTTCCGTTAATGGCACCTCAGTCCATGCCCAGGGCTCTGGCATCCCCACTGTGTGTGCCTGCCCGGCGGCTTTCTTCTGAGCCCAGGAGAAGATCTACAGTCAGGTAAAACGACGGGTTCGTGAGCTTTTGCCTCTAGTTCCCCAGACCTCAAGGTCCCCTGTGCTGGGAAGGTGCAGGCAGCAGATAGGGGAACTATGAAAAGAAACTCCGTGAAGCTCAAGGCTCAGCATGCAAGTAGCCGTGTGTGTGTGTGTGTGTGTGTGTGTGTGTGTGTGTGTGTGTGTGTCTGTGTGTTTTAAGTATAATCCAGAAAGAGCTCTCAGGTTGTTGTAAAGCCCATAAACTATGACAGAGAAGGTGTTCTGTTCTGGTTTGTGGGTATTGCTGCTGTTCCGTGTCCTCGGTTCATTCAGATGCTTAGGGGCATGCTAGGTGCTGAGAGGTCTGGGCTACAGGGGAGCATGGCAGCATACCAGATGGACCTGTTAGTGTGAGGAGGCATGCTGTAGTGTGGAAGGCGTGCGAGACTGGGGCCCCAACCTGGTCAGCGTGCAAGACCAGGCCTCCTGAGGGAGCCGTGGGGCGGGGCACTCGGGCAGGCAGGCACTTGGCTCACCTGGGCCTGGAGGGCTAGCCATAGTCTGTGGGCAGAGGTAGAGCCCTGCCTATGTAATTTAGTAGCTCTAAAGGAAGGGGCTGACGTGGACACAAGGTGAGCTAGACGGCTAGAACTGGAGACGTGCAAGGAGCCTTGGAAATCTTTGGTCCTCTCGCATAGAGACCAGGGTCTGACTGTTGAGTTCTCCTCAGAGTTAGGCCACTGGCCCCAGGGCCAGGTGCTGCTTCAGAGACTGTTGTCACGCCATAGCTGGTGAAAGGTGTTTTAGAAAGATCTTACAAGTCTCTCCCCCTCCCCACCTCCCAGAGCGGAGCTGACCCCAGAGAAGCCGACCCAGGAGAAGCCGACCCCGGAGAAGCCGACCCAGGAGAGCAGCGGCAGTACCAGTGGTGGGCAGGGCCAAGGCCTGTCCTCAGATGAGAGCTCTTCCCCTCCGTCCTCCGTGCCTCACGCACTTGACTTTTCTCCAGAGAAGAGTGACTTTCCTGCTCCCCAAGGCTCCAGCACAGGGGCAGCTCAGGGTGAAGCAGAGCTTCGTGAAGACACAAGCCCCAGTGAGGTACATGGGGGTGGTTGCAGTTACATGCCATCTGAGGTGCATGGAGAGCCACAGACGGGGACTCATGGTTCCCTTCCTCCTTCACCCTGTGGCTGGGCCTACGGTTCCAGGAGACTCAGAGGGGGCTCAGGACTAGGGACTAAAGAAATGTTTGACAAAGGAGTTTGGTTGGGGTCAGAGGGCAGCAATGGGAACAGGCTGAAGCTCCCTCCTAGCTGTGGGTGGGGGTGCACTGCTCAGAGGGAACTTACTCCCACTCAGGGCCCACTCCAGCCTTTCCCTGGGGCTCCAGGCTGTGAGTCCCAGGTCACAAGCAAAGCCTGGCTTCCCCGGGTGGTTGCTGGGCACCAGCGTGGTACTGGACTTTCCCTCTCTCCGTGCCCTGCCTAGGGTCTTCTCCTGGACATCAAGCTGGCCCAGCTCACCATCACTCCTGAAGCAGGGGCCAGAGACCTGGCGGATCGCCCTCTCATTGACTTCAGCAACACCCCTGAGTCGAACATAGCTTTAGGACCCAGCAGCTGGCCCCTGATCGACCTTGTAACGAACACTCCACACATGGATAGAAACGGTGTGGGGAAACCTCCAAAGGCTGAGCTTGGGCAGGTGAGAAGCGGCGGGGGATTCACGCCGACTTCAGCCCAGGGTGCTGTCAGACCTGGGCCCTGCACGGTGCCCTTGGGGCTCACAGGCTTTGTGTCTCACACTCATGTTGGGCAGGCTTGGCTTCTCTACAGTCACCCATTGCCATCAGGCAGCTTGTTGGACCTGGAGCAGCCCTCAAGGCAGCAGTCATGTCCCCAGCACCCATGTCCCCAGCACCCCACATCCCCAGCACCCATGTCCCCAGCACCACACATCCCCAGCACCCCACGTCCCCAGCACCCCATGTCCCCAGCACCCCATGTCCCCAGCACCACACGTCCCCAGCACCACACGTCCCCAGCACCACACGTCCCCAGCACCCATGTCCCCAGCACCACACGTCCCCAGCACCCATGTCCCCAGCACCACACGTCCCCAGCACCCATGTCCCCAGCACCCATGTCCCCAGCACCACACGTCCCCAGCACCACACGTCCCCAGCACCCCATGTCCCCAGCACCCATGTCCCCAGCACCCCATGTCCCCAGCACCCATGTCCCCAGCACCACACGTCTCTGACACCACACGTCCCTGCCCGCTCTGTCAGGGAGTCACACGGGGCTTGGGTTTGAGGGTTCTCCTAAGAGTCTTTGACGTGGTGCTTGAGTCTTGTTGGCTTCTCTGCTGTGCTGGGTTGTTTTTCTGTCCCTGGGCTCCAGTGGGATTGATTGGCTCAGCCACTGCAGCTGCTCGGGTCTGTGTGATGGCTGCCCGGACGGCTGTGTTCACCTTGATATCTCTGTTCTCTTCCAGCTGATCGACCTGGGCTCCCCGCTCATCCAGCTGAGCCCTGAGGCTGACAAAGAAAATGTGGACTCACCACTTCTCAAGTTCTGAGCAGAGTGCAACCCTCTGCCCTTTAGTCTGTTTGCTTCTGCTGTGGCTTTAGACTCCGAGAAGCACATTGGGAAGGAATTGTATTTGATTTGGGGGGAGCCTGTTATACTGCTGGTGTGGAGCGGTGCCCAGGTGAGGTCCCCACTGTGGACCTAAGCAATCCACCTCTGTGGCGCCCTGCTCCTTGCCTTTTCTCTGGACTTGAACATAGCTCTAAAAACTTTGTTTTGATTCTTTTGTATGTAAAATAGTCTGTAAACTTCAATTTGTTTGAAAGGTTAAATATTCTAGATTTAAATTATAAAGTAAAATGTATTAAAGAATGCTTGATTTTCACACTTGATATTTGGACATGGAGAGTTGTTTTCATCTCTCCAGACACTATGGGAGACTCTCATTATCCAACCTTGATTTTATAACATGTAGGGTAATAAAATTAGTATAAATATCAGTCTGTGGCCCACCCCAGGTACACCAGGCTGTCATCTGGGCTGGCCTAATAACCGGCATTGTTAATACAGTTGGCTAATTCTGATGCAGTGGTCTAACGACCACACCTTTCTCAGGCTGCACTGGATAGCTAGAGTGCAGAGAATAAAGGGAGTTGGGCTGTGAAGGAGGGTCTGCTCCATGATAGTCAGGGGCTGAGCTGCAGCTCTCTTCCCTGGGGTACCTCTGAGGACACACCAGACGATGCGGGACACTGGGAAGAAGGTCACTGGAGAGCCAGTCCCTTGCCTGAAGCCTCACTTGCCTGGAAGCCGCTGATCTATGGATGACAGCAGGAAGTGCTATGTGGACCCCACTCACGTCTCTGCTTCAGTCCAGGGCCTCTCATTGTCCACAGTTGAAAGGGAAGTCTAGGTGAGTTTCTCATTCTCTCGTTATGTGGCGAGTACAGAGCTACCAGCTGCAGTATGGCTACGGCATCAGCAGTGACAAAGTGAGGGGGGGTATCACACGGCACTACTGCTTCCGTCTGTCCATCTAACATAGATCTTAGAACAGGTCGGCCTGGCATGCTGCGTTCCCTGAAAGGATGGCAGATTCTTCCCCAGTGGGCAGTAAGTTCTGGAATCCTGAGTATTAGCACTGTAAAGGGCCCTCACCTTCCTAGATCCACTCCTCCTACCCGGGAAAAGGGAAATGTGGAACTGAACTCATCAAGCAAGTATTTATTGAGTTTTCAGTAGGGACTGGACTGCATTTCCCCCAGGGTGCAGTGGGGTGTTTGGTGGGGACAAGACATTAACCCATGGTAATAACCAAGCTATCTTGGTGGTGTCCACTCAGTGTCTGTACTTAGCCCTTAGGTCTGTCTGGCTCAGCCCATGTGCCTTTCCCTTATATAGCTGGGCTCTTCACTGTCTACCAGGGCACCTGATGTTTGGCGGCATGTGTTACAATCCCTCTGCTTTCTCCTCTGAAGATGCTCTAATTCCCTAAGTCCTTGCTCTTCATGTGTCCTAAGCTGTTCAAAGGGTCAGCTCTGTGATACTGGTTGGAGACTTGGGCTGAGAGGCTGGCGTGAAGTACAAAGGCTGATAACTAAACCTTCACCCTCCCAGATGGCAGAGGCCTCCCTGTGATTTTTACCTTTTTTTTTTTTTTTTTTCGAGACAGGGTTTCTCTTGTGTAGCTTTGCGCCTTTCCTGGAACTCACTTTGGAGACCAGGCTGGCCTCGAACTCACAGAGATCCGCCTGGCTCTGCCTCCCGAGTGCTGGGATTAAAGGCGTGCGCCACCACCGCCCGGCTACCTTTTTTGTTTTTTAAATGATTTTGTGGGACAGTGTTTCTGAGACCCACATGCCTTTTGTATTGTTGCCACACAGCCCTTTACCATGTCACCTTTGCCACAGCAGGCCCATGCCTCACACTCAAGACTTGTAGAGCTATAGGTTAGCTAAATACCACGTGTTTCATCAGACATGTCTAGTGTGCTTTCTGGTGTCATAAAACAGTGACCAAAAGCAGCTTGGGGAAGAAAGGTTTTATTTATTTGGTTTGCACATCCTGAGCATAGTCCAATCCCTAAAGGGAAGTTAGAGGAGGAACTCAAAACAGGAACTGAAGCAGAGGCCACAGAGGAATGCTGCTTACTGGCTTGCTCAGTTTGCTGCCTTTTACAACCCAAGATCACCTGCCCAGTGGTCTAGGCTCTCCTATGTCAGTCGTTAATCAAGAAAATCCCCCCAGGGGCTGGAGAGATGGTTTATCGGCTAAGAGCACTGGCTGCTCTTCCAGTGATCTTGAGTTCAAGTCCCAGCAATGGCATACTGACTCACAACCATCTATAATGGGATCTGATGCCCTCTTCTGGCATAAAGGTGTGTTCATATACATAACATATAATAGTATTCATATACATAAAATAAAAAAATAAAATCTTAAGAAAATCCCACGGGCTGGAGAGATGGCTCAGCTGTTAAAGGCTAGGCTCACACCCCAAAATAAAAGAAAATCCCACAGACTTGCCTAAGGGCCAGTCTAATGGAGGCATTTTCTCAACTGATGTTCCCTCTTCCAAGATGACTCCACCTTGGATCAAGTTGACAAAAAATTCTAAATAGGACAACACAGGTTGTAAGTTTGTCAGGTTTCTGCTACTTTGGGGTTGGCCCTATCACAGGCCCTGGCAGGGAAAGTGAGACTTGCTATATTAAATGCCCACACTCGAGGAAGGTCCTGGTCCTTCCTCTAGGCTGACTGCCTAGTACATCTCAGTGTGTTATCCTTGGCTGGGACACTCCAAGGACACGACAACCCCTTGCCCTCTTGCCTGCCCAAGTCTCTTACTTGGCTTTCTTTGCTCATACCCTGGCCCCCCTCTTCAGTTTTTAGGCCCAGTACATTTATCTAGCTTCTTCCAGCAGCCACCCACCACCTGTCAGGTGCCAGGTTCCCCACACCGAATTCACAAAGAGCCACAGCTCCAGCCCGAGGTCGCAAAGGCATCTACTCACCAGTGCTGACCTGCAGAGTGCTGTTCATCCTCCAAGAATGGCCTATGAGACACACACATTTTTATTTTTCAGAGATAGGGTTTTTCTGTGTAGCCTTGGCTGTCCTGGAACTCTCAAGCTGTAGACCAGGCTGGCCTCAAACTCAGAGATCACCTGTCTCTGTCCCCCAAGTGCACTCTTACTTAAGTCGTGGTATTTCCATGGCCACAGCACCAGGTTGGACTCCAAACGCTCCTATACGCTGTGGCCCACCCTTCCCAGCTCCCTGGGCCTCCTAACCGTGCTCCCATCGCCTACTCCAACATGCTGACCGAGCACCTAGGAAAACCTTACTGAGTAACAGTCCATTCTATTCTGTCCACTGGCCTCTGCACCCTCCCGGCCTGCAGCAGCTCCAGGAGGACCCGCTGCCAGCTCTCAGGACATCTAGTTTGTCTAGAATTCAGTAGGAACGTGATGACAGTCCAGTCCCTCTAGCTGGTAACTATGCTGCAGACACAAGACGGTGTCCTCACCCTTGTTCACCAAGGACGCCTTTGGGACCTCAAGCCAGGCTGTTAGAGCTCAGGCTGTTCCTGGTGCAGCTAACCAGGGAGCACAGTTAGGAACAGAAGAAAAGGCGGAGCAGGAGCAGCGGGTAATGGCTGGGAAGCCCGACCCGTCCAGTTCATCGCTGACCTCTCCGGGACAAGACCCGCCTAGTACATCACAGCCAATCGGCCGCGCGGAACCAGAAGGCCGGCAGAACGCTGGGTGGGCGGAGCACGTTTCCGGCCGGGTGAAGAGTGAGGACGCCCCGGAGGCCGGGACTTCCGGCGTAGCGTAGATGCAGCCCCAAAGCTGCTGGTAGGAGTTGCCGTGTAGGCAGATGTCGGCGCTGCGGCACGTCGTGTGCGCCCTGTCTGGCGGCGTGGACAGCGCGGTGGCTGCGCTGCTGTTGCGGCGGAGAGGTGAGGCCAGGGTTCCTCACTGGGGTCAGGAACTGAGCTCATCCAGGCCTTAGGCCTGGCCTCTGCAGACTCCGCGGGCCTCCTCTTGAGGACGGCCAGCTGCTTGCCGATTAAGTCATTCATGTGTTTCCCCTTCATTGGATAAAACTTTCCTCTAAACGGCCACCATTTCTTCCTGACTTTTTTTTTTTTTTTTTTTTTGGTTTTTCTTTTTGTGTTTTTCGAGATGGTTTCTCTGTGTAGCTTTGCGCTTTTCCTGGAACTCACTCTGTAGCCCAGGCTGCCCTCGAACTCACAGAGATCTTCCTGGCTCTGCCTCCCGAGTGCTGGGATTAAAGGCGCGCGCCACCACAACCCGGCTCTTCCTGACTTCTAAACGTAGCCCTACAGGACCTTAGGGTCTGGATCTGATACCAACTACCCATCTAAATTCCTCCCGCTGTGTGGCCCCACCTTATTTCAACCTCATTCTGCTTTCACGTGACTGTTTATGGAGCCTCCGCCGGGGATCACCTTCCCTGAGGCGTGGGCAAGGAGCCTGAATTTGAGCCAGTTAATTAAGCACCCCTCTGTAAAATGGGATGACCCCAAATTTGGGGTGACTGGAGAGATTAAATGACATAGTATTATGGAAAGGGTTAGCCATGCAATGTGGGATAGTTCGGAAAGCAGGAGCAATTTTATATTACAGTCACAGCTGCCATCAGAGGTATAATAAAGAGATGCCAGAGAGGATGGGCACAGCAGACACGTGTGTACTGTGTGGGAAAAGGGGAAGGAAGCTATGCCTAGAGGCAGAGGTACTTGAGCCGAGACTGAAGCTCAGTCGGAGTTCACTACAAAGGGCTGGCTGCTCAGGGGGAGTCAGTAAGTAAGACAGGCAGGAGTCAGAGGAGGCGGTCTGGCCAGGGTAGGATGTAGGTATTGAAGCTGACACGGGTATTAGGGAATTTGGGGTCATGTTGAGTTGGCAGCTGTGAGTCTTTGAAGGTTTCCAATGAGGACTGTAGACTCGATGCTTTGGGAGATGCAGTAGGTTCTGTGCTCTTCCAGATTTATCATTTTACTACTTAAGGAAGATAGGCCCTGTTGGCTAATATTTATGTCAACTCGACAGATGCTGGGATCCTCTGGGAAGAGGGAACTCAGAAAATGCCTCCATCACATTGGCCTATAGGCTAGACTGTGGGGCATTTTCTTGACTAATGATTGATATAGGAGGGCTCTTCCCGTTATGAACAGTGCTACCCCTGGGCAGGTGGTCCTGGTTCTATAAGAAAGCAGGCTGAGCAAGCCATGGGGAACTAGTCAGTAAGCAGTGTTCTTGCATGGCCTCTGCTTCAGTCTCTGCCTCTAGGTTACTGACCTGAGTTCCTGCCTTAGTTTCCCTTGATGATGGCAAAATAAACCCTTTCCTCTCCAAGTTGCTTTTGGTTGTGCTATTTATCATAATAATAGAAATCTAGCCAAAACATAGGCTCTCTCCCTCTAGGCTGCAACATCTCGTTTCTATCCTTGGATTTTTTTTCATGGAAGAAACTGATGGACATATCAGGGGGAAAGCATTATCCTCTCATTTTGGCCTCGAGGGCTCTTGGAGGTGATGTTCTGTCATGCACTATCTAGAAAGCTGACCGCTCCTGGAGTGCCTGCCCCCCTGTATATGGGTCATGTCTCTGTGAGACAGTTGACCAAGGAGATATGGCATGGGCATAGTGAGGTTCTAAAGCTCTGTGTAGAGTCTGTTCGTTCTACAAGCTTGTTGGTTTTTAGCTCTCCTTGTGAACTGGGCATTGTACTGGCTCTGGGGATATAGGATTGGATTATTGCCATCTCTGCCCTTGAGGAGTCTTCTGCTTTAGTAAGTTAAATGCAAGACTAGCTCAAGAGCTGAGCCCAGCGTGGTTAATCTCTGTGGTAAAGCAGAGTCAGGTGTTCCAAATGCAAAAGAGGGCCTCATCCCAGATTGGGATGTGTATGACCTTAATGAGCATGGCATTTCATTTGTCAAAAGATCTGTCAGCAAAATCCCTGGAGTTTTTTTGAGGGGTGGGGAACGTGCTACTTGAGGCTTTTAATAACAGCTGCTCTGTCTTTCCTTACATTCAGCTTATTCAGGAGAAACAGGGCTTTGATGCAGGTTGAGCATCTGTGAGTTTTCTGAGATGCTGGCGAACTAGTGCTGTCCTATGTGATATTTGGTTGGATGTTTATCACAGTAGAGAAGGAGAGGATGGATCATAAAATATGTGGATGGTAGAGCCCTTATGGAATATCCAGCACCTTAATTTTCATTTTTGGTGTCGAGGATTGAACCCAGGGCTTCACGCATGTTAAGCCTGAGCTTTTCCCCTGAGCTACCCCCTCAGCCTGGTAAAATATCTAATAATTTAATTTGTCTAAGTCTTTGATGACTTAGAATGTAAAAATCTTAGGTGGTAACTGGGTAACTTTTAAAATGAGTTTACTTTAAAAAAACCTGACTGGTGATTAGTTAAAATTTTTTAATTTTATTCATACGGATGTTTTGCCTGCATGTATGTCTGTGCACCATGTGTGAGCCTGGTAGGTATTAAGGCAGGCCAGAAGGAGGCATGGGGCTCCTGAAACTGGACTTACACACAGGTGCCTGTGCCTGTGCCTGCCATATGGGTACTAGGAATTGAACCTGTGTCCTCTGGAGAGTCAGCAAGTGCTCTTAACCCTAGAGCTATCTCTCCAGCCCTGACTTATTTATTTATTTATTTTTTAAAAAACAGAATCTTGATATGTAGCTTGGGACTAGCCTCAAACTCAGTATTTCCTGCCCTAGCCTCCCAAATACTGGAATCATAGGTGTGCATTATGGCATCTTGCTGAATGATAGCTTGCATTTGCATTGGAATCTGAGTTTCTGCTCACTGTTCAGCCATTTCAGCATATATCTGATATGCCCCTGCTGTGTATGTTAAACATTGTATTGATATGTAGGTAGAGAACAAAATGGGAGAAAGTTCATTCTATTCACTTTGGGAACACAAACAGTTTCAATGCACAGTGTACTACAGTGTAGAGGCCTTAACAGAACAAAGAGCCTACAGGGATTACACCACAGTGTAAGCCAGGCCCCAGGCCACATGGACAGGCTTGGACTGCCATTCAGTATATACAGAGGCATCAGGGCTGGAGGGGGATGGTGTGTCAGAACTGCTCGGAGTATAGAAGTCCCTACTTTTTACCCTACCTTCTCTCTCCAGGTTACCAAGTGACAGGGGTGTTTATGAAGAACTGGGATTCGCTGGATGAACACGGTGTTTGTGCTGCTGACAAGGACTGTGAAGACGCGTATAAAGTTTGTCAGATCTTAGACATCCCTTTCCATCAGGTGTCCTATGTGAAGGAGTATTGGAATGACGTGTTCAGGTGAGTGCAGGCCACCGCACATGCAGGGCTTATTGTACTGTGACTCTCTTCCAAGGAAGGATAAAAACGGTCAGTGCTTCTCCACAGAGGTGGCCGAGACTGGGCTCAAGTTGGAGCACCAGAGGCCTGCCCCGTAGCACCCTCACACTCTTTCTTGGGATATTTCCCACCTGCCAGAGTTTCTTTAATGCTTTTCTGAACCTTGACATGAGGAATGAAGGCTGAGGTCTCCCCAGAAGGTGCTGGGAGATGAGTGTCAATACCCATGTACAGTGCATAAGTGGTTATGGGAGTGTTCTGGGTAGTTTTTTATCAACGTGACAAAGGCCAGGGTCATGTGAGAAGAGGGAATTTCAACTGAGAAAACATAGGCAAGTCTGTGGGGCATTTTCTTGATTAACAATAGATGTGGGCGGATACAGCCCACTAAAGGGCAAGTGGTCCTGGGCTGTGTAAGAAAGCAGGCTGAGCAAACCATGGGGTGCAAGCCAGTAAGCAGCACTCCTCCATGACCTCTGCATCAGTTTCTGCTTCCAGGTTTGTGGGAGCCCGTTCTCGGGTTCCTTGTGGCTTTACCCAGCAGGTCCCCTTAGAGGATGATTAGACCACGGGCCTAAGTGCAGGTGTCTGGGATGGTCTGCACTTGGCTGTGCTGGGGGACCCTTGCCCTTTGCTCCACCCCTTGTTGTCTCTATAAAAACCCTGGGGCAGAGACAGTTGGGGCCCGTTGGAAAAGGTTCCAGGCCCTCTTGAGGCTATCCTTTATTTTCTATCTGTTTATCTCCGAGATATTCTCCGCAATAAATCCTTCTATCTAATATTTCCTGCTGCTCACACTCAAGAAAACTCTGGGGAACTGTGGGGGTGGTTGGGTAAATGCCCCACACAGGTTCCGGCCCTGACTTCCCTTAAAGATAGACCGTGATCAGGACATATAAACCAAAGTAAATCCTTTCCTTCCCAAGTTGCTTTTGGCCGTGGTCTTTATCATAGCAATAGAGAGCAAAGTACGACAAGAGGTTGGTTGGGGGGAGTTTTGTAAGGTACTGCCCTTGCCTTCTGAAAACAAACAACAAGCAAAACTTTCATCAAATCAAAAGCAGTAATATTTATTTGTTTATTTATTGGTTTTTCAAGACACCACCTGCCTCTGCCTCTAGAGTGCTGGGATTAAAGGCGTGTGCCACCACCGCCCGGCCCAAACACAGTAATTACTGTTTACTATATGCTACACACTGTGCTACATCTAAGAATACAAAGTATGCACATTGTGGCCTATTTTGTAGGAATTGACTGTCTAGTTGGGTGATAGAATCTTTACCAGAGGTGCTGATGGTGGTGAGCATCCTGTAGGAAATTCCCTGGTTTGAGAGGAGGGAGAATGGTATGGCATAGAGTATGGTCGGACAGCCTCACGGAAGAGGAGGGGCCTGAGCCGCTTCAGGGAAGGCTTAAATAGAGGCTGTTATGTGGGGTACAAGAGTAGCAGTAAAGGGGGAACATGCACCTCATCTGTCTCAGGAATGTGTGAAGTTTGGCTAGCCACTTATTCCTGCAGAGAAAGACACCCAGGGCTAGTCTCTGGTGACCCTGACCATGCTCAATGTCTGGAAGCCCTTGCACATCTCAGAGCCAATAGTCCATGTTTACTGTAGGTTGCCCTTGCCGAAACAGGCCTGTCTCAACTCTGCCACTTAGACGACCTTTGACAATTTATTTGATTTTTCAAAGTCTCAGTTTTCTTATCTTTAAATTAAGGATAATGCTCATACCTGCCAAGAGCATTGTAGGAATGAGCTGAAGTCATACAAAGTTCTAGAACAGTGTTTGGTCCATTTACAAGTGTTTTGGGTATTTTCTGTTGCTGTGACAAAACACTACGACCAAGCCAACTAATAGAAGAGTTTATTTGTGCTAACAGTTTCAGAGGGATGAAGGTCTACCATGGCAGCAGGCAGCAGACATGGCAGCAGGAACAGCAGCAGAGAGAGTGAACTGGGAATGGCACATGGCTTTTAAAACCTCAGAGCCCGCCCCCCAGTGACACACTTCCTCCATCGGGGTTACACCTCCTAAGCCTGCCTAAACAGCACCACCAACTGGGGACCAAGTTTTCAAACATCTGAGCCTATGGGGCTGTTCTCATTCAAACATGTGAGTTTTGAGAAGCCTCTTGACATGGTAGGCTGATACATGGTTTGATAATGAAGTTCTCGTGGGAGGAGAGTACAGTTTGGGGACAATAAAGTGAAATTCCGCATTAAATAAGCAGCTTGACTAATTTGTTTTTTAAGGGTTGTATCACTTAGCTCTGAGGGTGTTTTCCTTTGTTCCAGTGACTTTTTGAATGAGTATGAGAAAGGAAGGACTCCCAACCCTGACATCATCTGCAATAAGCATATCAAGTTCAGTTGCTTCTATCATTACGCCGTGGACAATCTTGGTAAGGAATTGGGGTTTCTTCATCTGCTTGTTGAAATCATAGCTTTCCATGTGGAGTTTTGTCTTTGAGAAGGAAAGTACTCACTGAAGAAGAAAGAACTCTAGTTCTTTGTTCTCTAGTTCTAGTTCAGTGTGACAATTGGAGAGGGTGCCCTCCATCGTGGCAGGCAGCTGGCTTCACACACCTCAGTACTCTTAAGTAGAGGACTCTCAGGAAGTGGATCAGATCTAAGTCAGTGACTTAGGAAAGCGCATCAGTCAAGGGGACAGAAACAGCAGGCGTGGGAACCTGCGGGTCACCTGTCTCAGCTGGACCATGGGAACGCTGGAGATGCATGGCAGAGCTCTCGAGTGTCTGCCAAGCAGAAAGCGATAGTACACACTTGTAATCCTAGTACTGGGAAGGCTGGGGCAAGACTGTTGGGAGTTTAAGGCCAGTCAAGCTTCATAGCAAATTCTAAGCCCTTCTAGCCTATATAGTGAAACCCTGTCTCAGTGAAGGAAAGAAGGAAGGGTGGGCGGGCACATGGGCAGGCCAGTAGGCCAGCCTGTCCAGGATGTGGCCCACGGGAGCCCAAAGGACACTTAGCCTCTTAAATGCATTTGTGCTGAGGTTCAGTCAAGCTGTGACCTGGTGTGGTGGTCCTCCGGGTGATCTGTGTCACATCTTACCTGGTTCCCTGTTGCAGCATCTCCCTGCCTCTCTGGGTCCCTGTTCTGTTCTGTGTTTGAGACCTGCACTGGAACCCACCCGATGGTCAAACACCTGAAATCTAGGCTTCTGAGGTAGTAGGGCTTCTCTTAGAAGAGCTCCACACTTCTTGTAGCATAGGTGGCGGTCCCTAAGAGCATGAGAAGATGTCATGTTGTGTCCCGAAGGTCTTAGTTGAGTAGTTTGTATACAGTGCTAATTGTCTGGAGACTTCCTGTGGTAGCCCCGCAGTCCAGCTGCTCAGGTCGGAGTCTGCTTCGCTGTGCCTTCCAGGTCAGTTTCCAGCAGTACCAACACTTGAACGTCTCATGGTGGAAAGGTAGCATGGGGACAGAAGAGATTAAGTATGTTGAGTGGTCCTTCTGTATGATAAGATAATACACACTTACCAAAACTTAGTGCCAGTGAAAAAAGAGGAGTTGCTTATCTATGATTTCACACTAGTATCAAAGGAATTAGACTGAGGTTGTCCATTTTCTCCTGGACATTAAGTCATGGGTACAGTATGACGTCACTTTCCTCTGCTTTCCACTGTCGTGGGTGTGGTCTCTTATCAGTCAGGCTGCAGCATCAGGATTCAGGACTCCTGCTGCTGAATGTTTTGGTTTTCACTTTTTCCTTGGTGTTGTAAGAAACAACACTTGTGTGTGTGAGCTAGAGTGAGTGAGTAGGTCGACTCTGACTTTGGAAGGCTCTTTAAAGATTCTAGGTTCTGTTAGCTCACACTAGGAGTTGAAGGGCGCCTGCTCAGTGGGCTGCCCCACAGGTCCCTGTGGTCAAGGGGGGTCGACGGTTGTGCAGGTTTCAGGGTGGGGCAGGTTCTGTGTGCTGCTTTCTCTAGGCTGGTGTCCTACTTTACCTTCTGTTGCTGTGATAAAAATTATGACCGAAAGCAACTTAGGGAAGGAAAGGTTCATCTGGCTTCCATGTCCCAATCCCAGTCTGTCATCAGGGGAAGCGAAGGCAGGAACTCAAGCAGAGGCCATGGAGGAGTGCTGCTTACTGGCTGCTCTCCATGGCTTGCTCAGTCTGCTTTCCTCTACAACACAGGACCATCTTCCTGGTGTAGTGCTGCGCACATCAGTCATTTATCAAGAAAAGGCCCACACACCATTGGTCCTAGCATTCAGGAGACAGAGGGAGTTCAGGACCAACCTGGTCTACATGGTGAGTTCCAGGACAGCCAGCACTATATAGAGAGACCCTGACTACTCAAGAGAGAGAGAGAGAGAGAGAGAGAGAGAGAGAGAGAGAGAGAGAGAGAGAGAGAGAGAGAGAAGAGAGAAGAGAGGAGAAGAGAGAAGAGAGAAGAGAGAAGAGAGAAGAGAGAAGAGAGAGAGAAGAGAGGAGAGAAGAGAGGAGAGAAGAGAGGAGAGAAGAGAGAAGGAGAGAGAAGGAAGGAAGGAAGGAAGGAAGGAAGGAAGGAAGGTTCTGATGGAGAAAGTCCAGTTTGATGGAGACATTTCTTAATTAAGGATTCCTCTTCCCAAGTGACAGAAACTGCAGTACAGTGCCAGTAGATGTGAGTCTCACACTGGATCCCTGTGTGTTGAAAACCCTCCAGGGGCAGATGCTGTTGCCACTGGCCACTATGCAAGGACCTCACTGGAGGATGAGGAAGTCTTCGAGCAGAAGCACACTAAGAGACCAGATGGGCTGTTCAGAAACCGATTTGAAGTCAGAAATCGTAAGTTGATGTGCGTGGCCAGAGCTATAATCTCTGTGAGCACAGGAGCACTCAGAAGGATGGCGGGGGTGGGGTCTGAGCACACAGCCGCCCACCCGATCCTCTGTGCTCCTGACTAATGAGCCGGTTTGTTTAGGTTCAGATTTGCAAAGACAAAGGTAGCCGCAGGGTCACTTCCCCAGGGCCTATGGTTGAGCATTGTGATGCCCTGGTCAGGAGCCAGGGTGAGAGCTGAGGAAGGCGATCAGGAAACTTATCTAGGTTATTACATGTTAGTAAGTTGAACTTCCAAAAATATTTGGGAAAATATTTGACAGTAATAATTGGAGTGGTTTTAACAGGGTCCCAAGCAGATGGAGAGTCACTTCCCATCTGGAATGGCTGCATCTGCTCGTGTCAAGGACATGCTCACCTTTGTCTATCCATGCTTGTTCTGACCCTCCTGAGATAGTTCAGCACTGTGTGGAGTGACTTGACTGTGGTAGTTGAATGATGCCTTGGTTTCCAGGGTGCGTTTTGGGCAAACCAAAGCTGTTTTGTGGCTTTGGTCTGAGTCCTAGGGGATCATCCCAGTGGAGGCAGAAGAGGTCTTGGGTTCAGGGGATGGCTGTAGTTGTGGACCTGACCTTGTAACCAGCTGGTTTTCATCGGAACATGGTGCGTGCAGTGGCTGGCAGAATCGGAGGGCAGATCCTGGAAACAGAAGCTCTGAACTCCAGTAGGCTTCACCAGATGCACCTCCGTGCTGCTCTTTCCTCCATGGCATTTTTGTTAGCGTTGCCAGCTTCCTGTTTCAAAGTCATAGGTTTTCATTGTGTTTTAACATAACTCAGAAGGTGGACGTGGGGACACCTGTAATCCCAGCACTTGGGAGGCACAAAAAACAGTCAGAAAGAATCCAGGACAAAATAACTCAGAACCAAGAGAAAATGCACACAAATACTGTTTGAGAGAATTTGGTTTGGGACAGAGATTGAATTCTAGCCTTATTTTCAGCCAATTGCATTGTTTTTGACCAAGTAACAGGACAGAAATGGGAGGCAGCTCAGTCTGTAGGACAGCTGTTTAACAGACCTTAGTCCTTCCTGTAAAGATGGGGGAAATTCTCCTTCACAGGAGATGTGAGAGCCAGCGGGTGGAAACCTACAGGCAGTATGATGCTTACTGCTGGCTGGTGTAGGAAGTGTGCAGTGGTTTAAACTGTGTGGAGCTGAGGAAATGGCTTCGCTGGTAAAGACCTCAGTTCGAGTCCCAGAACCTATTTAAAAAACCGCAGGCACGGTGGCATGTCAGTAATCCCAGCACTGGGGAGGAGAGATAGGCTAGACAGTCTAACCTAGTTGGTGAGTTCCGAACCAGTGAGAGACCATCTCAAAAAAGAAAGGAAAGTGGGTGCCACCTGACGTCCACACTCGTGTACTGGCATGGACAAGCTCTCAAATGCATGTGCATACACACACACAAAACCGAGCTGGTGTGTGTGAAGTGCTCCACATTTCACTCTGGGGTGTCTCCTAGCACTGTGTGTGAGAAAGGGTGGGAGAAGCAGTCTGCCCATCAGCCCCAGCAGCCCACAGACCTGAGTAGGAACTGTCTTCCCGGGGAAATTTACCTGGCCACCTTCTCAGTCCAAAGACACCAGGGCCAGTGTCACTCACAGCTGTGTACATGCACGAAGAGTTCCTTACAGTTACCTGGAAAGTCAGAGAAACCACAGCAGGGCTGGCGACAGATGTCAGTTTGGACCCTATAGCAAAACTGTTTCCACCCTCTGGCTGGGCTGAAGGCCAGAGCCTGTGTGCAGGTAACACTGTGGACATTACTTCAGCATAATTCCAAGTGAGCCGTCTGGTCCGGTCTCCCACATGTGACTAGATTTATTTTAGGACCATTGCTTCTCACTTCACATTTTTTTTTTTCATATGGTGTTTCATGTTTGAAAGTCTTACAGTCAAAATCACAAGCAGGGATAAATCTCCCTTTCCTGTGTTGTTCCTTATAGATAAACCAGGGGCCAGCATTTTCTGTACATTAGCCATGCTGGTATTTTTCCCCGCAGTCTTTTGAGATGGGTTTGCTTTGGGCAGACTGGGGGTAACTGCTCACACAGAAGGGCGTGAGAAGAAAGAGTCATCATCTGTGTCCCTGCAATGACTTTTGTTCTTTACTCTTGGCAGCCGTAAAACTTCTCCAAGCAGCTGACAGCTTTAAAGACCAGACCTTCTTTCTCAGCCAGGTTTCCCAGGATGCCCTGAGAAGAACCATCTTCCCCCTGGGGGGAATTAACAAAAGATTTTGTAAGGAAAATAGCTGCAGAGAATAGACTGCATCATGTGCTTCAGAAGAAGGAGGTAGGGGTGAGCAGCTTGCCATTGAGTCGTGAATGTTTCCACCCATGTTGTCATGGCACAGGCAGGGCTGGGCTCTGGGGTGCCTTTGCTAGGACCCCATCAGGCCAAACCACAGAGCACAGTTGCAGGTGAGGAGCAGCTGAGGCCATCCTCCTCCTCCCCCCAACTCCTGTGCCTGCTGTGGCCGACTGCTTTCTCAGCAGACATGCCAGCTGGCTTCGTCGGCCAGGTCAATGTAGGCAGGGAGCAGCCATGCTGGTCCATCCCATGAGACAGGAGTCTGCAGCCCTCTGTACACAGTGCTGCCTATCCAAGCAGACAGTTCCTCTGCACCTCTCAGAGCTCCCCTACAAGGACAGTCATACACTGCATCTTAGAAACCAGGCTCACCCCTGTGGAGGGAGAGCTGGGATCCTCTGAGAAGCCCCGGTAGTCCAGGTTTGATTAGAAGTTGGTACAGCTTCACCTGTAGCCACTGTTTATGCCAGTCTTCTGGGAACACGCATGGCTGTGCCTTTTATCAAAAAGCCCACGTTGCCAAAGAGAATGTCCCTTCGCTGTTCTCCTGTCTTCCCTGCTGTTCATCTGACAGCATTTCTCCACAGTAGGAACTGACGGAGTCACTGCAGTCAATGCATGGGGCAGATCCCTGCTCTCCTGCCCTGTGCTATGGGGGCACACACTGAGGACTGATGGCAGAGCTGCTTGCCCAGTGCAGTCCTGGGGAGACCAGCTTCTCGCCTGGTCTCTCAGCTGGGCTCAGCCAGCTGCAGCCGTCTCCTCCCTGACTCGCCTGCTTCCTGCTCCTGCCTTGGGCTCTGGCTCTCCAGCAGTGAACAGTCTAGTTTGCTCTTCTGGATTGCTCATACGGATTTTCCAGCAGTCTAGTTGCAGATAATGCAGTGTGTTTACCTGATAGCATCTCTTTGGGGCCAAACTCGGAAAGACAAGACAGTCCCTAGGCCCTTGAGTTCTGTTTGTGTCTGTGCTGAGTTCTGGGCTTCCCGCAGCACAGCCTGCTCTCTGCTTGGCAATGCTGCTGCCCTCCTAGTCCAGGGGCTCTCTGTTCCCTGCTTTGCCTCCTGGCTTCTGCTCACATCATGTTGTCCTTCCTCTCGTTACAGAGCATGGGCATCTGCTTCATTGGTAAAAGAAACTTCGAGCATTTCATTCTTCAGGTGAGTGTCCTCTGACATGAGTGGCTGTCTGCGCTGGGCCTGGTCTCCAGTAGTGATGAAACTTGTCTTCCAGTATTTGCAGCCTCGGCCTGGAAAGTTTATTTCTATCGAGGATAATACAGTTCTGGGAACACATAAAGGTGAGTCCTGTCAGCTCTGGGCACCAAAGGCCAGGGCTAGCTCCTGTCCATTCCATGAAGGCTCATGGAGGACTTGAGGGGTAGGTTGGGGTGGGTACATGTGCCATGAGCGGTCACTCTGACAGGAACTGTGTGTGCTGTGATGCTCTATCTTGTATTTAATCCCGGTATTCAGAGCTGGACTCTGTGTGTGTGTAGCTTGAGTTTTCCTGCCTGGCCCACAGTCAGGACAAATCTCTCCCACCTGCCCTCAGACCCGACCAAGTAAACACAGAGACTTATATTGCTTTCAAACTGTATGGCCGTGGCAGGCTTCTTGCTAATTGTTCTTATAGCTTAAATTAATCCATTTCCATTAATCTATACCTTGCCACATGGCTCGTGGCTTACTGGCATCTTCACATGCTGTTTCTCATCGTGGTGGCTGGCAGTGTCTCTCTGACTCAGCCTTCCACTTCCCAGCTTTATTCTCCTCCTTGTCCCGCCTACACTTCCTGCCTAGCCAATGGCCAATCAGTGTTTTATTTATCGACTAATTAGCAACACATTTGCCATACAGAACTTCCCACAGCACTCCCCCCCCCCTTTTTTTTTTTTTCAAAAAGGAAGGTTTTAACCTTAACAAAGTAAAATTACATATAATTTGGGAATTTGGGCGTAGCTTCTCTTACTACTTCCTGCTGGAGGGGGGCTTTATCTTATGGGGACACAAAGAAAATTTGAGGATCATGGAGTAGTCCGTGAGGCTGTATCATCTGAGCCAGTTGCCTTGAAACCATTCTGGATGTTGGATCATCTGGGCCATGGTGTCATCGGAGACCTTTCAAGGGGTCTTGGCTGGTCAAACCTGATGTATCTTAATCTTGAACAAATCCATAGCCTCTGGCTTTCTGTGGGAACAAAAACAGAGTCTCCTTTCCAAAGCAACATATCCTTATATCCAAATTTTGAAGTCAAGGTATCTTTAAAATATACATTTGGCATAACTCAACAGCTTTTACAATCGAATGTTTTTCTGCAGTTAAAAATCCCAAAGACAACACAATCCAGATTCTCTGTGTAATATCCATTTTTACGTGGCTTATTTTTTATACTACCTTTACTGTCTCTTTAAAGACTTTATTTTAAAAACTATTTATTTCTTTATATAACTGTATATATTCCTTTTTCTCTTTCAAGCCTACGTATATTTTACACACATTGTAAACTATTACACCTGAATCTGTCTTATTGTGAATCTATTGCTATGAATCTGCAGCAGCTGTGACTGCTGGCTCCGCCCACCTCAGCTTCCCCACATGGTGGTGGTTTACCACCAGCTCTGGGAGCTATCGTGAGTCTATGCTTTTATCCAAGCAGCGTGTAGCCCAGAAACCTCTTTTTTTTCGTTTTGTACCTGCAAAGTCTAAATTACCACGCAACTTAATGTGCCACTTGCAGAGGCCTTATTCCCGCCATACTGCAGGTCGAGCATGCACGCCAGGAACCCGCCAGTAGCTCAAACCGGCAGCTGCCACTCATTTGAGAGAGACAATTAGGATCTGTTTTTAGCTCCGTTTTAGAATCTTTTTTCTCAGTTTTTAGGTGGAAACTCTTGCCACCACGTTGGGCACCATTTGTAGCTAGAGTTTTCCTGCCTGGCCCACAGTCAGGACAAATCTCTCTCACCTGCCCTCAGACCCGACCAAGTAAACACAGAGACTTATATTGCTTTCAAACTGTATGGCCATGGCAGGCTTCTTGCTAATTGCTCTTATAGCTTAAATTAATCCATTTCCATTAATCTATACCTTGCCACATGGCTCGTGGCTTACTGGCATCTTCACATGCTGTTTCTCATCGTGGTGGCTGGCAGTGTCTCTCTGACTCAGCCTTCCCAGCTTTATTCTCCTCCTTGTCCCGCCTACACTTCCTGCCTAGCCAATGGCCAATCAGTGTTTTATTTATCGACTAATTAGCAACACATTTGCCATACAGAACTTCCCACAGTGTGTGTGTGTGTGTGTGTGTGTGTGTGTGTTTGTTTCACATTCCTAAAAGCATGTTGTTGATTGCCATGGGAGTTCAGGGGAGACTGCAGGACTGCCACTGGAGAAAGAATGTAGCTGACCTCATAGCCAGGCAACTGAGGACCATATGGGTGCCATTCACATAGTCAGAGGAGGTCCACCATACCTGCACTGTGCTGGATGTGAGGACAGAGCCAGTCCCAAGTGCTTACAGTGCTCATGTGGGGACAGGCAGTATGGACTGGAGGGGACATGCCTCCTGAGACTTGATGTCTGGACCCAATCTGTGAGATTGGCTAGAGGTCAGGGTGCACTTTTTTGTCATGTGTGACCCCTGGGGAGGGAGCAGGGAAAGACCCAGCTGAACTACGTGTTATACTGGGGACAGTGCTGCTGTCCCACTGTCCCCAGCAGCCAGCAGTTTGGAGGCTCATGGCTTTGGACTGTCCAGGGTGCAGTGAGTCCTGCCAGACTGTCTCTGCAGGACATATCCATTCCTGAAGAGGTAAAGCTGGTGACGAGGTGGGTGTAGGGTGCAGATGCAAGGAACGTGCTCAGTAGGCACGACGACCTTTGAGAGCCACCAGACGAAGGAGTTGGCGTTTGTGCCCGGCTCAGTACCATCCTAGTCACTGTCATAGCCCCCAAGTCCCGACCTTAGGTGGAATGTGCACGGGTGTGTGGTTAGGGCCAAGAGAATCACAGTTTAAAGTCAGCATGCCCTGGAGCAATCCATCACCTCCCATTTATGAGGGCTGAGATGTGCCCTCCGGAACACTGTTTCATAGGTTGGTTCCTGTACACTCTGGGCCAGAGAGCTAAGATCAGCGGCTTGAGAGAACCCTGGTACGTGGTGGAGAAGGACAGCGTCAAGGGTGACGTGCTTGTGGTGAGTGAGATTGGCCTTCACTGTGTAGTGTGCCAACAAAACAGGCAGTACTGGAGTGCCCAAGGGCCTGGAGCAGCAGATCTGTGCTCCATAGCTCCTGGGACAGCTGTAAGGTAACAGGAGGTCTTCATATAAAACATCCTTAGACTCCTGTTGTGTGCTGGCCATGCGGCAATCATTGCAACCATTTCTAGAAAAACTGCCCCGTTTTGCAAAGAAGGATGAGACTCAGATTAGATAACTGGAAAAGTTAACTAATGGAGAGGAGGTTGTCATAGTGCCTGTTCATCCCTCCCACTTACCCTCCATGGGAGGGTCCTGGAAGTCCTTGTGGGCTAAGGTAGTTAGGCTGGAACCAGGCTGAGCCAGGACCAAGCCATGCCCTTGGTCACATGGGACCCTGGCCCATCCTTGTCTGTCCTAGGCTCTGGAGCAGAAATTCTCCAGGAGGGCAAGCTTTGTGGGGCTTGACGGCATCGAGAGATGTTTGGGTTATGAACTGGGTGGGATGGAGGAGTGGGTGCTGCTGCCATCCTGCCTGGGCTTACACGGCAGCCCCCAACCCTGACAGACTCACTGGATCCAGCTCTCAGGAGTGCAAGGGTGGGAACCTTGCTCGGGCAGGCTGAGCTGCCAGCCAGCTGGTGCGGTCAGAGATGCTGGAGGACCCACAGGCCCCTAGGCCGCAGACTTCATCACGGAAGTCTTCTAGAAGAGCAGCATGGGAAACACCTACTCAGGCTTGAATTAAGGCATCTTTAGCCTAAGCTCAGATGGGCCTCCTGAGAAAAGCCAGAAAGGTCATTGGCTCAAGGGCCCAGGTGACCTTAGTGTCTTAGCACCCAGAGTCTCAGGACTTGGTGCTCCTGGTTCTGCCCCAGGGGAGACTTGGCCGCCCTTGGCGTCACCAGGGTTCTTTTGTGTAGAGACTAGTGGTGGTGGGGACAGGAACTTCAGAACCAGTCCTGCGTGTGAAAACTACTCAGGCCAGGGCCAGCCTCACAATTCTCAACCACCCAGGTGGTTGGGGACCTGCTTCCTTCAGCCCCTGCTTTCCCCAGCCAGTTGTTGCTGGTGGTGGGATCCATGGCCCTTCCAAGAGGCCAGACGTGTGGCTGACCTACAACTCTAGGATAGACAACAATCTTCAGAACATGACGGGGTGCGGGGTAACAAAAGGTGGGGGGAATCTCACACTTGCCCCCTGCTACTGCCCCATGATGGCCCACTCTCTCTTCTTTCTTTCTCAACTGAAAACCAGGGTAAACAAACCCTTCAGCTGCTGAACTGGATTCTCTATGTGGGCTGGGCTTATAATCAGTTATGGATATGCTGTTAGATTGTTCTAATTAATGATGCCTACTGAGAGATTTGGGGTGAGGGCTGCTCCCCTCAAAGGATCACAACATTTGTATTCTCCTCTGCAGGCTCCCCGGGTAGACCACCCAGCTTTGTACAGGGACCTGCTTAGGACCAACCGTGTGCACTGGATTGCTGAGGAACCACCTGCTGCCTTGGTCAGAGACAAGATGATGGAGTGCCATTTCCGATTCCGCCACCAGATGGCACTAGGTGACTGGATGGAAGGGATCCTTGTTGCTAAGGTCACTGGGGTCAGATTAAACCAGAGAGGCTGTGTTCATGGGTACTACTCCTTTGAGTGCATCAGGAAGTCCCCATCATTGATATCATGTAGCTTCAGAACTCCTTGTCCTGTGCCTGCCACAGAAAGGGGACTAATGTACAGGAATATCATTTTGTCAGACTTGCTGGTAGTTGGGTCCTAGGACGAGGGATTGAGTCACAGTCTATGCTAGTCTGAGGTGTCACGTCCATAGCCAGGGCTGCTTTGAGCCCTTGTGGGCACTGTCGGGTCCTTCTCCAGCAGGAAGGAGGTTGGGCATCCCTGCACCCCCAGGGCTATGGTTGGCCTTGAAAGCAGACCCACCCCCATCTCCACTCTCCCCACAGTGCCCTGTGTGCTGACACTCAACCAGGACGGCACTGTGTGGGTGACAGCTGTGAAGGCTGTACGGGGCCTCGCCCTGGGACAGGTGAGTGGGGCAGTGGGAGGTGGAGCGGGGCCTCAACATGGCTCTCCTCATCAGGTCAGGAGCTTGGCCAGCTCTGCCCTGGAGTCAGACACACACTGTAACTCTCCCCTACCCCTCTCTTTCCAGTTTGCTGTGTTCTACAAGGGTGGTGAGTGTCTTGGCAGCGGGAAAATCCTACGGTTAGGGCCATCTGCCTACACACTCCAGAAGGGCAAGAATAGAACCAGAGTGACTCCCGAGGTCTCCAGTGACAGCCCAGGCCTGCACCCCACACCCTGACAAAGGCCAAGCTGCTGGGATGAAGCATTAGAGAAGTCTGGGGCAGATGGTCAGTGATGGGCTTGGTGCTGCCAGAACCAGTGGTCCGGCTGGCTGGCTCCAGAGCCACCTGAGGAGGGAGTGTCTGCGCTGGGCTCCAGTATACCAGAAGCATTTGCTGGCTGTGGGTCTGCCTCGAGGGCCCTGATGGAGCTGCTCTTCCACAGTGTAGTGCATGGAGGCTGCACAGGATCAGCCTTAAATAAAACTGTCGAACGTCTGACCACTGTTTCTGGGGCTTGCTGGAGGCCGGAGTGGGCTGCTGTGGCTGTCTCCCTTACACGGGGCCTGCACAGCAGGCATGGGGAGCCCCCATGTGGCACAGCAGGCATGGGGAGCCCTGTTCTCCTCCCTAGGGCCTCAGCTCTCTCCAAAAGGAAGGCTGAGTTATCTGTCTGAGACCTCTCCTTGTCTGGAAATCTGTTATGTGTGAGATAACCCTTTCCCTGGCAGTGCCCACACCAGGTGGAAGCCAGAGTTTTCCTGTAAGCTTGGCACCAGGTTGACCTTTAGTGGGGAGGTGTGCATGGGTTACAGGCCTGGGCTGGGGACAGGGACCTGTGGGCCATCGGGAAAAGTGCCCACTACTTCTCTGCTCCCAGTTTCCCCAAGGGTAGCACCACTGAGCAGCTGTGTGAGGTAATACAGGGGTTAAAAGTCTGGGAAACTCACCTTTTTGGACAGGAATCAAGCTAAAGGCCCTAAGGGGTGAGGGCTGGATGCAGCACCGTCAGGAAGTGTTGCCTGGAGCCAGCCAGGCTGCTGCTGGGTTAGGATGAAGGTTTAACCAGGCCAGGCTCAAAGGAACTCAAGATGCCACTGGAGTTCTCCCAGCCAAGAGAAAGATGACGGTGGAATCCTAAAGTCACCAGAGGGTTGACCACCAGTCCACCGTGCCTAGGAGATGAGGGGGGTGCAGAGCAGTCGGTACAAGGAAGAACCAGACTGTAAGATTGAAAATCACACTTGAAATGTCAGAAGCTCGCTAGAGAGCAGCGTAGGTCACAGGAGAGGATGAGCGAGCACCGTGACTACCGTGAGTGTTTAGATCTGCAGAACAAGAGGTTGGGGACCAGTGGGACATCAGAGCAGCACCAGAGGGTCTGACATGTCACTACAGTGCCAGGAGGAGGCAGATGCAGAAAACCAGACTGAAAGGAGAGTGGAGAAGTCCCCAGAATGGAGACTGCAACAAGGTAGGATGGTTCAGTGGTTAGAAGTGCTGGCTGTGGAATCCTGAGGACCAGAGCTTGGACTCAGCACCTACATAAGCTGCGTGGCCTGCAACATGCCTGTAACCCCATCTCCGAAAGGAGACAGGACTAGTGGGGCTTGCCTGCTTCCGGTTTAGCTGAAAAACAAACCACAAACCCCAGATTCAGGAAGAGACCCTGCCTCATGGGGGGCAAGTGATAGACACTGGATGCCCTTTTCTAGTGTCTATACATAAACACACTTCTCCCCTGCCCCCGCCCCCCTTATTTTAAATGTTCCCTGTCTGGAAAGGTGACGGCTCAGTGGTGAAGAGCACTGGCAGAGACATCCATACACACAGATAAATCTTTCTAAATGCTTAAATTCCCAAATTTGGTAAGGACACAGACTGAAGAATTGGAAAACTTGGGCAAGTCCATCATGTCATGGCAGGCCTGCACATGAATGGAAAACTCTGACAATACTCCATGGCCTGTCCGCCACCTGCATCCCACTAGAGGCCTGAGGCCGTCTTCAGTAGTTCCTCCTATGTCACCTTCGGGAGCAGGGTCAGTGGGGACAGGAAACACCCAGCACAACATGGGTACAAATCCAACAATTTTAATTTATTATAGATGCGTCTCACCTGTGTGGTCATCCAGTGCTGAACAGTAATAAATACACCTGTTAAAAACCTCCAGTGTTGAATCTGTAAAGTCTTAGGTCATAAAAACAGTTTAAAACTGACGGCTTGCTTTGTTTTGGTAACAGTTGTGCTCAAATTAAAAACTCCACCTTCTGGGGTGGCATGGGGTTGTGGAGTCGTGCGCGATCACAGTGCTCCAACTCCTGGAGACTGAAGCTTCCCGGTGCCAGGTCATTCTTTGTATCCTGGCCATCCTCAGAGGCCACCTGGGGCCACCCTTCACCCTCGCAGCAGTGAGTGGCCTCAGACCACGTCACGTAGACTTTCCTCTCACACAGGTTGATCCTTAGCAGTTCCGCACACTCATGGGAGCGCAGCGTGCTGTGAAAGTCCTTGTAGTTGACGGCCTTGTTTAGTGTGTCCCATCCGAGAGCAGCTGCACACCTCCCCTACACCCGATTCGGACAGCGGTGAATGCTGAAGTAGACGGGGCTGAACAACTCTGGGCCCCAGTCCCTGGGGCTTGGCCGCATGGTGGCTTACGGTGGGCTGGTCACAGCAGTTCTTGGTGTGAGTTTCCAAAAAGAATTTGGTAACCATTGAAAAGTGGGACTGTGGCTTTGTTTCTCTGCACAATTGGCCACTTAAAGCAAAATGATGTAATTGGTCAGATTTTGGGGGTGGAGCCCCTGCCTGCCCAGAGAGCCCTGGAGTTTGAAAGAGTAGAACATTGGCAGGAAGGAATGTGACATCTTGGAGGACCTCAGGGGTCCCTCTGAATCAGGAACATGAGCACTCAGATCCTATGGGGAGCAGGGACAAAGAAATTCTCCCCCTGCAGTACTGGGCTGACGGGGAAGCTCCAGAGACGTGCCAGGAGTGGACCTGGCACAAGGGTGTGGGGGTGGCAGAGCACTCGGGATTTCACCCTGTGGGAAGTCGGCTGTGGCAGCCACACTTCACAGGCCAGCCCCGTCCTGGATCCAGGGAGCTGAGCGCGCACAGCTGTGTGCTCCAAAGGCCAGCAGAACACCCACACTCCCTGGCTTGCTGGCTGGAAGCAGCTGCAGGAATTGGTGATGGCTGTATCAACTTCAGAGCCCATGTCGTCCCTACCTGGGCACTGTGGGACCAGCTGTGTTGACATTCCAGATGCAAGTACAAATGTGCAAGCTTCCTTGGGACGCCATTTCATGGCTCTCCAGTGTCAGCAAAGTCAGGACATTGTAAAATATATACAGGTACCCATCTTCTCCAAGTCCAGGACAGATTTACTATGTATTTACAATTTTAAACAGCAACAGGGTACCTTTGCAGACTGAGACTGAGACACCATGGTTTTGTATTGCAAGGAGATGCCCCCGGGGACAGCTGGGCCTTGCCTGTGTCTGGTATCTGAGCCCTGGCATGCCAAAGGGCCTGGCACAGTAATTCACCAAGTCCAGCTCAGGCTCTCTATGGCTTTTGTCAAGGCCTCTTGTGGCCAGGTCAGCAGCACAGTTTGGGTTCTGTCTGCAGTCTGGGGACGGAGCCATGCCAGCCTGAAGTCCATCTCTCCCTCTTGAGACATGCCTGTGGCTTTGGCACTTGTCACAGAGTCCAATGGGCCCTGAGTTCCTGAGAGGGCCAAGGGCTTCCCATCTGGACATTCTGTGTAAAGCCGGCTGCCATTGCAGGGACCCTCACACCAAGGGCCGGCCTGCCCCACAGGCAGCAGTCCCAGGCTTCAAGGTCCGAGGGCTTGACTGGCAGTCTGTCGAGTTGACTGTGCCTCATGGTTTCCTGATGGTTCAAATTGAAGTTTCATTACTGCCTCTGTGTGTGGGAAGAATTGCCAGGCGTGTGGAGGGTCAGTGATGGCGGCAATCGGATGGAATCCAAAGTCGTTTAGGGGCAGACACTCCCAGTCAGGTGGGAGGGGAAGCCTGGGGGCTCTAGGGGCCCTGGATGGGGAGAGCTGGCGCCCCCACCCACCTTCACAACGCCATGGGACCCAAGGCTACTTACTCTGAGTCGGAGCCATTGGCCTGAGCACTCCCTGTGCATACATTCATGGCCACCCCGTTGAGATGTTCACGGCCCGGCTCCCTCCTGGGAGTCTTGATGGTAATAACACAGTCAGTGGTACGGACGCCATCACCAGAACCAAGGGAGGACGTGCGGGAAGACGAGGGGCTTTGCTCACAGTCGGCCAGCTTCTCTCGAAGGCGGCACTTCAGTGGCTGCTCTGGCAGTGGTGGCGGGTAGGTGACTTTGTTTTTCAGGATGCCTGGGAGGAGGGAGGAGAGCACCCAGTCAGTCCAGGCGGACATAGGTGCAGTGGCTCAGTTGGGGATGGATGGTGTTGAGCAAGTGAATGCACCTGGCCTGGTGCTCACCGACTTGCCCAGGCCTAAACCCACATTCTCCACAGGAACCCCCTCCACCTGCTGAACAAGGACTCCTGTCCCCGTCCCAGGTACTGCATGAGGGTCTGCTCCAGGGACACAGCGGGGCCCTCCCGAGGTACCTTTCCGCTGCTCCTGGGGCTGGCTGCTGAGCAGAGCCACTGGCTTGGCCAGGACCCCACTTTCCAGGTCAGGGGGCCGGTCACCACAGTGATTGCCCTGTGCCTGCCGGTGTAGCTCCACGCTGACCTTGGTCTCCACCTTCAGGTGGGGCTCAGTGTCCAGCTCCTCACTGTCGCTCCCGGCCAGGCTTTCATCGGGCCAGCCAGCTGGGACATGGTTGGCTAGAGCATCTGCTGAAATAAGAATGACACTGGGTTAGACTTACAGCCACACCCCTGTCACACCCCAGGTCTGCTAGACCCCAAGAGTTGCCCTGACCTCATTCTGGCTTGCTGGACTAGCGGGGTCATACGCTAAAGATGGAGACACCGAGACCACATCTCGATGTTGGGGACCCTGGTATGTAATCCCCACTGCTCTACCCAACACCGGGAGCCACATGCTGGCTGCTCTTTGCCTGCCTTGTCCAGCCTTCCACAGTGATACGTCTGTGGAAGACCCCAAATTCCTGCCTCTGCCAGGCAGATGGTATGGGCAACTTTCTGGGGTTTTCTCTTCCAATCTGAGCTCGGGGTGTACCCACGGCCCACTGTTGAAAGTCCACTCTGGCCTGCTGTGTCTCTAACTGCTCACCTTTTGGGGTGCTGTGGACGGGGCCCCCAGCCGGATTCCATTTGTCTTCAGCTTCCCCCCCATCGTCCTCGCTGTCTGATGAGTGTGAAGAGGCGTAGGAACTACTGTGTTCATCCAGGGACAGTTCACTGTCAGAGTCAGAGTCAGGGCCTGCAGGGGCAGAGTAGAGTGGGGAGCTCAGGCCCTGACTCCAGCTGAGCACGAGGCCACCAATGCTCCTCCAGGGCATATGCAGTCCAGTACCTCAGGGGTCGGGGGGTCAAGAAAGGGGAGGAAGGCAAGAAAGGGGCAGGGGCTCTGGTGCCTGCCGGGGAAACCATACCATGGGGTTTCTTGGAGTTCCTAGGGATGAAGGATGTATCTGGTTCTCCGTGGCTACCACGCGCTGGTCCAGAAGACACACTGAGCTTCTGGACCCCTTCATCCCTAGACAGGGTAGAAGTGGGGTAGCCTCAGCACTGTCCCTAAGTGACAGCGATGGGCTGTCAATGTCCCAGCACATCCTATCGGAAGCCGCGTGAGGCTCTGGAGGATCCTCTAAACCCACCCCGTTTGTGCTTATCAACAGCAGCAACTGATACAAGAGCCTTGCTGGCATATGGAGGGCAGACCGAACAACAGGGCTCACAGCCAGGGTGGTGTTCACCCCAGGGAAACAGTGGGTACAGAGGCCTGACCTGGTGGTACTGTCCAGAGAGGCTGTGGACTCGCCCAGGGCCGTGCGGAGCATGTCTGGTCCTTCGCTGTATGTGTTGTTGCAGTTGAGGGAGCGCTGGGGGAGGGGCGGGAGGCCACTGGTGAGCAGAAGCCACCGAGGTTGGTACTGTCCCTGAGCAGGCCCTATGATAGCGCTCTGACTGGCCCTGCCAGCACGGGGAAGGGGAGACAGGGCTGCACACCTGAGCCTCGTGGCAGAGGGGAGAATATTCCCTGGCCCACACAGTGGGGACACCTCACTCCCTAGGGACACTGCTCCTGGTTGTCCCGGGGAAACCTGTCCTGGCCATATCTTCCAAAGACCTTGCAAGTGGGACTATAGTTTTGATTTTTTCTTTCTATTTCTTTTCTTTTTTTGGTTTTTCGAGACAGGGTTTCTCTGTGTAGCTTTGTGCCTTTCCTGGAACTCGCTTTGGAGACCAGGCTGGCCTCGAACTCACAGAGATCCGCCTGTCTCTGCCTCCCGAGTGCTGGGATTAAAGGCATGTGCCACCACCGCCCAGCGGGACTATAGTTAGAGAGAGACACTCCCAGGACAGTTCTGTCCTGTGGTGTGTGGACAGCTCCGAGATGAAGTCCACGGAGCGGAGTTTGTTTGGTCCTCACAGCTCCTGACCCTGCCATGAACAGTGCCACCAGCTCCCAGGCTTGGAGGGGTCTCTGGCGCCTCCTACCGTTAGCAGGGTGGCCCTTGTGGTGGCTGAGTCATCCAGATGCAGCTTCTTCCCGGCCAGCACTGCCCTCAGGTGCTTCCGCACCTCCCGGTGGGTCACGCAGTGGAACAGGAGGACAAAGATGCCCTGGAGCGGGGGGGGGGGGGGGGGGGGGGGGGGAGGGAATGATGGGTATCAGGTCAGTGTGACTCTCAGGGTCCTGCTGCTGCTGCTGCTGCACCAGGCACCTGGCTGTCCCCCAGGAAAGCCTAGTTCAGGGCAGCCTGGCTGACACGATCCAGGAGATGCCCCAAAGCCCATTTGGCCTCGCCTCCAGGCGGGGCTACTGGTTTCTTTATAGGGGAGCCTCAGCAACTAAGATATCTGGACAGGGCAACAGTCCACAGCCTTATTGGGCCATCGGGGGCCCCCAACATTATGCCATAAACTCACTAGGCAGCACCTGGTATGAAACACGAAAGGCTACTCCTATTTCCTGAGAACACCAACGGGCTTTGGGCCAGCCTGCAGCAGTGTTGGGGAGAGGTGGGGGGGAGGGGAGAGGTGGGGGGGGGGGGGAGACAAGCTTTATCCTGCCCAAGCCACGGCAATGTCCTGACAGACTCAGGGCCTGGAGGCAGGGCTGGGACAAGTAGAGAACACAGGTTTCCTCCTCTGCAAGTACAAGTACCGAGGCTCCCCCCCCGCCGCCGCCGCCCCCCACTTCTCACTGTAGCTGCCCCAGGACAGAGGTCACAGAGCGGCCCCAGCAGGTGACTGCTGGCCCCTACCTGCAAGCAGCTGAAGGCCGCGAAGAGGTAGTGGAAGCTCAGAGTGTCACTGTTCACAGCCAGCAGTCCCAGCAGCCAGGTGGCGCTGACGAGCAGCAGCAGCAGGAAGGCGGTCCTCAGCAGGGAGCTGCGGGAGGGGAGCGCGAGGACAGGTCTTTCCCTCTCCTCTCGGTCAGTCAGACCATCATCCTATGTGTGTCTGTCCGTCCATCCATCTACAACCCCACCCCAACCCTAACTCCCACCAGGGACAAGGCAGACAGAGGTTATGTGGGTAGAGGTGTTGGCATAAGAAGATAACTCAATTAAAACAAAGGATGAGTCTCGACCACCGAAGTGAGCCACGGCCTGTAACATTCCTTAATGTTACTCGGATCCAGTGGCTGCTGGGCAAGGCCGTGCTAGCTTCTGTGAAATGTGAACACACAAAAGGGGTGCAGAGCAGAGTGGCCAAAGGCCGGAGAGACCGACTGAGACAGAGAACTCCCATGCCAGCCTCTACCACCATGGGACTCAGGCAAGCCCCTCCCCCACTCAGTCACCCCATTAGTCAAAGCACATGACCACTGCACGTCCCTTTCGGAGAGTCGTGGAAGAGCTTTGTGGCCGTGTGACTTAGGGTCACAGTGGGACCTAGAGATAAAGTGGACTCAGGTAGGAAGCTGTAACCTCTGGGCCCGGACTCTGTTCACTCCCTCTCCATGTCAGATTCAGCTCCCTTCCTCAGGCTGGGGGGCTGGCACCCTCCTGTGTCTCTTATGGTCACTCTCTTCTCACCCTGCTTCTTGCATACCATGCTATAAGGGGTATAATGGTCATAAACACACACACAACTAAAACTCAGCATGTCCCTCCTAGGCTACATCAGGGGGTTTCCTACACTCCTGAGGCCCCGGCATCATCACCACAACCAAACAGAAAGCTCCATTCCCAGCCCACCTGCCAGATGTCACCCAACACTGAACATGTGTCTAATTGTGAATTCAGGACCCTCTCCTACCCATGTCCCTCTTCTTCCTCCAGTTCCTATGGCCTGGCCTATCTCAGGACCTGAACCCACTGTCTGTGCCTCCCTGCTGGGCTAGTCACCACTGCTTCTTCCACATCCATGCCAGCTGTACCCCTGGAGGTCCAGTAGTTGCCCTCATCCTCTGCCTGACTCCCTGGGGTGGGTATGTGGCTAAAAGCCCAGACAGCTGGGTGATGGGCACTTTCATATGAGACTCAGTCCAACATGTACTCTATCTTTGGGGGCTCTCAGGGCCCAGCTGAAAGGCCTGTTGGGGGTTAGTTAGTGTTATGTCCCACCCACTGGATTCAGCCACAACTTACACAACCCCCTTTCTCTCATAGTAATTGCGTTTTCTTTGGCAGGAAACCTTTGCAGACAGGACAAAGATGACCGTGTTGATCTAGGAAACAAGAATAGTAGCTTCAGGTAGTAGGCTCTTCTGATGTCTCCAAGGTGATCCTCACCAGCCAAACACTTCTGCATATTTTCAAACATATCTAGAGGTGTGGTGGGGTGAGAGGCCTTGGCCCCAGATGAGTTAAGCCAGGCCATGCTGTGGCCAGGCCTTAGCCTGCCACTCTAGGCTTCCAGTGGGCATGAAATAGGCCCCAGAACCTGGGGGGGGGGGGTCTAAAGATGGGGTCCCAGAACAGCCTGGAAACTCTGCTGACAGTTATTATGAGGCATATCCTTCCTGCCAACCCCGGCCACCCTGAGGAACTGCTGACCACAGCCAGCCCACCCTGGAGCACCTGGGCTCGTGTGGCCTGAGGGGCATGTCTGGGGACTCATAACACTCACGATTATAACCATTCCGACAGGCCCAGCAAAGCTCCAGATCAGGCTGTCCTGAAGAGACAGCCAGCAGAAGTCAGGGTTCCCGTAGCCCTGAGGGTCCAAGCCAACAGCCAGTCCTGTGCAGATTAGAGAGAGAGGAGAATGACACCACGTACCTGGGTGTTCATCTACCTGCCCAGGAGGAAAGCTAAAGCCAGGCAGGCAGGGCCACCCAGAAACCCCAAACCACCCTCCTCAGGCCAGGAGGCAGCCACTGCCTGTAGCTAATAACTTCATTTGCTTAAAGGCCCTCGGGTATAATCTTATGATCTTTTAAAAGATACATGTTTGTAAAAATAAATCAACTTTGAAACGTAAGCTAGAACTGTGAACTGCCTGGATCGAGAGAGCAAACCCCCTTGGAAGCAGTGGTATTTCCCATTTGGAACTCAACAGGCCGTTGGGGAGGCCTCCCACTGACACCTCAAGATGGCGTCTATACTGAGGAACATACGTCATCTTCTAGGTGACCCTCATGTCAGTGTTCTCATAATGACAGCAGACCTTGAAAAAGATAACACCTCCGTCAAGCAACAAGAGACACTCGTCCCCCTCCCTCTACCACCCAGCCTACGTGTCTGAAAGTATGGAAGTCACTCGGGGTCCCTTGGAGTAGGGATGAGTTATATGAGAACCCTAGGGGCCTGGGGGATTGTGTCCAAATCCCTGAAATGGCCCCCAGAGTCTGTCAGGAAGGGGGTTCAGGCCTCCTGTTGAGAATGGAAGTGTGGATCTTCCTCAGCAGGAGGCAGATGTTGGCTTTCTATAGTTATTAAAAAGTATAGGCCAGGCATGATGGCACACGCCTTTAATCCCAGGTCTTGGGAAGCAGAGGCAGGCAGATGTCTGAGTTCAAGGTGTTAGCCTGGTCTACAGAGCGAGTCCCAGGATAGAGCAATCCTGTCTCGGAAAACCAAAAGAAAGAAAGAAAAGGCGGGCTGAGGAGTATGCATAAAGCAGCCCTTAGCTGGAAGTCATTCAGTTGTTATATTGGTTGATTTGTTATATTAATGATGGACAGTCATGTCCGTCCATCCATCTGTGCACCCACTGACCCACCCTTCATGACCTAATCATTTCCCACCTCTTCACTCACTCACACCCACACCCACTCCTCCTGTGACCGGAGCAGAACGTCTTCCAGTTAGGCCCTGCTCAAAGAACCCCAAAGTACCCTGGCCCAGCGGCTCACACCTGACCAGAGAGACCCCTCTCCAAGGGGCCGGGACTGGTTACCCTTCTACACACAGCTAAATGTAGAGGGCCAGGAGAAAAGGAGGCCAGATGGCTCGAGGAACATCTGTGTTTTCACACAGGCCACCCTGGTAGAGCTGCCCTGCGTGTCCTTACCTGTGACAATGGCAGGGATGCCCCAGCCCACCACGTGGTAGAACCTCATGGGCCCCGTGTCGATGTTGCGCACTTCCGTCAGCATGCGGTAGACATGCAAGTTCTCCACCAGGGTCCAGGCAAAGGTGCTCATGGAGACGTAATGCAGAAGGATGGCGACCACCGTGCAGAGGAACTGGGCAGAGGAGAGCGGGCTCAGCAGGCAGCGATAAGGCCCGGGGACTGCTAAGGGGGCAGGCTGGCAAGCACCCTAAACTGCACATGGGTGGTTCAAGCCTAGGGGTAATCCCCTCCTGAAGCAGAAGCCAAATCGTCAGGAGTGACCACATCAGGCTATTCTGCAATGTCAGGGTCTCTAGTGTCTCCAAAGGGCAGGGAAGCTCCTCTCCCCCTGTGTGATACAGCCGGAGTGGCTGAGCGTGACGGCCACTGCATCTCTCCTGATGTAGATGATAGAAGAAGGCACGGGGGATCCACCCAAGGACCCCCTCCTCAGCCTGGGGTCACTGCCAAGAGTGGGTGTGATTCAGGAACAAGGCACAAGCGCTAGTCTTTCTGAGAATCTGGAAATCACATACTTTTGTGAGCTGCTTCTAACCATTAAATACATAAGACACTATGGAGTCGCATCTGCTCAGGCTGAAAGCTCCCAGGCTGGGACCTCGGCCTGTGTTCCCGGAACGTGTCGCCACATGGTTTCTACAGCCAGTGGGTATAGCTGGGGGTGGGGTGGGGGCCACTTCCTTCAGGATCTTCTCTGTCCAGTAGGAACAATGTCTTGAAGTTTTTCTGCTGATCTAAGGCCAGGGAAGAAGGGTACTGTCCCACCTGTCTGTTTTTAACTGGACAGGGCTATGTGTCAGGCCAAAGGCCCAGTGCTACAAATGAAAACTCAATGTATGGGCTGAAGACTGGCATGCCTCTCCTTGGGTAGGTAGCCAGATGCGGAAGCCAGGTCCTCCTGCGTGGGTTCAGAAGACCCAGCAGTACCTGGAAGAAGATAGTGGGAGGAGGAACAAGACACACTGGGCTCCCTAAGTTCAGCCTAGGAAGCTATTAGTATAAACCCAGCCCCAGGTGTTCCACAATGGGACTTGAAGATGTAGCCCAGGGCAGCTGCTCATGGGCCTTTGGGGAGGACCTGCCCTAGCTGGGGCTTCCAGGCCAGCGAGCTGGAAGGTGACACAGGTTCCCAATAGGAAGTTAAGGCAGACAGGGTAGAAAATAAGGGGAGAAGGAGACAGAAGTGGAAGAATCTGGCCCTATTCCAGTTGGCCACCTGGACAAGCTAGCCCTACCTTGAGCCACACCCCTAACCCTAGCCACAACTGACCCTCCCCCAGCTGGGCCAAACTCACAGCAGGCTTCCACCCTGATGGAAAGCACCATCTAGCCCCACAGCTGGTCACACCCTTATCAAAGCCCACTGCTGACCACACCCACAGATGGGGCCCGCACTGGCAGGTACAGTCAGTCCTATGGTCTGCCCTTGACTATTATCTGGGCCTCAGTGTCTTCCCTGGGAAGATCCCCCTCACAGATTCACACAGGTAGGAGGGGAGCCACCACCCAACCTCCTACTAGATGTGGCTATGTTCGAATACCAGGTCACTACACTCTGAGGAAGGTCAGCAGAGCAGAGGCTGGAGGGTGCCATGACAGGACCACTGGCTGCCGGATCAACCGCCAAGGGCCAGGTGCTCTCCGGAAATGACACCCAGCCAGCACGAGGGACTTAAGTAAACATCAACACTTGTCACCTATACTGCAAAGCCAAATACAAAACAGTGCCCAGCTGGGCCATGCCCTCTGCTGGCATCAGAATGCCAGCCTCGAGGGGCAAGCCTGAGCTGGATCAACCCACACCATGTGCCATTTCCTGAGTGGGAAGTGCAGCGGGTTCAGTTGGAGGGCGAGGGTGAGAAGGTTGGCTAGCTGTTGCTTTAAGTGGTGCAAAAGTAAACCCTCAAACAAACAAAAAAACACCGTTTGAAAAAAAAAAAGGTCTAGAAACTGACAGGAGGACCTGGCGGGCTTGTGTGTTCACACGTCTACACTAAACATACTTGCTTTTCCAGAACAGAACAAACACACACTAAATCATTTCAGCCTGTCAGGCTTCTGAGAGATAAACAGCCTCGCCCAGAGATAGGACTGTGAGTTTAGATAAAACCCAGGCACCATGCCAAGCCCCGCCCACTACACACCTTCCTCCCAGGATGCATTTGCCTGGTCTGTGCTCAGTGGTGCCCGGAAAGCTTTTACTTCAGGCAGGCGCTGAGTCAGAAATGAGCGGTGGCCTCTCAATGCTCCACACGCCAGCCATACTTAGTTGCAGGGAGTGGCCTGCAGCCGATGAAGGTACTTTCCTCTACCCAGACCTTGGGGAAGCACAGCTTCAGGACCCAAAAGGAATCTCAGCTTCCTGAGCCTGCACCCAGGCTATGCATGCGGAGGAGGTTGGGCCTCCTGTGTCCATGCCTGTGAGGGATAATGCCTGGCTCAGGAAGTGGCAGGGAGGTTTGGTCCTTGTTCTTAATCCAGCCCCATGCTTCTGTGACCCTGCAGGAAAGCCACCAAGTTCATCAACGGGACTAGGTCGAGGACAGCCTGGAAAAGTGTACCTAGGAGGTAGCAGGGTCTGCCCTCTCTCCTGAGGGTTCTGGCCACTCAGGAAGTGTCTGTGCTCGCTGGGGAATTCCAGCTTTGCAGGCTTCTTCCTGCTCCTATCCCAGAGCCTGGGTTGGAGATCAAGTCTCCACGCCTGGGCTCTGTGATTTGCGCCCTGGGTAGCTGTGTCCAGCTGCCACCTACTCATCCCATTCCCAGCAGCTACATCTACCCTCCTCCACCCCAGAGCCCTTAAAACTACCCCAACCCTTCCTCCTTCCCACCCTGGCCTCTGTTCTGGGCCTCAACTACCAGGCCTGTGTTGGAGCACAGAGCTCTGGCTGGTTGCCATGGCACTTCAGGGCATGATAGAGCCCACACACAGAAGATGGCATTTTGTCAAGTGCCCCCCGCCCCCAGGCTATTGATGGATTGTTTCATGGAATGGGCCTATTCCTGCATCTTTCCTGGACACCTTCCAGTGGGTGGCACTGGGTAGTCTCACACAACCCCCTTCCCTGACCTAGCTCACAACCAGCCAACAGGTAGAGGGTGGGAGGTATTCCTGAATCCTGGTAGATTGAATGTATAGTTGCATTTTTATATCCAAGGGCTCTGCATCCAAAGATGGCGAACATTTATGGTAAAAAGAATTACACCTGTACTAAGTATGCATCATTCCTTCTTCACCCTTCTCTAAACAGTACAGCCCAACCCTTAGTCACATAGCGCTTGCCTCACATTGCTATCAAGCAACCCAGGGACACGACGACATATGCAAGAGGAAGTGCCCTGTGCAGACGCTACCTCATCTGACACGTCTTTTGGTTTGGTATCCACGGGACCCAAGACAAGTCCATGTAGAAAGGACCACAGCTGTAGTACCCACCCCTGGGGGACCAGAGCAAGGCTGAAGGAACAGCTAACCGCAGCATCAGCACCGCATAGGGCACCACCCTGCACCAGAGGCTGCTGCAAGCATGATGGTGTCCAGGTCAGGGTAACCCCTGAAAGTCTGGGTCACTGCATGCACCAGTGAAGGGCTGCTGACCTTGTAACACTCTAGGCTGTCAGTCACTGTTCAGTGACAAGTGTGAAACAAACGACATACACACAGAGTGCCCTGTAGCAAGTCCAGGGCAGGCAATAAACCTCGGATGGGAGAGTGATATCCCTCACCTCTGGTAGTTAAAAGTCTACATGGCAGAGGCCTCCTTGGGGTCTACAGGGAGGTGGCACCAAGGGCCAAGTACCTAATCCTCTGACTCTACCACCTCCACCTTAGTGGCCCTGTGGGTGACCCCGTTTGTCAAGACGGTCTTTCCTTACACATCCGCCTCTCAGCTCCAGGAGGTTAATGGGTGGACCCTGTAAGTGAGCTTCCAACAAAGTCCTCACAGGAGCAGAGCTGACCTGCAATCACCCTCCCTCCCCAAATTCCCAACAAGTAGGCTGGACCTCACATATTTTGAAATTCTCATGTGGATATATGGAAAACCACAGCTGGTTAGCTGGGACCACCCAAGGTCACAACCCCATTGTGTCCTACAATTTTGCCTTCCGTCAAGCTATCAAAGACCTTGACACTGTCAGCAGCAGTGTGGACCTGGGTTACCTCCTCAGGGCTGCTCCCTGTTTTCCTGAGACATCATCTCTAGACACCAGTTTGTCCCTCCTGGAGCCCCTATCACCTGGAGGACAAATGCCACCATCACCAATGGACTATAAAATCTCCCCAGGCCCGCTCCACGTAGCTCAATCAGAGGCAGCTCTCCATTCCTTCACAGCCAGATTTAATCGGCTCTCACACAGATGCCCACACCCTTCCGCTCCTCCACTCCTCCGCTCCTCACATTCAGATGCTCTGGACAGTGCACAGGACTGCAGCTGTCCTTACACTCAGGCTGCTGAACTTCCTGAATTGTTCCCCAGGATTTTATCCGTAGGTTGTTTTAGAATATTCTGTGGAATCCAACATGTCAAGGGTTTTCATTCTTTCTACATGTGGCCCCATTGAGGCCTTCCTCTCACACCTTAGTGATTAAGAATGGAGTAAGGTAGGTTCCTGCCATTAGGAACCACAGCTAAGGCTGCCTGCTGGTTCCCTCCACTGCCGTGCTAGTGTGTGTGTGTGGGGGGGGGGGGGGGGAGGGGGGGGGTGGTCCTTGTCCTAGGCTAAGGAGCTCCCTTTTCTAGTTTGTTCAAAGGGGGTTTTCTCCCGCCCCCTTCTTTCTAATCATGGAAGAGTATAAAAATTATCTATCTTTTTCTGCATTAAGAAAAAATATTTTCTCCTTGAGTGTAGTATTAGGGATGTAGCTTAGTGGTTAGAGGGCCTCATACCAGAAGCCCTAGGTTTGTTCAATCTCCAACACTGCCAAAATCAGGGAGTGCAGGCACAAGGGCCTATAGTCCCAAACACTCCAGAGGTGGAAGCCAGAGAGTCTGGACTTCAGGTTCATGCTGAGCCTCAGCTGACTCAAGCCCACTCAGGCTACATCAGCCCCTGCGTCCCAACAGCGAAAGGAAACTTGGATCATTCCTTATATGTGGTGATGAGAATGGCATTTATAGGTTTACATGCTACTAAATCATCTTCACGTCTGCCCTAAGATAAACCCAGCTGGGTTCTGTTATCTACATACAGATCCTGATGCATCCCCAGTGCCAGCCTTCCTTATCTTAGGTGAGAATGCAACCACTCAGCCACGGTTCAACTGCGCTGCCCCAAACTGTTCAAGCTGCCTTCCTGTCTCCTTTCTCAGCCCCAGTGTCTGTGATTGGCGCTTTTCCCCCCGTTAGAGAATTTTCCCTTCAAACCTTATGACTATTTAATCTTCTTATCCCCTTCTTCTCCACTTGGTTTCTGCCTTATTCTTCCCTTTCCAAACCTTTTCAAGGTCCCAGTGTTCTTTTGCTAAAGACCCTTAGCTCACTGGATTTCAGGCTTCCTCTAAAAAGGATGTTGATTTTTATGTAAACAGGCATTTTGTCTGCATGTATGTGCACCATGTGTGTGCAGTGCCCATGGAGGCCAGAAGAGGGTGTTGGACCCCTGGAACTGGAGGAACAGATGGTGGTGAGCCACCAGTGGTTGTTGAGAATGGAACCCAGGTCCTCTGGAAAGGCTCTTAACCTCCGAGCCATCTCTCCAGCCCCCATGACCTTTATTCTAACATCAGCAACATGATTTCAACTCTGATTTTACTATACCCTGTGAATTATTATTTTAAATCACATTTACTTATTTTGAGTGTGCATGTGTGTAGAGCATGCATGCCACGGGTACATGTGTGGAAGTAAAAAGACAACTGATGGGAGTGTGCTTCCTCCTGCCACTGTGAGGATCCTGGGGATTGAACTCAGGTCATCAGGCTTGGCAGCAGGGACCATCACTACGCCATCTTGCCCAGTCTGCGAGGTCAGACATGATATTTCTAGTAACATTTTTCCTTCAGTAAGATTCCTAGAAAATTTTCTTGAACTTGTGTCTTCTATAGGTGTATTTTGAGTTTTTTTTAACCAGGTACATAGAATGGCAGGCATCTACCGTCCCAGTGTGTAGACCCCTGTGATCATTCCATAGCTGCCCTCTGTCCCTGGTACAACCATTTGTCTTCAGTCTCATAAATCAGAAATCCTTGGCTTTGTCTAAGCTGGCACCCTGTCACATCTCATGACTGTCAATCTTGGTGCTGCTTACAAATGTCCCTCCTGTGGGCTATCTTTGCATCAGTGGCCAATTCCACCAATCACCCATGTCAGAGACGAGTATGTGCCCGGGAGCTGTGCCTGGACAGGCCTTGCTAGTGAGAGCATGCTGGCCACAGATCCAGCTGTGTAGGTGCAGGTAAGGATTCCCATTGCTTTCCATGTCCTTCCTCTACAACACTTAGGTTCTGCATGCTAACATCTGAAGACATGAATGCTAACATCAGGAGGCTCTCCAGTCTGGACACTACTCTACCCTGGGGATCTCTAGAGCATGGAGTGCATGACTGCCATGAGCAGCCAGGACCCCTGTGAGGTTCTGCAACACCTCTCAGGCTCATACAGTTCTCCAGGATCCAAGGCAACATTCAACAAACCTACCCAACACTCAACATCTCTGCATTTAATCATATCAACTGGAGGTTCCCTGTCTTTCCTCTCCTTTCCTCCTCTTCCCCACCTGTCCTCTCAGTAGGTTCCTTCCTCTTCTTTGGTCCTATACATCCCCAGAAACCACTTCCTTGCTCTATGCATTGGTTGCTCCTTGAGCAAAGCCCAGGGCTGTCATGCATGTGGAGACAACGGAGGGGTAGGGAACCTGTGCACCACTATCCACTAAAGCTACTGTAACCCACAGGACTCTGGGATTTAGCACATGACTACAGCGCCTTGATGGTTAATTCTAATTGTCAACTTGACACAAAATTAGACTCACCCAGGAAAACAGTCTCAATGGGAGACTGTCAAGGTCAGGTAGAATTGTGGGCCTGTCTGGGGGATGGATTTTCTTGAGTGTTAACAGATGAGAGAAGACCTAGCCCACAGTGAGTGGCGGCATTCTCTAGGCAGGGGGCCTCGGATTATATAAGAGTAGAGAAAGATGGCTGAGTACTAGACATGCTTGCATTTACTCTCTCTCTGCTCTTGAATATGAAGGGAGTAGCAGTCTTGAATTCCTGCCTTTGGCTTCCTCCCAATGACTGACTATGACCTGCAATCATGAACCAAATAAACCCTATATCTCTTAAGTTGCTTTTTGTCAGGGTGTTTTCTCACAGAAAGAACCAGGACCAGAATACCACCTATGAAATCACTAATGCTCATGTCAAGAGAGTGAGACTCACTGTGTGTGTGGCCTTTGGAAGACCCCATGGGTGCCCTTGGAGGTCTCCATAGGTCATAAAGCCTCGGCTTTCCCAGAGATTCCCTGACACAATGCCCTCACAAGGCAGGTAGGACTCTTCCACTGCTCCAGAACGACTGAGAGCACACCCAGGTGACAGCATGCCTGAGTGACAACCCTTAGTTCCTGTGGCAGGCTTGGGGGTGGGGGTGGGGGGTGTCTCACCGGGTTCTCGGTCTGGTTGATCCCGACCATGAAGATGAGCTGGGAGAAGAACAGTGCCCCAATGAGGTTCTTGTGAATGCTGTGCAGGTTGGAGCGCAGTGTCCGGACAAGGGAGAGCAGGACGAAGGCCACCAGGAGGGCCACCAGGGACAAGGACAGGGCGGCATAGGTGATGATCTTCAGGGGCAGAACCTCCCCATGCTGCAGGTGGGTTGGTTAAAGAGAAGTGAGGAGACAGACAAAACACAGTGATGGGCGTCAGATATCACAGGCTGGCAGGGGACCAGATAACTAGTTTGGGATGCTGAGGGAACTCTGGGGATGGATCGGTGGTGGCAACAGCTACCAACACGGGGATATACTAATGCTACCCACCCATGTGTTATATACTTTAGCCAGTGTGGCCTACACATTTAATCTCAGTCCTCAAGAGGCAGATAGACTTCTGTGAGTTGGAGGCTAATCTGGTCTACATAATGAGACTACTTCCCCGCCCCCCCGCCCCCCCCCCCCGCCCCCCCAAAAAAATTTTTTTTAAAAACCTTCCTACATAGCCGGGTGGGGATGGCACACACCTTTAATCCCAGTACTCGAGAGGCAGAGCCAGGCGGATCTCTGTGAGTTCGAGGCCATCCTGGTCTACAGAGTGAGATCCAGGACAGGCACCAAAACTACACAGAGAAACCCAGTCTTGAAGAAAAAAAAAAAAAAAAAAAAAAACACACACACACACACAAAAACCCTCCTACATAAATCCCACTATTAGGAGTGACCAAGACAGTCATTCTAATCCTAAACTGGCGATCTGCCAAGCGGACTCAGTTTGTGCAAACCCCACATGTCTCCAGTAGCACTGCCCCCCTCAAACCCAACCCAACTCAGCCAACAGTCACAGCAGACGCTTTACAAGGAGACTGAGCAACTTGTGATATAGTACCTTCCGCTGCTACGTAATACATGGTAGGAGCCTGTCACCTCTCCATGGCTGCATTATTTCACGTGGTCCTCAGACGGAACCCACGAGGAGAATGAGCACAAGGTAGGCACGGACGAATGAAGCTGGGACAGTCTAAGCTCCCTCGGTATCCTGACTAGACAGCCTGGAACTTCAGCTCTAGTAACTTGGGGCCTAGACGGTCATCTTTGGCCATAGAATCCTGCAGCTGGTTCTTCCTTCTCATCCCCAGCATACAGCCTGTGGCAACCGAGGGTGCCTAACGTAAAATATACATGAGATGGACCATTCTGAGTCTCCAGGCATATGCTTAGTGTGACTAGAGAGTTTTGGCATTTTGGGTACAGGTTATCCAGCACCTTCCAGGCGGCGGTGACAGAGCTGTGTACCATGGCTGCTCAGAGCCTACTACCCCAGGCGTCAATCACACCACAATGGCCAGCTCACATTCTCAAGCTGCTGAAGATACCAAAGGTATCATCCTCTCCCTGTCAGTGGCTTCCTCTCCTCACACTTTTGTTCCTGGGGGGCAGTGTGTGGCCTGAGAGACATCAAAGTGGGTGCAGAAGCAGCCCAGTCCAGAATGGCTGGAGGACCCTGCCCTGAGAAGAGGTAACATTCTAGAAACTTCTGAGCTTGAGGTTAGGTTTTACCACTGTACTAGTGGATTTCTGTCAAGTTGACAAAAACCTAGACAGATCTGGGAAGAGAAAAACCTTAATTCAGTAAATGCCTCCATAAGATGCCTGTAGGCAAGTCTGTTGGGCATTTTCTTGATTAATGATTTATGCAGAAGGACCCAGCCCACTGTGGGTGGTACTACCCCTGGGCTGCTAGTCCTGGGTTCTATAAGAAAGCAGGCTGAGCAGGCCAGTAAGCAAAACTCCTCCATGGCCTCTGCTTCAGCTCCAGCCTCTAGGTTCCTGCCTAGAGTTCCTGTCCCAACTTCCTATGATGATGGACTGTGGTAGGGAACTGTAAGCCAAATAAACCCTTTCTTCCCCAAGTTCATTTGGCTGTGGTGTTTCATCACCGCGATAGAAACCGTAAGACACCATCTAACACCTTTACAGCTAGTGTCTTTATAGTCTGGGCTCTTTGAAAACTTTTTTGTTTACTCATTTGTTTAAACAGGGTCTCACTCTGTTGCTGGTTGACCTTGAACTCACAGCAATCTTCTGCTTAAACTCCTGAGTGTTGGGATTACAGGCCATGTCCTGTTTCCCTTTTAAAAATTTTAACTTTCCCTTTTAAAAAATTGCATTTATGTATGTACGTTTGTGTGCATGTGCTCAAATGCATGCCACAATGCTATGTGGAGGTCAGAGGACAATTGGCAGGAGCTGGTTCTCTCCTTCCACAATGTGGGCCCTGGGGGTGGAACTCAGGTCATCAGGCACCTTTAGCTACCGAGACATCTTGCTGGCCCCTAACACCCCTTCAAGGTTTTCTCACAGGCCTCTTCAAACAGTTGGTAGAACACAACTTTCAGTGGGCACATTTGGTTTGCTCAACCCACAATGATATGAGGGCCTTGGGGGGATGGGTTAGGGACCAGGCCATTCCAGTTGCCATATGGATTAGTCCCCAGGCTTGCTGAGGGGGTGGGTAGTGGTGAAATGCCCACCTCACGCCTGGAAATGTCCATGAGCACCGCGCAGCTGGCCGAGCGGCTACACTGGCATGTGACGTGGGTCCGGTTCCTTGAGAGTAGCTCACAGCCCTTAGCTGACCACCCTCCAGTCCCACCGATGCTGTGGAGAAGAGAGAAACGGGTGAGTCTGTTCCATCTACCACTGAGGTAGCCCAGGAGCTGTCTTCACCCAGCCCTAGGGTCTCTGAGGCTGTCCTGACATCACTGGATCTGGTTGGGAAGGAATGGCCAAGAGCAGAGAACATCCACCCAAGGGGTGCCGAGTCCCACCACCTCACTGTCAGCTTCTAGGCCAAACCTTTTCCCCTTCTTCATCACACTGAAGAGGAGGGCCATGGCCACTGTCACGAAGGACATAGCCCTCACAGCCACTTGGCACTGTGTGAAACCTTTCCTTTACCTTTCATAGCTGGTCTGGGCTCTCGTGAGAGCCTCTCAAGTTCAAAGGTTATATGCCAGATACAGAAAACTCCAAAGAGAACAGACCCTGTGTCCAGAGGCAGCCGCCAAGGCTGAGGCAGCCTCTTTGTTCACCAGCCATACTGGGAGCCTCAATGGCCTCAGCAATAAACATCTCTCTCCATTGTCCACTTTCATGTTCACATTTCACAATGTTTTACAGGAGCTGCCTGGAAGCCAGGGTCCAATTAGTGTTGCTGTTTCACTGACGGAAAGCCCCAAATAACAAGTTGTTACGAGGGCCCTGCCCTCTGCGGCTCTGGGAAAGTCCTATAATCCCTCTGATCCTCAGTTTACTCATCTGTAAAATGGGGTGTGACGGTTGCCGCACTTTGCCAGGAGCGCTCAAGTTCAGGGGATAATGGCAGCGACATAAAGCAGGGGGCAGATCACTAGAGCCCCTGCTAATTGCCATTATTCAAACAAATAGCCGGGGACAGACAGCCATGCCTGGCCGCCATGGGGCCCACACAGCAGACACCAACGCTTCCCTTCACTCTCCCCTTTGTGAGCCCAAGATCTATTATGCCCCAGACTCAATGAGCTCACTTGTAAATGGCCTTTGGACAGAGAAGACGAATGATCTTGCCCGAGCATGTGCCTGACACCCAGCACAGACTCATGTGGTAGCACAGCTCTCTGTTCAATCCTGGGGGACCGTGAGGTGGGAAATGTCCCTGTGGTAGGAGCTTACAGATGACAACATCCAGGCCCAGCTTTAGACATGCAGAGAGGGCTTGGGTTTTGGCTCCCCGTGATGAAGAAAAACACTGATGCTTTTCATTTTAGACCGTGAGCCAAGCCTGGAGACCGGGGCTATTCCAGCACTTCCCCATTCCACCCCGAGTCCCTCTATGGAAGGGTGACCACAATGAGGCCAAAGAGCGAGGCAAGGAAGTGAAGGTCTGGCATCTCCCACTGCTGCTAAAAAGACAAATGTGATGATCTCATTGGCTTCAGCCACAGATGGAATCCAGTGTCACATAGGTACAGGGAAATAGCATCTTACATCTTTTAAAATCAACCACCTCCCTTCCTTGATTGAGGGTGCGATACATCATGAATCTGGTCATTCTTGGAGTTATCTCTGATGACTCCAGAAACAGGCCAAACAAACCCTGCTGGCAGGGGACAGCCTGGGACCAACACCACCACTTCCCTGCACATGTCCATTTCTGAGTCCCATATCCTGCAAGGGGCCTTGCCTGGCAGAGAAATGGGTGCTCATGTGGACCACCATATCGCAGATGTTCTACAGGTGAGCCAGATGTTCTACAGGTGAGCCAGATGTTCTACAGGTGAGCAGCCCATCTCAGCCACGGCCTCCTTGAGGGAGCCTTGGGTGTGCATACCTGTTTCTGAGTATTATGTGTGCAGCTGTGTACACGCCCTACGTATTCCTGCATGTGTATGCATGCACGGATCTATGTATTGTTGCACATGGATCATGTCTATATTATGTGTGCACATTCTTGTGGAGTATGTGTGTGTAAGTCTATATTTTTCCATGAGAATATGAGTAATTCCTCAACATGCACACGGATTTATGTGCTCACACATGTGTATGCGCACACACATGTGGGCACACATTGACACTCTTAGAGGCAAAATGGGGGAAGCCTCCCATCTTGTTAAGCCCTGGAAGGGGAGTAAGAGACCAGAAAACATAGCCTTCCTTCTGCCAGCTGAACCTTCTGAACTCAGCAAGGCCCTCCTGTCCAAACACAGGGCTCCCACAGAAGAGGTTGTTTGCAGACTCTGGGGGACCCACTTACTCAAGGGAGTGGTTCCAGAATACACAGACAGGCTTGCTCCGCTCCTCGGTCTCCAACAGGGCAAACTCCACCAGGATGGGCCTCTGCAGAGAGCTGGGGAGTGGGGTCCCCTCACTGTACACCATAGCACTCACTACCGGGGTGTTGATGACGGGCCGGTTAGGCAGTCTGTGACAGAGAGGGACGATTATAGGGATAAACATGATTAATTCACATTCTGTGAGAACCTGAGCCCAGACACTATGAGGACTTGGTCAATTGACCAACTGCAACACAGGCCGTGGACACAGATCACAGCAGCGCCCTCGGGAGGGTCCGGGCTGCACTGCCGGTATTCTCAAGAGTACAGGGAGAAGAGCCGGCCGTGTGTGGTGCACGCCTTTAATCCCAGCACTCGGGAGGCAGGGGCAGGCCTCTGTGAGTTCAAGGCCAGTCTGCTCTACAAAGTGAGTTCCAGGACAGCCAATTACACAGAGAAATCCTGTCTCGAAAAACAAAAAAACAAACAAACAAACAAAAAAGTACAGGGAGACTTGTCACTTCTAGGGGAAGGGGGCTTTAGAAACTTTGCAGAGCAGGTGTGTCTCTGCAAGATGTTGGATGCCATGACGTGGCCCAGGTGACACTGGGAGGAGTAGCATGGCCACACAGGGAATCTGGTTAAGTGACCACAGCCTGGGAACCCAGTCAGCCATCTCTAAGCGTGAAGCAAAAACAAGGAATGGGAAACAAGGAAGCGCCCACAAGCTACAGCAGCTGAGAAACATGGCCTGTGTGCAGCCTTCTGTTCTGGGGCAACACACACTGTCCAGCACACTGGCTGGCCGGCCCTCGGAACTGGGCCAGCAGAGGGCAGATGCACCTATAGGGTATCTATCACCCATGACAGCCTCTGGGTGTGGTGTGGGGGGACAGAATAGAGCCCCCAGAGGCACACGGTTGTGTAAACAAAGGAACATGTGGGCATAAGTGCCAAGGATGAACTGAGGCAGAGGACATGCACCATCCCAGGGCACAGCACCATGGCAGGCACAGGACCTCTCCTTGGCAGTCACTACAGGCCAGGGTCACGGCGTAATGTTATTGGGGATGACAGCGGGTGATTAGGACTTTGACTCATGGAAGACTCGGGGTGCTGGGGAAATGGGTCCCCTCAAGGTCCCTGCACCCAGGTCTCACCGGAGGCTGCGGTGGTCGGGGTCATAGTGTTCAGGCAGCAGCTGACCCAGGGTCCGGTAGATGATGACCAGGGCAACAGCAAACTGGCCGGGTTCATCGGGGTGTCTCCTCTGTCTGCTGAATGAGGTTTCTCTCTCAGCCCTGGGTTCCGGTTGTGCTGTCTGTGGTGCCGTCCTCCGGCCGGCCGGCCTCACCATGGGGCCTTCTGCAATGCGAGAACAGAGTATGAAGACTCAGGGCAGAATCCTGGGCCACCAAAGTTTCTACACTCTTAAAACTGACAGATGGAGCCGGGTGGTGGTGGTGCACGCCTTTAATTCCAGCACTTGGGAGGCAGAGTCAGGCGAATCTCTGTGAGTTCAAGGCCAGCCTGATCTACAGAGCAAGTTCGAGGACAGCAGGACTGTTATATAGAGAAACTTTGACTTGGAAAACCAAATAAACAAACAAACAAATAAAATTGGCAGATGGGAACTAACATGGAGTCTCCTCAAAAGCCACACATTAGTAGCCCATGGCCCAGTGGTTCTACCTTTGGGTATGAGTTAAAAGATCAGCACACAGATATGAAGACGTGTCCACAGACTGTCCAAATTTACAGACAGGAAGCAGCACAGTGGCCACTGGGTTGGCGTTGTTAGTGACCAGTGGCTAGTTTCCTATCAACAAGAGGAAGGGCTGGGGAGGCTGAGCTACACTGGGAATGTAGCAGACAGGGTGTTTAACAGACGCCTCCAGACGGGGTGTTTAAAGTTTCAATGTCATGTGGCAGGTGGCTGGAGTCTTACTCTTTGGATCCACTCAGAGCAGTGCTAAAGGAGACAGGGGCCTTCTGCACACACATGGGTTCTGTGCCCTGTGCTTTCTAACTTCATGCTAAATGCAGACATTTTTCAACTGGACATGAGAGAGGCCATGTATAGACCCCACACATAAGCACATATTTGGGGTGCCCAAGCCTACAGTGTCTTGCAACTTGCAGAAGCAGCCACGATGAGGGTGATTCTGGTGTGGGTCTGGCTGACCCAGCACCTGGGCTTGGTGAGGGAGAGGACAGGGAGAGAGATGTCATGTTCTCTGGGTTGGGTGTGGAAGGGATGGGCCTACTCCCTGCCTGAGTCCGTCTCCGTCCTAACAGCCGACCTATCAGACAATACGCTGCCTAACCACCGGGGAGTGTGGTACTGTGCCAGCCAACCCTAGTGTTTTAGCAGCTTTCAGACTTGGCACAATCAATAAAATGCCACTCGCAGGGCTATGTGGAATTAGGGACAGGACAGTATGGGACTCCTTCCATGGGAGTGTTCCATGGCAAACTGGGTTTCCCTGAGCCATGCCTCAGAAGCAGATAGGTGACGAGACAGTGTCGCAGAGACAGAGTCCTCTTCTAGTTAACAATGCTAAGGGACAGACACATGCACACACACATAAGAACAGTGGACCTATGCACCATGTAGGCAATACATATTGTTTTTGTGAATACATAGAATGTTCACATGCATACACACATGCACATGGAATATATGTACACACAGGATATAAACATATGCACACAGATTATACACATGTACACATATATACATGCACACCTGGAAT